>NC_135119.1:14857142-16071428 GCF_050908995.1 Andrena cerasifolii | reverse complement strand
GTTGCACACCAAAAGTTTACCCAATTCCACCAATATAGTATACGAAAGGAGTACATATATATCCTACGACCAATAAATTTTTTTTATTTTTTTTCACTCCTTCGCACTGTTATTATTTTTTTTTTTATTAAGTATCATGGTATTAGATACTGTAATTATTTTCTACTTGTTTGTTATGGTCTATTTGGAAGGCCTGAGAGTTTGAAGGGAGGATAGGGTGTAAAACTGGTAGGGGTGAGAGTTTGGAGGGATTTGTGGCGGGGGCAGTGGATTTGAGCAGCTAAACTCTTTGCCCCGACTGCATTTTGAGGATAAAAAGTGCAATTTTTAGTGGTATTCCTATGCTTGGTCAAGTAACCCCGTTCGACACTGTCAACATGTTAAGGGTGGTACGTACAAAACCCCCACGCACCGGATAAAATAAAATACCCTAAATTATAGTCAATGTATCACGTTTCCAGAGAAAATATTCATGAAAATACATGAAGCGATACTTAGTGGAGAAAAAAAAATCATAAATAGTCGAAACAGAAATATTTACTTCCCGCCGCTCTTTTTAGATTTTTCATTCTCACTGATAGAACACGCAAGTTTTTGTCACGGTGACACAGTAAATAGCGAGCTGGTCATTCATATGCTTCAATATCGCGAATCGCAGCGTAATTTATAATATAATACAACAATTAAAGGGAATTAGTCAACTAGCCCAGTCTCCCCTACTGCGAAGAGCCTTGCCAATTATCGAGGAGACCTAACGATCTTTCCTCTATTTACTATTTTAAAATAAAAACGGCGAAGGGTATTCAATCTGCGTGGAATATCATTTCCTGCGGACACAGCAGGTGTCCCAATATTTATGAACGGCAATGTACATCTGGGGGCATCTCGCGCGTACACGTTCACGAGTCTCGCGCCGCGTAATTCTCCTTTTCCCTTTCTGATGCGAAAGGACTCGATTCCATTGGCGCGGGGGTTGTGCTTACTCTTCGAGCTCTCGCCACAATGCCTGCGTGTTCGTCCCTGCACTCGGTGGGTCCTTCTTCAACGCTCCGAAGAAGCGAACGCGCGGGCGTAGGTCCGCAGCCACGCAGGCAATCTGATGTGTTGCCACTGGCAACCGATAAAATTTTTAGAAGACCCTCCCGATCCCTTGCCGGGGAAATTGTCAAGGAATTTTTGCTCGTCGTCCCAATTATTGGGCGAGCTCATTAGGCCAGCTCGCGCTATTGAAAACGGCCCTGGAGCGTTGGTAAAAAATTTACACAGCCTTCCTCTAAAAGGTACCAGTCATAAATCATCGCCGCTTTTCTACTTACAATTAGTGGAGTTGCAGAATATTCCTGGGGAGTTGGTGATTTATTTGCGGGCGGCTAAGAATCTTGGGAATTCCCTTTTGCACATCCCATCGAAGAAAACTCGGCGATTCCACTCGGAATTTTCGAGCCGAAGTAACACCAAACAGGAGATAATTTTTAAGCGTATTGCGGGCGTGATGAGCGTAGCGGAAGAAATTAAATTCACATTAAATTGACATTAGGGAGTGGATGGTCCTCCACCAAGCAATTAATAAATAATCGTAGGTGGGTTTCAATACCTTTTCATAGGTACCTTTCGGAAATGCAAGGAAATACAAAGCCTACAGTGAAAGCTACTAAAAATAAGAATATAGAATAAGAATAAAAATAAGAATTACACCAATTCGTCGACGAGATGTTTAAGACACTTTTTACATTTTCGATCTGCCTTGCAGGAGAATAAAAATGCCGGATTTATTAAAGTTTAGAAGAGGCGTGCCGATAATTTGCTACCGAAATTCGGCGCGCTCGCAGCGAGAGGGGCTGCTGCACCGAATTTGAAATTAGAATGCAAGAAATATAAAAGGAATCGGCGACGCAAAGGTAGCGAAAGCTTGCTGCAAAACGAGATAAAGGAAGGTCACAAACTGCAATGGAAATAAAATCCATTGTTGGAGGCCGCTTTTGAGAGACATGAGCCACGATTTCCGGGAGCGAAAAGGAGGGGGGCCAACGACCCTTCGCATTGGGTCGAGAAAATATAAGCGAGGTCGATAGTGAGAACACGAGCAGCGAGAAAAGAGGGGAACGACCCCCGAAAAGCCCTAATGCGCTCCATGAGTTTTCCAGGAGGCACGTACGCCATGGAAATCCACCGCGTCGATACGCTCGAGAATTAAAATAAAACTCATCACGAATCTCCGAATTTTCCTTCTATTTCCAATTTCGTTAAAAAACTTACGAACGTCCTTTTACACTTAATTTCGTGCACGGGTATATAAATTTAAAAAATTCTCTGTAGGTACACCTATTATTATTATTCTTATTATTATTATTATTATTATTGTTGTTGTTATTATTATTATTATTATTATTATTATTATTATTATTATTATCTTCAAACACAAATAGAATCTATGATTTTGTTGCTTCAATTTTCCTTCGTAATTTGAAAATTACGCAATTCTGCTTTCAGTTCTGCGCGTCGCTCGTAAATAATTCAGGCTCGAGCAGGATATTCTCACGACAGTGCGGTATCGGTGGCCGATCGCGGCGTTTCGATATTCTTTCTCACGAGAGTGTGGTCCCGAGACATTCGACGGGGGCCGGGACGAGCCGCCATTGGGCGCAGTCAAATGAATTTTCTCATCGATGCCGAATCAAAGCGCCCTTCGAGCGGTGACCCAAATCCGAAAGGGGGTAACGACCCCGAGAGAGCAGGGAATCGCCCCTTGGTCGTGTCCGTTTGTTCGCCGTTCCTCTTTCTCCTTTTTTTTTTCTTCTTCTTCTTCTTTTTTTTTTTTTTTTGTTTTCGATTGCAAATGGCGGCCGCTCTTTGAATCTCGACTCCACCGTGCCTGTCCTGTGCGTGGCCGATGGAAACCGGGCCGTTGTCCTTGCGAACCCGTGTACCAACCTCTCCTCGGTGAACGAGGAGGAGAAGCACGTGCAACCTTCTCTATTCCATCCTTCCGCCGTGCCCTTTACCTGCGATACGTACGCCTAAGAAGTGTGTCCAGGGCCGTAGGCTAATCGGAAACCCCTTTTCCCCCGAGTCTCCTTCTTTCCCTGAATTCCGCGCGTGCCCCGACCGCGACGTCCACGTTTCGACGGTTGGTAACGGCGGCCGAGTCCGTGCTCCGGCGAGAGTAGGCGAGGAAAATCGATTCCACGTGTGTGGACGTGACGGGACGTTGAACGAGAACGCGGGCCCTTTGATTAATCACGCGGGGCGCGGGTAGATCGCGAGAGGAATTTTCCGAAATTCGATCCTAGACGAGTGGAGCTAGGATTGCTCTCTGTGGAAGTTTCTGTTGCGACGGAGACGTTTCGGCAGACCTGCCGCAGTGGAGATTAAATTTGGAATGGAAGCGGGGGCCTATGGTTATGGAGAAATGTGGACTTTCTTGTCTCGGATAAATTTCTGCCAGGGCCAACTGTGGATACGCTCCTGGCAGGGCTAGCAGGATGCATGTGTTGGAGAGTTTCTATCGTACGAATGGTGGCACACATGTGCAAGTGCCTAATGCCTATGAAACGAGAGAAGATCTCGTTAGCCATTCAGCTGTGCCTCGCACGTCCATTCAACCCCCTTACCAATGCCACACGAAAGAAATTCTTCGTCGACTATGAAGACTACTTCCGGGTGGAAACTAACTTGTCGAACCATTTCGAACGGTGAAGGACTCTTGGACGCTTGCTAAGTGCGCAGGGCTTCGATCGTCGAGCAATGTTTCCGACAGCCCTTCGTTATTAACGAACTCGATACTACGCGCTGTATTTTCAATTGGGACTTTATTACCCTACACAGATATCTATACTGCGATCGAATGAATGCTGTGTCTAGTGCAAGCTGATTCAGAAATTTAAGAAAGCTTTACTTATCAGAGAGCAGTGGAGTATACATTTCTAAAAGGAAACTGTATAGGGCAGGCCGGGTCGAATCGGATCAAAATAAAAATTTAGTCCGTATTCCGATCGTTCGTAGTTCCTCTCCCCCGCACCTACCGCAAAAGCCCGTTAATTGTTTTAAGTCATTGTTTAGAGCTGGGACGCGTGCGAACGTTACTATTTTGGTCCGAATCTAACCTACGTAATCTGCAATTTCGTATTTAAAATAGAAAGTAAACTTGAAAATTCCAATGTGTTTATTGTTATTAGTTTGCACAGTGTCCAAGTTTAGTATTTCATGTATTTTAGACTACTACAGTAAAGTGGGGGAACATTGGCAGTGCGGGGTAACATTGGCATCTACTTAACAACTATTAAAGAGGACAAGGAAATTTTTTTTTATACATTTTCACACTTGTATTACCATCACAAACGATGCAATCTTACGATAGGATACTTAAAGCGTATGTAAAAATGTTAATTTTTTATATTATATAATAAAATGTTCCAAAAACATGCCAATGTTCCCCCAGTTTACGGTATATCATAATATGTTTATGTAATCTACACCCTTTGAAATACTCGTATACATATGGGGCTAATCGGATCACGTTATTTGGGGTGAATCGGATCACTCTTCATTTTCATTCCAGTATTTTTACGATTATAAATATGATAATAGTTTATATACAGATGGTTAGTACGCACATAAAAAAGAGCAATCAGGGATCATGGTGTCCAAAAAAAAAAATAAAGTAATCTGTGATAAAAATTAAATTTAGGGAAATGACGAGAAAAATAAATAAATTAATGGTCTTAAGAAGATGGCATTGTATTTACTCTGGTGAAAAATTAATTCATCCACTTTCGGAAGATTATCTGAGAAGAACGATGCCACGAGAATTGTGCTGATTGAGGCGGCAAAAAACGGCAATATCCTTCCGATCTGTGTGCTGAGTGTCACTTGACTTCACTGTCATTAAATTAGATTTGTTTAAGTTGATTCTAAAGATTTTGTTATGAAAAATTCAATTTCTTTTCAGAAATTTATGGGATATTTCTCACTTTTTGGTTTTTTGTTTGCAGAAGAAACACTTTTAAGTTTCACTTTATTTTCTATTATTAATCTTAAAGCCAAAGGTGTACCGGTCACGAATATATAATAAAAAATTAGTTTTTTAATGTTCGACTAGTATTTTCTTACCGTCAAACACAAAACGATCCGATTCGCCCCGATCTACCCTAGTGAAGGTTAACGATAATCTGGTTCAGAAGAAAATGGCGAAGGAAGAGGTTTAATGGGAAGCCTTGATGTCCAAATCGAGTAGAAAAATGTGGAGCTGCCCTGAAATTTTGCTTGGACGAAACGGAGAAGTGTGTAAAGCACGTTGGGCTTGCATCAGGAGTTTGTTAGTTGAAAGACTAGCGAACCGTATTGCGGGAAAATGATTTATAAGCGGCCTTCGCTTTACTGTTCAATGCGCTGTGCACGATTCACGGAGAAAAGGGGCCCTCGAAGGGAATTGCACCTTTTCACGCAGGTACGGACGTTGCAGGTAAAGGAATTTCAGGCAGAGGAGTTTCCCCGGCGCAAAGTAAACTTCAGTCAAAAAATTCCTGGACGGCCTGCGGAAGGTTTAAAAATTCTGTACCAGGCCAACGTAAATCTACGATACCACCCTAGAGTGCTGTTAGGTCGGATACGCGTACAAACGCACCAGAGTCTACACACGCCCAACGAGCCCTGAACATGACGGCTTCTAGGAACCCATAGGCGTAGGATCACCTCGCCTAGCAAAGCTTGTCTAACCCACGAGCAGCTACTGTCGACAGAATCTACTGAACCGAAGAAATTCTATTTCAGAATTTTGCAAATCGCGAAATTGCTTGGCAAGGGCTTGCTGTAAAAATAAATGATGGTGGTTGTTTTCTAACATTCTTCTTGGTTTATCGAAATTGTACATGGAAAGACTAAATAAATTGGAGATTTTTAAAAAAATCTGTGAGCACTTACTATGACAAACAAAGTCAGCTGACGTTGAATTGATTGAATCGCATGTGCAGAAAAGATTCCATAAGTTGTGGCTACGAGAATCAATAAACTGACCGCTTTTTATATTATCTCTCCATTGTTCCATATAAATTATAACACAGGAGAATTTTCTACGAAATAAGCAGCTTATAATAAGCTGGATAAAATTTAAAGTACCGATAGCGATAACAGGGAATACATTCCGAAGTTATTATTAAAATCGTGTAAGCGAAGGCTCTGCACTGATTTCCGTAAAATAATTCCAGAACTAAATTGTTTTACACGTGCGACCTTAAAATAAACAATTCGCAACACTACCTCGACGTAACATTCCCAATCAATTTTCTTCTGACCCAAATCACGCATTCTCTCGGAAGGACTCATTATAAAAGACACGTCCATAGAAAATTCCTCGAAGTTCATTGACGCAGCAGTTCGCCGAACTTCTTCCTACACTTCACATTGGGTGCCTATTAAAGAAGCATCCAGCGAGATAGACTATTAGCTGAAGTTCAACATTATAATCTGAAATCATCTGATAAATAACAATATAAATTTCCCGCTTCTAGCAAAGTCCATTAAACAGAAGAAAAAACGAAAAAGAAAATTCTTCCGTGTCCAATCGTGACTTTTGAAAAGCCACCGAGCCTCGCGGAGGCATTGAAAAGTTAGAAAAACTACGGGAGAATATTACACGCGCATCTGACACGGTTTCAAGATCCCCGAGGTTTTTGGCCCGGCTACCGGAAGCGGATCATCGTTTTCCGCCACGGATTTTCGTGGCGCAGGGGCAAGTGGGGAGGCATCCTAAGGGCGCAGAGGGGTCCGTGCACGGTAGGGAAAATTTTTTCGTGGGCTCAATAGGGGAGGCAGGGATAAGGAGATATAAATAAAAGCATCCCTCCAGCGGGGCCCTCGTGACAGGGTGGCCAGGAAGGGTCACCTTTGCCGCGCTTTTTCGACACGGGCCGCATCGCGAAATGTAATTGGTCAATCGGGAAACAGCCATCTTTTAAATGGGCGTAGCCGCTCGTTAATACAGGGTGACTCACCCCTGCCTGCTGGAAAGCCTATGCCACCCGTCCGCTCACCCCTCCTCCGTCCTCTCCCCCTCCCCGATCCACCGAGCTACCCCCTTCCTCCCTTCGCCAAGTACACCCTTTTCTTTCTCTTTGTCAGATCCGCTTTCTCTCCTCAACTTCCCCAGTGGCGCACGGTTTTTCATTCCCTCCTGCTTCCGCTTTCTCCCTCGCCCCTACGCTTTCTCTTTATCCTTGCGCGCACCTCTCCCCCGCCGGCCCGATCTTCCTTTTCCACCCAGTCGCCGGTCTCTCTGTTTATCTTCGTTTAAACCGCCCCCCTTGCCCCGAGCTTCGCGAGCAGTTTTCCTCCTCTTTCCCGTGCGCGACGCGATCCACCGGCATCCCCCTTTTATTTTTACGCCCGATATCTCTCCCCTTCGATGCTTCCCTGGCTCACCCTCCAGAAACTTTCGCAGTGCTGCCACCCTTCCGCCGGGCGACCGTGGCCGCGAGGTTCTCGAAGGCAGATAATACCCGGAACAACTTTCCTTCCTCGGCTCTGACGGCGCGCAGACGCAGCAACGGGGATTCGGGAGGAATACCGTCGGCGATTTTTCCAGAGAGAAAACGACGGCCAAGGCTGCCTCGAAGAAAGGGCAACTCTTACTTTCACCGGCTCCCGTCCCTCTGTTTCCCAAGCTCTTAGATCCTGCAGGCTTCCCGTCTTATTCCGCTATGCAAATGATAAGAGCAGCTTCCTCCGAGTGGGTGCTTGAACCAGTCGGAGGCGATGTTTATTTGCTTATTTGTTGCTAACGGGTAAACACCCTCTGGTTTAATGTATGGTGGCATGTGAACGCTGACAAAATGTAGGCTAAGGGATGTTTTGTTAATATCCCTGGGGAAAGTGTTAATAGTATCGAGGAATACGTAGGATCGAGTAATCAATTGATCGCATGCATTCAAATGTTCTAATTTTTTTAAATAATATCTGCTTGAGGTATGATAAGAATACCACGGTTATTGTGGGATCTTACTCCAAAGACACGAGGGAATTAGGTACCATGTTATACTTCGAGGAACTGAACCTGTGTTGAGTTGCGCGAAATATTTTTCCAATTTTTTCTTTGCAAAAAGTGCCCGAAGGAATTCTCTCGTCTATCCTTCGCCCTATTCTCATCGTTCAGAAATAGCTGGACCCAGCTTTGCTTTCAATATGAATCAGTTTAACGATTCTGTTTCTAGAGTATTAAATTTTTAGTAAAATTCATACCCTTGATAGGGGTGTCTTGTGTTACTTCAACAGCTGTAAAGATTTTTGCGATTATTCCGGTGTCATTTTTGTATGAAACTGTATTAGAACGTGAGCTAGAAGAGTTCAACGTTGGGGGACAAAATTCCAAATTGCTTGCACCTATATACCTATGTCGAGGAAAACTGAGTCATCAGGAAGCCCGCAGAAATTGGTGAGAGATGAAGTCTCGAAGCAGAATGTTAAAAATAATCTTCGTTAAAGTGTACGAAAGCTACCTGTTTTGGCATAATTATACTATCGTTTATTATTTCGTAAAGATTAGCAAACCGAAGAAAATTCGGAAACTAAAACGAGTGCAAAGAACCGTGTCGTATCAGGAAAACAAAGTATTACCATTTTTCAAGTGAAGTGTCATTTATGATGAAAAATAGATTGTATGCAAAAGTGAAGAACAAGTTAGAGAAAAAGTGGCAAAAAAGAAAATGGTTACGGTTCCATAAACACACAAAATTAATTTATTTTGACTTTCGAAATAATACGAATACGTAGCAAACGCATTGAAAAAATTCATATAATAATAGTAATTCTTTATTGCATCAGTAGACATTAAGAATAATAACAAGAAGATAAAAAAACAAATACATACCTACTTACCTGTAAGAAAACAAGAAAGAGAAAATAGTAAATAGAAATAGAAATTAGATAACATCCTATAAAAGTACGCACAAAATTACAAAAGAAGGAGATCACAAAGAAATTTAACTTACAACAATTAGGATATCAAATTTTATTACATCATCTCTGTTCTCTTAATCCTTCGCCAACAGGTCACATTCTTGCAAGCTTATGACTCGTGTCCTTTTTAAAATGGATTTTAAAAATTTCTCAACAATTTAAACCTTTAGGTAAATAGTAAATAACTCATAGAAACTATTCCACTAAAATATACGAACTTTTAAAACAGCAAGATATGTTTATAATTTGATTAACAGCAATAAAGACATTCCATGTGTATACGAACACCATACGTATTGCGTTTTGTACAAAAAAAAAGGAAAAATAATTTTTTCCCTTATTTAATCTACGACTCCCAATTTTTTTAAGTCGGCGCCAAATTTACACAGTGCAAATGATGGGGCGCCGACTTAAAAAATATGAGTCGTAGATTAAATAAGGGAAAATATGATTTTTAACTTTTTAGTGCATTCTTATTTTTTTTTAAGTCGGTTTTAATTTTTTTTTTAATTATTTATTTTTAACTTTTTAATTTTATATATATTGATACAACATACCGAGGAGATAATAGTCTTTATTATTAACCAGAACAGGCAAAATATTGGGCTAATATTGATGCAGCGTAGGATGGGACCACCGCCCTGTTTCGAATAAAAAAAAGATTATCAAAATCGGTCCACATGCTGAAGAGTTATGCGGGGACAAACATAAAAAGAAAAAAAAAACACACACATACAGGTCGAACCTATAACCTCCTCCTTTTTGAAGTCGGTGAAAAAAATCAGTGCAACTGCAGGAGCGAAGGTTTGAATCTGATATTACCTGCACGCTCAGTTTGAAAGATCTTCAATTTTTGTGTGTCAACGCGCGAAAATATTTCAAGGTGGCAACGAAAAGTCCCTCCGTAGCTCGTTTGTGAATTTGAATATCGGTTCGTGCGTTAATCGACGATGAAGAAGGAGCTTGCAGCTCGAAGGGGAACAGCGTACCAATGTCGGTTGCACTTCCAATGCACCGCTGGTAAAGTGCATTACCCCTCGCTTAACGCCGCATGTGGTATATACCCCACCATCGTGCAGTTTCTCTCCCACACGGCGTCAAATATGCGATGCACGATGACTTGCCGCGCGGCATGCGTAAATGTGCATTGCCATTGCCCCACCAGAAACACGTCCGCCAATAGACGTCTACTGGGGATCCGTAATGAAGTCCACGAACCGTAGCGTCACCCTTTATAAACAATTGTTAAATGTTCCATGGAAATTTGTAAAATGTAGTCAAGGTTTCTTACTGTATTTTGAATAAGACACCCGACAGTTTAGGTACCTACACTTTTTCAAACTTTGATGCAAATTTCGTGTCGACTATGTATCTACTTTATGTTAAACGAGAACATTAAGGGTTGTTTTTAAATGGGAAGTATAAAATCTCTTTATCTCATCTGTAACACTTTTTTTAAAAATGTTTTCGTCGAAGTGAATTTCGAATGCAGGGTAGATCGGGGGCGATAGTAACAGGGGGCGATTTAACAAGTTAAATATCTCAAAACATGTGATAGATATTAATAAAAATTTCGGATATATGACGAAGAATGACATTTCGAATACACACATCCATATCCTAGCAGTATAGATACACAACAGCCACGCATAGTGAAGAAAATAACTTTTCGATACACTAAAGTGTAACATTTCCTTACTGATTTAAAATTGTAATATAAATACTCCCTTTGCAAGTACGTGTTTTCTCTATTTTTTAATATTTAATCTGGTCATTTTTAAAGTAATACTGATCGTTACTTATCACTTTTAAGTGTCTCGTTTTCATTGTTACTTAAACTATGTGTATTTAAATGTTTTTTCTATCGTTTTCTTTATAATAAAGAATCCTATTTTGCGTTGGAAGAAGTGTTTCACTTAATTCTCCTCAAAATAATTAGTGTTACTTTCGCCCCCACCGTATGTTACTTTCGTCCTACCCCTGCAGGACAAAAGTAACAATGACAGTCATTGCGGAAAACTGCCATAACTCTTTGACTACTTACCACGTAAGGCTGAATCTGGGCTCAAATGATAGACCAAGAAACATACTATCTTAAGGCTTAATTGTCATTTTTATATCTATAAAAGGTAAATGTAGGCTAGGTCAAATGTAAAAAATGTTACTTTTGTCCCCGCTCTCCCCTGCAACCGACTCGGGGTCAGGGACGGTTGTAACACCTTCTCCGCTTCTCATTTTTTATTAATAACCTGAATATTACTTGACACACAGCGAAACTGTTGTGGCTCAAATAATATCACATAAATAAGTAACATTTTCGTAAAAAAAAATGTTGTTGTAACTGTAATAGTTTTTGCGTAAGCGTATTCCAAAGTCAAAGTGTTACTACCGCCCCCGGTCTACCCTACCTACTCAGGTGCCTACTATTTGGAAAGAGTGGATACAGTTTGGAATTTTAATGATTGTAGGGAGAACCGATGGAGAGAGAAAAATTTCTTCACGTCAGATGAAAAGCGAAATTACCAAATGGAAATTTTTGTTCTTTTCATAGTTTCTCAGTGATGGTCTTTCATTATTGAAACGAATAGGAATATGTCCATCCATACTTGAATTTAAACAAAACTTAGAAGGACGGTATTTTTCCCCAATTTTCCATGCCCTTGAAAAAATTTTCAACGCTTCATGAGACGCCCCTACTATCCGAAAATCCCAGAATTTACATTTCAAACAATTTCTCAAGTTTCAATTCACCCTATTCGAAATCGAATATGTAACTCCAATCGCGTTATCACACTACTAAATAATTGTCTTGCGTACTATTAAACTCGTCCAAAATTTCTCACGACAGCAGGAACCCTTCCCAAAAAGAACCCGCCACCCTCGTCTACTCTGCCCCGCCGAACTAACAACAAATACATACATTCCCTCCGATTTCCCTACATTACGCCCGCAGAAAAACAGTCGGCTGAACGTTCCACGGAGAAAACTACCATGAAAACGACCGTCTAGAGCGTGTACCAAAAATACCGTACGAATGTCGGCCGCTGCATTTACCAGGCGTGCAAAGTGCATTGCCCCCCTCCCGCATGGATTACCCCTCCACCGGTGCATCCCCTCCATGGGGGACCATGCTCGTGTAGAGGATGTTCCTTGTTGGCTCTGCTCGTGGCTGCGAGTTGCATACAATAATGCGATGCAACGGTGCACGGCGACGATTCGAGGGGATAAAAGAGGGGAGAGGGATCCATCCCTCCCCCCTTCGTCCAACGACTTCCGGACAATGAGTGTTCGAAAGGAAGAGTGGGAGAGAAAGAGAGAGAGAGATTTCGTCTATCTCTTCTTCTGCGGTTTCAACCAATCCCGCGGTACGCGACACGCAATAATTCGATAGGCGTTCGCGTGATTCCGTGTGAGTGTGCACGCGCACGTGCGAGCTGCATGCGGCAGCATGAAGCCCCCCGTTCCGGGACATGTCGCCATTGGCGGTGCGGGAAAATCGTTGCCCTCCGACGAAGGGACGGCGGGCCAGGTCAGACTCGGCCTGGGAGTTTCGGCCGCATGAAAATCGGGGGTCGAAGAGGCTTGTACGCGGGTAGGGAGAAAATTCGGTTGCATAGGCGCGTCATGGAGTGCATGGCTGATGGAAGAAATATGGTTGGGCTGGTGGGTATCTCCTTATCAGGAAAATAGTAGGTTGGAGTGTAGAGCTGGAAGATTAAGAATGCATTCCGTACAGGCAACTTTACTTTCCTTGGTATTCCAAGATGGATATAAGTGCTTTGGAGTTGTAAGGTTCTGTAATTTGTAGCGGAAGACAATTCGGGGTTGTATCCTTGTGAGTGTCGCTTTATGCACTGCTTGAGTGGTCACTAAGTTATTTAGTTGCATGTATTTTTAGGTGGCTACGGTGCAGTTGGAGTAAAGAATTTTGGGCGAAAGGGCACCCCATGTGGTGTAGTTAATTTTATTTTTATCTGAAGTACCTAATCAGTTTATACAGCTTTACATTTCTTGAAATTATTGGCGCTTGTTCCGTAATGGGCATTGCACAGTTTTGCTTCGATGTTATTTTCCACCTGTTCCTCTTTGACGAACTTATACGAGACCGATGGAAAAACCACTTTTGATGAATACATCGATGGCTTGGTACACAAATATTGTATGTCCACTTTTGGTGAAATTTGAGTTTCTATATGCAACAAATAATTATTCACTATTTCCTGCATAAAATCACATTTATATCTATTTCATAAATTTGTGAAAAATAATATTTTTCTGCACTGAATGTCCTTGAATCTTATGTGCCATTGCATGTTTAACCCTTCGTTGACACTCTGGGTGTGGGCCACCCATAAGCTGATTTTGACGCTCTGTGTCTTCTATGTGTAAAATAAATACCTTTTTTCCAAAGCCGACTTACAAACTATTTTTTTCCCTGAAAATATTATATCAGAACAATAACTCTGTAGATTTTTAGCTTCTAATATTTTAATTTGTAAAAGTTACAATTTTCTGAAGATTTTCTTCGTGTTTTCTCGACACATGGTAATCTAGATTTTTTTTACAAAAACTGTGATGAAATTTAAATAAAAAAACATTTTTCCATAATATATGTTAAATTCAATTAAATTGTTATCCTTTTGCTTCCACCTTTTATCACACATAGCCTCATTAGTTTACCTACATTTTAAGCAAAAATTTAAAGCAATTTAAATTATGAATCAGATATTAGGAGAGGTGGGAGGCATATTACCACTCCTTCCTCTATGATAAATTTAAAAAAGAAAGAGTTCATTGCGCGCTTATAGTATTCAAAATATTTCAACCAAGTATAACACACAGTTTCCCTAATAAAGTCTTGCATTTGCCTTCGCACAATAATCACGTAAACCGCTACCGCTCGTTCTACGCGACATATCTGTTACAATAAAGTGCCGAACTCTATTGAATGCAGAAGAATCTGGTTCCAACTAGCGAAGCCTGAAAGCTCCAAGCAGTAGGTAGGTAGGTATCCGAAGAGAAGTATCACCGAGGAATGCAAGCAACCCGACATTCAGATTACATAGCTCCGAGGGAGCACTGTTCTTGGAACGTGCGTTTATTCAAACAGAAGGAAATCTTGTGTAACTTTAAACGTCCCAGTAGTACTACCACATTACGTAAAACTGAATGACAACATTAAGTTTCCACGTCTCCTTACGCAATGTTAGCTCTCACGCGTAGGTAAGTGTATACATTCTAGCTTCTAGCGTGTTCCCGTTCGAACTAGTTACATCCAGATTTTCTAATTCCCCCTGCAACGCGTTCCAAAATCTTTCCCTCGAAGCTTGCCTCCTAAAAAAACCGCGGTCCTTCTATCGTCCACTGGATAAAACAGTTGAGAATCTCCGCGCGAACCTGGCCAGTTTGCGAATTTTCAGCCGCCATTTGTACGCTGGGCCCTTTTGCGAAGGTTGGTGCTCGAACCTGCCCCTTCAGCTACCATATGTGCACGTACATACGTGACTACATAGGTACGCGGTGTACACAGTCGCGCGTGCATGGTGCACGCCATTTCGAACTGGTTCCGCCGTTTCCATCAATTAATTGCCGATCGCTAAGCGTTCCTTAACGCTTTTCGAATCCTCGTGGAAAATTCTGCAATTGTCCTTGCACGATCGTTGCACACGGGAATGCAGTGAATCCGCGAAAGTATCGATTAAGTAGGTACCTCGACGTGAAAGAGCCGTAGAGCGCCAAGGCTATGGTAAACTATTTTTGTACCTAATAGAAGATTACAGTGGTATAGATGCGGTCAGGGGACACTCGGCTTGAATAGTCCTCTGCTGTTCGCCTATTATATGGGGGTAGAAATGTCCTGGGAAAGGAGTAGCGTTTCTCGGCGACCGTTACAACTCTAATTTGAAGTTATCGAACGATTGTCCTATTTTAACGCGGCGTAACCGCACAGGACGTTGTTTGCACTATCCTCTCCTATCCTCCATCTGGTACAAGAAGCGCATGCTAATCGCAGGAACTAGCAACCGTCGAGGACCACTTGGTGACGACGCAATGAAGTTCGTAAAGGAATTACGCCACGGCGATAAATACCCAATTCCCCTGGCACAAACGAGCCGCGGGACAAAAAATATGGTGTATTTGAAGGAAACTGTTTTTTACAAGCCAGCCGCGGGACAGAGGACGACCTGGAGGAGTTTGTGTTTCACATTGATTCAATTAGCCGCGGTTTATAACGACGTGGACAAATTTCGGTGATCGTGGTGAAGAGTTACTTGGGGAATCACTGTTTCGTCAGACTGTTTTACTAAAACTGCAGAGTAGGGCCCTGGATTGTTGTGAAAGAGGAATGGGCTTTCTATTTTTTAGGGAAGTGGTACTTTCTGATCGATTCTCTGAACATAGGCTCTGTGATGCGTCCCTCTTAGCTATCCGCCTCTGGAACTTAAGGTAGGCTGTCACACTGCGCCTCGCCTCGAAGCGGCGCGACTCCGAGCCGCGGATTCTTCCTCGAGAGTATCTTGAGGGACAGAGGCGAGGCGTGGTATGAGTGGATGCAATGCCACCGCTTTCGGTGACCGCTGAAAGAGGAAGGAAGAGGTTCTCCGAGCAACTGACCAAACACCGAGGCAAGCCGAGATAACTTCAGGTACAGAGGAACCCGAGACGACGCGAGCCTAGATGCGAGTGCAGAAAGTAATTGCGCCGAGGCGAGGCAAGGCGAGGCGTAGTGAGAGCCTACCTTTAATCGTCAAAGTAGGAAATAAAGTATTTTAAAGGAAACAACGGGGATTTGATCGAAGGTGAAAAAACCACGTAATTGTTGATACATGACAGATGAGGACGAAGCACAGGGAATCGAAAGCTGAAAAGCTATACCGAAGAGCCGTGTCAGGGAGAAGAGAGAGCTGTTCATCAAAAGAGAAGCTCGTGGTTACCCCCAGATATTGTCATCGCGGGATCCACCCGTGAGATCCGTTCCTTTTGTGAGTCGTCAACTTTTCCCTTTCGATTTCACGGCTGGATAATGGATTCCTCGATCCTTTGGATGCGCTCGTTACCACGGCATTCGTGACGGCCGCAGCTGCTGTGTCACATGCGATGATAAAATACGGAATCTTGCCCGCTGGCAGGCCGAGGAAATCGGTAGGAAAACAGAAACTGGGGGTCAAAAAGCGGTAGGTACGCTTTCGGGCTTCCTCAATCAACAGAGACTTATGTACACCATGGCAGAGTCCTAGAAGATGTCCCGGTGGATAACGAAAATGGAGAAGCCATGAGATGTTTAAAGAAATAACGCGCCCGGCGTTACTGCAACAAAATCATTCAACAATTAGGGGAAACACGAGCCAGTTAACGAAAAGTCAAGATACTTAATCCATCGGTTGAAATACTTATTCGAACCTTTGGTAATTCTTTAAACGAGTAATAAAGAATAATATAAGAGTGACCTTTTTCACGTGTCACCAACTCAAAATAAACTATAACATTTTCCAGAAGAAGTAGTTTTGACCCTTATTGCCCGCAGGTTTGGGGTAACGAGGGCCAAGCAAGTCTTCGCACGCAACGTAGAAAATTATGTAGCCCAAAGAAAATTAAAATCTTT
This sequence comes from Andrena cerasifolii, assembly GCF_050908995.1. Classification (NCBI taxonomy): domain Eukaryota; kingdom Metazoa; phylum Arthropoda; class Insecta; order Hymenoptera; family Andrenidae; genus Andrena; species Andrena cerasifolii. The sequence continues at coordinate 16,054,876 of NC_135119.1, read as the reverse complement.
TCTTCTAATATTAAAAGGATAGCAATTATTAGAGGTCCATAATATCCGTACAACAATCATATTTAATGATTTGATTAATGCTTAACGAATTTTAATTAAGTGGATACACTTATACTACTTATTGTTACTAAAATCACATGTGTAAGCACTTATTTGGTGTGCCACAACCTGTGCCAACCGTTTCCAAGTTCTTGGCAACTGTAGCAAAAAAGCTGTCAGTATTCAAAGCTTTAAGTAAGGAGCCACTTGACTCCCATTACCCCTATGAGCGTTATTTTATTTCTGTAAAAATAGCAGAATAGCATTTGAAATAAACACAAAATTCAAATTATCATAATACAGCTTAACTATGGATCTTTCAAATAAGGGCTAAACAAAATATAATAAACAAAGCTTTTGTACTTACTATGTATTTCGATGCAAATTTTCGACAAATAACAGGAAATAAACGAACAATACGAACACGACTAGCGAGACAAACAAATACCCAGCATCATTGTTAGGGGGAGGGATATCTTCGGTCGGAAATAAGTTGTCGTTCGATTTACAATGTTCCTAAAACTATACTCGCCCCTATTACCCACTGGCTCTCATTTTCCCCGTCTCTCATATACCTAAAACAAACTGGCGCGATTTAAAAGGGGTATTTTTTAGTTTCGTTTTGTTAAAAGAATGTACACTGTACAGTGCTTTAACATCAGGATACGATTTTATAATCATTGCTTCAACAATAATGAGTAAAATCGAGCCGCTTCACCCTGACAAGCGTGGACGTTTGAGGGCGTTCGAGAAAATATGCCGCCGTCCTGGACGTGTTAAACGAAGAGGCGTCAGCAAGGAAAGTGAAAACAAACGAACACTTGACCAAGAATCGCCGTGGGCGACGGAGCTCCAAAATCAAGCGAAACCGTAGAATCTAAAATCTAGAATCTAGAATCTAAAATCTAGAATCTAGAATCTAGAATCTAAAGCTAAAGACTTCAACAAGTATTTCTATCAGCGACGGCTCCGAAACTTTCCACTTGACCCTTGAGCGTCGATTCCGCAGAAACGTCCGGGAAAACCCGTGACACTGTTCAAAGAACCTTCCTCTACGCCCGCGAAGAATTGTGCGGCAACGAGGGGCCATTTTCGTAGCGTGGGTTCCGCATGAATTCCGACCCGCGAAGCGGTCGTTTCTCGGCAGCCTGGGGGCTAATTCCGCGAAGGAAAGTTTCGGAAAGCACAAGTGAAAAGGGCAGGGAGACGCGAGCCTCCGTCTTTGGGCACGGAGCGCGTATAATGACCGCGCGTACGGCTCGTATTTCATCCGATTATTCGTGCGCGCGGGGCGATTTATCGCTGGGCGAGCAGTTTTCTAGGCTAGCGGGCTAGACTCGCATAGAGAAATAGGCAGGAGCACGGGGATCGTTTCGAAAAAGGGGGGAAAAGGAGAGGGAAAGCGGGGACCCGGGGATGGCAGGGCATCCGGGGCAATGCCAGCTGCGCTACCGTAACATAACGAGGCCTAAACGCAGGCGCCTTCTACCAATAGGAGCCAACTGTTCATTAGTCTGTTGGTACAGGCTGTTCCAAATTGTCTACGGGGCTAGAGTGACTGCGAGGGTGTAGCGAGCGCTCGACAGATTAGATCTCGCCACGGCCAGAGCTCTCCTTGCCCTACGAATAATCTATTCCTCGACAACAAGTTCGAACCGATGGGACAGAACCGTAAAAAGAGGCTGAGTTTCTACTGTCTTCCTTTCCAGAGGATTCTCGACGACCGGGCCTCGTATCGTTTTTGCTTCAAGAAATACTTTTCTCGAGACTCTTTCTCAAGTAGGTACTCAAGATAGACACTTAGGGCCCATGCTGTTGAGTATAGTTCAACTCGTAGGCGGAATGTATAGTAATGGAAACTTATGCCAGTTTAGTACAGGTAACAAGAGGTCTCCTATTTCTGTTAGGCGTGTTATTTTGCTCGAAAAACGGACCGATCAATGCCAAGGAAGTAAACGTTCAATTATCCTAACAGCAATGTCTTCCCGCCACTTCAGAAAATGGAGGCCCCCGTTGCATAAGAAACGGTACTGTAAGCTCCGTCGTTTAAGTAGAGTAATTTAAGGTAATTCAAGGTCTACCGTGAAATTAGTTTACAGAAGTGTCGAGCAATCTCCTTCAATTTAGTAAGCGCCTGCTGATTATACCGCACGTTTCATTTTACCTCGCCCTCCGTTCGAAGCCTGACAGGGGGTGGTTTTTTTGAGAATTACCAGTTGGATGATTTCCCTGGAACGACTGGACGAATGATTAGGACGGAACGCGAATATTCCGCGTGGATATCGATTGCACCGGCTCCAAAATGGAAAGCGTCTATAACATGGCGGGACTATGCAAATTCCTGCTGGTGCCAAAAAACCCTCTAGCGACAGATGCGGGGCGAAATTTCGTTCGTCGGAAGCTAGTGTAGAAACTGCAGCTGCTGTGCTGGCAAGTCAGGGATCTCCTAAACCCTAACTTATCGACCACCATGATGCGTTGGTAATTAATTCTAAGTCGTGGAAAAAGAGGTGTTAATAATACAGGTGCAACGGACTCTGATTAATTGGCTCCCATTGTGATCGCCTCGCAGCCATCGAGGAATTACGTAACAGCAACCAAAACGATGTCATGAGAGTACAAATGGCTCGTTAAAAGCTTCTTGGACTTCTATTTTTAAGAAAGTACCGTGCCCTACAATGATAGAAATCATTATATGGATTCTCTGTATTACGGGCTATCAAAAGTGGCATTGCATTCAGCTACGATCGGGGAGACATTTGCAAACTTCTTCTCTCTGATGTCGGGGCACGTTACCGATCGGTATTCGGAGCCTCAAAAGGGCATTAATTAAATTTAGGACAAAAGGGCAATTAAACAAGTGGTGAATGTAATATATATATATATATATATATATATATATATATATATATATATATATATATATATATATATATGCAATGTTATGCGTCTTTATGAGCGGCATAGGTGATTGAAATTGAGGAAGAGAGTAATTTCAAAGAATTGTGATCGAGGATTCTAATGAAGGGAGTACCTATGTAACTTGAAAACAAAATTTTGAAAATTCCTAATATCTACTGGCAAAGTTCGAAGAAAACCCTGCGAACCATGTGTGACGAAAACCTCAAAAAGATATGAAAAATTCTTGCTAAAGGGAGTTCGCATGACGATTAATAACATGGACAATAGAAATAATAATGTGCCTTATAAAATATCTATAAAATATCACACAGCTGATACTGCAATGCTGTACCTATGTAAGTACATACACATTGAACTGCAAGCAGCCATTCTATGCTTCGCACCGCCAGGAATAGGGCTGCCATCCGTCCGGGTTTCCCCGGATTTGTCCCCTTTTTTTAGGGCATCCGGGGACGTCCGGGGGGGATTTTCTGTAGTGATCCAGATTTTTCAATGCTGCTCGCTCAAAAAGTCATAAATACTTTACCTTTATTCCTTGATTGCGATTACAGTCTCTAATTTACAGAAATTTTTGTCTTGGTACATCGTATTCAGAGGCGTATCTAGGGTGGGGCAAGTAGGGCTCGTGCCCTGGGCGCTAATGCTAGGGGGGCGCAAAAGAGCCGAAAGAAATAGTGTTTCTCGAATAAATTTATTTGGATGGTTAATGCTAGTAGTTTACGCTTGTTATTCGCGCGCTTCGCATGCCTCTTTAGAGAAGCTTCGAAAAAAACTTGCTACACTTTTCGGCTTCATTTGCCTCCAACTTTCGTCTCTTCCGCCCTTCAGCACCACTTTCTTTAAAAGGATTATCTAAATTCTAAATAAAATGTTTTGTGCGATGAACACTTTTAACAAAGAAGTAGAACAGAAAAGATGGAATTGGAATGATATGCATAAATACGTCAATGCTTGTACCTAATATATAAAATAATTAAAAGTGTCCGGGTTTCAAGTGGAAATGTCCGGGGTTTTAATGGTGCTCTCTGTCCTGGATGAATGATTTTACAGATGGCAGCCCTAGCCAGGAAAGACCGTCCGCGCGAAAGACGGGGCTGAAGCGGAAAAAGCGGAACCGAAAATCAATTTTAGCGAATCGGGAATACCACGGTCACCCCGGTTTTCAAAAGCCCGCACCGCGGAAAATTCTGTGCGGGACGTACCGTGCAGAAACAGCAGGCAGGTCACAGATTACGTTTTCGAGTCGTCCGATGCGAAGTAGCATAATACACTGCAGCAGCTGCGAGGCCAGAAGACTGTGCAGCAGCTTTCCAATTCATTTTCCGTTGGATTTTCCCTCGTCCCTTTTCCCTTATCCACAGGGAATCGACCAACCGAACGGAATCTGCCAGGCTCTGGTAGAAGAAGGCGCAGGCAATCGAGAACGGCGAACCGACGTAAACGAAATGAAAACGACGTGGAAAAGGACTTTTCTCTGCTGATTATTTGATCGCGATGTGATTATGTTGGAATTACACTACGAGGAATAGTTGTGTGGGGGTTTTGGTTCGCGGGTACCTGCCTCAGTTCTGTATAGGTACTCGATTAACAAGGGAACATCCTGAATCCGGAAATTCAAAAGAATCTAAAACTTTGTGAATATGTAGAGAATTTGTTCCTGATTATAACGCAATTTTTGTTTCCTGGCCAAATTCACTCTAAGGCGGTGTAATTGACCCCTGAAAATCCGGTTATTTTCCGATTTTGTGTTATAACTCGTGAACTGTAAAATAATTTTTTTACCAAATCATAGATCTAATTAAACGAAGTAACTTTTGTCTTGAAACTTTTTTTCTTTCTCTCACAGTTCACGAGTTATAACAGAAAATCGGAAAATAGCCGAATTTTCAGGGGTTAATTTCACCCCCTTAGAGTGAATTTGGGCAGCAAACAAAAATTGCGTTGTAATCAGGAGGAAATCCCCTGCATATTCGCGAAGTTTCAGAATTTTTTGAATTTTCGGGTTCGGGATCTTCCCTTGTAAGCGGTATTTGGGGGAAACGTTTGATTTATGCGAAAGCTTGGATATTTTGGACCATGGAATGCCACGTGAAATTGCTTCTGGCCAAATAAAATCACAATAAAATTTGGTGCAGACAAATTTTCTGTTTAAAATTCCTCTTATCGATTTCCTTGGATACGTGAAAGACACATAAAGAGGAAATGGAAAATCAGCTGAAGTGAAAATGCGCGGGAATGTCTGATTAGGCAGTGTACCGCGGAAAATCGGTATTCGCTGGTTCACCGTGAAAAGGCAATACTAAATCATTAATCTATACATGCTTGATTCCAACGACAGCTGACACGGAATAACAGTGAAATTGATTGATTAATTGAGAGAGAAAGGGACGACTGGCGAGCGCCGAAAATACTTTACTAATTGGATGAACTGCGGCATACTTTGGTGCATTCTAAGATACAATCACGATATAGAGAGCGTTGCAATTAAAAGCGACGTCGCAGTTGCAGTAATTAAGATACTGTATCGCGAAACTGAAAAATACAATATTAATGAACACTCGTTAACCTTCAGCGATTGGACAAATTACTGACAGTGTAAGAGATAGGTACGTAACTTTGTTGTTTGTTAACAAATCTTCGGTTACCCCTGGCTTGTTCGCTCAAGGGAATTGTTTATCCCTGGATAATATGTCGTTTTAAGTAATACGAAGCCAAGGTTAATATGTACCTACCGCACAAAAGAACCTTTCATTGGACAAGAAGCACCTTTTGTTGAAACGCAAACACATTGTTTTCTAATAATGACCTTACAATGAAAAATAAATCAATCGATTTTACACCCACCGCGACCCACCACCGCTACTGCCTTACGTCTATTAAAGGAAGACACATTTTCTGGAACTGAAAAATTTTCCGCGCAGTACCGGCCACATGCCAGCAATTGGTAGTAACGGAGTTAACGTCCCTAACATTGATCTATTCTTCCGGAATAGGAGAAATCTGAGTTTTTTTAGATACACTACTTGCTCCAAACTATTCTAAACGAGCTGCATAAAAAGTCTAATACAAATAACGCAGGAAGTCTGGCTGCTAATTGGCTTGTGCAGCTATTAAAATACAGATTGTTTAATCCATCGACTATTTATTTCTAAGAAAGGAAGAATTTAGAAAATCACAGAGATTAAAGTTTCCTTTCGCCGTGTCACTTCACGCTGGTTTCCTCCCTATTGCATAACGACAATATCTCTTCTTCAACTTTCCTGTGCACTTGATTAATAAATCACCTAGATTTAATATGCGTGCGTAAATGATGAACGAAATTGTAATGCAAGTGTACCTACTAAGTAACTTCATCTACGAATTTCGTCGCCCTGGTGGAGAAATAAACAGAAGGGTGACAAGTTTAAAATTCGACAAATATTTCGGGTGGGTTTGCTGTTTCTGTGCAAGCCAGAAGAGCGTTTATAATGTCCTGTGGCTAAATTTCCATTCCATACGTTTCTAAGGACGCCCCCATTAAACGGTGGACAGGGGTAATCGAATAGTTCTAAGCTACCGGAGGGTCGGAATAGGCGTTCTAAAATTGCGAGGGGTACGTAGGGGAACACGAAAACCGGATGGCACACCGAAATGTAGTCGACTATGTTCTGAATCGCTCCTCCAATTTCTGAACATAATTTTTACTTCGCCCAATACTATTTCTCATTTTATTTACTCTCCCGTCGATGGAAAAAAAAATAGAAAATTTAAAACCTTCAAATCAACAATCTATATTCCTCTATAAACTGTGCACCATTCATTAAGCAGCCATAAGTGTAGACACAAATCGTTCCAAAGAAGAAGAACTCAAAATTGAGCATTGAGGATTATTATATCTTTTTATAGCGACCCTTCTGAGAACACGATTAAGTATCGCTAAAATTTATATACACTTTTTCGCCAGGTTGCAGAGATTCGATGTATTAAAACCGTTATTTCCTTTAATGATCCTGGATTAATGACCTTTTGCTCGACCAATCGAGCGTCAATTATCGCCGAGGATTACGCTTCCAGCTAATTAATAGTCGTTTAATAGCCGCGTCTTGCGTTGCCGCTAAAGCAAAGGCAGGTGAATAGAAGCAACATGGACGCAGTTTCGTCCTTTTTCAACCTCTTACCCCGAGCACCCTGACCCTGGGCACGCAGGCAGCTGTCTCACTCCACCCCTTTGTGGGCACGGATCTACTCTAACGTAAGAACGGATTTGTCTATCCCTGCACAGTGTGCAGCCAGCGCCGTGAGCCCGAAAATTCACCTCCGTAAAATCGCTCGATCTTTCTCCTCGACTAATAAAATTCCAACCTGTTCAAATTACGCAATCGCAATTACTGTATTCAATATCCACATATTTCAACACTCTAACAAACTGTTTCCCTTGATTTTAGTATTTTGTAATGCGCAAACGAAGACATCTTCGCGTTCCCTTAATATAGTAAGGGTGCTGATAAGAAGGCCAGCGATACCAAACGATGGACGAATAACCACTATTACAGGTTGATCTTTATTCTGTAAAAAATGTTATGACGTTAATTGAAAGGCTATTAAAATTAGGTACAAATGTACAGGGACGTTGCTAATTAAGTTACGATTTTACAAGGATGGCGCCTTAGTAGATGCTTCCTAGGTCAACGCATCGTAAATGTTCGAATTCCTTTTCCTGTCAGCTGTAATACTACCTAGTTTTTAAGAGTACGCAACGAAAGGTATCCTCCACGGATACAAAGATTTCCGCAGCCCCGTGAAGAAGCAACAGCGACATTTACGGTGCCCAAATGTTGAGCGGCTGACGCGTAACAAAGTGTCCATTTGCAGCGGCGGACAATACCGCGGCGTGCTGTTACATATTCGAGTGGAGCTCATCGATGCCCCGAAATTATTCTACGGGAATCGCCTTGTCACTATATAAATGCAAATCGAAAGGAAAGATACGCATCTTCGATTCGTTCCCAGCGGAGCTTAGCGAGAGGAGGGAATGGAAAAAATGTGGCTGATAGATTCGTGCAACATTCTCAATATGCATAGCAAACGGGGCGCGCAGCGGCGAGGAACTCGTTAACCGTGCTACCGTTCGCCGAAAACACCCGGTAGATTTCTGCAGGGACCGAAGAACGCGCGCGCAACCACGGCCAGCGGGGCTAAGACGGAGGGAGAGGGAAGAAACGGGCAGGAAAAGGAGGGCGCTCTCGCGCGCGCGACGAGGCCCGCGTCTCTCCGCGCACAGCCGAGCCGCGCAAGAACGTTTTCGCCGTTTCGCGCATGCCTGTGTGCGTGCACGCCTAGCGAGGTAGCGCGCGAGCGCGCGGCGCACGCACGCGGGCACGCAGACAGGCGCGTAGCCGGCTGCGAAAACCGGCGTGCGAAAATCGGCCAATGGGGAGCAGAGGCGGGAGTCGGTGGGGCAGCCACGTGGTGTCGGATCGGCCAATGAGGGCCTGGGCGCTCGCGAATTTCGAGTCGGTTTCCCGCTCGCCGCGCGGCGTGCTCCTAGCTGCTAGAACAGGACGGACGACCGTACGGGGGGTTGGAGGGGAAGAAACAGGAGCGAGAAAGTGCACGCATCGGCCAAGGAGGGACCGGGAGGGCCGTACGCCCGGTGAAAAGGAGCAAGGAAGAAGGAGGAGGGACAAAAAAAAAAGAGAAGAGTGACGAGTTTGCATCGCATTGCCGCCCTCTCGCCCCTCCGTGCAGCCCCGCGGGTTACACGCGAAATAGCGCGCTCGAGCGAGAGAGAGCAGCGACGGGGGGAGGGCGCGAGAGGGAGCGAGAGAGAGTGCGATCGTCGGCGAAAGGGTGAAGCGGAAGGGAAACGGCGGGAAAGAGAGAGAGCACCGAATGAGAGAGCCCCTCAGACGCCGGTATCGTGGTCTAGCCAAAGAGAGAAGAGCCTGGTAGGAAGGTGCGTCGTCGTCGTCGCCGTCGCAAGGAGAGGAGAGAGGAGACAAAACAGAGAGAGAGAGAGAGAGAGAGAGAAAGAGAAAGAAGGAGAGAAGGAAGAAGAGAGAGGGAGGGAAAAAGAAAGAAAGAGGGAAAGAGAGAGAGAAAGAGAGACACAGAAAAATAGAGGAGTAGCTGAGTGTACACGGTGAATCGTCGAGAGAACGGTCAACTCGCGTCCCTTAACCTTAAAAAAGTTGAAGAGTCGTTTTTGAGAAGACACGGTCGTCGTCGCGGGTTCGTCCAGATCGGTCGTCGCAGTTGCATCCTCGCCGATTTGTGTGATCGAGCTCTGGGCCCGAGGGAACATCCTTCGTAGTACATCCACCGCCGCCGGAAGCACAACGGGTCCTGTGTACCACCGCACCGGTGCCGTCGTGTCGACGTGACAGAGAAACAGAGCGAGAGAAAGAGAGGGAGGGAGAGAGAGAGAGATAGAGGGAGAGAGAGAGAGAGAGAGCCAGAGAGAGAGAGAGAAAGAGAATCGTTCTGGTCGTCAGCCGCGAAGCGAGCGGGAAATAGACAGCCGTTCCAGTCAGGGCAAGGAAGAAACGGAGAAACAAGAGACAGTACAGACAGAAACGCTGAGAAGATCGTTCCGCAAGAAATCGCGGATAATAATCTCCTTGTGCCTCTTTCGATTTTTGGTGTGCCAGCGCGAAAATCAACGCCGAGTATCTACCCGCGAGAAGGGCCAATCTTGCTACGCCCGGAACCGTCCAGACGTTAGCAGGCCAGAGGGAAAACGCTGCGGAAGACGAAAGCGCGCGCTCGTGTTGCTCGGTTCCACTCGCGCGATAGCGAGCCCTCTCTGACGTCGTCGTCGTCGTCTGCGTCGCGATACGTGCGTCCCTCGTACTGCAACGGGGACAATCGCGATCCTCGACTCGCGTCCGAACGCGCGGTGCTCGTGTCTACGACGTCATCGCTGTCGCCAGGTTCTCGCCTACGAGGCCCTGCTCGGCGAACACCACCGCTCCTCTCCACCGCGGCTCTCGTGGTGCGAACCAGCCATCCCGGTCGTCCGTCGTCCTCGCGTCTCCCGCGATCGTCCTCGTCAGCGTTGTGGTGGAAAGCATCCCCCGTCGCCGCCAGCGAGTCCCACGGCCCGCGAAACCGTGCTCCGCGCCGTCCAGCCGAAGAAGTTTCCCGTAAACCCACGTGGACCGAGACAAACCTCGGGGAAGCCGCCAACATAGCGTCCAAGAGCGAGCCGACCACCATGTCCAAGCTGTACGTGGGCAACCTGCCGTCGGATTGTAACGAGAGTGCCCTCAGGCAGCTCTTCCAGGACCACAATTTGTCGTGCACCACGATCCTGGTGAAACGGGGCGGCTACGCGTTCGTCGACTGTGCCGATCAGTCTGTGGCGGATCGCGCGATCGACAAACTTAACGGTGAGTTCAGAATCAACAGGCGAGATAAAGCTGCCTCCTCTCGATATGTACATACATACAGCACGCCTCGCTATACCGATCTACGCTAACCACTATCCTTATCTGCCTTTGCGTCGCCGACGCCGATACCGATTACCACCCAACAATGCTGCTTTTACCACGCTGAATCTGATCACGCTACGTTTTATACTGCCGCTGTTTTGCTGCTACCCCACAGATTCTCGGCCGTGCCGTACGATCGACGAAGGAGAGAACCGACCGGACGGAGCCGCACGGACCTGGGAGGCTTGATAACTTTAGACCTATACGACACGCTTTTACCGCTTTCCGCGCAAATGCCGTACCTTAGGTAGCGACACTTTGCAATCTGCGCGCCTCGAGAAGCAACTTGTTGCCGTTCCCAGATAACGCGTCTCGCTGAAATACGCAACCAGTTCACGCTTCCTCGGCGGCTCGGATTGCAACGCTTTCGCGTGCTTTCTCGACTAGCCTGTAAGATACTTTTGGTAGAAATATATACACATTCGCACGCTTGTACATACGCTTCATACCATTTATTGTACATAATTTTATTCGCCCATCTAACACCTCACTCCGCCCTGTATATAATCCCATCTCGATCGCCCTGTGTTTATATTTACGATGTGCTTTTTCCAATAACCTGTACACGCAGCCGATTGACAGCGTCGGCGCCTGTCATTCAGCGAGTCGATCGTCATTTGCGCCCCGCGAGCAAAGGACGATCGGGGCCGTATCCGTTGATCGGCCGATTCTCGCGACGACCCCGATTCCGGGTAATCGAGGAACACTACGAGACTTCGAGGCAATCAAACGACCTCTCTCCTAAGAACCCTCGATCTCCACCCAAAGAGAAGACCATCGCTAACGATTATATTTAGAGTGACAACCACTGTGCGCATTGTCTATCGGTTTGAGAGCCGCTGACAGCGACCTCGAAGAGCGCTTCCGCCGAGGAAACGTCTCCGAATTTTCATTGAATACTTCCTACGAGGATTCGCGATCATAATCGACGGCTCTGGGTATTTTTACATCGTTCGGCTTTAAGAGTAGCTTCCGAGCTGCCGGGCGAAACGGGATTTCTGCGCGAGCGAATGCTTCTTTCGAAGTGAATTCACGTCGACGGGCGCAGAGCCGGCTACTCCGCGGGATGTGTCGTGTGGAAAACTTATCCACGTGGTGAGAGAGGCGCACGCATCGGCAAGATGGCGGAGCCGGTTATACCGGCAAGGTCACGCGTGTGGGTTTCGCCTTTGAGATAAGTCTGATAATCGCTCGCGCCGGCCACCGTGCTGTCGTCGATCGGTGCGATTATGGGCTTCCCTCTAATCATTCCAGCACCCAAACGGAACGGGCCAAAACAGTCGCGACAGAATTGTACGATCAGAGTAGTCGATTAGGATCCCACAGTCGGATTCCATGAAATTCCATCTCGGTGACGTTCCATTGAACGCGGCGCGACGCGCAGATTGAATTTTCGTAGCCGTCGCTCGTAGTTCGGCATACGTGCCGTAGAGTAGGGCAGCAGCTGGTGATCAATTAAAGCCTACTGGCCACTGCATTAGTCAGTGCGACTACTTTCCGAGTCCCTCGTTCCGTTGGATAGGGACTGGTCGGGAAACTATCGTAGGCACGGAGAGGGTTTACTCGCCCGCGAGCGAATTATTCGCCGACGATCTTGACCCTACGTACAGAATTTCACCTTCGTTCTGGGAAGTTAGATCGATATTTGACTAGAGACCGTTCACGGGGCCCGCTCGTCGCGCCGCGCCGCTTCTACACCGCCTAAAAAACGTGGTCAAGGTCGCGTCTGCACGCGTGACGTATGGTTCCCCACTGGCTCTGTGACGAGGTTAAAATTTACATCGGTGAAATACCGCCGACCTCATCTCGGCGGGCCCGTCGAAATCGGTTAGTCACACTCGTCGTACACGACGGCCATGCTAATCGAGTAAATTCGGATCGTAAATTCCGTTGACGGCTTCCTAACTGGCGCGCGCGAACTCGTCGGCGAATTATTCTCGAGACGGCTCCTCTCCCTGATCGATACCTTCGGCACTCGGTCTCTTGACGTCATCGAAAAGGGTCTGATAGCATCGGAAGGGGGGAAGAGCATGTGGATCGCGGGGACGTGGTCGTAGTACAGCCGAGAAAAAGGCAATCCCTTCAGCGAGGACGCGTCTTCTTGGCCGCAAACTTTCCTCCCGAGGAAAGTGATTTTCAAAGTCTGCTAGGTGCGCGCGAGTTTGCCAGAGGGTAATGTAATGTCACCTCTGGGTAATATACTTCAAGTTTTTTTTTTTGTTGCTACCTCTCTGTTTTCAATGCTCCGGTGACTTTCGGTGGCTTCTCAATGCACTATGGTTTCGATACGAGTCCACGAGTGAAAGCCAACTGGCCTGCTCAATGCGGTTTTTTAACTCGAGTTTCCTGAAAACGAAGCCTAGCACGATAAAGATTTATTCGGTATTTTTTAGACTGCGCGCACAAGGAGTTGGCCTTTTCTTTTTGGTTGCGACACGAATGCTTCTCCAGTCCTGTATTCGCGGGCTTTCTTTGGTGTTCTCCGGAATGCTTATACCACCCCGCCGACGTCGGATAACAAGACCATTTGTGCATGTAATCGCAACAGTTCGTGACAGTCCCTTACGTGCGAGATGCCAATCGATACGCAATGCTCGCCTCTTGGCGCTAAGAGGAGAACAGTCTCACCGTCGTTTCTACTCTTCACAGATCAATTCTTTCATATTAACCCCTTTAAACCGTTAAAACTGAGAAACCTGCAATTCCCTCAATTACCTGAACTACGTATTTTTACTACATACTGCCCGCTTCGGTTAAAATGTCCTGTCTAACATTTTGAAACAACCGAGAAAACGGAAGTTTTATCGTTTACTTTGCACCGTCCTTATTTTCCTTCGAATTAAAACGTGTCATTATTTCGTAACACCCTAATATAATCTTTTGTAATAGCTGTACCGATAGGTGCTGTATTATCAACGTACCAATTAATTAATTGTTTTAGATAGGATATTATAACCATCTGGAAAGAAGTTAGGTTAAATACATTATACTGTTTTATAAATCTTTACGAAGCACGTAGAGTTTTCTAACGTTACTTACAAGGTAAAAGACGTGTGGAACTTCAAATATTTCAACATATCTCGAAAGCTGAAAAAATGCTAGATAGGACAGTTTAACTAAGGAGGGGCAGTATAGTCCCCCAATATTATTCTGAAACTTGTACAGTGAACCATTAGGGAGCAAAGTCCCAAAGAAGAATCTACGGTTGAATACTTGATTCTGGAATTTGTTAATAAAGTTCTAGCGTAAGGTCTGGCTTCTTCCAGTATCTAGCAAAGGTAAAACAAAAAGTGGCATAATTCCAACAGAGAATTCGAAGCATTCTGTAGCAGTCTATGCTCCCAGGCACCGGTGGGGTGCGTGCAAGCGATCGAACGCTCCATACGACTTAGATGGTACATACACTCGTGAAATGTAGCAAAGAATACAGAGAAGGACGGCCCGTCTGCTTAGAAGCCGGGTTGCAGGAAAGAGGCGCGGTTACGAACACTGGAGCGGTTCATAGGGAATAGTTTCTCCCTCTATTTCGTTAGCAATACAGAAAGCTCAGTCGTTGCTCCTGCAGCAGGGGTACATATGTATGCGGGGACGATCGTTGGATACAATGCCGCGTGCGGAGAACGTTACCGCCGCGTACAGAACTAGTTTGGTGGGTTGTGTTACGTTTTAGTCCAACTAAACTAAGGCTAGTCGCGGTTAGACTACACGGGGCTACAAGCATCGTTGCTAATTCACCGAGGAGTACACATACCCCGGCTGCGCGTTTAATGCTCCATTTCGCACGGATTACGAGCAACCATCGCGCCAGCTATAAACTTATCCTTCCGCGGAGCACCCCTTCAAAAAATCGCGAATAATGCAGAACCTCTTGACACTCCCGGCACACTCCGAAGTAGGTACATCGCGTAGCTAATTAAATATTAAACACGCGACTCGAATTAAATTAATCACCGTAGTGGTGTCCTTTTCCAATGCGAAGGTATAGTATATTAGAATTTAGATGCATCATTCTCGTGCCTTAGCGTGAACCATGCGGCGTTTATTCAGTGGCGATCGGAACGGCTGGAAGGGACTGCACAGAATGTACGCTTTTAATCGCAGTTTCGTAGTCATCCGTGGCTCGGCCGGCTTGATTTGTCGCGTGGCTGCTCGGGGCCACCTGCCCTCGAAAAAACTTACCTGTTAACAGTGCACCGGTAACCGGGCGGCCACGCTGATGGAATTTTACGATTCGGTTTCGCCGCGGGCGTCGGTCAGCCCCGATACTATAATATCACTCCAAATTAAAGAAGAATAATCCTATGTTAACACGTGCGATCTCATTATGATAAACGGAAATTTCTCTAGATTGCGCGCCGAACGTTATTACTACCGCTATTCGTCTCGAGATCACATCTTATCGATCTTACGTACGTGCGGTACGCGAGGATGCCCGAGCCTCCCGTTCTACGTTTAAACAGAGACGATTAATATCGATTGCAGGACACGCACGTCCCTTCCATCGTACGAACTCGTAATAAAAATCAATCGATCAAGTAATTGACAAGCGGTGCCCACTGTTTCGCTTTATCGCGCTACGTGTCGGCAGTGTGCAATGAACTTCAGATCGGGCATTATCAATGAATATCTGTTCTTAAGAGTGACTACTGGGTTTAAAGCTTTATCGCGGCTGTTGGGATAGTTAAAGTGGGGCGAGATTGTACTTGTTGCTCCAAAATGTCTATTTAAATATAGGTTGTATCTGGGTGTTGCTCTGGAGTGTTTGGATTCGAAGCATCGTAGCACCAATCGTGGAACTTGCAGCAAGAGGGGTGCAACTCTATTTTTCAAAGTTTTTTTTGTTACGACGTGTAATATACGTAAAAATGATTTATTGCAATAAATAAAAATAGATATATTAATGTTAAAAATATTCTATTATAGAAATATTAATATTCATATTTTAACATATATATATGAGTAAAAATATATTTTTTTTCACAAAATAAGTAGTGGCTATTGAGTTGGTAAGTTTTTTTTCTATTTTTGGCGAAAAAATGTTCTGTAATAGAAATAATGACATTAATATTAATATTAACATTAAGATACAAATATTAAAATATTAAAATAGAAATATTAAAATATTATAAATATTAAAATATTAAAATAGAAATAAAAACACATTTTATATATATATATATATATATATATATATATATGTTTAACGTTAATATTTCTATTTTAATATTTTAATATTTCTATCTTAACGTTAATATTAATATTAATGTAATTATTTCTATTATAGAACATTTTTTCGCCAAAAATAGAAATAAAAACTTACCAACTCAATAGCCACTACTTATTCTGTGAAAAAAATATATTTTTCAACTAGTACTCTCTTTTTAATATTAAGTCGAAGCACTAATTTTATAAACAGTTATTTCTAATTTACTCGAAGCTGATAAAAAGTAGCTGCACCCCTCAATTTTACCTTTCATAGATCGCCATTTCGAGGTCAGCGTGACGTCCCAATAAGTAAACTTTGATGTACGAGTGAAAGTGGAATTCTATGTCGTCTGTATCGAACTTTCTGCTGTCTTTTTCTCGTTTTGGGACTTGGCTCGTTTCGGTACACGGTTGGCCAAGCGGCTCGGTTGAGAGCAACGGCGAAAAGAACGCGGTTTAACGCCGACACGAATGTACGGTTTGAACGCAAAAACTGCTTGCACGCCTGCAAGAAGGAAGGAAGTGCTATCTTTAGAGCGGCGAAAAGAGAGTGTGGCGGTGTGTCTCTTTTCTCGTCTTCTTTTTCGTCTAGCCATCCGCTTTCATTAACCGAATGTATGCTTCGTGGGGCCACAAGCGAGGAAGCTATTGTGAGATTTCAACGCACTCGACGCTGCTAAATAAATGAATCTTAACATCGCTCTCTATCAAACTCCCCGCCTATACATTTCGTGTTCATACTTTTGCAGCATCGATCTTCCATCGAGCGGTGCAGTACAGATAAAATCCACTTGTTGCACTAGCCTCGAACGATTCTACATTCTTATGGGACAGTTAAACCATTCACAGTTCAGCCCACCCAAAGCCCAACGATTTCGTCTCCACTGAGTATCGAATGTTTCGCTCTGCAATAAAGTTAGACACAACTGTACCCCGGAATCTGAAGGCGATAGTTGATAGTCTGCCGAGAGCATCGCAGCGAACTGCAGAGGATTGAATATCGAGAGACACCGTCGTGAGAAATACTCCTAAGAGTAGCCTCTATTTCGAGTGTTTCTATATCGGCACCGTCAGCGATTCTCTATTTCCTCCTTGGGCCTCCCACGCGGCGTGGCTTTTTCTCCGTCTGATCCACATTGTCCTCGTCTTTCGTGGCTCCTGTTCGCTGGAGGAACCTTTGAAGCCACATGTTTGTTTTAGATACCCGGCCGTTGACTTGCCGGCGAATAACGAAGCGTTTACCGCAGCTAGATTCCGATCGAACCAGACTACACCGTGCTGCACTCTCCGTATCGCGGGCTCCTCCCTATCTCCCCAGCTCGAAGCTTCCCGGCGACCGACGATTTCCTCGCCGTGCTTTCCCGATAGAAGCTAAGTAGGTGCGATTCCCTTTATCGGTCCCCGTTGTTATCGCGCGTCTTTCTACGTAGCCGGGCCCCTAGGCGGGCTTGCGTAACTTCTATTCCGATCCAGCGGGTAAGAGTCGGGTTGAGGCCCGAGCCGGCGATTTCTCGAACGTTCTGTCCCGTTAACTTCTCGCGTCGCGATAACTCTCGGCTATCGATAGAGCCGAGGACCCGTTAATTAGGAGCCGAGCGCCGCGGATCTTTCGTCCACGAATCTCCAGGCTTTTCAGGAAGACACGCGTCGCGTTCGATAAATTACCGGCGAGAAACGATTTTCTTCGACCTTCCACGGTTCCCCCTAGTCTCGAGATCTTTACGGCGCGGAGGAGAGAGAAAGAAAGAAGCCGCGAGAGGGACGAGCTACGTCCGCCAGTTGCGAGCGAATCTGCTTGGCCCCACGTGCGCGTAATTGTCAGGTACGAAGAGAGAAACCCGAATCTTTCGACAGGTGTCAATGAACCGGACAACGACGTATCCATCGAAGGATAAGCGAGAAGGACAGAGGCGAAGGAAGATCCCGCGAGGCCACGGGTGTCAGGGGGAGAGAGAGAGAGAGAGAGATAGGAGAGAGGCACGAACGGCTCGTTCGCACCTGCCTCCGTCGTGTACTAAACGGGCCTCACGGTGATTTCGCGTTTCGTCAATGCGATTTCACGAAACAGATTCCGCTCGTCGCCGATCTCGCTCCCTTCTCACGAATTAAGAGCAATCTTCTCGCAGGCGGCGTGGCGTCGTGTGCGGGTAGGACACACGATACCCGTGCAAAACTGGTCTTGTTTGACGATCGGGCGAGAGGTGATTGTGTTGGCTCGCGTGATAAGGGAACGAGAGAACGATACGCGAAGCTGATTCTAGGTCTGTTGGAATAGTGAAACTGATTAGAGCTGGAATTCGGGATGGGCAATGTGACACGGAATGTTTTGCAGCGATAATTAAAAATATGTATGGCTGATTAAGGGCACGCGTATCTGAAATCGTTAGCAAATATCCCTAAAATCGTTCGTGTGTTATACCTGCCGATTATAGTTGTACCAGGAGTTCATGAAACGACGCCGTGGGATATTTATTACATACATGGCACTGATGTAATATTTCAGGAGTATAAATTGAGAAATTCTAGCCGGTTTCAAGTAGTGGAAGAAATTTTCAAAATTAGCAATCCCTAGACAAAAAAGAATTTTCTTTATTATCCATAGAATCCATACGTTTATGTCAATACCAGTGAAACCCTCGACACTCTGTGTACCGCAGGTAGGGTAAAGGACCCAATTACTGACACCTAACCAATTACTGTCACCTTAAGATATTTTACTTAAAATGACGAATAAATAAACGTTGTAAAGTCATACACAAAAAGAATTATGTAGGTAATTATATTTATATATTTTAATGTAAAGGCATATAAAGTTTTGAATTTTAGAGTATTAAGAATATTAATAAATATAATTTTATTAATAATTATGGTTTAATATAAATATTTTTTAACAATATTATTTCAGATTTTATTAATTATATAGAAAAAAGTTGAATTTTTATAGTTAAGGTATGAGCCTAAAAGCTTAGTTAGCTTATCTATACTATTAATAACGGGTTTAGAATAGTAATAGTAAAAATATATTACATTACTATTTCATCAAAATATTCCTTTTATCAGGCATATTACTTTGATTTAAAATCTAGGTGGAGGTTCTAGATTTAGCTACATTTATGATTTCTATTTAAATCTAGATAGAGGTTCTAATCTATACTATAGATTATATACTACAGTTTATTTATTCGTTATTTTAAGTAAAATAGCTTAAGGTGACAGTAATTGGTTAGTTGTCAGTAATTGGGTTCTTTACCCTAGAAAATGCGTAAACGAACTTATGCACCGATAGGAAATGAACGCTCGATAGGCTATACGTGGCAGGATAGAGAAGACCAGCGGGCAGGAGCATCGCATCGGGGCGAAAGGCGCAGAGAGGGGCGCGGCAGCTCATCGTAGAAAAATTGCATCGGCATGGCGCCATTAATCTCCGAACGAACGGATATTATTTTAATTCTCAAGCCTCGGACCGAGTCTGTTCCGAGAAACGCCGTCCTTTGTGTCCCGGTCGGCTCCCCCGAAAGAAAAGTGACCGAGTGATTTAATCTACGAACGAACGGAGCCCTGTGGACTCTTTCTGGACTCTGCTCGGCCGTGTTTCTTGCGCCTCTTCTTTTCTTCTTTCCATTGGCGCGTTTCTTTTTTGCCCCTCGAAACCATGGCCGAATTCAGCGGCTCGGATCGCGGGCATCGCTCAAGGAAAATCGAAACGGAGTCACGATCCGGTCCTACCAGAAACTTGCTCGCGCGTTGTCTGCGCATCTCCTTCGACGAACTTCTCCGCTCGACTATCAATGAAACGAACGCTACGGACCCATCCTCGAGAAGTTGCATCATTACGTTGCGCTCCTCTTGTCCCGCCACTTTATTCAAACCGCGAAACTCTGAACTTTACCCGGCGCTAGATAAAAAGCGTTATCGTGGCCCGTCGCGCGCCTCATCGGCTAATTTTACTGCCGCGCACACCACGAGCAACGCCATTCACGAATTTAAAAGCTCGCGTACCGTTCCCGTTTATCGCGTGCGCGCCAGCAGCGCGAAAACTCGCGGAGAAACGGAGCCTCGGCGATAGACTTCGGACGCGCAATCGCTCGGTGTTTCAGACGCGAAATTACATTTCGGTTCGAAAGGTCGGCTGGCAAACTTCGACCATCGGCGCTCCTCCGCCCTGCCGCTCTTTTCACGTGACGCAACGGCAGCCTCGCTTTCATTCACCATCGGATCCCTCGAACTCGAGTTCGGCTAACAAAGATGGTTCGCCGCCCGATAAGATAAGTACCGCGGGGGATCAGCAGAGTGCGTGAAACTACGCGGCAACAATCGAATCCGCGACTCTCCTCGGCCAGGTCGTCGCCAGGAACTGACGCGCTCTTTTTGCTCGTGAAAGTGTATGCACGCCCAGGAAGAGGCTTTCGCGATTCATTTATTATGCATTGCCGCCTTATGCATCCTCCCCCTCCCAACCGCCTCGCCCGGCGAAATTACATCGCGCGCCACTTAATCGTGATTCACGAGGCAATTGTTTCTCTCCGGCATGGCCCAGTGGCGAGACCAGGGGCCGACTGATAAGCGGCAGCTTTTTCCTCCTCGCGTGAATCGTTATCGCGCGGTACTCTCGGGCGCCAAAGACGAATTCGACGCCCCCTGATACGATACACGGGCGCCAAAGACGAATTCGACGTCCCCCCACCGATACGGATTTTCGTGGAAACGTGCACCGCTGGCGTCGAAGACTATCGAATTACGAACGTTACGAACTCGAACGAGACTAGGTTCCCTGAGTTTTCCTGCCTGCTTCATTGAAATTTATCGCCCGAAATGAAATTCATAAGGTTCGCGAATACGCGGGCTTGCAATCTTGCAAATTCAAGGCCATTTTACGGAGAACCTTTCCTTATCTCCATTCTATATCAGCGCGCGCAGACGTGAAAAGAAGGCGTGCGAAGTGAATCAGGCGACTTGATCACCTTGATTATATCCGGGGTTAGTCGATCGAGTCGAAATTTCTGTCTCGAAGCAATTTGGTAGCTAATGGAAGCCAGACGCGCCGAGAATCATCAAGGCGATCAAGTGACAAGGTTCGTCCTGTTCAATCGAACTGTTCCTAAGATCTCCGCTGGTCGAGTACAGGCAAGGCTTCCCTGGACCACCATCTTTTCCTCGAAAGCGAATATTCCCACGGAGGGGGAAGCTTTCCCAACACCCTGTGGCTCGCGGCAATTTCTTTCACCGCTTATCGAAGACAGTATTATTATTGATATAATCTACGCGCGGGTTCCGCCGGGAGACGTTGCAACAAATCGGTGGGAGCAACACCAGGAGAACACGAGGAGCGATGCGTATCATCGGGGCCATCGAGATGCGCGTGTCGCGGCGCGCCGCGCCGGTCAGCCGAGCTGCTCTCAGCCAAGATTCTGCGTTTCGCGCGCTTTCTGCGGATTCTCAGTCAGGACCTATCTTAACGTGCGTGGGCCCACTCGCTTCATTCGGCAAACTAACCTACCCGTCTAAGTAATCCATTGTGCTCCTCGTGCTCTCTTTGTGCGGCCGCTCTCACGCTGAGAGCGCGGCCCACAAGGGCGCGCGAGAAGGAGCGACGAGGCCGAGGGCCCGGCGCGGGAGCGAGAGAACGGAGGAGGACGGAAACAGAGGGTGGAACGGTGGACGTGAACGAGGGAACGAGAAAGAGAGAGAGAAGTATGCCACAAGGCCAGCCGAGTCCGTGGCGATTTTTGCTTTACTCTTTGGCCGGGCCGAAAACGAGCGTGGCTCCGACCGACTAACTGCTCCAATTTTATTCACCGCGCCGTGTCGCAAGCCCTCCCAATCGATATGTCCCCGCGACATCTCCGCGGGGGTGGGGTAAGGCACGCGCGACAATCGCGGCGCGAGTCATCCGCGCTGTTTATCGCGTTTTCGTTCGTCACTGTAAAATAAATATATCCGGCCGACGGAGCCGCCGGTATTTATCTTCGTCCGCTGATGGAAGCGCATCCATCGAGCTATTAGCCAGGGGAAAGATATAAATTTCCCTCGGTTCTTGACAGGAGAAAGTTTTCGGACAGTCTCGTTGCTCGATCCTCCATGGTAGCCCGACGCGAAATTGAGATTAATACGGGATGACGTTACGTATTGCGCTTGCTTACGCCCCATTAGAAAGAGATACGTCACCCGTTCAATTAACCAACGTTCGTCGGACGTAACGTTTATTACGTGGAAGAAACACGTGCCCTTCCTGTCTACACTTTTACGATGCGCTCCTCCGTGTCGTTCGTTAGCGGGGACTCTATAGATGCGTGGAAAGGTTCGTTGATGTACAGGGTGTTTTAGAATCGCCGGTACTGCATAGTGTTGGCTAGAACCGTGATTTGTGAATCACGAGTGATCAGATCACGTTCGTTCCAAATCACGGTGATTTTTCACAGTGATCCATGATTTTCGTGATCGCTTCTGATTGGTGGAGAGCATAGCTGCTCTTTGCACGCGCCATATAACCCCAATTTCTACTTTCGAAACATTCGCAAGTCCTCACTGTTCTTATAGAATCTCAATTGTATATTTTGAACCAATGTAATCGTTCTTGATTTATTTAAATTAACAAATATTTCTTCACTTTAGTTAAAAAGTATAATCAATATGTGAATACTTTAGTCAATCAAATCAGTGTGTGCATACATTGACTATTTATCAATGTACATTCTATATATTCGCCGAATTAGCACGCTTTGACTGTAACACAAGCTATATTGAAGTATTTTATAAAATATAATTTAATCAAGATCAAGAATTACGATCACAGTAAACAATTCACTCAAGTTAAAATAGTAACAATCACGGTCGTGATTTAACTTCAATCACGACCGTGATTGTGATTCTGCGATCACTGTGATAAATCACTGTTAGTGATTTTGCACTCCATCCCTATACACAGCGTACTGCTGGAGGTCGTATTTAGGGCTGGGACTATTTGTCGAACTTTGCGGTATTCGAATATTCGAATACTTTGATTGCTCGATTATTTGGCGAATATAATTCGAATATCCAAGTATTCGAATACTACTCGAACATTTAAGTATTCGAATGCTACTCGAATATTTAAGTATTGGAATGCTACTCGAACATTTAAGTATTCGAATGCTACTCGAACATTCAAGTATTCGAATAGTATGGTGTGAATTATAAATCCACGTCTTTAGGTTCGTTTGTCAGGGTGAAATCTTATAAGCTAATTTTGACCCACTTCACACCATACTATTCGAATACATCAATGCAGTATTCGAATAATAACATTCGAATACTCAAATATTCGAAGGTTATTCGTAGCATTCGAATACTCAAATATTCGAATCTTATTCGTAGCATTCGAATACTCAAATATTCTAAGCTTATTCGTAGCATTCGAATACCTACTTGTAAAATATTCGAATATCAAATCATTCGAATAGTCCCAGCCCTGGTCGTATTCGGTTTGAATGGTGCAATCGTTTTCTTTTTAACACAGAATTTTTCTTGCAATACATGGATACGGTTCCCTACAGCTTTCTGTACGGAAGCTTCGAAAGGCGATCTGAGAGATCCAAGAGGTGCTGAATATATAAAAATTTCTCAGAAAACAGGAGGAAGGTTTTAGCCCAATTTAAGACAAACTTCAGTGGCTAATAGAATATTTATCAATGGAAGAGAGTAAAAGGATTCTCTCCAACTATGAATCACTTGTTCTCTTTACTGTTATACTTATATAGAAGAAGAACCGTTTCGTTACGAAAGCTGGATATCCCCAGTACGATTACTTTGCCGTGGCACGACTCTTCGAAGACGTCCCTTTTGCAATGTGCACCTACGGTTCTGAAACACCGAATAACAACGCGAGCTCGTGGAGACACGTTACTCGGAATCAGGCTCGCATAACGCTCCCAAATAATCCGCATTCCAATCAGCGTCCCTCCCAAAAAAAACGCAGCACTCATGCTCGATCGAGGAGATACAAGAAGGAATCACCATAGTCCTCGCGAAGTCTCCCAAATCCGCAACGCGAAGTTCGAGCAAACGCCATTGCTATGCACGCGGGACTATTCTCTCCGAAAACACGAGGAAGAAGCAGCCAGCTCTGAGCTTCGTCGGCTCCGTGCGACAGCCAGTTACGCCCGATTTCGCGATAGAGCGTCGCTAGGCGCTCGGATCGATAAATCGGCCGTGGTGCTCGCACAATTTTCACCCGTGACTCAACGAGTGCAGAGGATTTCCGTGGGACCTGAACTAGCGAGTTGTAACTCAATAGTAATTTATGTACCTAGCCGTGCCAACCGCCGTGTCCAAGGCATCGGTATTCAGCATCGGCCTGGAATGCGCAACAGGAACCTGTTCTCATTCCCATTCCCAATCCCGCTCAGCGCTACCCAAATATTTTATTACTTCCCCGTGGAGCCGGTGTGTTCTCCTCTCTCTCTCTGTCCCTCTCCCTTGCACGCGCGCTCTCCGTCTCCCTACCTATCTATCCGCGTGCCCCCTCGCCCCTCCGCCACCCTGCCCGCCCCTCTAACGCCAGCGCAAGAAACTCTTCGCTGTTATGTCATCCTGTATAGCCTGTCTTATCGTTGTAACAATATTTCGAGCATGTTACGGTTACATTTCGGGGCTCCGCGGGCTAGTAACAAGTTCACGATTATGCGGCCTGTGCAGTCGGCCGCCGATCCCCATCGTAAACTCCATATTTTCACCCCCGTTGCTTTCGAACGAGTGGCACTCCCGCGGCCGTAGATTCGGCCGCGAGCACCGGAGAGGACGTTTTTACGATTGGCTTTAACGAAGAAGGAGGGGCACCCCTTCGGTAATCGTTGATTTAGTTAATTCCTAGCGATTTCTTCATTAGCGGCGCGTTATATTGTTCCTCTCGGCTCCGGCGGGATCGCGTGTCAACGGGCCCGGCAGCATCGCCTCCGACGTTCCTTGTAGAAAGTCGCTCGGTGTTATACGAGCAACAAGTACGTACCCGTTGGTCGGTGCATCGGAGGAACCGTGCCGGCGTATCAGGCATCGAGATACGAGAACCGCTGCATTAGCGTGTCGGGTACGAAGTTTGCGTTACCTTCGTCGGCGAAACAGTCGGGTATCGCGATGAACGCGGCTCTATTAATAAAGCGGTCGTTATAAATGAACGTCGATAACCGATTCGCCCGCTCGCGATAACTGGTTTCGAGTAATCCTTTCGTGCACCTCGGCTGCATAGTTTTCCCTTTCGCGGCCTCTTATCGGGATCGGCCGAACAGCCTCCTTCTTTTGCCTACGCGCCATCTTGCTACTTGCGCGTAAGGGAGATGTCCCAATTTCTGCTCGTGTCCCCATTTCTGCTCATTTCGTATTTTTCTTATTATTATAGGCGTCACGTTTGTACTACAGTTGCAACAAAGTAATTCCAAATTATTTGAACATTTACGCGAGCGTTGCGCGAGATTGGGGCTAATCAAAGGGCAGCATAAGCAACGAAAAGCTTTTAAAACGAGAGACTCATTATTGGTATTCGATAATTGGGCAAAAAACAGTCTTTGCAGTGAAAGTTCTTATTTAATAACAAAAACAGATACTGTATTGTGCTCTGGATTTAGATTTTTTTTACTATTTTTCGCGAGCAGAAATAAGGAACATTTAGAGCATTGTATTTAATTACAAATTACTAATAGTTAAACATCGTGGAATATCTTTCTTAAATAGTTTTTGAATTGGTTGATTTATTATTAAAGAATTAATCAATTACTCTGCAAATTTTCATCACAAACAAATTTTCCACACCTTATTTATGACGAGTAACCTCTTAAGGGGTCATGCTCAGTCAGGAGGCCGAAAAAGGGTGAACTTTGGAAATTTTTTACTCAAAAGCTATAACACATTTCTCAAAAAATCTTTTTTTCCTCTTAAGCATTGCATCTAGTACCGTGCATGGTAATTTTTTTATTTAAAAATATTTATCAATAACTGAGTTATTGTCCATCACTCGAAGGTTCTCTAAAAATAAAGGCTTCTGCGGTGACCACTGCTGCTCGAAAGTCGATCATCTAAAATAAAAAATTCAAAAGAATTTACTTATTGTATTATATTATCTACTATTTGAACGAAGGATTTTTTATCCAATGCTTAGTTTTCTTGTAATTGACGAAAATCAGGCACGATTTATGATAAAAATTGAAACTTTTACTTTAAACGTCAGCCATTTTTTCCCAAATCAATATTTCGAAAAATCCTTCGTTCAAGTACCAGATAATATAATATAATAAGTAAATCCTTTGGAATTTTTTATTTTAGACGATCGACTTTCGAGCAGCAGTGGTCACCGCAGAAGCTTTTATTTTTAGAGAACCTTCGAGTGATGGACAATAACTTAGTTATTGCTAAAAATTTTTAAATAAAAAAATTACGATGCACGGTACTAGATGCAATCCTTGAAGGGAAAAAAGATTTTTTGAGAAATGTGTTATAGCTTTGGAGTAAAAAATTTCCAAAGACCACCCTTTTTTCGGCCTCCTGACTGAGCATGACCCCTTAAATGAGCAGAAATTGGGACATTCACCTTAACCCTCGTACAGCCCGGTGCACGGCGGTGGTCAGAAGAAAGTTTAAAAGCCGGACGGTGATAAGGAGCCGTGTCCCTATCAACGCTGCATAGAGATAGGGGATACCCCAAAATAGACCACGCGACACGAATACGATAAGTGAAATTCCGGTGTTAAAGTCGCTCGTGTGCATGCACGAAAATATCATTCCTAAACTTTCCTCTAATCACTACTGTGCCCGCGTCCTGCTCCTTCCTTCGACTCGACACCGTAGCCACGCTCTGCCGAGCTATAGCCATCGCGTTCGTTCTGCTACTTTGTTCCACGCTCGACTTCCTCGATATACGCGAGGATTTTTTTCCTCAATTCGAACGCAATGGCCGGGGCTAGCCCTAGGTCTCGCCGTCTAGCAGAAATTGACGAGATTTAAGTTAGGAACCGGTAAAACGTAGCAACGAGAGAGGGAGAAGGAGGATCGCAGCCGAGCGAAAAAGGGACGGCGTGTACGCGCGCGCGGGGGCAATGGAAGGAGACGGAGAAGGAAGGAGAGAGAGAAAGGATGAATATATATTAGGTGGGTTGCGCGACGACCTCCGGATAGCTCTCGTAAGCTCGCTCTCGCTCGCCTGGGCCTCCTCACCTACCTGGCAGTTCTCGTTGTTGGAAAAAGGGAGGGAAGATGTCGGTGGGGCCGGGAGGGAGTAGGTAGGAGCACTAAGGAGACCTTGAAGGCTTGCTAGCCGGGTGCCGGCTAGTACTGACCCACTATAAAGGCACTTGCCATCCTGCTCGTTCAACAGGACAATCTGGTATTACCCTCTCCCTCGGGGGAGCCTGCTAACCTACTCTCTTGCCCGCATACACTGACTCGATCCGAAAACTCGCTTCTCTAGACCCCGGCTACGCTTAGCTGAAATAGCTTCCCTCTTTCTCTCGCGCCCCCTCCCTATGCGTCTCGCTTCCTCCACACCCTTGGCGCACCGCCTCTATCGCTCCCTCTTTCACTTTGTCGTCCCCCGTGCCCGCTGCCTTCCCTATCTCGTTTCCACTCCCTCCTCGCCCGGTCCCTTCTAATACTACCACCGCTACAACCCTCGTGCCGCCGCTACTCTCCTCGCTGCCTCTACCGATTCTCTCTCTCCCTCCTGCACCCTCGACCCCCTCCTTTCTCTATCTTCTTTTTTCTAGTTCGCTCTCTCTACTCCCTCGTGCGCGCGCGTGTGTGTGCGCCGCTCCAACACTTCCCGGGCATGCGTACGCGGACCACCGTGTGCGTACGAACCCCCGAAATCTGTTTGCGTCTGTGCGCGCGGCTAGGTAAGGACGCGTGTAGCGTTTCGTATGGGTGTGCCCGTGGGCATGTGTGTCTGCCTGCGTGCGTGTGTGTGGCCAGAGTGCTCGTTGCGTGTGTGTTGTCTTTCTCTCTCTTGTGTATGAATTTCACCGGTGCTTAGAAACGAACGGAGGAGAGAGAGAGAGAGAGAGAGAGAGAGCGAGAGAGAGAGGCAGCTCGACGAGCATCCGTGTGCAAGTGTGTCTGTGTGTTTGTAGGGAGTACCACCTAGCATAGCAACTGCTGTTTCTGCATTTCTTAGCAGCGCGCCCCATGCGAGATGCCGGTATATTTTAGGCACATAACGGGTGTCCCGCTTTCGAAAGGGATGCTCGCCTTTCTCTCCCTGCGATTTGCCGGCCGTACGCGAACGCTGGGCGCACGCGTGCCCCGAGCACAGCCTCGCGACGTCGCGAACTTTCTGGTCTATCGGTCTACTGGATATTTCGAATTTCAGGAATGCAACTCTCGAGGTACGATTAGATTTCTGAGGCGTCTCTGCGACTGCTCGGGGTATTGACGGTAGGTGCTGCATGGCAGCGTCTTCTGAAGAGAGGCGAAAGAGGAAGAGTAAAGAGGAAACTGAAGTTGAATAATGGCGAAAGGAAAAGAGCAGAAATTTACATTCGAGAGGAGTAGGCGGGGAAAGAGAACGCCAACCGCAGGAAGACTGAGAAAAGAAATCGACGGGCAAAGTAAATGAAAATAATAACGAAATGCAGGGAAAAGTGTATTCTTTTCCGTGAAATTAGCGCAGCCTAGATAATTTGTTGATTTCTTAACAACTTGCTTCCTAGTAGAATAGTAACTTCCTCGATTCTCGAGAAAATTCAATTGGAATAGGATTTTCTGTATTTTTCTATAAATTAGTATTCCTATTCGGTCACGAGTTTGCAGTGGCATTCTAAATTCTGCTGTTGGTATTATCAATGTTTTCGCAGCCATTATCGAGAGAAACATCAATATAGAGAACGATACGGAAAAAGTTCTTACGAAGGTAGTGCGTACGAGGTTCGAGTCATTGATTTGCTTCGTATCTTGCGTATAATCAGTATGCACGATTTGAACAAACTAATGGACTCCGATGCCCAAAGTACCCTATAGGAATTTGGCAGACAAGTTTCACTTGATTACTAGATTAGGTATCGCTGAACGAGTAATTCCTGCATCCCGTACAAGCACAGACTGAAAATCAAAATTGCCGTTAAAGAACAATAATTTATGATTACCCGCGAAGACTAAAGAAACCCATCCAGTTTCAAAAAAAATTACTTTGCCAACGAAACTGTTACGAAATTACTCCAAGTCCGTGATGAACACCGATCAACGATAACGTGAGCAACACACTCCCGTTGTAAAAGTTACAAAGTAACAGCGAATGGCCCGTTTAGAAATACCCCAACATCACATTCCCATAAATCAAGACCCGCTCACTCTCGTTGCATCTGGAGATCCACGTTACAGTTAAATTATTCCCCGAGAAGACATCGAAGCCCCCCTCTATTAGCCTCCTAAACGCCAAACACGTGAAATCGAGCGTAAAAGCACACGTCGATCGTAACGCGACATAAGAATCAAATTAAAATCTCGTCAAGTACTGTGTCGTCGTCTGCCCCCTGTCCCCCCTCGCTCTTTCTCACCTTGTCGCGAATTAGCTTTCGCATGAAACCTGTTGTGCTCTTGGCCGAGCACTCGTGCATAGAAACACTTACGAATATTATTGCTACAGGGAGAAAGAGAGCGAGAGAGAGAGAGAGATATGTACCACGTTCGAGGGGAGAGACCGAACACGGGACCGTACTAACAATAAGTAGCCATTTAGGTGCTACTTCCTCCTTTTATTACCTCCAGCATCTCTTTTACGCTTTTCATCTCCGCTCTCGAGTGGTTGTCCGGGAGACACCGCGCGCCGCTCGTCCTCTGCCTCTTTCGCTTCACGGTTTCACGCAGCCCGCTTTATTTAATTCATCCCCGATTCCCAAGCCAGCCCGCACCGCCACGTACGTACGCATGCCCTCATTGTACCGAGTTCTGCCGCGTTTTAATAGACTTCTCGCGAACAATCCCGCCACACGCCATTGTACGCCGAAAGATCTGCCCGGTTTATCTGAAGCGGGACACGGCTCGGCGTAGAAAGGAGGAAAGTGGTGGACCGCGTGCACGAGAACGCGAAGCGCCCCGAGATCATCGTGGGAGACCACCTCTGGTCGACCAACGTACATAGGGGAGAGTTGCCAATATCGTACTGGTCACCTAAATCGTACCGAATTAATTTCTCTGTAATTAATGAATATAAACGACATCTGATGATAAAAATATCAAGTAAATGCGAAATAAGATATAGAAACAAAACCTTTTGAGCTTACACCCTATTTTGTGCGTGCTATAAACATTTTAAAAAAATCAGGTATGATTGATGTAACTTTTTACCAGTTTAGTTTAGCTGATAACAATCAAACAATGCAATTTTGTGCTGTATTTTTGTGTTTTTCTAAAAGCGGGTTTAATGTAGAATATTTTACATTCATATTATGTACATATTACGTTCATTATAAAGTTTAAATTTATATTTATAAATAAATTGATCATTGTTTCCTAAATCGTACCACTACAATCGTACCGGTAGGATTTGACAACTCATATGTTATATAGGTTATGTACATGTATCATGTACATAGGTTATTGCGGCCTGTGTGTGATCCATATACATATGTATATGTAACTATATAATAATCGTTACTTTATGTTGAATATTTTCTTCTCTATTTGTTATTGATAGGGGAGACCGGAGCTAGTTGATACAGACGAATTATCTCGACACCGTATATATGTAGCTCCATTTGAGCGAGATATGTGAAGATTGTTGTTCAATTCTTTCCTACGATCCAGCGTACGAGTGTGTACATTGACGTTAACAATCGTTGTTTAACTGTTTTCGTTTATATAGAGAAAAAGTAAATAGTTTTGATACATACAAATTGATCGTCCAAATAACATTTTTTTATTCATTTTGTATATATTTTCTGAAATTTACGCTTACTATATATTAAAGAGGAAGGGCCAAAGTATATTTTGGCATATTTGTTATCAAGTAATTAAGGTGAATGTCCCAATTTCTGCTCATTTAAGAGGTAACTCGTCATAAAGAAGGGGTGAGAAATTTGTTTGTGATGAAAATTTGCAGAGTAATTGATTGATTCTTTAATAATAAATCAACCAATTCAAAAACTATTTAAGAAAGATATTTCAAGATGTTTAACTATTAGTAATTTGTAATTAAATATATAATGCTCTAAATGTCCGTACTTCTGCTCATGAAAAATAGCGATGTGTACGTATTACCCCAAGATTATTTTGTTGCAACTATAGTACAAACGTAACGCATATAATAATAAGAAAAATACGAAATGACCAGAAATGGGGACATGAGCAGAAATTGGGACATTCACCTTAATTCAAATAAAAATGAAAAAAAAAAAATTGAAAACAGAAAAACGTATCAACTAGCCCCGGTCTCCCCTACTATTTTTAGTGGAGGTACGATTTAGGAAACCGGTTGCCTAAAGCGCACCTTTTATAGTATGTGACAAGAAGATTAATAACAAATTAATTTGTTCTGAACAGAAGGTTAAGCATATAATAGTAGGTGTCTAAAAGATCAAACTACAATATCCAATAGTCATTTGCGTTCAAATTAGTACCAAATATGAAATATAACGTAAAACAATCTAGAGTGGTACGATATAGGCAACCCTCCCCCACTTCCATCGCAATCCGATTGTAATTAATTCGCGTGTAGGATCCCATCATTCAATGCAACCGATTAATGGGCTATATACTTTTATCCACTCTACGTGATTATATGCAGAGCTCTATGAGGGTCCCTCCTTCTCGAAATTTGAGAGAAGGAAGGAAGATAGGAGTTTCACGAATTTTAACTTAGTGTACCTGTAGGGAGTGTTGCCGTCAGTTGATGGAATATAACAGACGAAAAGGACCATTCGTTTCGTGTAACAATTAAAATGCTTCGAGACACACGATCGTCCCTGACCCGCATGTGGGTCACTGGGTGCGAGCGCGAGGGACATGTTAACCCATGCGGAGGTTAGGGGACTGTGGACGCGTGAAGCGTTAACCTATGCGTCACAATTCGAAAACTAACGAGGTTCGATCGGACTACTTCGAACGATCCGACTCCTGTTAACCTCGTGAATGACTGTCGTTTTATGAAAACTTCGTGCCCCATTCGTGGACTGGAAAAATTTATTTCAACTCACCCTTCCGAGGCGTCCTCCTCCGTGATTGAACTTACAGCTTCGACGAACTTCTCGCTTGACTGGCCGCCCTGTCTCCGCAGCAACTGCTCTCCCTCGCTTTTCCCCTCATTTCTTCTTCGGTGCACTCCCCTTTTAACGATATCAAAGATTCTTCCGCACTTTTCCAATTTCAAAGCGTCCAGATCGCAGTGGTCACGAGTAGCCTCTCCAACCATAATGGACACCTTCTTTCTAATCCTAATCACCATAATATACGACTAGCCAGGCGTCACGATTCCGTCCACGAGCCTTGCTTGTCGACAAGACACGCGATGCTAGTGGACGGGCAAGGATAATGGGAGCATTCCGATACTTACTCATGTCCCTTCGGAACTGAGGAGAAAAGTGGACTGCGTCTGTCGCGAGTAGGAGTCCCGCCACTTTCTGCACCGAATTCTGTTTACATACATCCCAGAGGCGACCTTGGTTCGCGAGGTATCCGAAGGGCATCCGTGTTTACGTGCCGTGGCGAGCAAAATATGTATCTACTTGAAAGCAAGCGTATATACGCCACTCTGCACTGTTCCAAAGCGTTCGGTCACTTTATTATTAGAAGAAACTAAATAAGCTTTATAATCTCTCTTTTTTTAGTCGACATCCGGGATGGTGCCGTCTCACGTCGAGTTGACCGTGTAACTGCTCGCGATTTTAAAACGCATGCGCGTGCGAGAAAAAGTGCACAGCAACCAATTACCGCCGAGTTCAAACGGGTTCAGAGATCGTACGTTCTCAAATCGATAATTCTCTGAGGTTTTATATTACCAACGTACGGTGTCATGGGCGATAAGTTGATCGATGTTGAACGCTGTTTCTGGTGGACTGACAAGAATTAACTTGTACATTATTTTCCTTTTTTTCGTGCAGTATGTGCATAGAGTAAACTGGTTTAGGGGAAATTAGATGGGTCCGACTGGTAGAGGACACCTGGCGCTTAGAATAGGAAATACTTGCCTGTACGCGTATGTTGGTACACGCGGGCCTCCGGAGCGTGTCGAAAAAAAATCACCAGTACGAGACTGCGACCGCGGATGCGTTCACATAACCTCTTGATCCTGATTAGAATATGAGTGAGGTACGCGATAGCTCTGGATCGGCGACGCGATTTTCTGCCGTTAGGCACCGCACACGTGCGAATCCAAACCCGGAAGCAACTGTCGAGTTTCTTTTGCCGAGCGGTCGGAACCGGTGTCCAGTTTATTTTTCCATGGGAAAATCTCCTATACGTTGGGCTGGCCAGGGTCAAAGTTCAAGCGAACCGCGGCTTCAAACAGGTTGTCGTGCATGCTGACCCAATGAACTAATTCCTCTATGCTATGGGATGGTATGAGAATGTCCAGGCACAATTGGCCTACTTATATCTTCTTATATCTTCTGCGATGAACTGATATACATATGTAGCAGAGCCAGCCTTATTCAACCTCGCAGGCAAGCGTAACTATTTGTACATAAAAATTTGTAGGTTAACCGTAGCTCGGACCTAAACACTTTCAATCTATATTGCTAATAATAAAGTAACGCGTAGTCAAATTGGACGCACAGTAATGCCCCGTTAATATTGAAAGTGGTCGGGTCCCACGATTCAACAAACGAAACCGTGGCAAGTTTTAATTCCTGGAATTCTCCGAGCAGGACTCGAGCATGTGCAAAAAACACGTGAGACGAGATCAAAGGCGCGATCGACACGCGAGCCCAGAGATAATGTCAACACTTTGGCTGCCAAAAATTGAAATTTCCATAATATTCACTTTTTCTCAACAAGAAGAATTACAACGAATTGCTCAGGTCCTCCTGACGAAAGTGGGTTCAAACGCGAACTGAATTGGGCTATTTGGAATATTTTACATAATAATACAGTCTGTGTCGACAGAGTGTTTACGAATGATACTTATAAATCTTGTATGTTCGGAACATACAAATTATAGAAATTTCAGTCAGCCGAGGGTGACAATATTGTTTCTATGCTCGCCAGTGTGCTGACGTGTGTCTTCTCCACGCTGGAAGCGAGCTCGAGCTCGGCGCTGACCTAGGCTACAGTGAGTGGGTGTAATTCTTTCCATATTAACGCGACACCGCTGTACATAGTTGACGATAAGCACGCTTGACAATTCTTCCCCCGGATTCGACCGATACCAACAATTTAACATCGTTCCCTTATTTTCGTTTCAGGATACACGTATCTCGGATCGTCGCTGGTCGTGGAACCATCCGTAGCCAGTGGGCCGAAGAAACGGTGAGTTCTCTATCTACCATTGATCCCCCCCCTCTCGCCTCCGCCGCGCAGTGGCTTTCATCCCCGCGATTTTATCGGCGAGGAATGAATTACGATTACGGCAATAACTCACCGAGAGACGTTTGTCGCTTGGTTCGTCGAGGACGATAAGGAACGGCCGTGGCGTCGTGGCCGCGTTACTTTGTATGCAAATAGTTACTCGTTAAATAAATTGGCCATGAAGTGTCTCGCTGCGGTTATAATTAAAGCCTGCTCGGGCCCCGGAGAAAATTGTTAACCGCCGCTCTTTAAACGATCGTAAATCGTCGGCCAGAGCGTGCAGGAAATGCCCCGGCGTATTACGCGCGCTTACACGCTTACATTACAAATTAAGTATTTCGAAAAGTTACTCCCGGCTACCGTGACCGGCCCGCGACCGTACCAAACTTGCTCTCACGTGCTAATAGTCCATTTGTCTTCGGCCGCGTTTTATGTAATCGCTTACACAAACTGATCCCGCCGGGGTTATTAACCCCGCGCAACTTCTCGATCGGCTCGGGAAAGGAAAACGAGAGTGGAGGAGAGAGGGATCACGCGTAATGCCGGCATAACGAGGTGCATAATTGGCCGCACGCGAGTAAATGCGCGAGCGCGTGCACATACACACGGGAGTCTTCGGGCCCAATGCCGAACGTGTCCAAGCAAAAATCGTCGGGGATTAAAGCCGCAGTGGAACTCATCCTTGGACGCGGCAGCTTGTCAATAGTCGTCGGTGCTCGTCAAAGGCGGCGGTTAGGGCACTCTCTACGAATAGTCCAATTACTTCGGTCGTAAATTCAGAGTGCTACACGCCCCCAAAGAAACGTCGAGATCGATTGTCATGTAAATTCGCGATAGTCGGTGTCTATCAGTTAATCGGTACCGCGGTTGCAGAACCGTTCTAGTTCTTAAAAAAAAAAATATATATATTCCACATTCATGCATGCTAGCTTGTGGACCATGAATTACATTTACATTACATTTGCACTGTTTCTTTTCGCATGCCCTCGCACACATGGATCCCCGGTACGTATTGCCTGCGTGTGTAAACTGCAGTGATTCACCTAGATTTCCACGCGAATATTAAGCAGCTTCCCTCGACTTATGGTTGCGCTCCCCGCTCCCAGCTAACGAAGGTATAAATTGTTGCGAAGGGTGTTACCTTTATTTCGCCCCGTCTGCGATCATTCGAGGCGTCAGTTTCGCGGAATAATAATAAACGTTCGAAGTCCATTTTTCATCGATGCTACGAGAGGAGCCGAGTCCGCTTCGTCGTAAAGAGGATCGCTCGGAAGATTAATTGTCGAACGTTTCACTTAACATTTTTTTTCCCCTCGCCACCTTACTTCGATAACATTGCGCGTTTCGAGCTCGATTACGGAAACGTTTGGGAGCCTCTGCACGCCGCGGCAGCCTCCTGGACGGTAGAGCAGGCGTTCGAAAAAAAATGTGGCACCTGCCTTCTCCTTACGAGCCCCGAGCTGAGCCCAGGCTGCTCGCTCGTGCCACAACTGCAATCTGTTATTTCACCATCCCCCGGACCTCCCTCCTTTCTCTGTTTCTCCTCTCGTTTGCCCGTGCCACACCGACTCTTCTTGCCGCAAGAACCCTTATCGACGATACACAACGGTGCGTGCATTCGTATGAACCGAGGATTTGTTACTGGCTCGTAACGATACTCGGCCGCAGATAAGAGCAATTAAAGGCAACATGCAGAGGAACGGACAGCTTAACGAGCTGCACGAGCAGCCACTTTTTTACCCGTACACCGCTAGGGCCTAATAGTTGCAAAACGCTTCGCGCAAAGAACGAAATTAAAAGATTTACGCGCGCGACTTATCGCTCGGGCGGAATCTTCAGAAAAATCGGGTAGCAACGGTTCGCTGTAAATCATTGTTAATCTAATTGCACGTGACGCGCTAGTAAATCAGTTCGATGCAACGCTCTAGAGTGCATTTATCCGCGCTGCGCCGCCGTGCTGGTTCTTCGCGTACGCGAAAAGGTGGCGCGAAGAGTTTCATGGAAGCTCCTCGGCATTAATTGCTGGCGCCGTTAATACTTTACAGCCCCTTTTCGCGAGATTCGTTTCGCAAAACCTGCCGGACTCGTGTGCCCATTAAGTCAGGGTTGACGATGGTAACCGTTGCCGTAATGAAATCCCTTTCGCGATTCCCGGGGTGATCGTTATTCGACAATAGACAAGCCTGGCGATTCATAGTAAACGAGTATCACTTCCGAGTTGTCATCTGCATCGGCTCGAGAGCTCGCGTACCTAACTACCTGGCAGCTTCCAGCGGCGAGTGTCGGCCGCTCTCGTTTCCTTCCTTTCTCTCCGGATGTTTAAGGGCCGATGCATGGCTAAACATTCATTTCCATATAAGCCGATATGTTTCAAATGTAAAGCACTCTCGTACGGTGGCTACAGTGGCGTGAAGAAGAAAGGGCGAGATGAGATGGAGAAAGGAAAAGGAAGAAGGGCCGAGGAACGAACTGGTACCGGCCGGAACTAGTTTACGGCCTGGGGCTCTCGCCCCTCGAGAATCTTCACAATGATTCCATGGGATCCACCTCGCTTCTTTTTTTTTTTTTTCATTCTATCTCAACTGGCTCTATCGGGCTTTTTGTGTTAACCTCCGCCACTGTGAGTGTGAGAACCTACCGGAAAATAATTCTTAACGAATCATCGCAATTATACCGCCGTACACCTCTGTCGCTGCTAGATACCTTATTTTCACACCTCGAGGCACAGTGGTTCTGTCTTTCTCTGTGTCGCATGCCGTACAAAAATGTACGATTTCAAGTGTCGTAATTATCGCGA
The DNA here is from genome assembly GCF_050908995.1 of Andrena cerasifolii. Classification (NCBI taxonomy): domain Eukaryota; kingdom Metazoa; phylum Arthropoda; class Insecta; order Hymenoptera; family Andrenidae; genus Andrena; species Andrena cerasifolii. The sequence continues at coordinate 16,017,985 of NC_135119.1, read as the reverse complement.
AGCGGCGAGTTTCCACGAAAGTCTATTTTTTTTTCAATTCTGCTGGAATTATTGTGACCTCTTCTTCGTTACTCCAACGGGCTGGTAAGGTCTGACTTTGTTGGATGAAATTTTATCGGATGGAACTGTTCGATACTTTCGCACCCTCGACTCTGTGGTTCCAGCGACGCGTGATTGGCATATCACTCGTCGCACGTCACTTCCTCGCACGCTCCGTTCCTCGAAAATTCGAAAATCGTGCCCACGCTTGATACGGCAACCGCAAGGCCTGCGTTGCACCCGACGAAAGGCACTTCGCTTTGCGGTGCATCCGTACAATGCAAGGCACTTGCAGCATACGTTACTCTGTCCTTGCGTGCAAGCTTGGCATTGTGGTAAACCGGCTCGTGGAAGACGTAATTGTATTTCCTGCTTTCCCCGGGTAGCGAGGAGCAAAATGGTATCGTGTCAATGACACGTATGGTTCGTTCACCGCGTAGGCAGCCTTTCTACAAGTGTCCGTCCTCGCCTTTAACATCGTATTCCCGTCCAAAGTAAGCGACAAACATCGACCGTGGTCGTCCGCAATTCTACGCTGACTTAATCCGCAAATCATTGTCCCGAACTGGAGAAAGATCCGCCGGTCGACCGTCGATCCCCTTCCCCGTCGATGAAAGCTGTCACGGAGTCAGCTATGCACCACGTCCCTCGTCGCGCACCGCGCGCGTCCACCGCAATGTTTTCCACTTGCATTTACGAGGTTGCACTTTTCTCATTTGCATAACAAGGGCCCCGTGCACCTAGCGGCGCGTATCAGGTCGGTCAGGTAGCACGATGGGAAGGGTGCAACGGGGGTAAGTGAGCCCCCTGCAGCCGACGGTGACCCCGTCTGGCTTAATGCACTTTGTTTGCGTTTCCTGCACTGGTGCTCGTGAACCGCGAAGAAATGTCCGAGTGTCGCGGGACAGAGGAATAGAAGGTGCAACAAGAGTCTCCCTGGAGATGCATCCATTCCTTTTTATTGCGATTCTCTCTCTCTCTGTCTCTCTGTCTCTCTGTCTCTCAATCTCTCTGTCTCTCTGTCTCTCTGTCTCTCTATCTCTCTGTCTCTCTGTCTCTCTGTCTCTGTCTATGTCTATGTCTATGTCTATGTCTATGTCTATGTCTATGTCTATGTCTTTGTCTATGTCTATGTCTTTGTGTATGTCTATGTCTATGTCTATGTCTCTGTTTCTGTCTCTGTATCTGTCTCTGTCTCTCTCCCTCTCTCTCTCTCTCTCTCTCTCTCCCTCTCTCTCTCTTTTCTCGGAGTGAATCGTTGCACTCGGCGCGTGCCAACCTCGTGCCCTTCTCCGGGTGGTGTGCCCCCTCCCTCGCCTTGCATTTAATTCTGCCTCTGCTCGTCCTCCACCCCTTTCCACTCCCCACTTTTCCCAGACCACCCCACCCAACACCGTTACCCTCCACCCCTCCCCGAGGCTCGCGATGCATCCTGCATGCACTTGTTGCGCCAATGCACAGCCGGCTGCTTCGGCACGCAGTCGCGACTCGAATTTCTCAATGTTGTTGATACTCTTCCTTCTTTTTCTCCCCTCCGTCCCCTTCCTCGTCTCTTCCTCGTTTTTGCACGCACGTCGGAGGAAGGGGGCCGATGCATGCGCGATGCATTTCGAAACGCGACAGGATTATTACAGGGGGCACCTCGCGTGATTAAGGAGGCATGTCGTCGCGGTGGACCGTTGATACACAAGTAACCCATTTAGCCAATTATACAGCGGATGGATTGTTAAAGGAATTGTTATTGGAGATGAGCAGCGGCGCCCTGGCTCAGAGTTTCAAGGGTGTGGAGTCGCATTTTTCTGTTTCAATTCGATTCCTCTGAATTGTCGCGCCGAATGCGGCGAGAGAGAGGGGATTCTTTAAAATATCGAAGGGCTGGAAATAAGTGCAGAACATATAAGAAACTGAGGAAAAAGGCAGGTTACGTCCTCGGTGCAATTGGTTTGCATATAAACGGGGCCGCGGAGGGTCAAGCCCCCATAAATCCGCCACAGATTAATCCCCAGTGTTCTGCTTGCACTTGTTGCATCCACCTCGACTGCAATTCTCGCGGCACGCAAGCGCGGACTGCCCATTGAAGCTTCGCCAGACTTTTATCTCCATAACTGGAGGCACCTCTAAATCACGTCCCCCGATTTAACCGCGTTCTTCGCGCGCTGTCGGAAGTTAGAACGTTTCGAAGCAAACCGATATCCCTGAAGAGTATCAGCGGCAAAAGGGATAGTCGCGGGGGAAAGAAACCTTTGGGCCCAGCTGAGGAATGTAAAGCGCGCAGCCTCGTTTGGAAAATTCCTTTGGAACCCTTCTTCGCTCTCTCCAGTCCTCCTCTTCGATCCACTTGCAAGTCCCAGAGGGATTTCGATCCCTAAAGGATCTTTCCTCGCGTGAAATTGCGCTAGGATCATCGGGTGACCTCTTGCGTAACGATTCCTAGCGAAAGGACGCCTCTAAGCTCGTCCTGTGTAAACAGAAAACCGGATCGCTCGCTGTTGCTTCTTTCGTGGCTCTTCCGCTCCCAGGATCCTTGCGATCCTCCTGTTTGCAAGAAGCAAGCGGCGCCTTCTTGCGTTGGACGATCGAAAAGAAAACGATAGAACGGGACCCGCCCTGGTAGGATCTCTCCTCTCGATGTTTGCTCCAAGTATCTTCCTACGTGCCTCGAGGGACGATATCCTAATGAGGAGGAGCTCGATACGCGGCCTTGTGCAGCTGCGTTCACACACGAGACCGATCCACGGGTTTATCTTTCTCGGAGGCTCTCTATTGACGAATAGACACCTGGTCGACCTTCCACATGGACCACTCTGTCGTTTTTAATGTGACGCTTGGAATGCATCGGGCGTGGAGCAGCTTCATTTCGTGGGAAGGATAGTATCTGAAGATACAACTCGAGGATTCGGTACAGAGAAGTAATAAACAACCTACGATTTATGAAAGAAACAGAGAAACGTATAATCTCTTTGGCGCTGTCTTCAAGGTGTGGTCAGTCTTGCTTTCGATCAACTTGTACCCGCTTTATCCGCACATCAGATCCTCCGAGTGACCACCTTGCAGCGCAGTGCAACTCTGTTGATGTCTGATTATAGGTCTTGCTTGATGCACTTTTTATTTCGCTTTATCTTTCCAAGGTTTTCTTATTTGCCGCGCCTTTGAGCTTCGTGGATGAACGCTAGGCCTCACTTGTATACATTTCAATTTGCTAGAAGTTAATTGTAGGACACAAAAGTGGCGGCGATTTAGAAACATATAAACAGATTGTATGTTCGTATAAGCTTTCTTTTGTTGCACTTTTAGTGGTGAAATGATTGTTAACGTGGACTACAATAACGAAAGAATTATACTCTATTTGGAGTGATCATGACCAGAATTACTTCGTCAGTAATATTGTCATTTCGAATTTTAAATCCAATATACGTAGATGTTAATGATTTCGCAGTGTTGATTATTGGAGATGTTAATTGCGACAGTCCCCCGATTCGGCGGGCGCAATCTTCTCGATTTGCATTAGTAAAATTGACGTGGAGGAAGCTTTAAACGCAAGCCAAGTAGTTTCAATCAGAATTACCGATCAGGTGCTTCGGGCTATCAGTCGCGCAAAGTAATTTACGCCCTTAAATAACGTAGCAGAAACGAAAACGCAATTACCATGCAGACCCCTGAGGAGCAGCAACGGAATGAACTTTAAAGATTCCTCAAAGTCTCGTTGAGTTGCTCCTACCCGGCAATTTATGTCCTTCTCACAGTCTATCGCTCCACATTTTCGAATGATATCTCATACACCCATATCTGTGACGAATCTAAATCTTTGTCTCTGGGGAATACAGACACTGCTCCATCCGTTAGCAAAACATCAATTCTCCCATCCAGTTTCCATTTTTCCTCGCCGCTGTTTCCACGAGACGGTGAAAAAAGGAGCAATAGAGCCATCGAAAGATCTTACCCAGAAGTAAATTACGGTTTTCGGTATATTAAATCCTGCAAGGTGTTATCGCGGATAGTGTTCCTGATTTCTCGATACTTTTTGTTTCTCGAAATCAGAAATGAGATTATATTTCTTGAGAATTCTCGAGAATTCTCGAGAAATTGAAAAAAATATTGCAAGAATTATATTTTCGGAATAATGTTGATAATATTTATCAAAAACACAAAAGAAAACTTTAACTAAATGATTATTCCTGTCTAATTTATACAAGACTTGTGCAAATGAAAAAGTAGATATTAAATAAAATTGGTAAATTTATTTATTTAATACAAAATTTGTACAAAGCGAAACTATTTTTTTTTGTGGCAAAATCTGTTACTGTTATATTTTGACGTTTTATAAATATCTATCTTGGCTGTTAAATGATAAAATGCGTCTTTTGACCCTTTTGGAAGAAATTCTGGATCGTGCAAATATTTTATACGGGATACAATAGTCCTCTTTTCTATATTTCTTCTTTAATAGCCACAAGAAACTCATTAGGTACTTAATTCACTATACAATTTTTCTAAATTTTTAAACAACAATTTAAGAGCACCTTCAGCAGTTAATAATATCGAATCTTCTGTACTGTGATTTTCTATTGGAATTCATATAGGTTCTAATGTTATTAATAAGATGTATTATCAATTGTAGATGTGGTTATATATACACGTTCGCGATTAACTAGTAATACATTCATTTACGAAAATAAATGAGATTTATAATATTTTTCCTAGACTTAAGTTTCTCGAGAAACTATAGTATTTCTCGAGAAATAAGAAATAAGCAATTATAAAATTTCTCGAGAAATTCTCGAGAAAGCATTCTCGAGAAGGAACACTAATCGCGGACCTTGGTGCAGGTCGTTCCCCTCGTTAATAGCTATTAATCATTCAAGGAAGAAAAGGGCACGTAAGAACATTAAGTCAGGACGCGCCACGTTCTGTCATGACGATAGCTTTTTTTCAGCAAAAACCAGAGACGGTTGGGGTTATTTTTTCTCTCCCTTGCGCCCCTCTACCGGCCCCGCTGCCCTTTTTTCCCGCCCTTCTTCTTTTTTTTTTCGTATCGCGCGATTCCTTATCAGGCGTAGATCCAGAGATGAGCAGAGATCGTCACGGTAAAAAGAAAATTACACGGGTATGCGCGTGTACAGACTTCGCACAATCCGCAGGTGTAAAGGGCCTCGCTTAATTATCTCGAAATTGAGGTACGCTGACGTGCAATAATTGTTATATACCCTCCCCTCTGTTTTCGCGTCTTCTACCCGTGTCGGCGCACTTTCTCGCCGTTTTGCAGCGTCGACGGTTCCGCTCGAAATCGGCAGAACAGAGCCGGCCGATGGGCAAAATCTTGGACGGTGGTTTGCGGAAGACGCGATTTTTGTTGCCCCCGAGCAGCTGCCGGCCCCTGGGCCCCGGCCGAACGCCACGCTCGACGCCTTAATTTCGAATTGTTCCACTGGAACGATTCGCTTTTTGCGCCGACCCGCGACTTCATAACGGGCGCGCGCAAGAATGGAAATTGATTCTTGTAATTAACTTCGGTTCGTTTTGACCGCTCAATTCGGGTAACTCGATATGTAGGCACTGCGTTGTTGTCGGGGTCCAAAGTAGAGCTCTTACTTTTTGACCCGTCGGGTACCCGGCTACCCGAAACAAATTCAAGCAATCGAAGGTTTTATTGTCTGTGGTATTGTGTGATGTTAAGCCGGGAATCCACCGGAAAGCTAAGTTAAGCTATGCTATGCAATGCTATGTTTTAGCTTAGCTTTTGGTGGAAACGGTCCCATAAAAGTGTATCGAAGCTAATTTCTTTAAAACGTAGCATGGCATAGCATAGCACAGCGTAGCTTAGCTTAGCTTCCCGGTGGATTCCCGGCTTTAGCCAAAAATGATCGAACAATACCACATTCAATGGCTTGAAGTTGTTCCGGGTAGCCGGGTACTCGAGGGGTAAAATAGTCAGAGCTCTAGTTCAAAGTTCAATTTCGGGGAAATAAGAAATTTCATTCTTCCAAAATTGAGAGAGTTCGATGTACACCTAATAACTGTGTTTTTTTTTGAGTTTGTAAAGAAGTAGAAAATTTTTAGTTGAAAATCAGGGAACGTTTAGAAGCCTATACTCCTTAAAGAGAGCTTAAGAAATACTTTCACCACTTTAATTGCGATACCCTTTTCTCCCATGAATATTGAAAATTCTGTTCGTCATTATTCCTTAAGTTTTTACATTAGCAACTCCGGGTCCTTTAATACCGAAGGGAGCGAGACGCGCGCTCTCTCTCTTGGCGAACATTAAGCAGCATGCGCTCGGCACGATTTTATCGAGAAAGTGAGAGTGAAATTTTGAGAAAAATCGGGGCCCGAACGGTCCTCCCTTGACAAATTGAAACCTCGTGCGGTAGCCTCGTACGGAGGTAGCGTAAAGGTGATTTTAACGGCGATGCCTCTTAATTGGCGTGACCGAGGCAAAAGGACGCCGTGAAAAAGAAACCCCTCGGAATATGCACGGATCACGGAAGACGCTGCACCTGGCCAACCGACCGGCCAGATCCGTATCTCGAACGACGCGGTTATTATTAATTCTGTTTTCGTCCGCCACCAGATAGACACAGCAATTAATATGCACGCCACGGAGTCCTCCAATTACCCGCGGTACGAAACTTTTTCTCGTCGCCCGAACGTCAACCGCATCCACTTCCGATCGTCACATAGCTCGCAGCCTCGTCTGTCCGCCAGGAATGCGCGATCTCTGGCAACCGATCAGCTTCGCACAAGTCTCTCTTGCGCGATGGAATTTAAGTCCGCGGAAAAAAAAACACGAAATCCTGACATAATTACGGACTTGCAGTCCAATCCTTCGTGCGAGGAGGAAAAAAAGCAGACTCATTTCACGTGCGAAATGTCGAATAACGATCGTTGAATCTCGCGGGGCGACCTTGACAGCTTATAAACAAGCTGGCGCGGTTAAAAAAGGGAAGGATCATTTTTATGACGCTTGAGTAATACATACGTGCAATTTTATCCTCACCTAAACCTCCTACTTTGATATCCTAATATAGGGGAGACCGGGGCTAGATGTTACAGGGGCAGGTTGTTACAAAGCAGTTTAAATTTTTTTTGTTTAAATTTTTTTTTACATTTTTTTGTGTTTTCGGTACTAATAGTAATTTTTCTTTTTCTACTTTAATCTTTTCTACCGAACAGACAGATAAATGTATGTAATTTAATATTACCACGTTTGAATCAGTGTTGCTTTAGCTACAGATTCGTACCGAGACCATAAGAATACACCAAACTGGTATGAACTTATAGCTTTTTATACACAATGGTGTCAACCGGGGCAAGTTGTTACACAAGACAAGGGGCATGTTGTTACAGAGGGAAAGGGGCGTGTTGTTACATTGTATTTAGTAATTAATTTATACGACAGGAACAACTGCTAAAAGAAAAAACGAAAAGTAAAAAATCAAAACCTAAAAAGATTTTATTAAAAAGTTTTAAAAAGGAAACTGATGACACAAAAATAAAAAAAACATACAGTAAAGAGAAGACAGATGAGAAATAAAACCACCACAAATAATAGACACGAGTCCCCGTATGAAACAGACAACGATAATTAGTGCAACTGATTTCAGTAGTTTTTTTATTATTTTTCAAATAGATTTTTTATTGTATATTTATTGTAATAGATTCTTAACATTAATAAATTTACTTTTGTCCAAGAAAATATAATTACATTACTCGTAATAAGCCTCGTTTCGTCAAATTTAATCCTGTAACAACTTGCCCCGTATTGTGTAACAACTAGCCCCTACTCGGGGCACGTTGATACAACATGTCTCGACTTTCAAAATGGCTTGTTTCAAAGTCATGGTTCTCGTTTAATTACACGCGACAGCGGTCCTCGGTAGAGGAAAGAACGCACTTTAAGTGAGAGTCATTGACAGTATTGAATATGGAATGCAAAAAAAAATAGAAAATTGAAAATTGTAACAACTAGCCCCGGTCTCCCCTACCTGTACCTTTGCACGTCCTACAACCTTCCTTTTCCCTGTTCTAGGGGTAGCGGCGACGCCCTGCCAGAATCTTCCGTCAGCCAAGTTAGCGGTGGCTGGAGGTGAGTCATTTCTCCCAAGCTTTCTCCTATTCCCACTCACCTGTAAGACACATATTCCCCGAGCTTAAGCGTTGCTTAATGTCGCGTGAAAGATTCCTCGCAGAAATACATCGTGTCACAGGAATACCTTTCCTTGCACAGAGATCAATAGCCCCAGCTCCATTCTCAAGCAGATGAGATCCGAAAGCGTATTGCCACGATGATGCATTATCTAATATGTACCGAATCGGGGAACGTACACCGAATGCTCGAGCGGCGTGACATTTTCGTATCGAGTGATAAAGTATCCGAACGGTGCGGCTGGCCGGTCGAATTACCGGATTACACGTGTAATCGTTCACGCGTGAGCAGCGTGGCTCGGGCGATACAGTTTCACGAATCCGCGACATCGAGCGCGCCACGATCAAGATAAACTATCAAACACTTGATACACATGCGTGCGCGCATCCGAACTCTACGAGGATTAATCCGACCGCCGATGGTTGTGCTTCCTACAAACTATTCAACGTCTTCAATCCCTCGCTACTTCGATCAGATTTCCTTTCGCCTGGCTTAAAAGGGAAATCGTTCTTTTGACATATTCACCAGAGAAAAAACGACCGTCCGTTTTATTCGATTTTCCTCGCTGTACGATATAAACCGTCGGTTCGGCAGAAGCAGGGAAAGCTTTTCCAGCTTGTCCTGAGACATCCGGGCTCCTGGTGCGAAAATTCTTCAAGGGTGCGTGGCCACTATTGATTCCAGGGCTCCGCCACCCTTACGCACCCTCGCATTTCTCTTTCCATCTCTCTCTCTCTCTCTCTCACCTCCCCCGTGCTCCTCTCTCCCCCCTGTTAACCTTCTCTGCCCCCCTGTCTAAATTCCCCCCCTGCGCCGCTGCGCGCCCCTCGCCCACCCGGTGCTTCCCCTTGGAGGACCCTTTCCTCCTGGCCCGAATTACGCCGCTCCTCCTCGCTTTCCTTCCATCGGCTGGTCCACCCTGGAGGGGTAAAAGCCTCTCCCGTTCGTTCCCTTCGTCTCGGATCGCTCGTTTCCACGGCCGTCCCAGTTATTAAACTACCCACACCGCCGAATCCGCGGAATCACGTGGATGGGGGATTGCCATTGGAAATTACGTTGATAAAGGCCGCCCGAGTAATCGCCTCTCGACGCACCGTCTCTGACGAGACGGACGGATTTATCGGGATCGCCTTGAAACGGGAGACTGCACCGGACCTCCGAGGCCGCAGCATAGGGTGGAGTTGTAACCCTACCCTGCGCGGAGATACAGAAATTTGGCGCACCGTGATGTTCCACTGACATAAGTGTCTTCATTTCGGACGTCTCGCGAGACGCTTCGGACACTTGTCGCGGTGGATAATTTTCAGCGCACACGTCGGTACAGTTCTGTCGTCTCCGAATTATGTCGGAGGAATTAAGGTAGGCTCTCAGTAGGCCTCGCCTCGGCGCAACTTCTTTTCGCACTCGCATCTAAGCTGCGTTCGTCGATACTTTAGTTTTCTTGTACCAAAATGGAAAATTAATAGATTAAATTTTGTTATGAAATTTTATTATATATTGATTATTGTTACCCGTAACCTGAAGATTAGTTAGTTTTCGCAAAAGCGGGCCAATATATTTAGATACTCAGATATTCACACGTCGAGAATTACACAAATCGAATAATTATTTAAAAATTAATATACGCGTAGGTATAGTTGTGCAGAGAAATAGCATGGTGGCCAAATACCGCCTCGTACAATCGACTAATTAGAAATATGTACATACTTTGTTGTCACGTCGCTAATTATCGATGGCGTCCAACTCAGGACCGCGCGCATCTTTCAGTGTGATGCGATGGAGGTATGTAAGTATTTGGGTGCGTGCAGACTGCAGTGTCTCATATTTAGATCTGTGAGACCATTCGTACGATAATGCTAAACAGACAAACAGAGATAGGGTAAACCAACCAGTGAATGACCGAATTTTTGAATCTATGGACCTTTGAGATTAATACTTGAATATATTTATGTATAACAACAAACAACTGTTGAAATTGCATTTCAATTTATTTTTCTTGAAATTTCTATAAAAATAATTAAGTATTCTTATCGTAATTAAAAAAAAAATTATAAAATGCAAAACGTGTAGAAGCTCTGTAAATGACCGCATACTTTTAATAAGAATTGTACTTATTAATATTTGCTTAATACGCGTAACTAAAAATATAGGATATTAAAACTGCAACTACACTCCATTTATAAACATACAATAATATTTAAATTTATAATTGACATTTCTTTGCCTAATGGTCATTCACTGGTATGCGGTGAATTACTGGACGGTTTACCCTATTCCAACTAAGCAATCGCAAAATTAATCGTGATGAACCAATTTAAATACACGTGCACACGTATAATAGAAATACTACACGGGTATCCGTGAACAGAAGTACACGTGTACTTATAATCCGTGTACCTACACGTGTATTAAGAACACGGACTTTTAATTCCTTGATACACGTTCCACGGGACACGTGTACACGTGTATTTAAATACACGTGGAAAGCAACGACCTCTAATATCTAACCGCAAACGTTGAAACAATTGAGTACCTAAAATCTCGATCTCGAATGCGACTTTATATGTTCATGCGTATAGGTGCCAATGTAACCCCGGCATGTGCCAATGTTATCCCCTGCTGCCAATGTTCCCCCATTTTACTGTACCATTCAACAGTGTATCCCTGCGCGAGTATGCTCTAACGTGGAACGCAGTGTAGGCTCGCGTCGCCTCGTTTCTTAGCGTACCTCAAGTTATCTGAGCTTGCCTCCGTTCATGTATTTGGCTTGGTCAGTTGCTCTGAGAATCTCTTCCTGTGCGATGGCATTGCATCCACTCACGCTTAATCTTCGATATTTTCAAATGTAAACTTAAAGTTTCCAAAACTATGCGCGTTGCTATATTGGCCCCTCTAAATAGAGGGTAATGAGTCCCAAAACTCATCCTCTGATATTTCCAACCCAGGCCTTTATACAGGACTATGCAGCCGCGTGATGCAGCTGAAGACGAAGCTCGCTGAACAGCGCAGCGATCTTCTGTGTCGCGTGGGCGTTATCCAGTTAAACTGGACCAGTTTCCAGGATCACGCATCAGCACGCGATTTTTCACAAAAATATCCGTTTCTTAAGGGCGGCTGAGAGCCAACCTTGACTAGTCCCCGGTGGAATAGTTGCTTCGAAGGCTAGCACCACCGGATCCATTAATTTTTATGCGCCCGGAAACCATTTGCCGATCCCACGCCACCACGCTCCGGCCACGCTTCATTGATACCGATATTTACGAGCCGCGCAACTATTAATTATCTTCGAACACCGCCTGAACCTACCCCAACCGTCATTACCGCGAGGACAAAGAGCCTGGCTACGCGGCTCGCGGTGAACTCCGCGCATTCGTCTCGGCAACGCGAGCGTCGAAATCGATGCTGTTTCACCGAAATATGGTATTTATCGGACTCCAGATTATTCCAGGGGGGGGAGAATTTACGCAAAGCCCGAGTTCCTCGAAGAGCGGCTGCTAATGATGCCCGCCGCCTGGCTCTCGGTGAATTCGCAGTTGTCACGAGCGCTTCTAATAGCAGGATCGACGAATAGTTTTTACATAATGCGGTATCTTTGAGTGATTTCATAGGCGGCTAAAGCATGTCGCGAACCGTGGAAGATGGTTCTGGGAAGCCGATCTAAATTTACGCTTGGTGGAGAGGATAATCGATTGATCATTTAACGAATTAGTTGATGGAGGGCTAAGCTGGTAGAAAAAGTACACGCGAGCTGCCGTTAAACGGCGACAGAGCTTCACTTACGTGTTCACACGATCGAGAGACTTAAAAAGCACCGTGCAGGCGGCAAGCTGTTACAAAAGATGCGCCGCGTCTTTTGTCATCGATGCTCGAGTCTTTGCGAGAGGAATAGGCTGGTGATTGATTCTTAACCATTCGTTGCGGGAGGAATTCTAAAGGCGCCCGTTTTAATCGAAGTAATTAAGAAATTAAAGTAGAGTTTACTGTTCGCGCGTTATTAATCAGAACTTGTTTCTCGCAAACGTCGACGGGAAGCTCGTTCGTCCTATTGGGAAGAAAGGCATTCCTATCGCTGGTCAAATTGCCCTGTATAATAAAAATTCATAGCGCAACCACGTGCCCGAATGGCGCATTCAGAATTCAAGTTCGTCCTGGCGTTATAACTGGATGTCCACTTGTTTATAGTGGATCGACGTCTTCGGTTCAGTGTCCACTCCCCTCGCGAGGTGTGCGCGCCCTTTTTCTTTACCCCGCAACCCCCTTTGCGTAATTCGGTGATTTGTAATCATCATTTGTTTTCTTCCGGGGCATCGCGGGATGGACGTCGCACAGGTGTTCCATTCAAGTCCAATGCTGAGAGAACCCGTCTTAAAAATTACGATCTTGCGGACGATCATATATAAATAAAACTTCACCCCGGACTATCCAACGTCTGTTGTACCCTAAAAGTCTAAATATTTTCTTCTTCGACCCACTTAATTCTAATCTACGATATAATTATTAAAATTGCACGATACCCGTCGAATAGAAATATTCGCGACTCGTAATTTGATCGCGCGGAGGACGGAATTACGAATTTCTTCGATGAAGAATATCTGATACTTAAATAAACTCTACCCGGGGATAGGTTCCGCTTGGAGAAGTCGATCTTAAGTTTCCAGGGGTTATGCGAAAATAAGCATTCCGCTTCGCGCGGAGGCGACACGTATATAATTTACAAAGTGTATCTTATAAAGGAGGGCGCATCAAGGCCTCCTCTCCGTTCTGAAAAGGCAGAACGGAACGGAATTCTAGCAGGCGTTCGGACGCGTCACAAATTCAAGTGCCGCCCGGCCACAGTTCTGTGAATGATAAATCTAGTTCAAGGATAACACCCTCGTCATTGCCGAAGATAATGACGATGAAACGTGAGCACAGAAAAGCCACGAATACCCGTGGCCGACCTGCACCCATATACCTGCAGGCATGCACAAAAGAAAGGTGAATCCTTCCTTTCTACCTGGCCGAACAAAGAGACCTCCGTAACGGAATCAACCCTTTGGTTCTATACCCGGAGAACCAGGAATCCGTATTCCGTCGTTCGGAGATTTCGCCTCCTCTTTTCCTTCTTCTTTTTTTTTTTTTTTTGTTGTCGGCTCTACATTGTACTTGCTCAAGTGAAACACTCCACGCGCCAATTCGAAAGGCCTGCACTTTTGTCGTGCCCGCCGATTCGAGCGCTAATGAATCGTGAGTCAAACACATCTGAAGTAACGTACAGCGGTGTCTTTTAGAAAGTCGGGGTAGTTGGGCACTCGTGATCTCCCCCTTTTGGGCTACAAGTTGCTCGGAGGAGAGGCTCTTGATGTCGGCGAGCACGGGGACGAAGCGTTACACTTCTTAGCTGCTTCGCGAAGTCGGAGCCAACGCGCAACTGGTACAAGACGCAGCTTTTTTTTTCAAGGAACTTCGAAGCAGTCCTCGGGGGTTGAAGGTTATGAGGTTTCTCCAAACGGACCCTGAATTTTGAATGCTCTTCGAGAGTGCTTTGTGACTTCGTTTTCGCGTAATTTGGAAGGTGAATGCTTCTCGAATTGATTTTGAGACAGCAAATGGGTTGGCTGAACGTTCGTTCCGAGGGCAGCCATTAGCGGCAGACACCCCGAACTCTCGCGATAAAAGAGTAAAAAAGGAAAATTTATCTGTAGCTTTTATCCCCGCTTCAGGGATTCTGTTAACCACCCAAGTTGGAGAGTGTATTTCCGACACCCTGTAGAAGGGCGCGTGACTCAGTAGGCAGTGGAAAAACAGTGGAAAGCCATTCTTCATCGAATCCGATTTCATCCTTATCCACGCATTCGCGTTGGAATTCATTTTCCCCGCAGAAACGTCATAAATAAAGGACAGAAATAGAGGCGAAGAATGGGAAAACAAGGTTTAGTGTTTACCGGCGCCCATCAGATGGCGACTCTGCTCGCGACCGATGACTCGCGTCTTCAAGGGTTTGCATTACCCAACATGGTGCTCCGAGCAATTTATACGGAGTACGACATAAAGCACCGTAGCCCTTCGGAGGAGTTCTCGCGAGCTCAGCACGGGAACATTCGTCTAGCTCCGAGGTGGTATGCCGGCGTTAGCGATCGGATAGTTGTATCGGGTCAACATGGCATCCGCGGGAAGAAAATGTCGTTCCGGTTTCGATATACCCACGCGAGGATAGTTCGAGAGAGCCTTTTCCTATTCACCCTTCTCTCTCTGTCTCTCTCTCACACTCGCTGCTCCGCTCTCTTTCTCCCTGTCGGTCTATCTTGCTCGTCTCGCACGCCGCCCGGTACGTTCTCTGTGCCTTTGGTGGGGACGAACGGCAAGGCTTCCCTCGGCAGGAGAGGGAGGAACAGTTAGTGGAGGGGAGTGAATCTGCGGAAGGGTGGGGGCAGGTTGGGCGCGGCCTACGACGGCCGCGCACCGCGTTGTTATAAAAATAATATCAGTGTACCCAGCGCGCTTTCTCGTTAGATATACCGGCCAATCTAGCCGACGTCGGCGTAGCACGCTGCTCTTCCAGCCCGTGTGTGTTTTCTCCTGCCGTGTGCCCGACACCCGTGGTGCGTGCGCTCCTCCGTTCCGTTCGTTCCCGCTTCCGGATAGGTGTGCGGCCGGTCTACGGACGAGAATCGCGTTTATGCCCCATTGATCGTCGCGCGTCCGTCGTGATCGCAGCCAGCGCTGATCGAAACGGCCGGGCCGAGAACCCGAGGGAAAGGGACACAGAGAGCCAGAGAGGGGTATAAGAGATAGAGGGACCGAGAGAGCGAGAGAGAGAGAGAGGGCGAGGGGACAGCGGTGAAGAAGAGGGACGAGTAACAGCGGAGAACACAGAGAGGGCGCACCCACTCGTATGCCGCGCGGAGAAAGGCCAGTGTCATTTACGAACGTAGGAAAAACACGGTCGCGCACGGAACGGAAGCCGGGTGTCGTGTCGCTTCGTACATTTCGGGCAGAGTGAATCCGGGCACCGGCACCATCGCCACGCGACCGATTGATCCACGTGCGTCACGAGTACATAAGTGCGCTGCCTAGTAGGACCAAACGCAGCACCCGTGGGACACCCGTTGTTTACCAAAACCGGCGTTTCTATTCTGTTGTGTCATCGCCGCCGCGTAAAACGGTGTTCAACGTTCGTCGAGAGGGACACGCGAGGGATAGAGATAGAGAAGGAACGAGAGGGAGAAAGAGAGGAGAGAGTGCGAGAGAGAGATATAGCCGGCGAGGGAGGCAGGGAGAGAGAGAGAGAGAGAGAGCGGTAGAGTGAGCGAGAGTGAGAGGAGAGTGAGCTTGTAGGAGACAGAGAGGGAGATAGAGAGAGCAGTAGCGGGAACCGGATAACGCACGGTCCCGGAATCGTCTCGAGCGACCAATCACGTACGAGCTCTCGGGCTGTCTCCTCCGTTCAGTTGGTAAAAGTGCTCGCGCGTCTTCGATATTACGGTGGAGGGATTTCTTCGTCGGCGAGAGAAAGAGGCAGGAGAAGGCAGCGTGCGCGAGAAAGAAGGACGAGGCACCCGTGGGGAGAAGGGTGTAAAGGGAGAGGCACGGTAGTAGAAAGCCGAGGAGCAGAGGCAAGGAGGAAAGCACGGAACTGCTCCACCCGCGCGAGAGTTTCCCTTCGGCGGTCATTGAGAGAACGAGAGACGTGAACGAGGCTGCTCTGTATCTTATTCGGCGGAACTTGCGTGGCCCACCGGTACCCGTGGATCGTTCTTTCCTCGTCTATCTGCCGTTCAGCGAACGTTGCCCGGTGTCGCGGATTTTCTTTTTTCCTTCCCTTCCTCCCCCCCCCCCTGGAACCCGCCTCCCCCCCTCCCGGCCGCCCTCCTTTGATCGTGTGTCGCCGTTGGGATCGACGAGGGTGAATAAAGCGCCGTGAAGAGGAGCCGTGCCCCGACGAAAGGGACCCCGACATCGCACGGAGAACGAAAGTGGGAGGAACACGCGCGAAGGAGTTAAGCCGGAATTAAGGAGAACCAAAAGAGGACGCTACCGTACGGAGCAACCAGCCGATAGTGTGCCGCTTGTACTTCGTGCCGTGTCTTCGTCGCGTATACGAGCTCCAGCCGTCGTGTTGTGTCCTATTTTCATCCTTTTTCACGGCCCGCCTCTCTTTCATCGTTCGCTCGTGCCCCGTTCGGTCGCGCGAACGAGAAATCAGCCAGTGTTTAGTGCCAGTGTTTGTCTACCTCAGTAGATTAGCGGCAGCTAACGGCGGAAAGCTGCATTAAAAGATTATATAGAAGAGAGAGAAATTATATATCTATATATAATATATAGTATAACAGATCTCTATATAAAATATATATATATATATTATATTGAACAGTGTGCCGAAGTAACCGCGTCGACCATTTGTTGTAAATAATCCGATCGGGTTGAATAATTTGTGCGAGATTTACAACGAACGAGAGGAGATACTACCATGTCTCTGGATAAGTTCGCGGAAGGCGGCATGTTGCAGAAGGAAATGGAACGTTTGGAAATCGAGGAGAAAAACGGCGATACCACGAGGTAAATTAGTCATCCTCTATTTACGAACCTCTCTACGGCCTTCTTTCGTATCGTGTTTCCGGTGAGGTTAGAAATCCGCCGATCACGCGCGCCTCGAAACTTCGCGCCTTTTTTTTTTATCGCCCCCATGGTACACGCACACACGCACACGCGTTAGGATACTTTTTTCTTCCCCGATATACTCTCCGTACGTTCCTACCGAAATTGCACGCTCCTCGGAAAGATTCATCTGCTTTCGAGGCGCTCAGGCGTCGCTCTGCATTTCGATAGCAAACGATCTGAATCTGTTTCTGCCGCGAGAGTCAATTTCCTTTTGTCAAATAGTAATTAGTCAGTAATTTCTCAATGGGAGCGAGAATTTAAACTGCACCGAGTTTTCAAGCAGCCGCTCCTTAGGTAACGACTACGAGTCCCAAACCGCTACGTGTAGATTTACGGTAATAAGGTTACAACCGACTGTACACAAAGATAAATCGTACGAGTTTCACGCAGCACGCGGAAAGCTGTAAACAAATGCCGTTAATACCATGCAGAGGATGGCGGAACGCGAAGTAATAATTTCTATCTAGTCGCGCGTTCCGATAACTTTTTATCTACGAATTGTGGAAATTCCTGCGCTGCTCCCCGCGAACGCGTCGCTCGGGAACAGGTTGGCAATGACAAACATGAACGAACAGGAGGAACACGCGCCTAACCGTTCATCGTGTCAACAGATCGTTCGTAAACTCTTGACGTACATAAACGGTGCGCACAGGCTCACGCATATACACAACACAGGGCGAGTTTTGAAAGACATCGAAACGTTAACGGTCCAACGCGGACCTACTATCTCCCGAACGGATTATTGTGCGTGCGGCACGAGTTACGTTTCGCCAGTTCGATCGCTCCTTCCATCGTTACATAAGATTTCAGAATCGCGTTGAACGCTTCGGCAATTAAATTACGTAATGGCCAAACATTTTCTGCGCCGCTCTAGACCATGCTGCTAGTATTACAATCCGTCCCAATACGTTTCACGCGCAACAATACGATTTATTCCCCCTGGACTCGCTACTTTTCCCATGGACACGTGCCTTTTACTTTCCGCACGCTCGGTAATCCGACCGACCGGCTAAACCGAGAACACAGACTTCCGGTACGTTGTCGCGCGTTACAGGTACGAAACGATATTCTCCTTTCCCCCCCCCCCCCCCCTCGCTTCCGTAACCTGTTGGCATCCGCGCAGGACGGAGGAGGTCTCCGTTTCATTCAGCAGCCGGATTTTTAAACGGAAAAGTTTCTCCTCGAGCGTGTCGCGCCGCTGGCCGTTATCAGAGCCGGGCGCGCTTTCGTAATAACTGATCCGCTCGGCGATATCTCCCAATATATTGTAGTTGGCCCACGCCGTTAGAAGATGACCGTCGCCGTTAAACCGCTTGTTTTTCTCGGCTGTTAGCCCGACCGTAGATAATCGTATCGCTGGAATCGCCGAGCTCGCCCGTATACCCAGCAACGCTTCCGTATTCGATAGATAAGCGTTCCCTTATTTAGGCGCTCGTTTGCCCAACTTGGAAATTTGGCTCCTCGGCGATTACCTCCTCGCGGCGAAAGGCCGCGGTAAACATTGTTCCCTCGCTTCCTGGTCGCGTTGTGTAACTACAGGCGCTTTGTTTTTCTTCGCTTTTGGTTTGTTAAGCTGGCCGTGGCCTTGATGCCGCGCACGTGGCACCGGGGCTCGCGATCGTCCCTGAAATTCGGCACCGGTCGGCGTCAACAAGGCGGGAAATGAAAATTCACCGTTAACGCTTATATTTAACCGCGGCCGGGAAGTGTGCTCTAGTCAAGGCGTAATTAACTCGTCCGCCTGTGTCTACGATATACGCTCGATATCTCCGAACCTTCGCTATTTACCCCGGCGAGAATTCCATTCGGTCGGCTTTTCGGGCCGGCGAGAATTACACCTGGGAAAGAAAATTTTCCAGAGGGACATTTCGCAGTAGAAATTAGAAATTTGTCGCGCGCGTTCTTCTAGCGTAGTTTTTCGGCGATACGTGAACCGAATCGCTCGGTGCGTCAGAACGAAGAAGCGACTCGCGTCCATTACGAGCCGAGACTGGCTTCGTTGAAAGTTAATACCTCGGCCGAGCGTATCACTGTGCGGATAAAAACTTCTGCTTCGCATAAATGAATCGTTGCGCGCGCGCGGTACCCGAAAAATATGGCGGCTACGAAGTAATCTCGTAATACAGTGATTCAGTCGAAGGAGACCGCGATAAAGGTCGGCCGAAAAGAAGAGAAAATCGTCCACGCGGCCCGCTCGCAGTGGATACACGCGTGCGCCGGCTTCAATGTTAAATTCATTACATCCACGCGCGAGATATACAGTACACCCATAATATCGCATTAAAGAAAATCCCTGGCAGTCGTTAAAAGGCTGCGCCGGACCAAGGGAATTTAAAAATCTCCCGAAATAAAACGACTAATCTCAAAGGACGATTATTTCACTATTTTATTAGCGTTTAATTATCTTGTCATTAGCTTCGTGAAATTAGACTCGCGAGATAAGCTTCTCGACATATATACTGAAAAATCTCATCCGTCGCGACTATTTCCAATGCTCGTATATATTTAGTTGTTACTGAGATTTTTGCTCTCGCGATAGAAAAGTAATCCCTTCCGTGTAAAATCTGATCGTGGATTCGCGCCTTTAGCGACGCGCTGTGGCACAGCGCTATAGGCGAGACAGTGGGCAATAGCTGGCTTCTGGGTCCGCCAGTCGGGAGCAATAATTCACGTGGAAAGCTCGAGGCGATTTATCGCGAGCAACAGAATTCAGTATCGGCGATGCGGAACACGTAAACACGGATATTGAGTCTCGATGTTGCGTGGGTATTCCTCCTCCCTCCCCGGCCGGTGTGCTCCCGAGCACACGTGGAATTCGAGTACTAAGCTTAAAACTTTCCACGCGTGCATTGGGAAAGGGGAGAGGCGTGCTTCCTCCGCCTCCTTCGCACTTCCGACAGAGTCCTCCGTTCCGTCTACGATCACGCTGCTACCATTCGCTCGATGTATCGGAGCCTCGTCTGTTACTTTCGCCGTCGAGATTCCAGTGGCGGAATCGCAGACACTCCGGTTAACGAGTCGTTCTCGTTGCCTACGCTCGCTTTTGGCCGCTCGACGTTCGGCGAGATCGCGCGAAATCGGCAAGGACTGGCGGTAGCTTTCGTGCAGGCCCTACTCGTTGTCGAAGTGACGCGCGGTGATGGACTATAATGAAACGTAAGTGGGTGGGATTTAGAGAGCGTTGAAACGGACTTATGACGCACTAGGCCGCCACGTTACAATCTGCGCGTGGCGTTTCCGCGAAAGCTTATTTTAGTGCAAGCCACCCGGACACCCAATGCTCGGGAGGATTTCGTGAATGTAGGCGATTGATAAAAATGAATTGGGACTGGGAAAAGGCGCTCGAATGGGGAGGACGGAAAGCACGGCGAGAGCGGGCCGTCCGCGTGACAAGCGCGTGATCGTTGCGCGTGGCTCTATCTTTTGGTGAAAACGCGCACCGCGTTTTTTCCGCATCGGTAACGTAGGTGTCTGCATGCGCGTGGCTGCAGCGGAAAATTCGAACGAGCGGAGAGTAGTAGCCCGGCGAGTAGAAGACATATGATTCACGAGCTCCGCTCCGAATAAGGTATTTTTTCATTTAAAAGCTGGCGTGGCTATTAAGGAGATATCGAACGGCTGTGGAATAGAAGCTTTCAGCAACGATGGGCGGGGCACCTTCGATTTCCTATGCCCGTGGAATTTTCGTGGAACCTGGTTGCCTGTAAAATTTTATTGCCATTTCCCGTTAGGTTTGCGCCGATAGCACAAAAGAAGCTTAGCTGTTCCCGAAACTATTATCTGCTCAGGTATCCGCCATGGGTGTATAGATAGGGATTGGGAGGCTTCTTAGGTTTCGCCTCTTGGGTTTATCGGTTTCAAAAGTTTCCATTTGTCCGCGTCAAAGATCTCCGTTCGGGAAATCTCGGACAAAAGGTTCAGGTATATATCTCGTCCGCGGTGTCAGGGCCTACATCTGCGCCGGTTCGATTGTGTTTCGAAAGGCCCCGACCAATTTCTAGGAAGGCTGGAATTAGTTCCTCAATACTGTTCTCTACCTGAGTTTCTAGCCCTTGAATACGCCCGAAAATCCCGTGCATTACAACTTTCGATCCGGCTGTCGCGACTGGGCCGTTTTCCTAGCCTTTTCTAAACACGCCGGACAATGTCCCGCTCCTTTTTCTTCTAGAGCTACAGAATTAGAAAAACAAAATAGCAACGTGCAAAGCGGTCAAATAAATCAAAATCGCACGTGCAAAGTGCGAGCGGGAAGCGACTGAATTTTTAATAATCTTTTTCGCAAACAATACAGCGAGAAAGCAAATATTTCTTAGCCGTCCTCCCGCGCTTCTTTTTACTTTACAAATATCCACGATGCTAAAGACACCTGTTTAGAAAAATATAGGGAAGTCAATTTTGCGCTTCATTGCGATTAATTTTTACGGGATATCGCCTCGCAAATGAGTTTCACGAATTTCTGGCGCCTCGACGCGAAACCTATAGAAGGGGATGCTGAACAGAAAGGAAGCAGAACTATGTAGCAACAGACGCTACGGTATTATTTAATATTTTCAAGATAGAAGCTCCCCTGAGAATTTCCCCAAAGCGACCGACGTGACGTTGAATTTTCCGCGAAAAATAAACGCGTCGAGGCCAAGAAATCGTAGCGTAGAAATGGCTGACGGCTTCGGCAGGGTGGTCGGCCGCCATTTGCAAACCAGCCTTCACCGCTAGGCACGTTCATTAGCATACATGTTGATACCAGTCCAACCACCATGATATTACGACATCTTTCACGACCTCCAACAACGTTTATTTTTCCTCCCAATGGCTTTCTCAGTTCCCTTGAATAACTCCTACCCACCGCCTCACCCCTCCGCGTTTCCCCGCTAGAATCGACTCGCGCGAAATTACAACTCTTTCAGTTGATTCAGGAGATCGTTCAGATCCATCTGAATTCTACTAAAACCACCAAGAGGGTTTCGCAATCGAAAACTCGCAGGATCTTTCGGCACGTGGACAAGGATCCTCCTTTCGGATTGTTACACGCGTTACGTAACAACATGTAGCGTGGCCATAACGATTAAATCAGGGACTCTTCCCGGAGCTAATCCCGCAAAGGTGCATCCTTTCACCGCGGTCCCCTCGCATGCCGAAGCACCTGCAATTAAATCATTAACCGCGATGCCTCCGCGCAAATTACACCGTATTGCAGCACAGCGTTCAGCAGCACGGGCGTAACGATTAGATCAGAAGCTCCTCGCGGAGCGTATTCCACGGCGACGCGTCCGCCGGCTGCGAATCGGAGCGGCGCGCATTAGCCCCGCGATAATTGTGGAATTCTACCGGGTCAGCTTGTTCCCGGAGTTCTTTGCACTTCCCTCGCCTTCGTCGGGTGCACGCCGCGAGCCGCACACCCTCCGCGGAGCCAAGGGGAAGAAGGGCAATCGCCGGCCGTCGCTCGTGTCGTTCTTCGGCTAGTCTTTCGCCTCTCGTCATCGGATTCGTTCTCGGAACGGCAAACGAATCCGCGAGGAAGCTCCGCGGCCGGAGTCAGCGGTTTCCTCCGGTGTTAATGATCCTCGTATCGCCGCTCGGCGAGAATAAACGGCGAAAAGTGCGCTGAATCTCTCGGTCCGCTTAGAATCCCCGGGGATTGCCGCTGCGCTTGAGAATGGGAGCGTGGGCACGTCTGCGCTCAGCTGTTTAACGAATCTACTTGCTGTTAACCCTTCTTAAGATTCAATCAATGCAGCAGCCTCCTTTGTCTTTCCGGGGAATACGAAAGCTTCTGCGAATCAAAGAGAAACCGCGGCTCCGTTCTCTGACGCACTTTGAATCCTCTCGCGTTGCACGCACCTAGACACTCGCGCTCTCTTTATAATCGATAAGGTAACTTCTATGGTAACTTGTTGCATCGGGCCACGTGGACTTGCAGTTTAAATACGCTTCCGAGTGGACCGAATGTCGTTCAAGAATGCTGGGAGATAAATGAAACTTTTAATTCTGGAAGGTGTGTGGTGGCTATTTAGGTGGGCTTCGGTTTACCATTTCGACGGTGGCCATTGTTTTAATTGAACGCCCTGTACGTGGTTCGTTGCTCCGTGACCCTTTACTCCCTCCGAACAGTGGGATCCAGCCGGGGCATTGGAGTCGTAGGCTCTGGGCTTGTATCGAATGGTGTTTGCTGCCAGTGCTGTGCATGCGGTGGTATTTTTTCGTGAGTCACTGCAACACGCGAGCCGATGTCGCTAGACCAAAACGAACCCCGCGTCCTGATTGGCCGCGTCTCTTTTCCCCGTTTTCTTGGTCCCGAACGAAGGTCACGCGAGCTCTCAGGGGTCCGTGTATCCGAGCTTCTTACTTATTCACCGGCCCCGTTCGACTTCCAGCTATCCATTGGCCCTTGAAAAGTGCACCGTTCTAGACGTCGCGAAGGGGGAGAAAAGACCAAGGGACTTTAACGTGGCTGGGCTGCTCGCTCACCTCCTCCCACGCGCTGTTCTTCATTATTCAAGATTGATGAGTCGTCGAAGAAAACTAGAACCGCCGTGTAGACTCGTGGTTAGCTTCGCTCGATTCCTTAACTACAGTGCGATAACGATGTAGGTGCTCGTGGGAAATGGTTTCTGCTGGTAATCATTCCTGACCGGCCGAGGGCTATTAGATCTTCATCGTCGTCGCGGTGAAAGATTATTGAAAATGAGGATGCATTTTTTTTACTCAAAATGGGACGAGTTCTCTTTTCTGAACTGAGCAGACCTTGACGATATTGATCTTCAAAAAATTGTCCGTTTATGAGATACAAATTACCAACACCTTGAATCCTTCGTTGTCATGCGGTGTATATCGCAGTCCGAGAACAATTTTCCAGTTCAAATGTCGCGACTTTGAGAGTTCCAAAGGGGGATTTACCGCAGAAAATCGCTTTTCTCCGCAAATTTCATCGTATCAAAATATACATTTATAGAAACACTGTTAGAAAGTGAAGCACACAGAGGTGTGAAACGCGCAAAAGTATGAATGAAACGCTAGATAAATAAGAATGAATCATGCATGTAAACAGAGAGTGATTGGAATCGAGTTTCGGGGAATTACACGCACGAAAAACCAGCCGAAAAATAACAAATCAAGATGTTCTAAATAATTTATTAATAAACTCCAATCCATATATTTCAACATCAAGAATCCCATTGATAAGAACAGAGCGGAGAAAAGAAATGCGGCCAGAAACATTATCTTTGTTAGATGATTCGGATACAATTTAAGTTTCTTATCAGAGATTTAAATGATTTTTGTATTTATTGTACAATATATTACCTGTAACCTTAGATTATCTTAAGTATAAGATAATATGTAATAAAGCAGGAAATTTATATATTTGTGTGTGTGTATATCGCCTAAAAACTTGCCAGCGGTAAACTGTGGGGTCCCGAAATGTACCCCAGCTCATTATGCCTAGCTAATCCAGATGAATGTGTCTATTTTCACAAAAAAATAAAATTTTTTTTTTTATAAAATTAGTATCTAAATTCTGCAATCTAAAGCTAGTATTCACTAAATGATGAAATATGTAAAAAATGAAGCGAATGCCTACTTAAGGGTCGATCCGTCCCACTGTGCGTCGCTGATAGCCGTTGCGCGTGAAACAAAAGCATTGTTAAGCTTTGGAATATTCCAAATTACCTTCACCTTCGATACTTCGAATTAGCAACATGGCATTGAAACCTATGATAAAATTTCATATCACGCTTTGTACTCTCGAAATTATGGGAAAACTAACACGGAACTATAGAAGGAACGTGTAAATGAGTAGATTAAGTGTTTCACTCTAAAGCTTTGACACATTTCAACCACGTTTGTAATAATTGAATACTTGCTGAAAAAGTTTTGCAGCTTGGTGTTTTACTCTGCAGATTAATTCGAAAATGTAAAAATGGCAGTTGATCCACAAATTCATTAACAATTATTACTCGTAAAACAAAGGTACAGCACATTAGTATAGTAAATTAGACAACGTTGGTAGTTTATTAGATACTGCGGTATTCCGAATTACCAACAGTATTCCAAATATGCTAGACTTCCTCTTACTCAAAAATGACGCCGAGGTGCAGTGAACCCTATGTGACCAATTTGTGATTATAAAAAGGTGTAACCACGGAAGGTTAAAAACCAATAAAAAAAAACCAAGAATTGAAAGAAATTAACGCCAGCCATACAATATAGATTATAACACGCCCTATTCTGAGAGGCCTCTTAATTCCCAAAGACTATCCTCATAAACGATTCATCAAGGCACAAATGCGCCCCATATCCCCCTGTTCTTCGGCACAGTTGCATCTCTCCCATTGCATCAGGAACTACCGTGAAAGGAAATTAAAGGGCGCGACAGCGTATAGGGGCGCGCTCGATGGAACGCCACGGAAAGGAGGAGCGGGCGAGGATTGGAAGGGAGAGACGTAGAAACGGAGGAGAAGCCGCGCGGCGCGGGCCGGACCCTCGCGCGAAATTTTAATTAAATTTCATAATCTGGAGACGCGACTGTCCCGCGCATTGTATCACCGCACCTGGACTTAAGCCTTTGTCGTTTCCCATCGTCTCCCGTTCTCGCAGAAATATGTTGATGCCGCGCTCACCCTCGCCGCAGCATCGCGATTCGAGTGTACCGGCGCGGTACGTTTAATTAATTCCCGGCGGCGTCGAGACGCCGTTTTTTCTCGCCTGGTAAATAGCCGCGTTCCCCAAATTCGATTAAAACTATAATCATGCGTCGTCCTCTCGGATAAAAAGAGATCGAACGGCGTAGGGGGGGTTGGTGGAATCGGAAACGCTTCTCATTTACCCTTGCACTTTTTCGATACACACTTTTCGAGATCGTACCTTACGTTTCGTGGATTTTCCCTGAATTTTCCCCGAGGCTGTCGGGCTTACGACGTTCGGGAAATTAATACGTTATCGGCATTTCAGGGGTGGCCTTTTTTCGGGAAATTTTTTGCATCGATGCTTCCTTGTGGCTTGAGAAATAGGGTTGGTCTTCGGGAGCCTGTGATTTTAGTGCTTTCTGGTGGTGTAGTGGTAGGTGTGGACCCATGTTGGAGAACAACTTGTTATTTGTTAAAAGTATGCTGAGATTAGATGACGAATAAATTGATTACAAAAATAATTATCGAAGATACAACTCCTAGAGGGCAGGACTCTGATTGTTCCTCTTATTCGCGAAGAGTGTGACATTTGGTACAGACCGAATGTATTTCACTCCTTTCATTTTCTCGAAAAAATTTAAAATCCCGAACAAAGTGAAATGTGTTACGGTTCTTGAAAAAATTACGAACAGCATTGTATTAGCAAGCGGTAATACATTTTCATCTCGCCAAAGACTATTAATCTAAACCATATTCGATAATAATTGCAATTGGTAAATGAGTTCAGACTTGTTTATTTATACCTCTAATCGAGAAAGGGGGCGTGATTCTGGTTCAGTTCTCGCAAACTGCTTCTATTATATCATCGACCCATGATTTTTATAGACCACCGAATTGCGCTGGCGCCTATAAATACAACTTACCCGATACGGTTCGTGGGAGGAACGAAAGTGCCAGTCACCTGAGATAATTAAGGGCAGGTATACTTTTGGTAGACTACTTTATTCATTCCCGCCTCCCGATTAAACGCGCGACAAGAGCATTAACGAGCTTACGGGATAAACGAAGCTCCAATTAAACAGCAGCTAATTAGCCCCGAAAACGCTTGGCCCGTGCAAATATTTAAAATTCGTCTTTCGCAAGCCTCGTCCAATTGACCATTCATCTACCTCGCCGAATACACAGCCGAACATTATGCTCCATAGAGACCGAAAAAGCTCCGGGAACAATTCTTAAAAATACAACGGACCTCCAAACTCCTGCTCCATTCCATTCCCTAATAATCGTCCTCCCGAAAGAATCGCGGATCGTCCTCGAATAGCACGTTGCAGTTCCGCGTGCGGGGGTGGTAGCACGACACTGTCCGCGTCGCCATTACGCCGAAGGGCTATCCTCGCGGAGCCCCGGCCCGGCGCACCGGTGGCCGTAGGAAGCGTGTGCCGCTCGCCATTTGTCCTTGATCGTTGGTCTTCGGCCCTTGGCGGCGCGGCGGTTTCGCGTAAAATTCGCGTGAAACTCCTATGACGCTGCGACTTACAGGCGTGTGCTTCACCCCCGCACCTTTCCAAAGTATTGATTACTTTCCGGCTGCGTGAAGGAAGGGACGGGAACGTTGGGAGGAGGGGGAGGAGCGGGAGACAGAGAGGAGAAGGAAGAGGAAGCGGCGGAGGAGATGGAGAGAAGGTCGGAGGGAGTAGAATGAGAGTAGAAGGGGTTGTCCCTCTTTCTATCTCCCTCGTACGTACACCCACGTACACGCACGTTCATTTGTCCACTCACACATCCCTCCCGATCGTTCTCTCCCGCTCGCGTTCACCGGGTTCGCTCGGTACGCTCTCATCGCGCTCCCTCTTCTCTGGACGCATCTCTCTTCCTCCCGTCCGTTGCCGCTGCTTTCCCGCTCGCGGTTTATGGATCTTCTCGCTCTCACCTTCCGCCGTCCTTCCATTTCGCCAGAAGCTAACCGCCGACACGACGACCATCTACTCGGACAGGAACGCGCGGTGGCCCCTCGTATCCGAACTCGTCAGGAGGACCCGCCGGATCCTCCCCGGTGATCGCGCGAAATCGATCGCGCTCCGCGCCGGGCCGTGATGTTTCGATTGGCGAAACGGGCAGCGAGCTCTTCGCGGCCACCGCGCCGGCACCCCTGAAAGCCTATTCGGGTACGCGATTCTCGCGGGCAATCAGTCGACACGGGCTGAATAATTGATACGGCCGAACGATGGCCCTGAAAATTAACGCATCAATCATTCCCACCTGTCGGCGATGCGATCCATCCCATGAAACTTTCAGTGGGTTCTCAGAGCCCTCGCGAACTGGGACACCTATTTTTCGTGCGCCTGTAGGCGCCAAGGATCTTAGACACTCCCGGCCCGGGCTCGCTAGGAATTATTATCCCTGTTTTATCCCTAGCGAACGAGCCTCGATCGGTAATCCCGTAGGTATCCTTAGCAGCGTGCCGATTCGGTTGGGTCCTAGATGGAAGAAGGTGCAGGGTGTTTTTGGTTCTACTGTTGGCTGGTTGATGATAGCTAGGGCACACTAATGCCGCCCCGGGCAGGATGTAAGGGGAGTCGATCGGCCGTCCTGCTGGCCAGCCGACGGTCCAAGGACGTAAATCGGCGTCGTCGGGGCCGGGATCGGCGCTCCTTTTCAAACGGGGCGAAACTCTTTAATTTCGCATCGCCATAAATAATTTGACCGCAGACCCGTGGCTTTCCTGGAAGCAGGCCTCGCTCTTCCCAGACGCTGACGCTCCGTCTCGACCGTATAACTTGACATGTATCATATGCGTTGCCAAGCTACTACGCGCTTTACTTCCACCACGGACCCGCACGGTCCACGGCTCCTCCCCGCCATCTTTCGCTTGGCTCCCCTGCGATTCCCGAGGATCAAACTCGCGTTGCTCGTGAGCGGCAGACTTCTCCAGGACGGTTATTACGAAAGTTAGTAAACTATAGCGGGGCAGGTGATATTGGTTAGGACATGCTACTCATTCAGCCCTGACATTTCAATCTTTGAAAATTCCACAACAATCCCCTGGTTCATAGAGTTCGTCCTTATTTATCCGTTTCGCAGACTGAAATGTTCCAGGCTCTGTAACTTCGGCAACTGTAGATCGCATAATTTCTGTCCGTTGCATGGCTAATTTTCATCTAGTATTCGCATTGGATGTAACTCCAAAATTACTAAGGACATTACTGATGTAGTACTTAAATTAAACAACTCCCTGAATGGTTAAAGATTTGATATGCGAAATTGGGGAATCGGGGTGGACAGGATCAGACATTTTCTCGATAGGACTTCACGATATGTTTCACGATACCGATATTCGACACAGTTAAACTCGACCGTGACCAATTCTGTATCGGTGACACGAAAGCCTGTCCATTATGCAGGCGCGCGTCAAATTTGGGAAGGATATAACGCGGAGCCGCAAGGAATCGTGGGACCCAGATTCTCTGGGTTAACTTTAGTGATCGCCTACCCTTTGGCAGGCAGCCTCTTCCAATTGGACACATCGATTGACGTTCACTTTTGACCTAGATTTGGGCGGACGACTTCATGGAACATAGGATTAGGCATTCCAACGTCAATATTCATGTTACACTTACCGGCGATCGCTTAGACAGTCAACGAGCCGTCCATATTCTTCCCTTGATAATTAATTGCGCTTGGGATAATTTATTCTAACGTCTGCCTCGTCCACTCCTGACAGCACACATTTACAAATCCACCTCTAACCCAGTGGTGAGCAACTGGCGGCCCGCGGGCCACGTTTAGCCCGCCAGCCGCAGACCTGTGGCCCACTTGAACATCGCCATATCTGTTCTTCGTGAACGAGCTTGACAATATTAGGCGCGATATTTGAAACTGCTACTCTAAGACAATTATTTAATCGTTCGTCATCGAGTCGATTACGAAGATTATTTTTTTAAATTTTCATTCTCGAGAAAAGTACTGTCAAATGAGCTCATTATTTGCCTGGAGTGGGTAGCTAGCAATGAAAATTTATTAGCCGGAAAATAACGCTTATAAAACTCAATAACACTAGCATTCTGAAATTTGTTCCTTAATTCTGTGTCGTTTTGTAAATCGATTAATTCCATTTGAAATTCTTCGGGAATTCTTTCAACATTTATATTAAAATTAAAGGGTGATGAGAAAATATTAAGTAGCACATTCAATGGCTTGAAGTTTTTGGTTCTCTGGTCGCTAGGCAATTTACTTTATAGTCTATACCTCGTTTAGTTTCAGTTACTAAAACAAACGCGAAGGTTAACAATGTTAAGATTGATTTTCACTAAAAACCAAGGTATTTTTAAAGCAGGTATTTTGTTTATTTCACCATGAGTTCAAATTCTAGTAGAAAACGCAAAGTTGAAAATGAAAATCGACAGTTTCACAAAAGTTGGACATATGATTATTTTTTTGCTTACATAGAGGACAGTGCTGTTTGTTTGATATGTTGTGAACAACTATCTGTATTGAAGAAATATAATATTAGGAGACGTTATAAAAGTAAACATTCTTCCAAACTTGATAATTTGCAAGGACAATGGTGGATCAACTACTACTACAAGAAACGCAGCGAAATTTATTTGAAAGTGCTTCGTCCGCCGCAAATACGGTTCGTGCGAGCTATCTTGTTAGCCAAATTTTGGCAAAAAGGATGAAACCATTCTCTGATGGAGAAATGGTAAAAGAATGTTTATTAGCGGCAGCAGATATAGCCTTTCCTGATAAAAAGGATATATTTTCAGAAATTAGCCTGTCACGATTTACAGTCGCAAGAAGGATTGACGAACTTTCGGAAAATATTGAGGAAATGTTGCGGGAACAAATTTCCAAGTTAGAATGGATTTCGCTAGCTGTGGATGAAAGTTCTGACATTAGTGATACCGCACAACTTTTGCTGTATTTTTAAGAGGAACAGATTCTAATTTCAATGTCACAGAAGAATTTGCATCTTTAATTCAGTTAAAAGGAACTACTACTGCATACGATATATACAAGGACCTGAAAACTATTCTTAATCCATTAAATATCCCAATAGAAAAAATTGTTGGAGTAACTTCAGATGGAGCTGGAGCTATGTGCAGTCCGAATGTTTGTCTGTGGGGATTATTATCCAAAGATATAAAAGAATTAACAGGACGTGAAGTAATTATTACCCACTGCATTTTGCATCAAGAAAATTTGAGTGCAAAAGTTTTAAAAATGTCTAATGTTATTTCACCTATTATTAAAATTGTAAATTTTATTGGATCTCGAGGACTAAATCATCGGGAATTTAAAGAATTTTTTAGAAATATGGAAAACGAATATGTAGAGATTATTTTTAATACCGAAGTTCGGTGGTTCGGCTTTTGCGAAATGAAAAACAACCCGTTTCCTCAATTTGACGACAAAGACTGGATGTGTGATTTTGCATTTTGTGTTGACATTACGCAACACTGAAACGTATTAAATGCAAATCTTCAAGGGCAAAACAAAGTTATCACTGAATGGTTCGATAAGATAAAAGCCTTTGAAAGTAAACTAAGAATTTGGAATCGGCAACTAAAATCAAATAATATGGTTCATTCTCCAATTCTGAGAAAAGAAAATCCATCTCGAACGAAGAAATGTGCGGAGGAGATACAGAGATTATAAAAAGATTTCAGTTTGCGGTTCAAAAGCTTCCGCGAAAATCAAACAAGTTTTGATATTTTTTCATTACCCTTTAATATAAATGCTACAGCTAAAAGAATTCCTGAAGAATTCTAAATTTAGATAGTCGATTTACAAAACGACACAGAATTAAGGAATAAATTTTAGAATGCTAGTCTTATTGAGTTTTATAAGCGTTATTTTCCGGCTAATAAATTTCCATTGCTACTACCCACTCCAGGCAAATAATGAGCTTATTTGGCAGTACGTATGCGTGTGAGCAACTATTAATAATTGTCTTAGAGTAGCAGTTTCAAATATCGCGCCTAATATTGTCCAGCTCGTTCATGAAAAACAGAATCAAGTATCTCATTAATTAAATCTCAGTGGTTATTTACGTTCATTTAATTAGAAAAATATAGGTACATATACCTGTTTAGATTATAACATGCAAGTATATATTAATGTGTATATATTGCTAATAAACAGTACATCAAAGTTAAAAAAAAAAGTTTGATTGTAAATCAGTGTCAGAAATAACAAATTCAGCTCATAAATTAAAATTCTCGGATTAGTTATATTTATGTATTTAATATTGCGGCCCGCTTAGAGTAGTAGGTTTCCACTTGTGGCCCACTTCTGACAAAAGGTTGCTCGCCACTGCTCTAACCGACAGATTTCAATATTATATTTCTGCCCGGGCGAAAAATTAATATCCTCCACAAATAAGTTCTCGGCTTACCGAGATGAAATTCGAGATCGAATAAAGAATTCCCCAGAGTTGCACAATTTAAATTCCTGAATCCCTTAACACGTCGGTTTAAAAACCAGCCGAACATCTACGCGGTGCTCCGATTCCAAATGTTACATAATAGAACGATCTTTTGCCGATTAGTCGCGCCGACGATTCACGCTTGTTACGCTGCTGCCCTGCGAATAGAATAACGCGGCTGGCTCGCTCTCGATCGGGAAAATCGCGAGCGACAGAGCGGCGGCCTTTTCGCCTATCGATCGCGAGCGGTCGAACCACGGGCACGAAAATATTTTCACCGGGGAGAAAGGAAGAAGCGAAAGCCAGACAGACGCGCGCGGGCTGGCACGGAATGACGGGCCCATCTTCGTTATCAGTGTACACGCCGTCAATTTTCGTAGGCGCGAATCGGGCAGCCGTGTAATCACTTTAGGTAGTACTAACTTTCGTAGTCTCGCCGGATCGATCCGCGTTCGGCCGGCTCCAACGAGCTAACCAGCCTGTAATCCGCTCGCGTATCTTAAAGGCGCGACGAGACCACCCATAGACCGCGTCTTTTCGTGCAGATCGGACCTATGTATTTTCCATCATTCCGTTCTCTATTTACCATTTAGTCGTGGTCATCTCCGCGCGGGCATAGTGATATCACAGTACAGTGTCTTGGTCGGTGAAAGGAGAGTCACAGTAATCTACTTCGATAGACATCCATGGTACATACTACATACAGTGTCTTGCAGAGGTACAGCGATAATAAAAACTCGCGATGTTAAGTCTCTTGCAGACAAGTCGAGGGGATATTACCGTTTGGATATCACCTAACACTTTGAGTGGCGCGAAGTTTTGATAGATGCACCTTCAAGTCGGCCAAGCCTATACCAGCGACCACTACCGCCGAGAAAGTTTGGTTTAAGGGGTTAGCTACCGTCAGGAGGTAGAAAAAGAATCGATTCTTTGGGAATTTATTTCAGAAAGTACATGCATATATTTATGCAATGGTTTTTGTATTCAGATGAGGGACACTTTAACAGGTTATTATATATTATGTTTTGGTATAAATATATTTACTTATTGCAAAATTACAGCTGATTTCCCGGAAGCTGCTTTTACACCGGTGACCACGATTTCTCCAAAATCGCTTTACTAATTTTGCTGAAATTTTGTAGGTTTTTTCTAGAAATTCAAATCTAGTCTTTAATCGAAGCATTTGTTTTTCCAATGCATAGTTTTTATTTTATAGATGAAAAATGAGTATTTCTAGCTAAACATAAGTGTTTTCATCCATAAAATAAAAACTATGCATTGGAAAAACAAATGCTTCGATTAAAGACTGGATTTGAATGTCTAGAAGAAACCTAAAAAATTTCCGAAAGATTGGCGAAGCGGTTTTGAAGAAATCGTGGTCACCGGTCTAAAAACAGCTTCCGGGAAATCAGTTGTAATTTTCCAATAACTCAATATTTTTTTATACCAAAACATAATATAATAACCTGTTAAAGTGTCCCTCGTCTGAATACAAAAACCATTGCATAAATATATGCATGTACATTCTGCAATAAATTGCCAAAGAATTGATTCTTTTTCTACCTCCTGAAGGTAGCTAACCCCTTAATGCACCGAGCAAACATTCGAGGCTCCAAGAACGATACTTTCGGTGCCAATCATCCTCGGCGCGAAAACGCGCCGGCGCCAGTCAGGGTGTTAACGCTGCATAATAAGTGCATGAAGAGATTTGGAGGCTTGTACCACTAAGAATGTACACCCACTTAAGTGGCGCAGAGATTACATGCCCCGCGAGGTATAACACAATGCCAACGGCTGAGAGCGTCCTAACGGGGCCACAAAAACATTCCTCATAGGTGTCTTTCCCTCCTAATTGCCAAGATTCGTCTCGGCTGAAAAGGGCCCCGGCAAATGCCAGACTAACGAACCCTCGTCTTTTCTTTGTTTCAGGTAAGGAATACGCTGGAGTTCTTTGCCCTTGAATCATCTCAGACAGGCGCGTCGCGTGACTCGGCTCGATTAACCCATTGACAGATTCAACGAGCAATTTGAAAACCTCCTTGCCGAATATGACCTGCAAATTACACGTTCCCGCGTGTAGACGTTGCCCGCGCGCGATTTTTCCTTGTAATCTCGTGCCGCGCGGGAGGACCGAGGGACCGCGCGTAATATTCGAAATTGAATCTGTCGATGGATCGAGCGAGCCGTGGCCTCGCGTAGGGGACGGTATAGGGAGCGATAGGCACACCGGTTCCAAACAACTATTTCGTGGGATACAATGGTGAGCGATGACCTAGCGTCCACTCCATCTTTTATATACCCGTTGCTCGCCGCAACCGGCTAGGCACCGGCTATATTATGGTCGATCGAGGTAAGATTGCCAGCTGTAACTGGATTATTCCGGGAATAGCAAACGAAACGGCTCGCGAATTTATTAATCGATCGTGAGACACGGTATCTTAGACCAGGCAGTGGGTTCTTTTTTATTTTTCCAAACTTGGGACGCGCTTCCCACCTGTCGAGCTATTTCTATAGTCTACTTCACCTTGCCTTAGCTAAACGATTCCGAATTTCGCCTCCTCCCCCCCCCCGTACTTTCCCCTTTGCATGCTCGCCGTTCAACCCCGTACACCCTCTACCGCTAGGCAAACTAAGGTCGCATTTATTAGTGGGTGTCTCTAAACCTTGCTTAAATGAAATTATTAATAACCCAGCTCCTTGCTGACGTAATTACGATCCTCTTTATATACCCTAAGTATACCCTAAATTCGAAGTCGTAAATTCAGCGAAGTTTTATGACAGAACTTTTTCTTAAATTGTTATCTTTTTATCAAGGGGATAACGTAGATGTAATAAGAGGATTGAAGCCAGATTGGGTTCTGTTTTAACCTTTCGTTACCCGCGCCCTATTTTACAACGTGGTTACCCGCATTTTATCGTTTTATTTTTAAATTTTTACCTATCTTCTGTTTTATGTGGTATTCTGATTTTTCTTTAAGTTAAGAATACGACTTTGCTTTAAAAATAATTCTATATTGAAAACTCAAAGCGATGTAGGGTAAACCAACCAGTGAATGACCGAATTGTTGAATCTATGGAGCTTTGAGATTAATACTTAAATATATTTATGTATAACAACAAAACAACTGTTGAAATTGTATTTATAATTTATTTCTCTTGAAATTTCTATAAAAATAAGTACTTATTCTTATCGTAATAAAAAAATAACAATTATAAAATACAAAACGTGTAGAAGCCCAGTAAATGACCGCATACTTTTAATAAAAATTGTACTTATTAATGTTTGCTTAATACACGAAACTAAAAATATAGGATATTAAAAGCGCAGCTACTCTCCATTTATAAACATATAATAATATTTAAATTTATAAATGGCATTTCTTTGCCTAATAGTCATTCACTGGTATGGTCATTACTGGTTGGTTTACCCTAGTTGTCTTTCAGAAAGAAAAAAACGGAACAGAGTAAACAGAGGCATAACTAGAGGATTAGAAAATGATTAAAAACCGATCGGTCGCTTTGAGGCTGAAAAAAATAATTCACAACTGTTGTAGTTTTTTTAGTCGGTTAAACCCAAGTTTGAAGGAACGAAAGGATGACAAACGGCTCGCGTACCTGCGTGGTGAATGTCGGTTTCAATCGCAACATTCGATTACAGAGCGAATCGTCTTGTTATTTTTTATGAATGTATATGTTGTCGCTGAACGTAGACGTGATCATTTGTCGAGTTAAGAACCGTGGAGGTACAACCGGTATTTGCGTGACTATGACAGGATAAAAAGCAGGGGAGGGGAGAAGCACCAGGCGTGTCTTTCAAAATGAAGTCCTCTTTTATTATGGTAGAGCAAACAAATTCTTTCAATCGTAGCCTCTTCGCTATCGTCTCCCTTTGAGATTAAATGTAGCCATCAACTGGAGCCCTTCTCGTCGTTCGATTCAGTTTTTTCGAGTATTTAAGTACAGTCCGCTGTAAAACTTTCCGCGAAAACTTTGACGCGGTTTTCGCCGATTTTGGGCACGCCGCGCAATCGAACCGTCACCGCGGATTTATCGTCGTGTCAATGCAAAAGCTTCGCGGGTGAATGCTGACGAAACTAGTCCAAAGATCGCGTTAAAGATGCAAATAAACTTCTAACGACGCAATCTTTGCGTAACTAGTTACTTACCCTTCCAAAAAATCGTCGGTGACCAGAGTGCGACCTGTATCAACTTCTTTGCAAAGTCTTGACGTCGTAGAAGGTGGATATACTGTAACTGGCGATAGGATTAAGAAATTGATGCGTACGCTTCCACGCGTATTCATCAGCATTCAGAGCTTAAGTAGGAATCTCAAGCTCGATCTTCGCAAAGAATGACACAGCTCCTTCCAAAATCCAAATCTACCTAGCACAATTTATACAGCACCTTAACAGAGACGGAGCAACCTGCGCGCGAGCGTCGCTTTCCCGGGGTTGTACCAACCCTGGCCTTGAAATTTCCCTCTCGGTATCTGCTCCCTCCCCCTGCGCTCCGCGGGGGAGTCCCCTCGTGGAAAATACGCGGGAAGGGTGGAGGTGGAGATAAAAAAAAAGGAAGAAAAGAGAGAGGGAGAGTGTGAGGTGATAGACGAGGCAGCGGGGCGAGGAGGGATGGGAGGCAGAGGTTCGTGGGTGGCGGCAGTGCCCAGCGAGCGCGACCCTGCTCGCGATAAGTTTGCACAGAGAGCGAGAGTGCGTAGAAAGAGAAAGCAGACACGGTTTCGCGGCGAAAGGGAAAGAGAGGCGAACACTCTCTCGAGGGTACGGTCGAAAGGTGAAGAAGAGGCGAAAGGGAGAGCTGCTGGGGTGGATGCAGGGTAGGGTGGAGCGCGGGCAGAGGAGGGACAAAGGGGTAGTAGGAGGATGAGGACACGAGGACGGAGGCGGGGGAGGGAGAATCGCCGCGACGCCGGCCCCGACGGAGTCGTCGTAGCGGGTGGAATGGTGGAACGGTGGAAGAGGGGTGGTTGTGAGGGACCGTGGGGGTGGCGGCGGTGGTAGCGGCGCTGGGCGAGTAAGAGGGTTGGAGGGCTGGAGTAGAAGTCGTGGAAGTCCAGGATAGGGGTTGGAGGAGCGACGAAAGGGGAGCCACGTGCTACGGGAGAGGGTCGTTCATCCCCGGGTCAAGGTTACCCTCCTCGCAGACCTCACCCTCGCCAGCACCGTGCCATTTACTCTCAGCATCGCGGTTGCAGCCACCATCGATCCTTATTTCGCTTTTACTCCCTTACCACCTTTGGCAAACTCTGCACCGCGGATTGTTTCGCCCGGCTCCTTGCTCCGGCAGAAACTTTCTTTCGTTCTGCGTGCCGCTCCTCTTTACGGCCTGGGTCAAGGTTACATCATCCTAGCAGGCTACAAGTTCATCCCACGCCTCGTCACCGCCTGCTGTATCAGCGTGTAACGGATGATCGTTGCGTGGGAGTTTGTGTCGAAGATAGACGAGGGTAACTTTTACTTTCGTTGGCGGAGGAATCGTAGTACAACCGATACGGGAGGGGGTGGCTTGGACGTTGGATCGCGTAGACGTGCAATTGGGCGTAGAGTCGAGAACGCAGCGGATAACTCTTGGAAAGGGTGTAGCCGGATAAGCAAAGCGAAAAGTGCCCCCAAACCAAATTGAAATTTGTTTGCGGCAATCGATAGGTTCCTCTGAGAAAACTATTTCTGCCAAGTTTCAACCCGATACCCCTACTACTAGGGTAGTTACAGGGTGAAACGTAATTTACAGTTTAAGCTCCATTACTTTTGTTCTATTGAATAGAAACTTATACAAAAAATCAGGGGCCTTCTGCCCATTCATACACGTGTCTGTGAATTTTTTCAGAATTTTCAGTGGCAAAACCGAATTTTAAAAAATTCAAAAATATTAAAAATCACGATTTCAAAGTAAAAGTTTCAAATTACAACATTTATATTTTTACAGTTTTGGCGTCTTCATATGGTCATTGATGTCTAATTTTTTCAGATTTTTCGAAAGGGTGGAACGCAGTCGCAAAAATCAAAAACTGATATTTCTTACCTTCCCGTACGCAAAGTTGTGGCATACTCGTACGACGAATATATTTTTTTCATTAAACGGGTGTTATATGTAATTCTAAATACTTTCACATGTTTTAAATGAGTCAATGCAATTAATCTGATAGCATTTTACCGTTGATAAGGGTGAAGATTTACCTAATCGCGTGTATAAGTGATGTCGCAAAAACTGTAAAAATATAAATGTTGTAATTTGAAATTGTTACTTTGAAATCGTGATTTTTAATACTTAAAATTCTGGAAAAATTCACCGACACGTGTATGAATGGACAGAAGGCCTCTGATTTTTTGTATAAGTTTCTATTCAATAGAACAAAAGTAATGGAGCTTAAACTGTAAATTACGTTTCACCCTGTAACGACCCTAGTAGTAGGGGTATCGGGTTGAAACTTGGCAGAAATAGTTTTCTTAGAGGAACCTATCGATTGCCGCAAACAAAGTTGAATTTGGTTTAGGGGCACTTTTCACTATGCTTATCCGGCTACACCCTTAGCGACCATTTAAATCTACATGCGGTTAGACGAACTCAAGGGGTGTTGGAGGTGCCGCGATGGCTTCGAAAATACTTGCGGCCGGTTCTTCCTCTTTAGTGCGGCAGATGAAGCCAAGTGGCTCTGCAGTCCCGCTTCTGAAACCGTTCAATGTTGCAAACGCGAAACTTACAACTGGTGTTTTCTCACGTGCCTAGGCAGCCGTTGCTTCCGTTTCGTCGTGGAATGGAATCGATACGAGAGAGCCATGTCTATTATTGGTCAGACGGTACATGCGTATATATGTGCAGAATATATTGGAATATGTATATATTAGAATAGACTTGAGAAATGTTTGCGGTGCAGGACGAGCCTCCCGTAGCCGGGCCTAAGCCTTTCCCGTCGACGAACTGTCTCGTTAGGCGGCGGGGATTATTAAATTCGCGTGCGCCCAGGTCCGGCTGACTTTTATCAACAAATGCATATGACGTGCATGAATGCACTTTGCGATTCATTAATCTGATGGAAGACCACTCGTGATCCTGAATGTACTCTCACTGGCCCTGGGCGTTTACCCCGGGCTCGCCTCGACTCCGCAACTCTTTTTATCGATCCTTGTGCACAGACCGATACTTCCGCGCCTTTCATCGGCCAATCAGGGCTACGCCTCCGACGTCGAAATAAAAATCGTCGACACGCTCGTTAAGACGCGGATTTTTCGCCCCCCGGAACCTGGTGGGATCAACCTCGATGATGCTTCGTCAACGATCATAGCGCCACGTGTTTTCGATGATCTTCGTCATTTCAGAGACCTGAGCCAGGGTGACAGAACGGGGATTTAATTGAAAGGGTGTACTATGCATTGAGTTTTTTTTTAATGATCCTTCTTGGAGTCTTCTAAGACTGTACACACTTCTCATAAATAATTTGCAATTT
The DNA here is from genome assembly GCF_050908995.1 of Andrena cerasifolii. NCBI lineage: Eukaryota > Metazoa > Arthropoda > Insecta > Hymenoptera > Andrenidae > Andrena > Andrena cerasifolii. The sequence continues at coordinate 15,978,653 of NC_135119.1, read as the reverse complement.
TTGAAAACCCTCTGTAATTGTTTTCTGTATAAGGGAATGTTCCGGCCTAGGGTCCATAAAATAGGTGATTTTTAGGAATTAATTAAAGTGGAACTACTACATATAATTTAATAGGACTTTTTGCATTGTATTAAGGATGTCTTAAACTATAGAAATATATATTTTTTTTTCGTAATTAATCATTGCAGTGCGACACTATGAGGATGTTAAAGTCGAGGCGTTAACAAATTCATCCAAATCGGTGGAACTTGTAGCACTCAAACCACTGGCCTAAAATAAAAAGCAGAGCCTGGTTATTAAAGAGTATGAAACTTCCTAGTGGACATAGCATTTGAAATGACAAAAAGTGGCATTTTTTGAGAAAATAAGGACACTTGAAGTTCGAAATCACTTTTTCCATATATTTTTCTTCCTTCAAGCGCCTTAAAAAATTACAAATTTTAAACTGCTAATGGTTCCTCTACACAGAAGTACATTCTTCAAAATAAAAAAAGTTTCAGTCAAATCGGATAACTTTTCGAGATACTGGTTCCACCGATTTTAAGAACACTGTTTCGAGAAAAACGCGTTTAAAGTTTTACGCGAGTGCCGAGTGGACGGCTGCTTGTACCCTCGCGATCGGCGCTATTCAAATGCCTATAACTTCAGGAATTTTTCGAATTTCACCTAATCCTTTTCAACGCGTATTCTTAAAAGGTTGAACTTTCGAAAAATGAATTAAAAAAAATCGATTTTCAGACCGGAACCTCCCCTTGCGGGGTTACATCCACCTAGAGGTCTGGAAAAAGCATACAAGTTCAGGATTTTTTGAGGGGAAAAGTATAAGTGAAAATCATACACAATGTTTTTCTACTAAAACATGCATCTTTTTACTATATTATTCTAAATTTTCATGAGATATTATTATTAACTAAAGAAGATATCGACTTGGTTATGAGTCGTGTTTTTTTTTGTTAAGCATTAGCTGGTGGACATTCCCCAGGCCAAACAATACATCTGAAAGCAAAAATTCAAATAGATTTCAGAAGTAAATAACTTTCAGAAGTACCTGACGTTCTCATATTTTTAAATTTTGCTTTCAATTTTGCAATAATTGAAATACTTGCAAAGCCTTCTTGAAAAAAGCAAAATTCTTTCCACCGAAATTCGATATTTCAACTTCAAACGGTCGACCTTTTTCTACCAAAATACAATATTAAAATTCGAAGACCGTCAGGTATTTCTGAAAATTATTTATTTTCAAAATCTGGTTCAATTTTTGCTTTCAGATGCATCGTTTCGTAGAAAATCATTGTGTATGATTTTCACTTCTACTTTTCCCCAAAAATTCCTGGACCTGTATGCCTTTTCCGGACCTCAAGGTGGATGTAACCCCTTAAGATTCCCTGCGGACTAATTCACAGTCTCGCTTTCACAACGCATTGATCATAAAGCCCTCATCCTCTCACATGCGTGATAGTAGCTCCAAAGATCATCCAAAACTGAAGCAGTGTTTCTCATTAATTCTTAGCTCCACTTCATGATTTATCGATGCGAAAGGTAGCACGGGTGCCCATGAATAATCATGGTGTAACGTCCATGCGAGTCAGGTGACGTTCAACGCGGTAGGTCTCCGAGTTACTTGGGCGCAATATCATTGTGGCGTGTAAAATTCATGAATGTGAAACTCTCAAAGAGTGCAGATCTTTTTTCCCTGCAATTGGGAATAACTCGGAGGAGAGAAACTTAATCGAACACGTTCGCCTGCCACTGGTCATTGACCGACACTAGTATCCATCTAAATGGAACGGCGCGGAGCAGTCGAGAAGCATAAAATCAGCTAGTCGATGCAAGCATACACGTGCGATTACACGGTGGTTATTCGAGACATCGTCATAACATTTGTACGAGGGACATAAATTGCGCGTCAGGTTGGCAGACCTCCCAGAAGCAGCGGAGTAATGCCCGATAAGGCTGCAGCCAGGATGAAATTTCTTGACGGAAACCATAAAGCGACGTTACCCCAAAAATCGCATCTCCGCCACCTCTGTTCCATTTCTGGGCAATAAAAGGGTGGTTCTGGCGGTGGTGCGCGCCGTCGTAAAAAAGAGAGAAATCGAGGTGCTCTCAACCCTCGTTCTCGCGTTTGACGCTACTCTGTGCCGGACCCGGGGAAAATTAAGTCCAACAAAAAAAAATCGTAAACACGTGTGCAGCGAGGGATGGTGCGTAAAAAAAAAAGAAAATACCACAGAGGATTCGCTGTACTTGCGAAGATTTTTATTTTATTATCGTTGACAAGAAGTAGCACTGAACTTAGTCTACCTAAGAATTGCAGCTGAATTTAATTCAGCTGAGTAAGTTGATTAAGAAAAATATTCTACAGAGAGGTTCGTCCAGCGACCAGAGGTTCGACGCGTTACGGCATTCTGAAAAATTGCCGTTACGTCACGCACGAGCGGGGCACATATTTCATTGCTGTTTAATAACCACGGCAGCGAGGTCTGGCCGTCGTGGAAAGAATGGCATTGTGGTGCCTTCGTAAATTTGTCTTGTCCCGGTGACGTTAGGGATTCGTCGTCGCGATTCTGTCTTCCTTCCGGTATCGTGTCAATTTGAATGCATTCACCTCGGCATGACGCATAATTCGCGACAACGAAGGCCGGGGGAAGGAAGAAGCCTCCGCGTAGGGTCGCGTCGCCATAAACTCTCGTTCTCTCTTATTTATCACCCTCAGCGTGTACCATTCCTTCGCTCATCCGCTCGGCAAACCTACCATTGTGCACGGCGGAGCGGGATGAGGAAGAGGGAGCGAAGAGGGGGGGGTGGGCGAGTTAAGAATGCATTTCGCGTTCGTCTGGCCCGCGATTCTGCCCGTGTATACAGCGATTAAACGTAAAGCCAATAGAGAGGCACGTCAAAAGACTCCAGGACCATCTTTCCAACGGCACTTTTGTCGAGCATCGAAATGCAACCTCCGAGTAGTTGGATGAAGTCGCTTTAAAGGACTTTCGAGCCACTCTGCGAGCGAGGTGTTCGTCATTGTGGTGATTGCTTCTTCAACTCTCATTTCTCCTACGTAGAATGTTTTTTTTTTTAAATATTCATTGAATTTGAACCTGTTTCGAACGCGAAGGAAATTTACCGATCTTTCAACGGTTACTTTTTTTTTTTACTGCTGCGACGTAAATTGAGGTTCTACCATATAATTCTGGGCTCGTTTGATTTAAATTTCCATGCAGATTTTTCCTGCGCGTCAATAAAGAACCCCTAGTTTCAAACGATTATAATGCTGCCACGCTCGGGCTCGCGAGCGTTCCTCTGAAATTTCTATAGACTCTTTCCTTTATCCCCTTCGCGACGTAAGCGCGCATCGATTTGTCCAGAAGCGGCAACAAATTTCGCCCGTAGAGGGTTAGTTCAATATTTAAGGGAGCCCGGCTGAATGTAGCATGAGCACTTCCGAAAAAGAACGAACGGCCCCGGCTCCATCCCCTCCCGCGGAATATATGCACTTCGCATTTGTCTACCCACGCTTGCTGCCTCCGCGATGTTTATGCGATTCACCGATGCAAAGGTGGAGGCGGAGAAGGAAGAGGAGCGCCGGCGGGGGTGGAGAGGAGTCGTCTCCCTTCTGAAATAATGTCGAGTATACCGAGCGCAGGAACGTAACCAAGGGAGTGCGCCCGCTTATTGCCTTAAATTGCTAATTGGGCTTAGGACCGACGCTGCCTTTCCACAGCGTCTGCCCTCTCTTTCTTCCCCCCGTCACCCTCTGTCCCCTCTGTCCAGCCATCTGACTTACCCCCGAATCTCTCTGCCTTCCATCCCCCGCACCCCTCCGTCCCTCCGTCCTTTTTTATTCCCCGCGCGGATCTCCGACTTCGACTTCCTCGATGCCCATTGTCGGATGTCAGACCCTTCGCCCTCCTCCCCTGCCACCCTCTCGCGGGGAAGGAGTCGCAAAGAAAAGTCGAGATACGAAGGAGCACACAGGGACCCACGGGGGTGCCGGTTACGAGAGAGAGATTAACGCACCCCGCTTCTTTTCTCCCCTGTCGCAACAGCATTTACCCCCATTGTTTTCTCATCTCTGAAAAATTTAACAGGATCGACGCACGATGCCTTTTCAGATCTGCTCGCGGGTCTTCGCCCTCCCTCTCTGTCCCTGCGCGACTGCAACGGCGCCAGGGGTGGGCGAAGTTACAGCATCCGCCGCGTTTCCTCGCGTGACTTTCGCCCGGGCACACCGTGCATGGAAATTCGTGAATGGCGGGCCCGAGGAAACCGCGATCGCGGAGAGGGAGAGTGAATCGCTCTCGAGCCTCTTTCAGCCTCGTGTCAAGGGCGCGCGCGCGCGAGAGAGAGAGACAGGGATCGCGTCACGTGTCGTGCGCGACGTGTCGCTAGTCGTTACTCTCCGCTAAGCGACGCTGCAACGTGTTGCGAGCCCGATGGGAGCGGGCCCGGTTGTGACAGGTAAAGAGAGGATTAAAAAGCAAAGAGGGAAAAAAAAAAGAAAAAGGAAAGAGCGTGATCGTGGTTTCGCCCAACCGATTCCTCGACTCACCTGCCGGCCGGATAGCGCTCGATGGCTGTGTACACACGGACAGTTTGTTCTTTATCGTATTATCGTGCACCCGTGCGCTGCGGCCCGGCGTAGACCTAATCTTGATACCCATTTTCGGGAGAGACTTGTTTCGCAGCGATGCGCTGTAACGGCGGCTAAGGGAATTACCATTAATTGACGGTGGCCGCGTCTAACGACACGTCGTAATTGCTCGGTAAGGCAACAGGAGACCGCAAGAAAAGGAGCGCGACGATTCGCGGCGCCCCTGTAAAGCGATCCAATTGCGCCCCGCGTGCTCGATAAAGTTAACGACCAACGGGGGCACCCGACTCGGTCGCGCTCGGGGCGGATCGGTTGCGTTCCGCCGGGAACCGCGAACCGTGCCCCGGTAATACGCGCGGAAAAAGGCGTATCGATTGTAAACAGCGACGCGAAAAAGTTTCGAGCACGATCGCCCGGCAATCATAGGTGTCTGCCGGCCACGTGGCAGCTGCTTCAACAGCTGTTGCCACCCCGATGCATCAGAAGGTGCGCCGGAGTCTCTTTTTTCCTTCCTCCTTGCCTCCTTCTTGCTGCTGATTTTTAATGTCGCGATATCACGCGCGGAACGCGGCGCTGCTCGCGTGTGCACGCTCAGCCGCTCATCCGCAAAAAGGAGCTCTGCTCGCCTGCCGGCAGCGCGCCGGCCCCTCTCGGACGTGAAATTATCTCCTGTTCATCTCCATTCACAGTTCTTGCGCCGATTGACAGCCACAAAAGCACTCGCGCCACCCGCTCTAACGAGAACCACCCCGCTGAAATTGTTAATTCTCGTCTACGAGACACCGGCTTTAATTAATCGCCGTTGTTCGCCGCGCAAGACGCTGCGCCGCGTCTTTCACCGGGCGAGACGGCCTTTCAATGCGCGGTGCTCGTGTACAGGGCGTTTCAAAAAGTCTCGCGGAGGTTTTCTGTGGAGACAGGGGTCGGTTCTGTGTAAATAGCACAAGTGGCAGCAAGGTGTAATGTTAGGTGTGGTATTAGACGCCACAAATATATTTTGCAACCAACAGAACTGTAATCTGTAGCTCGTACTGTGCCACACCCCTTTGCGCTTCGATCAGAGTTGGGCAAAATGTAATCTAATTACAAATTACGATTAAACTGTAATTGTGCAACTGATCACACAATTTTTTTCTGTAATCGTTTATTTAGATAGTTGACAAAACCAAATGGTCAGCTGCCTAAATTAACAATTACAGAAAATAATGTGTAACTGATCACACAATTTTTTTCATAATCGTTTATTTAGATAGTTAACAAAACCAAATGGTCAGCTGCCTAAATTAACAATTACAGAAAATAATGTGTAATCAATTACACAATTGCAGTTTAATCGTATTTTGTAATTTGTAATTAGATTACATTTTGCGTGTTCGATGCTAGGAATATCATCCCCCACTACTGTGATTAAACACAGAATTATAGAGTAAAAGATAATAGACTGAACCAAATTCAGAGTCAGAATCAACGCAACGCGGTTTGAAATGTTTCTCGAAACCGGGTTTGTGACGCGCCCTGTACACGCGCGTGGCTCACGAAGAATTTGATATAATAGGGCGATCAGTTGCAGGGCGGGCTCATCTTGAGACTGCCGAAGCCACTGTACAAGCCCGTTTTTACGTACAAGCAAAATTGCTCGTGCAACGCGTGTTTTTCTGTCCGCGTTCCTCCCCTTTCTTCGCCGGGGAGCCGTACGCATGGCCGAGCCAACGGAGTCTGGGATATTGATCAATTAGGAAAAAATTCGTATGGAACGTCCCCGTCAACTTGCGAAATCAATTTAAAAAAAAAAAAAAGAGGCACAGGGACAGAGTAAACGTACGTGAATAGGGGGTGTGTAGGAGTGTTGCTCGTTTTCACCGAACTCACGGAAACGGGACTGTGAAACGTGCTTTCCCATTTCTCTACCGTTCCACTTCCCCGAACATTTTTTCGGCATTTCCGAACTCAGCCATCGCGCGAAATGTAACGTATCGACAGATGCTACTATGTCCACGCGAACTTTTCGACATCACCGCGTCATCGAATCTCGGGCGAAGCTCTTTGCGATGCTATCGAAACGTGTCTCTGGGAAGAAGGCAGATATCCAAATGCCAGGGGTATTATAAGTCCTGGAACGGACCGGGGAATTTCTATCGCTGTGAGAATCTGAAGAAAAAAAAAATAACGCTTAACTTATTCGTTATACGCGAAAACACGTTGCGCACGTGCTTGGATCCTTATTTTCATAATCGATAGGCAAATCCAATGGCATTCAAGCTGGAAAGGAAACGCCTTTGTATACATATGCATATGACTGCGTGACCTTCTTTCGTGCCAAAGGCAAGTGGAAATAACACTCCAACAGTTTTTGATCTCACATTTCTGGGACAGTCTGTATGGTATGGAATTATTTTCCCTGGCGCCACGACACTCATTATTCGACCGTGAGTTCTGCCGTTCTCAGCGGCACGCTCGCGTCGATTCACTCCCTTGCGATTTTACTTTCAAATTCGCGATTACGCTCGGCTTTGAAGCTTCGATAACGACGTATTATCGGTAGGGAGCGACGGCGGGACGACTCCGCGGCGTTTCTGCACCTCCGTTTCTTGCCGGGACGCTTGTCTTAAAATCACCATCATTACGTTCTCAAATTCTGGCTCTCACAGACGTACTCCAAGTGCGCGGAAAGATTGCGCGAGGTAGGGATGAAAAGGGAGGGTTCCTTGAGTGACTGAGGGGTTTAAATCGACTGTAAAAAAGCCCGCGGTGCAGGTACTCGGTCTGAGCGATTTGCCGATTTATGAAAACAAACTTTCCTTCGGACACTTTGATCGTCGACTCGTTCGCGATATAATGGAAGGGAAGCTACAGTGAATAACAGAATTGTTTGTATTTTGGAAATATTTTAAAATGAAGAGAACCTTTGTCGATTGGATCCGTCGACTATCTCTTGATAAATGTGAGACGCTAATTTCCTTAAAGAATATAATTGAAAAAGAAAAGGGAATAATTTTCGTATAATAGCAGGATGTAGTAACACGTTTTATATTAAATTATCGACACAGATTTTATATTCTACGCTGTGGATAAATACGGTTAGAGATCATAGATGAATTCTTTATGGTACGAAGAACTTGAGCAGAATATTTTTCTGGAAAAACTGTCTCCAATGAAACAGCACGACAGAAGTGTTCCAAAGGCGTTTATTCAATGCTCGCGTCGCCAGACAGAAACCATACGTGGATACAGTTGGAAGAAAAAAAAGCGATTAGAATTTGCAAAAAGAGAAGAAAATACTCATCGAAGCCTGTGGACTTTTGCCGCAATGTTAGGTACATTTTGCGGAGGTACCTATTCAATGTAGGTATATTTGAAATTCTAATGAGAAAGCCAAATAAACAGTCCAGTCTCAGCGATCTGAGCGTGCTAATAATTCTCTAATTGATCTCATAGATCTCTCCACATCTCGCGCATCCTCGGCGAAGGGAGAATCAGAATCATCGATTTTCATCGATCGAAAATACTCGACGAACATCCCAGCTTAGATATCTTGAAATCCGCATTGTTTAGACTACCATCGAGATTAGACCGAAAGCCATTGACGAGGCTTCTAAAAATACGTGTCTATTACGATCGCGGAGATAATAGTCGCGAAAGAAGGAAGCGAATTCTGCGAAATCTTCCGGCACGCTACGAATTCGTGGGCACTGTAATCTCTCTCTCGCCTTAGCCCGCCGCTCGTGAATCTCCGCCTGTCCTCGTGCAACTTCGATTTCCGCGCTGATCGAGCGTGGCGCTCGGGTCGACCGGCTCGTCTCGCGTTTTCCAGTACGCGGCGGGACGTGAGCCAGCGGTGTCGTGCGAGTTGCGATTTGTTTCGGTACAGCTGTCGCTGGGGGGAAAAAAAAAAAAAAAACAAACGGCAACGTTACTCGGCAATACAGCTCGTGGCTCGAGAACGGATCGCTCGGCTGCGCGGCGTGGTCCCCGCGTCCACGGTGTTCCCCGGTGCTTTAGCGCGGCGCGTCGAAAGTCCGATTCCCGGGGGACTCGCCGCGAGAGTGGTCGCAGAGCACGCGAGCGCCTGGCATCCTCGCCCGTGGATCACGGTGGCACGTGGTACCGCTAAAATCACGTTCATGCACGGGGTGAGTTGGGCGAACTTAATTAATCGCTCGCGCTTCGCACGCATCCCGAGGACGTGTCGCGGCGGTCACGCGGCACGTCACGATCGAAAAGAATCCCCGTGCGTTCCACGTCCACGCGCGTGTCCGCTGGCGGGACGCGAGCGGAACTGCGCGACCGTTTCTTCTTTTCTCTTCTGCGTCACAGAGAGCGCGGAGCTTATGCCACGGCGCCGATAATTAATAAATATTGTGCGTTCGCCGGCGGTGGTGGACGGTGGGGAACGGGTGTGGAATCGTTTCGATCTCGTGGATACACCGTGGATCGATCGCTGGTGGTGTCTGCTTGAAACAAACGTAGCCTCTATCGTTTGCGCAGTTGGCGATCCCCCGTGTAACGGTAACGCGATACGAAAAGCCACGCGGTTTCGGCCGGGCGAAGTTGCTCGCGTGACCGGCGTGTTCTCCATCGTCGTCCCTGCGGGAACCCGCGCTCAATTCCACCGATACCGAGCAGAGCGCGTACGGCAAGAACTATTTCCACGGCTCCGGCCGGTCCTCGACGAGTCGCACGTTTTTTCTGGTGTCGACGGAGAGAGAGAGAGAGAGAGGTAGTCGCCTTCTCTGCACTTGCTCTCGAACGTTCGCCAACTCTCTCGGCTGATTCCTCGGGGGACATCTTCACCTTGCTTGCCTCTGTGTGCGTGTTTTGTGTTTTTATGTGAACCGTGTATACCGCGGACTTGGTGTATCGGGCTCTATCGGAGGTGACCAAAGTAAGGTTAAATATCGGGAGCAGGAGAACAGAAGGGCCTGGGAGAGAGGCAGGCTGGCGGGAGGAAAAGCCCAGGCTCCCTGGAAAACAACGGGGGAGAGAAATCAGTGCGGTTGTTTTTTCGGTATGCCGTTGCCAACGGGTGCCGTTGTTGCGTCGCTAACAAACGAGGACAATGCTATTGGCTGACTACCAATAAGTCAACGATGAACCTCGCCGTATCTGCAAATTCACAGCGCCGCCCGTTCGTGTAAGTGTTCACCACCAACCTGTTTACATCCGTTTTTCGTAACACTTTGTACGCGGCTGCGGATATACGTGCATACGTCGGTCGCAGCGCGTCTCCTGTAATACGTTGGCATCGAAACATCGATGTGTTCTAATCATTTCTGACTTAAAATATCTCCGCTTCGATCGGTTGAATTCAACCACAGCGCATTCATAAGATCACTTATCTTCGGTTCACTGAACGCCGCCAAATTCGAAATCCTCTACTTCCACCGCGAGGTTTTGGAACTTGAATTTCTGGCTTCGAAATCTTACGATCTGACAGAGGAAAACGCGATTGATCTCGAATTCGAAATTCCAAAGCGCCCGACAGATATCACAGAGATTATTCCAAATTTCGAAAATCACAATTTAAGATCCCCTCTTTCGACAGCGGTGATCCACAATTCGATAAGACTCCAGCGAACTGTTCGGCTAACGTTGCGACTCACGAAACGCGGGCAACGATTGCGTTGCAATCGCGGTGCAATTATCAAGCAGAAAACAAGTCGAAGCGCTCTTTGTTGCACGTCTCGACGCGAGGGCCCAGTTTCGCGGAATATTCCCGAGATCCCCCGCGAAATTTCACCGAGCCTGGCGCGCTCCTTCGCGTTGCGCAATTTTTTCTCCCTCTCGAGGTGCGTAATCTCGAGCGCTTCTCGATCCCGAGCGCACCGGAAATCGCGCAGTGATACCTACGCCCTTGCCCGACGGTTTAACGGACGACGCGGCGGTGCGAAATGAAATTCTGACGCTAGCAGCTCGCATTGTTCGCCGCTATCTTCAGTCCCCTCGCGTTCTAAACCGTCTGTAAGATATCGCCGCCCGTACCCGCGGATTTAGGTCACTTTTGCGAGTTTCGTAACCGTTTCGAGCCGGACAACTGGGTACCGCGGCCTCTGTAACCAAGTATTATAATGCGGGTCCAATTCCTGCGCGCGCACCACGCTTCTTGCGCTTCGAAACGTAATGGGAAAAAGGCGCGGCGTTAAGGGGCGAGAAGACGCTACGCTTTCGTTGTAATTGGCGTTCTTCTCTCTGATAATTCCGGTGGAACGCACGGGGCCTGGTTTTTACCATTTTTTTTGTTTAAGACTCGAGTTCAAACTTCTGTTCCCACTAGGTGCTCGTTTAGAAATCGTTGCTGAAATATGTTTCACCGTTGCGATATTAATTGTCTTCGCATGGCTTGCGAACGTGACTTCACGAGCAGCGGGCACGGGAAGTTGGTAAAATTTGTTGAAAGGGAACCGGTTTCTACGAAACTGTTACGCTAGGAATGAATTCTTTTAATGTTGTAACGTTCGTGAAATGATTGGCAAATGCTTTCAACTTTGCGCGAAACTCTGAGAGACATGCTGGTTCTTGCTGAGAAACGATTGGGGAAGTAATACCGTGGCTCTTGAGGCAGTTGAAATCGGCCGGCTGTCTTAAGAATATATGTTTTTCTTTCTGCTACGAAAAGGATGCAACTTTTTAATGCGTCGGTATGAAAAATTTATTGCCGCACTTCGTACAGCTCTTCTAGTATTGACAGTTGATTATAAGGGACACTTGTTGCTGTCGAAGGGCGCGATTGTATTGGTGGCTTCCGGGTGCGAGGCTCGAGCTATGCGCCGCGTATTTCTAGCAGCTATTTGTTAATGTCAATGTGAAATTCCTTGCTGCGTTCTTCGAGGTTGTACAGCGTGATTCATCGCTCGACTTGAGCCTATCATCTCGTATTCAATATCCGAAGAACATAAGATTTAGGGTAAATGTGAGCTACCCAATAGTCAGCCTTTTCGGAAATAAATTGTTTAGAAATAAGAAATTAGGAATGAAATCTGGTATATTTAAACGAAACAACGATCAGTGTACTCTCTCCTTCGAATATGGGAAGTTTCTTGCCTTTAGCGGTAAAAATATGAACTGCAGAAAGCTTTATTGTGTTGGCGATTGGATGGTTGACGACTGGTGAGTCAATTTGAATTAATTTAGTACTGTAGGCGACACTTGGAAATAGTATACCTATATCAACACTAATACACAGTTTCTTATGTTCAAATCTTGAATACGCGATTAATAACATTCGAATGAACTTTTCGCGAAATTATAATTGCATTTAAACTTAGGTTAGTAAGTATTTTTGTAGTGGCCGACTATTGGCATTCAAAATGTAAAGAAAAACAATTGTATTTACCAAACAAATTAAGCTGGTAATTTAAATTTTTTTAAGCTTATAATTTAAATAATTAGAATTTTCAGGAAAAATAAATTTTTAAATTTCGAGTACACATGAATTTTGAACCACTTAACATTCTGACGATTAACAATAACTATACTATAGGGTGGCAGATATATATATATATAAGCTGATAGAAGAACCTGGCTGACTACTGGCATATGAAAGGCTGGAGTTAGGATTTTACTGGCTGACTATTGGTAAAAAGGACGTTTCTGGGTATTTTAGATATTTTAAATAAAAATTGTTATACTATTAAAAAAATCATCCACACATTTGAAAAATAGATACTTTAAAGAATTTAACTGTGAACAACGCATTTAAAAAATAGTATATTAATAATAACAACGCGTAACATGAATTTCCGTTTTCCCTTAAATGGCCGACTACTGGCACACTTACCCTATAATAGGCCTGTCATGGATGGGTATCCCACAAAACAGCGTGGGTAAATTGCGAAGATGCTTTCTTCGTTGTACAGCGAATACGTGCGCTGGAAATTGCAAACACTTGCAACAAGGTCGAAGGTGAAAAATTTAACCAGTTAACTGCGTGTACCATTATTACCATTTTCTAGTATTACCGTTTAACGGAGTACCCCTTACCACTGTTTTTACTTAAGGGGTCAGTCCACTGCGACAGTTCGAAAAATAAAGCTATTTTTCAAGATTTGTTTCTCCGTGGATTCAACATATAATGCAATAAATCTTTTTGGCAGTTATTAAGCTACTCTTATATTATACAACAGAAAAATTAAAAGAATTTTTTAAATTTGTTTTAAAACTTTAAACGCGGTTATCTCAAAAGAACATTTTTTCAACTGGTGCAGGTGATTGCAATAAGACAATTTTACTGGTCAGTCTGAAATTTTTACATGTTATTCAGCACATCAGTGACTACGACCGGGACCACGGAAATCTATTTTGATTAACCATTTCATACTTTTCACAAGGCAAAATGCTGAAAAATTCACCGCATTGCGACACTTAAACTTCAAACCTCCGATATTTTGTTAATTTTTTATCGGTAAAAATAATCCTGGTTCCGGCGGTAACCACACTTATAATGATTACATCACACTTTGAATTTTTTGTTTCAAATGCGTCGTTCTCCCGGAATCGCTTGCACCAGCATCACACCGCTTTCTCAAGGCGCTCACATCAGTGCGATATATATTTAAAACAAAAACAGTTAAAAATTTAAAATAATTTTTTTTTATATTGTCAATAAGTGTACTAATAAGTAGACAAAACATTATTTACATTGGACATTCCGTTTACTAAAAAATAGATCCTAAAAAATGACAATTTTTCACGACTTCACTGACCCCTTAAATCAATCAAGCACTGAATCCCAAATACGTTCGTACTAACCATGCACGGTGTACAAGACTATAATATCCTCAAAATTGCATGATAAGAAACCGTAGATCAGTGGTAGAAAACTGAATTCTACTTCTAGACCTTATCGCCTTATTCGCTTGATGCTTGAATTATCTAAGAACGAGCTGTTCCGGTAATTCGTTCGCTATGGACATTCTCAGGCCACTTACATAGAGCCGTGCCGCGTAATCGACTATGGAACGATTAGGCGGTACGAGGGAAACCTGTCGCCAAGTTAGAGCAGCCAGAGGCCCCGATCCATTCGACTGCGTATAAAGGAACTCGAGAACTGTCCTTCGCGTTCTTCATTCTCGCTTTCAAGTGATTCAGCATAATCTCGGGAGAAATCGGTGCAATCGTGCCTGTTGTGCGTCATTCTGCGAACTAGGTAAACGGTTCGCGCGCCAGCTTCGACCTGGCGAAACCGGTGATAATATCTTTCGCCACATTGTTGTGTAATCTCCACTTTGACCTTTCTCTTTTCTCCACTTTCTATCTGTCCCTTTCGTTCGTAACGTATTCAGTTTTATTTTCACCGCATCCTCGATCTGTATTCGTCGCTTTAGGAAAACGGAGTGGAATCCCGTGCATTATTCAAGGCCCGGTGAATCCTTACGCCCTGATTCTACGGTATTTAGTTGAAAACTATGTCGACTACTCGGTTATAAGTTCCTAATGCTCCAAACTATTTTCTATGAAAATTACTATACCGAATTCCACTTAACCCGGCGGGAAGCGCACCCCATATTGTAACACAGGTTGTCGGCTATCGGGTCAAAAATACCCAAAATTGAAACGTAAAAAACCACTTCTAAAACCACGTTTTAAAATATTTTTTTTAACTTTGTAATTTTTATGTTAAAGTACAGTGTTTTAAGAATCGAACAAAATTTATGAAATATCTTAAATTTTTTATTAAAGTTCTTTAAAAAATTGTAACAAAAACTCAGTCTTCATATTTTCGCAACTAGCGCCACTGTGGTAAATTTTACCCTGTAGCGCCTCACGCCGAGTTAAGAGTAGACTCATTCCGCGCAACGATGACTCTGAGGAGGCTGTTGATTGGTAGGCAATCGGCAGAGAAAGAGCTACGACCAATCGCATGCGCAGGCAGTAGTGGGAGCTGCGCAGATCGGTTGCAAATCGGTGGGGGCGTAGGTGTACTCTTATATGGAATGCTACGTTACAAATTGTGGTAACTCACAAATTCGAAATTTTGTTTTACTGGTAAACGAAGGTACCTGCCCCTACGATTTAAGCTCGGTAGAGGAAGCGCAGCATATTTGGAATACTGTTGGTAATTTGGAATACCGAAGTATCTAATAAGCTACTAACGTTATTTAATTTGTAACACCGTAGACAATAGGGGCTAATGACCTGTCAACGAATGATATTCGTGGATGAAATATGCTTAAAATATGTCAAAACTTTAGAGTTAAACACTTAATCTACTGATTTGCGCGTTCCTCCTATGGATCCGTATCAGTTTCGCGATAATTTCAAGAATAGAAAGTGTGACATGAAATTTTAGTTATCAATGCCACGATGCTAATTCGGAATACCGAAGGTGAAGGTAATTTGGAATATTCCAAAGCTTAGCGATGCTTTTGTTTCACGCGTAACCGCCGCGTCGGTTTGGACCAGCGCTATCCATTTCTATTTACCTAAGATTGTTCCTACATTGTGATTTTTCAATCTAATTGGATCACAAAGGAAACAATTTTATCATCCACATGTTTCTTCCAAGTTAATAAAGTGAAGGTAAATTGGAACACCGGTATTCCAAATTACCTGCACCTTAACGAAATCGATACTTCCTGTCGTTTTTCATTTAGACCAAACTTTCAGTTACTTTTTGTTTTTTTATTATTACTGAGAGTTTGAAATATAAAAGTTTCTTAGCTTCCCTATGATATTACGCAGTTTTATTTCTTCCCATCCTCTGCCGTAATTTTTTATTCGTCTTAAACAAACTGGTATTCCAAATATACTGCACTTCCTCTACTGTTCACCGCATTATTCTCTGCGTAACACGTTTAAGAGTGGTATCTGTGTACGTTTTCTGTTAGGACCTTGCCTCTCAAACATAGATGTTCACTGTTTTCATACTGGATATCACCGAACTGATAGATCATTAGATTTATCTTTACACAAGGACTCATTTCACTCAATGTTGCGCCATTCTTACCGCTGCATTTTGCCAATTCTTGAAGACGTATTTTTTTTTAAAACGAAGCTTTGCACGACGAAAGCATTCTATTCCACAGTTTCGACGAATTCCTACTCTTCTGGTGTACTCCAGGATACATAGAGAACGCATAATTCCACAGCAGATATGGCAAGATTCTCAGCAACTACCAACTTAAGGCCCCCCCTTAATGAATTTCTACAGAATCGGTTCGCCGAGCGCAACACGTTAAAAAACCACGCGCGCAGAATCTCGCAGCTTGTCAGCCCGCTCGCTTTCCCTCCGCTTTCCTTCCCTCCCGTCTCCTCGGTCACCGCCATTTACATCTCCGTTACAGCCTCTGCCTCTCGTTCGCTCGGCTTCTCTCATATTCGCCCGTTTGTTTCGCATTTTCGCGCTTGCGTCGAGCTCGCCGCTGCTCTCTCCGTGCAAGGCGCACGTAAGTCGCAGCAGCAACTTGCTAATTCCTCGCGCAGAAATATCTCGAGCTCTCGTCTGCGACCGTGGATCGTTATTGTGAATTTCGTCGTCCTAGAATAAACTCCTCGAACACGCCGGGATCACGAGCAGGGAGGGGCAGGAGAAAGAGCAACGGCGGCGTGCATCCTCCTGTCCTTCGCGGCTGTCGGGGCCTTTCCAGTGTCCGCATTAAGGCGGATTCACACGGTTCAGTGCCGTCAGTGCGAGTTTTAACAAAATATCGATTCCCCTGTTTTCGGGGACGGAGCAATTCAACTTGCCCGTGTCAGTCACTGACGGCACCGAACCGTCGCGGAATCGATACGTACGGATCCGCCTTTAGCCTCTCCTCCTCCGCTAATCACGTTCGTTTCCAGAATCATCGATTCACATTTTCGCTGTATCGCTACTAGCCGCGCGAGATGCGCAAGAGCCTTGAATCCCCGCTTCGGTTGGAGCTGCCACTTGTCTGACTTCCAAGGTTCTTTATTCAGCTTTCCGCCTCGTTGAATATCCGAATTCGAATGAAATTCAAAGCTGACTGTATTTTATCCTGCTTTATCGTGCAGACGCACACTGTTAACGGCTTTCGTCGTCGTTTCTGTTGTAATAGGCCCTGAATGGATAACAGTTATCGTCAGATCCCATGATTTCCAGCCGCTGTTCCTGGTAACCTAAATTCTTTTAATACCGCGCAGCTGTCAACGCCTTTCCCATCAGCTCGATATCTCGCCCGCACTAAAATACCTCGCTGCGTTACTCTTCCTTGCGTTCCGCGACAGAATCCCGGCATCCCACGCGTGACTGTCGACCTCGCGATCATCGCTTCCTCTCGTTTCGCGTTTACCTTCTCCAATCCTTTCTTCTCCACACCCACGCGCGCGAAAATTAGATCGGACGAAGCATTCTCGCAAGAGGAGGGAGGGGGGATCTGCGATAATTTCGTTCGTTGATGGAATCGATAGATAGCCCCTATCGCGGCCGTGGCTCGCGGCGCTCGGGAAAGGAACGCCGCGCAGCGTCCGAGCCTGTTCCAAGAAAACGAGGAGGCATTGACATACGCGCGCGACGAACCCGCCGGCGTCGGCGGATATGCAAAGAGAGGGAATTATCACCGGCTACCTGGAAAGTGGCAGTGACTCGTTGCGTATGTGGGAAAGCCCCCTAAGGATCGTTGTTCCTCCCTCCCCATCTTTTGCATTGCAGAAAAGCGGATCGCCCGGCCGCGCTCTGGCTCTCCGGTGGCAGCGCCGACGATAAAAGGGCCAATGTTGCCTCCGTGGTGCGATTACGTCAGTGGTTCGCCAGTCTCTGCATAGCTCCGCGGTGAAATTGACGATGATTCGTCGCCGTTCCCGCGCGTTGACTCACTGCACCTTCCTCCCTCTCCTCTACCCTCTATTCACCCCCTGCTGTCCCGCCTTTCTCTCTCCTACGGTCCGCTCTCCGTTCTCGCGCGTCGCTGCTCGTCCTTTTCTTTTTTTATCGTCTTGTTCTTCCACGAACCGGCCGGAAATCGTTGTCGCTCTCCCGGCCGCGGTTGTCGACGCCGTTAAGCGCGCCACGTGTGATACGCTCGCCTCGCAAGGCGAAAGGTAGCCAGCCGTAATCGCGCACGATTTTTAATCGATCCCCCCACGGTCGCTGCGATTTATTCGTACAACTCGGTGATCGAGACACGCAAGCGTTGGATGGTTACTATTTACGGGCTGGGAGATGCGTAACGGGGTCCCTCTGGATCGCTTAACGCTTGAATTGTCACGGTGGAAGTTTTAGATGTTTGGGAGGATTGTAAAGTTCGCGGAGCAAAGTAGATCGTGATTTTTAATTATGGAAATGTAGTGGTTACGTTGAGTTCTTTGTGATTGCAACTGCTTGAATGTGAGAAATACCTTTTCCCTTTGAACGGAAGGATCGAACGCGGTGGATAGCACCGTGGGCCACCGGTGGCCCACGTGTCGCGGAACGTGTCGTGTGTTTTGCATTCGAGTCGTCCTGTGTAGCACCTGTGCAGCACCTGTAAGCATACACTCGGGCTTAACAGCGGCTATCAAAGCTGAGTCTCTCGCCCCTTTACATTTACATTTTTTATGACTCTGTTTCTTTTTCTTTTATTTATTCTGCTTTTTATTTTACATTTGTAGGTATTCTTTGTACTGCGCGCACAATGTGATCGTAGTGAAGATGCATAGCTTACAAGTGTTTGCACAGTCTTGTGTTTATTTTTATTTTCAAAAAATGGTAGTGGTGGGAAATGTTTTGAAAATGCCTTTCCACGTTGAAGTAACCAGTAACAGAGTCATTTAGGATGTTTTTAAAAGCGAATGCTTCTGTACTTGATTGAAGTAACTGTTCGCTGGTAGCTGTTACCAGTGGTTATGTAGTTAGAAACTTTTATGCATAGATTTGTGAATAATAAATAATCGGAAAGGGCAGTCGTGACGTTCCTCGAATTACGAGTCCATAGCGTCGGGATCCACCGGCGTGACTGTATTTTTTCCCGTGCCTTGTATTTTCCACCGTGAGCGTGAAATTGCTGGCCTCGCGGAAAAATACGCGTCTCGAGAGGACGTCCGCTGGATTGCATTAACAATTTTTCTGCCTTTATCGGACCGGCGCTTGGAGAACGAAAATAGGTGCACGTGTGGCACGAGATACGCTGCGCGTAAATCCTTGCATACTGCGTGAACGTTATACATATACATGTGCAGCAATTAAAGAGCATGTAATACGTTAAGTTATCTATATTATTTTCGAAGACGAGTGTTATAAAAAAAATACTAACGTAGAAAGTATTGGCAATTTTTCATGAAAAACTAGACGACTGTAACCTATTTCCAAAAGTCAGCCAAGGATACCGTACCAAAGATACCTCAAAATCTTAAAAATCTTGAAAGCCTGGAAAATCTTCAAAATCTGGGAAATCTTCGTAATCAGGAAAATATTCGTAATCTGGAAAATCGTAATCTGGAAAATCTTCGTAATCTGGAAAAATCTTCAAAATCTTAAATATCGTAAATATCTTCAAAATCTTAAATATCATAAATATCTTCAAAATCTTAAATATCGTAAATATCTTCAAAATCTTAAATATCGTTAATATCTTCAAAATCTTAAATATCGTAAATATCTTCAAAATCATAAATATCGTAAATATCTTCAAAATCTTCAAAAACTTCAAAATCTTTAAAATCTTCAAAATCTTCAAAATCTTCAAAATCTTCAAAATCTTTAAAATCTTTAAAATCTTTAAAATCTTCAAAATCTTTAAAATCTTTAAAATTCTCAAAATCTTTAAAATCTTTAAAATTCTCAAAATCTTAAATATCGTCAATATCTTCAAAATCTTAAATATCATAAATATCTTCAAAATCTTAAATATCGTAAATATCTTTAAAATCTTCAAAATCCTCAAAATCCTCAAAATCTTCAATATCCTCAAAATCTTCAAAATCCTCAAAATCCTCAAAATCTCCTAAATCTCCAAAATCTTCCAAATCTCATAATTTACGATCACTGCATTATTCTATGCACCTCAAGAAGGTTCGCAGCTAGGACCACCCCGCTTTCCACTTCACGGAAATTGCCTTGATCCCCCTGCTCGCCAAATAACATTCCCACGGACTTCTGGATCGGAGAGGAAACGATATTGCAGGATGAGGCTCGCTCGATTCGTCCCGAGTTTTCTCGACAGGCCTTCAGAAGTTCGGAACGTAACGAGGTTAAGCCTTGCCGGCGATGCGTGTGACGTGTGTACTCGAATCCAGGCTCGGCAACGACAACTCGATGTTATTATCGGGCTGAAATAAACGCCACCCTTTGTTTGTCAGTCAGCAGTGGTCGTGCGCGAAACTGAATGTAAAGTTAAAAATAAAACCACCGTTTAGCGGTCCGCGTATCGAGGCCGGCCGCCATAATGCTGGCGGGCTCCTCCGTGTGCCGGAATGGGGATTCCGGCATTAACCGGGACGAAGTCAATTGAAATTCTGCTGCATAATACCCTGGGACGGTCCTTTTTTCTTCAATTCCTGGCCCGTTTCGCTCTCGCGCGGTTTTCTGTGCCAGTCGTGCCACACGCGCGGATTCCTGCACATTCCGCGGCGCTCCTCCGCGCCCCGACCTTGGCAGCCTTCGACCGCGGCGAAGAGCGAAAAAATCTGGCGATTTTTGGGAGCAGGAAATTAATATTTCTTACCCTTAGTAATACGATAATTTAACCGAACGTTGCGGTGACATATTATCATCGATCGACGTTTGAGGAACGCATTTATTACGGTAATTGTGCTATAAGTGGATTTAAGGTGGTAGTTGCGGCTTTGCGCGAAATGTCCTGGCTAAGTAGACGAGTACGAGTCAATATAGTAAGAGTGTCGTAGCATCTGTTGCAATGATCTAGCTTTTACGCAAGGACGAACTACCACTTCGTTGGTGAATTATTTATTGAGCATAAACACAAAGATAGCGAACGTGTAGCCGCTATACTGGAGCACAACTGAAGTTTAGTATTTCATAGACGTTTCTAAAAGGCTGACTTAAAATTATATGTTGCATTGACCTTCTACAAATTTTGATAGGTAGTAGAGGAAAAAAAAAATATTATTTGGAATCTCACTGCTTCGTTGTACAGTGGGCGATGAAATTATTATAGCCACTTGCATAGATTGACGGTTTTACATTAAAGCATTTAATTCTTAATGGAAAGCCTAATTACATTGTTTATGAGGCATTGATGCTTGCAAATTGCAAATATACACTTGGCAAACCCTGATCACCCGCTGTGTGCAGTTTCTGAGTTGTGACGTGTGATATATGTAAAAAAAATTTCTAGGCGCACGTTTGATGCAAATTCGATGACAAATGAGCGGTTCATTGCAAGTTTGAAAAATTTGCCAAAAATAGGATCGAAAACTTATCAACTCAATAACTACTAGGGTAAACCAACCAGCGAATGACTGAATTGTTGAATCTATGGATTCAGTAAATGACCGCATACTTTTAACAAGAATTGTACTTATTAATGTTGGCTTAATACGCGTAACTAAAAATATGGGATATTAAAAGTGCAACCACACTCCATTTATAAATATATAATAATTTTTTAATTTGTAATTAACATTTCTTTCACTGGTATGCGGTCAATTACTGGTTGGTTTACCCTACTTATTTTATGAAAATATATATTTTCAATTAGTGTTCTCATTCGAATGTTAAATCAAATCAATAATTTTATAAACAGTTTTTTAAAGACGTACATACATATTCTTAATTAGTGTTCTCATTCGAATGTTAAATCGAAGCAATAATTTTATAAACAGTTTTTCAAAGATAGAGTTGCACTCTTGCTGCAAGGTCCTCTAATTTCACGTTCCGTCCGCGATCGTGTGTCCGGCCGCGTTTAATGACATTAGCGATTTAAAGGAAGAAGCGACGGATGGGTGTTTCTAAAGTCGGCACACTGTTCGCTCAATCGGTTTAATCGAGTCAGGTCGCTGTTGGGTCATATTCATACAGAAAATATTCCTACGTCAGCGGCTCCGCTGTCGTTGGTCGCCGTTCCCTTCGGTTGATCTTCGGCGGAGGATATAGATTTCTCGATACGAAAAGCCGCAGGATACCGTTGCCTGAGTCACTCGCATTGTAGTCAAATTTATTCATTCATTACGTATCGTGTGTCTCACGCGATACAGCCGGGGCACCCGCGTCCTGCGTTAGCCGCGACCGCGGCCGACGCAAGTGTGCGAGCAATAGACGATAACCGGCGCCGCGCACATGTTCCTTTCTCGGAATGCTCGAAACGGAGCGTCGCGAGGCGCAAAACCCGCCCTTCTTCTCGCGGTCCGCGCGCGTAATCATCGGAACGGGGGCGAGCTCTTGATTGAGAAAATTAGCAGCTTAATTTCCCAGTTCCGCAATTACACGACGAATCCGTATAATCGCGGGGCATTAAGAGCCGTCCCAGTGCGCGCGCGGTGCCCGGCGTGCACCGAGCGCCGTGCCGTTAGCTTCATCGGCGCTTAATTGAAGGACACGCGCGTGTTACCTAAGAGTCTGGACAGTGTTAACTCGGTGTCGCAACGAAGAAAGAAACGGGCACAGTTCTATTGGCAGAGCCAAGACCTCTGTCTCCTGTCACGTATCCTGTCGCCAATTTCGAAACGCCCTGTACAAACCGCAAGCTCGCACGCGACTCGCGCCCGCGTTATTTATCGGTTGCGCGACTCTTGCCGCGCTCCAGCTATCTAAGAAAACCACGCTTTGCCCGTGACGGAGCGAAACTGTCGCGGCGCGAAGCACAGCTACGCGAATGGATCCTAGGCGTACCTTGCTCCGCACTCGGCGGGCTGCTCAATGAACGTAGACGCACGCCGTGGGACTCGCGGACCGTTAATAACCTCGCCAGAGCTGAGTCACAATTTCCAATCCGCCCACCGGTGCGCCGTTGCACTTGGGCTCACGGTCGGTGACATCGCGAGACTCTTTTTTTTCTCTCTCTCTTTTTTCTTCTTTTTTAATCTTTTCCCCACTCGCGGATCTTCTCCCCGTCGCACAGTGGTTCCGAATCGCTAAAAAGCGGCAAAGCCCTCAAAACGTACTTGAATTTAGTCAGAAATCGGTGCTCGGGGGCTTTTCGGGTTGCTGATTACGAAACTGAAATTCAAAATTTTTTAAAATTGGCGAATCCAATGTGGCGGTCGCGTATATCAGAAACATATCAAATTTGGTCTAAACTTGGTATCCTACAGTTGTCGAGGTCGCTGATTGCGAATCTGAAGTGAAAATTGCAAAAAACATAATGGCAGATCTAATATTAGTGGTGTAAACGTTGATTTCAAGTTAACTTTTGTGAAAATTCATTACTTTCCGATTTTTTACTAAAACGATATAATTAGAACGTCGATTTTAATACAACGAGGTTAATTTAAAAACATTTTTAAAAATTATTGTGAAAATTTTATTTTTTCCGATTCTAGTGAAAGAAACTCGACATTTCTCCGTTTAGTAGGTCACATGGTTCAAGTATATTGTCGAAAATGATAAAAGAGAACTATGGATTATAAGCGTTGTTTGAAATAACGAATGCTGTTTTATTCATATACTAAATACACTTGGCGCTTTAAATTTAAATATCTTAAAAAACCGCAAATCTCCGCAAATATTCTCAATTGGTTATCATACTTGACGTGTTACTTTATATCAAGAAACTTGTTACAGCATGACACTCGGTGACACTCATCTTTGTTTTCCTTCCGTTTTATTAAAACATCACTTAGATTTATAACACATTGAGAAGGGAATTGCAAGGGTAAATTCAAAGATACTTTACTTTGCCTCTGTTGAAAGTTTATGTTTATAACACCTACTCTAATGGTAAACTGTTTCACATATTCATCTTCTCAGATAAACTTTCTCCGACACATTAAACACGCTGCCATTTTCAAGACATTAGAGCATGAAATTTCGTCAACTTTGACGGCCTATGTCTCAACAAACAATCGATATATTTAAGAAATTCAAGCGGTATTTGAAGCACATATACAACAAATCTGCTATAACATCAAAAAGCTGCTATATACTTCGAAAATTGAATTTTGGCCAGCATTTGACGATTTGGGACCACTGTGCGTCGTCGGTCCCATCGCTGGCGCGGCTCCGCTTGCCGGACTTTGGCAGCTGCTCGGTGGAGTTTCGCGGTTCCACGCGGCTTGTTGACTGTTTTTCCTCCCGATGAATCATTCGGAATGCACGTTACGGTGCGTGCAGTAGGATGCAGACGGAACGAGGAAAGTCGAGGCGAGTCTAGATGCCTCGCGGCGGGCGCACGTCGCCGGCACGATTACCATTTCCGGCTAGATACGTCGGGGTCAGTCTTTTATCGGTTCGCTTTCCCATCGGTAACCCTTTCGGTGCTACGAGCGCATGTACAGCGTTCGTTCAGTGCGTGGAACGCTCATAGGCGTTCAGCGACTATGGTTAAGAGATGGGTGTGCAGGAATCCCGCACGAAGGATTAAGGAGCGCAGCGTCGTGGACGCGTCTCTCTCCACCTACTCGGCTGGCGTCGGGCGATCGCGAGTGCACGGTAGCCGCGCGTCGCGCTCGCCCGCCCGCCCGCCCGCCCCACGGCTCCGCAGGCGCCAGCACGGTGCAGCTTTCTCGGCCAAGCTAGGCCACAATTGCACGCGCTGGCGTCGCAGCCTGCAATTTGCAGCCGGCCCGCCACGCACTGCGAACGTCACTGGCGCATCTCGCTGCGTCCCTCCGCGGTAGGTAATCGGCCGCCACGAGGGATCGACGCGTCTCCTTGCCACTCAGGGACGCGACGAGTTGATCCGCGCCGCACGGGGCAGTGCAGCTGGCGGAATACGTACTGCTGGATTCCTTAGCATTCTCGGCGGAGCCAGGCCCCGACAAATGCGGCTTCAAGTCTCGTAAAAAGCTTTCGAAGTGAACATTCGGGTACAGTTGAGCAATATGTACTTTCGACGCTCTTTAGTGAGTAGGGGAAAGGTGGGATAGTCGATCAGCGGGGATACATGATCGTATCAGCTTTTTAATTAATATATTGGCAATTTGTGCCTGCTGCCACGCTATCGTGGTAATGTTTGTATTATCGCAACACTTCACGTTGCAGGTTTCTTTTGGGAGCATGGGATAATGTTGGTAGAAGCTTCGATCTGATTTGCAACCAAAAAGTAAATATTTCGGTCTGCTTGTTCTTCCTCCTTTTCGAGTAAATGTGGTTTTTTCAACGATTTGAAATATATTAAGTAAAAACAGCCATTTCTGGTCTATTAATGCTATTTATTGATTGATATAAATATTTAAGGTAAGTTTAATTTCTCGTCTTTTTCGAATCGAGTGCATTGAGGGATACTTGATCAGTGTGCGAGGTGGGATACTTGAACAGCTGAAAGCGCCCCAAAAAGAAAATCTTTTCTTCGTTATCATCCTAATCAGATGATATTTAAGTGAAATGTCTTTTAAGAATGCATTCATCTTGTTTTATGTCATAGAATTTAATTCTTCGGTTTTATTTTTTCAGTAATTCTTTCAAGTTTGTTAGAGTTTACTTTCTTATTATGATATTCCCTTTATTTCATGTTATTGACGAAGATAAATATTTTGTAGAAATTTAATGTGTTATTTACTCTTAAAGTTCACTGATCAAGTCTCCCCATCGGTGGTGGATACTTGAGCATATAATCACTGCCAGAAAATGTTGAAATTCAGTCATTGAAATTAGTTTTCAGCCTCTCAAATTTGTACAAGTACATAGAGAATACCCTAAGAACCACAACTTAAATAATTAAACACAAACAAAGCAAACCATTATCATTATTTCAATCAAAAAACAAAACTGTGATCAACTATCCCACCTTTCCCTTATGGATATCGAAGGGTCAAAGAGGTGGGATGAAAATCCTTGGACGTGGAAACGTAAGGGGACCAGGTGAAATTTAATGAATACCTATGTGCAATAATGTTTGTTGATACTTCTGCGCTGAGTGGAAGTCGTCACCTTCAGGATAGTCTTCGGAGTTAGAAGCATGGAATGTATCGCGATTCGACGATAGTCTTATCGAAATCCAGAAGTGTCGACCTATATATCGGACCGTGTGCGTAGACAGCAAGTAGCTTAGGTGGTGCTTGGCAAAAGAACACCTTGCCTGTACTGTTATAGCACTACATTTTTTACCCGACACTTTATTGCTCTCCACTTTTTTACGCGCCACTTTTTCGAAATTGAAGTGATCTACTTAGTCACCAGATTCTAGTGCAACTAGATTTCCCTGGCGCAGACAAAATCGATGCGGAAGGTGCCAAAGGTCGACAAAGGAGCGGAAAAAAAATTTGACGCGTGTACAGCGCGGGCGGCACATCGATACGCACAATTACACACGGCGGAACACGCTAACGAACTAACTCGTAATGACAATAGTTGGATTTAAAACATCGTTGTGCTGGTATTCGCGGCAAATAAAGGGTGTCTGTACAATTAAAAACTGCAGCCGGGGAGGGGAGGGAAGGCCCCCCCGCTACGTGACTGGGTAGAAAAGTTTTATCGACGCACAATGCGCTCGTTGCGTGCTACATCCGCGCGAATATCCTACGCAACCGATGCTCGAGTTCGTTCCGAGCAACATTATTGCGGACCGCGGTGATAGTGAGCTACGCCAGCATTACTGCCTCGCGATATTAATAATGCCTAAGCCGGTTCACTGAAACGTACATATGTACATAGCTGCAAAGTGGCGCGAGACATCGGGGCCTAGCGATGCTACCTAGAAGAATCGAGAATAAATTTCTTACGAGAAGGGAGTTCCGTGAATTCCAGCTAGCTATCGATCAGCTGCTACCTATCGAGCTAACAATTATTGTAACTAATTCCCTCGAATTTTCACTGTATCGTCTACATTATAGATTTATCGACATTTCGAAGCGGTCGTTATGCTTCGTCGGTTATCATTGCTACCGCTGGTTATCATTTTCCTTATCGAGTGTCGCGGAAAAATGGTGAAAACGCGGCAAGGTTTGCCATTAATCGTGAAGCGTGTAACGCCGAGTACAAAGATGGCAGCGTTCACACTCGCCCCGTGTGTCAATATTAACCATCCGCACAGGCGTCTTATCTTTCTGGTCGAGAATGAAATGCATATCGTCCCGTATCGCTTTTCAATATGATGCACACTATCTGCCTGGCTCGCCCCGTGTCCCGCCGTTCGACAACTTTCGAAAGTGTTATAAATCACCTGCGCGTTATGCTAAAAAGTTCCATCCCGGCTGCCAGAGCCTGGAACCTATGGGTATTAACCCTCCGCTGATAGAGCGAAACCTATGCTGGCTGTACAGTAACAAAGGTTTTGAACACGACTTACCCGGCTTTACGGTGACATTCTTCTATTGTAAAGAAACTTTTGTATAGTAAATTTGCCAGATAGGGATACTGTGGAAAGGCTTGTGACCTTTCAGTCTCCACTTCTCAGAGAAAACTATTAGTCTTATTATTTCTAGCATATAAGAACGCCTCCATTCCTCGAACTGTCGTAAAAAGGATATCAGGAAATATGAAACAATCGTGAATCGCAAGGCTCCGCAAGTACATCTCCTTAAGGGGGTATTCTAGTCTAGACACTCGTTTTTGAAGATGATATTTGGAAATTAATTCTGGAAAACCTATCGCTCCTACGGGACAGAGGTTTCGCACACATATTTAGTAGTGTTTGAACTGTCAACACAAATTTTTGGAATGCATTATATTGAAATTTGTACAAGTTACACGTCGAAGCGCAGGTGATGTCATCGAAAACCGGCCCCATCGGGCGCACGAATTGCGGCCGTCCTAGTCATCTGAAACGAAAGTACCAAAGATTTTTTTAAACTATATGAGTGTAGTTATCGTCCGAACTAGATGTAACCAAGTCCGGACATTGTTACCGAAATCGCAGCTGTTTAAAAATTTATATTTGATTTTTTCGAATTTTCTTGAGCTAAAACAAGGTGTGGGGGAGGTTCTATCGAAACTATTTATATAATTCTAGTTCGGGCTATAGGTACACGTTCACTTTGAATGTGTGCAAAATTTTAGCTCAATCGGTCCATAAGTTTTTTAAAAAAAATTGTTTCGAGAAAAACGCGTTTAAAGTTACGACCTATACGACTGAAGTTACGGTAGATAACGACTAATTTCTGTAACTTCTCCCTAATCTGCTATACCAGGATCGTAGAGGAAACCTTCCTCAGCTTAAAAAAAGTCATGATGGGCAGCTCTCTCTTCACTGCTGGCAGTCATAGCCTCTTCAGATACAAGGGTCGAGGAAACGATTACGTGCCACGCTGCGACCTTAAGCCCCTATAACTCTGGGAGTTCTACGAATTTCACGTTAATATTTTATGGACATATTTTCGAAACCCTAAACTATTAGAAAATAAAAAAAAATCGATTTTTTGGGTAGAATACCCCTTTAAGCACACGAGCAAATACAGAACCCACTGCGAACAGATTTTCGGGCAGCAAAAAGCCCCACGGACACCCTAGCAATTTTTCACGGCGAGTATCTTTTGAAACTCCGATCCAATCTGGATAGAAAAACCCTCGACACGATGCCGGCCGAAATTGTCGGGCAGCGTGCGCTCCCCCCTTGCTTCCGATTAGCCGCAGCGAAAATCGTCGAAATCGTCATCATCTGGCGCCATTCACCGAGCCAAGCAGCGTATACACGTGCGTGGTATGCACACGCGCGCGTAACAGGAAGGCAGGCACACGTGCCACGCAACCGCGCACAGGTACACGTTCACGTTGCACCGAATCGAGACGAACTTCCCTTCTGACTTTCACACATGAATGGGAAAGAGCCGCTGGCTCTCGCGGGGCAGGAAAAAGAGAGAGGAGGCATCGAGCGGACCCCGCGTTG
This sequence comes from Andrena cerasifolii, assembly GCF_050908995.1. Taxonomy (NCBI): domain Eukaryota; kingdom Metazoa; phylum Arthropoda; class Insecta; order Hymenoptera; family Andrenidae; genus Andrena; species Andrena cerasifolii. Next base: position 15,950,249 of record NC_135119.1, on the reverse strand, counting down.
TGTGCACGCGAACCTTCGTTCGGGTGCACGCGAGAGAGAGAGAGAGAGAGAGAGAGAGAGAGTGAGCGCGCGCGCGAGAGAGCCCTCGTGGTCGGGTCCTCTGTGTGCGCGTACGTGGTGCAACCTTTATTCGGCGCGGCTGCAGTTTTACCTCCTACACGTTTTTGTCGCGAATCGCGCGCATACTGTATATGCAAAGCCACGCTGCTGGCGCGTACACGCCACTTTCCCTTTTCAAAATCGATTTTGGCGCCGTGCGCCCCGGCGGCTCAGTCAACGGTGGTCGACGCTCCTACAGCCAGGGCTGTGCACCGTTAATCGAGCGCCACTGATTTTTTCCCCTAATTTTTTTTCTCTCCCTTTTTTTTTCGGGTAACGCGATGCAGCGGCACACGCTGGCTTGAGCACGCGTTAGGATTGTTTGCTCGGCCGGTCTGCGACAGGGTTAATGAGTTACTGCACGGTGGGCGAGGATGTTGTTTTGATTCAAGTGGCACACATTAATCCGTGGGACGACCGATTGAGTTGTATTTTCGTCGGAGGGACGAGCAGCAACCACCATCGTACTCGCGCGACTCGTTGCGACTGCACTGCAGTTTTAGAAATAGTCATCTGTTTTAGCTGACCAACGGGAAGATCCCGAACCCGAAGATTCAAGAAATTCTGAAACTTTGTGAATACGTAGGCGATTTCCTCCTGATTACAGCGAAACTTTTGTTTGCTGCCCAAATTCACTCGAAGCGGGTGAAATTAACAACTGAAAAATCGGCTATTCTCCGATTTTGCGTTATAATTCGCGAACTGTCAGAGATAGAAAACAAGTTTCAAGACAAAAGTTAGTTATTTTAATTAGATCTACCATTTGGTAAAAAAAAATATTTTGCAGTTCACTAGTTTAAACACAAAATCGGAAAATATCCTGAATTTCGGGGGTCAAATATACCTCCTTATAGCGAATTTGGGCAGCAAACAAAAATTGGGTTGGGATCCGGAGGAAATTCCCGACATATTCACAAAGTTTCAGAATTTTTTTAATTTCCGGGCTCGGGATCTTCCCTTGTGAGTCGCGAGTCAATGAGCGAGTTATAACACGAATTCGGAGAATATCCGAATTTTCAGGAGTCAATTTCCCGTTGTTACAGTGAATTTGGGGGACGGAGGAAAAGAATGGGTAATTTTTTGAATTTTCCGGTTGGGGATTTTTCCTTATCAGTTGCGGTGGTTTTAGCGCAGTCCTGCGATCGCGGCTGGAGTGTAAATCTAGCGAAACGGGTGGAGAAAGCGAAGAAGCTTACGTACGGGAGCGATACAACCCCCGACTCCCAGGAACGCGCGGGCGTTTCGCGGCCAGGCACAAATACGAGCAACGGGGGTACATAATACTGGAAACGAGCGATAACACGAATATACCTCTCGGCGTACCCGCGGAAAAAGCATCGTCGCTCGCTAATTACCCTGGCCCGCGCAAATGTGCTCCATTTTTGCGCGTGCAGACGGCTCGGCCACCGAGTCCCAATTCCCTTCACAATTAACTGCGCCGCATTACGACCCTCGAACATTTCGTCAACTGCCCCCTCCACCGACGGAAACGACGCTCGTCGGCACCGAGCTCGTCCGAGTCTATTGGCTCGTTAAACGCAAAAAGAAAAAAAGAAAGGCGAAGAAGAAGAAGACGAAAGAAAAAAAAGAGAGGTGGAGCAAGGCAGAAGAAAAAGAGAGAGGCCGAAAAAAGGTGTCTTAAGCGAGATCAAAAGCTCTTCCACGGGGGTGACCCGTGGTCTGCGGTCGTCGCGCGTCCATCCCTGTCGGTATGTTGCCTCGAGGCTTAGAAAAACCACCCCCGCCCTCCTCACCCTTCCCTTTTCCTCTCTCTCTTTCACCGCCCCCGCCGGCTCCGCGTCCCCGCGCCGTTCTTCTGCTCTTCTGCCCTCGTCCTGTCTCTCGCTTCCTCTGCTGCACCCCGCCGGCGCACGAAAATATATACCGCCTTTCGTTAAAGGTGAACGGACGAAATCGCGGAGTTACACGTGCGTGCAAGATCCGGGCGAGGGTGATGCGTCGGCGGGTGTGCAGGGCAAAGGAAGAGGAGAGACAGGGCGGCGGGTGGCGGCAGGCCGGTGGTCAGGAAGGGTGATGAGGGAAAGAGGCGCGCAAAAAGGGTTGAGAGGATGGTGGGCTAGCTTGCTCGTTCGCCCTCCACCTCCTCCGCGCCCCCCCCCCCCCTCTCCCCTGGAAACTGGGGGAGAAGTTGTGGAGGAGACGGACCCGCGAGTCAGACGAAACCGGCGATATCAGCGCGTTTCCCTCGCGCACGCCCCCGCATACACCACCTCACACCACCGGGTGCCGCCGAAAATCCCCAAAAGCACACGAAACAAAGGCCTGCCCTCCTCCACCCCCTCCTGCGCTCCACCCTTGCTTCCCGCTGGAGCCTCGTTGGCACACGCGTGCACTCCCCGAAGCCCCTGTGCACGGTAGAACAGAGACACGAATCATCGACTTCTCGGTCTCAAACATGTGTGCTCAGCTCGGCTCGGCTCGGTTCGGCTCTCTCGCTCTCCTGTGACAGGCCGGGAGCACGTGCGCTCCGGAGAGTCCGCTTCGGCGAGCCTCGAGCCTCGATAGAGCCCGGCTGACACAGCGGCAACGCGCTGTTCCACGGTAATTGTTTGGCTAAAGCTTTTTTCGGCCAGTGGAATCGGCTCCATTGCCGCCCGACACTTTCCTCCTTTCATTCGTCCGCTCCCTTCTTCCTGCGGCGATGCGCGGCGCAAGATTTCGCACCGATTCCAATTGCTACTCGATCTGTCCTATCTTTCTTCTATTTTTGGCTTCCTCTTTCTCTGTTTCCCTTCTCGCGAGGGGAAGTTTAGTTAGGTTACCGCTTAATGCACGGTCTGTGCGAGTACTCCGAATTAGGGGATACCGGAACGAGTTAATTAACCCCTCGATGACGAGGAACGCTCGGCTCAGCCGCGGCGTCAGTGTTACCGGACTTGCACTTTCTGTCAGGCCAATTAGTCGCGCAGATCTGAAGCCCGCGTTCCGGGGAGCTTCGTCCTTCTCGTCGCTTTCTTGCTTCAAGGCTCAGGCGCTGCACCGCATCACGCGCGCATGTTTAGTCAGTAATTTGCTAGGCATAAACGCTGAGCCCGAGATTCGCCGGAGCCTTGTACGCGAACCGCGGCTCGGCCCCGATAATTTTGCTCGCTCCTCGGACGGTGATATTCCCCAATTATTTCGAGCAGCGCGCAATGGGGGAAAGAGATTCGCCGCGTCGCGTTGTTATTGATAAATCGCGTGTAAACAGGGACGGCTCCGTAACACCGTTGAACGCCGCGAGAAAACGTGTAATTACGTAATTATGCAGCTGATTATCTCCGTAAAGTACACACAGGATGCGCGTCTGTAATTGGAGCAATGAAAGCTGAATTAGCATTTCATTAAGCGACGGTAGTCTTTCGTGAAAACTGCTTGCGAATTAACGTTAACGAAACAGCTCGCCTGTTCGGCGGCCTGTTTAATTGTTGCTCCGTAAAATTCCGTTCGATGGGATCGCGGGAGGTGGGCGCGTACGCGCGCGTGTATCACGATTGTCCGTACGTCTTCGGCGAGCTGTAATAATTGGCCGAGTACGAGCTAGGTCGGTCGGGTGCGTTTTCTTCAAGGTTAGTCGAAAGCCCCTGGCGCGCTGAGTGGGTCGGCGAGCTGAAAAATCGATACGTACGAAAGTGAGAGTCTCAGCCGTTTCACCCTCCTTTTCGTTCTTCGCGTTCCTCGTCCTCTTCTTACTTGCCATTTGGTTCATTCATGGTGCCCGCTGTGCAGGGCCGTGGCACGTCGTCAATTAATCCTGATGCTTCTGCTCAAACTTTCGCATGCAACGCGAATAACCACCGCCACTATCCGCCGATAATTCTCCTTCCTTCCGTCAGATAGTTCCAGCCGTGTGCTCGATAGGTTCTTACTTTCGATTTCTCGTGACTTTGATTAGAACCAAGCCACGGACACACTGTGCTTTATCAACGCGACACTTGTCCATTTAATATCGTATAAATGTATATTTTCATGGAATTAGTGGAATGTAGGTATACTATTTAGTACTTCGTTGACACTCTGGGTGTGAGCCACCCATAAGCTGATTTTGACGCTCTGCACCTTCTATATGCAAAATAAATAGTTTTTCTCCAAAGCCGGCGTACGAACTATTTTTTCTCTCGAAGTATTATAGCCCGACAACAACTCTGTAGATTTTTAGCTTCTAATATTGAAATTTGTAAAATTTACAATTTTTTAAAGATTTTCTTCGTATTTTCGACATATGGTAATCTAGATTTTTTTTTTACAAAAACTGCGATAAAACTTCAATCAAAACACTATTGGAATACATTCTGGAGACCTTGAAATTGATCCATGATTTTTTCCATAATAATTGGATTCTTTAGATGAGAATGGCAGTCGTTTCTCTGGGTGTGAGCCACTCAGGTGTGTCAAAATTGGTCGAAAAAGGAGGTGTGTCAGCGAAGGGTTAGTGCGGTGTGTTGTAAATTTAATCTGATTAAATTGTCTGAGAATCTGGTTGAAAGTAATTCGAGGAGTAGGGAATACAGTTTTAGCACGTTAATTATTCCGCAAACTTTGGTAGTATTTCCAATTGAGCTTTAGTAGTATAATAAGTGTACTCTTCAGATTTTATTGATTGGAAGCATCCTTTGCCATGTATGGTTATAATTATTATGCTGTTCTCTAGCTTGTTCGTGAATCTTATATAGATGTCATAGCAGACCTCAAATTACTCTGCTTGTTACCTACTTTCCTTATTTCTACTTCGTACAGTGTATTTATTATTTACTACTGTGGTTACTTTGTTGCTTTTACTATTATTATCACTTTTAATTAGTTTTTAGTTTTAGCAGCAGTTTTAGTTTAGTTTTCTTTTATCTTTTAATTTTCTAATGTCATGCTCTGACATATTATACAGAGGTTAGGCATAATAACAGCTATAACTGGGCCTCGCCTTTTCACCATCCCATGTAATTAAAATTGGCGCAATAAAGGCGGAAAAAAAAGAAAATAAAATTGTTATTTGTGGTACAAGTGAGTTATAACGGAGAAGTGTGGGCAAATGAAACATGGTCCATGGTGGGGGGAAGTGAAACTCCGATTTTCGAAATGGTGGAGAACTGATTTAACCCTCGATTGTCACACTGGGTCAAATTGACCCTGCAATTTTTTAAGCAAAAAACTTTTTGTCGGGACTCTTATTACTTCAATTTTTTTTTAAGCATGATGACACTTTAAATGCCAACTTTCAACGATGGGCATATATTATACAGTATTCAAACTTTATCTCAGATTTTTTTAGACTTAATTTAACAAATAGTTTTTAAATAACAACTGATTGAAAATTGGCAGTGTGAAATTGACCCAGTGTGACAACGGAGGGTTAACAAACGTGGTGCATAAAACTACTCAGTCGTGAGATGTTTTAATGAAACCGAACGGGGAAAAGTAATCGAAGGCACGTTTGGAATTTGAACGGGGAAAATTAGAATTTTGTTTTCGATTCGAGGTGCCCGTCGAGTCGCGTTGTTCTTGCCAGCTGAAGATGGATAATCTTGACTGGGAGATCTTAAACGGTGAAAAAAAGGAGAAAATATCAACAAGGGCATCTGCACATCTGGGATATTTCCAAGTTGTGCTGAAACGAAAACAACACCGAAAGAGTGCATGTATAATGGCTCGCATTGAAATTTCAAACTGAAATCATGGTCATTTACATTCCCGACATCATATAATTATTTCTCGAGTTAATCACTTCATCCTCGGAACATGAAAAATATTCTCTTGCAATCTCGTGCTACGCGAGTACACAACGATGCGAAATTTATTCAAAATTCACTCGAAAATTGTCACCCTGGGGTACGAGTAGGACTTTGCTTCGTTTCACATTATCATGATTTTTAAACTCGTTGGAAATTATGGGTGACTCCATCGCAGTTACATGACTGTAATAGTATATACATTTATCATAAACATCAAAACTATAGACTTCTTCGAAGTTGCTGCATAAACGGTTCCTCGCGACCATTTTATTTGTTTACTAATTATTGCTAACAGAAACATTACCACTCGTTATAACAAGAACGAATAAAAGTCACAAAAATCTTTTTTCAAAAATATTTTTTCTCATGCTCAAAGTTTTATGCTCCTAAGTACCTATGCTTCTTAATTTTCTATTTTAAATTCCTACGTTACAAATCAGTAAATACACACAGTAGTAATACCTACGTCTTCAAAACTAATTAAAGTACTCATTCGCAAAGTTATCAGGCAGAAATTGCGTGAAATTTCAGATCCATTCACAAACATGGCAAGTTAATTTTTTCCCCATTCTGATGGGGCTATGAACCTTATTACTCTACGGTATAATTACGAGGAATTGTGTGTATAACCGTCGACCACGTTTGTCGGAGAGAATGTGCATTTTTCCTCATCGTGTTGGTTTTTCTGTTCGGTAGGCGCCTCGGTCCCTTTTGACGATCAGTCGCCGACACCGAGAAATTCCAGAACCATTTCCTGCCCATATATACTCCGCCTGTATCCCATAACCTAAGCTGTATTTTTATCCCCAGAAATTGTTACGGTTCCATTCTGGTCCTGCTTTTTCCACTCGCGACAGAAATAAATCTTTTCCCTCCCAATGAACGAAGGTGAAACGTAATATTATCTAGATTCGAACATTTCTAGAATGCAACAGCTAGTAGCGTTACGGTATAATTGATGATCAATGATACCTCCAAGTAGTATACACCCAGCATGATCCCCAGGGGCTCGTTATTAAAAAAATAATATCTCGTGACCATGGTACCTTAAACATCCGCCTCGCCCTACGCCCGATACCTAAGCGAACATATGCCACTATCAGCCCGATAATGCTCTAATTTCTAATGTTTATTTCTGTTGAACAGTGGTGCCGGATCCAAGATCCTCGTAAGCAATATCCCGAGTCACGCCAGATTGGAGGACCTCGAGTTGGCGTTTTCGATCTGCGGCGTAGTGCAGTCCGTGGAGAAGTTGTCTTCGCGCGATCCTAACACACAAACCGTCCTCGTTATCTATGAGACGCAAGAGCAAACACAGCAGTGAGTAAAACCTCTTTCTTTGTAACAACCCCGGCGAGTACCATTCGCTCACTGAACCTACCTTACGCATCTCCCATCAAATAACAGAGGAACGGAAGTGTTCCCTATCCCTATTTAGATTGTGGTGCTGCTCAGAATAATCGGTGAAAAAAATTCTGAAAACTGACTCAAAACACGTGAAATACCATAGGCTATTTTCTTTTTTTTATCGATCATTTAAGTTACGGTATGGCGAGTGTAGCTTTCAGAGTATGTATTGCGTAATTAGTTGTTTTCTAATTACTCTGAGCAGCGTGTCTTAACGTTCATGCGCTGTGAGATCTCCCACGAAATTGGCTTCTCAGGCCCGCGTTGTGTACCAGCGCGCCATGTTTTACGGTGCCTTCTCCCCCGGTTTATAGGGCTGTCAACCAGTTTAATGGCCACGAGTTCGAGGGTAACGCGCTAAAAGTGGAAATGTCTACGGTGGAGAGCCGACGAAGAGGCCGCAGCCAGCGCAGCGGCGTCGCCTACTCCGGGGTATCGGGATCCGGACGGCAGACGGACTTCCCGCTTCGTATTCTCGTTCAGTCGGACATGGTGGGCGCCATAATCGGCCGCCAGGGATCCACCATACGCCAGATCACTCAGGTGACGCGCGCGCGGGTGGACGTTCACCGGAAGGACAACGTCGGGTCCAAGGAGAAGGCCATCACCATCTACGGCAACCCAGAGAATTGCACGAACGCCTGCAAGAAGATCTTGGAGGTCATGCAGCAGGAGGCCAACAGCATAAACAAAGGGTGAGGCTTCTCGGGGTTTACGTGGTTTTGTAGCTTCGGGGCTGGCGACTCCAATGTTGAGGCTGCTTTAAGGTCTGGACAGACTTATCAGTTCCGTGACGAACACAGTACCGGCGTACCAGTGGTAAGAAGAAGAGAGGGGTAGAGGATCTCTTCTTCCCACCACTGTGTCGTCACGGAACCGATGCGTCTTTAGACCTTTAACTGGCGTCGATGTGTTTTGAGAAGCGTCGATGGTGATCGACGCGAGTTTAGCAAAACTTTCTTCGCAGAGGAACGTCTTGCAAGACCATTTCTCAAAGCAACATCTATTCTTGTCACTTGCTACCGCAACTGTTTGTGCATAGGGTCAGCGCAATAACAGTCCCGTCTAATCTTCGTAACATTTCTGTTAAAAGGGCCACGTGTGAAACTGTAGACTTGTGTGTTCACAGCATCGAGATCACCCTGAACATTCTCGCGCACAACAACTTGATCGGCCGGATAATCGGAAAGGGCGGCACCACGATCAAGAGAATCATGCAAGACACAGACACGAAGATCACCGTGAGCAGTATCAACGACATCAACCATTACAATGTCGAGCGTATCATCACAGTGAAAGGCACAATCGATAACATGAGCAAAGCCGAATCCATGATCTCCAGCAAGCTGCGCCAGAGCTACGAGAACGATTTACAGGCCATGGCTGTGAGTATTTTCAAATATGCCGTGCGCGAAGGAATAACAGCGCTTTAAACGTTCGCGTGTTTAGTCTGTACGGGGAACGCCCATAGGCGCTCGGGGAGTATGGTTAACGAATGCTGCTGGATGATTTCCGCACGCGGCGTGCGCTTAGTTAGCTTATCAGCGCCGAACGGGTTAATGTCAGTTTTGTACAATGATGATGTCTAATAACGAAATGTTCATTCCTATCACAGCCGCAAAGCATGATGTTCCCCGGCTTGCACCCAATGGCCATGATGTCCACTGCTGGCATGGGATACAGCTCACGTGGTCCTGGTTTATACGGCTCAGGGCCCGCCCCATATCCCTACCAGGCCAGCTTGCCGACTCAACAAGGTGTTCCTGCCGCCGACACACAGGAGACTGCCTTCCTTTACATTCCTAACAGCAGCGTAGGCGCCATAATCGGTACCAAAGGTTCCCACATCAGGAACATCATCAGATTCTCAGGAGCCAGCGTGAAGATCGCGCCGCTCGAGCAAGACAAGCCGGCGGAGCAACAGACTGAAAGGAAAGTGACCATCGTTGGTTCGCCAGAATCTCAGTGGAAGGTAAGCTTCGAGGAACAGGGAATAAAGCAAGATCCTTTGGATGTTTCGGTGACAGAGATAATAAGATCTACTGTAATATACATACGTAAACTTATAATTAAAATACTTTGCGTAAACGATGAGAGTAGAATGAAAAACAGTTAAGGAAGTGTAAAGGTTTGGAGCTAGTATTTAAAAGTCAGAGTCAACCGTGACTCAGTGGTTCGGACGCTGGTCTACCATTCTAGAGATCGCGAGTTCAAATCCCCGTACACTTGAACAAAGAATTCCCTCCACTTTTATTAGCTAATTAATTGAATACATAGCTATCAGAGTCATAGTCTATAATCACCACCCTGCTGGAATTTGAGTAGGTGCCGTTTCCATAAGCATCGACTTGAAACAGCAGGAAAATTAAAATAGTGAAGGGTTTACCCGTACCAATGGCACAGTGACACTCTGTGTGTAAGTTGGTCCCGTTGTCGCCTTCAACAGCACCTTTTGCAGCGGCGAATATCTGTGTACGGTTCCATCGAATGGCTATATGTGACTCGAGCGTTCTCGTTTCGTTCACAGGCGCAGTACTTGATCTTCGAAAAGATGCGCGAGGAGGGATTCGTTTCCGGTAGCGACGACGTCAGACTGACGATCGAGATTCTCGTGCCCAGCGCTCAGGTTGGCCGAATTATCGGCAAGGGCGGCCAGAACGTTAGAGAATTGCAGCGCGTAACTGGAAGTGTCATTAAGCTATCGGAACAACAGACCACGTCTCCTTCTGCTGACGAAGAGGCCACCGTCCATATAATTGGCCCCTTCTTCTCTGTTCAGGTACTGTATCTTCCTTCTTCAATTAGACCCCTCAGTTCCTCGAGACGCGAACGAAGTGTACTTCTAATAATCTAATTACCAGATCTCCGTGCTCTCGATAATTTAAGCACCCAGACACACTGTACGCGTGGAAATGTCAAATGCCCCGCGCCTCGAGCACTCGCGAACATCCGCTTCCCCGGTTAAGGGAGTTTAATGGCAGGCCATCAACGGATGAGTGTAAAGTGTATAAATTCTCGTTTACGCCTGTTCACAGTCGGCGCAGAGAAAAATCCGCTCTATGGTCCTGCAGTCTGGTGCACCTGGAGCAGGTGCTGGGACGCGCGCTGGTCGCGGCAGCAGCCAGGAAGGTGGTTCTCGTTCCCGAAGAGACGGCAGTGCCACGTCTCAGCAAGGTGGCACAACGACGCAGCAGCAATCGAGCTCCTCGCCATCCAGCCAGCAACAGCCGCAAAATCAGTAACGTCACTGAAACTTACCTGACGCCGACCAACGCCTCACAGAAATCCGTTTTATTCGCCGGGGTGGCCTCGTCGCTTTGACATTCTCTCGTCGCGAGGCTGCGTGCAACCTCCTTCTCGCGGGGCACGTGTATCCTTCGAGATTCTAACAGAGCGGCCGAGCGATGTGCAGAGCATGAAGGGCGCGCGCACACACACACCCACACCCACACACACACACGCACAGAAGACACGCGGGCGCGCGCGTGAAAAGGTCATCAATCTATCGATAACAGAGATGTCACTCGATAGGAGCTGATATTCTTAAAGATCACCCATTTAATTCAGAACGGTAAGGGAATAGGGGTGGTACGGTCGATGGTGTTACTTTCATTCTCGTTTCTTTTTCCATTTTTGTTTTCGTTTCTTTGTAATTCGTGCGCGTAACGGCACGCCAAAAGTATTTCTCGGGATCGTTGCGAGAACGCGGAGAAGACGTAGCATGTCGCGTACCCCCCTTATTTCTTTGTATAGATAGGTCTTGCAGTAGAGAACGCCTGATGAAAATTGTCATTGTTGACTTGATCGCCATCGATCGTGACACCTGGCTCGCGCGTCGCTTAACGACGAGCTTCTCGCGGCCGAACGCAACGGACAGACGAGCAGAAGCGATGCGCGCGGGCGCCGCGCGGATACAGACGGATGTGTGCACGTCGTAATCCGAACGAAAACGCGTGGCGCGAGAGGAGGTGAGATCGAAACGCTCGGTCCCTGTCCCGGCGCGGAGCGGCTGAGCGCGCTATTAGAATCGGATTCTCCTCCGAGAGGGGGGGAGATGACGCCGCGGCAGCAGCATCATCGTTCTCTCGCCTCGTCTCCGCGCGTCACGCGCGTTTCGTTTGCGGGGCCTGCTCGTATTCAGGGTCGAAGCGACGGGTGACAACACGAACGAATCGATTTCGCAGCGTTAACGGAACCACCTCGTCGATGAAACAGGATGATTATATATACGAGACGATAAGAAGGGAAAAAAAAGCATACACAACCTTATTACCTCATTCAATTACGGTTAAAGATTTAATATGATAAAGAAAAGTGGAACGAGAGAAAGGATAAAACCAACTAATCTAAAAAAAAAAAAAGAAGAAGAAGTCTACCTAATATTAAAGTTATAATAATATACAGAGAGGTTAAGTAACGATTACACAATTACGTTATACATGTTACTACTTACTACTACTGCTAATTAACTACTACTACTTCTGCTAAGTACTACAGAGAAAAGGCGGTTTTTTCTTTTTCTTTTTTTGTTTTTTAAAAAGAGGAGAACTACTCTAGGTACAGTTTTTTATACCACACACAAACTCAGAGACGATTGAATTAACGGGACACTTAATTATCGAAGTATATGTGAACGAGCACGAGACGTTCTAGGGTTCTGGACGCGTACGCCAGGATAGTTTTCAGGCACTGGGAGAAAGGCCCCTCAGCAAAACCCCCCCACGGCACAGCGGTGCTCCGTCCCCCCCTCTCGCGCCTGTAATACCAAAGAAGCGATTAATGAGTTTTTTTCGTATTAGTGAAGTGAAAGCGCGTTCGATTGACGCGCGTCGTTGTTTTAAACGCTTTACTCGCCTCAAGTTCCTTGCAAGAGCCAAGAGAGTAGTGAGAGGAGGGGGGTCAGACAGCACGCGTCCGCGGGGTATCGACGAGTGGTTATCGACGTCGGGAACAGCGGGAGTCGGCAGAGGAAGCCGACGGTAGTACGTCATCGGGTCGCTTTTGCGAGAAGTGATTGCTGAACAGAACGATGGTGGGAAGAGCGAGGAAGGGAACAGATGCGAAAAGTCATCGGAACGTTCAGAGGGCGAATAAGAGAATGCACACGAAACGGCCGCTGTTTCGTGCTACGAGGAGAAGGATGTTCAAGAGGGAGAATGAAAAAGCGACCGTTGGCACGCACGAGGAAGAAGCGAAGAGGGGGACATTGAGAGAGAGATAGGATATACACGAGAAGGAAGCAAAGCCACGAAACTTTTTCAGGGATTTTTACTTTACCATGGATGTAATAGTGTGTGAGTGTGCGTGTGTTGAATAATACTATTAATTGATAAGTGATTAATTACTGATTAGGCATATAACGGCAAGGGAAGCGCCGAGACAGGTAGAAATTTAGGCTTATCGTGGAAAACAAAAAGGGACAGGGAGATACTAAATGTGCTGCCCGAGAGGGAGGGACGCGCGGCGGTCCCGTTGATGGAACGTAGCGTCAGCCTCTCACCTCTCGCGGCGTCGAGCGCGCATATCGCCAGCGAGTTGAATGCCGGAAACGACGGGACTATGAACGCGATTTATGTATATCGACACTCCGGTCTCGCGATGATCCTTGTAAATTCTGTAATTTCTGTTCCTTCCCTTTCGTTTTTATCGTTTCTGTTTCTTGTCTAAGTATATAGGGTAATAATAGTCGTAAAGCGTTAAGGTAGCAAAATACGCGAGTTAACGAAATTTCATTGACAGAAGCTCGCAGCGATATGGCGTCGTTTAGGCACGACGCGTACTATCGGTCACGATCATTCTCATCGGCTGTCGTGATATATAATATTCGAGGAATTGACCCTTTGAATATTATTAAAAGCAAAAAGAAAGAGAAAAAAAATGAAATTGAAAGGAAACGTTCGTTTCGAGTATTCGAGTACAAAGTACCGTTTAGATGAGAAAGTAAACGCGCAGAGATCGCGTTTACACCCCCCTCCCCCCCCGACGGAATATTCGTGACCGGTCTGCGCGTGATTCGTAACTCTAAGTTCTGATTTAAAATGGAAAAATGAGATGAGAAATGGTGGAGAGACCTACGATGTTTGAGGGTACGATTAAGAGTTCGCACGTGCGACGTACGGGCGGGAAGTGTTTTCAGTCGAAATGGAAGGATCGATCGCGTAATAGGGATTTAGAAAAGCGGAAGCTAAAAATGGTTCGGGACAGGGAGTGGTTGAGATGAAGGATTTTTACACGATTCAATCGAATAGGACTTTTCAGTCTGAGGAACCGATCGGGCAGACCCAGCTCTGCCCGACGATCTATAAGAATGTGACCAAACAAACACAAAACTGAACAAACAAACAAAAAAAAAAAGAGAATCGAAAATTAACGGACTGACAAGACGCGCGATTACGTGCCACGGGAAACGTTCGAGACATCGACGAATCTGTCGTTTCGATTCCAAGTGACCAACCGCCAGGCATTGAAACGTTTACCTATATCCGGCTTCATTTTTATTCTAGCATTAACCGCGTCAAGTGTCGTTTGACTGGGATTGACGATATTCCGCCAAATCGATCGTAAGAGTTTTAATTGCGTTTCCGTGGGATATCGTGGCACGTCAGTCGTCGCCTCACCCAAGAACGTTGAACCCCCCCGTTCGCGTTCCACGACGACGACGATCGCTTCCGGTCCGCTCGCTCCAGAGGGACCCGGGGGGGGATCGTCGAGCGTCGCTTTAATTCACGGCATTCGGTATGCGTTTAGTACAAAAATACACGAGTTTATGGTGGGTGGGAAAGGAAGAATCGAGTTTTCGGTGGGAAGGGATGAACGTGGTAGGTACTAGAAGGGGGAAGATATATCGCGTGTTACGATTTTTGTTTGTGGAATGAGAAAGAAAGAGGAGACGAAGGTGGGGAAAGAGAGAAGGATAATAGGAAGGGACTTCTGGAGTGTGCGCACGAATATCTATCATCCGTGGGTAATATCGGGAGGAGAGAGAGGAGAGAGGGAGCGGAGAAGGTATGCAGGGGAAAATAAAGAGATGAACGGACGGCGGAAGCTCGGTGCGCCGGTGCTCCGCTCTCTTGCCTCTTTCTTTTTCGCTGCATCCCGAGGAGGACAGCCGGAATGATAAGGGGGTGGAGAAAAGAGAAGACGAAGGGGACCGAGGATTCGCCGAGCACAGGAGGACCGAGAAAAGGAATTACACCGGATTTCAGACAGCGTGGGAGAGAGATAATAGAGGAGCGAAGGAGGGACAGAGAACGGAAGAACTACGCCAGAGTATAAGAGGAAGAAAAAAAAAATAAAAGGGGAGAGGAAAGACGAGTAAGAAAAAGAGAATGAATCTAAGAGTATAAGTTTATTTTTGATACATTGTTGGGGAGATCTAAGTGAATCTTTCTTTTTCAATTTTTTTGTTAGATGTTTTTAAATAACTTAATGAATTTTAACGATATTAATGAAGCGAGGCGTGAGGAGGGAAGGCGAGAAAAGAGAAAGAAAACATTTTTTAAATAGAGATAAGAGATAAGAGGAAGGAGGAAGAAGTTAGAGAAGAAGCGAAGTGTTTTTCGTATATAAAAATGATAAAGAAAAAAAAAAATAATGTGTGGTGGGGGAAAAAAAAAAGTAACGAAAGAAAGAGTAATTAACTTAAAAAGAGTAAAAAAAAAGGGAGAAAAAAAGATTTAAGAGAGGGACGGCGCGCAGCTTTTTGCGCTGTGCGCGTCTGTCGCTCGTCAGGGGGGAATAAAGGAGATTTTAGTCGGATAAATTGTATAATATATTTAATATATTTGGAGGAAAACGGCAGCGCCAGGTCCGCGACAGGCGAGGCCGTCACTTCGACGGCGAGCGACAAGGCGGTCGGGCTCGCAGTTTTATGCGACGCGATTCCCGCCGTTGTCGCTGCCCAGCAAGCCGTCCTCGCCCGCAGGCCTTCGCCTCCGTGTTTATTTATCAAGCGTAAATATTTAAAGAAGTGAAAAAAAAAGGATGAATTACATTTGTAGAAAAGAAGCATAGGAAAACGATGAAAGTGCCAAGGAACAAAAAAAATAAATAAATAATAATAATAATACGCACCGCAAGACCAATACAACAACCGGTATAGCTAATAATTAATGCCACAGAAATTAACGAACCGAATCATAGAAACAGCAAACGACGATAACATCCATCAGCCACCATTCACCATCACTGAATTCGCTTTTACCACACGGAAATCATTTACGCTATTTCAACATCACTTGACACGCTCCTTTTTCCTGATACGATGCACAGCGTACGTTGGGAACATCTAAATTACTTTCGGCCAATGAAACCATTCAAAATTTTGTCAGGCGAACGCCAGAGAAGAGAGAGAGAGAGAGAGGGAGAGAGAGAGAGAGAGAGAGAGAGAGAAAACACAGAGAAGCACGACGCGAGTACGAGATACAATCGCTCTTTTCAAACAGATTTTTCGTTGTTGTGGGGAATAGACGAATACTTCGATTCAACAACGAAAACCATCGCCCCCCGCCCCCCTTTTCGGAATATCTCTTTATAAAAGAAAGTTCGCGACAACCGCAATCCGCCCCGCACGCGAGACTTTCACACCTTTCGCTCGTTCATCGATCTTTGATTCATTTTTTCGTTGCGCAACATTTTTCGGAACGGAGAACTTCAATGGGAATGAGATAAAAGGGAGAATGAAATTTCGGGGTTCTCAGTAGTAGATAGGATGAAAAAAAGTAACATGGATGAAAAAGAGAAGCCTCAGGACAACCTTTTGACTTCATTCCTCGCTCACAGTTCTTGCACTCCTCGCGGCAGAGGACGAGGAGAGGCACGGGAAATTCGATAATGCCGAACGCAGAAGGGAAAACGTGTACACGCAACCAAGCCCCGGTCAAACGCAAGCCACGAAGGAAGAGAGAATACCTTTTACCCAGCCGGTCGCGTTGGAAAGGAGAGGCGGAGAAAACTATGCATCTTTCGGCCGATTCCACAGCACAGCACTTCGAAACACCCCTCGCGGAAGGGAGTGGACGGAGAAGAACAGATAGATTCGGAGAGGAGGCAAAGAGACAAGCTCGCTCGCACGCTCGGGAGAATGTACAAATCAAACAAACGTTACAAAAGGGAGGGGATTAAAAAGAAAAAAAAAAGAAAAGGCGAAGAGAATGAAGATTAAATAGAAATTATTAATATAAATAAATGATAACTTAAAAAAAAAAAATGAGAAGATTTTTAACGTTATAATAAATTATTATGCGCGTGAATTAAGATGGAAGCGGGGAGAGTAACTTAATCTACTGGTAAGGGGATACCAACAAGAAAACAAATGTACAAAATCGATTTATCGCTAAATCTTAAATGTTAGTATTCTAGAAATATTTTACCGCGAGATGGAGTCGTGCTTATCGATTAGAATCGAGGGAAATTAACGTAAGCTCGGCGCGTTTAAGTTTAAGATTATTACATATATCCCGCGAAACGAGGAACAACAACGAGAGAACAAACAAACAAACAAAAAAGAAAAAGAATGGGGGAAGAATAGGGAAAGAGAGGAATGCGAAAAACACGTATCGAGCATCTCGGATTTCAAAGTAACTTTGTCGACGTTGGGGCACGAACGATCTTTTTCTCACGATCATCGAAGCACGAAACGTGCGTGAACATTCAGCAGCAAGCCTCCGCGGAACGATGGAAAACAAAGGGGGCTTCTTTCTTTTCCCAGGAACGTCCAGATTAATCGTCGACAACGTGCATCTCCGACGACTGTTGGCAAGCTTCGCCGAAAGACTTTATCAACTCTCTTCGTACCAACTATTTATACGGCGAAACGAACTTTTGTAGTTTTTTACGGAACCCTTTTCGACAACGCTCTTCCACGTGGAGTAAAACGCCCGACGAATTGTGTGGAATACAAAAAAGAATAAAAAAAAAAAAAATAGATGGAGAAAAAAAAGAAAATAAAACACGAGAAATCGGAACAGATAGGCGAAGGGCGAGAAGGCGTAGGGAAGCAGCATCGCTGCTGGGAAGAGGCAGTGGAAGCAAGCACAGCGCAATGAAGTAGCCGAGAGGATGATGCAGACGCGTCTAACGCGTAACAGCTACGCGATTCGCGGCAATACTTTCGACCGGAACGGGGAAAAATGGCAAAGAAAAAAAAAAGAAAAAAGTGACCGAAGGATGCAGGACTCTGGGACAGGCGAGGGCCACGGATCAGTCGTCACGGATCATCGAGGCAAAGCAAGCAGGATCTTCCATTTCCGCGCACGGTTATAGACAATTCCAGCCGGAGACACATCCTTTTCTCATACAGTTTGATCAGCCACGGTTAGGAGCCAGCAGAAATCCCACATCGACGCAACGGGACCGGCGTTGCTCGAGGCCAGGCCCGCAAAAGTATGGACGTAAAGGCGAGGAAGAAGAAACACGCACACACACGCGTATACACTCGACCGAATGATAACTAAAGACAACTGTCGTCGCGACAAGAAGCTTTGAAAATCGAAGGAGGTCCACTGTGGAACGAACGGAACAGCAAAATCAGCGATAGAGGAGAGGAGGAAGGAGGAATTGTTTCTTCATCGACCTGGTAATCGTCGAGTTCTTCGATCACGCGCTGTCTCACCGATCGAACGTTTCGCAAAAGCGTCATTTCGCGTGACCTTCAGTCGGGGGAAATCCGCACAGCTGAATCCTTCCAGTTTTGCTTTTCGAGTGCTTCACCGTCGTCGGTGCCCAGGCGAATCGAGCAGGCAATCGTTCCCTTCGCGGGCACTGTTCGACTGTCTTCATTGCACACCGGACACACACACACACACGCACGCACGCACGTAAAACGCAGACACCGTTCATCGACGATAACACAATATATCAGGGTGGTTCTCGCACCGATTAATCAGCTCTATACACGCGTAAACGGAATATACAGGGATCGCGGCTTAGCGATTCGTTATCGATCTACACGATCCCGTATACTATAAGCACACATCCATATTATATTATACGGAAATATATATTATATATACGCGGGCGATACCGCGGCTGCACCGCGTCGCTCCGCGTGCAACTTAACAATAGTAAACGACGGATTATAACGAGAGAGAAAAGCGAGAGAGAGAGCAGTCCCGGGGGTGGGCGAGAACGACACCTCGCCCCCGTGGCCGCGGAACACTCAGCAGGTTACAGCACTTCTATTTCTTTATTAATATTTAATAGTGATAAAACGAATAGTAAAATAGTGGTAAGGGATATAGTGATTATCGGTGGCGACTTCTATGCTAATCGTCGCCGCGCGGACGGAAATGTGCCGGCGGGGCGATTACTGTTCCGGTCGCTCGCGGAGACGGGCAAGTTCGCAGCTGGTGTTTAGAGGCGGGGAAGAGAAAGCACACGGACAAACGAAGGGTGGTAGATTATTTTGGGCTTTAGTATTAGTATTTCGAGGATAGACGACGTGTATGGGGCGGCAGCCGGACTATTAGGATCGCGATTTAGACCGTCGGCGAAGAGAGGAGGGCGTCTCGGTGCCGCTTGGTCGCCCGGCGTATCGTTGAACGACGCGACGGGCATCCATTGGAACCGAGGCGCCTCGGGCCCCGAAGCTTCGAGCGCCTCGGGGGCCGACCGCTGGTCCCAGGGTCGCGCGCCATCGAGGCGAGCCGATGCTTCAGGGTCGCGTCGAGATTAATATCATCAGGGCTGAATGATACACCGGAACGAGAGGAACGGTTCTGAGCCGAGTACGCGGCGGTAAACGAGGGCCTTATTGTATACAGTTGGGCATTGTTGTTAATGTGAAAGGTTCAAGTGATATCGCTAAACAGATAAATATATCGGATAAGCTTAGGCGTGGCGCGCCATCGAACGATTAGGGTCGAGGAAAAGGGGTGAGAAAGTGAGCGAGAGAGTGTTGACCGAGTGTCTGGTGCGCGCGAGAGTGGGAGAGAAAGAGGGGATGGTTCGTTGAGAGTATGGAATCGAAATGAAACATAATCTTTAATAATCGTAAGGTGATATAAGCAGAGTTAGGAAGCTAGAATGAGTGATAGAGAGAGAAGAGAGAGAGAGAGAGAGAGAGAGAGAGAGAGAGAGAGAGAGAGAGAGAGAGATGGATAGACGCGTTTTGACCACGGAGTCTTAATATATTATCTATTATTAATCCTATTGTTGCCAATAATGGGCATTATTGAGAAAACCGCGCGGGTATGTAACTTATTCTCTACACTGCATTTACACTCCCCCCCTAACCCCAGAAATCCCCCCCGAGAAGACCTTGTATGCATATAGTAACACATATATACACTATACACTTGTTGTACATAGATATATATTATATGTAAAGCTTAAACTTATTAATTGAGAACAGATTATAGTCGATGGTACCGATATAGAAGATGATGCAACCCGTAAAATAGAGCCGTTTGTCGCGCATGCGTGAAAAAGATTATGGAGCGAATGATGTGTTTTTCCTTTGTTGTTTGGGTGCGGGCGTCAGTTTTATCGGAAGCTACAGTTTCCTTTTCTTTCCTTGGGGAAGAATGCGAGGATCAGAGAGTGGCGAAGACGCGAGAGGGATGCGGAAGCTAGAGCAGCAAGAAGCGTGCTCCGTGCCGCACGCGGATGAGCCGCGACGCGCGCGCACCGCCGCTTCCAACGTCGTCGCTCTCGTCTCGTACTTTGCCACAGATCGGTTATTACGTACGAACAACTTAGCTATTAATATATACACATTGTTAACGTCGATTATATATCGCAGTAGCCGTGGAGACCGACCAGACAGTCCTGCCGATTCACCTCCTCGTCCAGAGTGCAGGACGGCGGAGGAACCCCAGCCACCTATGCCGCAGCACCGCGAAGAGAAAGGAGAGCCGTGCATGTTTCACCAGACTCCCGATCGACGTACAAACGCAAGAGAAACAGTGTTCTTGGTTGGCCATTGGGGAGACGAGATCGGTTCGCGCGTAACAGCGCTCATCCTCGCTCGTCGGAGCATTCACCAGCTTCTCGAACCGCTCACACCGCCCAGCGAGGCGCGATACTTCTCGTAGACGCTTCCACATCCACGCGACAAGCTCGAGAGAACGAAGAGTATCGGAGGATCGGCGAATCGGGTCGTCCACGGTCATCAGGAGTCTCGGTGCGCGCTGTATGCCCGATTATCAAACGACCGAGAAAGAGAGGATCGAAGCACACCCCGAAGGGTTTGGCGCACGGCCGTTCGCGGCGAGATGAGTAATACTAAAACCCAAAATAGCCGTTTCCGGGTGTTGGGCCGATCGAGAGGAAAAGCGTCACGTACCACACGTGGACGAAGGGAAGAAGGCAAGCCAGGCGGAGGAAGTAGACGCATGAAAGGGGGAAAAGGATCATGGACAGAGAGATTCCTTTTTATTCGTTCGTTACCTCATATGTTATGGATCTGTACCGTGCTTCTGTGCAGCGGGATAGCGAAGACGACGCAAGCAGTGGGAAAGGAAACGGGGAGAAGATGAATGAAGACGAAAACAAAAAAAAAATACAAAAATGCGATGCTGCGAGGCACACACAAAAAAAAAATAAGAAGATGCGAGAGAAAGCGAGAAATTTATATATGTATAGTTGTTCGCGTTTTCCTTTTTTATTGAACAGTTTTATATCGGGTAGAATCGTTTTTTCCCTTCTGTTTTACGCCACGGAACACGACGTGTCCTATAGCGGATAAGTGTTTGTTCGCGGATCCTGTAATAAGCTCAGTTCTTTTTCCTTTTATTTCTTCGGTTCTCCTTTATCACCGTTGATTCGTTTTGTTTCGCGTTCCTTTGTTGGCGCGATCTATTATTTTTTTTTTTTATATTCTCTTTTAACCATTATACGGATGTTTATGCACGTTCTTCGTTTACCTGTTCGGTTCGCACGTTTTGTTTCGCACGATTAGCCACGCTCGTGAATGTCGTTCTGTTAACCCCGGCTCGCTGGAAAATTACTATTACGCTGGTGCCAGTACTCTTCTCTACCAAGCGCACGCGTACACGCACGCGCAGGCACACGAGCCCCGCATACACGTACACACTCCTGCAGAGACACGAAAAGAGAACGCTACTCTCTTCGCAAAACAAAAAAAGAACGGAGCCATTAAATCGCGAGATTGAAAACGATTAGAACGAATTGATTTCCGATTGGCGCGCGCGCGCCGATCGTTCCAGTTCATTCTTTTTCCAGAGAGACAGAGAAAATACAGAGAGGTCACGGGGAAAAGGGTGACGTTTTGGGTCAGGTCAACATTCGCGACAGGAAGTCGATACGCGCGTTGTACATACATTATATTGCATTATATATCCTGTGTATAGTAGATAAGGGAGCACGGACTCCGAGCCTGGAGGGTTTCTTTTACACGTACCTCGAGTTCCGTCCATCTTGACCGAGTCGCGAGAAATTCGTTTCGAGACGCTGGGCGCTAGCCACGACACGCTCGAGCACCCCCAAGGCTGGGGAACAATGCAGGTGATCGCGGGACCACGTTAATTACAACTTGTAACGATACTATCATTCGTAGGCTACTCAGCGACGTGGCTAGCGACCTTCGAGGGAAATTGGAAGGTATATATACGCGTCTATCTGTCGTTCTTCGATCATCGTACCCTCGGAGTTTGGCGCGCGACGCTGGGATCCCGAGGGTGCGACGATCGAAGAACGATAGATAAATTTGTATATACGTATATAGTAGCAGGGAGATTCGGGAACGAGGAAAGCAACCGCAACACAGCGATCGCGCGATGGTTAAAATTCACCGGTATCGAAACTGTAAACAGTTTGCGCCAGCCCATTGGCGATGGAAATTGGAAAAGACGGTGCGCCGTCGAGGATCGATCTTCTCGCAACGATGATGGACCGCGAAGCGTGCGCCCTTGGAGGTGGCGGGAGCAATAGGGTTCAGAGTTGACGCGAACGATCCAGGCACTTCGAGTCACGCAAATCAATGGCCCATCGGGACGAAGAGAAAGAAACGACAAACGGGAACCTCAAAAAAGCCTCTCCACGGCAAGGAAAATTCTGATATAAAGCATTTCCTTTTGGATGTACACGCAGCAGGCTAGACTGATGAGAGATGGACACCACGCGTCGAGGATTAATCAATCATCCGAGGGATGTTCAGGCTAGCTGGCCCGCCGTAGTTACCCCCTCGCGATGGGGAAGCGAAAGGAAATTTTTCTTGCAACGTTTGCGGAACACTTTGGGACAGGTAGGAGATTGGCGAGAGAGAGAGAAGGGCTGACGACAAGCTGAACGGGCGAAGTGGGAAATTGAGCAACGATTGACGCCATCATCCATCAGTTCGACTGCACAGAGAGGACAGCTTTATACGTGTATTCTATTAGAATAGAATAAGCAAAGATGAAAAGACGTCGGTGCGACTCTGAGCACAGCGCCAGGTCCACCGCAAGAAGCTCTACTTCATAAACCACAAACCCCCCCCCCCGAAAAAAATTACATCAGGAGCGCAGGGACAAGGGAAACGAATCTAACTATCTATCTTACGCATACCGCAACACACACACGCATACTATATATACATACGTTTATATGTAGCTGTATAAAATATACGTACATTTATTATACGCACGCCGAAGGATGGTAAACGGGAATTGTAATTTGGCGGGAACGTCGAAGTGACGGGGAACGTAAGTCGAGAGAGGAGTTGGAAAGAGTGGGAATGTGGGGTAAAATGGACACACACATCCATTATCAACACTATGGTCGCATGCACACGACGGAGCAAAAATGATGCGAAGAAAAAAGAAGCGAACGTAATTAATCACAAATGGAAATAGAACGGCACGAGGCCGTTTTGCGCGCGAACCAATCGCAAGGAACACGAGGGGGAAAAGAAAATAAAGAGTACGAGGAAGAAGATATGGTAACGATTATTCGCAGAATATTGAGGGAAGGACGACGATTTAAAGGGGAAAGCAAAACAAATGAAAATATTATCGATGAATAACAAGAAACAAGCGACAAGGGATGTTACTTGGATAACAAGCACGTGCTTCGAAAGTAAACACTGTTTCTTGCTAAATAATAATGAATATAATAGAGGTTGCGCATTGCCGACGGAGACAACCTCCGCGCTTGCATTTTGCTTCGCACTCGCTACGTTGGGTATAATGATTTTTTTTTTTGTTTTAATTTTTGCGCTACCGCGGGGCTCGACCGCCTTCGTCGCGACCGTCCGCGGCGATTTGGTATCACGTTCGATCATCGAATGGCGTCTAGCAGCGGGACGGAGCGAGGGGTGTAGTAGAGGGTGGGCGGAACGGGGACGGGAAGTACGATTTCGCGGAAATTGCGCACGATTCTCGACGGACGAGTCGTGGCGGAGGCCAGCCCCATGAATTACGATAATTTCACCGTAATTAATTCATTTTTTTTTTTGTCTACTTTAGTTTATTTTAATTGCTACTATTCTACTATAAAAAAAACTTCTATATAATCACTTACCACTATCAAATACTTTACTACTACTATAACTACTACTATACTATTACTACTACTATTACTACTATCTATTACTACTACTACCGCTATGTATTTTTGTGTCTTCGATGATTTGATGATTTTTTTTTTTGCTATTTTCGTGGATTCCGTGTATAAGAGATATGCACATCGTAAGAGCTCGTTATTTTTTCTTGGTCCGAGGGAGCTCGTTTCCGGTGACACGCCTGCCAGAGTAACAGATTTCATATTGGTTCTTCTTTGTTCTTCGGTTCGGGATAATCACGCGACACCGTCGAGCGCCCAGTGGTTTTTCTCTTTTTTTTTTTTTTTTTTTCATTTCGAAAACGGGAAGGGATGCATGTACTCGGATGTGAACGCGGACGGCGATCGGCCGGTACCGTCGGTCCGGCGACGGGCGAGAATGAGCGGGAGGGGAAGAAACGAGGAAACGGTTTAGTAGCGTATTGCGTGTAATAATAATAATAATAATAATAGTAATAAATGTGACGATAATTGGAACGAGGCGAATGGCGAGCGCAAAATTACCACGCGGCGGGCGGGAACGACGGGAAGGAAGAACGGGGAATGGAACGCCAGCCGTTTCCTCAGACCAGGGGTGACAAAAAGACGCGTGTTTCTTCTTTTCCGGTATTTTCTGCTCGGTATCATTCGAATCATTCTTTCCGTACGAACTTGCAAAATTCTTCGGTGCGTCGTCGCGTTTCAGTTCCTTTCCCCTCAGGCTTTTGGTGTTGTTCTATGTTTTATCATTATTATTATTGCCCTTATCTTTTTATTTTTATTTTTTTTTTGAAACTCCTTTTTCCCCCGAATTACCTTTGATCTTTGATTTCTTTTTACTATTATTGTTGTCGCCTTTCGTAGAATCGATAAATTCCTTTTTCCTTTTTTTTTTTTTTTGCAATTCACTAAATCGCGAAACTTTTTCGGACTCACCCTCGCAGAGACACTCGCGCGCACATAAGTATACGTACACGAATACGTTGACACGCGAAATGGCGCGTAAAGCTTTTTTCGATCGAAGGGGAGAGAAGAAAAAAAAAATCTTATGGTGTTTTTTAGTGGATAATATTTAAAGTTTAAACTACATACTATATGGATAATCATTAAGTACACAAAGCATAGAGGTTAAAATACATAGGCATGTAAGGCAGGACGAAAATTATTTAGCGGGCCGCCTCCCTCCAGACGCTAAATCCCCGGGGCCCTCCGCGAGCGCCAGCTCGCGGGTAAGCAGAAGTATCGGGCGTTTTCGGCTTTCGCGACCGCCCCGCTGGACTTTCCCCCGCGCCGTCATCCATCCGGCGGGAAAACTTCGACGTAACAGAGGTCGTCGTAATTTCTAGAATAGAAATGGGTCTGTGGGACGGTCGTCAGTGTTCAGCAAAAAGAAATGGAAAAAGGGAAGAACGTTTCGGCCCCCCCCCCTGAAGAAGAAGCTGCAAGCATTTCGAACGAAGGGAAGGAAGAAAGTGGCCACGTGTCTCGTTTGTCTGGCTGGAGGGAGAGCACCCGCTAGCGTTTGGTTTTTAAAATTAGTAGGCGAACGTGAGGAATTGCCCTGTATCATTCGAGAACGAACGAAAAGAAAGACGATCGGGTATGAAATCAGGAAATAAATTCGAGCAGATCCAAACCATAGGAATGAAAGAGGGAGGAAGGAAGGAAGAGGAGATGGGAAAGCATAAACGGGAGCGGGAGAGAGGAAGGATTCTGAATGGATGCGAGAGAGGGAAGAGAAGAGAGAGAGAGAGAGCGCGAAAGAGAGAGAGAGAGAGAGAGAGAGAGAGAGAGCCGTGCGTGTAAACGGAACAGGCATGAAAGAAAAGAAAGGGATGCTGAGATTCACTTTTTTCGTGCACATCGCAGATCATACGAACAACGCGCATCATTTTCCTGAGTGGAAATCCGTCAGCACACAGCACTTGCATACAATACGTTGTGTACATACATACACGTATATATATATATATATATATATTTTGTATATATACGTACGCATATAAAATAGAACGAAACCGTCGTGAATGCAGGAAAGACAGAACCGAGAAATAATTATATACACGAAGGGAACGAGGAAGGAAGGGAGGAAGAAAGAAAGGAATACAAGAGACCGATTCTCTCCGCCTGTAATAAGCGTTTAAGAGTTTATTGAACGAAACCAGATTTACCATAGAAAGCTATATTATATAATATATCGATATATATAGATACTATATATATATCCGCAGCCGTAACAACGTCATATATATATATATATATTTATATATATATTTTGTCAGTTTTCTTTTCTTTGTTTCATTGTTTTCGTTCTTAAGCTAATATAATATCGCAGAGGAGAACAAAAGCGGCGTAATAGGTGAGAGGCGAGAAAAGAATGGAGGATAGTTAAGAGAAAGATGCGGGGCGGAGCAGAGAAATAAGAACATAGTAATAATATAGAAACGGAATGGCATTTAAAGGTACCTATATTA
Source organism: Andrena cerasifolii (assembly GCF_050908995.1). Taxonomy (NCBI): domain Eukaryota; kingdom Metazoa; phylum Arthropoda; class Insecta; order Hymenoptera; family Andrenidae; genus Andrena; species Andrena cerasifolii. The sequence goes on along the minus strand of NC_135119.1, from coordinate 15,924,064 downwards.
AATAATAAACATATTATAGTAAGATTTTTAAAATGTTCGCGCAGAGTGTCCAACATTTAAGGAAGAAGAGTCTTTCTCCGATCTTTTTCTCCGTTTTTTCGTTTTTCTTTTTTAAATACGAACGCCGCTGTTGAACGATTTATCACAGTACTTTTTTCTTTTTACACTCTTTACATGTACCGCATCGACGGTACACGTGACGCATTGATATACAAATCATAAGTGCAATAGTTGTTACAATAGACACGATACACGGGATTTTTAACGGGGCGTCGTCCCGGCGGCCGGCCAGGCGCCGCGACGCCGCGGGGGCGCGCACACCTCGACGCCGCGTTCGAAGAACGCGTTCGCCCCGTCGCCCGGCGTCCCTCCTCGTCGCGATCTTCTCGCGTGATTGTTCATTTTTCTACTTTTCTAAGCGGTGGGGGATGCGCGGGACACCCTGGGCCTTAACGTCAGCGTTCATAACGGTCGAGGCAACACGGGACACCGGCCGACGCCCGCGCGGAGGCCGTCGCGGCGCGCGCCCCAACCACGATACTACCTCGCAAATTTTTTCAGAGCTACATGCAGATACACCGTACCTCAGATTACATGCATATTTACGATATTGAACGCCAGAATCTAATCCAGTGACAGGAAAATGGAAGCGAAGCGAGAGGAATGGGATTAATGGTTAAGCGATGGGGAGAGAGATTGACGCGAAGTGGAGGATGGGATCAGGGGACGACAAGCCACGTTTCGGTTGCCGTAACACGGTACCTTTATTCCGAAGTCAATGCGCGACTTAATATCCGCAAAGATTATGGCGTGCGAGGCGCTGCGGAGCTGCAGGCGTCGCGAGCTCCGCTGGCAGGTAGATCTCGTGGAAAGGAACAGAGCTCTCTACAGGATACCAAGACCATTGTACCATGATCGCGAGCGAGCGAGACACGTACCATCCAGAAATGTAAAAGACAGACTACCATTTCGCAGCTTTGCGGGAGTTCTGTTCTAACCACTGGCGCGGAGCCCGAGCCCGTAGCTCTCCAGTGCCTTGTAGGTACTAGGAAGGTTCCTCGAACGTTATTTCCTTTCCGGGACCTCTACTCCCGAGTTATTCAGACGCGAGCCTTTCGTTGAGAAAGGACGACAGCAAATCGATCGGAAAGTATATCCTTTTTTTTCTACGGTTCTTCGGTTCAACCCGTTTCGTTTCTTTCGCTCGTTTCGACGACGAGACGTGGATGAGTTTCGGATGGAAGAAGCGTTTGTACAGAGAGAAAGAGAGAGAGAGAGAGTGAGTGAAAGGAAGAGAGATATCGCTGGTTAAGAAGCAAGAGTATAATCGTAAGGAACATCGCAGGGAGACAGTTAATCGAGCATAGAGAGAGAGAGCCCCCACACCCAAGCCCCCCTCCCCTTTCCATACACAATAGGAAATAGTTAAACGTGAAATAGTGATGATAAAACAATTATTGAAATAGAATTATTGTGTTCGCGAGCTCTGGCGGGGGCAGAGCCTCCTCCTCGCCGTCGCAGCGGGAGCGTCGCCACTTGTTTCTCGCGGCGCTACCGCCGGTTGCTCGCCGAAGGGGAGGCTCTCCCCCCTCGATAATGTATATAGTGTGAAGTAGCTGGAATCCCCGATTTCCCGGGGACCGTTCCCGCCCCGGCGCCCGCCGTTTGCGCCCGCCTCGGCGAACCCTGGACCCACCCCGTTGCGTTATTAATCCAGCCGTTCGCTGTCACCACTCCACCCGCGGGATTCGCGAACGGAGGAGCGTCGTTAATAGCGCGTGGGTCGCGCTCTCGCGGCTGGATACGCGGGCGGGCCACAGGCGAACGTGAGGAATACTATGTCGATTTCTCGATGCACCCCCAATTCTGCCCATCAGCCATCCACACCGGTCGCCGGTAAATCGGACATCGAAGTAGTATTTGTCGTTGTCTCCCGTCTATTGTTAATCAACTCGTGTCACTGCCAGAGCCCTCTCCCCCAAGGATATCACAGCAATAGCGATAAACGGGGCCCACTTCGCGACGCCGCGAGAGCCAGCGAGAAATTAACGGGACAGAGACGCGACTGTGCGTGGGTCCAGGGGAGCAGCGCGAGGCGGGCGAGACTCTCGAGTTTTCTTTTTTCCTGTTAGAGCGAGTCCCATCGGCAGGAGCGGGGGAGAGAGCGGTCCGCGGGAGAATCGGGGACGATGGTCGTCAGAGCCGACAACCTGTTATATATTTCGTCTCGCCGAGTAGCCCGAGAGCGTCGCCGAGGCTAGCGGCCGGAAGGGATATCCCGAATAGCTGGATTACTCGAGGGCGCGCGGGCGACACGCCTGGCACGCGTCGGCTTCCGGCGGGCCCGGCTACCCGTCTCGGGCTCGGTCCGCGACGATTTGTTATTATGCCGAAATCTGTTAGTTTTTTGTCCTACATATTAGCGTTAAAATAGAATGGGAATAGTAGAAATGCCGTTGTGTTGTTTTTTGTCTCTTTTTGTTTTAAAGAGGATAAAAATAAAGCGAAAATGTAAAACGAGAGCCGGCGAGAGTTTCATCATGGGTATGCAGAGTTGACGATTGTCGAGTGAGAGAGAGAGAGATAGAGAGAGAGAAAGAATTGAACACGGACCGCAAGCGGCGACGATGAAAGGGAGCCGCTTGGGGGGAAGTGAAACGTAAATGGGAGTAATTCGATTCGCGCGAGAATGAAAAAGATACAGGAGAAATCGGGCGAGACGCCGAGAGAAAACGCGGGCGTCTTTTTTCTGTTTGTAACGCTCACGCGCCAGCCAGCCAAGCGTCGCTTTCCTTTTCGAGTAGCCGCGCGAGCAGACGTCCTCTTTGTTCGTGCTGTCAAAATTAAACGAAATTACAATGAAAATGAAGATGCTCTTGGCCCCCCACCCTCGGCTTTCGCGCGAGCGAAAGTCAGAGGGGGGAGGGAGAGGGAGAATTATGTTTCTCGGCGTGTATCCGCTTCCTTCCCTTCGTCCCTCAGCAAAATTTTCTCGCTTTTTCTTTTATTATTATTACTATTACTACTATTAGCTACCATTATTATTACTATTATTGTAACCATTATTACTATCGTTATTAAGGAAACACAGAGGGAACGAAGAGCAGCGAGAAAAACGGACGCGATGGCGTGCGCGCGCGCGCGAGCGAACGATGCACCGTTGATGCACCCTGTGCGTATGTCACCAGCGAGCGACACGCTCGGCGTAAACAATTCCTCACAAATAATAAGGGAGAGAAAATCACGTAAATAAAAATAAAAAAGCTAACTAAGGTAATATTATAGGTGTGCGTGAGAGAGAGAAAGAAAGAAAGAGAGCGAGAGAGAGAGAGAGAAAGAGATTAGAGAAGAAGGGAGTGATGGTGAAAGCGGGAGAGAAAAACAAGCGTGCGATAAGCGCGGCAGCGAGAAACAGATTAAAAAAAAAGAAAAGAAGAAAAAAAAAACGTAATTGCAAATTTTCTTTTTCCATTTCAACTGTGTAACTCTAAAAGTATGTAAAGGTCCATTCGGATGTAAGCGCGTTAAAATGGAAAGGAAGCATGGACATTAATTATTGAAAAGGAACGAACGAACCTGAGAATGCGAAACCGCGGTGAAAAGAGATGATAATAGATGCACGATCAGTGAGTTTCCAAGAAGATGTTCGGACATCGGGCAGGTTTGTTTCACTCGCTTCTTTCTGATTTTTTTTTTTTTTTAATTTGCTCGTTTACGGCCACACCATGCGTTTGTAGATGCTAAGCACGTAAACAATACGAAAGAATGAAAAGGTAGGTTTCGCGCGAAAGTCGAGAAACTAAGCAAGGGGATGGAAAAAACGAGCGAAGAGTAGCCCAGTGCAAACTTTCGCTGCTCTGCCCGAGGTGTATCGCGCACCGTTCGGCGAGCAGGGGAAAGGAAAAGACAGAAACGACGATCGTCTGAATTTTTTTTTTTTGATTTTTTTAAAAGTTTTTTGCAAGCTTCTCCGAAACAGTTGCCGCGGATCCGAGAATAAGTTTCCGCGAAAAAGAAACGAAGCGCGAAGAGGAACAGCCGTCGAGATCGTACGAACGAGAGACTACGAAATTTTCCTTCCTTCTTTTTTTTTTTTTCGTTATTTAGTCCCGTTTCCCGTATCATCTTTCATCCCTGTCCGCGTAACCAAGCCGCTCGTCCGGTTTCCCCTCGAATCTCTATTCCAGATTTTCCGCCGGCCATTCTCCGCGTTCTTTTTCTCTTTTTTTACCTCCCATCCCGAATTCCTTATTCGTCTCCCCCCACCCATTTATCCTCACCGTCTCTCTGTCTTTCTCTTGGTCCACGGACGAAAAAAAAAACAGACCTCGCAGAAAAAGCAAAAGGAGAGGAGGAGAGAAAACGGAAATTCGCACTCAGAGCTACTTTTTTCCCCTCCGCGGAAGCTGCGCGCGACAGTCGCGCGCAGCGGGTGTGACAGGCTTTCATGAACACATTCTTCGGGACAGTTGGAGCAAAACGAGAAATAGTAAAGCAGTTGTTTCTTTCCGGTTGACAGTTCACACGCGTACAGAACACACGTTCACACGCGAAGGACAAGGGAAATAATAAGGAATCGATTTATAATGAATTTGTGTGTAACATTCAATTGAGGATTGTATGTAATTGTATATATATGAGTACAATGCAGTCCATGAGTTAAGATACATTCTCCTTTTTCTACCATGAAAAAATAAATTATTCTAGTTAATAAAAAAAAAAAAGGAAAAACATGGTGTGCGTTCAGTGACTTCTTTTTCTACGACGCCGATCTACCCCTCGGTGTATCGACCATTCGTATTGCAGCACGCGGGCGCGTACCGTGTAATCGGATTTTCTATTGCTGATGTGAAATAAACGTTTCCAGAAATCCACCGGGGCCTTCGCTGAAATGAATCGTGTCGCGAAGCGCGCTCGCTTTCGATCCTCGCCTGTTTATCGATCTTCCACGGTTATTACGCTTCGCGGGCTCTCTATTTGCCTCGAGATCTCCGCTTGCTCATGGAGTATTGTAATTCACAAAACTCTGTATTGGGCAGTGGCAGATTTAAGGGAAATGGCCCAGGTGACAAGCGTTCTGAGGGGCCCATTTTTTCGGAAAAATGAGGAGGTATTTTTTTTTCTTTTTTTTTTTTAAATGAGCCCCAGACGGCAACTGCTCATCGGCCACTCGTTAAATCCGCCGCTGGTAATCGTTCAGTAGTAGAAACTTTGGATTCTAAGATACTTTCGCGCGTATTCCAATAATAGAAGAGTAACAGTTTATAAATAGCTACCAACATGTCATGGAACGCTTACATCTAGTACATGTATTTACATATACAGGGCGCCACAAAGTACCTAGTACAACACGAAATTGCGTGACTCTGCATGAGAAGAAAAGTCGATTTTATTAGTTCGAATTTCCTTAATAGCGTTTTGTCAGATTCTCTCAAAGTCGTTTTTCTTTATAAAAGAGCATCTTGTAAAGGAATTTATTCCACAATTTCGATTTTTTTTTGTTCTCACGGAGAATCAGCTCTGTTTCCAGTTTGTATTACGCCCTTTGGAGTGTTCTGTATACTATAGGAATTCGAAAGTTGACTTAGTCACGCTCCATAGTACGCACAGTAAAGAATTGACTAGACTTAAGGTACTAACACTAACGCGCGAGAAAGTGCTATTTCACACGAGACGCTTTTATAGCCGGCAACTGATATTTCTGATGTATTCGTACATATTCTCTCTTTCTTACATTTCTTTAAGCCACCGCAAGCGAGTATATCCGAAACGCCAGCCGTAAGCGATGGTGCAAAAATGTCTCGTGGGAAAGGGCCTTTACGCTGAAATCTACTTGCCGACAGATCCGTCGAGGCTCTGCGCACAGTTCTCTTTATCGACGTGGCGAACAGTCGCAATGGAATTTCTACTTTATCGACGCAGCAGAATTTCGTTTCTAGTAGAATTATAAGGATCAAGCCCGAAGGCTGTTCAAGGGTAGTGATTGCACTTCCAAGAGAAACAATGTTTCCAATTACAGAGTTGGAAAAATCGTTGCACAAAAATCGCTCGTCCTCTCCACGAACCTCATTATCGATCGAGCAAATATCTACTGTTGGTCGCGTTATGTCGGTCGAAGCGCGCTGACCATGTCCCCCAGTAACCGCTCCACGCTAACATCCCCTACAGTCGGTTTGAACAGTAATTCTTGGAGGGTCGACCGACAGAGCGCGCGCGCCGGTGGTAACAGCAGCAAGAGGCGTCCAACCCTGCGAGCATCCCTCTCGCAGAACACGGCAACCGTTTGTTCTTGCAGCGCTGCCACCCTTCCAGGCTCGCAGAGCCCTCGAGATTCTGAATTAAAAAGAACCGTCTCGTTATATCGGTCTCATACAATTAATTCACGTAAGATGGCTTTAGAAAGTCGAAATGGACTAAAACCCTTTTCTAACGTAACTGAGAATATCAAACACTGGTACAGCAAGGTGCTGTCTCCAGAGTCAGAATATTTTGATGTCTATTCACTTTCCAGAAAAATTAATTTATACACTAATCTACTTCTGCGCCAAATGTACAATTCCTCTACTAACATGTCTGCGCTCCATCTTTTAATTCACAAGATTTATTATTCAATTAAGTATTCATTTGTTATAGAATTATTTTTCGTTAATTCGGTAGATGTTGGTCGTACCTCCTTTGAAGAGGACTATAGCCTTGAGGCAAGCGTACTCCGAGTGGTCCACCCTAAGGAGGGCGCATTTCCCTAGTAATTCCCTGAGTCGTCTGACCTCGTCGACGAGCATTTCCTTCCTCTCGGAGGATACGTCGCTCGGCACCAGCGTGGCTTCCTCGACGGGGAAATTCCACTGCGCGGCTGTCAGGACGAAAAGTTCGCTCCAAGATTCCTCCAGCAGAATAGTCTGGTCCCTGTAGGGCAGCTTGAAAAAGAACCCGCGATAAACGACGTTAATGGAACGCCAGACAATTTTACCGGGGCTGAATCTTTGCCACGCGATGGGGTAAAGTTTAAATCTAAAATAATTTCTCTACGCAATTACTAATATTATAATGTGGGATCAGGAACCACTATAAGAGGGAACCCGGAATAAGAGACCTCGCAGCATCGGATTTGGCGGCATTGGTATAGTACCCGCAAAGATATAGCGAGGTCGTAAAAGTGGTAGCGCGTGTCTGTTTACATGTTTCGGGAGTCGGAACGAGCGAATTGACAGATATATGGGCAGATAAGGGGCTCGGGCCTCACTCAGGGCTCAGTACATGTGGCCTGAGATGCAATTCCTACTGATATTCCTACAATAGTATACCACGTACGGCCCTGGGTGCCGGGGCATCAGAGACCCACACTGCTCGAGTGTTTAATTTACGACCTCGCTATATCTTTGCGGGTACTATAAGGCAGCTGACCAGTAACGCATCGGATCCGAAGACCGTGGGGTCGAGTCAGGGATCCGAACCGCCGCGTAACCCGAACCCTTACCCGGTTAACCAAGGAAGGTTTTGTATACTGACCGCGAGGGAACGGTTCTTAAATTCTAGAATGAACCGAAGCAACCGGGTTCACCCGCTACGAGCGGGTTCCTAGCAAAATAAGACAGTCTAGCTTAGACTAGACAGTCACTTCAGGCAAGTCAGTGATACGTGAATCTACAGGCAATACATATTCAGATCAAATGAATACATAATGTTTAAAATGTACGAGTATATAATCCGTGCAGGATTGATTAATTTTAGAGGGTTGCTAGAAACGGAATTTATAGTTTATTTCTTAAACTTCAAGAATTGCTCGGCAGCTATATATTTTAGCATCGATATCTTCTACAGCCGTGTACGCGTTTCGCCTTATAGCTTCCATTTTCTAGCATTCGAATATTTTCGACACCTAAACCTTAGACAATAGGCAAAGATCCCGTCATCTGGTCGACAGTCGGTCTCGTCCGTGCGGCAGGTACTACCGAAGCACCGAACAGCCGGGTCCTAAACCCGCACAGTCTAGACGGTGCGAGATTTTGGAGAAAAGTCGCTCGACAGTGCAAATCTTGACCGATTTCAATAATTTTTTTTTTTAAATATTCGTAAAGGATTCATCAATAACGGAGCACTGCAATAAAAGCCATATCTGTTGGCCTGATTTATAGAGAACACTATTTAGCATAGCATAACATAAAAACATAAATTATACAAATTAAAGATATTAAAAATTATTTTTTTACAAATTTAATATTAGCTATAAAATTTACTTTACATTTACAAAATTTATGTTTCAAATAAACTGCATAGCTGATTTCAATATTATATTTTCAAATTATATTTCAATTTTATTAGTTTTGATTTTATTTTTAATATATAAATTTAAAAATAACTGTATAATAATTGTAATTTGGAGTAATTAGAATCGAATATTTTATGGTAACTAATTTTATAATGTAATTTATAAATATAAGATTTAAATCAGCTATACAGTTTATTTAGAACCTAATTTTTGTAAATTTAAAGTAAACTTTTATTTCTCAGGGGAATATTAACAACGTTAACGAATTTCGCAGAATCCCTACTTACTTGCAAGAAAGAGTGGATGCTCCTCGCCCATCTGACAGCGAAGAAGAGCAGCTTGGCCGCGAATTCGTAGATATTCTCCGTGGGTAGGATGGAGAAATGGGACACGTACTCCGAGGACGCGGGACTGATAATTGGCGGTGCTAATCGCGTGCTTACTAGCTCCTCTGCGAAAATTAAAATCACAGAGGACAATTAATATCGCCAGTGTAAAGCGCACAGAAATGGAGCTCGCTAATTCCAAATGAATTCCTGTGTCTACAGAAACCCTTGCCTTTTGGCTCGATCCTCGAGTCGATCGTTCCAGCTTCCTCGGAGCTTGTCACTTCGTCCTCTTTGGCGGTGGTCACCGTTAGGGGTTCCGTCGGCGCTCGTGGCAAGAAGTGTGCTGCAAATCAAGAGATTATAGCATTGCCGTGGCTCGAATATCTTCGAATACGATAGCGCGGAATATTCTTCCTTGTGCGGAAGCACGGAAGTTTGATGAGAAAGGGTTGAATGCCAGAGTAATTGTTTCGCTTACCGACCGATGGAGGGAAGGCTGGCATCGTCGGCTTGAAAGGGAACAGTGCAGGATACAGAAGGGGATGATAAGGGTTGCTCGCCGCGTGATAAACCTGCGGGATTCCGGAGTAAAGTCCTGAAGGACCTCGCCTGGCAGCCGCCACCAAGGACGAGGTACTTCGCGGCGCTCTTTCGTGCTGAACCGCTGCGAGTATCACGCAGGTCCAAGTTAAACTTCAAATCTCATCGTATTAACACACTAATTAACCGCGAACGTCATAATGCATTCCAAGCCGTGTTACCAAAAAAAAGAAAGTTGTCCTATAGTAACGTAACGAATTGAAACATGTAAATTCCTTGTGGTAAAACAGGTAGCCAGTTTAAGGGGCCAAATACGGCTAGGGGAATTGTGCACGAGTAGACACAGTCAGGTAAGATGGCATAGACCTGTTACCTTTTCAAATATTTCGGCTAAAAGCGTGGCAGTGACGTTCATTTGTCGGCTAATAGACGAGGAATAAGAAACTCGCAAAACCGTACGAGCTCGAAAGCAGATAAAGCGTGTGACTCTTGAAGATGATGCGGATGACGAACCAGAGCAGACTTTCACACAAGTATGTGTGATTGTTTAGCCGATCGAAGCCGAAAGAGGACCGGATACATTGCCAATTGTGTTTCCGCTGGTGCCACACCTTATGTGCCGGAGTTTATCCAAGAGAAAACAGTGTTCTTGCGAATTGTGCAGTGAAAATTAGATCTTTGACGCGTGTCAATTTACCCAGGTGAGTATGTATGTGGTCTTTTGTTTTTCTTACTTTTTTTTATTAACTCTAAAGTGATGAAACTAATTTTCTATGTGAAGTTAATCAACAGAAGACTGCTTATTGCTTTTATTTGATACCACCCTTAATTTTTAGGATATTTGCCTCAGTACCAAATAGTAAACGCATATCATCGTTTAAGCACAACTCCCCTATACGTATACATATTTGAATGAATGCTCTTCATTTCCATTAACCCTCGAGCGGGCGCGCTTTGTGAACTCCATTCGCCGATCTGCGTATTTCCTTCATTAGTGTTTCAAGCAGGACTTGAATAGGTTTCGAAAATAACTGTTTCAAACTGTTATATAAAGGTTCTGACTGAAAGAGTTATTCAGAACCTTTATTCTGAATAACCGTTATAAAGAACCTAAATATCAGACTATATAAGTATAAGTTACGGTTCCTATATAGCTCTATAACTTTTATTTTTTAGGTTCTATAACTTTTATTTGCTGGGTTCTATAACTTTTATTTTTTAGGTTCTATAACTTTTATTTTTTAGGTTCTATATAAGTCACGAAGCGGTTATAGAACCGATTCTTGTAAGGATTGTACGGAATTTTACAGTAAATGAAATCACAACATATTACAGCTATAGATTACTCTGTGTAACCAAATTGTTTAAAAATTATTATAAATAAGTAAGCAAATATATATTATGAACACATTTGTACATATGTATATGTATATACTCGGCGGTATGCAAGGATCACTTGTATACATATGTACAAATATGTACATAATATATATTTGCTTACTTATTTATAATAATTTTTAAACAATTTGGTTACACCTATAACCGCTTTGTAACTTATATAGAACCTAAAAATAAAAGTTATAGAACCTAAAAATAAAAGTTATAGAACCTATAAAATAAAAGTTATAGAGCTACATAGGAACCGTAACTTATACTTATCTAGTCTGATATTTAGGTTCTTTATAACGGTTATTCCGAATAAAGGTTCTTCATAACTCTTTCAAGAGCCGAAATCTTTATAATAACGGTTTCAAGCCCTGGTTTCAAGAACCCTATGATGCTTGTGCCAGTTGATTTTCATTTTTTACGTTAAAAATGTTTCACATATACTATTTTTGTGTTTTTAAATACATTTACTGCATTTTTGTTTAATTTAATTTACCACTGTCAACAGAGAAACCGTTTCTGAATTGTAACATATAAGGGAGCTAAAATGATTATTTTCAACTGATGAACTGAGTTCACCACGCGCCCGCCCGAGGGTTAAACGGCGACAGCGAAAGGAGCAGAAGAGCGATATTAATTATTTCCTTAATCCCACTAAATCGTACTAAAAAGGCCATTTCACAGAACCCCAAAATATAGACACCTATACTAAATTAAAAATCTCTGCCGCAAAGAGCATCTCCTAGTATATCCTCTTCGAGTGCCCTATCATCGAGCCCTCGTTCTCACTTTTTTCTTCCAGCACAGAGGCACAGCTTTCTGCCCTTCAATGGCCACCTTCCGTCCCCCTCCCTCGCTAATTGATACCCCCGCGCAATCAAGTGTTTGGATTATCGGGGGCCCGGCCGAATCGGGGCACAGAAGTGTTTACAAAAGCTGTGAACGTCAGGCTGCTCGTGACACTGCTCTTCCACTCGTTTGTCCGGCTAACTTCTAGAATTCTAGCACGAGCAAGCAGGGGCGCGTAGAATCCTCACGTGGGTGCGAGCACCCCTTTTTTTATCGCTTCGCCACCCCTCACCGGCTGCTGCTCTATCTGCTCGTCCAAGTGGGAGAGCAAAGTCCTCGTGCATCGCAACATCCTCGACGCATGTTTGCGCGGCGTCGTTTCTACGGGGGACGTATCGGTTTCTGTCATCCGCAAGCCTTCTAACGAAAAGGGCCCCGTTGTACCTCGGGGGTTGACACTTGCGGAGAAGTTAACTTCGCCTAGGAAGTGTCCTCTTCTTTAAACCTTCTAAGAACTGAACTGAGTGAGTAACTTTTTACCTAATATTCCCCTTGGCTTTACACCTTAGAAGAGAGGGTTAATGCCCCTTGAAAGACTTTTAGATGGTACCTGATACTTTGAAGAATCTAAATATGGTATTCTGTCTGACTTTGGTTAGTATTTAGTACTTTCTTTCGCTTCTTGTTTATTCAAGTCTTTCTAGTGCGCGGACTTGGTTATCGTCTAGTTTAGCCCCCCTTAGCGTTCTGTTTTAGAAAGGTGGTGATAATAGTGGCGCTTACACTGCTTACACGTACGTAGAGGAAAGAATATTAAGTGTTAATCACCGGTGAAACGAAGCGTACCATCTCGTTTCATGTTAACCTGGAGGCACTTGGTGAAACGACATGCCTGGCACTGATTCCGACGCGAAACGTCCACGATGCAGCGACCGTTCTCCTTGCAAACGTAGTCCAGGTTCCTAGGAAGAAGTACCGCGTGTTTGGTAAGGACAATTTCAACGAAAGTCTGACGTGTACGGAAGAGAGGCGTGGTAAAGTGACAGAGAGGGAGAAAGTGCGCAGACGCGTAATTTTTTGGCGGGTGCCCGAGGCTCTGTGGGACACCGGGACCGTGTAGTTTTGAATTTCGTAAAAGATTAGTTACCTTGCATACCTGCGGATCGACCGCTTGAAGAAACCCCGGCAACCATCGCAACTAGGTACGCCATAGTGCTTCCCAGAGGCCTTGTCGCCGCAGACCTTGCACAGACTTTCGCCCCGACTGCTATCCTCCATTTTGTCCGCGGACCTGTTCGTTAAATTGTGATTAAATAGAAGAATCTCAGGTTGCTAAATTTATCAGTCTTCTATGGACCTATTCGTTTCACTAAACAGTGGGAGTATATATTAAGGGGACCTTCCGGTCTAAAACCCCCCCAAAAATAGGTGATCTTTAGGAATTAATTAAAGGAAAACTACTGTATATAATTTAATGGGACTTTTCGCATTGTACTAAGGATGCCTTAGATTATAGAAATATATTTTTTGTTTTATAATTAATCATTGCAGACGGCACTGGGTAGTCGTTAAAGTCAAAGCGTCAAAAAATTCATTCAAATCGGTGGGACCTGTATCTCCAAAAGTTATTATCCGATTCAACTGAGACTTATTTTATTTTTAAGAATATACTTCTAGCTATGGAGAGCAGAAAAAGTTACAAAAATAACATTTTTTTAGAAAATAACGGCACTTGAAGTTTGAAATCACTTTTTCCATATATTTTCCATCCTTTCAACGCCTTTGAAATATATAAATATTCAATTTTTAAGTCCCCTTAACTTATTAACCAATGTATATTGCATGGGAATTTATAAATGGAACCTTGTTCGTTATTTATTACTGGTAAACTTCTTGATCCCGTTTATATCTAAAATAGCAAATGGTCGAAGTGGATTTGAAAACGGTTGTCACCATGAAAACTCTAAGTACTTCATTTAGTGGTGGATTTTGAGATTTGATTTCCCTAAGCTAGCAAGCGTCTGCCGCCCTTTCCGTGAAATATTATCAAATATTTTAATTGAAAAGGGTCGAAACAATTTCAAAATTTTTTCAATATGACTACTCACATGTGAATTTTTGCTAATTCGCTACATGAAAGAAAGTGAATTGCTTTTAAAGTTGTCTCAAACTGTGTTTAAACATTTTTCAATATCTTTTGCTAAAAAATTTACGACTCCCAAAAATTCGCGCTCCCCAAAATTTGCCGCTCCCCAAACTTGCCGCTCCCCAAAATTTGCTGCCCCCAAAAATTTCCGCCCCTCAAAATTGTCACTCCCCAAAATTGCCGCCCCCGAAAATTTGTCGGCCTAGGCTGTAGCCTACTTAGCATTACACACAAATTCGCCCCCGACTTCATTGTATTTCTATTAAACAAAAGAAATTGGTGTGAATTTTAGAAAGTGCTGCAACTGCTAGCCCACGGAAACTTATTCCAAATTATTATGCGTACACTAAAACCTGCGATTATCCTTATCTGATTAAAATTTCCAGTATAGAATCATTGAACAACCATTTCGAAGTCAACAAGGCAACTCTTCAATCCCACAGCGAAGATTGTAATTCCTGTTGAAATCTTGGTTCTCAAATAATCATGTGTTGAGAACAACATTCTTTTCCACGTATCTAATTATTTCAATTGCTGGTCGATTGTCGCGAAACCGTAATAACAGTTTCCCTTTTCCTCGGAGCGCATCGCTCCTCATTATCTATCGTTTTCAGCGGCGTAACAGCACGATTCCGGTCACCGGTATCGTGACTCTTCCCGCTCAATGGCGGAGCTTATAGCCGCGGAGCGACGGGTCGTTGCATATTGCAGCATATAATGAGAAGCTCGATGATTGTTAAACGCTGCTGACCGATGGCGAGGTCCGATTCCTCGAAGCTCACGACTTATTACCTTCCAGCTCGCCATTAAGAACAGCAGGAGTCACGTTGAGACTCTGAATAGCGATAACTTAATGCGACGAGATTTGCAAAAGTCTAGTGTAAACTGCAATTTCCATCTATTGTAGATCTCAGCCTTTAAGAAAAAAGGAGATCCTTCCTGCAATATACTTTTTCTGGCGCTTCACTTTTAACTTTAAGTAAACTGAGGCGTTGCCGTGCATGGCCGTAAGTTGAAGGAACTTAAGGGGTCATACTCAGTCAGGAGGCCGAAAAAAAGGGTGGTCTTTGGAAATTTTTTACTCAAAAGCTATAACACATTTCTCAAAAAATCTTTTTTCCTTTTAAGAATGACTGGAGGGTACTTTCTAACTTCTTTCTTATTTCTGCGATTTAGTATCCTCGAAGAGAACACTTGTAAGTGCCAGAAATCAAATTTTATACTATAGTATTACCATTGGCACGTAGAACATTTTCCGATAAAAAAACAAAATTTTTAATTACGGTGTTTTTACAAGCAATCTTCAACTATTGTTGTCAGCGAAAGTACTTGTCTGATTAGCTGCCTCGTTTCTCTGAAATTTCTAACGGGCATCTGAGTCTCTGCTTTTAGGTAAAGAAAGCAGACCGGAATTTGACTTTCCACGGTTGTTTCGGCTGCCAGACAGCTCGTGTCCGTGTAAAGCACGACATATGTTACTTGCGTGTGTAAACGCGGTGGGTGTTCACGAAAACAGGGTTAAGTAATACGCCCCTGTGGAACTGTGTACCGGTGAACCCAACAACTCCGATGCAATACTCGCTTTCTACCCAATTCCCAACGCCTAACGCTTCCACTTCCTTACGATATCGCGTGTGATCTATTCAGTGGCAGTGGGCAGAAAATCTAGGGTTTTGTGTTTACGATATATTGCGATTAATTGATATCCTACGTGATCATGATTCCATGCATCCAAATTCATTTGACAATAAAATATCTTACCCAAGGCTACTTAAAGGATATATTACAATTATAATATTCAACCTGTCGAATAGAACTCTCCTATCGAAAACGAGCAAGTTACCGAAAACATTTCGGTAAACCGAGTTCGATCTTATCAATAATACCATCGTCGACCCAGCACCCAGATCAGAGATGAGCAGAATTTTGATTTAAATAAAAATTTCGAATAACGAATAAAATTGAAAAAAATATTCGTCATGTGTCAATAACCCGGTTTAGCTTTATTCGACGAATAATCTAAAGTTAAAGTAGCTTTCGTTCGATCCGTTATTTAAATAATTTTTAAATAGTTAATGCCTAACTCTGACCCAGATCGATATTTTCTAAAGATCAACCGTTTATCATACAATTTCAGAGACGAAATTATAAACTGAATTCAGACATAGCCCTGGCGTCAGAGAACGACATACAAATATTAATTATAATTATAAATGGTAAATGTTTATTTCAGGGGAGGGGAGAGATTCTCCAATGAATATCCCTTAAACCAAAACCGGGTGCCAAAAAGTTTAGAGGGAAATGTTGTTCAGAATGACGACCTTGACAACATACGTCAAGGTCATTGAAATCGGAGATTCCTCCCCTAAAGTAAACATTTACCTAATAAATTATTTTTCTTTCTTAAACAGACACCACTACGCCTCCAGAGGGGAACCCCCGGGGGCGCCAGGTGTAGTGTGGGATTTTTACCCACTAAAACCCCACGGCCTCCGTGAAATGTTTAATAATTTACATGTAAATGTCTGAATTATTAAGGCCTGTTGGCTCAAACGCTCGGACACCTATTTACTTCTATTCAACATAGGTCCATCGTGCCATGGCTCATCGAAATCGATGTATACCACACCCTGCCCTCCCCTTATCAGCCAAATTCGTCGCTGATGACCTAACAGTGCATGCCACCTAAAGCCCATAATTTAAAAAAAAGCATTTTGATGCTAATAATGTCTTGCCCCAGTGTAGTGAATCAGCCAAGTAGAAAATGTCTCACAATCGGTTATAGCTAAGAACAGGAAAGCCTGTTTCTTCTAAACGTTACAGCCGTCCGACGGCGAAACGTTCCACCCGTCGCACGCGGAACGAAGGTGGTCATCGGGCAATAAAAATATTATGGCAGGTTAACGCTCACACGGGAGAACCACCCCAGCCTATATGGTCGTACTATTAAGAAGTCAGCCCTCGGCGGAGATCCATGGGTCTCGGGGGCGGTGACGTCGGCGGTGGTGGACGACAGTGTCGGTCGAGCTGGTCTTAGGACGAAGGGTGCGACGAAGCGTGGCATCATCCACCAGGACTCTCGGCGGTCTACCACCGACGAGGCTGAGCGATGCTCCACGTCACCGATGCATTATTGAGCCTGAGAACCCTACAGGTGGCCTAGCGTCCTATTAGAACGAGAAAGACCGCGACGGAGTCGAGCCCGAGGGCCTCGACAAAGAGGGAGCCCTCCTCTCCCGTGGAAAAGGGACACCACAGATCGAAGAGGTGGAGAGCCGCGGCAGAGGGATTGCAAAAGTCATCGTAAGGGTGGAAGGTGGTCTGCCTCGACTTTCTGACTTCCATCGGGAGGCTCCTCGATGACGGACTTTATTACTCTTCTCTGCAGTAATTGTAGTACTGTGCTGCACGTTAAGAGCGCGGGCTCACCGTTTCGTTAAGAGAGCGGAGTTTTCTACACTCGCTACTTCTTCTGTAGTCCTCGAGTGCCAGAGGCTGAGAGCGAGGATGAGCGAGAGGGCACGTGGCAGCGAGAAGCCGTCAATTTCAGGTGCGTTCCGTTTCGCGCATTCCAGGAGGGGGTTGGAATATCAAATCTTTCGAATTCTTATACTCAGGGAGGGCGTAAGAATTCGTAAAAATTACCCTTGCGTAATTTAAGGACGGCCCACTACTACAGAGCCACTCCTGTGGAGATGGTTGAATTCACAGATATTCATCAATTATTTGGACTAAAATTAGCGACCACTCGCTCTAAATTCAAATGACTTTTGAAATGACCCTATATAAGGGGGGTTCTCGGTGAAACCTCTGGCAAATGACAGTCACAATTTCTGCGAATGCTGCGGAAGGAACGGTTAAAGGAGCACACGCGGGTGTTACTTTTAAAGGCGATTTAATGGCGGCTCATCGATCACGCGAAGTTCGATAAGCTTGTCACACTTGCGCCACGGGTTCGGTTAATGCCCACCCGATGACTTTTCGATAGTTCTGCGCGGTGCAAGGTGTCGAAAGGTTCGCTGCGGGACACGAGCGACTGGAAACTCGGGAGGCACGTCGATGCTATGCAAATTTTTTTCCTTGTCACGTCATGTGCGTCCTTTCGCATAAAAAATGCTGATCGATCGTCGAGGGCAGCGAGAAATCAATCCTCACGCTTGGGCTTCGAACAAATTCCATTTTGATGACGTTTCCCGCGGTCTTTATCGACGCAGCGGTATTTTCCAGGATGCTTTCGAATTTATATCCCGAAATGTATTTGGTTCTGACATTTCTATTTTCAATTCTGGTGGCAATCTGTGCTCGCTATAATTCCTTCCTAGCTCCGTTGTAGATTTAAAAGTGCCAGAGCATCTTCGAAGTTTATCTGAACAGTCAGAAAGTCATTCGACTTGAAAACCATCGCTTCTACACAGTCATTCGCTCTACGCGTCCTTTGCGTTCTCGAGGATCGCGCTGCTTTTCGCCCATTTTTTTCCTCGACTTAATCCTGTCGGTATCGTTCATTGTTCGATCACAATGGAGGCCTCGAGTGGAGGGATTCATTGAGAAAAAAGGCACGTGGCGTTAAGCATCCTTCCTGCAGCCACTGTCACACCTCTGCTGAGTAATTTTCACCTGGACCTCCCTGCATCCCCGAACACCCTCGATTCGCCACGGTAGAAACGCAATCTCACACCCAACCCAGCCTATATCGATTCGGTAGAGTCGAGATCGCCGCGATTAGCGATTTCTAATTAATGGTAATTACGTAGTATCACCGTGCCCAGGCATTCCAGGCAGACATTTAATTACAGACGTTCGTTGGCGGGCTTCCGGTGTAACGGGTAATTTTGCCTCCACCCCTGTCAGCTTTTTCATTAATTTTTAAGCAGCTCTGCGCAAACATTGTCGTTATCCGTGACGTGACTTTTGTTGTCCGAAAGGGTCGGCTGCAATTAGAAGCTCCTGAATAATTAATCGTATCTGAAATCGTAATGGGAACGCGTGTGGCACAAACGGGGGTGGGAGGGGGGCTGTTTTCGTAATTTAGTTATGACTTTGTTAATTCCTAAACTAATCCAGCTTCTGACTTCGCGAAGCTACGTTTGCTAATTATCGTACTATTTTGCGCTGCTTTTCTTTCATTAATAATTCTTATTGAATCTTCATATAACTATGCACATGGTAGGGCAAGAAGCAGAGGAACTGTTCCTAGCAAGTGTCCTAATGGTAATTCTTATAATTACACTGTAGCCTTTTCTCACCATTTCTCAATTACCACCCCCGCGAATGAGCTCTCGCGGGCAGTCTATTATTCGATGGAATAAGAATCCGACTTCGGTGAAACGTGTGGTGCGTTTCGTTGAAATGATCATATGGCGGTCTAAGGGGAAGTGAAATTTAACTCCGAAACAGATATTAACTTAGTGGCGCTCGTGCAGTCTTAGTTTCGGTTGCGCACGTGCGCGCTTCACACGATTGACAGTGATTGCGTGACTCGGTCGAGTATTCCATACACGGCACTCGTGCAGCGTGCACGTAAATGTTCCAAGCCACCCGTGATTTCACGTGGTCAATACTTATCTCCTTCCCCGCCATGCTGCACAGTTGGACAACTGGTGCGCGAGTCTTTCCTGCAGACTATTTTATCGAAACTTGCCTTACTCATCGAACGCCTTTCAGCTCTCGGGATCGTTCCACGGATGAATATCCCCCGCTAGAATTTTTAATACCTATCTTAATATTTAAAACCAGCTTCATCCTGATAACACTGTATCGGACGTCGGCGTGTTTTGCGTAAGCACTGCTTCGCAGTGCCTTCGCGTTCATGCTTCCCAGAAATCATCGACAGTACCGTTCGAACGTTCACTTTGAAAATAAATCAAACATGGACCTCGACTTCTACGGAACTTATTCGATAGAAGCGGCCACAACGATCGAATCGAGTCAAAGGTCCAAAACTTTGCTCCGCTCGGAGTCTCCACTCTGTCTACCATTAAACGAAATTATAAAAGTATGAACTGTTAGACAATGAAACCGGGGATCCACCTGGAAGCTAAGCTAAGCTGTGCTATACTATGCTAAGTTTTACAAAATTTAGCTTCGATACATCCTTAAGGCAACGTTTTCACCAAAAGCTAAGCTAAGCTGGGCCATGTTCTTTCGGAAGCTTCGGTAGCTTAAGGGGAGGTTCTGGTCTAGAGCCCCAAAAAATAGGTGATATTTAGGAATTAATTAAAGGAAAACTACTATATATAATTTAATGGGACTTGTTGCATTGTATTAAGGATGTCTTATGTTATAGAAATATATTTTTTGTTTTATAATTAATCAGTGCAAACAGCCCTGGGGAGTCGTTAAAGTTAAGGCGTAAAAAAATTGATCCAAATCGGTGGGACCTGTATCTCTAAAAGTTATTATCCGATTCGACTGAAACTTTTCTTATTTTGAAGAATATACTTCTGGCTAGGGGGGAAACCAGAACAAAATACAAAAATAACATTTTTTTTAGAAAATAACGACACTTCACGTTTGAAATCACTTTTCCCTGTATTTTTCGTCCTTTCAACGCCTTTAAAAATTATAAATTTTCAACTTTTTGTAATTTTTTTTAGTTCCCCCCCTAGCCAGAAGTATATTCTTCAAAATAAAAAAAGTTTCAGTCGTATCGGATAATAACTTTTGAAGATACAGGTCCCACCGTTTTGAGAACACTGTCTCGAGAAAAACGCGTTTGAAGTTTTACGTGAGCGCCGAGTGGCCGGTCGTGACCCATGCATTTGCCGCTACTCAAATGCCTATAACTTCGTGAATTTTACGAATTTCAACAAATCCTTTTAAACACGTTTTCCTAAAAGGTTGAACATTCGAAAAATGAAATAAAAAAAAATCGACATTTAGACCAGAACCTCCCCTTAAGGGGAGAAGGCGGGGAGGCCGTATAAATCGACCGAAAAATTAAAAAAAAATCCATAAACCGCTTCTAAAACGTTTCAAAAATATATTCTCAAAGTTACATGGTTGGCACTGGGCACTGTCAACGCGACAGGCACGATTTTGCTGCAGCGTACGTTTTGACGAAGAGTATACAGGAAACGGATTTATGAATTTGATTGAAAAAAAAAATTCTTACCCTTCGATATGTACATTATTAACTATACTAAGCAATACATTGATTTACTTGCGTTGTCTAGTTGAAATAAATGCCCGAAAACACCCTTACATTTCGGAGCGTTACAGTGGTCTGCCCCCTCAAGTAGGCACATCAATTTTTTCGGAATAAAAACTTGATTTGTTTTTGTATAACTAAATGGTTATAAACTCTTTCGGGGGGACGAAATTCAGGCCCCATTACCGTATCCCATCGCGCAGCTTCAGATCGTCCCCGGCTCGAGTAATTACAACGCGGTGCTGTAATTACCGGTAACCACCACGATGGCCGCTAATTAAAATGAGCATACAGAATCAAACTGCCCCAATTGATAGGAGGAGCCACGTCGGGCGGTAGTGAATAAGAACGTCACCAGTTATGACACGTACGGCTAACCCGTAATAACTGTGACAAGACAGAGCCGGTAATACGTATAATTTGGTGTTAAGTACAGGGTTTAAAGGGTGGAAATGGAGAGCAAGAGGACCCGGAGAAATGGTGGAAACATGTTGAATCCAGGATGTCGAGGGGTGATAGGGGGTGGTCCCGAACAAGCGAACGTGTAAAGACATCGCGTGCGGAATGGAAAAGCGAAAGGAAAAAATATATTGTCGCTAAGGCCGGCGCTCCTCGGATATCGCGAGGCTCCACCTCGCCATCTGGGGATGCATTTTGGCATATGCGCGGACGCGGCACGATGGTGAACAGTACACACCTTGCCGCCGTAAAATAACTGGGCTTACAGGTGCGTTTGCTTACGTGCAATTACAGAACTGCCCGCCAGGGACACATGCCTAATCGTTCCGTGCGCCACGGCCGACGGAAAGAAACGGGGGGGGGGGGGGGGGCGGTGAGGGAGACCGGGGCTGTTTGTCCAAAGGGGTAGGTTGACTAATTGTTAATAACTTTTCACCGACATATGCTCTACTGCGGAACGATTTACTGTAGAAAGAAGTCACTTCTACTATGCCATAGAGCTGTTCAAGTACTTGAATATTCGGGTAACTTGAAATCCAAAGCAAGCTGAAACCAACCCGGTTTCCGAGCCGACCCGAGTACCCGAATGAACCGAGCGGCTTGGGTAGAACCAAGTAGCTTGAATTTTTCAAGCGGCCCGAAGGAAGCGGGCGGCTCGAACAGAACCAAGCGGAGTGAATTATTTCAAGCGGCTCGGAAGAACCGAGGCGGCCCGAAAGAACTGAGGCAGCCCGAATGTATATCAGATTGGTTAGGAAATAGATTAGATATACTTAACCCAATTATAATACAGACTGCGGAAGTTTATGTAAATGCATGCTTTTATTGGAACGACTTAAACAAGCGGGACTTCGACAGAACTATGTTTTATCGTTAAGAGGATATTAAAAATATATTTTCGATTTTACATTTTGCATATTTTGGATGTACGTTGCATATTCTGTATATTTTTCATATTTTTTGCAGGTACGGAATTTGTTTACAAATTAGCTTGGTGAACCTCGGCATTAAAATTTAACAGTTTCATATTTTAAGAAGTTTAATAGCGTAATAGTTACATATATATTCAAAAGTTTAATAATTCAATAGTAGGCACAGCGACTTGATTCAGTTTATTATTAAAATATGAAAGAAAGGAATTAATATTTTATAATGAAACAACTTTTGTGGCATTGTGTTATTTTATTACCACTGAGATAAGTCGCTAATAACATGTTCTTAACTGATTGTACGTATAGTCAATCTACCCCATACTGTAATTCAACCAACCCCGATCATGGGGCTGGTTGACCAGCATGGAAGGTGTTACAAAAACATTAAAATACCTTAATCGTTGTCGCATTGAGTCAACTTTAATAATTTAATCAGATAGTCAAAGGTATGCCGTATCAAATATACTAACCGGTTTAATGAAATTTCGTCCACATAATTTATTAAAAATCAAAAACTGGCCTACCAGCCCCGGTCTCCCCTACTGGGTCGCTCGGAAGAATGGCGGGACCGCAGAATCTGGATCACCGCGATCGGAGTTAGAGGGTTTCGCTGCGCTGGTGCGTTACGTAAACGCTGCTTAGAAAGGGGTGCTTTTTGGGTGGTCAAAATGGAGGCATCAGCCGCAGGGTGGAGCGAGGAAATTTATTTGTTCGAGCTGCGGTTACTAGCTGGTTGTCGTCCTTTGGGGAACCTCGAAGCTTGGGATGAGAGTGGCTTGATGATTTAGCACTAGGGTAATGGGCGAAGAAATCAGGATCTCTAGTTTGATTCGCTGATCGTGTCTTCTGCACGCGGAGTCCGAGCCTCAGGATTGGGGAATGTGGTTCATGACTCTGTTCATGTTGTTAGAGAAGATTCATATCTTCCAACTCAGTAATCGTAATGTAGATAACGTGTGTTTTAGTGATTCCGTGTTTGGAAATATTCGTGTAAAAAAAGGGGCGATTGGAACGTGTACCGTAAATTGGGAGAACATTGGTAGTTATTTAACCTTTAGAGGACCGCCTTTTTTTTAAAATAATTGTGGTTTTCAGTTTCCAAAATTTTTATTTCGTGCAGAATTGGAGGACTTGCACAGAGCTTCAAAATGGGCTTTGCCGGTCCGGAACGGTAATAAAAATTTTTAAATTTTTTAAATTCAAAAACACGGTATGTCTGGGGGGTTCTGATACTGCTGATTACGAATCTATAGTCTGGTCGTAAAAATGTTTAACCTATATGGCAGTTTTATCGACCTAAACGAATGAACATGTACCAAAATTCAGAGAACTTTCTTTTAGCGTTACTCCGAATTAACGACGTTGATAGACAAAGTTTTTGTATAATCTTCTCTTCTTTTTTTCCATGTTTTTACTACTATTTTTGGTATTTTTGTGTTGTTTCAGGAATTATTTTATTTTGTCGCATTGTTTGTGTCCTTTTGAACACAACAACAACTCAGTCAAACACTAACACACGCATACGTATTTATATTTTGTATCATTTTTAAGTAGTGTGTTTACTCAAAGCTGCAAAAAGGGCTCTGCCGGTCCCCTAAAGGTTAATATGTATTAAAGGAAAAGGGCAAAAATTTTATGCATTTTCACACTTTCAGTACAATCGCAAAAGATGCAATGTTACGATAGGATACTTAAAGCAAATGTAAAAATGTTAATTTTTATATTATATAAGAAAATGTTACAGAAACATGCCGGTTCCCCTAGTTTACGGTATGTATTGGATAACATAATGGAAATATTTTTCTTGTAAGTTGTTCAAAAAGGTCTAATTAAATAGGCGCATGTGAGCTTAAACTACAAATAAAAAAAAGGGAAGTTTATTTCGGATATTTAATTGCTAATTACACGTTAACACGAGCATTCTTATAACGAACAGTTTTAAAAGCATGTACAAATAATCTTTATTTCTTACCTGCCAGAATGATCCTTCTAAGCTTGAGTGTCGACCAGTGCGATGCGGTTCCACCTCGATACTTTTCAATGAGAATATTCGAGAGATGAATGAATCGTCGTTGAAAGTACAGTGGACAGTCACAGATGAGTCTCCAACAATTCTTCTCTTTCCTTTCAGATTCCTAATCCCCCGGCGACCACCATCTTGATTCATTCAGAAGGACACAAATGATTCAGATTAAACCTTGCTTCCTTCGTTATCCCTTACTCGATTCTAATAAGTGTTTTCTACCATTCAAGTCTCAACTGAACCCTACCATTAAAATTAATATTGCCATTGAATATAAAGCCCTTCCTATCAATACTAATTCTATTAAACGACACGGCTTGAAAATACCCCCCTAAAAATCAGTACCAATATTCCCATAAAACTGAAAGATACATGCACCTTCATCGTTAGACTTTTAAACGCACATAACAGTCACAAAAATGATAAAAAAAATCACGCGAAGTTCCTCATTTCTGAAGCACAGAATCTCATAGCACCCAGCCGCCCTTATCCAATAAATTGCAACAGAACACTTCCCGTTTCCTCCTCAAAATAATCCTCCCACAATACTCAACCCTCTTTCTACTAAATATTTATTTACATGAAGCCACCATAGAGTCCCGAACTTTAGCACCCAAAGTTACTCCAGACACTGGATCAACCCCTCTAAACTTCGAACTCGAAAAGCCGAGTCGCTACCAAGGGACCAGACTCGAACCTCTTCCAGTGTGCACGCTCCAAATGACGTTGCCCGGATTTCGATAGCCCAGGGACCACCGCGCTGTAAGTGACCCCGCCGAGGGTGCCGGCGATCGCGGGTCGACGTGGCCGTGCCCGTTGAAATCGAGCCGGAGGTCCTTTATCGCGAGGACTGCGGCGTGAGTTGGCGCGCAGGGTGCGCGACGTGATCTATGGGCTCCTAATTTTTTGGTCTCTGCTCCAGGGGGTGGCCGTTGATCGCCCTCGCCGGCGAACACGCCCAGCGGAAGAATCGCGCGCGCACAAGGGTAGCTGAGGCGCGCAGGCGATTGGCCGACAGGCGGAGCGACCCCGTCGAAGCTCGCGACGGGGGGTGGGTTGCGCGACGAGGGGGGTGAGTCGAGCGCCACCAACGCCCGGCTGGCCGCGGACTGCCCCACCGCCGGGGGCGCGAAAGTCAACCCCTCTAATCGAGAAGAGCGTTCGACAACGCGGAGGATTTGAGATCGACGTGCCCACCCAGGAACCCCCATCAGCCACGTTGTCGCTCGCCCAAGGGCTCGTCGAGGATTTCATGCCGCGGCTGGGGCGCGTCTGCCTCGAAACGCGATCGCGGAAGTCGGGGGAGGAAGCCACCCGATATCCATTCGCGTTTCTCCGTTCTTTTTTAGTTTTCTAATGGGATGCTTGGGCGTGGGTTTATATCGCAAGCATAGCTTGTGGATCTTTGATGTGGAATCTCTTTTCTGGCGCATTAGTTGTCGGTGGCGTGTGGGAATGAGGAAATGGAGCTGGGTTTGTAAAAAGGTACTCTTTGTTTTGTACGTTCTGCACGTGTCGTTAATTTAAGTAGCCTTCTTTGCAGAGTTTTACACATAATTTCGCACGGGGATTAAAAAAGAGGGGGCTTTAACAAAATACTGTATGTGGGCTTGATCTTTTCTCATTTCCGAATTAATTTCCCGCGAATATCGTTCTACGTAGGGGAGACCGGGGCAAAGTGAACCCCGGGGTAAAAGGAGCTTCCGTAATTTATTCTTTAATAATAGAATATATTTACAAATTTTGGAGACGTAATAAATGTATGTAATACGACAATGATAATTATGCACATTCAGGTATCGAAAAATGGAAATTCATTTAAAAAATTAAAAATGAAGTTTTCGAAACTTCCAATTGGTTTTTTCAATTTAGCTTTTTGGATAATTTTAACTCCATTTTTTCCTGCGTGTTTATAACAAGCTTATACACATACATGTACACGCGTTTGAGAAAACTTTAATCCTAACATTATTAAATGATTAATTTTCCACTGAGTACACATTCGGGGCAAAGTGACCGGGGTAAACTGAGCTGCAAAGAAAAGATGCGCGAGTGATATCTAAATTAATTTAGATATTATAAGTACGTATTTTATTAAAAATTATGTATGTGTTTGTTTTATTTATAATATGTCAGACTGTTCATGTAAACAAAGTTCCTTTAAAAACACATTTTTCAGAAGAAAATGAGTTTAGGTTAGTAACACAAAGTACAAAGTTACAAAGTACAAATTATTAACATTAAGCTAGTATTAATGAAATATATTAAAAAAAAAAATAGTTTAAATAGTTTAAAAGTTCTAATAAAGTTGATTTTATAATTATATCCTTTATTAAAACACGTATTTGATTTCTGCTCACTTTACCCCAGAGAGTAGCTCACTTTACCCCATATATGTGGTCGATTTTGCATTTTCTTTTCAAGTTGAATTTTAATATACTTTAAGTTTATTTTAAGTATTGATATTCGTCATTTATCAATAGTAATGTTCAAATTATATTATAAATCTACTTTCACACATTTTTATTGAAAGTGAACAATTTTATTCGACTTCAAACATTTTTCGTCCCACTTTGCCCCGGTCTCCCCTACCTATTTGTTAATATTTCGGCTACATAATGGGTTCTTGTTTGTAACAACGAGTCGGTGGTAACGGCGAAATACGACGAATTTTAAGGCGGTTTTAGTAAAAGAAAAACTGGAGCAAGAGCTAATGAGTTTTATATAAACTTTCCTTTTCAAGGAGGTAGTCAGGTTCGTGTACTTTTTAGACAGGCGACAGCGGTGAAATGTTAGTGAGTGGCACCTGTGTGTTTCACACGGCGCGGCTGGTGATATTGCCGTTACGAGAGATAGTCGGAATAACCAGCGGCGTCTATGAATATTTCATTTATTATTGCCTGAAAATCGATGATCGTCATCTCTTGCCCGTGTGTTATACCGTCCACTAATCCCTAGATTCTTATTTGCGTCAATTACGTCAAACCATTCCCATTATTACCTCCACACGTTCCACGGCAAATCTTTCTGATGAAAGAAATGCAATAAACTACCCTTTACAACTCTTTCACCTTTACACTGCCAGCTGTGGAATTTTCAAATATCCAAGGAAACCAGATACCCCAAAATCTAATTAAGGAGCCATTCTACTTTGCGGGTCGAACGAGACACCTATTTTGGGACTATTATACGGATTCTTACGTTTCTTTTTTTTTGTTTGTTAAATATTTATTATTCCTCGCTGAATCGACCGGCAAAGTAGAAAGGACTCTTAAGAAAAACAATAACATATCTCGAAATTGGATTTCACACCAAAAACGCGCATCGTGATTTTATCATCCAATTCCTAAATACACTCGCTATCCTTTCGCGTGTTATTAAATCACGAATCGCGATATGTATCACTGTTCCACAGTGGTGGATTAAATATTTAAACTGGATGTTTGTCAAGCCTTGAATAACAATCCTCACGCGACAGGTACATCGCAATTCGGGCCAGTTATCATCTCGCTTATCATAATTAAAAAACAAAGGAATTCCAAAGAGAAAAGTACTGTATTACAGAGAAATGTTGTTGTCGACGTACGCACATAGGGATTTAAATCTCCGCGATACGTAACGTGTAAAAACACGCGCAGCAGGCGGGCAGAGAAAAAATTAATTTTACCCGCGTTACCGGCATTCCGCACGGGGAAAAGCAAGCAGTCTGCACTTGATAGGTCGAAGGATCCGCAGATGCTGGAGCACCTCCTCGACGTGGCAGGAGCAGAAAATCGCGTTGAAGTGGCAACGGTCGGGCTAATGGCTCGGAGACGATATTTTGTTAAACAAGGAAACCTTTTATCCCCCATACCACTTCTTAGCCGAGCGATCGGGGACAGGGACGGCTCCGTTTCAAAAGGACCTCCGCCTGCGTTCACCCTCGGCATCCCCTCTGCACTTCATCCTGCGAAGTAACTCTTACAAAACGTGCCTGTATATCCCGTCCTTTCCACGCACAGCAACCACCAACAAACACCCACGTTTGCACCTTAATAAAAAAATAAGAAGAAGAAGCAAAATATTTCAGCTCGACTATAGCCATATAAAAAAAACTCAAAAAGTGAACTCGAAGACAAGTGTTTTGCGAAAGTGACGTTTTCGATGGTACAATTAATCGATACTCTCGCAACTGCCCCGTGGAAAACGTGGGATCTCCATCCTGTGTGCTAAAAAGGGTATGGCAAGTGCGGTGGGGAGTTTGAAAATATTTGAAAAAAAAGTTGCCACCGCCATTTAATCCTCTGGTGTCGCGGACTCGAGCAGGACGAAGGGGAGCGCGATAAAAGCGGCCCTGTACCGTCACTTTGGTTTTCTTGTCACCAGAAACGAACGAGCTGGAAGTGTGAACCGGCGACCACCACGACAAGATACCACCTGCATTTTCCCACGGTTCGCCCACGCATATAACGCCATTCTCGCGGATTTCTTCGATCCCTCCTGCTTCCGAATCGCTCCTCACTTCCAGCCCTTCCGAGATGCGAATCGATGTTACTCGCGTATCCATCCGGAGCTTCGCTCCTGGCGAGAGTCGATTGACAAGTTAATTTCGCTACGTTCCTTCGGAAACGTTTAACCCTTAACTGGTATACAGTTTTTGGCAAACGTGACTGGTATACTGGGGTCGTGGCAGACCCCAAATAAAAAAGGACATAGAAATTTCTGAAGTCGACACTAGAGCAACCACTATGAATATTTTCTTCTTAGGGAATGTAGAAAATAATAGAAGAAAGAGAGTTAAACTATTATTTTAAAATTAATTAGAAACTCAGTTTACCAACTTAGACAACCGAAAATTGTACATCGAACTTTGGGTGCTTGGGGTCACGAGCGACCCCAGGGTATCAGTTCAGGGTTAACAATGTTCTGAATGTACTCTTGATCGAGCGAGCTGTGTACAGCGCTATCGTGAACAATAGGGATAGGGGAGGTAGGAATCCATCAATTTTAATCTAATCAGTCACGCGTAAATTTATTAGGCATAATAGGCACAGTGGTTTTATAAGTTTAATCTTAATATAATAAAGCAGAAAGTGCTTGTGTGTTTGTCGCCTAAAAACTTTCGAACGCTAAACTCTGGGGTCGTGTAACGTGTCTTCTTTATGACGAGTAACCTCTTAAATGAGCAGAAATTGGGAAATTCACCTTACCAACGACTAGTAGATGAACGGAGGATTTTTTATTTTAACAAAAACTCTATTTTTAATTAACGAGAAACGAACAATTCAGACATCGAAAAAGCGTGGTTTTGGTTCATCTAATGAATTCAACCATATATTACCAGAATTTATTTGAATTTTGAATTTTACACAGCGCCTTTATCAAAACAGCTGCAGCGGGAATGACTGTTATTCGTTTATTTTTTTAATGTTTTTCTATAATAAAATTACTGAAAGTTTCTCCATACATGTACTTTCAAAATAAGCGAATAGTTGTAAAAAAAATATACAGTGGATATTCCACAAAAAATTTCGGGAAATCGCGATCTTTTTCGAAAGCTGACTAGGCATCACCCCTTAAGATGAATGTCACTCTTCTACTTTGTATTGAAAAGAAACGTAAACTACTTTGAAGCAATTGCTGTTTAGTTACTGTAGTTAAAAGAACCGCGCCATTTTTAATTCAACCCTTTTTCCGTCAACAAAAAAAAATCGCGTAGTGAAAGATTACAGTTGTAGTATTAAAAAAAAAATGGTTCCGGCCGGGATCGAACTGGCGACCTTCTGCGTGTAAAGCAGACGTGATAACCGCTACACCACGGAACCCGTTGGATCTATTTTTCTTCATACAGGAATTGAATCGCAGCTTCAACACTCCTTTCATTTTAACACTTGTTACTCAATTACTGGTAAAAAATAAATCGAATCCCACGAGCCTATTTAATTTTAACTTAAAACACCGTGTATATCTGGAAGCTAGTGGGAAAACATATACATTATCACTTTGGAATAGATATCGCGTAACATTACGAAATCAGGCTTCACTAGATAAAGACAGCACGACGCTGCATATTTTATTCATTGTTCCTCAAGAAATTATAAATAAGTACGTATTTGAAAAGTCTATGTTAAAAATTGTATATTAAACTCTCGCACTAGGTAGTAGTAGATAATGATACGAGTGTGTTCGAAAGTGTAAGGTTCTCGTTACAGATGAGCAGACATCTATTTCGTCATTGCATTTTACTTATAAACATATGAAAAAAGTCGGCCTGTACAGAATATCAATATACATCACATATTAGTGGCAGTGATCCGATTACAATACATAACAGTGTACTTCGTATAAATTACAGTAACTACGTTACATTGCACCTCTTACGTTCTACTTAAGTCCTTAACGACACTTCTTCGGTTTCTTCTGATATCTACAGTGGTGGTCAAAAGAAAGATTAAACTGTGACAGAATTAAGATAGCTTCACTGAGACAGAATTCCATCTTGAAATTTATATTTTAACCAGTGATAAGAACGTAACACGCAAAGCCTATGTAGTTACATTAAGTTTGATACGCAGGCTCGTAAAGACACGAGTATTAAACTTCCTTTTGACGCCTCTGTACAACGAAAATGACACGAGTGCTTGGCATAAGTACATAAAAAGAATTATTGGGCGTGATAGTGATACTTATGTACCTACCTCGATTATTCGTCTCGATGTCATAATAACGGAGCGAAGCTAATGGAAGACAATAATGTATCATTCGTGTGTCAGTCTTGCCAATGGAGATTCCGCGGAGCGATTTACTTGAAACAAATTGGCCCGACCGTGAAACCGAACGCCTGATGCGGTGATCCGTAATCGACTGGATAGAAATCCACCAGTGGTAATTGTTGCAACTGCTTAGTCTGGACCACGAACACAGTTTCCCCTTTGTTCTTGCGCGACTTACACCCATCGGTTAAGATCTGGGGCCTGGCACCGGTGTACGAGAATTCGTCCTCGTTCGCGCCGAGCAGCTTCAGCGAGGAATTGTAACTGGAATTCTGGGCATTGTACCAAGCAGCGCCGTTGATACAGGTGTAAGTGAAGTTCTGATAAGCTTCTTGGCTCAACAGGCGCAGGAAATTTAATTGAACCACGCCAATAGTTTCGTATGTGATCTGTAAATGTAAAAAAAGGAACGACGGAAGGTTCTCCAATTTTTCTACATCATTCTACGTGCATCTGTAGACTCACTTTGAATCCTCCGCGTAAATTCGAGTACCAGTCCGTTTTATTATCTTCCTTTCTCCATGGTATGTTCGGCATTTGACTCGTATGGATGTCGGGATGTACGCAGGTCTCACCTGCGTTCGTCATGTTGCAATATACGTAGACTGCATCGTCAGCCATTCCTAGGTTTGGATCGATCCAATACCAGCCTGTGTTTTTTTTTATATAATATTGTTTTAAGTGTAGGTTTTTAATACCTATTCATGAAATCCTGAAATGTATTAAACAGAGCACTGACCATCGTTGAAATGAGGATGCCCGTAAAAGAGGTCCTTGCAAGTCCTAACAGGATTTTCTCTGCTTCCAATTGGTTTACGTATCCGATCCAGTTCCTGCCTCATGGCGTATATTGAACTGTACATGTCCAGAAATTTGGGCCCCAACTCCTCCCCGATATGGTCATCCAGGTTTTCTGAGTCTGTATCTTTCTCGTCAGCGTCGCCCCTGCAACAAGCAACCACGTTACAACGGCACCTGTAGAAACATGTTTCACATTTTCGATGAAATTGGGCATTATTCGAATTAATGTTTTACAACTGTTTTTATTCGAATGATTTAGGCTGCCTTTTATAGCACGCAAAGCTTCTTACGTGTTCTTCGAAGCGTCACGTTTCTTCCTCAGCAATTGTTCCTGCGTGAACAGTAATTCTGGAGGAATCATTGGTTGCTCCGCGGGTGGACCAGGGGGCCCGGGAGGCCCCGCGGGACCCGTTTCGCCTTTGAGTCCGTCATTGCCAGCAGTTCCTTTAGGTCCAGGTGGTCCTTCCATGCCAGGAAGTCCTGGAGGTCCATCGTTTCCTCTGGGGCCAGGAAACCCGAATGGTCCCTGGTCTCCTTTGGGCCCCTCGTGACCAGAAGCTCCTCTCACACCTTGCTCGCCCTTCTCGCCCTGCTCACCTTTCATGCCCACATGACCTAGTTCACCACGGTGTCCCTTGAGCCCCCGTCTGCCTCTGTCACCCTTCACACCCTTCGGTCCAACTGGCCCAACTCTTCCTGGAGCACCAACCGCTCCCGACATCCCTGGTGGACCATTTTCTCCTGCAAGTCCTGGAAGACCTCTCATGCCTGGCAAACCTGCTGGGCCTGGTAAACCTTGGGACCCTGTGGGGCCTTGAGGACCTGATGCTCCAGGCGGGCCCATATCACCCTTCTCGCCTGGCAAACCTGGGCTTCCTTGCAATCCTGCTGGGCCTTCTGGTCCCTAAATAATGTACTGATTAATTGTCTAGTTTTAAAAACCCTCTTTCTTGCAATTTGCTAAAGACTCGGTAGTAAACTAGTTTTCCCTGAACACTCTCCAAAGATTAATTGAATTTCTAAATAACTCAGTGACACACATTCTTCGAATACTTTCTCTCCAGCAAAGCAATAGAGTAGACGTAGGTAAAAGTTGGCAGTGGGTAAAAGTTCGCATCATGAGAATTTCATTGTTTGAGTTGTGGCAGCTGCCAATGGTGATTGACAGTCAATTGTCAATCAAGGCGGATTCACCAGTGTCGAATTGTGTAGCTGTGCTTCGTTTTATTATCGTACAATGCGGTAAGTACTGAATTCGTTAGTTCTGATGTAATTTTCTCATTTTTAGGAATCAATATTATTCTTATAAATTGATCAGTAAATATTTTAATGAATATGTCACCTGAAAGAGCTGAAATTCTTCTATTCAAAAGTACTAATAGAAATTTTCAGTACTCCTCACAGATAACAGGATTGATTTGTTATATTACCACAACTATTGTGAAAATTTCTCGTTGCGTTCTTTTACCCCATAACATACGAACTTTGCCCCACATATCGGGTAAAAGTTATATATCAGCTGTGACAGGTAAATTTGCATGAAGTCACTGCCTATCGATAATAAAGGATAGTAGTTATTTTTTACATAATATGACTATCAGTGTAATACCAAGCATTTTATGGAAGTCTAACCTTTTAAGCGCGCACTCTTGCTCCACTATACTCTATACATATAATTTTATACCTGCTTTCCAGGTGCACCAGGCAGTCCCTCTTTTCCGGGGGGCCCAATTTCCCCTGAAAGTCCAGGATCACCAGACTTTCCATCCTCGCCATCTTTACCAGGGTCTCCCTTCGGACCGACTAATCCTGGTTCTCCAGGCGGCCCAGGGAAACCAGGAGGCCCCACACTACCTTTTGGGCCTTCTGGACCACTTATTCCACGACTACCGGGTGGTCCTGAGGGACCGCTTTTACCTTCCTCCCCTTTTGGGCCTGGATGCCCTCTTTCACCCTAAAACACATACCATAAACATGCAATACCTACACATTTCACTCTTCAAAATTTCTTAAAGATTACTAAAAAATGCAAGCTCCTGTACCAGCTTCCCTTCAGGCCCACTCGTACCCGGAGGTCCCGGCGTTCCACTGGCCCCTTTCTCTCCTTGACGACCTTCAGGCCCTGGAGGACCTTGCAGACCTTCAGAACCCTTAGGTCCTTTCGGACCCTGCTCGCCTGGACTCCCAGCTGGCCCCACGGGTCCAACTACGCCTGCATCTCCGACTTCTCCTTTCAATCCAGGTGGACCTGGTAATCCTTGCGGTCCTACAGGGCCAGGTGGACCTGAGGCGCCAACAGGACCGTCTTCACCTCTTGGGCCTTGTCTACCAATTTCTCCAGGTGGTCCTTTTTCGCCGGGTAGGCCGATGGAGCCAGGCTCACCACGAAGTCCTTGTATTCCAGATGGTCCTGGAGGACCCTGTCGAAATTAATTATACATACATTATATAGTTTCTACTTCACTGACGTATAACGTAAATTGAATTAACCGCACCGTCTCTCCTTGAGACCCCTTAAATCCTTTTTCACCAGGTGGTCCAATGTCTCCTTTATCGCCATCTTCCCCTGGAACTCCAACGGGACCTGGAGGACCTGGTAAGCCACGCTGTCCTGGTAAACCATCACGCCCAATGGGCCCTGCTGGCCCAGGTTCACCCTAGTAGAGCAAAGTATACTTTGTAACATGATTCTATCGTCCCTTAAAGGGTCTCCCTACCTTGACGGACAAACAAAAAATGATGCGAACTTTGGGAATTTTTTAAAACAAAACCATTAAATATATTTACTTCCAACTTTGTGGCTTCATTTGTCAATCTTTAGAGAATATGAAAAAATAATTGTATGCAAAAATAGTGGTTATATCCGGAGTTATAGTGCTTCAAATAAAGCACTTTACGAAAATCATATGCGCATTGTTAGCATAAAATCAACCGTTGTAGTTATCTCAAATAGAAAATTTAAAAATTTCTGTAATCTGTATGAGTGCGGCTATCTCCCGAACTAGATTAAATGACTAATACTGAAAATTAAAAAAAATAGCAGCATCTAAAACAGACATCTATTTCTCCAAAAAAATCGCTGGTTTTTCAAGTCGCAAAAGTCTAATTTTGCAAAAACCGACTTAGTTTTAGTACCGGAAAGAATGGGACATCTACTGAAGATATATGCCAAGTTTGAAGTAAATCGGGTGATTGGTTTTTGAGATATCATCTTAACAAATTCGAAAAACATCATTTTGAGAATAACGCGTTTAAAGTTTCAGGTACCGTTTTTAATTTTTTTTTTTTTTTAAATGTTGCCTAAATATGTACAAATATTGGCATACAGTTTTCAATTAATATAATTTGGAGGTTTCTCTTTAAAAAATCCCAAATATCACGCTCCTTTTCAGGCCGTCAACGTAGGGAGACCCCTTAATTTGCACTACTGAAAATATTATTACCATATCTCCTTTTAAACCAACAGGTCCCGGTGGACCTTTTGGGCCTTGACTTCCCCGAGGCCCAAGTTCGCCATCTTTGCCGGGTTCCCCTTGAGCTCCTTTATCTCCTGATGGACCCTGAAGTCCAAGTGGTCCTGTTTCTCCCTTGGCGCCTGGTATTCCCTTTATTAAAGAAGCAAGATTTTTTTTTAATTTTTTACAGCATGGTATAGAATGTTGCAGTTTCAATTGTTAAACATGGTACAAACTGGTTGACCACTCAGTCCACGTTCTCCAGGAAATCCTGGCAGACCACCAGGCCCAGGCGGACCCTCTTCTCCTGGTAAACCGGCATGACCTGGGGGCCCCTCTTTCCCCTGCTCGCCAGGAGGGCCAGTTTCTCCAGGAACTCCAGGATTTCCAGGAATTCCAGGTTCCCCTGGTTGACCTGGCTCACCAGCTGGACCCTGTGGACCTATGACGCCAGATGCCCCTGATGGCCCAGGTGGTCCCGAGTCACCAACTGGTCCACGTTCTCCGTGTGGGCCAGGAATTCCGTCCTTCCCATCGAGACCAGGTTGCCCTGGAGGTCCTGCGAAGCCACGAGGGCCTTCGACGCCAGATGGACCAGGTTCTCCTTGCAATCCTGAGGGACCAGGCTGTCCAGTGTCACCCTTCGACCCTGGTAACCCTTCTGCACCTCGTCTTCCACGAGCGCCTCTGAAACCCTTTACAGAAAATAATATAACAGAAATCAGTATTTATCTGATATAATTACAATGGTATCGGCGCACTGGATCGGTCAGATTAAAACAATTATTATTTGAATAAATTAAAATAATACATCAAAGCTATTTTGCAATTAATTAATTATATATATTAGTTTCCGACGTTTCGATCTTGGTTTAGATCATCTTCAAGGAAAATTAAAAACCTATATAAAATACTGCGTATTTTAATTTATTAAAATAATAACTGTTTTAATTATGTTGCATGTAACTGTTTTATTTATAATTCTTTATCTGATATAATATTGTTACTTACCCTAGGTCCTGGCTCGCCACGTTCCCCTTGCGCGCCATTATTCCCCTAAAATAAAAGGATAATACATTTCTGCCTCATGGAAGTTTGTATTTTGTTGTCGTACTAATTCCGAGGAGTAAGTGAGGCAGTGAGTAATACATTTCTGCCCCATGAAAGTTTGTATTTTGTTCTCCTACTAATTCCGAGGAGTAATTGAGGCAGTGAGAGCGATAACACACCAACCCACATTAAACAAAATTTTGTTTCTTATTTTATATAATTAGTAGAGCCTATTGCAATACGATATTGCTACTAACTCAATTTCGAAAAAAATGTGAGTTAGTCCGTTGTTGCTCTCACAGCCTCAGTTCAGTTTTATATAAATTTTCGATTCGTACCCTTTCTCCTTTATCCCCACTAGGACCTTGTCTCCCCGGCTGTCCCTTATCGCCCTTTTCACCAAGATTCCCAGGGTACCCAATGAAACCAGGAGACCCAGTTTTACCCTTTTCACCGGAAGGTCCAGTCGACCCGGCTTCACCTCTTGGTCCTTCGAAACCCTTTGGACCTTCTAAACCCTCCAAACCAGGAATTCCTTGCGGACCTGACGATCCAGGTTCACCCTTTGCACCTGCATCGCCCTTTTCTCCCTCCAAGCCTCTTTCTCCCTTGTCACCGCGTTCACCAGACGCACCACGCTTTCCCTCGTCACCTTTCACCCCGCGAACTCCTGGAAAACCTATCGGTCCTTGCGGTCCCTGTGGTCCCTGTTCACCTTTCATTCCGGGGACTCCTGGATTTCCTGGGTGCCCAGGTGATCCGTCTGCCCCTGGGAGACCAGGGATCCCAGGCTTGCCTTGTGGCCCCTAGTAAAATTGTGAAATATTATTCCTCAACATATACTAACAAGAATAGATCCCGAACCCGAAAATTCAAAAAATTCTGAAACTTTGTGGATACGTAGGGGATTTCCTCCTGATTACAATGCATTTTTTTGCTGCCCAAATTCACTCTAAGGAGGTGAAATTAACCCCTGAAGATTCCGCTATTTTTCGATTTTATTTTGTAACACGCAATTTTTAAGAGATAGAAAAAAGTTTCAAGACGAAAGTTAATTCTTTTAATTAGATCTATCAAATCATGAAAGATTTATCAATTGTTTAAACAATTAGATAAAAGTTATAAACAAAAATATTAATAATGTTTT
The DNA here is from genome assembly GCF_050908995.1 of Andrena cerasifolii. NCBI lineage: Eukaryota > Metazoa > Arthropoda > Insecta > Hymenoptera > Andrenidae > Andrena > Andrena cerasifolii. The sequence continues at coordinate 15,886,836 of NC_135119.1, read as the reverse complement.
CTAAAATAGGTTTTTTCATGTGAAATCTGAACTGGATTGAATCTTCAGGGGTTAATTTCACCCCCTTGGAGTGAATTTGGGTAGCAAAACAAATTGCGCCGTAATCAGGAGGAAATCCCCTACATATCCACAAAGTTTCAGAGTTTTTTGTAAGAAAATCGTTGAACATCATCTGTTTAGACAAAAGTTCTATGCTCTAAGCAAGCTTACAACTAAACCAGTTGGACCCAAATGACCCTGAGGCCCCGGTGGACCAACGGGGCCCATTGGACCCGGTGTTCCTGGCGCGCCTGGCGGGCCCAGCGGACCAGTGTTGCCTTTCGCCCCAGTTGGACCTTCACTTCCGGGAATACCAGGATTACCTGGCATCCCGGGAAAGCCACGGGGTCCTATGAATCCTCTGGCACCCTGGAACATTTTCAAAAGGTGCGCAACTTTACATAGTCGCTTGAGTCGCTCGTATAATGGTATTTCTTCAAAGTATATCCGTTACCATTTCACCAGGTAAGCCTGGTAGACCTGGTGGCCCATCATCACCTTGCATCCCCTCGTGACCTGGTAAACCTGAATCTCCACTAGCACCTGGAGGCCCTCTTTCGCCTTTATCGCCTGGTAGTCCTGGCAATCCAGGTCCACCTTGTTCACCTTTCATTCCAGACGGCCCACTGAGACCTCTTTCGCCATCCCTTCCAGGTCGACCTCGTCTACCTTCTCTACCAGTATTCCCAGGTATCCCTAAATCAGTCCATCAAATTTACTTTTATTTTCAGGCAAAATGCGGTAAACTCCCACTACTAATTTTATTAATTCCAAGTTGGCTGTGTAGAATGAAGACGAGGAATAGTGTAGAGCGCGGCAACTATCTTTAGGTGTCTATGAATTAAGAGGGGAGGAATCGTCGACAGTCCGGGTAGCTCAGTGGTAAGAGCAGTACCCCGGAAAGTTAAAGACCCGGCCCAATTCTTTTTTCTGGAAGTTAACATTGCAAGAAAGAAGAACTTTGTGAAACTCACCCCTTTCACCGCGAGGTCCAGGTTCACCGACTTCACCGGGTTCCCCCTTCTGACCTTGAGACCCGGGTGGTCCCTCCGGACCTGGGATGCCCGTCAGGCCCATGGGCCCTTCAGCGCCTCTCATGGCCATCATGTGCTGCGAAAGCATTTGCCTCAGTGCCTCCGCCTGGGTGTCTGGCCCCTTCTCGTTGCCTTGTTGGCTCAACGCTGGTATTATGAAAACGTTGCCCGGTACACCGGGCGAGCCCTGCAAACCTGCCAGCCCGTCCCTTCCCGGTTCGCCCTTTTTACCAGGTGGTCCAGGTACGCCCGGGGGTCCAGGAAACCCCCGCGGCCCCGGTGGACCCCGTGAATTATAATAATCGCTGGTGTAATACGATCCATCGCCAGACTCGGAGTACTTTGGGGTTTCTTGAACTCCTCCAATTGAATTCCCGGAAATTTCAGGTGTTCCTTGGGTGGCTGCTTGATACACTTCCGCCCCAGTTATACCAATGCCGCTGAAAATCTTGGAAAGTCCATTTCAGATTAGTATTTATGAGCTTTAGAAGCTTTTACTGTGTATTTGAAAAGTATGGGTATGTTGATATTGTAGTATGAAAATTCTTTCATCTACCAAGAGGGTCGAAAAAACATACAAATTCAGGATTTTTTTTTAAAAAAAGTATTGGTTGAACTGACGCAAAATATTTTCCTACTAAAAGATACGTTCTCTTAAATAAGGCATAGATTATGACAACATTTCCAAGTTTGTTTTACAAAATCTTTCAACTCCTCCCTGTAAATATCGAAACATTAAATGTGGTAATGAATAACTTACAATGCTCTGATTCTGAAGACTCGTTTCCACAGTCGGTCTCGATGCAAATGTCGCATTCGTGGGTCTGTAAGGTAAATTATAGTCCTCATTGTCCTCAACCGATCCCTCTTCGGCTCCTCCTTCGTTACCCTCCTCATAATCCTCCTCTGCTTCTTTTCCCAATGTTTCGTTTTCCCTGTTGTAAGGAACATTCAATCCAGGTACCGTGGAATATGTTCTACCATAGTTTCTAGGTAAATTGGCAGTGTTGTAGTTCGTTTCGTAATACGGACTGCCAGTCGCAAAGGCGCCACCAGGAAAGCTGGAGCTGTCGTTATAAGTAGACGAGGTGGTGCGTATCTCAGATCCATAATTTCGCACGGTTGGATAGCTTTGCCCTAATATTTGTCTCGTGCGGTTTCTGCAATCTGGCGCGAAAACCGTGCACATTTCATAAGCTGCGTCTGGAATCGGTGCCATCTTCAACACCTCTAAACCACCCTGTAAATTCAGTCAAGGTTCAACGAAACACTTCAAGTTTCAGCTTTCATATGTTAATCGTATGAACGAAGGTCTTTTTAAATATTAATATACAGTATTGGAAATATTTATTGCATCGCTCTCAAACCCCTTAAGGCCTATTGGCTGAAACGCTCGGACACCTATTTAATTATTTTCGACATGGATCCATCGCGCCAAAGCTCATAAAAATCGGTGTCTACCACATGGTGTCCTCCCCTTGTAAGTGAGTCAGGGGAGAGTCTTGTTCGAAAAGGCCCTAAGAACGTGAAAGAGGGTGCGAATCCCTCGGCGTGAAAACACGCCGACGCCACGCAAGCTTGCGTAATTGTATTTATCCCTGTGTATTCACCAAATATGCGTTCCCTTCGACGAGCTGCTGACCAATAAGCACAATGCCACTGACGCTGATCGTTCCCCCGACGTTCCTGCGTAACTCTTTCGTAATTCTCTTACTACAGTCAACGATCAACGTAACGGCATCGCCCTTGACGCTGACTCCCAGACGATGCCACTTCCCGTCTGATATATCGATTCCAAACGAAATCGGTACATCGTCGTCGTCCGGGCTTGTGCTGTAGTACAGTGTGACGTCACTTCCCAATGACAGCACCAACTGTTCCTCGCCACTGTCGCTGTAGATGGCGAACAGCGTGGCAGCGGGGTACCCTAATTTTCACAATCGATCAAAATAGCTGTTGATCGCTCGGAATCGTGAGTTTTAAAATTTTAAATCGACGAGAAGGGTGTACGATGTTCCAGTTACCAATGGATTTAGGTCAAAGACAGGGGATAGTTAATGCGTACAGTATACGATAACAAAGTAAACGCAAAGTGCTCGCTATGAAACTTAAAATGTCGCGAGAAAATCCACTTCGAGGTTTTAGAGTTTTTATAAAAACTCTAATATTTTTTGTAAAGTTGTCGGCACTGGATGCACTAGGTATGTACAAATTTTGAAAGCACAGAAGATGTAGTACCGGGAATGGTAGCATTTAAAAATTCAGAATATAGGGCAGATGCTGCGTTTCACCCTCGAATGGCGGATAGCTCGACAGTCGTTGGGGCGTATGCGGGGTCAGCCTTGACGCGTAATATAATTCCATTCAATCAACTCCGAAAACGAGCTTCACACCAGACTTCAGTCTCCTTGAGATTTAAAATCTTCTTATTTTCTTGAAACAGCGATACTAATAAGTGAGGGTGAGTTTCTCGAAGCGTCAAAACCTCGAAACCCAGATAAGAAAGAGTGTAAAATCAATTAACAAAGAGTCGTTTGCAGTTTCCCATCGAGAATTTGTATATTGTTATAATTTTATTTGTATTTTCTTTTACTATGGTCAATAATGATTTATGCAAAAGTTTTGTTCAATTCAGTTCTTTCAGCAAGATTTTCCACTTACAAAACAGAACCAGTACTTCGAGTGTCGGGTTTCGTGTTTCGATAGGCAATAACTCAGTTATTGAAAAATATTTTTAAATAAAAAAATTACAATGCACGGTACTAGCTGCAGTCCTTAAAAGGAAAAATGATTTTTTGAGAAATGTGTTATAGCTTTTGAGTAAAAAATTTCCAAAGTTTCAGATTTTCTTTCTCGAATTTCCGGGTTCGGGATGTTCCTTTGCAAGTAACTCACAAAATCAATTCCAGCTGGGGTCAAAATGGACCCCGCGTGTGCCCAGCAATGCTTAAACTAGTTTAAAAGGCTTCGAATTGTTCGACGCTGAAGAATCTGATGAACTACCAACCGATTTTCGGTCTGGCGACGACTAGGATGGAAAAGTCGCGTGGTATGCCAGTGGGGAACAGAGTGTTCGTGTTGATCGTTAGTAACACGCTGTCTGAGATCTCGTAGGCGACAGTGTCGTTCCTCTGGCAACGATTATCAGTCACAGTCACTCCAACAGGTTCCTCCTGCATCCCTGTGCCGTCCACCAAGTCCACGATGCCCCTTTCTGGAATCGTCAAAAAAGAACCATCTTTCCACCCGTACGCATCAATGTCCCCTTCAGCATTCGTATACCCTAATTCTACCCGAGAGAGAGAGCCGCAATTAAACAAGCATGACGGCACGATGACGGCACGGCGGACAACTGGAAACCCAATAACCCCCTGAACCCGACCGACGTAACTCGTCGTGTTACGAGGAACGTTTAAACCAGTTCCATTAAGAAGTCCTCCTTTCCAGAGTGGAACATGCATTTTGCATGCTACGGGCAGCGGCTCAATTAACGCAATAGAGATCACTTAAAAACACATCCAACAGCGAACGGTCTCCAATAGAAGATCAGCTAATAAGCCGACGGTCTCTACAACGATTTAAACGGGCATACTGATACGCCCGCTGCATAAAGTAGAGCCAAGGATCGTGGCCAAATAATGCCATCCAGCGTTCTATACACCGCCCCTATCGTTCGCGGCTCGTGCATGTTATACAACGCTTCCTGAAGAACATTTGCAGGCCCGCTTACCCATATCTCGCATGGTGACGTCCGCCGTCGCCAGATGCAACCCCAATACGAAGAGCAGGCACAGTGCCGAGGGAACGGCGCGGATGGTGCGCGGCAGCCGCAGTGTTCTCCATTGCTGGTTCACGTGGTCCCGCCGCATGCTACCCTTTGCACGTCAGACCATGGTCTTCACAGCGAATTCCTGCCGACAGCTACTCGCCTCGTAGGGGATGCCCGCCGCGCCGAGACCGCTAGATCCAATAGATCTGTCGTGGATCGCGAAACCTATCTGAATGTTAATGGTCGTCCCATGATGCAGTCACCCTCCCCACGCGGCTTCCTCCTCGCCTCCTTCGATCCCTCCTTTCCGATCGCCCGCGTCCCACCGCCTTTCCTCGGCGTGAACGCCGATGCACCGCGCTGCGCGCATTCCACACATGTGCCTTTTAATGACAATTCCGCGTCCCTCCTATTGACACTGATTCGGGCAACACGTGCTGCCGCGGGGGCACCGAGGCTGGTGGGGGAGTTTTCCGTCATCGGGACCGATTTTTGTGCGAGCCGGGGCTGCGCAGGGTCCGTTACCAGTCCGCTATCTGCGGAGAGCTTGCGTCATTCCGCGATGCAAGCCTGGCGAATCAGTGGCGGCGTTTTCGCCTAGTGGCTTTCGAGTGGAGATGCAGGATGCGGAGTCCACGGTGACGGAGATGAAAATCAGGCTGATAGGGGAGGGCTTATTATTTTTAATTGTTCCGCGAGCGAATGCCATCGTCGTTTAACTATCGAGGCTTTAATTAGTCACTTCCCGAGTTGATGCGCCGCGCGAGGCGCTTTTCTCTCGCGTAAGTCAGGCGGTCTTATTATTTTCAGATTAGATTTCGGATGGATTAGAGGTTTCTCTTCATTTTGTAGATTTTATTCCATGTGCCTGGAGAAATATTGCCAGTGGGTATTGCTGATTAGTTGAGTTGTTTAATTAGGAACGTCTCGGTTAATTACAATGGTATCGGCGCACTGGATCGGTCACATTAAAACAATTATTATTTTAATAAATTAAAATAATATTTGATATATTTTAGTAAATTAAAATAATATTTGATATATTTTAAGAAATTAAAATAATATTTTATATATTTTAAGAAATTAAAATAATATTTTATATATTTTAAGAAATTAAAATAATATTTTATATATTTTAATAAATTAAAATAATATTTTATATATTTTAAGAAATTAAAATAATATTTTATATATTTTAATAAATTAAAATAATATTTCATATATTTTAAGAAATTAAAATAATATTTTATATATTTTAATAAATTAAAATAATATTTTATATATTTTAAGAAATTAAAATAATATTTCATATATTTTAAGAAATTAAAATAATATTTCATATATTTTAAGAAATTAAAATAATATTTCATATATTTTAAGAAATTAAAATAATATTTCATATATTTTAAGAAATTAAAATAATATTTCATATATTTTAATAAATTAAAATAATACATCAAAGCTATTTTGCAATTAATTAATTATATATATTAGTTTCCGACGTTTCGATCTTGGTTTAAATCATCTTCAAAGAAAGTTAAAAACATATATAAAATACTGCGTATGCTATTGAAAATAAGTCACCGTGCTCTGGCACAACGTGTGACTCGCGAGCCGGTTGGAATAAGACTAAGGTAAACCGTGAACAACACATCTGCTTTTAAAAGGTGAAAAGGGGTGAATACCGTTGACAATTATAAACATATCTAAAACCCCCGAAATTCAAAATTAAAGGATGTACAGTCTACAGTAAGTCTCGGTTAATTACTTCCCGACTAGTATCGCGAAGTGGTATTTGGTCACGATACACGTCAGGGCGAAAAAGTATTCTTTCATGTACTATCGGCAAATTGATTCTTTCGCTTCCGGTACACCCTTTAATTACAATTGCAATCGTCACTGACCGAGCCGAAGGTCTATATTCAAACTATAATACGCTAGCTATTGTGCACTCGTTGACTGTACACGCTTGAGTTATTGTCATCCCGATTGTTTTACTCTGAAATCAAGCATGCTCTAGAAAGACTTTGCCAAGGATGTGTTTCTCTAATAACTTGCCCGGTTGAAGAGTCCCTTTGAAAAAACACTGTAAGTGCCAGAATGAAAAGGAAAACGTTTTTATCGGAAAATATTCTACGTGCTAATGGTAATACTTTAGTATAGAATATGATTTTTGGCACTCACAGTGTTTTCTACAAGGACTCTTTAATTTCTCATGGCGTTATTAATAGAATAATTGCATTTGTTATTAAAGTAAGTAATGTCATTGGTATGATAATTAATCTTAGGTAAGACAAAATGAGTAGATTCTAAATTTTCCAATAATTACAGTTTATTGAAAAAGCTCCGTAAATAGCAATTTGGTCAGACAATAATCTGTTTATGTATTCGCATCTGCTGAATGGTATGCTAAAGTGCATATACGTAAGTATGTTTAAGGCGCAAGATTTGACAAATATCGATAATGTAAACGTTTCCATTACCGACGTCTCGTCTGTGATGGGATTGCAAGTTTCTTCTATTTCCGTGCGTAGGTGAAAATCAATTTTCATCAGAGTTAGTTTCAATTCTCACCGCCAGTTTCTACAATTCTTTGCGACTGAATTCCCCTCTGAATCGAAAATGAGGTATAGATATTCTATACCTGGTCTGTGATTATACTACATTGCGTCGGTAAGGTAGGGAATGTCATCAAAATGGTAAAAAAAATTTCAGCCAATTTGGGGTATGGGGGTTTTCGGAAGTTTAGCCTATCGATGCTTTAGTTTATGGGCGAATTCCACTTACGGCCAAATCGCCCGCGCCCACGACCGTAGGAATTTTCCGTTTTTGTAATAAAATGAATATCATATATTATATGTTCCTGTTTTCGAGTCGTCATTTATATTTAAAAACCTGTATTTTCCTATAATACCTTTTTCACAGATTTCTCTTCCATATTCCAAGATATTTTTCATAAATTTCGAAACGAGAACCACGGGCGTTGCGGGCGATTTGAGCGTAAGTGGAATTCACCCTATGTCAGGCAAACTGAAATACCTGTTGCGCGGGAAAAAGTACTTGAAATTTGATCTAGTGGCGCCACTGGTAAGTCCCGTTATGATTGGTTATGATTCAGTCACTTGCCATGTGGCAGGGGGACCAAGCCGTCTTTGTTTGGCTGAAGTTTTCCCGTTTAGTTAGCACCGTATTGGTAGGAGGCGCTAGGTACATCACACACACATACCTACGTGTATCAGTGAGCACGACACACAACCTTTCGACGTTGGTGAAATGTTACCATGACGACCGTCGTCATTTAGAAATGTTTGGCGCAGACACGAGGAAGTGTCCTCACTTTCCCTGCTTTACCCTTTCTAAGGCCGTCTGACCATGGATTGTCGCGTCAGTGACGCGTATGCAGCAGATAGAAGGATATACAAAGCAATTGAATATATTTTCTTTTCCTAAGAAAAGAAGAAATATTCAATTTCAATGTTTATCCTTCTATCTGCTGCATACGTGTCGCTGGCGCGACGATCCGTGGACAGGTTTTAAAGTAAACGGTACATTACACGTATACACATACACATACGTCCCGATTCACACCAATTCACACATTCACAGTTTAGTACGCACCTCATTGGTAGGAGGCGCTACAAACTCTGCTTCAACTTTCGTAAGAGGGAAGCTTGGCCCCCCTGGTACCGATTACCGAGCCCTGTCCCTATTACCGTGCCTTTATGCTTCAAGAAGCCGTATAAAAAAACTCGCATAAATAAATGAGGAAATAAATTGTTTTAATTAAGTTAAACTATTAATGTACGTGTTACAAACGAGAAGGTTACATTTTTAAACAATTAAAGCATAAAAAAAATATTCAAAAATTTATATGAAGATTTTTATGGATTTACCTAAATCCTTACCGGAAACGGTGAGGAACACGTACTTTACAGAAGTGAATAAATTGATAATTATCATGATTTGCACTTATGTAAATTGTTTATTATATCATAAAAGGTTCAAATTTTATGAAAAAATAGCAAAATGAGCATTTTTTAAATGTTTTCGTAGTTTTAAAGTTAATTCGGTAATAGGGACAGGAATTTAACGCTTGTCCCTATTACCGTGTCCCTCGAAGCCCACTGGCTCCCTCTGTAACTGCTAAACCTAACCTTACTTTCGTTTCTCGGAACGGGTGAACAGAAATTTATATTTGCATATTTTGCATTTGTAATGAAAAGGTCATATTAAAATTACATAAAAACACCTCTCGTAGAGCAAAAAATGTTTTGAACAGTTCAAAGTTCAAAGACATATCCTAACCGCGGGAACGCTATTCAAAAAAAGGGCTCGGGAATAGGGACAACGCATTTTTCGGGGCACGGTAACTGGGACAAAAACATGTATTTTTATTTCAATTAAAAAAATATGAAAAATTAACATTTTCAACTCGAAAAAATTCCTTAATACAGAGAAAAGTTCAAAACACCAATATAAATTTTCACCAAGCAAAATTAAAGTAAGAGAAATCAGTAATTAATTCCTTTGCGAGCAAGCCGGCGTCAAAGCACGGTAATTGGGACATTTACCCTAGGTTGTCGACCGTTGTCGACGCTAGTCGACGTAACAGCATTTATAAAATGAATGATAATTAGTAGATCCTGTATAGTATCTATCCTGTAGTATCCTGTATATTATACAGAAGAAATATGGCTGCTACTATCGCTGCTTGCGATTACGACAACACTTATCATTACACACCACTGCGTAAGTATGCGTACTTATGTTACCTCGTCACCCCTCCAGTAATCTTCCAGTCAGAGTTATTTGGAACATAACTCCCACATGCCTGTTTTTTAACCGACTTCAAAAAGAAAGAGGTTCTCAGTTCGAGGTGTTTGTATGTATGTCATACGCATTATGTTTGTCCGCGAATTTCTCCAAAACTACTGAACCGATTTTGGTGAAACTTATTGCATTTAGTTTGGCTTCAATCAACTTAGGTCGTGGAGAAATAATTATCAAAATCGATCAAGTAGTTTTGAAGTTACACAAAAAAATAAGAAATCTGATTCATTAATCAACTTCATTATTATTATTACGAGTAGCTCTTTTCGTAGGCCTATCCATATTTTTTAAAATAAATGTAGTTATATAACTTAAATAACTAAAAAATAAAAAAAAATAAAAAATTAAAACCGACTTCAAGAAAATAAAAATGCACCAAAAAGTAAAAAATATTTTTGTTATAAGTATACCTATATGTACACGTACTTGTGTACAAATTTTATACTTCCTTCCAATGAATTGTCGTACATACATAGTAGGGCAAGGAAGTAAGGACATTAGACAGAAATGGTAAATTAGATCGATATGAAAGATACGTTTCGACTTTATTAAAATATTGTTCTTCGATCACTGAGAAAGCGTGTCGCATTTGAAGGATGTGTGCGACAAACATGGAAAGATTACAAATAAAACGCGCAAGTACTAATAAACCGCGAGGGAAGATTTCGAGGAAAAAAGTTGACGAAAAACCACAATACTAACAACCTGAGCGGAGAAGTATTCCTGTTAACGGGTGCTTAACTTGGTACTATATGCATCACTGCATTTTTCCCAGTGAATATTCTCCGCTCATGTACAAAAAGCGACATGTACATATCATATACTCGAGTAAACACACACACACACACACACAAACGCGCGCGCGCACCGCAATGAAGAATACATTCTGCTGATTAACGTTAAACGTACAAATATCCTATGCAAAAAATAATCCTACTAATAATCCAATCCAGGTACAAGAAAATCATAATTATGTACAAATCGGCCGTACTTGCTACACATATACTCGCGTACGTGCGCAAGCACGCGCGTACACGTACACACAGCACAGCAGAGACACACGAGTGTGTACGTACAGAAGTGCATACTATATGTACATGCATAATACACATATTTATACATATGATATACGCATGATTACGCATGCTGTATACGCGCGTATACAGCATGCTTATTCAAGCAGGTACTATGTACGTATATGTACAGATGTATCTACATATACTATGTATTAATATGCTTATAAATGGTAGGAATATCCAATGTCAACGACTCTAATACTCAGCTAAGAATACCAGCAGTCCGACTTGGAAATTGAGCAGCATTTCCCTGAAAAGTTTACGGTGTGAAAACAATATCGTACACCTATTCGCCTATACTTATCCTATATCACATTTGTAATTCGTAAAGCATCGTTCTTCCCTTTCTTTTGCCCTCTCTCCTCTGTTTCTTCTAACCCTATTGCATTCGTTCCGCTCATCCTCCCACCCGATCCATCCCTCGGTTTCGACTCTCCTCCCCCTTCTTCAGGGGTGTAAAACGTGTGTCACAATATTTAGTGATAACGTAGTGATTCGTCGGAATACTTTGACAGGATAATCACGAGAACATGGAAACGTAGCGGACAAGCCCACTTGTTGTCACGTCACAAAAGGAAATCGTTTCAGGCTGTAGTAACAGTCGGACACCCGCGTTCCTTTCAATCGACAACAATTTTGTTTTTGTTGGTACGGTCGTCGTCTATCGTCGGTGGACCAGATACCATGATTTTCTCCTTCAAGTACTGATAGTTTTTTAATCTAGAGACTGCGTAATCCTGAAACGAGAATTACGTTGCGATCAGGATCGGGACCGAAGCTGATATTATGAGGGCTAGGCAGTCGAAGAATCGATTTCTTTTATTGCATTTTCCGAAAGTACTATCTTTCCTGAATAAAATTCCGCTTGGTTTATAGTAAAATTCGCAGAATTTGACAGCAAAAAACGTCAAGCGGCAACCTATAGCGTCGCTTTTGCCCAGAAACTTTAAACGCGTTTTTCTCGAATCTTTTTTTCTCTTGGTTTTTTCCTGATTACGAACAAATTCAGATCGACTTGAAAAAATCACGGGATATGTAAAACATGTGCCTTTCCACGTGGAATCTCTGATATATTCCATAAAAATTCGACATTTTAATAAAAAAAATTAAAAAGTCACCGGCTTTTTAGCAGCGCACAAAGTAGAAATAATTTCTCTCGGAAAAATCGCCTTTCTTCAGCCACCAATCGCATGATTTTGATTCAAATTTTTGTTTTTATAGGTTTCGCTGGAAATTATGAATCCAACAAATAAGAATCACAGAAAAACGATATAACGTTTACCAGTCTGCAGCGCCATTTTTAAAGCACATATATATTTCATACCAATTATTTTTCAATCTGTACGGTTTGCCATAAACATTGGGTAAAATGACACATCTGGATTTGCTTTCGTTGTTTAAGAAACAAATAAAGGACAGAGTCTCTTTCTCACGAAAATCGACTGCCTAGTTCCCTGAACGCACGCTGTACGCGCTGCTTACCCAGTAGCCGAACGGAATTTCCGATAGCTTAGCGTTGACGATGCTCCATAGGCCCCAAAACAAGTGACTAGCCAAAGAGAATATCTTGATCTCCATCATGACGCGCTCCTCTTCCGACAGCCCTTCTTTACCGACCGTCTTCAAGTAACTTTTAACGAAATGGAGCTGCGAAAGAAAGCAAATCGGTTACACGCGCGATAGGATTTTGCATCGAGTGTAATTAACCGATACCGGGGAATAACAAGTAGTATACATACATATGCACACATATACATCAATGCGTGCGCGTAAACGAGTGTAGAATCCGTTGATTCCTAAATGAAGCAGGCACGCGTGTATATGTATATATGTGTGCACATGTACATTTGTTTACGAGAGATTGGTAGAGTTTTCAAAGAAGCTTGATCTGAAAACGAAGAGCATAGAAATAGTACGCGGTAATGGTACGTAAATAGCACCTGTCGGTTGGAAAGAATTCAGTGAATTGTGTAATCGGAATTACTACGCGTCCGTAGGGATATTATACTTCAATACGTCAAACGGATATTCAAATGTGTCGAGTCAAGTGTCTTAATTGGAAATAACGCGGTTTACCACCCATAAGACACTGTACATTTTTATCAAGCAATGTAGATTATGGATCGACTATCGAGAATGCATGTGGAGGTGTACTCTATAGTCGTAGATGCGCAGGTACAGGACTGATGTTGCAAAGGTGAGTGGTGGCACCGGTTGTTCTGGTTCCACAACGTATGGTGCGAGACAGGATCCGTCCCACTAGCAGATCAACATGCCTCCCATTATTCCGATTAGTCGATCGCAGGCATCAGCCTTGTCTCACCGAATCGTGGTCCTGTGAAACTAATATATACACACGCAGCACACGCCAAGTAGTCCCCTCGATCTGCTGTCGATAACTCTCGAAATCGCTCAACCGATCAACCGATCACGTATAGGTACATACGCGTATTTCCGTGTACCGCATGCAATCGAACTTGGTCTTGCGCTTGTAATTTTATACTTTTCTTGGGGATGGAGGAGATGCAGAGGGGGAGGGATTTTTCAGTAGTAGTGGTGGTAGTGGTGTCAGTAGTAGCGGTAGGGGTAAATTGTTTACTTTAGTGGAGGATTCTCCGATTTCAATGACCTTGGCATACTGATGTTGTCGAGGTCATCATTCTGAACAACATTTGCCTTTAAACTTTTTGGCGGTTGGCTTTAGTTTACGAGATATTCGCAAAAAACTTTAGTTAACACTAAGCCTACCGAATTTAACACATAAATCGGTTCGCTGCATTTTCTTATTTCCGCTACGCCATCTGGTGGCGAAAATTGAAGCAGTCTAACCGGGTTAGCTGTCACATGTAATTGGCAGTATTGGGAATTTCGACTGTTTGATGATCGATTTTGTAAAATTTAACAGACTATTTAGTGACAAAAACATTATTGCACTGTTTCAATACTTGTGTGACACCAGTCCTGCAACGCGATTGATCCGATTACAGAGGTTACTTTAGTAGATGGCGCTCTCACAGTGTTTCCCAATAGCGTCGGCTGTGAAACAGTCGACGGCGAGGAAAAGATGGTTGTGTTAGTAACGTCTGTATAGGCAGATTTCAATGTACGGGAGACCGGGGCAAAGTGAGACGAAAAAAGTTTGAAGTCGAATAAAATTTTTCCCTTTCAATAAAAATGTGTGGAAATAGATTTATAACATAATTTAAACATTACTATTAATAACCGACGAATAGCAATACTTAGAATAAACTCAGAGTATATTAAAATTCAACTTGAAAAGAAAAAGCCAAAACGGCCACTTTACCCCATATATGGAGCTACTATCTGGGGTAAAGTGAACTGAAATAAAATAAGAACTTTAATTAAGCATATAGGTAATTATTAACCCCTTGTGCTGAACTGACGTGTGTAGCACGTCAGCTTCTGGCTTTTTTGCACCGTGATTGTCAAAAACAGTGGCAGATTTTTCATTTCTTTGTGGTTAGAATATTGCGCAGCTGACAGGTTAGAATATTGCGCACCTCACTTGCGCATCTGTTCTTTGCAGCTCAGTGTCCCCGGCCACTTTACCCCGAATATGTACTTAGTAGAAAATTAATTATTCAATAATGTTGGGATTAATGTCTTCTTAAACGCGTGTACATGTATGTTTATAAGGTTCTTTTAAACACGTACAACAAATTTCGAGTTAAAATAACACATTTATGACTCATTTATCCAAAAAGCTAAATTGAAAAGAACACCAATCGGAAGTCTCTAAAAATAAATTTTTAAATTTTTAAATGAATTTACATTTTTCGATATCTGAATGTGCATAATTATCATTGTTATATTACATACATTTATTACGTCACCAAAATTTGTAAATATCTTCTCTTTTTAAAGAACAAATTAAGAAAGCTCATTTTACCCCGGTCTCCCCTACAATTATGCCTAGTTTTTTGGGAATATCTCGTAAACCAAAGCCAGGCGCCAAAAAGTTTAGAGGGAAATGTTGTTCAGAATGATGACCTTGACAATATACGTGAAGCTTAAAGTCATCGGAGAATCCTCTCCTAAAGTAAACATTTACCGCGGTAGGTAGTAGTAGTAGTGGTAGTAGCACTAGTAGTGATAACATGTGGGGCGGAGGGGGCTTAGGCATTCCCATTCGGAAAAGCATTCTCTCAGCGAGCCGCGATAATTTCAAGTTAACCGTCTCTCCGAGGCTAGAAAGTAGAATAACGAGGCAGCGAAAGCTACGAAAGTTGAACTGATGGATTTTCCGATGATATAATGCGCAACTTCTCCCCATAACCGTATAAAGTTGTTTGATCTATGCGCCGTCAGCCGGAAAGAAGCCCACGCGTTTTAGGTCATTTATTTTTCCGTAGTGAAAAGTTCGATCGCGTTTCAGGACGCGTCTAGAACACGCACGTTCCTCGATTGGAATGGAATAATTCGCCCGCTGAACTGGGCGATGGCGCGCAAGGGCAAGTCGAGCGATACTCCAACATATATGTAAACATAATGGACAGGATAATAAAACGCGATACCTTACCCGTGTTGAAATTTTCTACGAATGTTTTGAGAGTCAGAGTCGGAGTCCAAGTTCTCCGAAACTTACCTTCTGCTCTTTTGTAGATCCAGACCCTGGGCGCTCGTGAAAGAAAGGATATTCCGCTGCCGTATAATCGTACTGCCATTCCACAAAGTGATTCGCTATATCGAATCCTCGGTAGTTGTACGAACAGTATTCAAAATCGATAAGGACCAGTTCCGGTTTCCGCGTGTTTTGTCGTAACAATATATTACCTTCTTGCATATCGTTGTGACAAAATACAACCGGATATTTCTGCTGCGTGGCAAGAGACCTAGAAATAACCGTGCGGATCTCTTATCGTACATCAGGCCTTCCCAAGTAGGGGAAAGCCACTCCTGAAACATATGTTTCTCGGTTCTCCCTCCAACGCTACGCCTTCAGCTAAGGTGGGGCGATTCCTACTACCCTTTCTCCGAGGAGACAGTATCGCCGCTAGGAAGCATGTTGGGGCGCTTTAGGGTGAAAGTACCAAATGTGTCGAGTTTTTATAGGAAATTTCATAATGACTTAAAAATGGTAGGAAAAGTTCAAATTTAAACTAGCATTTCAAAGTGACGTAAAAAGAATTTTAAAAAATTATTACATGCAACTATACAATTGTTACTGTATCGTATGTAATAAATTTTTTTAATTCTTTTTACGTCATTTTGAAATGCTAGTTTAAATTTTAATTTTTCCTACTATGTTTAAGTTTAAAAATTAATATTTAAACTAGCATTTCAAAATGACGTAAAAAGAATTTTAAAAAATATTACATACAACGATAGTTTAAATTTTAATTTTTTCCTACTATTTTTAAGTTTAAAAATTAAAGTTTAAACTAGCATTTCGAAATGGCGTAAAAAGAATTAAAACAAATATTACATACAACGATACAGTAACAATTGTATCGTTGCATGTAATAATTTTTTAAAATTCTTTTTACGTCATTTTGAAATGCTAGTTTAAATTTTAACTGTTCCTACCATTTTTAAGTCATTATGAAATTTCCTATAAAAACGACACATTTGGTACTTTCACCCTACAGCGCCCCAACATGCTTCCTAGCGGCGATACTGTCTCCTCGGAGAAAGGGTAGTAGGAATCGCCCCACCTTAGCTGAAGGCGTAGCGTTGGAGGGAGAACCGAAACATATGTTTCAGGAGTGGCTTTCCCCTACTTGGGAAGGCCTGTCGTACATTACCATGAATCGAAATCGAGAAGAGAGTAAGAACTTACCTGAACCAATTGATCTCGTGATTTAGGTCCATCGTCCGTATCGCGTTCACGTTCTTCAATTGCCGAGCGTCCACGTCTTCGATGTTTTCTAAAATGTCCGTAGTCGTGTCCAACCACTTGGCCATGGTGTCCCAAAGCCAGGTAGGCTCCTTGCTTATTGGAACTTGCATCATATGAATCTGACCCATCTTCTCGGCAATCATAGTGCTCAAGATAGGATCTGCCAATTCTTTGGTAAGCAACGGTCTAGCCGGTATATATTCCTCTATACGACCTCCGGGGAATATACCGTGCAGCTTGGGCCCAAGTCGTCTTTCCGACAGCAGCGTAAAAATCACCGACTCGGTGATTAGACCTTCCAAAGCCCTCTCCCCGTGTACTTGACCGTATAATCGTAACAGCACTTGCCTCGGTTCGCCACGAATCGGAACAGTTCCGTCTGGTAATTGAACGTTGTACAGCCAATTACTCAGCCCGCCGCTGCGAATTAAAAAGAAACCCACTTACACATCTACATATCTTTTTTTTAGCGATTACAACGTGCAAGCGACTATTGAACTGGTTGTTGTTGTTGTTGTTGGCTATCCGACGGGATCCAACAGCCGTGCTCGCGCCGCGGCTGTCTTGGCGGAGCGAAAGGGAAACCCGCAACGATGAATTTCCAATTTTCAAGTATCGGTGAAAAAAAGATTTTGCAACAGCCGACGGGATTTCGTTTAAGGGGCCATGCTCAGTCAGGAGGCCGGAAAAGGGTGCTCTTTGGAATTTTTTTACTCAAAAGCTATAACACATTTTTCAAAAAAACTTTTTTCCTTTTAAGGATTGCATCTAGTACCGTTCATCGTAATTTTTTTATTTAAAAATATTTATCAATAACTAAGTTATTGTCCATCACTCGAAGGTTCTCTAAAAAAAAGGCTTCTGCGGTGACCACTGCTGCTCAAAACATTATCTAGTATTTGAGCGAAGGATTTTTTTATCCGATGCTTAGTTTTCTTTTAATTGGCGAAAATCAGACACGATTTATGATAATATTTTTAATTTTTCCTTTAAACATCAGCCATTTTTTCCCAAATCAATATTTCGAAAAATTCTTCGTTGAAATACTAGATAATATAATATAATAAGTAAATTCTTTTGAATTTTTTATTTTTGATGGTCGACTTTCGAGCAGCAGTGTTCACCGCAGAAGCCTTTTTTTAGAGAATCTTCCAGTGATGGACAATAACTTAGTTATTGATAAATATTTTTAAATAACAAAATTACGATGCACGGTACTAGATGCAATCCTTAAAAGGAAAAAAGATTTTTTGAGAAATGCGTTATCGCTTTTGAGTAAAAAATTTCTAAAGACCACCCATTTTTCGGCCTCCTGACTGAGCATGACCCCTTAAAAGCAACGGTTTGGTAGAGTCGAGTATTATTCATATATCGCGACTTATCGTTTGAAGTCCACAAAAAATATGCGAAGCACAAAGGGTACTAACCTGATACGTTTTAGCGCGATATTATCCGCGTTAACATGCTTCCAGACGCCGTGAAGGTAATCGCGACAAATACGCGCTGCCATTTCCCGCATCTCTGGATTCTCCTCTGACATCTAGTGTAGAAAGTATAGACACAATGCCGATTTAATAATCGTGAATAATAAACGTACAAGCGCAACGAATGCAGAGAACACGAAAGAACGAGAATATTCGGAAAGCTTTATTCGCCGCGCTACTTGTCGCTCGATCGGTTATCTTTCGATCGTTCGTGTTCGCCGGGCGGCCGGCATCGCGTTGCACTTGTAACCAGCGAAGTTAATGTTGTGATGCATGTTACTCTCACCAATATCGATCTTACAGAAGTGTGCGAGACTCGAGGATTTCGGAAAGCAGGAATGAACGCGCAACCAGTGTTACATACGGTAGATGGTCTCGGGGGTCTAAATTAGGAAAAGGAAAATCGCGGATTCGCGAATCTGCGTTTCATAATCACTATCGAGCGCGGCGCATTGCGAATAGGTATACATATAATTATGTACTGTACGGAGGGCTAGCCGCGGTGGTGGTTTCATTACAGTGTTAATTCTCTTTGCTCACTGTACGCAACACCTATCGCGTCTCTGTTCTGCTGTACGACGGGCGCGTTTCGTCGAACGTGTAATACACGTTACGTTTCACGGCGGCAGCGGTTCGATGCGCGGTGCTGCGGCAGAGTATACTTGGCCTTCAAAACGTACATGAACGGGAGCGCTCGATCGCCGGGAGTATAATATACGAACGCGCCGCTGCCGCCGCCATCGCCGCTACGCAACCAGTTGTGTTGAGATTGCGCGAAAATAACGATCGATATTTCGTCCTGCGTACTACAATCATTCCTTATTCCGCGCATTCCTCGGCGCGGCCGGTCCCGCTTACAACAAGTGATGAACACGTGAAACATGAAACGCTGAAGCTGCTATCGCGTGTAAATATCCAAGTACATATGTATCTCGTATGTATGTACTCGAATGGTCGGGAGTTGAGAAACGTTTCCATCGCTTAATCGTACGATATTTTGATAAGCATACTCTTTCAATATTCCTTCCTCCTCGTGCGTATCCTGTACAACTACTCTCTCTCTCTCTCTCTCTCTCTCTCTCTCTCTCTCTCTCTCTCTCTCTCTCTCTCTCTCTCTCTCCCCCCTCTGTCGTTCTGTTTGAACATGCCGCTTATCGACTTGACGAGACGACGAGAAATCTTGACGAATGCGTTTGCCAAATTATTCAACAAGTCCCCCAAGTTTCCTTTCAAGCCCCCTATTCCGGCACGATCGAGTAAATACTGCGCGAAAAAATTCCGCACCATGCGTAGGTCGGTAGCATCGTGGGTCTTTGCTTATTTTTCGGTCTGTATCTATTATTTCTCTTTTGTGTTTACTGCGTGGCATACGTGTGTCACGGTCATTGTTGAACGAATCGCTGGCTTCGTGGCAAGAGGATGCGCGCACGCACCAGTCACCACTCGGATACGACAAAAGCATTCGGTTCTCGTAAAGAATGTATCGTTTCGCACACAACTAACGAAACGCTCGTTCAGCCGTGTACAATGTACATAGGGGAAGAGGGTCTAAAACGATCCGCTTAAAGCGCAATTCATGTAGAAAATGCATATGCACATTATTTAAATGAAAGTAAAGTTTTTGTAAGTTAGTTTATCTACCTTATTATAGACTTAGATCAAATTCAGCTACCTGATCAATTAAATGATTACTGGGATCATTTTACCCTACTAGAGAGGGTAAATATCATATGACCGCAAACATCCCACTCACATTCAGTGGTTGAATATAACGTGAAATTATTACATTCGGTAACAGAACATATATTAAACTAGTTTTTCAGCCTGTCTTCGCCAGGCAACACTATCCCATATAATAAGACGCGCAAGATAACCACAATATTTGTTGGAAACTCTCCTAGCAACAATTTTCGTTGCGAAATACGAAATTTTAAAACTCTTGCTTATGAGAAGGTTCTGTGTAGCTGTCTAATTAAGTGGGGCCTAGGTCACATACATACCCAAACTCACTGCCCAGCGACATTTGAGACCCCCTCCCCCCTAGAAACGAAATAATTCTCGATATTATTACAACAACTAATGTGTGACAAAGACCCCGAATCAAAGCAATTTGTGGAGTATATTCAATCTCACAACAACGCTTTTTCGTTGCCTCCATGAGAACCCAAATAAAGGGCGCATTTCGACTTGCGTTGAGCGCGCGATTGTATCTCCACTGCTTCTTGGAATCCTTCGGTCGAGAATGAGAGAACTCGTGAGCGAGCGAGAGAGGACGAAAGAGTCGCCACGCAGTACCTCGGCTATTAAAGAGAGAAAGCATGATATTTTGGCTCGCTCGCTTCGTCATTTAGCTCGAGCTCGACCCGCGTGCGGGCCTAGATACAATGCAGTAGCAGCTACTACATTGTACATAAATATCTGTTTAGGCCACAGGTACTACCCATTATCGAATTTTCCAGGTTTTTGATTTTCTACGGCATCTTTGGGTGCCGAGGAAACTTCATGCCGAATCTGAACCTTGTAGGTCATCGGGAAGTACGAAAGAAAAGCCTCTGAAAAGATTTTGCTAACAAACGAACATCCACCTTAAGCGTTTTATTATATAGGATTATTGTTGAATTGCCATTAAATTCGCGAACAAAATAGCTGTCACACTAAGCCGTTTATGACAAAAGTTATGCAATATTGAAAAATACCTTACCTTAGATAAAAGGCAGTAATTTTGTTTTTTTTTCTTGTATTGTACATCGATATTAAGAAATAGCAGAACTAATAGTCGCAGAACAGCCAGGAATCAATTTGCCCCGAGGGATCGTTTTAGACATATTTCTAACAAAAGCTTTGAACCCGTTTCCCCAAAAATCGTGAATTTTTAGTTATGTCGTTGTCGCAGCAAATGAGCGATATGCATCTACTACGATGCATGAAACCGATTTGTTATCAAGAATCATGCATGCCACGGATACGCTTTACATTATGCGAAAGTAGGCATTAGAGACGCCAGTTTTAAACGTCCGCCGAATCAAGTTTGCACATTCGTTTGTTATCTTATTTGCGTTGCATAGTAACCACCTTTTCTATCCCATCTTGCGAGTAACGAAGAACGGTGGATTTGGATTGGTTTACCCGCTCGAACAATGGCGTATCCGCTCGCTGTATTAACGTGCTCCGTCGGCTTCTAGAACTTTTCTCCGCAATTAGCAGTTTTGAAATTGTACGATCGATAAACGCGCCTGGCAAGAGAGTAAGCTCTGAGCTTAAATAAATTGTTCACTGTAATTGCAGAGTAACGCGTCAATTCCGGTTACGGTATGTACATACATACTTGTGTATATGTAGATCTGTACATACGTATAATTGTGCACCATTTAAGAATTAGACGCGAAACTTCACAATATCCGTTACATAACCAAGTTTCGCGAACTGTGAAACATTGAAACATAATCCACTCGAGCGGCAAGATGCTATTAAGGATAATAGCATACAGAGGCGGACTCAGGAGTCTTTCTTGGAATTGGGGCGAAATATGTAAAAGTACATAAGCACATTTTGAACCCTCTTTTAAAAAATTAAAAATTTCCTTGTAACTTATACTCTAATATCACTATCTGATACTATAACCTAAATAATTAAATCCACATTAATTATTTATACAGAATAATACACAATGTCATAATATTTTTAGTACTTTATTACTCTTGAGGGGGGGGGGGCGATCGCCCCACTATGGATCCACCCTTGATAGCATAAAATGTACAAAACATCAACTGTCCTTGAGCTACTCATCAGAATTCTACCGTTATCGCGTTATTCTACCAACAACTCCCCACTACATATTGCACTACCTACCAACATAATATTGGCACCACTTTGACTGAAGAAATTGAAAGTTCTACTTGAATAAGAGAAGTGCGATAGACAATGCATTTCTACATAATCGTGCGAAATTTCCAGGTCCTACGACATTCTGACGTCAAGTTATGCAGCCAACCAGGTGAAAAAGTGTGGTTTCCAGAAAAACGCATTTAAAGCTCGTCAGCCGCATATACAATGTACTTGCGCACTGCTGTTACAACGAATTTTCCCGTGGTACCTATCGTGGGATTTTTCTCGATTTTTTAAAACTGCCATAGTGATGTAACCCCTTAAGGTAGACTGCTGTCGGTACATCGCAGTTTGAGTCATTTTTATCCTTTCTGCTGTGTTTTTTTTATGCACGTGAACAATTTGATTCGTGCTATGTACACATGTGTGAACATGTAAAGGCTCCCCCAAACCAACGCGAATATCCGCTCCGCGCCGCGGATCAGAGAAGGCAGCAGTTTTTTATACGTGGTGGCTTATGGGCAGCCTTATCTGATCCGCGGCGGATCCGCTCCGCGCGGCGAAATTCGCGTTGGTGTGGGAGAGCCTTAATTCCGAGACGCGGAGTCGCTGTCGGATCGTGAGAATGTTGCGAGGCAAAACGGGACGTAGTGTAGATGGGTAAGCATACCATAGGTATCTAACGTTCTTCAATCTCTATGTACCAAACCCTATGTGTACACTAACATTTGTAAATTGAACCGCTTACGATTAGATGTAAATGCTGAAACAAGTTGTATGGAATCAAGTACCATTGCAAGAAGTAGCGAGAGCCTACCTTTACAGTTTGCACGACTGCAACCGTGCCACCGAATCGATTAGCTTTATAGGTACATATGTACATATGTGCGCACACTGCTTGTCAATGCCATAGGATGATGACAGGTTTGTCCAACATTATACAATGACAATAATAACTTGTCGCTAGTCAAAATGTTTGCAAAACACTCGTACATTCTGTATTTAAAACACTATGTACGTAGGTAATATATTTATTAGTATACATTAGCCGTGTGCTAGATTGCCTCGAACGCCACGAAAATGGGATCATTTTTAAAGTAGCCGCGAAGGTAATGAAAACGATGGAAATCACAACTTGGAAACGATCGAAACCACAGGACTGTTTCCCCTCTCACACACGCTCGCGCGCGCGCGCACGCACACATGCACCGAAGCCCAACTGTGTTTTCGCGGATCGATAGTCGATACATTGATCATGATTTTGCTTCTTTAATAAGGGGTTACTCCACCTCCGAGACGCTCGAAAGCGCTTTTTATGTTTAAGGCACGTATCAATGAATACATTGTATAAATATTGTACAGAAATATTAAAAAAAATGGCTGAGTTTTGTATTGTCACGCGAAGCTCCTCCGTGGCCGTTACGCGCGTGAGCGGTGTATCAAATTATGACGCTCACGTTCGCCTGATGTTAGAAATACCATGATTCTAGTTTTCATTGATAAAATATCTAAAATGTACCGGACCGATTTGAGGAAAAAAAATGTATTGTACAAATGAGAGCAAGATGAAAATTCGTATTATTTTTCACGTAACAAGGCAAAAGTAAAACATTTATTACAAACAAATGGGTTATCGCATGAAAAAAGTCGCATGCTACATTTTAGATATTTTATCTACGAACAATAAAATCATGGTCTTTCAAATTTCGAGCGAACCTGGCGGTGAAAGGAAACAGTGGCCACTGATTTTTGACTCCTGAGTGGCTTTACAGTTTTACACATTCTAATTTTTGTGTAAACTTTAACAATTTTTTGCGTTGAAACTTTATTTTCTTCTCATGAGGGATGCATAGGTGCACATGATACATATGTAAGCACTTGTGTGTCGTCGAGTAATCTTTAAAAAGTCCTCCTGTACATTGTTTGGTTCACCTTGAGCTCGAGAAGGAGGAAAATACCAATGGAATTTCAATCATCCACGGCGCAATCGCTGCAATTCTTGACACAAATTCCAATTGTGATTCACGCAGAAAAGAAACAAGTAACAATTGTTTAGGACGAAAGGCTTGCGCAAACTCATTACCCTCGACGAGATAAAATGTAGACGCACTATGTACATATACAGCGAGCCTCACATTCTTTTAGACTATATGTACATGCATGTGTAGTCGTTGCGTAAAATTCAGGGGACATTTAGCAAAATAACGACAAAGACAAAAGTTTAAAAATCACATCCTCCATGAAGCACATGGGTAGAAGGAGAAAAGTCTACACACCTTATTTCCCAGACCCATCTTGGGATATTTGGGCAGTAAAATCTGCAGCGTCGATAGATCTTGCGGAAATTCTCAACTTGCGACACTCTCCTATAGATGTCTTCTTAGCAGCTTCGATGGTACAATCGTCGGCTCGGTAGGAGCTCTCGTCACTACCAGCGTTCGCGCACGTAGATGCGTATATAGGTGTATATATGTGTAATGGAGAAACAAGGTTAGGATCGCCACACGCGTTTGTGCGTATTAATAAATTTTAAATAGAAAAAGGTGTGCGTCTCGTGGGCGCGGAATCAACTATTTTATGGGAACAAATTCACTGGTGATCCTTGTAGAGATCCTTGTTTGATGTCGATGGTCAGTGAGTCACCGTCATTTATTCCTACGTACGGGATATCTGCTCGACGGTCGGTCTCTGCTTCGGTCTCAGTTTTCTCTCAATTTAGTCGCGACCCGTCACGTTTTCAAAGAAACTGCCAAGAATTATCACTGTTCTAAAAGTCATCAGTTGTCCCCAAGATTCACCACTATTCCACAGAAATGTAATGGCAAGTTCCACGGAACAGAAGCCAACAAATCGTTATTCTTACTTTTGGCTTTATTTAATTATTTATTTATTCATATACACTGTCTATGCGATTCTACATGAGAATACGTTTGGACACACAGTCACAAAGTACGGACGGAACGTGTATGCGTACGCGCGCAACTTCTCGTGCACAAATCGACACAAATATGCTAAGCAATCTGCAGAAGAGGTGTGACACGTAACGCGTGTTAACCAATAAACGTCCACGTTTGCCCCTACTCTTTGTTCGTGCTTAGCGACGCTGGCGCCGCTACGGTTAATATCGTTACTATTCCTCTCAACATAAACCAAATGGCAGTGTCAGGCAGTGTTTACCGCTTACGACCTTACGTGCATGTACGCACACAATGCATACTTGCATGCACTTGCATACACGTGGCGTCGTCGTGTAGGAAATAAATTTCGTAAACATGATGTCGTATAATTAGGTTATTTGCAGCACTCGAGTCCATTTATCGAGTTGTCGAATCGTTTAAAGCAGCTCATAATCTGAAAACCATCTTTTCCTGAAATCGATATTTTCTGTCGTTTTTCCACGTTGGAAATAATCTTGATTCAACGGAGGCGAAATGGGAAATTTGTTTGCGTTGTGAAGCGCCGCGTGTTTCCTTCGCGAACACAGAGGTGCGTGAATATGTCGAGACCCGGCGGCGACAGTGTCGGAACAGTGTTCAGAATACTTGCATGATGTTACATGTGCATGCACGACGCTGCTGTATTGATAGGAACTTGGTATATGCATAGTACTTGTGTACCTACATACGTTTTTTTAGAAACTAATCGCACTACGTACTATTGAGAGATTAACCTTCAATTGGTGATTTGATGTGACGTGCGTGACGTCAAAGAAAAAAAAAACTACGTAAATATGAGAATTGAACTATGTATATATTCTTATTTTTATTGGATATTTAATAATACAAATTATGTTACGTTTGGAAAATATTATAATATAATAAAATCACATAATAAATAAAAACACGACAACATTAAAATAACTAAATACATATTTGCGATAAACCTGTATTTCAAATGCATTGGAGTGGACATCACGCATGTCGCCACTCACCATTAGTGATAGTAAAACCTGACGTCACCAGTTGAAGGTTAATCGTTTTTCAAAATTGCACAGCACACAGTATCCTACTTAAGGATATTTAACTATGGATATATGTACTCGTACATTAAGGTGGCTCTTATTTACTCTTGGTGCAAAATTTTTTCAAGATTTTCTTCAGGGCACCCTCTAGAATAGTTCCAAATAATACAAAAAAATCTGTGTAAAGTTTGAGCTCGATCGGATAACGGGATAAGGTGCCCCTGGGCCCTTAAACATTTAAATAATTAGTCAACAGCTCACAAAGTCGATTTTCTGTAATATCTTCCAAGTTAAATAAAAAAATATGTCAAACAAAAGTTGTAGATCCAGACAAGGAGCATGTCTTATGTTCTATTACCCTTTCTCGTGCGACAAACGGTTTTAAAAAAAGTCCGAAAACCTAAAAAATAAAACTTTTTTCCCTCAAACTTTGAAAGTTTAAATACTTCTCGAACACTTTTTATTTATGAAGGCGAACAAAAAAAATGGAATTTTTATTTTCGAGGACTATTTTTTAAACACTTAAGGAGGGGGGGGGGCGCATATCGAAGCATGTGGAATCAAGACAAAAGAAAGTATATATACAACTTGTTATCTTGAGTAGCAAGTTAACGACGAGGTCATACGAGACGACGAACCGCGATAGCGAGTCGTTGTCATTAATTGTGCTCGATAGATTGAACGAGTTATATATTAATTTTACTCTTGTTTACTTCAGTGACTGATGTCCCTTCAACAAACTTTCTTCCATGTTGGAAGAACATGTACAATGTATACCGAACAAAATGGGATATCGTATTCCTCGGTGATACTTCACTTTGTGTGGAATATAGTTTAGGATCGCGTAAATAGGAGAAATTCTTGCCGAATGATACCGGGAACGCGATATACGATCGGTATTTTGCGTAATGGATAAGAGAGATTAGATAGGTTCTTTTCTTGATAAATATGGGCCACGCTACGTCGACGTTACGAAAAACGATACAGTTATATGAACGATATGGCTCGACGCGTGATTTACGTTTTGTGAGTTTAATGAAACTCGTCTTTTTATTGGGTCTGTTTTTAGATTGATTTTAGAATATTTCCCCCAGGGCTTGGAACGGTTCCGAAAATAACTGTTGAAAACTGTTATATAAAGGTTCTGATTAAAACGGTTATGGAGAACCTTTATTTCAGATAAATGTTATGAAAGAACCGAAATTTCCAACTATTGTCTGTTTCGATTACGGTTCCTATTTCCCTTCTCGTATCGATTCCTTAACCGTTATTTTTTCGGTTCCAGAATCAATTCTTGTATCGATTTTTCCCTAATTGATATCATTGATAATTATTGCAGGTGCAGATTACTGTATGTGTGCATATTTTTTTTTACAAAATGCTTATAGAAACAGCAGAAACATTTATCTTCCTATTCTGAATAATATAGTGTGTGTGTGTGTGCGTGAATGTAAAAAATATGTAGCTGATTTATTTACTTCAACGCTTTATTAAAAATCAATGATATGCATAAATGTTTTTCCTTTTTCTATAAGGATTTTGTACAAAATATGCACACATACAGTAATCTGCAACTAGAATAATTAATGATATTAATTAGGGAAAAGTCGATACAAGAAATTATTCTGGAGCCGTTTCGGAACCGAAAAAATAACGGTTATGGAACCGATACGAGGAGGGAAATAGAAACCGCAACCGAAACAGATAATAGTTGGAAATTTCGGTTCTTCATAACAGTTATTCCGAATAAAGTTTGGAGAACCGAAATCGATATTATAACAGTTTTGAAGCCCTGATTTTCCCTGATATGCGAGAAACATATGTACATACATACTTTTGGCATCCATCGTATCGATTGAGGTTGAGGGACGTGAGCGAGAGATGAATACTTGAATATTGAATATTGTGTTCTCTTCTCCCCGGCGAGATTCAACCGAGATTAGGTTTCGAAGAAACACAGACAATTAGCGCGCGCGCGCGCTGATGCCAACGACCGAAGGACGAGACGAGACGAGGCGAGACGTTCAAACTTTCGCTTTCAGTATATATATTAGTACTTCCATATGAGGCAGTGAGAGCAACAACGGACTAACAACCTACACTGTTTTCGAAATTGAGTTAGTAGCAATAACGTATTCCAATAGGCTCTACTAATCACGTAAAACAGGGAAAAATACTTTTCTTTTTAATGTGGGTTAGTCCGTTGTCGCTCTCACTGTCTCACACGTAGTACATAGATTCGTCGTTCAGCTGCGCCGCGTCGTCAACATGGTCAACAACGTGCATCTCTCCAGTATAGCGATAACAGTCCTACATCTGTTCGGGTAAGGTTAACCTGGCGTTTCACTTCATACAACTTCATTACCGTCGCAGATAAAAGCAAAGTGTGCGCTGTGCTTGTGGAAAATATTTTATAACGCTGCGTATTACGTTCCATTTACAAAGTACAAATTATATGTACATATATACTTTGCAATCGTTTACATCAGTTTCGCAATACGCATGACTGATTACGGAAGATAATATGGATGTACTTACGCGTTAATAAGACATCGATAGCAGAGTTGATACTGTTCTCAATTGTGATTACACCTATATAACGTAACAGGGACAATAATAATGACAAAATGACGACGCCGGTGAAAATGTTATGTACATAGTGTACACTATAAATCACAGTGGATTATAAGATCACCGATGCGGACCGTTTGTCCCCGATCGTAATGGATCATTCAAATTGCGAATGCATCTGCTGATATAGTATGCGTGCACTAGTGTATATACGTGTATATCATACATTGGCACATACTATACTTACCGTACTTACCTAGACCACATATATATATATATATCTGCCTACACAAGTAAGTACATATTCCGATTTCTGCAACCGTTGACTTGATTGGGAAACGATATTTATCGTACGATATAAAGATATGGTCAAACGATTGTGATATCGTGTAAAAGCCGTAGTTTTGTTAAATTCTGCGCCACACGAGTTTCACCACAGTCGAGGTACACTAAGAACAGTCTGATGTGCCGTCGGGGCCTGATCTAGCTCTTATATATTTAATTATAAATAATTGTTTTAATATATAATTTTTGACAGTGAGTGAAATTCCTCGTGGGTATTTGTTAAATAACAAAAGCCTTTTGCTTAAAAAAAAATAACATTCATAAAAGAAACAGCAACAAAGTAAAATAAAATATATATAGGTAGGAGGTAGGTATGTATCCAAATACCTATTTTTTAACCGACTTCAAAAAGGAGAAGGTTATAGATTCGACCCGTATTTATTTTTTATATTTTTTTTATGTTTGTCCGCGCATAACTCCCCAGCATATGGGCCGATTTTGATGATCTTTTTTTTATTCGAAAGAGGGCGAGGCCCCGGTGGTTCCGTTCTACATTGCATCGATATTCACCCAATACTTTACCAGTACTGGTTAATAACAAAGGCTCGCATATTTTTTAATTCGCGTCTCATCATTTGCGCTGTCTAAATCTGGCACCGACTTAACAAAGATGAGAGTCATAGATTAAATAAGGGATTAAATTAATTTTTACTTAGTGCATTTTTATTTTTTTGAAGTCGGTTTTAATTTTTTTTAATTACTTTTTAAATCTAAAAAAAAACAAGTCTTATAAAATATTTTTAACAAAATCGATAGAAAACAACGTAAACACTTTTACTGGTTTTAATTTTCTCTTTCCAACAATTTTGCCGCCCGAAATTCGCCGCTCTGAGCAGTCGCCCTGCTTGCCTCCCCCCTAGCTCGGACTACTCGTATATACAGTGCGTGCCGTCTGTGGTTTTATGCGATGATACCTGCGATAAATCATACGTTTCACGGCTTTCATCTGACGCGCATTTCACCATCCTGAACAGAACCATTCGTTTTGTAACGTTTAGATCGACCATGGACTCGAGCGGTGAAGAATCAATAATAATGGAGAAATGGGGATCTATCGATGGACGATGCATAGAAAAGTACACTTTAAAAAACAAAGCTGGTCAAGAGGTGGATATTATAACATATGGTGCGACGATAACGTCCATTAGAACACCAGATAAACAGGGTAAAATAGCGGACATCGTTCTAGGCTTCGATAACGTCCAAGGTATTATATTATAGAATTTTTCCAAAACATTCTGCACTCTGTCGGCATGTCTTGTAAGTTATATACAGTGGCTCACAGCCAGAATCGTACACTCTTTAAAATCGCATAACATTTCTAAAATTGGTCCAAACGACTTGACTTTTTTTGAGAAGCTAGGATTAGTTTACTAAGTGACGTGTTTCGTCGATTTGAAAAAAACTGCAATTGGTCGGAATAGGAAAAAAAATAGTAAAGGTCGTTTTTTCAACTTTTTTTCTCAACCTGTAATAAAAATTTAAAAAAAAAACCGTTTGTAGATCGAAGTAAGTTGTATACATGCTGAAAATTTCATCAAAATTGGTCAACGTTGCTCTAAGCTACAAACGTTTAAAGATCGCAGAATAAGGTCGAAAATCGCGAAATTCCCGGAATCAGCGATTTTCGACCTTATTGTGCGATCTTTAAACGTTTGTAGCTCGGATCAACGTTGACCGATTTTTATGAAACTTTCAGCTTGTATACAACTTGTACGATTATGGCTGTGAATCACTGTACATAAATGTAGGAATGAGAAGTAATTAGTCGGGAGGTACTCGAGTATAGTCTAGGCGCGAAGCACCATCCTCGCAAATCGAATCTACAGACACGATGATTCACATACAACACAAATGCCTACTTATATATAGTTTTGTTTCAATCAACACAGCAGTACTATATCTCTTGCCGAGCAGGTTCGCTTGAAACAGCGTACACAAGTAGGGTACATACCTGCAAGTACATCCAGTACAGAATCGCTTTTCCAGGGTACACGAGTGCGAGCAATCCGTACTTCGGCGCGACGATAGGGCGAGTTGCGAACCGTATTGGTAAAGGTGAATTTATTTTGAACGGAATCAAGTATCATGTAACCAGGAACAAAGGGCAGCACAGTCTTCACGGTGGTGCGAAGGGTTGGAGTTCGAAAGTATGGATTGCCACTATTCGAAACGACTGGCTCGTATTGACGCTTTTAAGCGAAGACGGCGACGAAGGTTATCCAGGGGCTGCTATAGCTTCTGCAGCTTTTAACCTAACCGCTGACGGCGAGTTGCGTATCGTTATGAAAGCTTTCGTTACCAAAGCTACCCCGATCAACTTGACTAATCACAGTTACTTCAACTTGGCCGGCCATGTTCGTAAACCAATTCTTATTTGTCTTTCCAGGCATATATGTAAATACCCATTTAGTAGGAGTGTGCGGATCGTCCCGAGGTTCGGGCTCCCGGCCCTCGGGACGGGTCGGAAAATTTCGGGCGAGATCGGGCGGGGTCTCGATACTTTCATATCGCTCGAAATCCCGAAGTTTTCGGGATCTCGAGACTCGAATTGGGCTACAAGCATGACCGTCGTGAGCGGGCAATTTGATTTCAGGTCGGCTCGGCAAAACTCGGACGCAATCGGCTCGAAAGCCAGCTATTAACAGGAGACCGAGACGGAAAGAATTATGCATCATTTATATCAATACCAGTGATAAGTTTTTACCTTTCTGCCTGCTGTTGATTCATAATTTGTATCTTATCATTCATTTACATATATATGTATTTTCATTGCTACCAATTAGTCTGTGAATACTGGATATGTCCATATACGTATTTAAATAAGACGTATAAAATAATACGATTAATAAAATATTATTTTATTAAGATTTTAAAATATTGTCGAACTAAAAATAGTTTTCCTCCCAAGTTCTGAATATGGACAGAAAATAGTCTTCCTCCCAAGTTTTGAATATGGTATTTATTTAACACCGTGTATGGACATATTCAGTATTCAAAGACTATTTGGTAGCAATGGAAATATATATGTAAATGAAAAATAAGATACAAATTATGATTAAATAGGAAACTTTCGGGATCTCGAGCAATACGAAAGTATCGGGATATACTGTGGTATCAGCGAAAGTTAAATCCACGCAAACACTATATATATATATATATATATATATATATAAAAGTATCGGGATCCCGCCCGATCCCGCCCGAAAGTTTCCGGTCCGTCCCGAGCCCGAAATGTTGGGTACCCGCCCACCTCTGCTATATAGGTAGAAACTATGAGATTTCATGCATTGGCATACACACGAATTTCTCATCGTTCATCTTTCCCCCGCCGTATCGATAAATGTTCTGATTATACATGTTGCAGGAAAGTAATGCTACCGAACTATATAAACATCAAGTCACTTTAAATGCGAATAGTTGGACCGTTACTGACGCAGAAAGTATTCCCACCGGTGAAATTCGATCGGTTGAGAATACTATAATGGATTTGAGAAACTCGACGACACTTGGGCATGTTATTGATAAAGTGTCTGGCGGTGGTTACGATCATAATTTTTGTGTCACAGCGACTGACACCGGGGATGATACAGTATTTGTTGCTAGAGTATTACATCCGACTTCTGGAAGATACTTGGAGGTTTATTCCAATCAACCAGGCGTACAATTTTATACATCTAATTTCCTGCCCGAACAAGGGAGCCCGGGTATTAGAGGAAAGAATAACAGTGAATATTTCAAGCACGGAGCATTCTGCTTGGAAACACAGAATTATCCAGACGCTGTGAATCATGTGGGTATAGCGATGGGTTATTCAGCTTGGGTTTGACTAGCACGTAGCATCCCCCTTTGTATTTAATACACAAGTACTATTAACATTTGCAGAAAAACTTTTTCAACAGTATACTCGAACCTGGAAGGGTCTATAATCATAGTGTTACTTATAGATTTGGAGTAATAGCTTGAGCCGAGCCTATGCCATTCTTGGGAAACAAGTTGCTGGCTGTGTGCGCTAAGACTATATTGTAATAATTAAATGTTGCACTTGCTCGACCGGCAATCGGTGATAAAATGATATTTTTGCTTGCACATTCTAGTGTTTGAAAGCAAATATTGCTTTCCGATGTACTTTATTGTATGCCTAAACACTCTCCCTATAATACGTAGGTAAGGTTATACAGATAACGATGGAGGCAGATTAACTTCCAGTGGACGGTGTCGTTGCTTCCCGGGCGTAGAGTCTATTTCCTCTAATAGCCTATCGTCGCGTTGTTGCGTTATTGACGCGGTCGCGGGTGTATAACGATCAGACATCAATCCTTCTAAATGATATCCAAGAAAGCCGATAACGCAAACGATCGGGAGTTGTATAGAAGTGCCAAATTTAGTGAAAACTCTGCCCAACAGTGGCCACATCTTCTGAAATCAAACGACCACGAATACGTATTTTACTCCCCTTCTTTTTCATTTCGTAAATTTACAATTTGCCCTACGTTTAAATAAAAAAGGTTTTAACGTTCAGTTGAATCACGTTCCTCTACGGTTTAATTCTTACTGTTCACTAGGCAATTCTTTCACATTTCATTTCACGAATTCCATCCATTCCACGAAATTGTACTTGGCTCGTGATATTCCGTACTGTTCGATGGAAGATAGGTTAGGTCAGAATTAAGGTGGCCCAGCGTATCGGGAAATTCTTATAAATCGAGTTTGCTCCGACCGAGACGTCATTCACAAAATCACAAAATTGAACAGTATCTAACTAAATCACTCACATCTGTGTTGCTTACATAAATTGTTTTAATCGTTTCCACAAAATATTTCGGCGTAGGTATCGGATCGTGAAGGTGCATACACACATACATACGGTGAACCACGGTCAACTGACTAAATAGATTTCGAATGATTTGAGATGCAAGAATCACCAATCCATGATTTCACTTTCATTCACGATTGCCAGTAGTGAACAATTATAGATTGTTACGCTACTGCTTGAACGTGGCTGGGGAATTGTAGGTAATCGATATGTCGAGTACACGTGGGAGCAAGATTTGAAAGTGGGCATTTGCATATGCTTGCGAGTGTGTATGATTGTGAAGGGTACGCGATGCGAGTGGCATGCGTGGGAAAGATCTTGGGTAGAGCTCGAAAGCAGGAAGAGGACACCAATTAACAGACCCCGAGACGAATCGCGGATATCTTGAGATGTCCCTGGCCTTTGTTAACTGTTACGAGTGCCAGCTCACTCCAAACGAACGGGTTATGTCGAGGAAGTCACAGATTTCCTTCAAGGGTTGTTTGATTCTCGATCCTCGGAGCAGACTCAGAGCCTACTTTCTCTTCTCACGTGCGCACTCCGCTGTGTAACGGAAAAGCGCGCTTGCACCGAGTTTCCACCACCACCCGAAGACCGATTTGCGGGGGCGGAGGAACTCCCAACGGTCGAAAGTCACGAAATTCCCGAAATCAGCGATTTTGGAACCTATTCTGCGATCTTTAAGCGTTTATTGCCAGAGCCGTCTTAACAGCATTGTAGGCCCTGGGGCAATGCAATGCAGTGGGGCCCCCTCCCCACCCACGGGCATACAAATGTTTCGTATTCCGGTACAGTGACCACATATTTCCTGTTCCAATGCGGGATAAGCAAAAAAAAAAAGTTAACAGATCCGTTTATATGTATTTGGGAGCCCCTACTGTCATGGGGCCCCTGGTGACAGCCCAGTGTGCCCATGCCTAAAGACGGCACTGTTTATAGCTCAGAGCAACGTTAACCGATATTGATGAAATTTTAGGCATGTATTCAACTTACTTCAATCTACAGACAGGTTTCTTGAATTTTCATTACAGGCTCACAAAAAAAAAGTTTAAAAAACAACCTTTACTATTTTCTTTTTGCTATTCCGACCAATTGAATTTTTTTTCAAAACGACGAAACACGTCACTTAGCAAACAAATCCTTCTAGCTTCTGAAAAAAAACTCATGTCGTTTGGACCAATTCTAAAAAAGTTATGCGAATTTAAATGTTGTAAACTTTCTTTCGTCCGTCATTGTATATAGCATTCCACCCAAGAGTAGACCTACGCCCCTACCGATTTGCGCAGCAACTCCCACGGATCTGACACACGCAATTGGTCATAGCGCTTTCCTTGCCGGTTTCCTAGCAATCCCTAAAAGTATATCCTTGCGCGGAGGGAGTCTACTCTCTGCAGTACAATGCGTACTTGGAGGTTTTCGGAGAATCAATTCTATGGACATCTACACGAGTCAAGTTCAACTTTTTCCACTGACATTGGGACACCGGAACTATCATCTCAAGTCCAACAGACCTTTTCCCGCCTCTCCGCCACGTTTGCTATCTGCAACGGCTGCAACAATAAGTAATGCAGCTTCCCTTCTATAACTATCTAAGACCAAGCGTTGCAGCAAACGTACCGTACATTTCCTATACTCTTATTTCATTATAAATTAAATAATACGAATAAAATTGTTTTCGCTCCTAAACCACCTCGGTGCTAAAAACTTGATCTATTTACCAAACCTAATGAAATTTAGGGCGCATGCGGCCGTATGCATTACAATGTGTATGTATGTACAGACAGACATAGGTATGTATATACATATACATAATTGGCGGTGATCCCTGATCCGAAATTTTCCTAGACCAAACATGTGGGTCAAGAAGTATGTACATGTAGTATTAATACAAACAATGCGGTCAATGCTGTCTCGACCACGGCGTAAAAACTGGTGAAAACACCTGGATGTCAGCTACTACGGTTGGGATCGTTTGGACGTGAAAACACAACGTAGCGGCTAAAAGGTTATTAAAATGTACGCACACTTACGGACACATACCACTAGTTTCGCAAGTATGGTCCTTTGGAATTCATCAAGG
The DNA here is from genome assembly GCF_050908995.1 of Andrena cerasifolii. Classification (NCBI taxonomy): domain Eukaryota; kingdom Metazoa; phylum Arthropoda; class Insecta; order Hymenoptera; family Andrenidae; genus Andrena; species Andrena cerasifolii. The sequence goes on along the minus strand of NC_135119.1, from coordinate 15,851,146 downwards.
GCGGTATTTACAATCGTTGCTTATTCTTAAGATCATCTTAAGCATTCGGCATCCTTTACTAGTCTACTAGAGTACCCATTACCTTATAAATATTGCGAATAAATAGCGTACTAATGAGTGCTAATGAGAACAATCTCTATTTATATACTTTCGAAAACAAAACACTTTTTCTTTATTTTCGTGAAGGTGCGATCTTTTAAAGTGAATCATACGAGTATACTATGATGCCTTCTGATTATAAACCTATGTAAATTTAAAATTATAGGAGACACGTCGAATGAGCTGTATTATGCGTGTTTGTTTACATTCAAACGTACATTTGATCTTCGATTACAGATCCATTACCGACTTACACCAAAATTTTATACGCTTGCGCGCTCATTTGCCGCCACATTATAATTTGCGTAACGCCCGCATAAAAAAACCCGGCGCAATATTGAGTTTTGAGAAACAGGCGCGCGCGCGCGTGTGACGGGTGTGTTTGTTGATATACACAGATTCATAAACACTTGTAGACTCATATCAGTCTATTGTTTGCAGCGTCTACGACGATAACTCGGTGTTTTTTCGCTCGTTCATTCTGCACATTTTTTTTATATTACGAAATAGTTTTCGCAATGTCAACTTAAAGCTACTTCATCGTATCAATAACACGTCGTTTCGATCATTGCACAAAATAAACCCTTAACTACTTTGTACAAGTACAATATGTATTACTCTATGCGCAAATTTGGTTTCAGTAATAGGATACTAGAGGATTCTACTTGACTAGTTTTATGCATCACTAGATTTCTTTCGACTGCGGGTTCGTAATTGTTTGGAAAAATCACGTTACCGGGAAGTGCAAGACAAATACGCGTGATTATGTGTATCTTAATTGCAGCTCGTGTCGAGCACTTGATCATTTGCTGAAATCCTGATGACGATAACACTTTTTTGTCGTTGCACATGCATGCATCGTAGTCCGCGTACTTGGTCAAACTCATCTCTCTCTCTCTCTCTCTCTTTCTCTCTCTCGTCCATCCTCGCTCCTGACAACTTTAGTACATACAATCGTTTCTCAAATACATACGCGATATATCCGTAACACGATAATTCAGCCAATATACTTATGCTTAAAAATTAAACTAATAATTTTCCCATTACAAGTTTTGTCGATATTATTGTTGCTGCACCTTCTTGTTAACGATAACGGCGTCGCTCTTCAAACAGATTTCTTATCATTCTCATTCAGTACTATTTCCCCGAAACTCGCGTTCGAGACTCTACAATATACATAGAACGCAACAAAGTATGCTATCCTATGCTCTTGATACCGATTCTGCATTCAGGAATTTGTACGTTCTACTCGCTTCTTTGTTAGTTTTATATCAAAAAGAGGAGGCGGAGCAGGAGAAGAAGAAGAAGGAGGAGGAGGAGGAGAAGGAGGAGGAGGAGAAGAATTTCTACAGAAAATACTGAAACATGTCCCGGACATTTGTTTATATACGAACCCAGAGTAATAATATCATAGTTCTTTCGCCTTTATCCTTTTTTTTAACGAAAAGAAAGAAGAAAGGAAACTAAATTGTAGTGTACGTAATTTGTTATATACGTAGCCAATAAAATTTCGATATCTTTAATGGCAGAGGAAAAGAAGCTGTTTAAAGTTTCAGGCAACAGAGAGCTGAGAGAGATGCAGAGAAAAATGTTGGGGAAAAAATGTTCTCTTATTGTTAACGGATCTTTCCCGACAACTTTCACGCGATAATAGCACGCTTGAACGCTTGCAAGCTTGTAAGCTCAGAACACGAACGATGTAAACATTCAATAATATTTATCGTATCGTCTGATATACATTTATGGACTAGGAAGTGTAATCTTTGAAGCACCACCAATTCGGATAGCCAGTTTTTATATAATAAAGCTCTGCATCGGAAATAAATATGCGCGCGTGGAAATGGTGCGTCACGCGTACCAAGTTTTCCCAAACGTCTGACCTCTTAACCGTAATCGATTCGACCAGAAAAAGCAATGGTCTTCTACGTATCAAGAGACTTTGCATACTTTCCTTGGACGAAAGTCTTGAGAAATTTTACGCGGCTTCGACTTCAACGGTCGACAGAATGTTACTTTCTTCCGCCTACGTGTAAAGAAGAAGGGCTTCGGTACATTCGAACGAGCGGGTTACGAAGCTCTGCTGATCGTGATGTACGCAAAAACTTGTTTTCCTTCTCGTAAATGCTGTACCTCACGATTCTCTGCTGGCTATTGTCGCGTCTGGTATGGGGCGAAATCTACGGCACCTGTAATCGAAAGCCGTAGTCTGAGGTTAATTTGGTTCGATGGTGGGCGACGGATTGTACAAAATAATTACACGAGGTCAATAATACCTGGCGTTGTTTTCCGCGATATGAGGTGGTAAAGACGTAGGAGGTGGTGGAGGTTGAGCATTTTGTGGGCCGGTGCTATCGGAGTCATTGTCACTGCTTTCTTCGGTTTGCTTGGCCGCTATTCCCAAAAGATGCAAAGGTATGCCTCTGCGAGAAAGTCTAGACAATACTTCAGAATTCGGTCTACTTCTGCGCTGTGGTCTTTGGAATCGCAGATTTAGTTGACTAACATCCGTTACGTATTTCTCGCTTTGACGTCGACGACGTAACGCAGGAGTGCATCCAGTTAAATTTTCATCTTCTGTCGAATTAGCCGACGATAAAGGTGAAAAGATTGGTCGTGCGTCGGGCAAAGTCGCGCAGCGTCGTAGTGCCAGCGGTTCCAAGTGCACTGTCAAGGGTTTGCCTTTAATAGCTAAAATTTGGCAATATTAGTATCGCTAGGTCGCTATATTTGTCATTGATTGCGACAAATCAGCTTCCAAAATATCATAAATATAGACTACCGAAGCGCGGAGTTTCCTCTCCATTCCATCTCACCCCCTTCGCCCTGCCTTTTTTTTTTAAAAACTTTCTGTTTCCTTACCAACGTATACGTATATACAATTGTAACGATTCTACGCATATAGTACTCTTTAGTGAACAACGACTGCACGAGAGACTCGAACAAGAAAAGTTAACCAAACAGTCTACAGTTGGTGAATAGTGAAACGTTACGTTAAAACGTCTCCAACAGGCAATCTTCGATTAGCTGAAGAAAAAAGAGAAGGGTGTGTGATGATTTGAACGTGACGTAACGCGACGCGACGTGATCTCTTACCACGAATCGGACGGAATTATGGTTATTTTCATATATAATGTTATCGTTATTACTTGTTATTCTCTTGTAGGAATGTTGTTTTGTTAAAGTCGCGATTTACGACGGTGTGTTGTAGTAGAGGTAGGCGCGAAATAGTCGAGTCCGAACCATTCTCGTACTTTTCAGACACTTGATATATATATATATAGGTATGTATGCATGTATGTAGTAACGATTTCGAATAATGGGCATCGGGATAGAGGATAAACCGTGTTATGGTTGTTTGACTAATTTCGTTAACCCCGAAAGAGTTGAATTGACGGGTGTCGTTAAACAGAAATGTACAATGTTAAATATCGCCACAAGGATTCAAGGAGAATCGTAAAAGTACCGTTTAAGCAAAAAAAAAAGTCTTACTAACTAGTATCTTTTTCCCTGGTTATAGCCACTGGCGTGGACGATTTTTCTATTTCGTTTCCAACGGCAGTCCTGGTATTCTGAGTATTGGTTTCTGGAGTTGATTCTGATAGCGAACATCTAGGACTTTTAACCGGAATCGGTATTTTACTGACAGTGTTATATGTCCTGCAAGGAGCTTCTTTTTCTTTATTGTCCTTATATTCACGAAGCGGTACTATATTCGGTATAGCAGTCGAGGCAGTGGTAGTACTGTTCTCCTTCTGCGCGGCAGTGTCGACAGGTGCCCGATTTTCAACAGCATCATCGTATATGGATGGTTCTTCCAATCCTAGATTAGGACTAGCTGGACTATCCGCCGTACCGTTTATCATTTTCCCTATCAAATTACATTAGTTTTCCTCGTTATCATGATAAAGTTTTCCGCAAAGAGAAGAGAAACGGGAAGCGAAGCAAGACAAGCGAGCATTCAACGAGACACGAGGAGCACCTCGCTTCTCGTCTCGTGCAGATCGATAACGAATAGAGCGTGAAGAACGTGAAGAAAATGATCAAGTCGGACCGGGGCGGGTGGACGGGCAGCCGAGCTGTATCCGGCTGTTTGCACTTACTTTGCAACGGTTCTCTATCAGCGGTGGTTTGTACAACGGTGGCACCGCCGGTCGCATCTACCACCCTGATCTCCAATCTTCCTGCTACCGCCGCTTCCTCTTCTTCGTCTCCTCCGGGTGTACTGGGCGTCGTGTTGGCTGGCGGGAAGGCAACTGCCGGTACACTTGCTCGTCGCGGCGGAGGGCTCTCTCTGGTTTCGTCGTGACGCGTTGCGATATTTCTCATTACATCAACTTCGTATAACAAATCGTCGAACGCGGCTTGCTGAACCTGTTGAAAAACCAGCGAAGAATCCGTTAGATCCAGTTGGATTCGGTTAGATTCGGTTGTATTAGAAACATTGATTTTACGGACCAACGGTGCTTCGAGGTAAGCGCGGACATGCGGTGCCAAGGCCGGAACACTCCAAGCGCGTGGAAGCGCTCCTTGAAGATCCGGATACTTTTCAATACCAGCAATGTTCAAACACCTGTGAGGAGCAGCCGGTTTCGGAGAGTCTTCGCTTATTCGAGATAGGGCAGTCGGTATTATGGTATGGTGATGAGACACAACCGAAGAGGCCGATTGAGCCACCGCCGTTTTCGCATCGACGGACGCAGGCACTGAGGTTGCGGCTGAAGTCACAGCATCACTCACAACTGTCGACTGTATAGAGAATTGTTGTGTATCAAGAGCCGTCCGTATTGTCTATCCGCTGCGGGCGATCGCCATTCAAGTCAGGCGTAGGGGGAAGATGTAGGGAAAATCGACGAACCTACTGATTAAACACGCACACAACCGTTTCTTCCGGTTTCTAGTATATTTCTTCTTGGTTTTATTCCCATACAGCCTAGTAGTAAAGCATGCGTCACTACCAACTACGACAAAGGATAGAAAGAAATCGCGTTCCCCAAGGAACGAGCGCGCCTCTCCACAAACTTCCATAATGAAGCTTGAAACTTTTACAAGGTTCGGAGACGGCGATTCAGAACTCTAATCTCTATTCGAAAAGTCAACTCAAAATGGGAAGAAAATGAACATTTCACAGAGCAAAGAGTAAAGAGACAAACTTGGTAAAAAAACAACAATACAGAGTTGAGAGAAATGTGTAAAGCTCGTAACGACGATGGAGAAAGAGGTCGGTTCGTTTCTGTGGCAGGTAACAGGCGCATCATACGAGGACATCGGTCAGTATCTGGCTAGATGCGGCTAGAATGTCAAACATATCCTACAAGTTCTCTGCATTCGCGACGAATCGAGATAATTTCTCGAAATAATTTCTCATTCGTTTACTACGCGTCACGGACAATCGAGCGAAGCCGAGTTTCTTAAAACAGCGTGCGTCTCTCTCGTAAATTTCGCGAATATATCGTTTCCAAAATGACTTGGCGTCGCGTCGTTGGATATGGTAGCAACAATTATCTCGTTAAACGCGTACCTGCGGAAGTATAGTTGGCAAGGTGGTCGTCCCTTTGTGCTCAGGACTCTGCAGGTTCTCCCCTTTCCATTCATTGTCAGTCTCTTCGGAATCATCGAATTGTGATTTCCATTGTGAGGCCAGTGTCAAGCCACCTCCACCTTTGGTCACTTGTTGCAACGCGGATACATTGTCGTCGTCTATCTGCGCGAACTGAGTGATGGAGCAGTCTCTTATCGCGGCACGACTAGCTCTTGTCTGCTGCCGGCCGTCCGATCTTCGTCGTGGCTCCCGTTTCAGTGGTTCTCGCTGTTCTGTGACCTGTCACGTCAGATAAAAATCACGGCTTGCGATTAAATTATTCTACATATATATGGAATGGATTCGCTTCAGCGAATCTAATTCTCCTACGTACAGGGCTCTGATTGCCGAGGTATTTCGGATTAGTGACGTCGTAGGAGCAGTAAGAAGCGTCGACTTCAGTCTGCACTCGAGGACTGGGTGGTTCGCCGGCCGTTGTTTCGGATGCGGGTGTAACGCGTAATCGAGCAAATGTTGCGCCGCTTGCCGATTTTCTCAATGGCGCTGCCGCGTTCGCTCCAATTTTATTACGAGGAACTTCTGACGCGGAACGGGCCGATGCCATTAATGCATCTCCCTCGTTGTCTACCGGCTTTTCCGCTGTCACCACGCCCGTCTGTGGTTCCGCAGCCATCGAGACCGCGCGCCTTTTTTTAGGCGAACCTGCACAGATGAAATGAAATGAAGAAATGCGCTTTAAAATGTACTGAACGTAATATTGTAGAATATTATTAATCTGAAATGAAATTGAGAAAGGGGGTAATGTCCGCTAACCTTGAGTAGTGGGTGGAACAACAGTCTGCTGTCCGGTTTGTTGATGAGTATTGTCCATCGTAGGTATTGTAGCGTTGCAGTTCTTATCTCGGCCATGATTGCTAATAGTTGATGTAAACGGCACCGGGGATCCCTCCACTCCGTGTTGTTTGTTTCTTCTAAGTATGCTTTCGTAACCCATTTGTGCCTGTAAAGGAAGGAGAGTGATAAACAATACGTGCAGCGTACAACTGCCGCACATTTCGTCTTACGTCCAATTCCTTCCTGTTGTCGGGTTCGACGTTTTCTTGGTTGTTCGTGTCGACGTTTGGCGTGACCGGTGGCTGATTGATTGTAGTTGCGGTGGTCAATACCGGAGGTATAGTGACCGTAGGTAGAGATTTGGTAGTTGGTAAGCTCTCGTTCACCATCAACGGCCTCTCCCAATCATAAGGATCGGTGGTTTTCACGCCCCTACGTTTCATACATCGCTCGAATAAGCCAGCAAGCATCACGTAATCCGGTTTATCCGCGTATTCCAAACTCTGCGAAGAATCTGTTTTTTATAGGCGGTCGCTATTTTGAATAAGCGTGACACTTTTATGCATAGTACATCTGACTAATTGTAAATCGCGCACACCTGAATATGTTCCAGAAATACTCGAAGGTCCGATGGAAGATGCTTCAAGAGTAACCGATGATCGTACTTCTCTTTCATCAGGCCCACCTGCGTCAGAACCAACAATGCACTATCGTTTGCGTGAATCTTTTTCCAAAGCCAAGGTGGATGCCCGTAAAACCTCCGAGATTATAATACGTGTATACCTGCTCTTTATCCTTGATTTTCCTCCATGGAAGTTGGCCATTGACAAATTCTACCAGCATGTAAAACAGCGACCACAGATCATCGTGCCTGCCCATTTCTTTGTTTTTGTGTGCATTCACGGATGCATACCGGACGGTTCCTCTGAATCCTGCTGCACTGCGAGGTGGTCTAACGTCGCCGGTGAGCGTGGTAAATTGACGAGCTAGACCGAAGTCCAGCATATACACCAGCCTCGAGTTGTGCGGAAGTCGACCGATTGAAAAATTTGACTGCAAACATAATATCGTTTCTGAAACGAGGCGTAACCAGGTACAGGATTAATTTCCGTGTCTTACATCATAATGAAGAGTACAAGACTCGATATGGCGAACAACAGCTCGCCAAATACTGACGCGACAGTAACGGTGTTTCATAAGCCAATATCTTCTAGGTGTTGGTTAATTCAGAGAGAGAGAAATTACAAAATACAGGTAGACTTACCGGTTTAATGTCTCTGTGAAGAAAGCCTACTTGATGTATACTCTCTATCGCTCTAAGTATCTGAAGTCCTAAACGAAGCGTAGTGGACAAAGAGAAAGCACCCCGCGGCTGAGCACGTCGCAACTCGGCCAAATTTTTCCCTTGCAACTGCATGACAACATAATTAAAGCGATCGTTGCGACCGCAACCGATGAACCGGCACACGTGTTCCTTCCCTGAAAGTAAGAAGAATACAGCTGTCGGGAAGCGGACATAGTCTTACTCGATAGTTTCGCGGGGCAAAAAAGCCTGTATAAGCTATATATATCTATCGAGGCTAGCATTCATATATATAGCTCCGAGATACCTTGAAGTTTCTTCAATACCGCTACCTCCATCTTGAGAACTTGCTTCGGTTGACGAGCGGATTCGACTTTTAATGCGACTTGTTCCCTGGTCATTAAATCTAGGCCTTCGTATATCTCGCCAAATCCGCCGCCTCCTATTTTTTTTACCTACAAAGTAATGGCGTACTACTTGGTTTGTTCTAGAAAAAAAAAGCGGGAAATAATGTGAAAGAAGAGATGTTGGTCGACTCACAACTTTCCAGCGTTCTTTGACCACATGGCCAGGCTGTAGGAGATCCTCGCTCGACATGGTTATATTATTATTCTGATCCGTGCTTTCGTCGCCTACATTCCTCGGCAACAAACTGGCAGAATGATCGGGATGCCTGAAAAGCGCGTGCGATCCCTTGAATGAGGTTTGTCGGAAGAAATTTAAAGATCGGTTGAAGGGAGCATGCTGAATGTTTCGGGGTTTCTGTTGGTCTTTGCCCGGTAGTCCCGGTACGCGACTACGCGACTACGCTACTACATGACTACGCGAGAACTGATAATGGGTACGATCAATCAAGTAGAGATAGAAAGGTGAAAGAAGAATCGCCGCAATAAATGGACACGGTGATAATAAACAGCACGAGGAACGCGGCCCGATACAACGACTTTCTAGCTGTCAACGTGAAACAAGCGACACGCCCCGAGGCTAGGACAGGTTAGGTTTTTAACCTAAAGCGGTGTTACGGTAGAAAATTGGTCGATACTGGGCGCCCTGTGTTAGGCAGCCATGATTGCGTGCAAGCAAAGGGTGCAGTGGGTAGAAAGGGGATTGTCTGCTCTGCCCATCATTCACAACCACGTTCGATCCGTCACCAAGTGTCACATTTCCTTTCCTCTTTCTCCTCCATCATTCTCATTTACTATAGTCTCTCCTTGATACTATTCCCAACTTTCAGACCTTTCGAGAGACCTTGCTCGAGTCGCTAACCTGCGCCAACTCGCGTCAATTGTAAATTGTAGCCAACACAACCGAGGAACGTCGAGCCGTGTGATTAAAGGAAAAAATGAAGTACAGCTAGAAAAAGTAGAAATAGCTCTGCTCTTTTCATTTCAATGCTCATTGCCGTTGTAATTTCTCGTTATGTGGTACAGTTGTTTGTACAAGTCGTGACGCGCGCGCACCAACCGATCCAAATTCCAAATATGTAGGTATAATAGTATTTTATTTTTACTAACAATGTCGTCTGCTAATCGTTGATGGCGTTCCTTTACGATCCCAACTTTTATTCCCTCGGGCAGCGCGCAAGTTCCTTCACGATCGCGCACTTTCCGCTCGCGCTCGCATCTCTCCTTTTCCCCTTTTTCTCCAATATGGTATCACTATCCTTCCCCTTCCAGTTAGTTTAACGCCATCTTCACCTCACCCTTTCGCCTTTCGTTCACTCCTTCGCACTCCTTTGCTCACCCTCCCCCACTAGCACCCACTAGCACCCCACCCCGCCCGGTGGTAACTGGTAACTGGTAACTGATAACTGGTAACTCTCGGTAACTCTCCGCAACTCTCCTTTTACTCTCTTGCACGCTAGGTAGTCGATCGCTCGCTACTTTACATTTTTCCCTTTCGATCCCACGGATCCCATTTACTTGTCCGATTGCTTTCCGCCTCACGAATAAAATGTATCAGATGCATCCGTGCCAGCCGCATGTATATGTATCAACTATTTAACCAAGTAGTGCCCATCAAACATCGATAGAACGGCCATTTTTCGATTCCGTGCACGGCACTCGTAATGCTTGTAAACGCCGCAAGATGGCGACCTGAATGCTGGATCGATGTCCACACACTCCACCTTCGTCTCTTTTCTCACCATCACCATCATTTCACAAACATATCACGGCCTAATCAGTTACATTTAGCTGCATTTATGTATGCGCAACCGTTACATTACAAATTGTTAGAAAGTACACAAGTTACAACGCCAACTGAACGCAACTGAACGTTACGCGTACAACTGGATCAACTAAATACAACTAAACTCAACTCAACATTATGTGTATGTGCACGCGATAGGTGCATATTCTTCCTTTGCATAAGTATTTCATGTTTATCAAGTACTTGTGAAAGATGCAATGTTATGCTAGAATACGCGGATTCACGCGGATTTACGTATGACAGACCCCCCGCACTCTCGTTATCCACTTTCACTCGCGATGTCAAGCTTTGCACACGTGTGTATGTTTTGTATATATGTACGTACATACATATCAATTTATAAATACAAATATATGCGTTTGGGCATCCTTCAACCGGCAGCATCAAAGAAATCGTAAAGTGCCAACATGAAAATCAATGAAATATAATAAAACATTACCGGTTTCCAACGAAACCGGAGAAATCGATAAGACGGAGTGTAAACCGTTATAGGACATATACATGTATATATGTATGTACTTTCTTAAAAGATTGAGGTTATATGTATATTGAATTCTATTTTGCATTTATTCAAATTTAAAATCGTTACAGTTGGAATCAACTATTACATTTAAAAAATAATACATGATTATGTAGAAATACATATATATTATTACGTATGTACATATATTTTAAATATTAAATCCACATTATGGGTGATCTTAAAAGATCTTTGGCCCTTTCTTTTGTTACATTCAAGTAAAGTTTTATAAATTTAATTCTTCTCAAGAACCGAGAAATTAAAAGACATCGAGGGAGTTGGCCCATTTTCGCGACGATAGGTGTATACATTATATGTACATATATATACATACAGGCGTTGCCAAAGTTATCTTTAACGTATGTAAACTGATGGACAAGTTTGATTTGTCTCCTCGACCTATTGTTTTCATAAATGCGCTTGTTCGACCAAGTAAAACGCAAAATTTTACATAAAACGCAAATGGTTTTTCCTTTCATTTTAAGAAATCGTTTAACCTAAAGGTATGGAAAAGTCGTGCATTTACTCGTACAATCATTTCCATGGGTGGTTCGCGCGGTTGCAAGGAATCATCCGCAGCTGCCATTTTTTCTAATGTCGCAGCATTACTCTTCGTTATCCTTATATGTGGAGTGATATATATAGAATGCGTGTACACCGAGTTTGCTTGATACTCAGAGACCAACCGCGCTTGTACAGAGTGAAAGAGCCTGTCCCTACATCTCCCCTTTCCGCAGTGGCACGCCGAGGAGAAGCCTGCTCTTTCGCTGTACGAGCGCGATCACAGTTGGTCTCCAAGAATCAACTGGACTCGGTCTGTACATCCAGAGTCCCGACGATCGTTTCTGCCGACCGCGTGCGTATGAACGTCGGAGAAGGTGCCCCTTCCTATAGTTCCTAGGTGTCTTCCAACCAAATGAAAAGAGAGCACGAAGGGAGCAAGAAAGGGACGCCTATTCAACGTGTATACGTATATACATGTAAGGTGAAAGCACCAGTAGTTGACCACTTCTCAGAAAAACGCGAAAAATAAGGTTCTCAGACGTGAGATCTTTTGAACAAAGTACCGTTGACATGCCAAGACATCTACCGACTACAATCTAAAACACTCAAATGTGAAGTACATTATTGGTGATTATTGGCGAACGTTTATTTACATCGAGGTAAGTAGCGTGTTCCTATATCATTATTTCCTTAATGATTTTGTTAAGAACAGGTGTATGGTTCAGGTAAAAAATTTCGTAGGTTATAAACTCTTTATGACTGAACTTTTCACTTGTTAAACTCTCATAGTGTTCTATATTTGATAAATCCACCGTATTTGTTAAACTAACCTCAAAAACACATAGTTTGTGGGGTGGTCAAGTAATGACTCTTGTCATTCTAATTGTTTCTAGAAGTTGACAGGTTTAGTCAATTACTGACTATGTATGTATTGTTAGTGATTTTTGAGGTCGCTGATTCCGAACCCGACATAAGATTTATAAAATTAATTTATTTCAACAATTTGTTTAACAAATTATATTGTAAACAAAGTTTTAGAATAAATAAAAAAAAATCGGAGACTTATACATGTTTGCTTAGTTATTTTCCCCGCAGAATTTTGCAATAATTTGTTTAAACAAATTGTTTAAACAAATTAATTTTACAAATCCTATGTCGGATTCGAAATCCGCGACCTCAGAAATCACTAACATGTATACAACATTTTCGTGCATTTACCCAGTTTCTTTTAATTTCACTTTCCTTTTTAGCTAAGACGATTACCTACATCATTGCCTAAATTCTCTTTCTAGTATAGGTGGTCAATTACTGACCAACATCGGGTCAACTACTAGTATTTTCATTTTCAAGAATGTTCAACTTCTGAAGCAGTTACTGAACTTTGAAAAATGGTTCGAAAATTTCTATAACATAACTTTTTAAAAAAATCGTTCTCATTACATAATTTAGAAAGCTTAAAGAGTATCGTTAGGCAGCGACTGTCGCTATTTAATGACAGAGCAAGTAGTTACTATTGTTTACGCGAAGGATTTCTCTTAACTGGTCAACTACTGGTGCCTTTACCTTATATGTACCTACATATGGTCGACGAGATCGAATCAACGGGACGTCGTGTGTTCGCGCATCCGCATCGCGGTTAATATATTGTATCTACATAGCGCGTAAGCGTGGGATACGTGCTTTTCGGAACCTGACTCTGAAATTTCTCTATCTCAACAAACTAAAAATTTATTTCTGATAGTAGATACCTATTATGTCATCGCTTGCTACAAAGCGGTAGAGACAAGATATGTACGCGTATGCGTATACATATGCATGTGCGTAATAAAATATTATCATAAAGGCGTATCGATCTTTTCGATCGTTTAAGTCATTTGAACATTTTCAACGAGCTAGTCGATGGTCTTGTAAATACACAACTCATGCTTCTTCACTCGGAAGAAATTATAACCACGCGTAACACGCGCGAGCCAAGTTTTATTCAGAATACGGAACGCGTTAATAAATTAACTCTGATCATTTAATACTTGACGGCCACCTCAAAGAAGATGCGGAAGTAAACGTAATTGTAACTTTACTTTGGAGCATCGTGTGTGGTTGTGATAATAGATACGCACATGGTTGTAATGTAGAAGTTGGGAAACTTCGATACATGAGGTGTCGAGCAACGCCACCTCACGGAATCACATGCAGTTGAGAATCTGTTAATCGTACGAGGGTATTTTCTCAAGTGTTCAAGGTAAATGTTAGTCTAATCGGATAGACTCGATCTGTTCTTCAATTACGTGTTTAACCACCACCAGAAGAGATCAAACTTGGTTGTACGCACGAGCACAATTTTTATCTATGCGCTGTACGTGCATGTGCATTGTGAATTTGGAGAAATAATATTTATGAAATCCAGCAATTGAAAGAATGAAAAATGAACTAGGCGAGAATCGAGTGAAATGCTGATCGGGTACAGTATACACATTTCCCGCGGAGTGACCTAAGCTACGAATTTCGATTGTTTCGAGTTGTAAATGTTTATTGCAATAACACTAATAACAGAACAATTATGGAAGAGACAAGTAGGAACAGAAAAATCCTTGCCAAAATCGCTCTTAACCAGGATACAATTTACTTTAAAAAAGTCCGGGTAACGTTTTCAACTAGCATTAAAACACTCCCCGCTATGCGGCAATGATTGTACTCGTGTATTCGTTGGAAACAGTTTTTCCGTTTCTGTTATTTTTGCTTATATACTCGGCAAGAAGGGGAACAAGTGGCTAATGAAATTTCAAAATGCTTAAATTACCAACTCCATTCGCCAGAGGGCATAATTTAAGTTTAAACATCTATTTTTAAACGACCCCACTCTGTATGAGTATATGATACGCAAAGTAGCATCTTTCTCTGCACCAAGGTAGCTCTTCCAAGTAGCCGTGTTACTCACACTTTTTAGCACTTTAATTCATATTAGATTGTCAATTCTGTGTACGTACAATGTAAGAGAACTACACACATGTGAATAAACTTGCTTAGGAAAATAGAAAGAAAGAGATGATGGGAGGTCGAATCATGAATTTGAAAAAGTCTCGAAATAGATGGTCACGTACCACTTCATGGCTCCGAACAAGAGAGGGACCGGACGACAAGTAAAGGCAATGACAAGATTGTGCTCGGTAGGAAGGTGGTTACACGAAGATGACGTTGCGTAGAATGATTACGGTGGCGGTGATGGTAGTAGTAGCAAAAGTAGTAGTAGTCTAGTAGTAGTAGAAGAGTAGTAGTGTAGTGTGGTGGTGGTAGTGGCGGTGGCGGTAGTGGTAGTGGTAGTGGTAGGGTAGGGTAGTGGTGGTGGTGGTAAAGGCAGCAGCAGCAGCAGCGATGATGGTGGACGGTAGCAGCTGTAGCAGCGGCGACGGCAACGGCAACGGTGACGATGACGATGACGGTGACGGTGACGGTGACGGTGGTGAATCGTCGGGTCGATCAAGATTAAACACAAGGAACGAATTGTAAAGGGTTTGTGATAAGCCGGAGGAAATTGCCACGGGTGTAGTACCGTGGAGAGTCCTACGGTCTCACCCGTGCAGAGCACAAGAAACGGTGATTGAGTAAAATTCGTCGCGCGAGCCAGAGGAGAACACCGAGTGTGTTGGTTAACGAACAGGGGTGACCGTAAGTTCTCTCGAACCGAGCCAGAGCTAGAACTGGCTAGAACGCGACACACGACCCGTCGCGTTCCACTGGCATTGGACTGACACGAGTCGTGTACTATATAATGTTCCTTTTCTTCCATCGCCTCCTTCTCTTCTCGATCCTTCCTCCCTCCACTAGTAGTAGTCAACCGAGTTGAACCGAGCCGATCGCGGACACCGCTTCGCGTGTACTTGGATCAGACCTTGGCTCTTACCTACCACACTATTATACATACAACAGATGTTGTGGTATTGCCTGGCCTTTTTCAGACAACCGCCTCGACATTTGTGGAAGGCGTTGATAGGTACATCCAAAATCCAATTTCTTCTCTTGGACAGGGACCGACTGACTACTTGATCATATTCGTCTGTTATCTCTCTCGCAGGTTCCGAGATAATGGATATAATGGGGAATCGCGTACTCGTTCTATTATTTTCGGGATATGTACCTACCAATCTTCCACTTGAACGCGTTCAAAGAATTCTTGAAACGTTGGATTGTGATTTCGTTGAATTACACTATTACACGTGGACGTCTACACACGTTTGCTACATTCATGGATGTTGCGTCCGTCATTTGAGACGCATAATAAGTAGTGGTAGAAATGGAAAATGTTGATGCTAAATTTGAAAGAGTTAAAGAGGTGGTGGAATCGCGCTACATTGAAAGAAAAATTTATGTACATGTGTCTGCTTTCAACTGAGCCCTTCGATTGTTGGTGTTATTTTTTCGCGTGTTCCTCGGATAGGTATCACAGGATTTGTAGTCAGAGGCGATTAAAACTCGAGTTCTAAAAGTACGATTGTCTCGAAATTCTCTGCGAGAAAATGTATGTACGTAGATACATGGATATTTTGCGTATCCTGCGTTCGTGTTCGGCAAAGTTGTTATTTTGGTACCGCATTGGTTAAAGTTAAAGCCTAGCATATTCGTGTGGCTCCTCGCGTGATTTCAGAGTTTCCCGACAAAGGTGATTAACAATAAAACAGCAGAATCGAGTGCAGAGAGCAGAATGAAGAAGACAGGAATATCTACATGTATAGGTAACCGACATGTTACACTGAAAACTATGAAAGACTAATTTTTATGATACCTGTTCAACCACCGATTGTTTCACCATAGTTTTAGGACTAGATAAACGGACGCGCGACTGTGTTCTACTATGCCAGAATCGAGAATAGCATCGGTCAAACGGAATACCGGAATAATACCAGACGTTGATTGGACACAGGCTATGGAAAATAGTAGATACCATGTATGTTGCATTGATGGTGACATGTGCGCGAATAACGTTAAGCTCGAGTCCAACGGTTTGGTTAAATAAGAATGTACATGTACACTTTGCATAGTGACAACTTTGAAATCTGATTCGGGTCATTCAAAATATAGGTTAGGGGATTCTACTCGGTGGATGTCAGAGACATGGTAATGGCTAACCCATAACGGAATTCCTTTAGCCCATATACCTACTCGTATGTAGAAGAGATCGCCGGGTCTTACATATGCCACCCGCGTGTGCACACTTGAGAGCAATTTTCTCCTCGGTTGTCACAGTGTTTCTCTTTGTTTTTCTACAGGCCCTTCTTTAAATATTAAAGAAAGTAATGAAGGCATCTGATATCACGTAGAGTCGATTTGCTTTGTTCCACTTTGTTCATTGATAAGATTTCAAGACTACTTGTTTCAAATGTTTTTGGTGCAACCGGCGCTGCGGCCGCGACGGTGCGCGCCGGCCGGCGATCCGATGCGATGAATATTTGTGTATCGTGTGTAATATAGACACATGCGCGCATAACACATGTATGTAGATATGTGTTTTGTAAATATTAATGCAAAAGAATATGAAATCGATATACCCAGGCACCTTTTAGATTCGACTGCGTTAATAAATTAATGCACACGTATGTACACAAGTACGGGTAAAAAAAACTCTGTAGACGAAGAGGCCTGTAGGATTTGTATGATATAAGATTACGTATAAGTAGTGCAAATTGAAATAAAGTTGAAAGTTTTTCTATTTCTACTCGACGATTATAAATAGAGTGGTGATATATCCTTGTCCTTCGAAATTCCAGTTAACCGACAAGTACCTACCTATATTTTAAGGCTTTCTAATTACGTTATTATTCAAGTGCAATATAATAAAGTATATACTTGCTAAATAAAAAAATGTACCGCAAGATTGACCTTCACCTTGAATTTCAGGAGTGAGATTTTTTCATCTTCCAAAAATCTAACATGTTTGACTCACTAAAACGAGGAACTGTGTGACACGAAGCTCATTTTTCCGGTAGATTCTTTTATTTAACAAATCTCCGTCGATCCAGAATCCCGTGTAGATAGAATCTGTGTGAATCATGACATGTAATATTTTTACACCCTGTGGATACAGACGTAGATATGCACGCATGTTTGCTGTATGTATGTGTGTTTAAACACATGCGTGCGTGCGGACAGTACGGCGGACAGCTGTGTGGATGCGCGCGGCTTGAAAATTCATGCATAGGAGGTCGCTGCGTTCGCCGACCTTCCTTTGACTTTGTCGAGTCGATCCGTGTTGCGAATAAAAGATCCTCGAGAGTAGCGGAGAATTGTGCGAGTCAGTGGTTTACTCAGTTTACTGCATTAAGTTGGAGAAATTCGAGAAACGTTGCCAATACACCGCGAACCAGGCATAAAATCGTAGCAGCGATATCACGATCCAAGACCGGAACAATGACGACGCTAAACAAACTCAGCATCGATAAGGTGGACCTTGCGGGGAAAAGGGTTCTTATACGGTATATATATATATATATTTTTTTAATTATACGTCCCGCAATTTCAAAAGAACCTTCCAATTTCTCAAAAATTTTCAAACAATATGATATATCGTAGGAAGTATGAAAAGAAAAAGCCGGTTATGTATTAGCTTCCTAATTAACCTATAAAGATGCAAACCTAATCGTTGGAATAGTAAATGTAACCGCATTGACGTTACAGCGTCGACTTCAATGTCCCGTCGAAGGATGGAAAAATAACGAATAACCAGAGAATTGTAGCTGCATTGGATACAATCAAATATGCCCTCGAGAAGAAAGCAAAGTCCATCGTTTTGATGTCGCACTTGGGCCGTCCAGATGGGAAGCCAGACATGAAATACACCATGAAACCTGTTGCCGAAGAATTAAAATCTCTGTTAGGAAAGGAGATTTTGTTTCTGAACGACTGCGTAGGATCAGAGGTCGAAGCGGCTTGTGCAGATCCAGCGCCTGGAACAATTATCTTGCTTGAAAATCTCAGGTTTCATATAGAAGAAGAAGGCAAAGGAATTGGACCCGACGGAAGTAAAGTAAGCTACGCGCAGTTAGGTTTATAGATGATAATTCATAGCTGAAAATATAATCTCATATAACCTGTAACTGGAAACTCCCTTAAAGGTAAAAGCGGACAAAGAGAATGTCTTAAAATTCAGGAGTTCGTTAAGGAAGCTAGGTGACATTTACATCAATGACGCATTCGGTACAGCCCATCGTGCTCATGGTTCTATGCTCGGAGAGGGGTATGAAACGAGAGCAAGTGGTTTTCTTCTGAAAAAGGAATTGGACTATTTCGCCAAAGTATTGGACAATCCGCAAAGACCATTCCTGGCAATATTGGGAGGTGCAAAAGTTGCGGATAAAATACAACTGATCAATAATCTGTTGGATAAAGTTAATGAAATGATCATCGGCGGTGGAATGGCGTATACTTTCTTGAAAGTATCCAAGAATATGAAGGTAAATATTATGCCCGCCGTCGCTCTAAAATTCCATGTACACTAGGCGCCAGAATCGGCTTCCCTTCGGAAATTTGGCAACGTTGCATGTCACTAGGCATAACCTAGCGATTCTAGTGACATGCAACGTTGCCAAATTTCGATATTATTGGTTATAACATTATAAAAAAAAAATCCCCCAATTGGTTATACCGTGACCAAAAAAAAAAATCCCGTATAGATATTAGTTACGGCGTAACCAAAAAATAATTCCTGCAATAGATATTGGTTACACCGTAACCAAAACAAATTCTCGTCATCGATAATGGTTATTCGTAACCAAAACAGGTAAATCTTAATATTTTTTAATCACTTAATTTTTCAAAAAATTTCTGCAGAATTTAATGACAAATTGCCTTCCATTTGAATAAAAATTAACTTTTTCTTAATGATTTTTTTCAAACATATTTGAATAATAACTGTTACTTATTTTGGATCTCTGGCTTTCCATCTTAGATTGGTAATTCGCTGTTTGACGAAGAAGGTGCAAAAATCGTTAATGATTTATTATCGAAGGCAGAAAAAAATAAGGTTCAAATACACTTACCCATTGATTTCGTTACCGCGGAGAAATTTGCGGAAGACGCAGCCCCTGGTTCGGCGGATTTAGAAACCGGTATCCCTGATGGTTGGATGGGTCTTGATGTTGGACCAAAATCAAGAGAATTATTTAGCAGTAAGTGTGAGCTTTTTCCCGCCCATGAGCATGGTTTTCGAATATTCAGCCTAATCTATGATTTACAGAACCGATCGAGAGAGCAAAAACAATTGTATGGAACGGTCCAGCAGGCGTTTTTGAGTTCGCGAATTTTAGCAATGGTACGAAAAGCCTTATGGACAATGTTGTGGCAGCAACGTCGCGAGGTGCTATTACTATAATCGGAGGTGGTGATACGGCCACCTGTGCTGCTAAATGGAAAACTGAAGATAAAGTTAGCCACGTAAGCACCGGTGGCGGTGCGAGCTTGGAACTTCTTGAAGGGAAACTTTTGCCGGGAGTCGAGGCTCTTTCTCCGTTGTAGAAACAGATTCGTTTGGCCAACGTTTACATCTGCTGTAAGATGCAGTTGTTATTTGGATTTTGAACGCATCGATCCTACCACCGATACAACACACCGGCAATGGATAGAATGAATATAATGTAAAATAGTCTTGTTCCTATGTGACTAGATTCCTGTATCCGGGAAAACGTACCCGAGTTCAGTCGGGTACGGAAAATCTGCGCAAAATGCATCGAGTAAACTGCAAGATGCGTCTAAATGGTATCGAGGCAACGTTTCGATACGAAGTTACTACGGTTTAGCCGCCGATTAACTGTCTCCAGCGACAAATTGTTCGCATTAAAAGTTGAAAGCGTTGTACAACTCGGACGGTTCTGCCACTATAATAGAGGAGATCATAAAGCCGGGAATACCCCGTACATAAAACATATATTTAAGTAGAAACAATGTAAACATACCTTCTGTAATAAAACATCTAATGTTAAACTACTTGAAAACAACAATTCGTGTATCAGATTTTCTCATCTATATAAGACGCCATTTAAAATCAACGGAATGTCATCTTGCACAAGCGCTGTGGCACCCTATTGCGTTTGAACGTACGCGTACAAAAAGTCGATCTAAAAATAATTTTATTCCAACATGCGTGCGTGCGTAAACATATTTCTATTTACAGATACGATCTCTCTCCCTGGTAATAGCATTATCGAGAACAATAAATTCTATGTACACATCTAAAATATCAGCGTGTTATCGTTATCTCGATTCTTTTTTTCCCACAGGTTAAATAATTACGATTGCTAATTTACATCAAAGAACAATTTTGTGGTGACTGTTCCATGCCGCGAAGTAATACTGGCATAATTTGATCACTTTCGGCATCGATTTGGAAAGGCATTGCCTGATCTCCTACGAGCTCCTCTGGTAATTGGCCACATCCTTGCACTTCTTGCATAAGCGACATTACCAAATCAAAGCGTTCCTTTTTAATCGTTTCTGTATCTTCGTCCTTTTCTTTTTCGAGCTCGGTGCACACCTGAGGCAAACGGACAACGCGCGCGTGTATCGATATTATTAATAGCATCGATTCTAGAACAGAAATTTTGTCCGTTACTAACTTGTCGCATTAATTCCAACTGTTTGGTAAACCTCTGTAGATCGCTGGATGATATCCTCGTCTTTCTTTCTTCTAGCCACTCGGGATATTTGTCTACCAATTCCTTCAACGACGGATACAGGATTTCCTTAGACAGCAAATGTTGTAGCATTCCTTGCATAACAGGTAGAATTGCGCTAGGACCATCTTCCAAAGATGCTTGCCCGAGCATTTCAGATAAATCAGCCTCGCTCTGCGTTCATAGACGAACGTTTGCATTTCAAGATATAGAAGATGAAAGTACAGAAAGATCCGTATAATTTCTCGGACACAACTACCTGTAAATTCTCGGACGTTGCGGACAAGTCGTTTAGTGCTTGAGCAATGGCAGATTGAAAGTCTGTACTCGCGCTGTCCTTGTCATTCTTATCTTCATCTGTTATCGCACTCGCAATTGTTTGTGCTAATTTTTGGAAAGAAGCTCCTAGTTCAGTGTCTGTCCCTAACATGGAAATTTTGAAATCAACAGCCCGTTTCTTATAATTCTTACGAAACGTTTCTACCGAAGTTACCATTTTTAATTATATTCTGCAGATTCTCCTCAAATTGGTCTGCGGCTTCTTTAATGAAATCTTTGGTCCACGCATCCTCAGAAGTTTCAACCAAATCCTTATCCGTTGTTAATTCCAAAGCGTCCGCTTTCCAATTGTCCTCCTTATCCGACCGTTGTTCCTTGCTGAAATCCTTTAAAGCACCTGAAATATTCCATGTGATTACACAACATTTGCGAAAGATACATGTCTGTCGTTTAATGTCAGCATTCTCTCACTTTCATCGGCTAATCGGTAAAATTTTCGCCGGTTACGTAACATACAAGTACACATGTACATATATAAATGTTCGCTTGTAAAACCACGTGAAATAGATTGCTTTCTCCTTATTTTAGCTTTCTAGCCATGAAACCGCGCAAAACATGTTTGATAAATAAATCAAACGTGAAAACAAAATTGTACCCGCAAGTTCAAGTTTAAGGTTAGGATTAGCGTAGTATGTTCTTTTATTAGTGAATCTCTTGATAGAATAGTTCCTTACTGTCCAATAAATCATTTAATTCTTCATCTTCTACTTGATTCACAACTTTTTCGTCAGCCATGTCTATCGTCTATTCGTCTTCCTCTTTCAACTTTCAACAGCAGTAGTAGTGGTGGTATAGTAATATCAGGATGAGAATGCACATGTGCACTTGGCACATATATATCAATATATGTATGTATATGTTGGCATCGAAACGCTCCGCAACGCTACATAATGCGTTTATCAGCGCATGGCTACACATGTGCGTGCATTATTCCACTACATACATAGGTATATAGTATAGGTATGTAAGTATGTATATAGTACACGGTAATTGGGCTAGGTAGGGGTACATACAAAGGTTAGGTTGTAGAGCAGCAGTTAATGCTGAACCTCACTTACTCACCATTGTAATTTTAAATTTTGTTTTAATTTTAATGGTGCAATAAAGTCATTTAATAATAATAATAATAATAATAATACATGCCCGGGTCGAGCAGCCCGGTTGGTCCCGATGTATATATAGGCTATAGGCAAAATTAGTCAGCTGCCTAGGGCATAAAGTTGATAAGGAACGCAAAATAATCTTTTCATTGTTGGCATTTTTTAAAATAAAATTTTAAATAAAGTGTTACAAGTTGTACCATAAATGTTTTGAGCTACGAATAAAAGTTTGGGTCAAGGTCAGGGAAAAACTTGAGTAACCTCGAGCCGTAGAGGTATTACATATACCTATAGCTGCAGTAGCGATGAGGCGTTTAGTTTACCGTTAACCTAATCTTAGAAAAACTATTACATGTATGTATATGTAATAGCTTTGTTTCTTTTCTTCTTTCAATATTAAATCCTTATATCGCGAACGAGAAATATCGATCTATAGGGTTAACCGAATTTTTAATGTAGCAATTCATTCAATCAACGCTATTATTATTGATGGTAATATTTTGTAGGGGCCACCCTTTCCCGTTATCCGATTGAGCTCAAGCTTTACACGGATTTGTTTTTTAATTATTTGAAACTATTCTGGAGGGTGCCCCGAAGAAAATCTTGAAAAAAAATTTGATCAAGAGATATGCTCGAAACGCTACAAATGATTCAGCGGAAGTATGAAATATACTGTAATTGCTTTCTTTCTCTGGGTTATTTTCTACGTACGTTTCTCAATGGATTCGCGGTGCCTGATTTTTCAAAAACTGCAGTGCCCTTCTAATTTTCAACTCGACCAACGACCAAAGCCGACGACAGACAAAATGAAAAGGTTTAAAACATTGTATAGATAAAATAAGTATGTTTGACTTTATTAAGAATAGTGATGCGCAAACGGAAGAAAGCCAGCCTCCACTATTGCAAAATACAATTATCTATTTTGATTTATATCTTGCTCAGAGAAGACTTTGCTCAACACTAGGCAACATACATCTATCTGATCTAGGCTCTCCTCTTGTTTCAAGTCTTTGATACACCGTTCCAATGTGGATTGTAAACAAAGTTCCGGGCGTTGACACTCTTTTATAGCAGGGAGAAAATGATTATTGGTCAAGCCATTGAGAATGTTCAACAGCTGGTCTCTGAAACGATGAATTACGCTTGATTTTCTTCGATTATCCATACAGATGTAGACGAATGAAGTTGAAATCTGAATAGAACGATACCTAATTTCCGGAAGTAGATCAGGGGTGGCTAGGAAAGCTGCTGCCTGCTCGATCAAACCCATATTCACTAGTGTCAGCCTTAAATCATCCGTATCTTCCTTATTACAGAGCGAGGACAATAGGAAGGCTGATTTAATTTGTAATTTCTTAACTGAACTTTGCATAGCTCTCAAAAGAACAGAGTAGCCATCATTGATATTCATGTATTCCAAAGATATCGGATGCTCGCGAACTATACCTGTATTCAACATATAAATTCCATGTAGAGATTCCTTTGGACTCTAAGCAAACATGGCTGTTATTCGATGGTGAGAAATCTCTCTACTTACAAGATACAGCGTATAAAGCTTTGATCTTAGCAGTGTCTGCTGGGTCTGTGTCTATCATGTTCAATAAGATGGGGAACAGACCAGTCTCTAGAAATCTTTCCTGGCAGAACGGATTATTCTGTGCTAATTCGGCTATCACATCCGCTGCTCTCCATCTGATGCAACTATGCGGGGAATTTAAACAGGGACCGAATATCGAAAAGCCACCTATTTTGTAAAAGTCATTAGCGGTGTCTATATTATCTACATAATCCTTAATCCTCTCCAAGGCAGATTCGTGTTGCGATGTATCGTCTTCTGGTCGAACATCGACTATATTCGATAAAATCTTTATAGCCTTTTGTAATTCCTCTATGACGTTGCACGACAGAGAGGAAATTGTTTGTTTCAGGAATTCTTGCCTCTGTAAATATGCAGCTACTAGAATTCCGTGTAACGCGAATTTAACATTCGAACGTAAAGATGACACGTACTTCTGCATCCATCGGATGGAACTGTGTGTCGCTGGTAGTGCCTTGGGAGTCACTTGCTTCCATAGCGTATCTAAGTAGTCCCTGCAGGCTTGTCGCCGGCCTAGGCTGAGGCATGTGTGATTCGGTGTTGTTCACGATCGGAGGCGAACCTTGGATCGACAGAGGTCTAGCGCTGCTACTTGCGCATGGTTGTTCTTGGTGATTGGTGCGCCGAGAGCTGAAACAATGCAGCGATCGCCACTAATATTTATGCCAACTTATGCTTCTCGATTACGGAAAAAAATTCTCATACTTTTCCATTTTGCCTATATGCGCTGCACCCATTAATCAAATACTTATTCTGTGTCTCAAGAAAATATTATTCCAATGTAGTGCTGAGAAAAACGCATTATGAGGTTGAACGCGCAGACGTTTGGTTATCCACCTAACCCCTATTATGTACCACTTTTACTTCGATAGATCCTTGAAATGGAATGGAATATGACGGAAAAAATCTTGATCAAAGCGTTCGCGTTCGCTCTCACCAGCTCTTACACAGCTATCGGACTTGAGAGCATTGAAAGCCTTGGAACCACTTTAAACAGTGTGTGTGTCGCAGTTCGATGCATATATGTAACTATATATATAAATGATTTCATCGCACGCGTGCGCATACAGGTTACTTATTGTAATTGTAACCTTCAAAAATGCAAGTTCAGATCTCGACCAATCTCGACACGATTTCATCGAGAATCCATAAAACGTTTATATCACGCTAATGTTACCAAATTCTATAATGTAAATAACCAACAGCGCCGATTAATAAAACAAATTCTGCGCTTTGATAATAAAATTTTATTTCGGGATGTAAACCAATCGGGGCAAGTCGGAGAAAATATTCGTCCGAGGATATTGAATATTGGGTTTTTAGTCGCATGCATATTAAGGACTAATAACGTGTATATCGAAATATACTGCTTTATTATCAACCCCATTTCTCCCATAACATATTCTTTGTAGATATTTATTTTACATTTACATCGTTTGAAAATATTCACAATTGCTTTGAGTGTTCATTCTGTCCACCTGTGAGAGCAATGTTGATTAGTACAAACATAATATAACCTCATTTCCTCTTCTGCTCGTCTGGTCTGTGCCTGGAAAAATACAGCCTCTCTGTGGTTACACTTTGGACATGGATGTTCCTCGGTTCTTGGTAAAGTAGGATCTGAGATAACATCAGCTACTATATGCGTCAGTTCGCTGAAATCATTTTACCATTCGGGTTGTAAATGCTACATTTCCTATACAAATTTGGTCGAGTGAATCGCTATATATATGCTGCCTCTACTTACTCGATTTCGTGCATAATTTTGTTCACGTAGATACAATTACTATCAGCCAGCTGCTTGAAATCACAATTTCTACACTGAAAAGTACATGTACCCGAATGCGCGATCATTTGGAATTATCCTTTAATACTAAAAGAGAGCACAAAATCATTTCCAATACTTACAGCATACATCAATACTTTGTTTTCTTTATCCTCTTTAGGGTACAACATATTGTTGCATTCCTGACAGAATCTAATACCAACAAACCCTGGTCCATCGTCGTGCGTATCGTAACCAGTTATTTTTGACATATTTCACTCGCGTTAATATCTGTCAAGTCAAACAATAAATTTCGCATGTATACATAGATATGTACATACACACTCTATCTTTGCGTAGGGCCATGTAGGTCCACCTAGGCTGTGCTGTGTCATCTTGCATACGCATCGCTATTCGTTAATGCGAGTATGTAGCCTACATACTTGACCGGCTGCGCTTTCTCTTTACGAGACCGTGCTGATCATTCTTAACAATTCCTAACCACTGAATTGAAAAAATTGTTTACAAAGTTTAGTTGCTTCGGACCAATCGCACGTATGACATGCACCAAATGAAAACTTTTTTTATTGGTTACGAACCGTTACGAGCGGTTACGAACCATGGACGTTAGGACATGGGTCCATGTTACGAACGAACCTTGTATTCTTATAATTTCAGGCACACGGATTTCAGGCCCATGTCGGTATATGTTTACGTATGTATAAAAGCATAGAATTCCACATGGAAGGGACTATTTCGGTTAAACGTTATTTAAAAATTTTCCAATATTCATTCGTGAATGTTTTTAAGGTGTAGGTTGATGGATGAATAGTAACTAAACTAACCTATCGAAACTTTTGGTGCATTCTCATGAAATGGCGCGAATTTATATAATACAAATATGATCGTTATACGCTTCGTAATTAAAATAGAGATAATTGGGAGGGACAATTATTCATATTAATTACTGCGTGAACGGTGAACGTGTGTGTTATGTATGTACGCACTCCATTACTCTCATGTGGAAACAGTGAAAACGAAATTTGAAATGAAACGCCAAGCAGCGTGTACGATTTGATCGATGTTGGTATGTATATAGTATGTATGCATTTATATATGTTTCTTGTAGTACAATGTGTAATATATGAAAAAATAGATGGGTAGATAAGATAAGATGTTGGTATATAGGCAATAGTATAGATTGAAAGGTTGCGAAGGGTTGTGGGCAGCCAAGTTCGGGGAGTTTAACGTTCGTAAGAGTTTTCAGGAAAGAGCATGTGGTGCGCTAGTGTTCCATTAAGCTACCCCCAGCCTTACTACCCCCACCCTTCCATTCGAGCTCCCCTAGCTAGTGCAAATCTCGGCGGATGAATGTTTTCTTAAGGGATTCTTCCCGAAAAGCGACGCGAAAATCTGAGAGGAGTAGACGGAGCTAAAAATTTGTGAGTGAAACCATTTATCGTAAATCGCCGTCTTATTCTTCCATTCCCAGAATCACAAAGTTTGTAGGATTCGGTTTCGTAAACTAAGAAGAAAGACCAAACTTGTGTTCAAGGCGTTCCTGGGGGGTGATGGCACTCACGCCGACAGCGTCTCCCACAAAGATTTCACCATTTTTCTATTGACAAAAAAATTTTCAAACTACTTCTCCGCATACCTCGGATATTTTTTGGTTAACCTGTCGGCTAGTACGCTTTGAACACGTGATTACGATAAACGCCGCGTAACTAGAGTTTATATTCCAACATTTTTTTCCCAACATTCCTCTTATGCACTACCAACGAAAAATTTGTTTTCTTCCACCTTTGCTTCCGGATAACGCTATGGATATTCTTTGAAAATTTTCGGCTCTCGATTTCTTTCGTTATAGTCACGCACTCAACTACAATATATTTACCGATTCCATCATTCCACCATTCAGGTGTATCTTTTGTATTTTACAACTACGATATATTTCCGCGCGTACGCGAATACATAATCCGAATAATAATAATAACCGCAACAATAATAATAATAATTATAATAATAATATAAAATTTTCGCTAACAACACAGTCACAGTGTAAATTACTTTAAGCAAATCTTTAGGTATATTGGTAATCAATTTTTCTTTTCCCTTGTATAATCCAAGGTTTTCATATTCTCTTTCCATTACTTGTCGTTATCAGTCTCACAGATGATTCTTGCCTGGCTAATTGGAAATTAGATATGGAAAGTTTGCTGTGTGATTTGATGTATTCAACGAGCTTGCCCATTTTGTATTAATCTATCAATGGGGTAACGAATGATTCGCCTTTGACGATTTAATAATAATTCACCGGGTGATATATATATATATGTATACATATATACATATACATACATATATATATACATATATATATATATATATATATATATGTTAGAAAGTTTGATAGGAGACACGGATAAAGAATAGTTTCTATCGCGTTTCAACTTAATAGTGGTACCGGTAGTGCATAATAACAGGGTATACACCTTACATCTGGGGACGTACCTGTTAAAAGTTTGTTCAATGCATATAGAAACACCAGAAGTGGTGGCGCAGATAGTTTTGATACTTCTCCAGCTTTCTTTCTCTCTTCTCCGTGTGCTTCTAAAGATCTTAATTTTTATTCTGTTAAAACGTAATTGAACAATGTGTTGATATCAACAGGGAAATTGTTCTAAAACGGTACTATAATGGAGAGCGGAAGTAACTTGCATACCCCCGCTAATTATCCCGGCGGGGATCGCCAGCAGTTCTGTGTTTCCTGGAATTCTCATCAGTCGAATATGCACAGCGCGTTCCCAAAACTTTTAAGTTCAGAGCAGTTCGTCGATGTGACTTTAGCCTGCGACGGAGGTTCAATCAAGTGTCACAAAGTGGTCTTGTCGGCTTGTAGCGATTACTTGGAACGTTTACTGCTAGAGATACCGTGCAGCCATCCTATTATCTTTCTGAGAGACATGAGAATGTGGGAACTTCAGGCTTTGGTTGAATTTATGTATCGCGGCGAAGTGTACGTAGAGCGGCAGCAACTTGCTAAATTAATGCAGGCTGCTGAAGTATTGCAGGTAAGAGAGCTATTAAGGGAACTGTTACGCCTCTCTATCGCTCTGCAGCTTGTCCGTCTGTCCGTGGCTGCCCTAATACGTACTGCAAATACCGTAGATGTACAGTTGTAACGGATCCTTACAACAGCAATTTCATCAACAGGTTCGCGGTTTGTCCACTCAAGGAAATGATAATTCTTCGAACGAAAGCAACTCCCAGCAGTGCGACTCTAATACTCCTATCGTTCCATCGACGACTACGCAGCAAGATGGATCTAGTTACCAAGGCGAGGAAACTCCGTCCAACGACGGAGTTTCGAACGCCCACTTTCTGGAGACTAAACCGGTCGTGGCATCCGGCACGGTATGCGCTCCGTCGCATAGTACTACGCCGGTATCGCAGAATCCCAGTTCGTCGAGTTTTATGAACATGGAGCACAGCGAAGCACTGCAGCATTTGGAGAAAGCGCTCAGTGCTTGCGAGGCAACTTTAACGGAAACTCAGGGAATGGTTAAAATGGAACCGGATGAGCAGTTTACTCAGCAACACGACGTGAAGCCTTACTCCATGAGTATGGTCCCGAGCAGTAATTGTAACCCTAGTAGTCCATTTCCTGCGATCGAAGGTAAGCAAGAAATTAGCAAGGAGGAGTGGGTAAACGGGAGAGGGAGCGAGGAGGATAGCTATTTTCGTTCGCTTCTTGTTTTATTTGCTGCGGTTGAAATTCGTTGGTTCTTCGAGTACTCGGTGATTATTAATGTTCCGTTACATGAACCTTGAACGATACTATTTTCATCCTAAAACGAGAGAAACGGGCTTTCTTTTCACCCTTTCGTTGGTTGCTCGATTTCAGGCTACCAGAGACGACAAAGACGTTCGGAAGAAGAGTTGAAGCAAGCTTCAGACATGGTGGCCCGTGGTATGACGTTTCAAGTTGCTTCGGAAAAGTACAAAATTCCGATAAGTACGATTCGATTCTACATGGTTAGAAAAGGTATATTGCAAAGGCGAAAACGCGGTCGCGGTTCGAGTAATCTTGGGATGAATAGTCAACCAGGAAGTCCCGCAAGCCCGCCATATCATATGATGAATTACCGTTTGCCAGAGAGCCTAAACTCCAGCCTACCGTAGTGCTGTACGAAAAGTAGCGAGTTTTTAGACTTGAGTTGAATCGAACAAATTTTTTATTGCCGCATCGGAGCTGTTCCAGACTGTCATTATTCCCATCCTTATTGACTCACACTGAGTTATCCGTTCTTCGTTTATCATTCACGAGATGCGACTACGCATATCCACTGCGAGTGCGTTTTCGCCGAACTACTCGTTCGTTACACACCACCACACATTTATTGCATTTACAGAAATTAGTAATTTAATAGAGAGTAATTGACAATGTGTACGTATCGTACACGATAGACGCGATTTTAGTCTCGAACAGCTCGGCTCCGTGTACATAAACGCCATACGCAAGCTTTCGGACGCAGCATCGAGGCAAGAGAATGAAAATAACGAGAAACAAAAAAGAGCAAACTTGTCGCGATGATTTCGCGGTTTTCGGCCGATATATCGAGAGCATCTCTTTCTGTCATGGTGTCGTTTCGTTTCGTTTAGTGGAGAAAGTTTGTACAGCTTTCGTTTCGCTTCTTTCTGACCTCGATGTAGGCAAAGAAGACCGGTGTATCCGTGAAAAAGTGTCGATGCAGCGCTCGAGGGCCCACTCGCTCGTACGGTTCAGTTTTGAGCCGCGTTACGTTCTTCTACTTGGTGACACATACACCTTGCGTACATGGATAGCGTAAGAGGTATTTTTCAGAGTCCTATACACAGATTGATACAACAGATTTACAAAACACAGTTCATAGAGAAGATTGAACGCGTCACGCGAAGGATATTTTTACGACCGCTCGAAAATCTTTTGATAACACGTATCCGTAGGATAGGTTCTTTTTTTATTGCGTCGTATTTATATGTATATATATATATATACACACACAAACACACTCTCTCTCTCTCACACACACACACTCTCACACACACGTATATATGTGTGTACATACTGGCAAGTTGCTCGTGTTTTGAATCCGTGGCATAGCCCGCAATCAATTCTAGATTCCGAGTATCGAATTTTCATCCTTTCTCGGTGTAATCAAGTGGAGTCTAATTTTGATCTTTTGACAGAATGTTTAGTTGCTTTTATTCAACATAAAATCATCGGAGAGAACGGAACAGAATCGAAGCTCACGGTTGGACGGCACACTGTAACTACGGTGTGTGTATTTAGTCGTAGGCTTCATCCATGAACGAACGAATATTAGTCACCATGTTCAAGACTGGTAACACACGTGGGTGACTCGCAACCACGTCGTTCTTATTATACTTCAAATCTGGATCTATAACACAGATATTTTTTTTAGACACCGGTTGGTGTCTTCTTTCTGCTCATACATATACATATATATATATATATATATATATATATATATATATATATTTATATGTGTGTGGACGTGTGATCCCAACCTCCCCTCCTCCCATCCCCCATTCACCCTACATATGTATATATATAAAACGCGCGCATATACATATATAATACGCGTATACATATGATTCTATGAGTTGCCAAGTTATCGATGTATATACATGCACATAAATGTCATATGCATGCATACATACATGCATGTGTATAAACATTTATATACCGGTAATTCAATAGTCGGCACTCAAAGAGCCGGTACTCGTTCAAACAGTTTACGATTTAGCTTCGTCAAAAACGTCACGGGAAAAAAAGGAATGATCATGACGTATGTAGCATAACGCTTTTTACATGCTAGTGTACAAATAACATTTATAATTGATCGTCAAAATCCACCAGTTTTTGTAAAAACGATCAAAACACGGCCTTGGGTCATTTTATGAATACTGGATATGCCTTTTCAAAAGATTATATAATTATACATTGAGAACTCTAGCGTATACACATACACACACTTCTGCGCGTACAGGCGCGTATAAAGATGCATACATACCCAAGTATATACTCGCGCGCGCACACACACACACACACACACATTAAAACAAACAAACGTAACCGTGCAGTGTATTGCCTTTGTTAAATAGCATTCGGATAAAGCCATATTTTTCCATGCAATGCAATAATCCAGCAAAGTAAATTACCGTAAATGTGAAACAGCCTAAAATAGAGCAGAGTGCAAGATATAGAGAAGGGAAGGCAAGAAGAAAAGGAAAGATATAGTGTCAACGGAGGAGGAGGAATTGAAGTAAAGAGAGAGGGTGAAGGAGAAGAAAAAAGCATAAGAAGAAGAATAAAATGGAGAAGGTGAAGAAAGAACGGTAAAGATGGATAGAATAAGGAGCGTAGTCGATGTAAAGCGCTGTACAGACGATTTCCTACCACTTGGAACGTGTCTGCCTTTTATTCCGGACTGATGTAAAGTCCTGACTTTCTTTGTATGCGACAATATACGACATACCACGTAGAGGAACAACTAAATTAGGCTAGGAAATTTTATAAACTTTTGGTTTCTCGCGGTGTAGGGGCAGTGAGATCTAAGAAATGCTGAAACCCATGCGCGCGCGAATTCGAGTCGGTGACAGATCGGAACAGTACAATTTCAAACGTATTTTCTGATACTTTGTTTAATCTGTCTATAGTTCCGTAGATTCTTCAAATACCTCTTGCTGCACGATTTCGTTAACTTCTCCCTTTTTTTCCCTCTCCTGTATCTTTTCGCCCCCGTACCCTCTGTGTCTGCTTATTTTTCCATGGCCCGGTTCCTTTTCGTCTTCACTCTTCTTCCGTATTGTTTTCGTACGCATCGTTTGGTCGTCGAGATTCAGTTCGTCAAGATCTTGGCGAGAAAGCTAGGTGAGAGAGAAATAAGAAAGAAGTGTAAGAAGACGGAAGTAAAGAAGAGGAGGAGAATGAAGAAGATGAAGAGAAAGTAGATGAAGAATAGCATGTACAAGCGTTGTGCGGTTATACATATAGATTCGGCGTGAATCAAGTGACGAACACGTGGCGAGGTAGATTTCTGTTGTATCTACAATGGCGTTGCTGCTTGAGAGAAGTTGTATCGCGCGAATCGTCGTTCAAAGAGTTCCAGTTGACAAAGGTTTTATACAAATCTATTAAAAACCAGTATTTCAAACCAATGAAGAATAATTAGTTTTCTAATAATAACGATACGTTTTACGTGAACTTAGTACAGTGCTTAAGTCTGTAATGCTCAGCGTATCTAAACAAATATTTTTAGTGGAAATCCGTGTCATACTCACGTGTATTATAATGCCCTTAAAATATATAACTAAAGAAAAATCAAAGATGCATGGACGATACTTGACGACTGTATGATTATTACTATAGCCGTTTTCTTACAAGTACCGTAGACCATAGCCATTTCGAGGCAGTTTATGTTATGTGTATGTATACACACACGTATATGTATATGTACGTATACATACATTTAATTAGGTTATCGCTTCGGACAACACTTTTTACGGCGGTATTATTAATTTGTAGATAGAATTCGCGATTATATGTATTACAGTGATCGATCGACACTTTTAATTAAGATTTGTTTTTACAGTTACCGAGATGTATCAGTGTCCCCGCAAATACCATGGAACACGATCGATTGGTCTTTACGCTTTTTCCTCTCTCCTACGTGGTTTTCCAGCTTCGCTAAGTACTGTGTGTGTGTGTGTTTTTTTTTTTACTGTTCGATAGATTCTGTAAAGTAGACGAGTTTTGCCTGTACTTGTTCGGATAGCGTGCGATCGCTGTACCATGTACGACGCATATTTACTTCAGCCGAGCGTGGTAGCTGTAACAGACGAGAGAGAGAAAAGGGAGAAGGATAACGATGGGGTTGTTGGACCGTGCGGAAAACTGGTCGATTCGGCGCTGATACTCTCCGTCGATCTTCCGATCTCGTAGTAACTGACCGACCGATCGGGCTCCTTGCTCCAAGTAGAATCGTAAAGTACGTTCAACAAATATTTTTTGACGAAATCAGAAACCTATGGAGAGCCCAATTTTCTAAACGTAGGTCCCTTAAGCTAACAAATTTAAATAGTGCGACCATTAAGGCAACGTTGCGTGTATATACGAACTATGTAATATCGGTTCGAGCGAGACGCGTCTCTCGTTACTCCTTGAATTCGGAACGATCGAATTCATGGTATCATGCGGACGCGCAGAGTGCGGCTCTTGAAGAATCGGCACCGCGGCCGACGGGCGATACACGTTGAAAACAGTGTAAGTAGGCACACAGCGCATATGAAAGGATGAATTAACCGGCACGGGCAAAACCCGGCGCTATTCAGTTGAATCGCGCGTTTATCGCGAAACCGTGTTTTGGGGATGATAGTCATCGAGAGCCGTATCACGAATCGAAATAGAAAAGAAGAAGAATGCGTCGAATTGTATTTCTTCCTTTTTTTTTTTCTTTTTCCTTTATGTATGATTTTGTTATTTCTTGCGAGCCTCGGAAGAAATAGCCGCGAAACCGGAAGCGTAGGCAAAGGTAAAGACGGGATCCAAGTTGGAGAGGAAATTCACGGTCGTCCATAGTATAGCTATGGTACTTTTACTAATCCTTGGCCAGGATTTTCTTGCTCGTGCCAGCAATACCCGGCAACCCGGCACAACCCGACAGGAGCGTCAGATCCGATCACGAACGCCACAGCAACAGTAATGTAAAGTTTAAAGTTTCTTCGAGTCGCGATACACACGCACTTCTGTACAGATCTTTTCGTAGGCTGCGACGGTTTCCATAAAAAGAAAAAAATCTGCAATTGTCGGCTTCGCGAAGCTAAAGTATTGTTGTTTGATTTATGTATAAGGCGTACGTTAAGGAAAAAATGCTTATAATTTTAGGGTCGTGTAACGTGTGTTAGCGGAGCATGCTTCTAAGTAGGAAGATAGGACAATGCTATAACAATAATTATTATAATTAAAATGAATTAAGGAAATAAGGCATTTAATAAGTGCAAAGTATTTCTTAATAAAAGTACTTCCGAAAAAAAGAAGACACGAGAATATGACTAGTTCCTGCCCTTTGTAAACAACGGGTCGCGTCAAGGACGTTCGCGCGCCAACGATGGCAACGGAGAAATTTACTTCCGACGTAGTCGCAGTCACGATCCAGTCGATGCTTGATTGAGATTGAGATTTTGGTAAGCTGAACATTGTATTCTGTATAGGTGTATGTTTCTGGGCGAAACGTGTATAGATACAGTTTTTTCTCTTCTATATTTTCTTCGCTTTTTTTCATGGACTTAAATATAAGTCCGAGGATTTTATGGCAGGGACTGTCGGAAGAAGAGGGGCGTAGAGGGTCTCTTCTTACCACTGGCACGACGGATACGGAACTGACACGGAACGGATATGTGTGCGCAGACCTTTAGCCTGTGGATGAGACTAAACAGTCCTGGCGACAGTGGCGACGGACGATGGCTGGCGACCGCTTTGGGTCTTCCATCTATCGGGTGTCGATGGATTGATTGTTTAGAGTGAGATAGGGAATAGGGTTAAGGTGCAATTTCGTTTCGAGCGTCAAAACCAGTCACGTGATCGGTCCACGGGACTTTGAGCCAGGGAATTGGAGCAGACCAATTTTTTATTTACTTCGCTCCGACATCAAAATATTTGTTCCAGCTCCGCTCCTGCACCGCTTCATGGTGTTTTTTTTTAAAATAATAATTCTTTTAATACTTTCATGCCTGATTTCTTCACCTCCGATTAAAGTCCCGGTTAGTAAACGACCAGTTGGATGCTACCATGTGGCAGTTATGTGGAACATAAATCTAACTGGAAGATTACTGAAGGTGAAGAAATCGGCCGTCAAACAGTGAGCTTTCATTTGCAACAAACCCTATCTTTCTAGCTTTCCATTTTCATATAAAAAAAAATTCATAAAGAATGCTTAATTCTCGGGCAAAGAATGTACTGTGCCTCCTTAACACCCGGCTGCGCGACCCTACGATGTAATACTTTCTCAATGATGAAAAATTGAGAATTGGTATTTATTAAAAACATTTCATTTATCTGCTGTTATAAAATGAAAGAAAGTTCAAATAATAATAAAAAAATTTGGAGCAGTGGAGCAGTAATAATTTTCCGTACTTCGGCTCCGCTCCTGCTCCGTGCAAAACCGCATTGCTCCGCGCTCCAGCTCCGAGCTCCGCTCCAACGCTCTGCTTTGAGCGTCAAAACCAATCACGTGACCGAGGCTCGACCAACGAACGAGCGAGTCAGAGCATGTCAGAGTGAACGAGCGTTTAGCGGAGAAGGTAAATAATCGAGGTTAGCTTTTCCGCTTGATGCTGAAGGTCACGTGGACCGATCACGTGACTTGTTTCGATGCTCAAAACGAGCGTCGAGCGTCAGCATGAAATTGCACCTTTATGGCAAGCGGCCTGACGCCACATTGTCAAAGAATAGGGACCCCGTTCCTGGAGGATCTGGCCGAGCGTCTTACTACACTTTCGAAAATTCTTTCTTACAAATATTAACGTAAAAACATGAAACCAGAGAATTTCGTCATGGTTTCTTTTACACGTAGGCACGCGCGAATACTAAAGCTAGCTGCGTGCGTGCACATGTACGTAAGTATGTATGAATAGTTTTCAACCTTGGAGCTGTTTCTCATCTCTTTGCACGGTCATTCACCACGCGTGGCGCGAGAAACACGTAAGTAGGTATGTATGTACATATGTAGTGGTAGAATGTGTGGAAATCCGGAGGAAGATGAAGGGGAAGAAGAGGAGAAGTAGGTAGGTACCTACTACCTACTACCTAGTAGGAGGATAAACAATTAAACACAATTACAAAGAATATCGTTAAATCGTTCTCCATAGTAGGATAGAGTCGGGGAGAGATGGCCCACTTTTTTTAAAGCAATCAGTACACCGTAAATTTAGTGGTTTTATAAAGGACAAAAATATATTTGCGAAAGGAAATACATTTAAATAAATAATATAAAATTGAATTAAAAAAATAATCATACATTGAAAAAAAAAATAAATAAAATTGCAGTCTATGCGAAAGGCTATATAAAAGATGACATGTTACTAGGTTAATAACACGAAAAATTATTTCTTTTTCTTGTACAGAACTTTTCCATTTTTTACAGCTCATACAGTGAACCCAGTCATCGGGTTCTGATGTACAGCTCTACTGCTCAGTGATGCCAGAACCGTGGTTTTTCGCCCACGGGCGCTACCCCCACTCTATGACCAAGCGTACCCCCATTCTACGACCTAATCACTTTTCTAGTTTATACTTAATAAATATCAGTATTTAAAAACAAGCGATCTTTCCTCAAAAGCCAGGGGTGCAACTGCCCCTTTTGCACCCCCCTCCGGACGCCCATGTACGCTATATCATTCCTTTCCGAGAAATTTCGCGACACTTGGCGTTGTGCAGATGCGGCGTTAATGTAAACAGCTGCATTATTTGCAATTTACATGGGTCGGAGGGGAAGTTTGCAAAGTAAAGATCTCGTGTATAACTTTTTTGGCGATTGTAAAAGTTTACGCGAGACAGTGGCTCGGTGGAGTTACGGCCGATGCGGCCGGTAAACGAATAATCTGTTTCGAGGCGTTAAAGGTTGGTTTAATTGCGGATGAATATGCGGGATCGGGGGGCGGGGGTGGGTGGTGGTGCGGGTGAAGTTGCTGGTCCGAGCCCGCACGGAGAAACGATGAAAAGTTAAAGCTGCGAACGGCGAACGTGTAAAAGCGCGAACGGCAGACAGGCGGGCGGGAAATTGCGTTTGGGAAGGGGATAGAAGAAAGGTGTTGCTCGAGAGAAGCAGAAGCAAGTAGGCAGATACTCGGCTCGAGTCGAGTTGCTCGAAGCGAGAATTACGCAGTTGTCGCTAGCGGGTGACTTGCTGCGCACACTCCCGCGCGTTCCCTTTGTGTTATTTTCGGGCGGAATCACTGTTCAAAGCTTTAAATAGGACCAAGTTTCCGACGAAGAAGACAGTCCACAACACCGGTTCTATATGCTGGAGCATCGTAGATTATTTGCTGTGAGTAAACAACGACCGAACGGCGAATCGGGACACTTGAAACGTCGAATTCCCCGGTAGAAGCCCTCGCGGGCAAAGGCGCGAGGGCTTCTAAAATGTTTTCGAGGCGAGATTACGAGGGCGATGACGAGTCGGCAGTTACGCTCGTGGCCGGGATTGAATCGTGCGCTAGCTTTCCGTAACGTTGGAATTGCAGCGGGTCTTTCGGTATAGTAACGAGCTGAAAGAAAAGAAAGGGCAGACACGGGCGATAGGGCAGGGCAGAGGATAGATAGGTCAGAACGATGGTCCTCGTTCGGTCTGGGACTGGCGGGCGCATCATCGCCAAAATTGTGCTGCTATCTTGGCAGTGTCTCGTGGCTCGAATCGGGATCTCGACTGTTGGATTGAACGCGCCGCGCCGTACGCGCCGCGTCGCTTCGCGTCCGCGTCGACGTTGCGCGGGAAAGTCAAACGGTTCCGCGTTTCACTAGGGATGAAACGAGAGTCGCGTTTGCTTTGATGTCTCTTTGACTTCGAGTCGAAGCGAAAGGGATAAACTCGCCCGGCAGTTTAATGAATGTCGGGAGTCGGACCAAGGTGCCGCAAATCAACGGAGAATAATCAATTAACAAAATCTGTTTTCCCCTTTCTCGCCGGTGGCGACGTTTAGATGCCTTCCGAATGCATCGCGAACCCGTTGCAACGAGAGCTGGCCGACTCCATAATACGTTTGCAACCGCTCGACGAGATTCGAATCCTGCTGGCTTGCGGGGCAAAGGCAAACGAGCCCGTGACGCAGGGTCTCAGGCCGTTGCATTACGCGGTGTGGCAGAGATACACCGAGGCGGCACAGCTGCTGCTGGTCCGCGGCGCGGACATCGACGCGACTGACGAGTGTGGATACTCGGCGTTGCATCTCGCCGCCGAGCATGGCTACTTGGATCTGGTGAAGCTGCTGATCGAGCACGGCGCCAATGTTGACCATCGGCCAGATACTGGAGAGCTTTTCCCGAGGTAGGTGTACCCTTAACTTTTATTTCAAGCTTAGGCGAGACCGGGGCTGGTAGGCCAGTCTTTCAGTGTTTGATTTTTAATTAATTATGTGGACGAAATGTCATTAAATCGGTTAGTATATTTGATAAGGTAGGCTTACGTTTGGCTGTCTGATTGAATTATTAAAGTTGGCTTAAGGGGACCTTCCGGGCTAGAGCCCAAAAAAATAGGTGATCTTTAGGAATTAATTGAAGGAAAACTACTATGTATAATTTAATGGGACTTTTTGCATTGTATTAAGGATGTATTAAGCTACAGAAATATATTTTTTGGTTTATAATTAATTATTGTTGACGGCACTGGGGAGTCGTTAAAGTCAAGGCGTCAAAATCTTGGTCCAAATCGGTGGGTCTTGTATTTCCAAAAGTTATTATCCGATTCGACTGAAACTTCTTTTAGTTTGAAGAATATACTTCTGGCTAGAGGGGAAACCAGAAAAAAATACAAAAATGACATTTTTTAAAAAAATAACGACACTTGAAATTTAAAATCACTTTCCCCCTATATTTTTCGTCCTTTCAACGCCTTTGAAAATTATAAATTTCCAATTTTATGTATTTTTTCTGCTTTCCTCCCTAGCCAGAAGTATATTCTTCGAAATAAAAAAAGTTTCAGTCGAATCGGATAATAACTTTTGGAGATACAGGTCCCACCGTTTTCAGAACAATGTTTCGAGAAACACGCGTTTAAAGTTTTACAGGGGCGCCGAGTGGCCGGTTGTTGCCCATGCATACGCCGCTATTCAAATGCCTATAACTTCCGGAATTTTACGAATTTCAACAAATCCCTTTAAACGCGTATTCCTAAAAGGTTGAACATTCGAAAAATGAAATAAAAAAAAATCGACTTTTAGGCAGGAAGGTCCCGTTAATGTCACAACAATTAAGGTATTTTAATGTTTTTCTAACACCTTCCATGCTGGTCAACCAGCCCCATGATCGGGGTTCGTAGACTTACAGTATGGGGTAGGTTGACTCCCTAGTAGCATTTATTTGTTGGGAGTTTGTTTGTCCAATGACGTGTTATCCGTTGGCCAACTGTTGAAGGGTCGCGCTATTTTTAAATGGGCTAACCATTGCAACCAACGCAGGCCCAACTGAAGGTTTCTTTCCACAGGCCCAACTGAGGTTTCTTTCCAAAAGACGTCTTAATGACGTCCAGAAGGCGTCTTAAAGAACTTCAAAAGACGTCGTAAAGACGTCTTTTTCAGGTCTGGTTTAGGGGGAAAAAATTTCGCAGTGGGGAGAATCGAACCCAAACTTTCCGCTTACGAAGCAACCTTTTTTTGTTTTAAACAACGTTTCATTTACGACACTTTGCTTACGAATGTATTTTGTACACTCTAATGTATTTATAACATAATGAAATTTAAATAAAAAATAAAAATCGCTTTCCGAATAACAAAATAACAGTTTAAACCTTATGAACGTTATATGTCAACCAGCCCCGAACGACCATTTTGACTTTAATAATCTATATAACCTTCGATTACTTATGTATAAACAAAAATACTACGTCGATAGATCGTCTAATAAAGAAACTTTAAAATAGTCTCTTAACATGTATTCTATTGTAACTATATAAAGCGTGAAAAAATAAAATCTTTAAGAAAATATGTTTACTTGGGCAGTCAATTTTTCGACAAATAACTGTCAGAAAACGTGCGATCGCGGGGTTGGACATAAATGCATGGCATAGTATAAGTGACTTCTTTCTACGGTAAATCTTTCCGTAGTAGAGCATATGTCGGTGAAACGTTATTAACAATTAGTCAACCTACCCCTTGTGACAACCAGCCCCGGTCTCCTCTGCGCACTCGTTAACAGCAAGTGCGGCGGGGGTTGGAGATGTGACGGCACCTCTCCGCAGAGCTGGTATAAAGACGACTACCTGTGTAAAGTCGCGTATCCACCTGTGCATTTGCCCTGAATGTGCATCGGGCGCCTACCGATTTTTTGCTCGTTCCGAGCTCGGCGCGCGCCCTTAATTTGCGGTGTCCACTCCACGGTATCGTTCGGACGCGAATGCACGCTTCGATGGACCGTCAGCAAGCGGGTCGGCCCGAACGCGCTCCGAAGTTCGGCGGCCGAGCACCGAGCGAGCAAAAAATCGGTGCGCGCCCGACGCACGTTCGGGGCGAATGCACAGGTGAACACGCGGCTTAACAGATTCACGGTATGCGCAGGACGACGTTGTGCGACGAGCCGCTGCGACTTGCTCTGAGAAATCGGCACGTCGACGTGGCTAGAATCCTGCTGGAAGCTGGCGCCAATCCGAATAAAAGGTACTTTTTCGGATCGGAGATCAATTTGGTATCTCCGTTGGACTTGCAGTGCATGGAACTGTTGCTAGCGTTTGGGGCTCAACCGAACACCAGGGACCGCGCGGGGCTTACGCCATTGATGAAGGCTGCGAGATTGCCGCAGGTGAATTTTCCTTTTCATTCCCTTTCGTCGTCCGGGTAATATTTACCTGTGAAAGAACGTTCGTTAGGGGATAGCTTCGGTGCT
This sequence comes from Andrena cerasifolii, assembly GCF_050908995.1. Lineage (NCBI taxonomy): Eukaryota > Metazoa > Arthropoda > Insecta > Hymenoptera > Andrenidae > Andrena > Andrena cerasifolii. The sequence continues at coordinate 15,810,021 of NC_135119.1, read as the reverse complement.
GCTTTTGCTCAGCTACGGAGCGGACGTTAATTCGATGGCCGATGCGAGACACGACTATCGGACTGTTCTACATTACGCGATCCTCGGCGGTGATCCGACGGTAATCGATCTGCTGCTAAAGCAAGGTGCTCGCCTCGATCTCGGCTCGGAATATCAAAAGCCTACGGCTCTCGACCTGGCCATCTTAAAGGGGGACCCTTCGATCGTCCAGATGCTATTGAAATCGGGTGAGTTGCCGCCTCGCTACCAATTTATTATACCTACGTATGTCCGAGGAACGACCGTGCGGAGCAAGCCTCTCTCCGCCACGATTAGTCCCGAGCCCCATGAGTGACTTGCAATTAGTGGAGCACGCGCAGTTGTTTAGCAATTTCCCGCGTCGAAGCAACAGTTGGCTCTCAGGGCGGTATTCTCAGTCGCTACTTATTCTTAAACAAATGCTTATGCATTCGGCATCCTTTACTAGCTACTGGGTTAGTAGAGGATGCCGCATGCTTGAGCATTTGCTTAAGAATAATTAGCGACTGAGAATACGGCCCTGATACTTGAGAGTCGTTGCGCGGCATTGAGCTATAAAAATACCTGGAGAGTGAGCAGTGGAAAGAAGTAGAGGCGACAGCGGTCCGAGGGAAATAGAAGATCACGGGTGAACCTATCCTTCTTCTTCCTAATGTTACTCTCACTCTGTACTATCTATGCCATGTATGTATGTTGCGCGCGGGTAACTTCACTACATGCACTATATATCCATAGCCTGTTGTAAGAGAGAGATAGGTTCACCCGTTATCCTCCTCTTTCTCGAACCGGCCGCCATTGTTCTGTTCACTCTCTGGTATTTTTATAGCTGAATGTTGCGCGGTTGTTGCTTGTCCACAACTCACAACCATTCTCTCTGTCGGTCATGTCGAATCTAGGAGCCGACGTGAATGCTACCTCGCCGATCATCGGTTCGCCCCTTCACGTTGCCTGCGCGGACAACATACCAAACAGACTGGAGATTCTGTCGATGCTGTTGGAACGAGGCGCGGACCCAAACTTGGTGATACGCAGCGACGAGGGTCCCGCGTTACGCCCGGTTCTTGCCGAGTATGTAGCTTCGAACGAAAATCCGTCGGTCCAAGTGGTGGCGCTTCTGCTCAAGTATGGCGCCCGAGTTGTGATTAAGACGCAGTTCCGCGACCCACACGGTATATTGAACTCTCTACAAAACACGGCGAATAAGCCACGGCTGCTGAAAGCCTTGCTAGAAGCAGCGGAGAGCTTCGATCCTTGCATGATACGAAGATCTAGTAGTCTGACGGACGCGCAGAGGGCGCTGGTAATGGAAGTGGCAAGAACTCCGTTGCCGTTGACTCATCAAGCTAGGTTAATAGTCCGGAAGCTGTGTGGCACCAACTTGCCGAAAATCGTTTGCAAACTTCAGCTGCCCCAGTCGTTGCATCGTTACCTCCTTTACGACTTCCACTAAACGTTTTGTCGCCTTTCAGCCTCCGGAACAGAGGCCTGCCTATATAAACCAGCACTACCTATGTATGCACTACTACTACTACTACTATTCACGCCGATGGTCGTGGCCCGAATCTCGTACAACGAATCGAGGATATTGCTTGCCTCCGTTACGTACTTGGCCGTACAAATATCGTCCCGAACGGTACTTGCCCCGCGCCAGTAAACATCCACTCACGTCAACGATACATGCTTTTGTACCTTTACATCTGTCCTCACAGGTACAATTCAAGTATACCTATGTACAGCTGTATTACACACTAAAAGCCAAATATGTACTACACCTAATACGTAGGTATACATATGTATAGACATTTTTACTTACAACCATGCCGAACAAGCAGAAGCTAAATAAACAAGCATTATTAAATCGAATGAAAACAGTTGTTTTTATGCAATACTATATAGCTGGCCCGTTACCCGGTTGCACCCGGGAATTATTTATGATGTTTGAAAAATAAAAGAGCCTAAACAAAAATAAATAAATAGCCTATAATGTAATCTAGGATGTATGTAATGTATATTCAAAATTTCAATGAAATTCGTTCAGCCGTTTAGGCGTGAAAGAGGGACAAACAAACAGGCAGCGTTTCACTTTTATATATTAGTAAGGAAGCTGGTCAAAGGTGGCTCCACTTGCATCCATTTATTTTTCTCGCGTTCGCGTAAATCCCGCAAGTCCGATATAGCGGCGAACAAAGAGACGCGGGCTGTCAGAGTTGGTGGATAAGTTAACGGAGTTTAGTTGTATAGTTGCGCTTGAAGAATACAGCGAGCGACATTTTAGTCGACACAGCTCACGCAATTCTCGAAATAGCAGCCTCGATACGGTGACCTGCGTCAAATCATTGGCAATCGTTGTAGTCGTGAGGAAATTCTAAATACATATGTACTTCGCAATCGCGTACGTAGTAGCACATACGTACACGTAGTTGCGGTTGCTTATGCCAATTTCAAAACTATCTTTCGATCGATGACGTAAAACGTAAAACATCCAAAATTGTATATATATATACACCTACAATATATACATAGGTACATACGTTCTTGGCGACCAACTGTACCGTTCAATGATAACTGCTTGCGTTCATGCCGGTTCGCTGTTGTTAATAATAGAATTTTTTGTTCCCGTACCGACGCGACGTCAAACTAATAATTGCTAATACGCATATGTATCATGCGCTCGATTTCAAGAAACTACACATCTCTGGTAGATATTAGAAAAGTCGAGAAATTTGTTCGAACTGGACAAGTATAACTGGGAGGATATCCTTGGCGAAAATGATCCGTGATAGAAGTTGCACGGTATCGCGGATTCATGATATTTCTCTGAAGACACGTTGTTCGCGACTATATACAGTGGCTCACAAGCCATAATCGTACACTCTTTAAAATCGCATAACTTTCTTAAAATTAATCCAAACGACTTGAATTTTTTTTAGAAGCTAGAAAGATTAGTTTTGCTAAGTGACGTGATTCGTCGTTTTGAAAAAGCTGCACTTGGTCGGAATAACAAAAAAAAAAGTAGAAAAGGTCTTTTTTTAAAACTTTTTTTTGTGAGCCTGTAATGAAAATTCAAACAACCCGTTTGTAGATTGAAAATCGCTGATTTTGGGAATTTCCGCGATTCTCGACTTTATTCTGCGATCTTTAAGCGTATATAGCTCAGAGCGACGTTAATCGATTTTCATGAAATTTTAGGCACGTATACAACTTACTTTAATCTATAAATGGGTTTTTTGAATTTTCATTACAGGCTCACAAAAAAAGTTGAAAAAACGACCTTTTCTATTTTTTGTTGCTATTCTGATCAAGTGCATTTTTTTTCAAAACGACTATTATGAATTTTAAAAAAGTTATGCGATTTTAAAAAGTGCACAATTATGGCTGTGAGCCACTGTATGAGGCAGTAAGAGCGACAACGGACCAACCCCCATTAAAAAAAAAAATTTCCTATTTCATATGAAGAGTAAAGCCTATTGGAATACGTTATTGCTACTAATTCAATTTCGAAAAAGATATGGGTTAGTCCGTTGTTGCTCTCACTGCCTTATACGTATGTAATATGTATACCGTTGATTCCTTAAGCTTCCATAAGCATATATATGTTACATCTTGACATTTCGATGGTGGTGAAGGGTGGTGAAGGCCATGATCGTCATTCCAGGGACAACGATGTTTGTGTGTTTAGTTAGTAAACGTACCTATATGTATATTGATCATCGTACATGTGTTTATGTAAAACAGCTGGTTTGTCATGCCTGGTCATGCCGGCCGGCGGTGAACCGCGTTGAATTTGTACGCAGAGAACATAAAAAAGCTGGTATCCAGAGACACTAACAATAATGTGCGTATATGTATCTGCGTTTTTTCTTGTACTAAATCATTTTTAATCCTTTCATTTTCTTTTAAATGACCGACGGGCCCGCAGTTTAGAAGGTGCCCTGCATGCAGACTGCATAATAAGGTGGCGCTTATTTACTCTTGGTAAAATTTTTTTTCAAGATTTTCTTCGGGGCACCCTCCAGAATAGTTCCAAATAATTAAAAAAAAATCCTTGTAAAGTTTGAGCTCGATCGGTTAACGGGAAAGGGTGCCCCTGGGCCCTTAAACATTTAAATCATTATTTAACAGCTCGCGAAGTTGATTTTATATAATATCCTCCAAGTTATTGATTAAATAAAAAAATATGTCAAACAAAAGTTGTAGATCCGGACAAGGAGCGTTTTGTATGTTCTATTACTTTTTCTCGTGCGACAAACGGTTTTCGAAAAAAGTCGAAAAATCTAAAAAAGAACAAACTGTTTTTTCCTCAAATTTTGAAAGTTTAAATGCTTCTAGATCACTTTTTATAGACTCTATATCTTCGCAAAAATATCGAATATATAGACTCCATATCTTCGATATTTTTGCGACTTCCGGTCTTCTCGTCTTACCATCTGTACCAATGAATGTATACATGACCGGTTTGTTGGGTGTGTAACGTGTACTCTATGCATATAAATAGGTTGTAAAGAGTAGGTGTAGTGAAAGATCGATACGCAAGACAACGCGAGAGGGCGCGGATGACGGAGCAGCGAGCAGCAGTGAGCTGGAAAAAGTAATGAGCAAAGTGTTGGATCACAAACAGTCATCAGCTGTTTGTTATTAATAATAAGAGTACAAGATCAGTAAGCGAACTGGTAAGGAGAGAAAAGGGGGAAGGCGTTTTACAGAGAGGATCGTGCAGTTGCCAACGCACGTAACCGCAACTTGGCGAAACTGGACGATTGACGAAATAACCTCTGATCGTCCATGATGGCCGCCAGAGCGTTGATGTCCGTTCTACGGTCCGGGAGAGGATACGTAGGATTATGGAACGAGAAAGGACTGGTTGCTGCCGGCAGAGCAGGGACTCCGTTTGGCATCGGAAGGTGATGTTAACGTACCGAGTATCGGAGCTATAAAATGTAATTGCGCGTCGTAGACAGTTTGTGGTTATGTAATCGTGTCCTAACCTAGAAAAGGCAGCTAAATCGATTTGCTTTGAATGTATGTAAATGCTACGAACGTTACAGTCAGCAGCAGCGCGATGGGCATCAATGGGCGCCGGATAAAGAGTACATACAGGAGTGGTACAAAGAGTGTAAAGTACTTTACTCGGACTCCCCGCAAGAGTGGGAACCCCCACCCACGTACAGGGATCAAGAGGTCAGGCAGCCGGGAATTAAAAACATAGCCGTCAATTTTGGCCCGCAACATCCGGCTGCCCATGGGGTGTTAAGGTTGATCGTCGAATTGGCCGGCGAGAAAGTCGCTCGGGCGGATCCTCACATAGGCCTTCTGCACCGTGGTACCGAAAAGTTGATAGAATACAAAACGTACATGCAAGCTTTACCGTACTTTGATCGGTTAGACTACGTTTCCATGATGTGTAACGAACAATGCTTCTCGATGGCCATCGAGAAATTACTCAACATAGAAGTACCCCTGCGAGCGAAATACATTAGAAGTAAGCGTTACTTTCGATTCGCGATCGCTCGGAACAGCGGTCGCAGGTTCTCGCCGCTTCTCTGGTTTGCTTAATCCCGCGCGGATCTGTACACTGGCGTGGTTTTTCCAGCTCTATTCGCCGAGCTCACAAGGATCTTGAATCATATTATGGGAATTGGAACGCACGCACTCGATATAGGTGCTCTGACGCCGTTTTTCTGGTTGTTCGAGGAACGGGAGAAGCTGATGGAATTTTACGAACGCGTGAGCGGCGCGCGGATGCACGCCGCTTACATACGGCCCGGCGGTGTCTCTCTGGATATGCCGTTGGGTTTAATGGACGACATATACGAATGGGCTTCGAAATACGCCGAACGAGTGGACGAAGTCGAAGACATGTTGACGTCGAACAGAGTCTGGGTCGGACGGACGGCGAACATTGGGACTGTAACGGCTGAGCAGGCGTTGGAGTGGGGTTTCAGCGGTGTGATGCTACGAGGTTCGGGGATTAAGTGGGATTTGAGAAAAACTGCTCCGTACGACGCGTACGATCTTGTCGAATTCGACGTGCCAATCGGTAAAAACGGGGACTGCTACGACAGGTGAGCTGAGCCTTCCTTCTCCCCGTCTTTCAGCTTCGATTGAATAATCGGTCGGGTTGCCGCGTTTCTGTTCTATTGTAGGTATCTTTGCCGTATAGAGGAGATGCGCCAGTCTTTGCGCATCATTTATCAGTGTTTAAATCAGATGCCACCGGGCGAAGTAAGGATAGACGATGCGAAAATAGTGCCCCCGAGACGGGAGGAAATGAAGACCAGCATGGAGGCGTTAATTCATCATTTCAAGTTGTATACGCAAGGCTTCCAAGTACCACCCGGTGCCACGTATACCGCGATAGAAGCGCCGAAGGGCGAATTCGGAGTTTATCTCGTAAGCGATGGTAGTAGCAAACCTTACAGGTGTAAGATCAAGGCACCCGGCTTCGCCCATTTGGCCGCCTTGCGCCATATGGGTCCAGGTTGCATGCTGGCCGATATCGTAGCGATTATTGGTACTCTGGATGTCGTATTCGGTGAAATCGATAGATAAAGATAATCGCTTGCCCAGCGTCTCCTGAGTGATCCTTGGGCGTATCGTTAGTATCTCCGACGAGCTTTCCACCTTTCATTTCTGTTCGTGTACAACGGCAAGAGTACGATGACGAGAAAGAGAGAAATAAAGTGGACCTGTTGCTCTGTGGTAAACCTGCATTTACTCTTCACCTGTACCTACCTACGCATCGTCGCGAAGTGGCCGAGTCTCCTGTGTAACACCGTAACCCTTACAGATTAATTGCGAACACGATTTCAGTGTGGAGAAATTTGGTTTGCCTTTGTCTTTATTAGCTAAATCCTTACTTAATCACAGCTTTCTTATTGGCATAAGATTCGGTTAGAAGGAGCCGTTGCGTAGTAGGCAGGACTTATTCAACTGTTAATCGTGCGACATATTCTGCAAATACCAGGCAGTCATGATTTTCTCCGATGAATCGTTAGAATTTTTCGAATGTCGTGTCATTCGTTTATAATAGCTACCAACGACGAGTTAGACCAGTTTTCGCTCCTACCTAGCCAGTCATTAATGATACCCTTCCCAAAGACGACAGAATTAAACGCGGCTCGTTGTGTAATGTTTGAACAAGCAGAAATCTACGAATACATATTTTATTGTTACCGCAGGTGGATCCGCGGTCTGTCCAAGTTGTCTGGACATGCCTTCTCGTGACACGAACAGTATAGGGATTAGCTTCCAATTAAGGGTTCAAGGTTCTTGTTAGCCGTAATTTTGTGTCTCGAGCAAGGGCAGGGCATTCGTCGCACGTTACACAATTATCCGACGGTAATTATGTGCTGGTTCGCACCAACGAACGCGTTATTTCGCTCTGCCTTCGCTGAAATCGCTCGTCACTGTGCCACGCCGCGTTCGGTTTGTCGGGCCGTTGCATAGCCTAAATCCTTGATGGTCACTCGTTACTCTTCCCATTATTCGTTCTCGAGATTTCACAGTCTTTGTATCTATGTATATATACTTAGTACTCTCCACCACAGCGTTTAACACGTTGGTCCATTGTCGGCAGTCAAGTAAACGTGTTAAAAATTTTGCTCTCGCATTGCATTATCGCGTTAAAAGTTTTCGAGAGAAAGGCGGAGGAAGAATGTTGTTGGAAGCAGTTGGAAAAATACGAGACGTTCGTGACACAACGGATTCGGCCTTTGTTGCGAGAAATGAGGGACGAAGGGGCAACTTGACTCGCGTCAATAGGTAAACGAGTTAATGAATGTATGGAAACGGTGATTGCAGAGCGTGGCTCTGACAAACCATGTGAAGCAAGCAAGAGAGAGAGAGAGAGTGATACAGAGGTGGGGCGAGGGGGTAGGGGATTGGTGACAAGTAGGTAAACGGTAGGGATGGCTGAGAGAGAGGGCGAGAGAGGGGAGGGGCGCAGCGCGACAGTGGCAGGTATGCAATGGTGACGACTCTGGTGGCAGAATGAGAAAGAAAACGAGAATGAGAACGGTTAGCGCTGGTTGGAAAAGAGGAGCAGAAGGAGGAGGATAGAGAAGTGGCGACTGTAAGAGGAAGGTAGAAAAAAGTCTTTGGGGAGCCGATAGGTGGTGTAGGGCATAGATAACTGTGTAGGGTATCCAAGGAACGTGGATCGTACCAAAAGAGGGACGAGGCGAAGACGATGGTGTGAATAGGATGGAAGGAAGAAACGGTGGAGGAACGAAGGAATGGCGGACTGGAGAAGGAGCGGAGTGGAAAAGAACGAGTGGGGGTAAAAATAAATCGTTCACCTGAACCGCATGCTCGCCGTTCACGATGCAGTCGAGCGGGAAGAGAGTAACGTTCATTTGGCGTTTCGCGCAGTGTTTCGGCTGACCTCGCAGCGATCGTTTCGCTCCGCTCTTATTCGTCTTATAATCCTCTCTCTGCGAACCCGCTTTCGCTCGCGTTCCTTCGCCGCTTTGCTCGCCGTTCGTCGCACCAAGTGACTTGTGTCAGCATCGCCGTTCCTTGGCCGAGATCGAAGGTGAATCGGGAATACTCACGAATACCTACGTTTCGCACGTGACCGGTCCGGCTCCACGATTCGGAGGTTCGGAGATTTAGAGGTTTCTCGGATCGAAGCTTGCGATCAGTGTCGGCGGCGTGCGCGCACGCGCCTGTGTTCGCGCTCGCCGAGACCCTTTCGACCAGAATTTGCCTGTGGCGCGTATATACCCCGCTTGCTTCTGGATTCTAAGCAGTCGAGAACGACCGGAAAAGCTGTTGCTCTGTAGAAAGGTAAATCATTTGGACGTACTAGCCTGTGTGCTTCGGCGTAAGATACCTAGCCTTGCATCGGCCGTGTATCGTCCGTTGGTCGTCGACGCATCGCCAGTGGCACACTTGCCGCTTGGAAAGGAGAATAGACTTTCTCCTTCTCGTCGTTCCTCGTATCACAGACGCCTTTCGTCTCGTTCTTCCGCGGGAATAAACGCGCTCGGCAGCTACAACGCCCGCGACGAGAATTAACGAGAACCAGGTCGCGGACGAGGACAAGGATTAGACCCAGGACGAGAATTAGCACGAGGACGATCGCGAAATAATTGAACGCAGCGATACGGCCGTTGACAAGACTGGCGAGCAGAGCGGTGAAGCGAACACGAGGATCGAGCAGAGTGGAACGCGATTCGTCGAACCCGGGAGTAAAGAGATTATAGTGGGTCCTCACGCTATCGGCATTCTGGAGAAGTTTACGCACGCGAAACTAGAGCAACCCATCTAAAGCTGCGGATAAGGGGATAAGCAGGGAACAGAAAGAGAAAGGGGCTGGGAAAGGGAAGGAGTGAAGGAGGGAGGTGAAGCGTTCGGCCATTTACGAGGAAGAAGGAAACGTGCCCCGAGGGGAACAACGGACGTACAAGTAGCGAAAATAGTGGGACGGCGTTTATACACGGTGACCGATCAAGATGAGGGTACATCGTGGGATTTGCGCGAAATTGCAAGGAGGCTTTCTCAGGCGATGGTGTAAGTAAGCGGTACAATGGTCGCGGTGGATAGCACGCGTAGTCTGCTACTTTGCTGGCACGATCGCGCAACGTCCTCCCGTTCGAGGGTACATTAACGATCTCGTTAACGCCGTTACCGGCGCCACAAGTGTCACGCTGAGTGCGCTCTTAATTCGATTCGATCAACATGTCATCTTGTATGCTCGGTCGATGAATCATCGCGCTGCGTCTGTCGTAATGGACCCCCAGCTCCAAGTCGTTCTCCTTGTCGTTTTCATTTCCATTTCCGTTCGACATTTCCGCCCTCCTCGAAGAAAACTCTGAACGCACTGGCGATCATCCTGTGTCTCTCTTACTTTCACTTCGAGTTTGCGAGACACGAGCGGCGCATCGCCGTAACTTTTCTTTTTAACGTAGGTGCAGATAGCCGACGCGACGCGCCGTACTATCGGTTACCGAGAACGAGAGTCGGTTCTATCCCCGAAACGCGGGAAAGAAGCGCGACCGTTTATCCGAGCTGCGCGGCTGCCAAGGTTCACCTTTGCATTCTCGCAGAATTCACGATACCTATGCACGAAACCAGGCCGAAAACGAGGAAATAATCGGATCGTGTGACGTAAGGGAAACGCGGAATGATGGAAATTACGACAAAAAGTTTAATGCCACGCGTTCTAGGAGACTGAATATCGCACACGCGTAATTACATAGCCTCCGGATATTATTCGCGCGTCGGAAAGTGAACTTTGATACCATTATGAGAAACGATCGAGCGGGAAGATACCTGTGATTCTGGAATTATTATGTTTTTTTTTCTGCCGTCGGTCGGCTCGTTATGCAACTTTCACGCAGGTTAATGCGGAGATATCGAAAAGTCGCGACAGGTTTTTTATCGCTATATATCGTTACTTGGCCCTTGAGTTTTCGAAAACGGCAAAAACAAGGACGACGACCACGACCATAACTCTTGAGATCCGAGACGTGTTTCAAAAACGAAACGTGAGGGATTATTCCACTAAATTGTTCTTCGACTAACCTTCGAATACAAATTTCGAATACAGCGAAGTTATTCGAGAATAACGAATAAATTTTTAGTCGTTATTCGTTATTCGAAGGACCGCCGTGGTGACTAAGCGTCACGAATAAGCCGCTCCGGCTCGAGTAGGTACACTCGAAAAGTGTGCAGCGGCTCGGGTTCCGACCCTCGCTTATTCGTGTCGCTTAGTCGCCACGGCGGTCCTTCGAATAACGAATAACGACTAAAAATTTAGTCCACAAAAAATTTAGTCGAATATAAATTTATTCGTTATTCTCGAATAATTTCACTTTATTCGAAATTTATATTCGAGTTCATTCGAACAAAAATGTAGTCGAATAAAAATTTAGTCGACTAAAAATTTATTCGTTACTCTCGAATAATTTCACTTTATTCGAAATTTATATTCGAGTTCATTCGAACAAAAATGTAGACGAATAAAAATTTAGTCCACAAAAAATTTAGTCGAATAAAAATTTATTCGTTATTCTCGAATAATTTCACTTTATTCGAAATTTATATTCGAGTTCATTCGAACAAAAATGTAGCCGAATAAAAATTTAGTCGACTAAAAATTTATTCGTTATTCTCGAATAACTTCACTTTATTCGAAATTTATATTCGAGTTCATTCGAACAAAAATGTAGACGAATAAAAATTTAGTCCACAAAAAATTTAGTCGAATAAAAATTTATTCGTTATTCTCGAATAATTTCACTTTATTCGAAATTTATATTCGAGTTCATTCGAGCAAAAATGTTTTCGAATAAAAATTTATTCGACTAATGCTCAACTCTGCCGGAAAGCGGAGTCGAGAACAGATCGCCCGGACTGGTTCAAATCGAGCCTGGCCGTTGCGTTGATGCCGTTTCGTTAGGTAGGCGCGAAACCTTCCGAGTAAGAGCAGGAAGCGTAGCCTTATATAACAGGGAGTAATTGACTGCAAGTACGCGTAGGTAGGTATGTAGGTTCAGCCTTTCGGAATCGAAGCTTGAAACGCGTGTTTCACCCAACGATGACACTCGGGCTGATTCGAAGCTTTCGCTGAGCGATTCAGCTCGGCAGTTAGCGGTTTCAGTGTTGCTTTCGTTGTTTGGCATTTAATTCTTGTGCCACAGAACGCTGCGTTGTACGAGGAAGAGATGGGGTGGTACAGGAGAAAAGAGATGGAGAGGAGGAGGTGAATGAATGGGAAAGGAAAGGAAGGGAAGAGAAAGAGTACGATTACGTGGCATTGCGGTAAACCGCTGCGACAGGTTTTCGTTCTAGCAAGCTCGTTCCACGTTGCACGCGCCAAACCACGATAGAGGGGCTATCGAACAAATGTTGCATTCCTTTTGAATTTAGCAGCAATTAGCTGACTGTCGTCGGGGGAGACGCAACATGGTAATCGTTGAACGAGGTTTCCCTGGCCGCGTTGCGTCCGACAAGTCGAATTCGTTAATCCTGCACCCTGGCGGCTGGCACGATGAAATGGTCGAAACTATTCGCGATCGCGAGGCCCCGAATCGTTGATAAGGCCACATCTTCACCACCGTTCTCCGCGGTGGTAACGAATGTAGGAACGGTTAGCCCCGTCGATAATTCTCCGACTGTGTTGCGTCAAAGGTGAACCGCACTCGTGGAACGCGGCATACGAAATTCCATTCTCGCCGAGATTTCACGCATGCTCACGCGCACTGGCACGCGCACACATACGTACGTTCCTTCACTGTTTCGTTGTGTACTCTATCGCGGCCGTAGGTCTTGGCCGTTGCTCTGCTCAATTGCGCTTTCACCTATTCGTAGTTTCTTTCGTACACGAGTTGGCCTCGTCCATAATGATAATCGGAGCGACGAAAAGTCCGGAGTGTGGTCAGATCTAGACGGAGGAAGAGAAAAACGGTTCTTGTAACGGTTAACAACGAATGAACAAACTGACGCATCAACGATCGCGTACAACGATTGGTCGACCGATCGGAGACTAAAGCAGTCGGCACGCAAAACGTATGCGTACAGGACGATTTGAGGAAAAAATAGCGCGGTGTATGTAAGTACGCGTGTAAATAGTTTTCGCGTGGTCGGGCCAGCCGTACGATACGATCGGGCTCGGTTGCGCGACCAGCCAGCTATGTAATCGACGTGACTCGCGGAAGGGAGGGAATAGCTCGTTGGGACAACTGTGAGAACGGGAACGCGTTGAAAGTACGCCGGATTTCAGTGCGAAACCCGCCGCAGAGTTTCTTTCGGATTAAGCTACTACCTACGAATCCAACACCCCCTCGCTCCACTCCAACTCGGATTCATCCACTTTTGATGGAATATCGATCAGAGGGTGATTTGTTCGTGCTATATCTTCGATCTTCGTTACCAGCCTCTGTTTTTCCCACCTCTGCAAACCGACCGTCGCAGTGTCATCGCATCCAAGATTTTATTCGAAAGTCGATCGTTCCTTCCTTACATCCTGCGAATCGTCTAACAATGTACTATGTAAGACGAACACGGGACATACTCACCGTTACTCGAATGCGCGGTGACACGCGTCTTGTTACGATCATCTGGCACGACCTCCGGCATAATAATAATATCATGGACAATTACGAGCTACGTGCATGCATATGGGCGACCGTTTTTTTTTCTCCTCGACTCGATTGTATTCGATGACTGATCGGATGGCATAATATCGTATGTAAAGCTGCAGGTATATACCTACATACCAGTGGCGGATTTAACAGGGCGGCTGATGAGCAGTCGAAGGCCCCTGCACAGAAGGCCCTCGCAGGGCCCCATCACCGAAAAAAAAAATTGATTAGGTATAGGTATCCAAACACTACATTTTTTTCGAGCCACTCCACTTAGCCCGTTTTTAGTAAACTACTCCTTCATTTTGCCGAAAAATGGGCCCCTGCCCAGAAGGTTCCCTAGGACCCTATTTTAAAAAATTATGATTTTCACCAAACACTGAAGGTATTTTTTTCTGTACTACTACACTTAGCACGATTTTAATAAACTATCCATTTATTTTCCCGAAAAAATGGGCCCCTGCCCAGGAGGTCCCCCTAGGACCTTATCTTAAAAAAAATTATGATTTTAACCAAACATTATAGGTATTTTTTCTGTACTACTACACTTAGCACGTTTTTAGTAAACTACCTCTTCATTTTCCTCCGAAAATGGGCCCCTCAGAACATTTGCTACCTGAGCCTTTTTTCTTAAATCCGCCACTGCTACATACCTACTTACGTTCGCCGTTGGTCGGCCGCGGCGCCGCTGTGTAGATGAAGGGGAACGAATCGAGTGACATGGGCGTCGGCAGGGGGGGGGGGGGGTGTTTATACTGAAAAAGGAAATATTTTTAAATTTCGGTTTTAAATTTTTAATTAAATTGGCACTATAAAGGGGGTTAAAAAAAGCAAGAGGTGTATATTTTTCTTTACCAACGTTGTCCAATCCCAAAGTTGTCCCCTCCCTCCTGGAAAAAGTCTCCGGACGCCCCTGTCGAGTGAGAAGATGCGAGCGGCGAAAATTCGTCGGGCGATCGCAGGGAATGAAAATTGGCCCACTCCTCCCCCGAATTTCCACATCGGCTGACGACGCATCGACCTGTGCGACTTTTGCATGGCCGACGTTGGCGCTCTCCCCCCCCCCCCCGCCGCTCGCATTCCTTGATGCATTTCAGATACCGAACGTTTCGAAATCGCTCCAGCGCCTGAACGAAGTTTTTCTCGCCGTTCTCGTTATTCGGCGATGGATACCCAACAGCGTTTTTAGAGAAACAAAGCTGCCTGAACTGTTTGCTCGCGCTGGCTGGAAAGTTCGCGTCTCGAGGTCGCGACATCAGCCTAAAAGATTTCGTAAGGTCGAGAGCGTCACGTCCGCGACTCGGCAAATCGTGTCTCGCATTCTGGATGCGTGATCATCACGCGTCGGCATCGTCGTCGTCGTCGTCGTCGTCGTCGTCGTCGCGCTACCGAGACGTTCGCGTGCAAGTTTTCCGCTGGAAATATTCCCTCGGCCGAGACCCCGAGGATTCGCGTAACCGCGCACCGTCAAACGGATCGTTCGAAAGCCGAACGACTAGGCGTTCCAGGTTACGGCGCCAAGTCTCCGCGGACTATGGAATGGTAGAACCACTCGTTTCGAAGGTCGACTAGTACGATGCCGTCGCGTACGTGCGTTTAAGCTCAAACTACGTGACTGAAAACTTAACCGGTCGACCGGATCATCGTTGGACCTCGCCCGGTCGCGTCGATTGCCTCGATGTATGTAGCTCGATTCCATCGCATCGGCGAGGTTCGAGGACGATTCAACGGTTCTCGTTGTTGGCCGTTTATCGTTTGTCAATAGGTACATGCTCGATGGTTGCGAGACTCGACTCGATCACGGGCCACGACAACTGAGAGAGAGAGAGAGAGAGAGACGAATCGACGCATCGCGATCTTGAAACCGCTTGAAGCGGAGCGTTGCGATGCGTTGGAAAGTTTACGATTGCTCGTCCGTATATTTGGTTTCCCAGTCGGCATGGGTGGTAAGAAACGAGTTGGTCGATAATAGGTAGTTGGATCCCCGTGAAACGCATTGGAACACTCACGAGATGGAAATCCATCAGACGGTTGCCTCGATTGCAAGCTTGTCCACCGCGGACGAAATCGTTGAGGTTAAAGTTTGCCCCGCAATCATGGTTGTTCGACATGGAAATCTGTACGAATAGCTGACAATGAGTAAACTCTGTACCTACTTAGGTGGCGGGGAACACGCGCGGCCGAGGGATAGCTAGCGGAAAGAAAATTACGGAATGCGAGGATTTTTCCGGTAACTGGTAAACGCGACACGATAGAAAGCAAAGGCGACCCACGATAGTAACGCGACCAACTTTCTTTCGTTGGTTTGCTGCGCGTGAGCAGACGCCCGCGCGCTCTGTTTCGTTTCGTTTGTTTTCAATTCGATCACAACACGGGTGGGCGAATGGGAAATGTTACTCGAGAACTAAAACGGGAAATAGGTTTGCACAGTCATCTCCATCGTGATTTTCCCATTTCGCCCCTCTAGGGTCATTTGTTCGAATCGAAACACATATAGGGTGGCTGTACCAGTAAATGAACACGTACCAGTGAAGGGACAGTTTATATTAAAATGAGTAAATAAGTTATTAAAATAAGCAACTAATTAATTAGAAACTTCTTTTAATTTCTTACTTCATATCCAAACAATTTTTGCAGCACGCGGAATCAATAGCGCTGCAAACATAATTTTATAAAAGTGTTCATTCATTAGCCTTAATTGTTCATTTATTGGTGCGTTTACCCTACCGACCGATGGCCAACTGTTCTGATGTGGTTCCAGGGGCTGCAGTAGCGGTTGGAGCGCTACTGATTATCGTGGCCGCAATTCTGGCGGCAGTGTTCCCGAAATTGGTGGACGTTCTGCTAAACAGAGAGATCGCCCTCCGAGATGGCGGCCGTACGTTCGATTGGTGGAGAGAACCTCCGGTGTCGCCTCAGCTCAGCGTCTACATTTACAACGTAACGAATGCTGATGAATTTTTGAACGATGGCGAGAAACCTGTACTACAAGAGCTCGGCCCTTACGTGTATCTGCAGCAGTGGAAGAAGGTCGAGGTGAAGTTCAACGAGAACGATACCGTGTCCTACAAAGTGAAGAAACAATTCGTTTTTTCGCCGGTAAGAATCTCTGCATTTCCTTGTCCGTTCGACAGACCGTGTGACTCAAGGTCGCGTTCGCGCATCGATTCTATAGTCGATTCGCGACTCTCTCGGAGAGTTATTGTATTTTTCCCCTCCCCTCTTCTCCCTTTACCTCCCTTCTCCCCTCCTCTCCTCATGCGGATATATAAACAGTTACCTTTTCGACGGTTCTGAAACTTTCGATTCTCCTTTTTTCGCTGCCCATTGACGAATCGTGTAACCAAAACAAAAACGAGCGATACGCAGCGGTAGGAGGAGCCGGAGAGAGAGATGTGGGAAAAATAAAGAATGGAAAATTTTTCGTAAAAGTGGCGATACTAACTTTGGCCGCGCACTGTGACGCGATGCTAGCAAGCAACTATATGCTAGTTGTGTCGAGTAACAGCGGTGCGACGGGCTTCCGCGAATTAAAAGCAAAGGTGTAGGATAGCGACTACTTAGTGTTTGGCCAACGTGTTCTCCGAGAGACGCGCGATACCTCGATTCCCAGTATTGTTCCTAGGAACAATGTAGGTCGAGCGAACGCGAACGATCGTGTACAATATCATCGTTCGTATAGATGAGTATGTATACCTCGTGTACGCGCACACTAAGTGGAACCACGTCTTCTTTACGGACGACGGATGGTTCGGGACAGGGGGCAGGTGCGCGGCAAGAGGAGGCGCGAAAGGCACGAGATGAGAAAGGACGGAATTATACACAATCTATAGGCTATACATGGATGTTGGCCCGCGAAAACAACCGATGACCGGTTATAGTGCCCGCAAAGATACAGCTAGCTCGTAAATTAAACACTCGAGCAGCGGTCTTTGATGCCCCGGCACCCAGGGCCTTACGCGGTATACTATTGTAGGAATATATCAGTAGGAATTGAGTCTCAGGCCCAGGGCTTGAAACCGTTATTATCAGGATTTCGGTTCTTGAAAGAGTTATGAAGAACCTTTATTCGGAATAACCGTTATAAAGAACCTAAATATCAGACTATATAAGTATAAGTTACGGTTCCTATATAGCTCTATAACTTTTATTTTTTAGGTTCTATAACTTTTATTTTTTCGGTTCTATATAAGTTACAAAGCGGTTATAGAACCGATTCTTGTAACGATTGTACAGAATTGTACAGTAAATGAAATCACAACATATTACAACTATAGATGTGTAACCAAATTGTTTAAAAATTATTATAAATAAGTAAGCAAATATATATTATGTACACAAGTGATCCTTGCATACCGCCGAGTGTATACATATACATATGTACAAATGTGTACATAATATATATTTGCTTACTTATTTAGAATAATTTTTAAACAATTTGGTTACACAGAGTAATCTATAGTTGTAATATATTGTGATTTCATTTACTGTACAATTCTGTACAATCGTTACAAGAATCGGTTCTATAACCGCTTTGTAACTTATATAGAACCTAAAAAATAAAAGTTATAGAGCTATATCTGAACCGTAACTTATACTTATATAGTCTGTTATTTAGGTTCTTTATAACGGTTATTCCGAATAAAGGTTCTTCATAACTCTTTCAGTCAGAACCTTCATATAACAGTTTGAAACAGTTATTTTCGAAACCTATTCAAGCCCTGCTCAGGCCGCATGCCCCGAGTGAGGCCCGAGCCCCTTATCTCCCCCTATATATCTGTCAATTCGCTCGTTCCCCGACTCCCGAAACATGTAAACAGGCACGCGCTACCACTTTTACGACGTCGCCGTATCTTTGCGAATGCTTTACTCGACTAATGCAGAGGGTAACCGTTGCGCTTGCAGGAGAAGTCGATCGGCTCGGAGGAAGATTTAGTCGTGGTTCCCAACGTGCCGATGCTTTCGGCGACCAGTCAGTCGAAGCACGCGGCGCGTTTTCTTCGACTAGCGATGGCATCGATCATGGACATTTTGCGAATAAAGCCGTTCGTCGAGGTGTCGGTCGGACAGCTGCTGTGGGGTTACGAGGATCCGTTGCTGAAATTGGCCAAGGATGTGGTGCCGAAAGAGCAAAAGCTGCCTTACGACCAATTCGGCTTGCTGTACGGTAAAAATGCCACGATGCCCGATTGGTTCACCATCTTCACCGGTCAGAAGGACATTTCCAAGTACGGGATTCTCGACAAGTGGAACGGAAAGGGTAGCTTCGGTCACTGGACCAGCCCAGAGTGCGACAGTGTCGCCGGCAGCGACGGGAGCATCTTTCCTCCGCGCATCACCAAGCACACCGTGCTCAAAATCTTTGACAAGGATCTCTGCAGGGCCTTGCCTCTGGCGTTTAAGGTAATCCTAATCTGTGAGACTTGCTTGTCACCAACCATATCCGGATAGTAGTCGGGCAAAGTTTGATTTCAGGAGGAGGTGACTACCGCCGGTCAGATACCCGGCTACAGGTTCGTGCCCTCCAAGGACGCTTTCGCCTCGCCTAGCAGAGTGGAGTCACAGCGATGCTTCTGCCCGGCGGGACCGCCGTGTGCCCCCGAGGGGACCTTTAACGCTTCCCTGTGCCAATACGAGTCTCCAGTTTTGCTCAGCTTTCCGCATTTTTACCTCGGTAAGATGTGTGTGTCCGTTTGCCCCCCGAATATTCGGCCGGCTGACTGGAGAATATCGGTATACTCAACATTTTCAGCCTTCTAAAGGTAGGCTCTCGCTACGCCTCGCCTCGCCTCGGCGCAACTTCTTTTCGCACTCGCGTCTAGGCTCGCGTCGCCTCGGGTTTCTCCGTGCCTGAAGTTATCTGAGCTTGCCCTCGGTTCACGTGTTTGGTCAGTTGCTCAGGGAACCTCTTCCTTCCTCCTGTAGCGGTCACCGAAAGCGGTGGCGCTGCGTCCACTCACGCTGCGCCTCGCATCTATTCCTCAAAATATTCTCGAGGAATAATTCGCGGCTCGGAGCCGCGCCGAGGCGAGGCGCAGTGTGAGTCAAATTGTCAAAATACAGAAGAAAAGCACAGGAAGAATAAAATGAGCCGAGGCGAGGCGTAGTGAGAGCCTACCTTTGTGCTCCATCGCCCTGAGAACTTTTCCCGCCGGCAAATTCTTGCGTTTGAATAGGAGCAGCAAGAGAATCTAGGCGAATCTTGCTTATCGCGAGGCAACCACGCACAGTGGTACATAATTACAGTTTTTGTTCAAATCACCCTACAGGTCCTAATTTTTCAGGAAACTTAACGATTTTTTTTTTAAATTCTTCGCAATTAAATTCTCTATCGATCTCTCCGGACGAAATTTTGAATTTCGTTGCTGATTTTTTTTATATTTAACGAATTATACAGCACTTTTCGAAGATCAGTATCTGTGGGCTTTTTTGGCCGCCTGTTCCGAATTTAAAGTCAGATTTTCGTAATTGAAGGTGGTGAATCCAATATGCCGAATACAGTTGACTTTTCTGACTCAATATTGATGAGCAGGATTTCTAATGTTTGATATTTTTTAAACACGTTCGTAAACAAAAAATCAGAGATTTGCTTGCAGAAGCACAAATTCTGCTCCTCAAACAAGATTGCACATAATAAAGTCGAATTTCTGAAGGCAACTGGGGTAAAACGTTAAGTGGATCAGGCATTCTAGAAATATCAAACATTAAAAATCTTCTGCGCTCATACACAGACGAATAGGCTTAAATATGCAAAATCACGTACACATTTATGAGATGCGTAAAAATTTGTCATTTTAAATTTCACAATTTGATCTACAGTATTAGATTTGTGGTACAAATAAAAAATTTGATCTTTGTAATAATTACCTCATATTCGCAATCAGCGTCCCCTCAAAATCTAGGCGCACTATGTTTCTTCCGTGTAAGCCTTCTGAAATTTTGCTTCAACATATTGGATCCACCACCTTCAATTTCGAAGATGTGACTTAAATTCGGAACAGGCGGCCAAAAAAGCCCACAGATACTGATCTTCGAGAAGTGCTGTATAATTCGCTAAATATAAAAAAATCAGCAACGAAATTCAAAATTTCGTCCGGACAGATCGATAGAGAATATAATTGCGAGGAATTTAAAAAAAAAATCGTCGAGCTCTCTGAAAAATTACGACCCGCAGGGTGATTTGAACGAGAAATGCCATTAAGCACCACTGTGCGACGGGCGAACATTCTCCGTCTTGCCGGAAAACGGAAACGGAGCGTCTGATTGTAGTAACGTTTCAGCGGATCCTGCGCTCCGGGAGGCTGTCAGCGGTATATCGGCGCCGATCGAGGAAAAGCACCAATTTTACATCGATGTCCAGCCGATGATGGGTACCGCTCTGAGAGCCAAGGCGAGAATTCAGATAAATCTGGCGGTGAGCCAAGTGCGGGACATCAAACAGGTCACCTCGTTCCCGGACATTGTGTTTCCCATCATTTGGTTCGAAGACGTGAGTACGCGTGCATTCCATCATCCCTTGCTTGCCTTTAAAACTTTCTACTCGCTGGTGCTCTTCGATCCGTGTGAATCCGACGCGATTCAGTCTCGTAACTCTGCCGTGACCGGCGATCGCGCGTGATAGAAATCGAGAGACAAAACGAGCGACAGCAACGATGGCGGTACCCGCGATGTTTACCGTGCAAGTAGGTAATTGAATGGGTGGGGTTGGGGGGGGGGGGAGGGGCGGTGGGGACAGACACCGCGTGATTCGACGCCTCGGCGGGTGATTCATTTCGATGGAATGAACGATCGCGTGGATAATTCACCGAGGACGCACGCTCGCGCCCGCACCTCGCGGTAATCACTTTTGCTTTGTGGTTGATGGTTCGATACCGAACCGGGCAGGGACGTCGTACTAAAGCGTAACTTACTTTGCAGGGCATCGACGAGCTACCCGTGCAGATGCGCAGTCTGATGAAGATGGCCGTTGATGTGCCGCCGATAGCTCGCGCAGCGGTATCCGGAGCGCTGGCTGCGATCGGAGCGATCGTACTGATCGGCGCGCTCGTGTGCTTGGCGCGCGCCGCTAAACGCCAAGAGAAACTTCATCTGAGCAATCCGTTACCGTCCAACAACAGCTCCGGCAAGACCGGTCAGCTGAACCCGGCTTTCCAGAATTCCTCGGCTTCGAAGTAGAGCGATCGACCTGCCAGCCGATCCTCTCACACCCTCCATTCGCGAACGCGAGCCCGTGTTTTGCGTCCACCGATACCACCTTCGACTATCGCAGCAAACAAAAGATTTATAGTTTCATCTTGTTCCTGTTCCTGTTCCCGTTTCTATTCCTGTTCCTGTTCCTGTTCCTGTTCCTTGTTCTCGCTTCGGAGAGATTCAGAATGAATGAGAATGGTCGAGGTTTGAGCGGGTGGTGGAAAGCGCAAAGCTCGTGGATCGTTGCTCGGTCTGGATTTGCGCTCACAAGAATGATCAGCGCGTTAGAATTTCAAGGCCGCGAGAATGACGCAAGGGCCACTTTAGGGTATACTTTACAGTGTAACGATAACTAAAGCACATTTTTCGGGGTCCTTTTTAATTTCACTTTTGGTGGCGCGTTATCGTGAAGGATCTCTGCATGAAGTGGTGGTGCATGAATCCGACGACGGATAGATGGAAGAAGGATTTAAGGGTGTCGACGAACCTGGGATCGGGGGACCAGAAACTAACGAAGGAGTTGTAAAGAATGCCGATAATGTGCGCGGTACACGCCAGAAAAAAAAAAAACTGACAAAATCGTTCCGTCCAACAGACGCACACACAGAGACACGCACACACGTACACATGCATAACATATAGGTATGTATATATTGGATTGCGCGTGGGAGATTAGACGCGAGCCAAGTCGTCGCGTTCAGACTTTAACGAACCCGACGGCGGCGACCGAGACTCTATTGTTACTCATTATCCGTTTATGTACATGAGATAGATTACGGTTAGGTTTCTAGACGAATCTAGTTTTCTACGACGGAGGAGGCCGAGGAGACAATAAAATAGCCAAATAGTATGGAAATCGGATCGATTCCAGTCGACTTGAAACAATTCTATGGAAATGAATAAAAGCGTATAGCAGGTATATATATCAGAGTCGGAGAGAGAGAGAGAGAGAGATCGCCGATGCGATCGCAAGCTCATTCTTTATTCGCTTGGTCCAGTAAGAGCGGAGTTTACAAGATACGCCGTAGCGGGAAACTCGTTGCCACACGTTGCCCGGCGATAAGCAGAAGAAAAAGGGGATTCGGTTATCTTGCTTCTACGAAGATGTCGTTGGACGTGACCCAGGTTATCAGTCTCTGTAGAAAAGCATCGCGAAACCTACTCGTCCATGCAACGATGCGTTTGCTCGTGTTGGGTCGAGCGCGCCGACGGATTTCTGGCGACTTTTTCCCAACTTATCGCGCGTGTACATTCTCATCTCCCGTTATCGCGATTCCGACACGATCAGCGGAGAATTTATGCCGCAAAGATCACGCGATCGGGTCCTCGCTGCTCTGACGTATAATGTACAGCGTGCGCGCCGCAAGGGCAATCGTTCGGCTCGACCAAGTGATTTTCTTAAGACGTCCGCACGACCGGGGCCGAGGAACCGGTCGAGATCGTGATATCGGTGGCGTTGATAGAAGTCTCGCGGGGGATCAAGTTCGGGATGGGCGACAACCCGATCCGGTCGTGGTCTCGATTCGAGTTGCGTTTCGCATCGATCCTCTTCTGTTTCCTGAACGCGACAATCAGGCCTCCGACAGACAGGAACACGCCGACCAGGCTGCACCACTGGCAGCCAGCTTCGATAGCGTTCGCGAGGTAGTGGGCACGGTAAAAGATTTGCTGCACCGATTCCGGTAGTTGCTCTATTCCAGAGTCTATCCAGATCAAAGGCAGGATCGTGCCGTCCTCCAAGCTGCCGGCGAAAGGCACGCCGACCGCCTTTCGCACCTCCAAATTCAATTGAAGCTTGACGCGGGTGGCGACGGTTACGCCCAATCTCTGTAATTCCCACGAGCAGGAATAAGCGACGATGGTTTTGCTTTTGCGCGTTTGAATTTCGAATTTGCTCGGTAACATACCGGATGTAGATCGATGTAGCTCTCGTGCTGTTCCCGTCGAGGAGTCAGCCCGTCGATCCTTTGGAACAGCGACTCGTCGCCCAAGTAAAAGTGAGGGAAAGAGAGGAGCAACGGTGCACCGAGTTTGCAGGCGGAGACATTGAACGTTCCAGCCGGAGGACATGTTCTGCGAGTGGAGTAGTTGGATTCCTTGGAGCAGAAACACGACTGTTGCTGGGGGGTGGACGTAAAAGCGTTGCTCGGTATTTTGTACCTATGGTCGGATCGGATCGATGATTCGTACGAAGCGTCTTGAATGAAAAGAAAATACTTTCGCCTCTGGATCGGTGTAAATTTTTTTTTTTTTTCCGGCCTCAAGGAGGGTGTGAACTGTGACCGGAGAAGGTGGCTGGAAGGAGGCAAAGGGCGGTGGGACGACACCAAGGGAGACTAGAGGACTATTTGAAAGAAGGCAGTCAGAAGTACTGTATCGGCGAATTACGCATAGGTACCTTAAGGTGGGAATGCCGTAAGCAAAGTCACGACGTTCGTAACGAAAGGGCATCGATCTGCAGACATCTTTCGCGTAGATGTACAGAGTTGCGTTGGGCCGTTGGACCCACTGCGGCGGGAATATGCTGCCGTCGGTGCCGTATACTCTGTCGCATTCCTCGTCTCCCCAGATCTTCCGATCCTCCACTCCGTTAACTCGGTCGATCAGCCCAAGGTTCCTAAGACTGTCAACCCCCGTGTGCATTGTGATACGATCCGCGCTTACGCCGTTTATCTGAAATGGATCACGGATTATGATTCGTACGGATCTTGGTGGGCGAGCGATCATAGGTATAGTGCCTATACGAGCTATAGTGACAGGTGTGAAGTCACTCAGCGGGGTCTTAACCGACACCCCTGCTGGGTACTGGCCGTTAAACGTGCCCCCCTACTACCCCTTGCAGGGCTGCATTTAGGGAAAATCAGGACAAACCCGGGGCCCTAAAGGGTAAAACCTCCAAAATTACTTCAAGACATGCAGTGGTTTTAATTTCAAATAAGTTGTTAATATAAAATAATTTATATTACTACTGTTCTAATGCAGTACATATACCTCACTAAAATGAATTTGTATTTAATATGTGCTGACTATGAAACAACCTTTAATAGCCAGTAGCAAAGCTTAATTGATGTCTTTTAATAATGATAAACCGTATCTTCAATTTCTGTTTTATTTTCTGTTAATCTTTAGGGCCCCGGTTTTGTCCTGGTCTTCCCTAAATACAGTCCTGCAAGAGGTAGTAGGGGGGCATTAGAGTAAGGGGATGTAATTGACCCCTGAAAATCCAGTTATTTTCCGATTTTCTGTTACAACTCCGTGAACTGTAAAATAATTCTTTTACCAAGCGATAGATCTGATTAAAAGATGTAACTTTTGTCTTGAAACTTTTTTTCTATCTCTTACATTTCGCGAGTTATCTATATTACAAAATCGGAAAATAGCCGAAGTTTCGGGGGTTAATTTCACCCCCTTCGAGTGAATTTGGGCAGCAAAGAAAAATTGCGTTGTAATCAGGAGGAAATCCCCTACATATTCACAAAGTTTCAGAATTTTTTTGAATCTTTCGGGTTCGGGATCTTCCCTTGTAAGTCACTATAGCTCGTATAAGCACTATAATTGGGGGGCTGAGAATCACAGTGGTATAAGTCCAAATTTTGATAATTTGAGTTAATAACAATTTTTAAAGTTCAAAGGCTCCATCTGTTCGCTTTCATAGTAAATAAAGTTATAACTTTATTCTTAACTGAGAAATAAGAATATTTCTCTTTAGCACTCAACTAACAAGAGCAGAGCGTTTCGAAACATGCTGGTGTAAGTCATGGTGTAAGGATATATCCTTACATCATGGTGTAAGTCACTCGCGGGGTGACATTTTTAAAAAATGTCATTTTTGTATTTTTTTCTGGTTTCCCCTCTAGCCAGAAGTATATTCTTCAAACTAAAAGAAGTTTCAGTCGAATCGGATAATAACTTTTGGAAATACAAGACCCACCGATTTGGACCAAGATTTTGACGCCTTGACTTTAACGACTCCCCAGTGCCGTCTGCAATGATTGATTATAAAACAAAAAATATATTTCTGTAGCTTAATGCATCCTTAATACAATGCAAAAAGTCCCACTAAATGATATACAGTAGTTTTCCCATAATTAATTCCTAAATACCACCTATTCTTTTCCACCCCGTCAGGTTCCCTTAAATGCTTATAAACATAATAGTGTATAATTCCTTCCTAGATTGTACGAAACTTTCTTTTCTATATACACATATTTACAACGCTAGTATTTCGAGGCTTCAGACGTGTCCCCGCAACCGCAATATATACGCAGACTTTCCGATAACAGAAAGCGCGAAGCACTACTTCACGCGGAACACCGAGCGAGTGACTTACGCCACTGTGAATCTCAGCCCTCCAACTAGGCACACACAGAAATACGTACGAATGCGAGAAGCCCAAATTTATCGTAGGGTAGATGATGATTTAGCTCGGCAAACGGCTTGATCATTTGAAAGAACTTGTCCTCGTAGCCCCAGAGGTACTCCCCGGGCGATAGTTCGAGGAACGGCTTTACGCTGAAACTCGATAGAATCGCAGTTAGAAGTAGTTGCATCGCGAACGGCAGGTTCCGCGAGAACGCGAGCGCCGACATCAGGAGCACGTTGGGCACGACAACCCTGTCGTCCTCCACCTTGCCGGAGATCCATTTGAAGCTTCTTTTCTCCTGGTACGTGACCGTCTCGTTCTCGTGCATCTCGACGTTCACCCGGCTCAGAGTCTCCCGATAGACGTACGGGCCGACCTCCTGCACCTGCAGCTTGCTAGCGTTCCCGCTCTCGAACTCCCCGAGGTTTGTGTAGTTGAAAACGTAGATCTTGACGGTGAGGCCGACCGGCGGCCGTTGCCACAGCTGAAAAGCCGCGGTGCCGTTTCGCAGCTCCAGATTCGACAGAATCGCGTCGCGGAACACGTTCGTAAACCAAAATACCACGAACACACAGATACTGGTCAACGCGGCCAGCCCGTAGAACCAGCGCTCCCGGCTTCTCCTCGCCTCGTCCAAACTTTTTCCAAACGCTCGAGCCAGTTTCTTCTTTTTCTCCATGTTTCAACTCAGCTACTCAGTCGATGCCGTGCGAGCGCCAACGCCGATCCTCCGCCAGATGCAGTTATCCGCAAGTCCCTCTGGACGCCAGTAAATCCCACCCCCGTCGAACTCGCGCGCGATCCTGATCGTTCGTGCGATCGCCTTTTCGCTGGCCTACTGAGTTCCTTCGAATACATCCACGCTGTATAAAAATCTCCCCACCTTTCTTCGATTCATCGATAACCTCGCCGCGGCGATGACCCCTCTCGTTTGTTACCAAACTTAGGACAGCTTGGAATCCCACTGTTGCCCCCGTTTCTCTTCTACTACCTCGTCCTACCACTCGTCCCTTACATCCTTCGTCAGTTTTCGTACTTCCTCTCGTAAACCGACCCCTCCGCCACCGTTTAAGTTTTCCATTCCCCAGAGACCAGGCGCGCTGCGCGAGTCAACCCTCTTCGAACCGTTCGCGGGCCCGTCTCAGGGCCCGCGGCATTGGGCCCAAAACCGTGGGCGCTGGTAGGCCCTTAGTCGGAAACGGGACGTTCGCAGTCGAGCGCCTATCGTTCGCAGACGGAAAAATAGCTGGAACGATCGATAACGGTTGCTCCTCGTCTTTCGCGCCCCGATCTCGGCGAGCTTTCGTTTCTTTGCGATAAGCTGTGTTCCCGTGGGCGAGAACGGTTCGCGCCTCCGGCTGCCCGAAATTTCAAGGGTGCAAGTGGATCGCAGTGCTATTCGGGAGGGCATCGCTGATTCTCGTTCAACTGCTCTCTTTCTTGGAGATTCGGGGATTTGAAAGCGGGCAGAGTCTGGGACCTTTGCGAGTCGGGCCGCGTCACCCCCACCCCGCGGCGTGTCGGGAAATCCGATGCGCTTCGACGCCAGCGATTCGATTTTATCCGAGACTGACCGCTCGCTGTTGTGACTGGCAGACGATGCCCTTTTCACCCGTTTCTGCTGCGCTGTCTCGCCAAGCGTTATTTAGTGTTTGTTTGTGTTCTGCACGCAACCGCAGGACGTAACGGCTCGTACGATAGATACGATGCGCTCGGGTGGTTACCAGCAGCTTCGCATCTTATCTCGCCTTCTCTCCAGTTCTCTGCGCCGCCCCGCGTCGCGCCACACGAGCGCGTGCATTCCATTTGCCTCGCAGCGAAAGTTCAATTCCGATTCATACATCGCGTAATCACGCACGAGGTATAAAACAGACCTTTAATATCTTGTAGGAGCTTGTGTCACGTGTCGAATGAGCTGGCATATCTACGTTGTGAAAATTCAATGGTTCTGTCGCGCGCTCTACGTCAAACAACGGTTAATCGGGGGACCACCTATAATCAATTCAATTACACAAGTCAGTGAAGTAATAAATTGAGGCTAAAAAATCACTACAAGCAAAGTCTTGTTTACAGGGGCGTCCAAGACTTTTTTCCAGGGTAGGGGGGGCATCTTTGGGACGATGGTAATGAAAAATATACCCCTCTTGCTTTTTTAACCCATTTTGTAGTGCCAATTTCATTAAATTTTTTTTAGGTTTTTAAAACCGAAATTTAAAAACAATTCCCTTTTTTTAGTTTAAAGTTAATAAAGATCAGTTTTGGAAAATAATTTGCCGGCCCCGCCCCTCCGGACGCCCATGCTTGTGTACTACGATTACGACGGTGATATTTCACTTTAAATAAAATTTGATAGAGAATTAAGCGTCGAAATGAGCGATAAAAAGCGACGAAACGCTCAGAGTGACCCTTATGGTCACAGCATCCTGATAGATCGTTTCAGGCAAACATAAATATTTACATACCTACGTATGTACCCAGGGACGTTCCTGGCGGGGGTGCAGAAGGTGCCCTCCGCACCTGGGCGGTCGAACTTAAGGGCGGCCGCAGGCCGTTTATTATGTGTAAAGTTTTGACTAATAACAATAATAACCGAAACTCTTTTGCACGATAACTGTTTAAAATTATGTATATATAGATATAAAAGTAAGCACTGCATATGAAATTCTTAATTAAAAAATATTAAATTAATAAGGGTGGCAATATTGTTTTTGCACTTGGGCGGCCAAAACTCAGGGACGGCCCTGTCTGTACCCCGCGGAGAGAAGGTGGCCCTACCTACATGTATGGCCCTCCAACTACGTATATTACCTATGTATGTACATCCTACAAATTATTAGCACTCGACTTTCTCTCTCTAGTTGCCAGGTGTGTCCGAATACACCCAGATATGTGATCCTCCTACAACCCACATGGTTCATTCAAACGCAACGTGTACCTACAAACGGTTTCCAGGATAACAATATGAAATAGTATCATTTGAAGGTGCAACAAAATATTTCAAATCAAATTTCGTGGGTTAAATCAGTTTCATGCGCACTCTACAGGCCGTGACTGCGACTGCGCGAAGCTACCGCTCGTCCATGTGTTCTACTACTACTTACTATATAGTAGGGTAACATGTAACATGTAACATGTAATGGATCATGTTTTGCATGAACCAAGTTAGCCAAGTATCGTTGCTGGTGGTGAAAATTTTGCTAGTTTCTCTGTCGGCTTTTTCGCAAAGCCCCCTCGCATGGCTTTGAATATCGGCGTTATAGTGTAAACTGTAAAGTACGGTAAGCGAGGGTTTGATCGGCATAAACGAGCTTGAACGAGCTCGCGGGCCATGCAGTGGTAGATCAGGTAACCTCAAAGTTGCCGTGTAATCGTACGCGTATTGTAGCGATTGTACAGGTGAACGAAGGGCCTCTGTCTCTGGAGAGGATCTAGGTAGAGCGATTGGATTCGGAAGGAGGATTACGAGGAAATCTGGTGAGGTTGCGAGGAAGAAGGATGAGATCCCAGCAGAGCCCAGCGACGTTGCAGTCGACGGTTGATCGCGAGAAAGTGTACGCGTGGATAATCGAGCTGTCGAATTCTGAGACCAGGGAGAACGCGTTGCAGGAGCTTAGCAAGAAGCGAGAGGTGGTGCCCGATCTGGCGCCAATGCTTTGGCACTCGTTCGGGACGATTGCGTCGTTGCTGCAAGAGATCATAAACATCTATCCGGCGATTAATCCAGCCACGCTGACCGCCTATCAGAGTAATCGAGTGTGCAACGCGTTGGCGCTATTGCAGTGCGTTGCCAGCCACCCGGAAACCAGGTCCTCTTTTCTACAAGTAAGAAGGAAACTGTGAGTTTTCGACGTTGCAGAAGGGATCGCAGCATTGTCATTTTCACTCATTCTCTTCCTCCGTCGTTCTGTTTCAGGCCCATGTCCCACTGTTTCTATACCCTTTCCTGCACACCGTCAGCAAGACACGTCCGTTCGAATATCTCAGGTTGACCAGCCTCGGAGTGATAGGTGCGTTGGTTAAAACCGACGAGCAAGAGGTAATCACATTCCTACTCACCACCGAGATAATTCCGCTCTGTTTGAGAATCATGGAAAGCGGTTCAGAGTTGAGCAAGACAGTGGCGACGTTCATCTTGCAAAAGATTCTACTGGACGACAGCGGCCTGTCGTACATATGTCAGACTTACGACAGATTTAGCCACGTTGCTATGATTTTGGGGAAAATGGTACTGTCCTTGGCCAAAGATCCCTCCGCTAGGCTATTGAAGCACGTGGTGAGGTGTTACTTGAGACTGTCGGACAATCCGAGGTAAGCGGAGAGCGAATGTCAGCGATGGCTCGACCGTGACGATCTTACCTTTCACCTGAGTTAACGAGTTGATTTTGGACTCTCCGCAGAGCGTTGCTGGCGCTTAGACAATGCTTGCCCGATCAACTGAGGGACAACACGTTCGCGACTTGTCTGCAGGAGGACACGTCAACCAAACACTGGTTAAATCAGCTTTTGAAGAACTTGGAAGCCGGCCCCCAGCTCGGACCTACCGCGCAGCCGGGTCAGCAGGATCCTAGAGCGATCGGCATGTCGCCGCTCACCTCCTAAATTCCGTCGTATCGTGAACGACTGAAAGTTGACCGATTTCGACATACCTTTGTGCAACTCGGGGCATAAGTTGCTGCTCGGAACACTAGCGAATTCTTAACAGCTAGCTACGGAACGGAACGGGGCGGAAACGGCGGTGTCTCTTTAATACGAGCCGTTTACCCGAGAAGGTGTTGCGTGTTGCGCGTCGCGACTGCGTTCGCCACGCGCGCGGACAGGGTGACGTTTCTTTTGTCGCAGGACCACACCGGCGATGAATATCAACGCGGTGTTTAAACGCGTCCAACCCAGATAGAGAAGTTCTGCTGGATGAAATAAATGTGCACGCAATAAAGAATTTTATACGATGCCACCGCGTCTATTCTCTTCCCGTTTACAGTGTTTCTCTTCATCTCTATCTTTATCTGTTTCGTATGCGCTTATATTGTTTAGATGTAGGCCATCTCTCCATTTTTTTTTCCTCCGTCTGGTTGTATGATGGGTTGGGTTAGATCGTCACAGACTTTTAAACAGGTACTTTATCGTTACAGATCAGTTGGCAGTTTTTCGAGTTCCGCGCTCTCCTGCGAACCGAGCGAAAATCAACACGCTTGGATAAAGTATTGGCGAGAAAAGCAGAATCTGATACACGTACCTGCTGTTCCGCGTTGACCTTTGTCCGCAAAAGGCCGCGAATCACAGGTGTGTACAGGTTCTCGTCCCCTGGTTTACGCTTGTTGGCCCCGGTAATCCAAGAGACGACCAGACCGATCAGAATGGCGGTTAAAAATCCAACCCACGTGTACCAGAGATACGACATTCTGTAGAGGAAGAAGGGTTGCTCCCTGGAAACGCGCAAGAGAACCGGTTAAGTTGATTTAGGAATGGGACGAATGAAGCGACTGGAACTGAGAACCGAGCTTATTCTCCTCTTACCTTATCGCCGTTTCGACGATAACTGTGAGATTGGTGGCGCGCATCTTGAGCGATTCCGGGCATCCATCGACGGATACTGGCTTTACGGGGAAATTGATGTTTCCGCTAGAAATGGCCGCCTGAGTGCCGAATGAGATCCAGGCGACAAGATTCAAGCTGACTAGACCGCCGACCAGAGCACCCTGTCCCGCGGTCGGATGACATCGGCATGGAGGGTGCCGAGAAGCAGGCGGATGGCGGGAAACAAGCAAACCACACGTTAAGGATTCATTAAGAGTCGGGTACACGTTGTTAGAGAGAAATACAGGGTCATCATTTAATCTTGCAACCCGCGCTCGCGCGAACAGGTAAAACGGCAACAGCGCCTCACGGACGCATTCCACTACAACCATGCACCACCCGGCGTTCAGGATGGTCTTTTTCAAATTACCGTCGCAAAGAGCTATTCCGGGCCGGAAAATTCCGAATAGCTCTTTGCGACGTTAATTTGAAAGAGGCCATCCTAACATTCTCGAAGCTCGGGTATCACTGCTATCTAGCGGTCGCTTGCAGCACTACGGACGCCGGGCCGGTGCATGGTTGCAGCGGAATGCGTCCGTGAGGCGCTGTTGCCGTTTTACCTGTTCCCGCGAGCGCGGGTTGCAAGATTAAATGATGACCCTGTAAGTAGGTAGGTATGTACGCAAACGATGTGATGGCTTGGCGTTCTCTCTGGCAACGTGGACTGGACGAGTCCGGTTTATTACCGTGGAGTTTGCGATCGGAAAGAACATGCCGAGCGTGAATATCCCGAGGAGCGGTCCCGCCGTTATTCCTGACAAACTTTTGCCAGCCTGTGGGATCAGACCAGACGATCGTTGAAATAGCCTGCCGCGAATCGCACGGGGAGATAAAAAGTGTAAGTGGGAGCCGGAGAAGCGGAGAGCCGGTCACCTGGATCAATCCGCTGAGTTTCTCCACTAGGAAAACCAGAGCCACGCAAATAATGCCGGCGACCACGACTATGGCTTTCATCGTTCGACTGGCTGCTACTTGCGAAACGGGAGGGCGTATCCAGGGCTTGATCATGTCCTCGTAGATCACTCCAGCCATAGAGTTGAGGCCGGTGGACATGGTACTGTAGCAAGAGGAGAGGGCTATCGACACACAGCACGCGCCAACATGTATGTACAATAAGTAGGGGAAAGTGGGGCAAAGCCGGGTACGCGGGTCAGACTGGGTATCATTGTTTTTCTAAGACAAGAGCTGCGATATGCACCCAATGTATGGTGTTACATTTGGGTGGACCTCACGACGGTATGAGATCAATCGCAGCGCAAAGACCGTCGTAGTTTTTCATCCGGAGAAGTTTATAAAATTTCGAGTTGAAAAGTTCCAGTGTTGCGTTGGTGAATTGCCTTTTTTATACCACTTGGATTTAAAGAATCTATTACGGTAAGTACTGCATTGTATTCTGTAGTCTTTACACAGTATTTTTACGTTTTACCCGGCTCTTTATCGCATGTTGAAGTGTAAATATTTAATGTTTAGTAAATCACCTTATTTGGGGCAAAACCGGGTATTTGAGTATGGGGCAAAATCGGGTACCCATACTTTCTATGTATGGCGTAAATGTCTTATAGAAGCTGATTTCTAATCTTTAAAAAGTCCAATAATAATCTTGATTATACGTATAGATCGCGGATGGGCTCATGAGATTTGCACAAATATTGAGGAGGGCGACGAGACTTTATTTGTGATTTTTGTGCACTAGAAAAATTAAAATAAATTTATGTACAAATTAATATTTGTTAGAATATCTTTCTTTATGGTTTCTAAAATAATAGTACTAATGGTTTTATAATTATATCATATTTTATGCGTTTTTTAATAAGTACCCGATATTACCCACACCTATAGGGTAAAACCGGTACTTGCATACTTCCGAGAAAACTTGTTTTCCTGTGAGCCAAATAAGTGTTTCAAATGAGAACTCTCATTTTCTGATTCTGTAAGGTCCGATTAAGATTTCTAGCTGTGTCCAAAGTTTATTTTGCCGTCTGACTTTATGCTAGCAGGAAAAATACATTAGGCACCCGGTTAAGCCCCACTTACCCCTACCCGTGGACGTAAAAGACGGTGCATTGTTGCGGGGAGTTGAGGCGAAAGACGGAAGGGGAATCGCCTGTTTCAGCCATCTTGAGCCAGTCAACTTGTGGTGCACTCTGTAGGCGAGATTACGTATTAGTACTAGCGTGGCTTGACGTTTGGCGTAGATTGATGTGGATTGGCGTCGTTTGGTATAGACGTACACAGTAAGTATTTGCGGCGTCGGTTCTTGGGTAATTATTTATAAATCCAATCGTAAAAATGCCAGTTTGCATTGTGAAAATATGGTAAACTAGGGCTTCCACGAAAAGTTTGAAACAAGAGGACATAGATGACAGCACTATTTTGACCGGCACAAGATGGCTGATAGCCACTAGAATAATTTCAAACTTTCTAATGACAAATAACTTAAAAATATAGAAATACCTCAATAATCTACCGCAGGGTTAGATAGTAAGATAGTTTTTATATATATATATAATATTTTACTATAATATATATACTAGATATAGGGTTATTATAGTAAAATAAATAAATATATATATATTTACTATAATAACCTTAAGCAACTAACATTGTTAAAACCGAGAACTCACATTTTTACTTTCATACTTGTTAAAACATTGTAAATATCTAGTTCATAAGTACTAACATATCATCTCTGTATTGATAACCTTGAAAAGTTTGCTTAAGGACCTGTCCAGGTTCAAAGTATTTAATAAAAAAAAAAAGATGGCTGAGAGTATACCGTCCCTCCCCGCGGAGATCTTCACTCCCCGCGTCCACGAGTCTACTTTATGCACCGTCCTTCAGGTCCATAATAAGTCCATAGGTAAGTACCTAACCCAGACCTATCGAGTGTCGGTTTACCTCAGCGCGGCGCTAAACACCCCGGCGACAAATAGTCCCGGCAATCCTGGGATCGAGTCGGCCATCTCCATCACGAAGAACGGCAGCAGCTGGTCCGGTTTCGTTATTTGCTGGAATCAGTCGAATCGGATTAGGTAGATCGAGCGGGTTCGGCAGACGTCGAACGGGGCCGTTCGTTACCTTGGTCGTGAGGGGATCGCAGTCGTGAAAGGCTGCGAAGATAACGATACCGGTGTAACAGCTCAAAGAAACGATGGTTATTATGCCGACGGCCATTATCGCGATCGTTCTGAAGAGAGGAGCTCGGTTTAGAAGAAAGGATATCGGTTCGTCAGCTGTGGGATAGATGGTAAAAGCGGGCGACTCACATGTTGGCCCTCTTTAAATTAGCCATCGCCAGGCATCGTTGCACCATCGCTTGATTCACCGAGCACGTCGCCAGCCAGTTCAAATAATTGCCGACGACTACGGTCCAAAAGGTGTGCCGCGCCGTTGGATCTGGATCCATACTGCCGATCAGAAAAGCACGGAAATTTCAAGGATAATGCCGGCCGCTGCTAGAGGATTTGATCTCTCTGACGCTTCTGCAGGGGTAACTCCCTTACTCGAAAAACACGATTCTGCCAGTTTCTTGGTTCCTTTTCCACACTTGATCGAATCCACCCACCCGATCGGTCCCGAGAATCGCGACGACCAGTACCCCTCCGAACATGACGATCGTCTGGATGGCGTCGGTCCAAACCACCGCTTTCAGGCCGCCCTGCAAGGTAGGGTATTGAGTGCCCGGCTGCTTTTCGGATTTCCCGTTTCTCTCACCAGCGTTGTGTAAAATATGCAGACAGCGCAGACGAGCAGGGCGATCGCGTGCAGGTTTATTCCGGTGACTTGATTGAACGCTAACGCGGGAACGTATATGACGAGAGGAATGTAGAGCAGCTGCAACAAGAAATCACCGATCGGAGCCCGAGAGAGAGTTACTCGGCTCGTGGGTATATACCCTACTTAGCTACTCGCACGACGCAGGATGCACTCGCTTACCATCTTTATCAAGAATATCACGATACCCATCAGTCGAACGGCGTTGTTGAATCTCAGCTTTAGGTACTAAAAGCGGGTGAATCGAAAGGATGGTGATATATCTACGCCGTAGGAACGAGGGGAAGAAGAAGCAGCCGCGTACCTCGTAAGAAGAAGTGATCCCCAGGCCGTAAAACACGGGCAAATAGACAACAGCCATCGTCAAGGAGACGAACGAGTCGGCGATCACCACGGACCATAATTGCGTCCCGTACACGTACATTTCGGCGGGCAACCCGAGGATCGCAATCCCGGATATGTAGCTGAAAATCATCTCTCGAGTGAAAGAATTCTTGGTAAAAGTCTTGCCACTGATTCTAATCGTGTAACTATTCAGTTTCACACACCTAACTAAGATGAATGTCCCAATTTCTGCTCACGTCCCCATTTCTGCTCATTTCGTATTCTTATTATTATACGCGTCACGTTTGTACTACAGTTGCAACAAAGTAATAC
Source organism: Andrena cerasifolii (assembly GCF_050908995.1). Lineage (NCBI taxonomy): Eukaryota > Metazoa > Arthropoda > Insecta > Hymenoptera > Andrenidae > Andrena > Andrena cerasifolii. The sequence continues at coordinate 15,774,357 of NC_135119.1, read as the reverse complement.
TAAATTTTCTAAACACTTGGGGCAACACATACATCGCTATTTTTCCTGAGCAGAAATACGGACATCTAGAGGATTATATATTTAATTACAAATTACTAACAGTTCAAACATCTTGAAATATGTTTCTTAAATAGCTTTCGAATTGCTTGATTTATTATTAAAGAATTAATCGATTACTCGGCAAATTTTGATCACAAATTCTTTACACCTTCTTTACGACGAGTTGCCTCTTAAATCAGCAGAAATTGGGACATTCACCCCTGCAGGTTCGTACGGTACATACGTGCGATCGTTGGAACGACAAGAAATGGTCCGATTATTACCTGGCAATCAGAGACATGCTTATAGGAATGATCGGCATATTTTGTCCGCCCACTAAGTACTCCCGAACCGCGTCCGTGTTTTTCCTCGCTTTGTACGCTTGGTAGACACCGACGACAGCCGAAATTCCCAGCATCACTGCCAGTACTATGCAGTCGATCACATTGAACGAGGTTTGCGCGGAATTCTTGCTCTCGTCCATGTTCCGCTACTCTCGCTTGCGCTACCGACCTTTCCCCCCCAGACGGTGACGGCCCGAGCTGTGCCGGCCCCGCGAACGTCGCTGTTCCGTCGTCGGTCGACCCTTTCGCCGAACGCGATTTCGTAGAAACGAAGGGAACGACGCTGTGGTCGCACGGCGGTGTCGCGTTGCCCGTCGTCTCGCTTGGAAACGATGCGTTTCTGAGTCGCAAAATCGTGCACGGTGTACGGCCCCGACCGCTTAAACGAACCGACTCCGAGAGACGATTGAATAATTGGAGATTCCAACGTTATCGTTCCCACTCTGCTTCTTCCGTTATCTCTGTCAATCTCCTCCTCTTCTCTCGCCGGCCCATTGTCCTCGTCCTCGTCCTCGATGTCCTTCTGCTGTTCAGCCGCCGCTACTGGCTTCCTCGTTGCTCGCTGTTCTCGCGGCGCGCACGTGTTACGTAAGCAGTTGAAATCTCCCAGCCGAGGGATCAGTGATCGATGCTTGCTGGCCCCGGCGGAGGGATGAAACGCGATCGGGCATTTAAGAAAATTGCCATTACCTGCCTCTGTTTGCGCGTCCAATCCGTTTACCCCCTGTCGCTTGTCGCTCGACTCCGGCCCCACCGCCTTGCACCCCTGTCAACAAAACGGATCGTTGGAGCGATCGATTTCCGCTTTTCCAGCGGGTATTAGTCGCCGCTCTTTCGACGAAAACTGGAGTCGGCCACTCCTTCGGAGATCCCGGTGGGATTTCAAGCTGGGCTATTCGCTTACCTCGCGTCTTTGGTACGCGCGCAGTGCGGCTCCGACCTTTCGCAGCGATCGCTCGTTCGCGGCTGCGTTCCGTTCGCGTGTACTCGCAACTAACAGGCAGCTGCGCGGACTTAGAGAACGTTAGAGATACGCTCTCCACGCGTCCAAGGGATTCCTCGCGAGAACGCTGGGAACGGCGCGGCTCGCTCGTTTTGCGCGTCGATCAACGCGGAGAAGCACCGCGGCCAGCTTCGAAAGGAAGCGGCCAATTTAGAATCGTCGGAACGAAACAGTTGCCTCGTTTCAGTTATCGTCCGCGAGCGGTAACCCTTCGCTCCGAGCAGGGTTGCGTGGAACGATGATTCGCTCGCTTCTCGAGATTGCGCTCGCACTGACACTCGGACTCGGGCTGGCGGATAAACGGACCAACGGCGATAGTCCGGCTACGTACGCAAACGTGACGGGGGATATTGTTCTGGGCGGCTTATTCCCAATTCATCGAAGAGGCAGCGGGGGTGAAAGCTGCGGCGAGATTCAGGTACGTGCGGCGCGGCGCACGGTGGGCCGGATTCACTTATTTTAAGCCGTTTGGGCCTCTTTTTGTGATATCGGAATGAGATTGATGTAAACAAAATAGGATACAATTATTATTTTCTAATGATGTGTAATTTAATAGTTTTTACGTTTATATACTTTTTTTTTAAACTTAATTTGTGATAAAAAAATTGGAAACTTCGCTTACAAGATCCCGAACCCGAAATTCAAAAAGTTCTGAAATTTTTTGGATATGTAGAGGAGTTACTCTTGATTACCACGCGATTTTTGTTTGCCGCCCAAATTCACTCGAAGACGGTGAAATTAACCCCTGAAAATCAGGTTGTTTTCCGATTTTGTGTTATAACTCGCGAACTGTAAGAGATAGGGAAAAAGTTTCAAGACAAAAGTTACTTCTTTTAATTTGATCTATCATTTGGTAAAAGAATTATTTTACAGTTCACGGAGTTGTAACAGAAAATCGGGAAATAACAGGATTTTCAGGGGTCAATTGCACCCTCTTAAAGTGAATTTGGGCAGCAAATAAAAATTGCGTTGTAATCAGAAGGAAATTCCCTATATATTCATGAAGTTTCAGAATTTTTTAATTTCTGGGTTCGGGATGTTCCCTTGTTAGTAGTTTATTTAATGCCCTTTTCAGGGGGTTAAATCGAATGTTCGGGAAACTTTCCGTTTCCAAGATATAAGGAAAAGTCGAAAAATAAAAGATTGCAATTTGGAAAAAAAAGATTGGCCTTTATTTTAACCAAATATCGTTTTGGTTCAAATAAAGGCCAATCTTTTGCTCTAAACATCAGCTTCTATTAGTAATTAATGTAAATAATCTATTAAAAAATAATTCCGAATACAGTCAGGAAAATTGCGACATTTTTTAAAACCGACAAGGAATATCTTTCAAGTCCCAACGAGTCCCGTGTTTTAAGAAGATGCGATCTTTTCAGTACACCTTCCTCTATACAATCATGCAAGAATCACTTCCCACTTTTTCCCATTTCTCAAAACATTACTGTTTGAAATCATCAGCGTCGCGTCATTTTCTTCACGTTCATGCAGCGACATGTTTCTATAACACTTGAGTCATAAAAAGTATAACGAAATTGGAACTGTAAATTAAAAAAAAATTAAAACCGACTTCAAAGAAAAAGAAAAATGCACTAAAGAGTAAAAAAATAATTGTTCCCCTTATTTAATATATGACTCTCATATTTTTTAAGTCGGCGCCAGATTTTCACAGTGCAAATGACGAGGCGCCGGCTTAAAAATACGAGCATCATAGATTAAATAAGGGGAAAAATGATTCTGTAGTTCTCAGTGCATTTTGATTTTTTTCAAGTCGGTTTTAATTTTTTTAAAAATTTTATTTTTAATTTTCAATTCCAATTTCATTATACAAATGTAAAAAATATTAAATTATACATCGTTAGAAAGGAATAATCTTATCAATTTTTTTTGCGTCAACTTCATTCCGATGTCTTAAAAAAAGACCCAAGTGACGCTAAATAAGCGAATCCGGCCCACTGTGCGGCGCGGCGGAGCCGGTGGTCGCGGTACGGCTGAAGGAAAATGGATGATACGCGCGTTTAGGTGGAGGACGGAATTCAGCCGTTGGAAGCTATGCTGTACACCGTTGGACGCATCAACGACGATCCGACAATCCTTCCGGGTATACGGCTCGGTGCACTGGCATTCGACACCTGCGACAATCCCAGCTACGCTCTGGAACGAGCGTTCTACTTTGTAAAAGGTAACGGCCTGGAGTCTCCTGGATTCCCCTCGAGTCTCCCGCGAGTTCTCCGTTTCCCCGTTTGGTCCCGCAGGCTTCATTGCGCGCGGCAACCAGCTCGCCGGCGGGGGATATCGATGCGACGATCGGACCTCGCCAAAGTTTCTCAACGGAGGATTCGACGACGTGGTGGCGGTTCTCGGGGCCCAGTCGAGCTCGGTTACCATTCAGGTGAGATCTCGGCTGTTTCATCGGGTCTACTACTCTCCGACTAGCTCCCGCGGTCGCTGATTCGATTGATTTGGTTGGCAGGTGGCCTCGGTGCTGGCATTATTCCCGGTCCCGCAAATTTCTTATATGGCCACGTCGCCGTTCCTCAGCAGCAAGGAAAGGTTTCCACATTTCTTTCGCACAGTGCCCAGCGACGTGAACCAGGCCCGCGCCATGCTAGAGATCCTCCGGTGAGTAGGTCTGCGTTCTACGTAGGGGACAAATATACATTTACCTGTGTTTTGCGAACGATTGCGGTGACGCCGGCCTGCTAGGCGATTCGGCTGGTCGTACGTGTCCGTGGTTTACTCGGACTCGGAGTACGGCGACCATGGCTACGAAACGTTGGTGTCCCTTGCTGGCGAGTATAACGTCTGCTTTAGTGCCCCGCACAGAATCAGCGAGGACCGGTTCACGGCGGAAGACTACGACAGCGTCGTTCGCACGATTACCCAGAAGACGGACGTTCGAGGTGAAGTAGATTTTGCCAATGGGAACATTCCGCTCTAAATTGGACAGTTTTTGGAGCAACACTTCGGACGTGGCTGAAATTTGAATACGTTGTAGTCTGTAGGGATATGTAAACATATCTCGAAAGATTTTTGACGATTTTGAAAAATGTCGATTTTACAGCTGGTTCAAGGTAAGTGCTAACTTTTATATTTTTTGTGTGGCCTTGAAGGTCATAGTGTACCATATGGTTGAATTTGTCTTGACAGTCGCTTTCGTATTTGGTAATCAAATATATAGCATTCCATTTAAAGAACCAAAAGTCACCCTCGTTTCGAGGGAAATATTGCGAACACCAGAAATTCAGATACCGTATTATGTTGGATATAAAAAACAGTGACAGTTTTCCTCCTTCAGTTTTTTTTTTTTTCAAATACTTACCATTTTCGAGAATCTGGGCGACGCAGCGTCAACTTTCAGCAATTTTTACAAGGCCAATTTTAAAATACCCATATTTTTTACAATTATACTATGAAGGGGAAGGATAGAACTACATTCTGTTTTTTTCTCAGATTTTTAAAATCGCGTCCGTTGTTAAAAAACTGCATTTGTTGAAAATAATTGCAGAAAAATGGTTAAAAAAATTTGTTTCTGAAACTGAAATATTTTTTTCTTAAAACCTCAATGCCTTTTCTACAAATCGCCGTAAAGCTCATCTCCATCCGTTTACTACTTCCATAGTTATAATTTATTGAAAAAAAGTTAGCACTTACCTTGAACCAGCTGTAAAATCGCCATTTTTCAAAATCGTTAAAAATCCTTCGAGATATGTTTATATATCCCTAAAGACTACAACACATTCAAATTTCAGTCACATCCGAAATGTTGCTCCAAAAAGTGTCCGATCTCGCGTGGAATGTCCCAATGGCGAGAGAAAGCAGGGTCGAATGATCGTGGTAACGATGATGTACGGCGAGTTTCAGTGGTGGTGCTATTCGCGGAGAAATCGACTACTCTACGTGTGCTGGAAGCGGCGAGACGAGTGGGCGTCGGGTCGCGATTCGTTTGGTTGGGCAGCGATTCGTGGCCGGACCAAGGTCAGACCGAGAACGCGGAGACGATCGTGCTGGAGGGTGCGCTCGCGGTTCAACCCTTGTACACGCCGCTCTCGGGCTTCGACCAATACTTCACGGGACTGACTCTCGATCACGAGGCAGTGAATCCTTGGTTCCGGGAATTCTGGCGAAAGTATCACCGCTGCGAAGACAACTGGGTAGGCGACTGAGTCGGGACCAGCGGCATACGTTGGCTAGCGGCCGTAATCACCGATAAAATTGCGCTTTCAGTTGCGAGACAGTTGCGCGGATCCGAAGCTGAGTATCAACCGGAGCAACGGCTATAAACAAAGGAGATTTCTGCACTTCGTCCGGGACGCGGTGTACGCGGTTGCGTACGCGCTTCGCGACATGCAGGTCGACATCTGCGGGGAAGGTTACACCGGTATTTGCGAGCAGATGCGACCCGTCGACGAACGGATGTTCTCTCGATACCTGGCCAAGGTGTCGTTCAAAGGTGGGTGGCCGGAAACGCGATCAGCTAGCTGCGCGCGAGTCCTGCAGTATCCGGGAGTCTTATCCCTGCGGGACGCGCACCGCGCCGTTTCAGACGAAGCGGGGAACAGATTCGGCTTCGCCAACGAGGTAGACGGGCCCCCGAGGTACTCGATTCTGAATTACCAGCGTAGAGGGAACGTGTCGTACCAGTGGGTGGTCGTTGGAAATTACACGCGTAAGCAATCGAATCTCTCTCTCTTGTTTTTGGCGATGAAGCGCGTGACAAGTGGAAGAGCAGAGGAATATTGTAGTTGGCCGTTACATAGGAGGTGCGCTTGTGTTTTGTGTTGCGTGTGTGCGTATATTTGTGCATGCTGGTCCGATGGCTAGTCGACGGGCATGGAAGAGCGGTGCTTCAACTGGAGCGGGAGGATATGAGGTTCCGAGGCGGGCCGACCAGCGAATTCCCTACTTCCTCCTGCGCCCGGCCCTGCGGCCCCGATCGAATTCTAGTCCGAGCGAAGGAAGATCCGTGCTGCTGGAGGTGTCAGAAGTGCGGGCTCTACGGGTACAAGGTGGACGAGCAGAGGTGCGGCGAGTGCAAATGGGGTACCAGGCCGACCAGCAACGGCACCGGCTGCGAGAAAATTCCCGAGCAATTCATCGACCACTTGAACCCATGGGCCATCGCCGCGATGGCGATCGCCGTATCCGGTAACCCGTCTAATCGCTCACAATCAGTCGTTTCACCCAGCGTTTCCGCAACGTTTCTCGCCTTGCTACTTACATATCGTTAGGCATATCATTGACGGGGTTTGTCTGCTGGGTGTTTTGGAGCTACCGAGACACACCGATGATCAAGGCGTCCGGCCGCGAGCTCTCCTTTCTGTTGCTGCTCGGCACCTTCGGCTGCTTTTCCATGACATTCGCCGTAGTCGCGAAGCCGACCGCCCAGAGCTGCGCCATCGTACGGTTCGGCATCGGATTCTGCTATACACTGTGCTACGCCGCGCTTGCCACCAAGATCAACAGGATCCACAGGATATTCAACGATCCCGGGCGCAGCCCCCGCAAACGACGTTACACTAGCCCGCGGTCGCAGCTGATGATCGCGTCGATGCTCACGCTGGCTGAGATCGGGTGCGACGCGGTTTGGTTGATCAAGCAACCGCCTACCGTGACGCACTCCCACCCTACCAGAGAGGCGAATATCAGGGTCTGTCGAGGTTCCGAGGATGGCTCTTACGTGATCGGTTTGCTGTATCCGTTCCTGCTGACGGGTGAGTGGATGCCGGCTGGCGGCTTACAGGGAAACGCATTCCAACCGTTCTGTTCTTTCAAACTTGCAGTCGCGTCCACGTTCTACGCGGTCAAGACCAGAAAATGTCCCGAGGGGTTCAACGAGACTCGCCGCATCGCCTTCTCCAATTACGCAACGATGATTCTGTGGTTGGCCTTTGTACCCCTCTATCTAGCTTCGACCAGCAATGCCGTCAGGGTAATCACGCTGGCGCTATCCCTGACTATGAATGGGTTCGTCCAGCTGCTTTGCCTGTTCCTTCCCAAGGTCTACGTGGTACTAATCAAACCGGAAAAGAATACGAGGGAACTGGTGATGGCTAGACACGCCAGCGCCGGTGCCGGCGCCGTTCCCGCTCATCCGCCTACGTCAGTTGTGCCGGTTACGGTTACCGTAACGGTCACGGCACCTCCGTCGCGGTCGCTTTCACCCACCCACCTCCGGGCATCCACCAAAACTCTGTCGCCTACCGCTCTAATCTCGCTCCCGCGTCCTTCCTTATTCTCTTCCAGTCCGTACTGACACACAGCTACACTCTTGCCGTTTTCTTCCTCCATTCTTCCACATCCCCATGGTTAAGGAGAATAGAAGCTGTCGCTTATCGTGCGATCGGTAAGCGAGAGTATTTGCGTATTTATTTTTCTTCATGTACAAACGATGATACCTACGATCGACAACGAAAAACGTCTTAAAATTAAAAATACCTGTGACAGGTTAACCAACGATAAAAAAAACAATTTCTTTTTGTCAAACGTTCCTGTAAAATTCTCCAGCCTCCCCCGTGCATTACCTTGGGAAATACCTGTGAATCCTGCGATATCCTTGCGTGTGGAAGACATCGATCGATCGACGGACGAATATACTAAACCTAAGTGTAGTTACGATCACTGTGCACATCTCCGGTTACGAGTGCCGTACTGTTCGCGAGACGCGCTATCTCGATTATTGCAACGCGACCAGCTGGCTATGCTTTCGGTGCAAACTCGTGTTTTGTATTATTTACGTGACTTATCCTAAGGACAGCGAGGTGTACGCGGACCAGCCTTTGCTTCGTCGAGGGGAGACCCGCGGACGGATCTTCAAGTTGTAGGATTAGGATAAGGAGGGCGAGTGAGGAACACGCGGCATTCCGAGATACGCGAGGAAGAGAATGATAGTAGTGATTGAGCAGTCGAATTGAGCTTGGCGCGCGTTCCTCGGTGGATTCTAGATAAGCCACTTGTAGCAAGAGGATTATCGATCTCCCGTCGACGTCGCGTGTATCGTCGCTGACCTATGCAAAGCGCAGTCTCGTTCTCGAGGGGACTTCGCTTCGCTCGAAAGGCCTTTCATGGACGGAATGGCTGATAAGGATCTGCGATGCGTAACGCGGTGTCGCGTGCGCGATTAAGTATTTAAAATTACGTTATGTACAAAACGGGGTCGACTCGAGCGTCAACCGACCCGTGCGCTGCATCAGTTCAGAAGGAACTCTCGCGGTTTGTCCTGAGCTGAACTGCTTCAGGGCTCGGGGTCATCGCCGGATTGTCATACGCGTAGTCGAGGGTTGTGTCCTCGCTCGGATGCCTCCTCGATAGAGACGTGATGGTAGTGTTTGGAGTGTTGTTAGCGATCCCGGTCGTGCTGCCACTGCCGCTGCGACTACCACTGCTGTTTCCGCTAACGTTTCCGCTATCGTTTCGCGACGGAGCTACGCTCGCGCTTATCGTCGGCATCATCAGTATTAATCCGTTCTGTCTAGCGGTACCAATCTCGGCGTCGTTCTGCGCTTCACGATTGCGGTGGCTGTTGTTGTTGTTGCTGTTGCTGGCGGCAGTGGTGCTGGTCCTCTAAAAACTCTATCGATTAGCAAGAGTGACGAACACAAGAGAGAGACCGTCGGAGAACTCCACTCACCTTCATCCAGTTACTGGTAAAAGCTCGATGGAACACGCCGTGCAACTGGTTCCACCGCGCAAGGCGCTTGGCGAATAGCCACAGCATTCCCAGCAGCGATAGACAGGCCGTAGCGATAGCTATAGTGACGAGCGTCCACATCTTGTCGAGATCCCCTGCAGATTAGGACGTCTCTTTAAGTTTTCGCGACGATGATGAACTTTATCGAGGATCAACGGAACAGGAGACGATAGAGCGGATAGAGCGCGCAATGGTGGCGCGTGCAGGTTTAGGCTCGCACCCCGCGATGCACCAGCAGCTCCCGCGTCTCCGTTCGATCGCTCGCAGCCCTTCACTTACCTCGGAACTTGGCGTACTGTCCCTGAAGCATGTGGCGCACGTACGCTGGAATCGAACGCGATTGTTAATGCGAATCAAGTCCGTCTGGCGACCAACTAAGGATGGAGTAATAATCTTACGAGCTACGTAGGAAAAAATCATTGACGATCAGTCGGGCTTTTCGCTTTCGTTCGGGAAAGAAGGGAAACGGACGGCGAGAACGTTTCTTGCAACAAGGGAGCACGGTTGCGCGGCTTTCTTTTTCCCTTAGAGCTTTTAAGGGGGGGGGGGGGCTGGTGTATCGGGGCGAAGAAACTGATTTTTTTTTGCATAAATCAATAGTTGATCGACTTTCAGCAGTGGTCACCGCAGAAGCCTTTTTTCAGAGAACCTTCGAGTGATGGACAGTAACTTAGTTATTGCTAGATATTTTTAAATAAAAAAATTACGATGCACGGTACTAGATGCAACCGTTAAAAAGAAAAAAGATTTTTTGAGAAATGCGTTATAGCTTTGGAGTAAAAAATTTCCAAAGACCACCCTTTTTTCGGCCTCCTGACTGAGCATGACCCCTTAAGGGGAGGTTCTGGTCTAGAGCCCCAAAAAATAGGTGATATTTAGGAATTAATTAAAGGAAAACTACTATATATAATTTAATGGGATTTGTTGCATTGTATTAAGGATGTCTTATGTTATAGAAATATATTTTTTGTTTTATAATTGATCAGTGCAAACAGCCCTGGGGAGTCGTTAAAGTTAAGGCGTCAAAAAATTGATCCAAATCGGTGGGACCTGTATCTCTAAAAGTTATTATCCGATTCGACTGAAACCTTTTTTATTTTGAAGATTATTCTTTTTTCTAGGGGGGGAACTAAAAAAAAATTACAAAAATTACATTTTTTTTAGAAAATAACGACACTTCACGTTTGAAATCACTTTTCCCTGTATTTTTCGTCCTTTCAACGCCTTTAAAAATTATAAATTTTCAACTTTTTGTAATTTTTTTAGTTCCCCCCCCCCTAGCCAAAAGAATAATCTTCAAAATAAAACAAGTTTCAGTCGAATCGGATAATAACTTTTGAAGATACAGGTCCCACCGTTTTGAGAACACTGTTTCGAGAAAAACGCATTTGAAGTTTTACGTGAGCGCCGAGTAGCCGGTTGTGACCCATGTATTTGCCGCGACTCAAATGCCTACAACTTGGGGAATTTTACGAATTTCAACAAATCCTTTTAAACCCGTATTCCTAAAAGATTGAACATTCGAAAAATGATATAAAAAAAATCGACATTTAGACCAGAACCTCCCCTTAAAGTTTTACGTGAGCGCCGAGTAGCCGGTTGTGACCCATGTATTTGCCGCGATTCAAATGCCTATAACTTCGGGAATTTTACGAATTTCAACAAATCCTTTCAAACCCGTTTTCCTAAAAGGTTGAACATTCGAAAAATGAAATAAAAGAAAAATCGACATTTAGACCAGAACCTCCCCTTAAGTCAGAGTTGGGGTTGGATGCGGAGCAACAATGTCTAGAGTAAAAGGGAGAGAAGTCGTTTCGACATGCGTAGATGGAAGCGCCGTGTAAAAGTTGACAGCGAGAGGACCGACATAAAGAAACGGGGCAGACGGCACGCAGGTAAGTAGGCAGGTAGGTAGGTAGGTAGGTAGGTAGGCAAGCAGGCAGGCAAGCGGTTGGATGAGTCATCGAGAACGCGCTGGTGGGCGGGAAGTGGTTGGAGGGACGGTGGTCAGGTGCAGAGTCAACGGACTTGAACCCAAGTAACTCCTGTTGAGCCACGCGGGTTGGGGAAACGATTGGCCTACTACCTGCACTGTCCTTCGATCGATCTCATAACGCGAACACTCTCGGACCGCTTCGTTTTTCTATGCTCCTGTCCCCAAAAGAAAGGAAAATAATGCCGATTCGCACATATGCCTGGGCGGGGCAAAAATATGAGGAGAGGTACAGGAAGAAGAAGAAGAAAAAAAAAAAAGAAGCTAAGGGTAGAGGTATGGGATAGTCGAGAAGATTTGGTCGCGAAAATTCGCCGTTATGCGAGTACTGGTGTAAAATCACGGCCCACGGTTTTCCGATTGCTCACCTTGACACTTGCCGTTGCATACTTCCTGCTGATAGTTGTTACCGGTTTCGTCACAAACGGAGGAACATGGCTCGCATTGGTTGTAGTAGTCGTTGCAGTGCTCGAAGGGGGAGCATTGAACCTCCAAGCATTTTGCGCCCTCCGAGTGCACCGCTCCTGACGCACGGCCAGCGATCAGCAATCCCAAAGCGAGTTGTACCAATGTTCTCATATTCCTCCGAGATTCCAGGCTTCCCGACCACGGAGTCCGGCAGCCTGATCCAACATTCGTTTTCTCGTCTGCTCCAAGGACGTTCTGAACGGACAGCAAGGAAAATATTGCGGGACAATAAAGGGCAATGGGGAGAACACTTCAGGGCCGGACAGACACCGGCCGTGTCCCCGGGCAACGAAAAGACGAGCAACAGACGCGGTGCTAGCGAACAAGCTCGAGGAGCCATGGCGAGGGCAACGGCGGCGGGAACGCGAGACGTGACTCACCGATGCAATGGTCGCGTCGGTTGTATCACGCGCCGCCGACAAATTCGAACGAATTGCAGCCTGGCAATGCTGTCTCGATCGCATTGCCAATGCGTTTGCTCCTGTTAGCCGAAGCTGCGGAATATTTGATCAAAGGAAACTTTTAGCGAGGAAACACCGACGTGTCACAACGCAGATGCGTGCCGCGACGGGTAGTCGAAGGTGAAACGCATCCGCGTAATTCTCAATGATCGTCTCAACGCGTACTCGTTGTACACGGTTTTCTAATTTCCCCGGTTCCTTGTTTCTCCTTTAAACTTAAATTGCGCCGCGATTTACGGGTCGCGAAAGCAGTCGGTTAGCATAAAGCGATAACCAAACGACGGAAGGGACATAAATTAAAATGGACAAATAGGTGGATAGGCATGTGCATACACGCGCGCGCGCGCGCGTGTGTATACACTCGGGGAAACGGTATGCGAAGGAGAGAAAGAGAGAGAGAGGGAGGGGAGAAAAGGAAGGAAGATGAAAGGATGACGGAGAGGAAGCGGTGGTGGTCGTACCTGGTACCGTAAAGTGCCAGGTGAACGTGATCGTGACGTCGTTGCGCGGCTGTGCTAGATCGGCCAGCAGAAACGTGAAAATCGTGCGAGTTGCAGCGGAATCGTAGAGGCATTTACGCGGTGCGTGGCCGCGGAGCGTGCAAAAAATTAGGAAACTGGGGAATCGTTACTTTCCGAAAGCGGATGAACCGTAGCCGCAAAACCGGTCGACTGGAATGTTGCCAAACCGGTTTCGACGACGCGTCGCGACCGGTCCGAGCGTGCGGCTACAAGTTGCGGCAGCGACCGAACGTTTCGAAACGAATGCCGGTGCGCGTTATTCATTTATGTTGATGGTTCCGCGGTGCACGATCCAGGCCCGACCAGTGGATCGCCCGACGCGAAACAGGCAAACCCCCGAACGAAAGGATCCGGTCTGGCCGCTCCATTGTCGTTCGGTGAGATACGCTTGGCTGTCCACTGTCCCGCGACGGCGAACGCTCGTTTCGCGCGCGCGCAACGCGTTACGATACTTCCGTCTCTTGGCTCTCTGGACAATTATCTGATTTCTCATCGCGAAAGATCCGTCGTTACGCGAGGACCGAAACCGTGCGCGTTTTTCGCGGATATCGATCGCGAAATCACGGAGCACGCAATCGCGAGCAAAGCGAACGTGAACCCGTGGAATTTGTTCTTACTTGTGACGAACTGGCGGGATCGTTGAATCCGGGAGCGCTGGCGAGTATCCTTCTGCTGCGGAGCGAATACAATGGACTCACATACCGCCGAGTTCGACCCACGCAAACATTCGAAAGAAACACCTCGCCGTGTCGACTTGCCGCGCTAGACTGCCGGTTACCCCGCACTCTACTCTCCTCTACTCTATACCACCGAACCAACCGTTGCCTCTATCGGCGCCTTTTTACCTCAGGCATTCCACGCACCTGAATTCCACCTCCTCGCCAACGTCGATGGATCTTCCCCCACCTACTACTGACCTGTCGCTGTTCTCTGCTCTCTCTCTCTCTCTCTCTTCCTTCGCTTCTCTTCTCTTATCCATGCGCTGGTGCACGCTGCTCCTCCTACTGCCGTTACCTGGTCGATGCCGCGGCCCGCCCCCCTTCCCGCTTGTCCGCCGCAGGGTTCTACCTGTTGCGACCAGATCGCTTCTTACAACTCTCGTGGATCCGCGCGCGAGTGACACCCGTGAGCAGTCTTCCCCGGATTATCGAGAAAGATTTGGTACCGAGGAATTCTCGATAAACCGGGGCCGAGGTAGTAGTTCGCCCCTAATAAATTTACCCTCGTCGGGGCCCTCGCCCCCACCGTCCGACGAGGAGACTGATCGACGTAAACCGAGAGTGAGTGAAATAGCGCACCAACGGGAAACCCTCGGACGACCGCGAATTGAGTCATTCAGTATTGAATGTGAAACTTTTCATATCACTGATTAGGGTAGATACACCGTTTCTGACCATTTCACTGCTTTTGGCCATGTGCTTAATTGTCTCATTTTTAAATTGCTCGCGGATCATTATTATGTGGAGAATTTCACAAAATTAATATTTTGTTTAGCGTAAGGTACATGTACCAATAACTAGCCGTTTAAGGAAACACGGACAAAGTATAATGAATATTGTGTATAAAATTAACAATTTAAATGGAACTTTTTTTCATTCATAAAGATTTTGTTGTTTCTCATCAGTACTTAAATGACAAAAATTTATTACAGTGTATCGCAGTAGAATTTCTACGAATGTACTTTTGCCCTAAGGACACTTGCTACATATGGTAATAGTGAAGTAACGCTTTAAAGTTCATGAAAAAGCCCACAAACGGCGCGCACGATTTTTTCAATTCGTGTAACACGGGTGTTACCCTATGATTACTAGGGGTGAAGGGGGTGTACCCGTGTGAACCCTTGGAAAATGTGTATATTTTGTGGATTTTTTTACAAGTCAACGGCTTGATGGAGATTTCCCGTTTTTTTACTATCTTTACATAGTATTATGAACTACTTAAAAAAAAAGTTTCAGTTAAAAAACTATTGTTTTTCGGAAGTTACGCATACATATCCGAAAGTCTGTTGATATTAGACGGCTAAATGGTGGGCCTAAAAACTCGCGCTACGTTCAACCAATTCACTTCCAATTTTGCATGCAGGATCGTAATAAGATTCCACATCATCCAGCGAGGGTTTTTTTTTATTCCGATTACCCGTTTATTATTTATAAAGAAAAAAGGTGGCCTTTTCTCTTAGAAAAATGTAACTTTACCTTCGATCTCTCACTATTTCTTTATTTGCCAAAATTTTCAAAATCAGCCCCGTTGGACGATAGCTATTGACATACTTTGTAAGAAAATTTTATTGTTTTTGATTTCAGACACGACATACAGCTGTTTTCAGGCCCACCGTTTAGCCGTCTAAAATCGAGAGACTTTCGGATATGTATGTATAACTTCCGAAAAACGATAGTTTTTTAACTGAAACTTTTTTTTTAAGTAGTTCATAATACTATGTAAAGATAGGGAAAAAACGGGAAACCTTCGTCAAGCCGTTGACTTGTAAAAAAATCCACAAAATGTACACATTTTCCTAGGGTTCAAACGGGTATAACCCCTTAAGCAATCTTCAGCAGACACTTTACAATTTGGTGAAGTCGTTGATATTCACCATTTAAATTCTCTTCTGCAGTATTTCACAGTGTGTAACGGGAAGAAGTCACTTTCCAGTGTGTAAATTACAACATTTAGTGAACGCAGTCTCGTTTGAACTCATTTTCATCGAGAAACCTTAAAAAAATCCATTGGTAATACTTTCATCAACATTTATCAAAAACACGAACATTTTATTTTTCTGTACCGGGTGTTTTACCTGGCCCAACGGTGTTATTGCTCTCGGCAGTCAACGGGCAGCAAACCCGGGATCGCAGGCCCTCGCAGGCAGCGAGGAAGCAAAACTATGGGGTGGGTAGGTCTTTCCCGATAATCCTGGGAGAAAAGCATTTGGATAATTCGAGGAAGACTGTGCTCGGTGGAAAGCGTTTTCCAGTTGGGAAAAAAGGAAATTGACCGTGTGCGCGTGCTTACGTGTTTTATTGCGTATTAAATATTCATACAAAGGTATAAGAATGTTACAGGCGGAGCTCTACGAACGCTCCAATGATCACGAATCGTCTGCAGAGAAACGTCGTTCAAGATGTACCGATGGCATGATGGACCGAAAGGAACTTTCCCCGAAGGAAATCCCTTTCGATCGGAACGCGAGGCATACTGGTAAATGAATGAAGGGATGAACGAAGGAATGACGATGGCCAGGAAAAAGAAATGAAAAACGGAGACACTGACGTTTCGTTATATTTTCCTGTTTTATCGCTTCCAAGGAACGACGACCACGTCGCGTTTGGAAATCGGTCTTGCGGATCGTATATTGATTTCTCTACGTTCGTACAAAATATATATGTTTTATATCGTGGTTCGTCCCCACGACGGTCGTCTTAACAGCACCTAACCGGCGTATTCCGCAAACACCCTCTTCCGTCCTTCGCATAGGTACATACCTACCTATACTCTTTGCTTCCCGTTGCTTAACGCTTAAACGCATCCCCCGTTTAAATATAAATCGGTGGATCAGCGACTAGCGGGGAGAACTAAGCGGAGAAGGGGCTAGAAAAGCTGCGAGAAAGGAGTGTTTCGATTCCGTGAAGAAACATTTCCGTGGGCCCCTCCCAATTCCTGTGCAATGAATAATCCTCGTCGAACAAACACGCGCAGGCGTATATGTGAACGTAAACGTAAAGGTGAAAACATAACTCGCGACATTGCGGCCTGTTAGAGGCTTAGTTCCTCCGGTGTCCGCTGGGATGTGTTAGTCTCGTTCACCTTTACGCAGCGGAACCAACCAACGGTAAAATCGCGCTACAAGTTGCACTTGCTGTAGCTGCAGAGGCACAAACTCCAGCAGCCCGATCGCGTGTCGCGAGCGTCCTCGCCGCGCGTCCTCGGTCTGGTCGAAGCGTGATCGATCGAGTAGCAGCAGCCGGTAACAGCGAGACGTTGGCCAACGCTCGCGGGCTGCTGACATGCCTATCCTCAAATGCTTCTGTGACTCGAGCAGTTCGTGGTATTGGCGATGACGGTAGGGATGGCGGAAAAACGGACGCAAGGCTCTGAGAGGGGCGGGGAGGCTCCGCCGTCTTCCGATCTGGGCGCGGGTGCCGCGATGCCATTCTGAACGTAGTGGGTGAGCCTGGTAGGCAGGCAGCCCGCGTTCAGCTGGTAGAATACGATCAGCTGCAGCAGATCGTAGAACTTGGTTATGCCCTTGTCGATAGTGTATAACCAGCAATTGCATCGCTCGTCGAACACCTGAAACCAGCGTCCTCCACAATTCCGAACAGGATCATCAAAACGATAACTAGATCCGGTGAAATGATTTCTTACCGGCTGTATTTGCACGTGAAACACTTTCTCGCTGAATTTGTAGGTCAATACGTACGCGCCCACGTTGCTCTTGCTATCTCGAACCAGGAACACGCTGAAATGGCGGCGATCCGATTAAGGCTAGCTCTATCTATGTAGAGAACTCCTTAGAGAACAGTAACCCGATTTCACTTACCCGTCCGCGGTACCGTGATCCCTTATGATCCCCGCCGCGATGTCCCTCTTCAGTCCCCTGTGGAACCAGGGCTCCAGGACGTGAACACCGTCGTCGAGTCCGTGGAACCTAACCATTCCGCAGCTCGGCTGCGCCGCCGGCCTCGAGAATGGCCTCCACGTTCGACGCCAATTCATCCCTTCGCTCTCGGCGATGTCCTTAGCCTCCTTTGGATCCTCCACGATCCTCCCGACGCTTCCAGTAAAGTCCATTGCCACGCGAGACCGTATCGGTTCCTGACAACACCGTCCATTATTCAATAATACGTACCTATATTCTTATTTCCTTATTTTCTCATTCACTTTTCTCCCTACTGGATTCTACCGCTTTGCGATTAAATATTCTTACGTAGAAGTGAGATAACTATAATAAAGACTCATGAAGCGTGACAAGTATTTGTCTTCCGGTAGTGCCGGTAGCATTATTACCGACGAAGCATTATTTATCCGCGAACCGTGGCTTTCGTCCAACGCACTTCCACCGAACGGAACGCACTGACCGCAGATGTGGTGGGGGATCGATGTAGGGCTCTTCAGTGGGGTACATAAATATTGGAAGATGGGGTAGACACTTGGACACCGAGCCCCCTAGAGCTTATGCCGACTCGTAGTAAATAAATAAACAAGTAGTGTATATTACTGCATCTTCTACCCTCGATTGCTAGATCGCGTTACCGGACTATGTCGAAAGATATTCACTGAACCAGACACGACGGCAATCCAACTGCACGAGCCAGTCCTTAGGGACAGAGTCACTGCCGATATCATCGATTCGAACTCCAAACACGCGAAGCTACGATATTATATCTTTGCGATGTTAAGAATTTCAGTGACTATCGAAGGGAAACCAAACCTTCCTCGGAAAGAGGGGGGGATAAGCAATGGACCGAGTGCGACGCACCTCTTCCATGTCCGTCCGGAACGGTGAGACGCTTCGAATGAATAGGAGAGAAGCAGCGGCAGAGAGATAACTCGTTCAATGTCAAGGTTCTAGGTGCGCAGGCGCGCGGCAGCGATGCGGGGCGTGCGTATATGTGTGCGTACCTACCTCCGTCGGTGTGAAAGTTGCGCAGTGTGCACTGCGCACGACCGATCGAGAAGGTTCGCGCGACCAAAACAACGTAAAGAAATCGTCTGGACGAGTGGGCAGGACAGTGCGGTGCAACGAGAAAGAAGAATCGCCGGCGCAAGTGCGGGTTACGGTTCCGTTCGGATTCGTCACACAATAGTTGGCGAGGGTTAGAAAGGTGTTGTTGATTTGTTCGTGAGAAGCACGGGTCGACGGAAACCGGGGAAACGATGGCTGACGCGTATCTCGAGGCGAAATCGTACGGTCGCAGCGACAACTCGATATATATATTCGTTGTAGCTCGCAGCTACGCGGTTTGCTGGTGCAGGGTTTTTGCACGATTTTCCAAAGTTTAGGCCCACGTGGTTTTCACAGCACCGAGACACAAAATAGGTGCTCGCGGTGAGGAGGGAAGGTCGACGATTACGAGAATGTGCGATTGTCGGAAGTCGAGAAAATACTGTGCGATGTGGTGTTTGTTTTTGTCCGTAAACTCACGTTGTGAACGTTGGCGTATTGTTCCTTCTGATGTTCCCCGTTGGTTTGCTCGCACTGCCGGTTCTTGAACGCTTTGTAGTTTTCTCTGAGTTGCTTGCCATACTGCGACAAAGAGAAATTACTCGATTACCGGTCGTCGCCGGCTGTTAATGCTACGTATTCGCGTGCTCTGTCTTTTAAGATCCTTCCATTTACAGTATTTCCACGCATGCGAGGTGTGTAGGCACAGGCAGAATAGCATCCAGCTTGCTCGCAGAGAGAGAGAGAGAAATAGAAGGCATAGCGGCAAGATGAACAAGGTCGGAAATCGAAAATCGAAATAGAAGGCTTTA
This sequence comes from Andrena cerasifolii, assembly GCF_050908995.1. NCBI lineage: Eukaryota > Metazoa > Arthropoda > Insecta > Hymenoptera > Andrenidae > Andrena > Andrena cerasifolii. The sequence continues at coordinate 15,755,367 of NC_135119.1, read as the reverse complement.
GGTTAGAACCGCTATATATCATAGCAGTAGCGAGAACAGGCTTGAAACTGGCGCAGGCGCACGACGGGAACGAGTTCGACATCGAGATCACGACCACTGCCCACAGTGCCCACTGCGTATGACAAATGCATAACGGTGCGAAAACGCCAACACGGCAATATCGTGAGAAATGCGGCGCATCGTTCGGCGGAGTAAACGATGCGCCGATATATGTAGACTGGTAATTTCTGGTTACCTTGGCGAGACGCATGGCCGTGAGCCAGAAGACGTAAGACTTTTCAGTGTGGAAAGTGACGATCTTGAGGCCGGATTCGCTAGACACTGTGTTTTCGGCTTCCGTGTTGCAGGACCGCCTCAGGCAGATACCCCACTCGAACGGAGAGTTGAATCGGCTCTTCGCGGTCGTGATCCTGTACAACTCGTAATCCGACAAGTGAGCGAACGCAATCAGTTGATCATCTCTCTGAAATCATCGAATCGTCCACCGGATTCGATACGTTTAGTCGTTAATAAAACCGATGGAACAGAAGAGGGGAGCCGATTCTCGAGTCTGAACGCCTGTGTTTATAGGTATGCTTTGTGAAATTCTCTGCTTTCCGTACCATCAGCATGGGAATATTTCAAAGACCACCTACGTAAGTAAGTAGGTATCCTGTGTAATGTAACGATCTAATCTGTTTGCGTTCTCTTTTGCTAGTTTCTTCGAATCGTTAAACGGAAATTTCTCAACGGCCGATCCGAACGAGCTCCCGTGATGGCCGATAATATTCTAAACGGCGACAAATGGGAAATGCTTGAGCAAATTGCAAATACGAGACATTCAGGCCACGCGTAGCATCGCGTCGCGTCGAGCAGGGGGACCAAGCCGTCTTTGTTTGGCTGAAGTTTTCCCGTTTAGTTAGCACCGCATTGGTAGGAGGCGCTAGGTACATCACACACACATACCTACGTGTATCAGTGAGCACGACACACAACCTTTCGACGTTGGTGAAATGTTACGCACCTCATTGGTAGGAGGCGCTACAAACTCTGCGTCAACTTTCGTAAGAGGGAAGCTTGGCCCCCCTGGGTATGGGTACTACTCGACGCCAGGGGGGCCAAGCTTCCCTCTTACGAAAGTTGAAGCAGAGTTTGTAGCGCCTCCTACCAATGAGGTGCGTACTAAACTGTGAATGTGTGAATTGGTGTGAATCGGGACGTATGTGTATGTGTATACGTGTAATGCACCGTTTACTTTAAACCTGTCCACGGATTGTCGCGCCAGCGACACGTATGCAGCAGATAGAAGGATAAACATTGAAATTGAATATTTCTTCTTTTCTTAGGAAAAGAAAATATATTCAATTTCTTTGTATATCCTTCTATCTGCTGCATACGCGTCACTGACGCGACAATCCATGGTCAGACGGCCTTAGAAAGGGTAAACCAGGGAAAGTGAGGACACTTCCTCGTGTCTGCGCCAAACATTTCTAAATGACGACGGTCGTCATGGTAACATTTCACCAACGTCGAAAGGTTGTGTGTCGTGCTCACTGATACACGTAGGTATGTGTGTGTGATGTACCTAGCGCCTCCTACCAATGCGGTGCTAACTAAACGGGAAAACTTCAGCCAAACAAAGACAGCTTGGTCCCCCTGCCCATACCTAGGATTGCATCCAGGGTTGCCACCTTTTCACCGTATAAATCCCGGCGTGCCACAAATTCCACCCGGAGATTCGAATATAAACTCGGAGATAGAACAAGCAAAAGAAAAGTTTTGTTCCCGAATATCCGGAAAACAGATGTGCAATTCTTTTAGGTTCAGAATTTAAAAGTATCTGTTTTTTTTTTAATTAATAACCTTTATTGTATATAAAATTGATACCATTGTATAATACCACAATTTCTTATTATCTCATTTTTTTTTTACAACCCGGAGATTTTTTCAGTAAAACCGAAGCCCGGAGATTTACTTGAAAACCCGGAGCCTCCGGGCCAAAATCGGGGAGGTGGTAACCTTGATTGCATCCTGCCAGTTCTCCCGTACCACCCTTTCAAATAGAAATGGTAAATCGCTAAAGAACTACAAATACAAGAATCCCCTTGAATCGCTGGACAAAATGGGACGAACGCCGGATTCGGAGGCGCTGCGCCGCGCCGCGCTGGAGCCAATCGACGTTCTCGAGTAGAGGTATAGGTTATGTTGCGTTGTTGATGTGGCCGGAATCGGAACCGGTTTTGAGTAACACCAGAAGCACGGGATCCACGCACAAATCGCAGCTCAAAGAGATACGACGAGCAAACATATGTGGGGTAGAAACTCATGTGGATGATTTGGTGTGAAATTTTTGTGAATATAAGGGCTAGGCTACACATACCACAGCGGTCAGTCGTTCAGTTGGCGGGCACCTGCGACAGCTTCGGATTTTTAAGTCGGCCGACTGTCGGTGGTCAATGCATTGCATATGGGTGTGGACACACAAACGACAAAAGTTTCGTTCTGTCGTTCTGAAAATCATTAGGTCTGTGACGTTGAAGAGAAGTAGACATGGATTACGTTTATCTAGCAGCGTTTTGTGCGCTTGCTATTCGACTTAAAATCACAAGGAAGACAAAAATAAAAACGGAGATACTGGATTCATCCACTATACAGTGAAAGACTTCAAAAAGGAAAATTTTATACTATGTTCGAAACATTAAAACAATATTCAGACAAATTCTTTGCTTACTTTAGAACGAGCGTACAAAGTTAAGGCGAACTTTTGAGTTTGTCACTTGTCAAAACACAGAAATGAAACTCGCAATCTCTCCAGAAGAAAGATTAGCAACGACAGAATGTCGGCTGTCTGCACGCACCCAGCGACAAAACAGTTGAGTCGTAATGGCGGGCCGACTGTTACAGGATTCGCGCACGACTGTCGTACGACTTACAGTCGTACGTGTAGCCTAGCCCTAAAGGCTGCCATTTTGCGAACGAAATTGCGGCCCGTTTTCTCCAGTTCGTTCAGACGCTGCGTACACCTCCGCGAGCCCGGCTTAAGGCTGCGCCACTAGTGCAAGGGAGAAACAGATACATTCTTCTTCCTTACGCTAGTGGCGCAGTCGCCAGCCGCCCATTGCAACGGCAGCCTTAATAAGGGGACTAGGCAGTCGAAAAATCGATTTTTTATTGCATTTTCCGAAAGTACTATCTTTTCTCAATAAAATGCCGCTTGATTTATAGTAAAATTCTTTGCCCAGAAACTTTAAACGCGTTTTTCTCGAATATTTTTTTCTCTTCATTTTTTCCTGATTGCGAGCGAATTGAGGTTCAAATCGACTTGGAAAAAATTACAGGATGTGTAGAACATGTGTCATTTCGGCGCAAACCTCTGAAATGGTCCGTAAAAATTCGAGACTTTCATAAAAAAAATTAAGAATTCACCGGATTTTTTTATGAAAGTCTCGAATTTTTACGGACCATATCAGAGGTTTGCGCCGAAATGACACATGTTCTACACATCCTGTAATTTTTTCCAAGTCGATTTGAACCTCAATTCGCTCGCAATCAGGAAAAAATGAAGAGAAACACGCATTTAAAGTTTCTGGGCAAAGGTGACGCTATAGGTTGCCGCTTGACGTTTTTAGCTGCCAAATCTGCAATTGTGAGAATTTTACTATAAACCAAGCAGCATTGTATTTAGAAAAGATAGTACTTTCGGAAAATGCAATAAAAAAATCGATTTTTCGACTGCCTAGTCCTCTTACGCCGGGCTCGTGGAGGTGTACGCAGCGTCTGAACGAACTGCAGAAAACGGTCCACGATTTCGTTCGCAGAATGGAACCGGTACGAAACGAATCGTTAACTACAAGGAGACCGCGACCCCTAAGAAGAAGGAAGAGACCGTCGGCGGAAGGGGTGATCTCGAACTTGTTTCTTTCGCTTAAAGCAAGCGAATCGAAATATACTTCAGTGAAATTAGGATGTCTTCGGATTAAATACCAGCAAGCTAAATATTGGTATGGGCCTTTATTTTGTCGTTTTAAACAATATGTCAAAAGTCCTCATCGATCCGACCGCTGCTTAAAATTTTACAGAGATTTTATAACATAAAATCGAGAAAAAAATACGGATTTTCAGGGGTCAATTTCAATCTCCCCTGGAGTGAATTTGGGCAGCAAACAAAATTGCGTTGTACTCAGGAGGACATCCCCTATATATTTACAGAGTTTCATAATTTTTTTTTAATTTCCGGGTTCGAGATCTTCCCCTGTCAAAAGTATGGGGGTTGAAACTTGGTAACCCGACACACATGAAAATGGTTAATCCCACGACAAAAACTCATACGACCTTTTTTGTACAGAATTTCCTAGTCTACAAATTACATAATAACTATTTTTGTGCTACACCAGCTAGATAACGATATATTAACGAGAAACCGTTATTATTTTTTTTTCTTTCTGTAAAATTTTTAGCGGCGTCCGGATCGATTGGGATTTTTAACATATTGTTTAAAACGAAATAATAAAAACACCCATACCAATATTTAGCTTGCTGGGATTTATTCCGTAGGTTGGGCAGATTTCCGTCTAATTTCACTGGACTCATAGTAGAAATCGTTATATGGGTCACGGTGTCCTCAGTGCTACGAATACGAGAACATAATATAATCAGCTTTGGTGGCAGGGCAACAGCGGAACCAAGGAACATATCCAGTGCCAAGTGGGTAGACAAAACACAGGAGTAAAAGAAGAAGAGAAAGAGAGAAGAAGGTGATCCCCCGATTACCGACTCGTATTTTAAGTCGTTCCTCTAAGTTGCATTAATTTGTTCGACGCGATCGTGATCGCCATCGGTATTCGGTAACATTGCGGTTGTTCCGTCGACAGCTCTTCGCTCGAAAAAAAAATTAAAAAAAAATTAAAACCGACTTCAAAATAATAAAAATGCACTAAAATACTCTCATATTTTTTAAGTCGACATCAGATTGACACAGTGCAAATGATGAGGCGCCGACTTAAAAAATATGAGAGTCGTACATTAAATAAGGGGAAAAAATATTTTATACTTTTTAGTGCATTTTTATAATTTTGACATTGGTTTTAATCTTTTTTAAATTTTTTTTTATTTTTAACTTTTCAGTTCTATACATATTGACACAACATGCTGAGGAGATATGCGCGTACGTACATAAAATAATAATAATTAGGTGACAATAGTCTCTATTATTAACCAGAACTGGCAATATATTGGGCCAATGTTGATGCAGTGTAGGTGGGACCACCGGGGCACCGCTCTCTTTCGAATAAAAAAAAGATCATCGAAATCGGTCCATATGCTGAGGAGTTATGCGGGGACAAACATAAAGAAGAAATACAAACGGGTCGAATCTATAATCTCCTCCTCTTTGAATTCCGTTAAAAACGGATCGCATTTTTGTGGGGAGAGGTAAGTTAGCGTCAACTACTTAGAAAGCTTGCGTACATATGTAGGTAAATACCCAAGTACATGCGAATGCAACGAGATATAGGTACATCGAACGAGTCTTTTTCATCTTTCGATTCGTTGAAACAGCCTTGATCGGATAAATCCACCGGAAGCGTCTCTGTCGAGACACAATTACTGATACCTAAACAATTACTGTCACCTTAAGCAATTTTACTTAAAATAACGAATAAATAAACTATAGTATATAATCTATAGGTACTATAGATTAATCTGTAGGTACTATAGATTAATCTATAGATTATATATTATAGTTTATTTATTCGTTATTTTAAGTAAAATTGCTTAAGGTATAGATTAATTTATAGGTACTATAGATTATATACTATAGTTTATTTATTCGTTATTTTAAGTAAAATAGCTTAAGATGACAGTAATTGGTTAGGTGTAAATAATTGGGTCCTTTACCCTACGCTCTGTGTTCCGAGGACGCTGAGCGACTGGAGCGACGTTAGATTTTTACCGAAATTCTTTATAGCGATGTATCGCGCAGCGAATATGGAAGAATCAGAGCTCCCCCAAACCAACGCGAATTTCGCGGCGCGGAGCGGATCCGCCGCGGATCAGATAACACTGCCCATAAGCCACCACGTATAAAAAAAACCGCTGCCCTATCTGATCCGCGGAGCGGACATTCGCGTTGGTTTGGGGGAGCCTTCAAATCGTTGCTCGGAACTCTTCGCGTATAGAGCCGCGGTCGCGTATCGAAAAGCATAGCGGGGGCAACTCCGCGACGATCCAGCCATGCCGAGTACGGGAGAGGAACGTACGGCGAAACGAGGATATGCTTTGGACTGGGTATTGTTGGCGTAGCACCCTACTCACCGTGCTTTACATAACGTTACAAAAACGGCCGAACGAATTCGCAGGGGAGACGTTGATCGCTCCTGACGACGGCGACGATGGCGGTGCCGATGCTGATGCCGATGTCAATACCGATCCCGCTGCCAATATCGATGCCGAAGCCAATGAACGTCGAGGGAATATCCAAACTAGAGAGAAAGAGAGAAGATAGACAGGCAGATACATAGAAAGACAGTCAGACAAGCAAGTAGACAAAGCGAGCGCTTAACGAATATGTCGCTAGCATTGATGAGAAATGGGGTTCGGGCGAGATATTCCGGTGTTGGTATGACAAAGAAAGCGAGGGAAAAAAGCGAGTGCGAGCGGAATGGAATGATTGCCTTCGGCGAATACCGTGGAGTCCGAAGGTAAGAAAGAATGCGCAGCACATTGTTCGCGCCAGGACAACTCTACAAGCGCCTGGCATCTCTTTGGAAATCATATTCCTTTCGTGGAAGACTCGATCGACCTGCTGCCTGAGAATCGACTAAATAAACGAATAAAGAAAGGATGCGTTAGTCACGGCTGGATCGGCTATGGATTGCGCAACAGTTACAAGGTCTGCGATGCTGGTCGAGTTTCGTTTTCCTACAAACTCGAGGAAACGTTTACCTATACGTATGAAAATCCGATGACTGCCACGCTCTCGTGCCAACGGCGCACAGTGGTCGGACGCACAGAGAAGTGGGAAAGACACATAACTTCGGCATTTCTCAATATTTTTTAATTATTGTTTTTCTTCGTATTACTTTTTAAACATCAAACTTAATATAATCTTAAAGAAGTAATAATATGACCTTTCACAAATAGGAATATCACTAATGGCGTTATAAATTAATATTTTAATATAAGTAGAAAAATTAGCTTGCACCAGTTGAGGATTAAGCGACGAACGAGCACCTACGCGGGACCAAATGTCTTTGGTAATAAACCTGAAATGAACCGTGACCTGCTACCAAGCCGTTTACACAAGCCGTAAATTATAAGATTGATTAATTTCAATATAAGATGAAACGAATCTTTGAAACAATAAATAAAAACACTGTTTTATAGTTTATACTTGTTGTTTTCATGCCACGAAAGCATTCACAGGTATCACTAACCATTCTTTGTATCGCGTGGCTTCGAATTTCCTTTTATGAATATCGCATGATTTGCAATATACACGTTCGACATGGCGATAAATCCTTCTGTTGGAATGCATTCCTACGAGAGTAACAATATTGTACAAGCACGAAAATCATTCGAAACGCTCAGCGAAGAGCCGTGAATCTATTCGGGAGTCCTCCTGTACCCCCTGAAATTTCATGCGTTCTCGCACTTTAAACATTAATATCAGCTAAAGTTGCAAGAAGTAGCGGCTGATTTTTGCAGGACAATTATGCGATGGTATCTAGTTTCAAGATATATCATCGAGAGAACGTAGGAGCGCGTAGCTTATTTTGTAAGCCCAAAGAAAGCAGTTCCAACCAGAAATTATACGTGCCTTTCTTTCAGGCTCGAAAACATGATTTTGGTAAAATATTTTTGAAAAGTATTTACGTCATACATAAGCTGATACTATACACAGTACATTTGACTATAAATGTCCCCAAATGTGAAGGAAAAATGTCTAAACTTTTAGTTAGAACTAAACTAAACTTTAGTTAGAGTTTAAACTTTTAGTTAGAAATCTGTCAGAATCCCGCTAGAATACGAAAGGTCTACTTCAGACGCATTTTTCTTCCGTATTAACACTGGAACAACCAACGATTGACGTATACCCACTTCTACCGCAGGGGTCAAAATAACTTGTTTTTTAAATTAACAAGTCCTTCAAGAAAAGACATTGCATTTTATTGCGTTCTTATATATTTTCCTATTTTATGGGCGAAAATTGAATATAAACTGTGTAATAATAACAACAATAATAATAATAATAATAACGATAGTGATTTTGAAAATAATTACGCATAAAATTCAAAGACATTTTTTACAAGTTCCAATTATTTTAGCAGAGCATGTACCACAGACTTGTTTGTTACATGTACCACAAATATTCTTCGTTTTATTATTAGTACAATATGCTAGTTGACACCGTTTACGTTTCATCGCAATATGTGTACGGTAGAAGAATGAAAAAATTGAGCAAACATAATACACGTATCTTATGGCACTTTTTGTACAACGTGTACGTATGAAAATATACTTAGTTCTCTAAAAATGAAACTTCTGAAACTAAAAATTTACCTGCGTTCCGTGAGGGGTCAGAATGACCGATCTCGGTATATGTAGGTATACTATACTTGAGCTCATTAGAAGGAACTTGTCGACCGACGAGGTTAGACCAATTCTGCGCAGGTTGACGCTCATTGGTGCCGGGAGAAGCCACCATTGGCTGTACCCCCACCAACGCTTTTTCGGAGCCAATGAGCTCATTCTACATGCGCGAAACGGGTTCCTTCTAATCTGAGCTCAAGTATACGTATCAATTTAAAAGAAAAAACAAACGAAGATCAAAACTATTTCACAAAATTAATTATTTACATATTTTAGAAAAATTCATACGAAATTTTAGAAAACAAATTGTTTTGGAAATGAGTAACGATTAGAAGAAATGCCAAACAAGTCATTTTTCAAAAAACACATCCATTTTCATAGCAAGATTGATTCATTGGCTACCCGAAAATAATAATCGATACCTAAAAATCCGACTTTCATAATTTAAGTTCTTTTCCACGTTCCGACCACTGTGCGGCGCTGCGGTTGGTTCGTTCGTTAAATTTCATTTTACGCCTTAGCGATTCATGCGCCAAAGGAATTTTTAAAAATTTGTCGAAATTAAAGTCGAAGCAAACTTTCCTCTAGTTGACAGACATTTCCCTTTCCGACCGCTTATCGAATCGTATCGAATGATTCGTAGACTACTCGCTCGCGGGCCACCCACGCGCCCACAACCCGAAGAAGCTGGACAATCGACAGAATTTCTCTGTGCTCGATCTGTGTTCTGCTTTCCTAGCGGTAGGTATTTTTCCACTCTTCCCTTCAAAATATGCTTTCACTGTCAGCCAAAAACAATATTTCCCCCTCGAAGAGCGAAAGACACTTTTCCGAATGTTTGTCAACAGCAATCTCGAAGACACTGGGATTCCTCGTACGTGCGAGGCCTTAATGCGGTAGATCTCGACGTTGTTGCCCGTTAACAAGATTAGAACTCCTTGCACGTGAAGCCGATCACAGACAAAAAATAAGGAGAGAGGAAGGAGCTCGCAAAGCAGAACGATTCGTGCATTTGGCGTAGCAGTTACGAGCCATCGAAACGTCCAACTTTCTACCGGAAGGAACAGGTTCACTGGATTCGATTCGATTCGATTCGTTTCGGCTTGGTATATGGGGAAGCACGTGTGTATACAGATAGTCGCTTCGTCAGGCGAAATATACTTGCACTTACCACGAGAATCCCGAGTCCCGCGCGAAGCGTGTCCTGGCAGCGATTTAGCTTTCTCGTTTGATAATCACCGGCCGAATTCATGGGCCTTGGTTCTCTCGAGTTGCTGGCGTAAATCGACAAGTTCTTGGCGTCCTCGGTACACGTACAGCGCGAGACAGCTAGCCGTTTCGCGATACCAGCGTATTTTGTCCTCCCGGGAGCAACAGCAACGTATCATAGCGGGCGGATTTCATCGCGTTCCCTTTCTTTCCTTCCCTGCTGCTCGTCTTTCGCGGAAAACTTATGCCCGCTGCCGCAAGTGCGAGCACAACGTCGACACGTATCGGAACGGGAAGGAGCGCGCCACCACGGACAGCTGCAACGTTCTCGTTTTAATGCCCATCTTCTCGCTTGGCCACTATTCCGTTTCTCGCCGATGATCCGATGTTTCTTGCGCCCGTTCCCTCGTCCCACCACAACGTCCACAACAAGCAGGAGGAAGTTAAAGAGTGAGCAAAATCGTGTATGGCGGTGGAATGGTGAAGAGAGAGAAACAGGGAGAGAGGGTGGGGAGAGAAGAGAGGAGAGGTGGAGGAAGAAGAGAGACGCGGCGATGACCCAATAGGAAGAGACAGGCTACCGGTAGCAACGACAGTTTCAGCGGCGACACTTTTGGTTTTCCTTTTTTCCCTTGTCTTCTTTTCCTTCAGTCGAGAAGAGCGTAAATCACCGAAGGTCAGGCTTCGCGGACTGACGACGCGACGCGTAGTCAAGACGGTCGATTAGAGTGAAAATGGAGGTGACCGATGACAATTGAGTAGAAAGGAGCAAGAGAGAGGCGAGCGGAGACGCGTACATCGCATCCTATGATGTCGGGGCAACTGACGGATCGCAACTCGCAGCTCGCGCTTCAGTGCTCGTAGCTCGCAGCTCACCGGACTCTCATGTATATACACACACATATATATATATATACAGCGCCGGACAAAGATCCGAGGATTGCCGAATCGTCAGGCGGAAACAGCCGAGCCCAACCATTCAGCTGGTTTCCCGGCGGCCCGGCGACAGACTGCATAGGTTTTACGCCACCACTGCGCCGCGCCGCACCGCGCCAACGCGTGGAGAATTTCCCAGCCGCGATTACGGTCGCCCTTCCAACTTTCCCGAATCAGCTGGCAAACCACTCTCTTCTACCGTTCCCTTCCGTCGCGCCTCGCGAATTCGATTATACCTAATTGTAAGATCGTAAATAGCCTCCCCGGGTTTTCCAGTTCCTCCGCTCTCTCCACTCATTTCTCTCCCGTGCTCTACCATTCCCGCTAGCCACCACCCAACCACGGTACATTGGATTTTCGCCAGTGACGCACATTGACCGCGTTATGGAGAAAAAGCCGTAGCCTCTTATCAGTTTTATATTTTTCATTTACTGTAGAAATGTAGTTTAATCAATAGAAAAAAGTTTTGTTCCATTACTATAATTCGGTTCTTCGCAATACATTGATGAAGATCCCTGAATTTATCGGCGCGCTAACCAGAATGACCCCTTAAGGGGAGGTTCCGGTTTAGAGCCCCAAAAATAGGTGATCTTTAGGAATTAATTAAAGGAAAACTACTGTATATAATTTAACGGGACTTTTTGCATTGTATTAAGGATGTATTAAGCTACAGAAATATATTTTTTGTTTTATATTTAATCATTACAGACGGCACTGGTTAAAGTCAAGGCGTCAAAAAATTGATCAAAATCGGTGGGACCTGTATCTCCAAAAGTTATTATCCGATTCGACTGAAACTTTTTTATTTTGAAGAATATACTTCTGGCTAGGAATGATACTAGAAAAAAATGCAGAAATGACATTTTTAAGAAAACAACGACACTTGAAGTTTGAAATCACTTTCCCCCTATAGTTTTCGTCCCTTCAACGCCTTTGAAAATCATAATTTTTCAATTTTTTGTATTTTTCTCTGATTTCCCTCCTAGCCAGAAGTATATTCTTTAAAGTAAAAAAAGTTTCAGTCGAATAGGATAATAACTTTTGGAGATACAGGTCCCACCGTTTTGAGAACACTGTTTCGAGAAAAACGCGTTTAAAGTTTTACGTGAGTGCCGAGTGGCCGGGGGTTACCCATGCATTTGCCGTTACTCAAATGCCTGTAACTTCGGGAATTTTACGAATTTCAACAAATCCTTTTAAACGCGCATTCCTAACAGATTAAACATTCGAAAAAATAAATAAAGAAAAAATCGACTTTTAGACGGGAACCTCCCCTTAAAGGCGGGATCTCCTAACTGCGGCCTGCCGTAGTAAACAGGCTAGCGAAACGAGCCTATCGCGTATGGAAAGTTCATGTAGGTATTTCAGCTTGTCGCACTAAAAGCAGCGGTTACGTGTTCGGGAAATCCGCATCTTTTGGCCGCGCGCCAGCAATCAGCAACGTGCATTCTACTCCAAACACCCCAGCAAATCTAATCGATTCTAGAAACGTTTTCGGTGGAAAAGAGACATTCGGCTCGGAACGTCCATTCCCCTGGGACCGCCGCAGTTCGAAAGGAACTGCGCGATTTCTCGCGAAGCGAAGTGCTTGATTCGCTTCATTCGCACTTCTACCGCTGTTCTCTCGTTTCGAGCGGATAAGAAATACGAACCGCGGAGGGTCGACGGAGTTGAAATCGCACGTGACCGACGCACACCCCCTGCATAAATAAAATCTCTGAATCGGTTAGTCGCGGTACGGCCCGTTCGACTTCGGTCAACATCGCGCAGCTGCGCCACGGAACGTGTCATAAGTGGAAGAGAGACGGGAGAAATCGGATTCGGGATCGGGAGGAGAGAAATAACCTTTCGTTTTCGTTTTCAGTGGATTTTGCGAAACAGCCAGCAGCTCGAAACAGAGGGATGTGAGATGGAAAAAGGAAAGAAAGGGCAAGCTGCATCGGCGTATGCGCGGCTGAACGCTTCACGACCGACTCTAACCGGCCTCTACTCGAGAAAGCCGCGATGTGATCGTGAAAGACGAAAGAGATGTTTGTTTTACGCTCTGTAAAACGATACGGCGCGGCGATAAAGATTTATCAAGCAATTTCGTAACGCCACGCGTAGCTAGATGCATCTGAAGGAACGGAATACAGTACTTCTTCGTTATCGGCTCGCTGTTCGGGACCGGCGTTGAGCCCATATCGTGAACAGAGCCCTAATTCCGAGTGTTCGTTTCTCGCTTCTTTCTGGCCGAAGGGGGGAGCGAGATGGAACGCTGCGTGCGCGGCGAGCGTGCGCGATAGCCGCAAGCGCTTACCGTGAGCACGAAAACCGCTTCGCAAAATCTTGACGCGGGCCCGGCTCGCGGTAAGCGCTTGCGACCATCGCGCACGCCCGTCGCGCATGCGAAGGACAGAGTGTCAGGCGTCCGACAGACGGAGCGAGACAAAACATCAACGCGTCGTCTGTCTCGTACCGTCCTCCCTCGCTCTCAGCTGTGATGCCAGATCGGGGACCGGTTCCCTCGAGAATTTCCCCCACCTCGCGCACACTACGCCGGAGCTGCGTGTCCGTGAATTGGACTCCGAAGCGCCGAGCTTTCGGACACGCTGCTCCGGCGTAGTGTGCGCGAGGTGGGGGAAATTCTCGAGGGAACCCGTCCCCGATCTGGCATCACAGGCTCTCAGTGCCTATCGCTCGCTCTCGTTCCATCTCGCTCTCGCCTTCGCCGGACAAGAGTGAGACAGAAGCGGCGGGGATAGCGGAAAGTCCGTATCGCGTACAGCAAACCGAGCCCTTAACGAGGAAATACTGTACGTGCCTACTCGTTAATGTTTGTTGAAAGAGAAACAATGGAGTTCCTTTCAACGTATCTGCAACTTACTCGCATGTCGACGATAATCGTATTGGTTACGCTCAAATGGTGATAAGAATAACATGATTACTCACCGGTGGCCGTTTTGGTACACTCCCCTGCACCTGAAATAAAATAAGGTCAGAATCGATGTAAGTAATTGTCACAGAGCAGGGCAAAAGTCTTTCTAAATAGTACGTACTACATATAGTAGATATATTTATAGATTTACAGTGGCGGACGAAAGAAAGTTTACAACTTTTAAAATCGCATAACTTTTTTAGAATTGGTCCGAACGACATGAGTTTTTTTTTTAGAAGCTAGAAGGGTAAGTATCAATAGTTGTAAGATAGAATTATTATGGGAATTATTAATCTAATTCAATTTAATGATAAGAGTGTTCTAGTTGATGGATCAAAGATTGAGAATAAGTTTTTTATCATTTTCATTTAATTGATTCGATTTTTTTTTTTGAGTTGATAAGGTTGTATTTGTGAAGAAATTTATAATGATTGTTGTTATAATTATTATTAGAGTTATAGTTATTATGATAAATTAAATTATAGGTTTTATTTGAGGAATAAAAGATTATTAGTTTTCATTAGTAGTATTCTTGTACTATAATTTGGTATAAGAGACCAATTCTTGCATTTCAGACATCTAATGAAAAAAAAATATTTATTAATAATTTTAAATTGACAATTTAATGTTATCTTTTAACTAATTCTTGGAATGTTTTAAAATGAGTTTAATCAGTTTTTAAAGTTTTTAGTGGATGTTCTTTCTATTACAATGGGTATAAATCTATGGTTTGAGCCGCAGATTTCTGAACATTGTCCGTAGAATAATCCTGCTCATTCTAACATTTTATACACCCTCTACAGGGTCAAATACAAATGGGGGACGAAAATTGGGCCCTTTACCCTGTGTACTTAAGGGGTACTTTCCACTTGGCGCCCTGATAAAGTACCGCTATTTGGAACTTTTTTTGTCACAAAAAGAATTTGTTCACTAAGTTCAATTTTTTTTTCTACTTATTAATACGTACTTTGATTATACAAAAAAAAAATTTTCAAAAACACTTTTCAAAGATTTCTCATTATTTTTGCTCCGGTATCGAACCTCCTTAACCCTCGGGTGGGCGCGCCAATGAGAGGTACACGATCAGGCGCGTGGTGAACTCAGTTGATCAGTTGAAAATAATCATTCTAGCCCCCTTATATATTACACTTCAGAAACGGTTTCTCCGTTGACAGTGGTAACTTAAATTAAATGCGATGGGAAAATATCAGCGATGTATCCAAAAATGCAGTAAATGTATTTAAAACACAGAAAAATAGTATATGTAAAACATTTTTAACATGAAAAATGAAAATCAACTGGCACAAGCATCATAGGGTTCTTGAAACACACCACGATCGCGCGGAGGGAATGTTTGTCTTACCGAGACCTAGCGAAGGAAATAGGCAGAACGGTGAACGGAGTTCACAAAGCGCGCCCGCTTGAGGGTTAAGTAGCCTAACGATACAGTGGCGGCTTACCTTGTTGGAGACGTAAAGCATCCGATCGCGTAACAGCAGGTAGACTTTCCTCCACACGTCGTAGTATCCGTTCCGTACCCAGGCCAAGCTAAATATTTGCGGGCATTCGGTATCGTCGTGCAGCAGATTGGTCTGGAATGTTACAAAGCAATCGCTTTCGGAATCCTTTCGCGATCGAAACCCTTTATATCCAAGTATGTTCGAAGGAAATCGATTCCGATGTTTCCTACTCACTCGTAAAGCACTCTCAGCATCGATCAGCTTCCCTCCGGTCTCTCCAGGACCGTTGACGATAGAGGTGACCGTGTTCTCGGCAGTGAAATCCTGCTGTAATGCAAACGTAGGTAGATGCGATATTTCGTCCATATATTCT
Source organism: Andrena cerasifolii (assembly GCF_050908995.1). Taxonomy (NCBI): domain Eukaryota; kingdom Metazoa; phylum Arthropoda; class Insecta; order Hymenoptera; family Andrenidae; genus Andrena; species Andrena cerasifolii. Next base: position 15,739,904 of record NC_135119.1, on the reverse strand, counting down.
CTCACCCGCTCCGAACCTGACGATGTCGCTCCGTTAGAAGCATTATCGCAGCCAAAAGTAGGTACGTACCTACCTACTGACACTCCAGGTCCAAGGAAATTAGTAAAGCAAAATACCGTTCGCGAAAATCTCACCGAGTTATCGATCCAATCCATTTACTTAGGTACCTACGTAATACGTATGCCGTGTACGACACGCGATCACGCACGCACCCTTGGCGAAAGGACAGTGGTAACAGAAAGGACTGATAATGGGTGGACGTACCTACGCGAGCAAACTTGGAGCTTCTCTCACGGTATGATTTCTTCCACTTTGTTCTTATTACATTAATTAATTATTTAATCCCTCGGTAATGCCACTATCCGCGGCATAGCGGAACGATGGAAAAGTTGCGGGAGAGAAGAAAACGGGCACGAGATATGGTTGCGTGAAAGTAGGGTAAAGGACCCAATTACTGACACCTAACCAATTACTGTCACCTTAAGGGGAGGTTCCGGTCTGGAGCCCAAAAGAATAGTGATATTTAGGAATTAATTAAAGGAAAACCACTGTATATAATTTAATGGGACTTTTTGCATTGTATTAAGGATGTATTAAGCTACAGAAATATATTTTTTTGTTTTATAATTAATCATTGCAGACGGCATTGGGGAGTCGTTAAAGTCAAGGCGTCAAAAAATTCATCCAATTCGGTGGGACCTGTATCTCCAAAAGTTATTATCCGATTCGACTGAAACTTTTTTATTTTGAAGAATATACTTCTGTCTAGGGGGGGGGGAGCAGAAAAAAATGCAAAAATTACATTTTTAAGAAAACAACGACACTTGAAGTTTGAAATCACTTTCCCCCTATATTTTTCGTCCCTTCAACGCCTTTGAAAATCATAATTTTTCAATTTTTTGTATTTTTTTCTGATTCCCCTCCTAGCCAGAAGTATATTCTTTAAAGTAAAAAAAGTTTCAGTCTATTTCAGTCTATTTCTCGTTCGATTTGTACTGTCGTCTCCCCTTAAGTATGTACCTACGGCTCGAGCTATTTATACCGCCTATAGATTTCTTTACTCACATTATGCTTACGGAAGAGTTGGTACTTGAGTACATCTGCTCGAAAGATGAATTTTCTTAGATGCCGCGACGTAAATAGTTTCATTTCCTTGTGCACAGACAGAATGTCTTCGTGGTCTTCCAAAGTACGTTCTGCGAAATAAATCCGGAACGTAACATCGATTTGGCGCGAATCTGTCTCGTCGCAAAGTCACCTACTATTTAAGAGGGTAGTGAACTATTGGATACGTAAAATCGTTAGTTTCTTTGACGCTAAATTGCTTCTACACCAAATAATCGTTATAGTCGTGCTTTTCACAATCTGTTGTGGGCACGTTTGCGAGTAATTACAACAACAACAAAAATCGTCGGAATGTATGAAATTGTCGAAGCTATTAATCGTTGAAGTGTGTATGAATTCAGGACCTGAATTGACTGAATTTCATGTGAGTCAATCATCCGATGGCAAAATGCTTGAAGGTGAGTACTTTACACACCAAAATAGCCGTTTCTTATAGGTTTTCGGGCCCTGAAAACGAATCCGCAACCCTTTTGTCGCCAGCACCCTCAGTTTTTGAGAAAATCAATTTTGAAAATAACTGCAAATTTTCAACTTTGAGCATCTTTTGTGTCGAAACGGTAATAGTTATTCGATTGTTCGTTACGTCAAATTATTCTATGAACCCTCCCGAATACAACGATATAGGTTATTATTGCATTATGAGCATTTAAATATGTTTAAACAACGATCAAAGGAAAATGACACCCGAAATGCACCAATTTTTGCAGATATCTTTCAATTTATTTCCAAAACTAAGGGTCTGGGACAAAATCTAACCATCCCACGCGATGCAGCAGACATTTTTCCTTCGAAATTTGTTGTACTGTGTTATTATTGTTAGGGGGTGGCTGCACTCACCGATTCCCAGCTCCGGCCACGTTTCCACGATCGACCAAGATATTCCGCTCACGTTCCTTTTCACTTTAAGCAGCTGGCACAAATCGATAGCGCGGAGATTCTTTTCGACGAGTAAGGTGTTGCAAGTGTTGTCGTCAAAGTAGAAGCACAATTCCTCTGCCTAAACGAGAAATCCATTAATCTGTATTCCGCAAGCTTTCCATTCGCGTGTGTGACGAATGTCAACGAGAAGCTTACCTGTTTCGCGTCGCCGTCAGCGGATTCGTCGTAATACTCGTCCGTGTCGTCGTCGTAACTTGTTCCGGGTGTCGGCTGCTGTCGATGGAACCCTAATTCGTTTGGTCTAGATCCGAGTCGTTGGTAATTCCCTACTCGTGCGGCGGCTCGGCCAGAGAACGCGGGGTTCGTCTCCACGCAGGAACACATCTTCGGCATCCAACCTGCGAGCGCGCGACAAACGGAATAACTTACAACATACGTATAACGAGTCTGTACGTACAGCAGAGTGGCGAAGACAGCGGGGCTTCGATACGGTAGCGGGTGGATTCAGCCCAAGCAGTCTTTGGGCATTATTAACCCCTGAGCGTGGTATGACGAGCAGTACTCGTCATAGGAAAACTGTCCGCAACGGCTGTACGAGGAGCACCGCTCGTCAAGGGACGTGAAGCAGAGGCGTAGCGAGTAGAGCTTGGGATCAAGGTCTATTGGATACCCGAATTAGAGGCGTGCTGTGCTCTCCTCATACACATTCTGTAGGCCTTGGGAAGGAGTTATTGCCGTAAAGAGGGCTCCTTCGAGAGAGTGACGGTTTGGGAGGGATGCAAGTCCGATTGGTTAGATCAGCAGGTGATTGCTTCTTCAGATCTGCTATGCAGTAACGCCTTAACAGCAGAGGTTAAGGTTTCGACCAACGCAATTCATCCCACAGCTAGGTACCGTTCTGGGCAGAAAGCCTCCGCGCTGAAGGGTTAAGTGTTAAGGCCTTGGGGGCATATCAACGTAAAAATAGATGCGTTAAATCTGGAAGGCACTGTAACGGGTGACGAGAGAGGGACTTCTATAGTCTGATTTTCGAGAGTTGAGACCCGAGGCGGGTCCCTCGGACGGAGCGTGGTTTAAGGAGGTGGCAACGCCGCACGCAATCCATAGCGTACCATTACTCCTTAAACCGCGCTCCGTCGGAGGGACCCGCCTCAGGTCTCAACTCTCGAAAATCAGACTATAACAATAAGCATCCTAGTTTTTCGAATGGGGGTTGTTCGCCTTTCGACGCTATCGATGACAGCCCCTTTCGCAACGAATTTGCCTGATTCCCCGCGACTTACCCGCGAACCTACTCTCCGCTGCGACGAATGCTAATATCTAGATTCTGGAATATACCTATTCATTATCGTGTGAAAAGGTTCTCGTCGATTTTCTACGTCTTCGGCTTTTGCGGTGTCCGAAAAGGCGGTGGAGCTTGTATCTCTCTGAATACTGTGGATACATAGGATTAAAGGTGGCAACTAAATTAATGGATCGAACATATTTACGGTTGTGTTTGTATTTCGAGGGAAGAATCCAATGGCAGATCTACAGAAATGTGGAATATTTAATTACTTAAATAAGCGTGGCAGGAAACGGCCGTACTAGTATTACATTGCCGAAAACGTTGCGGATTAATTTGGCTAGCAGCATGCGAAATACGATAAGGAGCACCATCTGGAGCGTTCCGTGAGTGCTGTCCTGAATACATCGCGGTTGATTCTTCGACACGACGATCTACCACGGAACCGTAAGCGGCATGGTGTGTACAGGGTCATCCGTTAAAAGTGCAACCTACGCGCGCGCGAACAGACGAAATGGCAACACCGCCTCACGGACGGATTTCACTGCAACCATTCACCGGCCCGGCGTTCGGAGGGCTGCCAGCGACCGCTAGACAGCAGTGATGCCAGAGCTTCGAAAATTTTTGGATGTCTCTTTCAAATCAACGTCGCACAGAGCTATTTGAAATTTCCCGGCCCGGGTTGAAGAATTTAGGGCCTTTTTCGTATAACTTTTGAACTATAAAAGATATCGAAATGCAATTTGCGCCGTAAAACGAGGAAAAATTAATCCCTCTGATGATGAAGAATTTAAAATATTTTACGTTTACTTAATTTTTTTTTTATTAATCTTTTAACCCTAATTTTCGTGAAAAGCTCTCGCAAACCGTTTGTTTGATACTGTATTTAATACTCTTTTTCAAATTTATGGTATTGATAAATAATAGGCTAGTTGTTTCTGTATCATTACTTTCGTAAATTGGGAAATTAAATTTTTATTCAATTATGTGTTAGTTCTGCAAACCGCAGAATCTATTAAATTAGGATGGTCTCTTTCAAGTTAACGTCGCAAAGAGCTGTGCGGAATTTCCCGGCCCAGGAAAGCGAGCCGCGCGCTCCGCTTTTATGATCGGTTCATCACTCGCACCCCAGATCACTGTAATGAGGTTTGAAAACAATGTCGACTGGTTTCGTACCCGTGTTAATTTAAAAAATTTTAGCTACGAGAGGGTTGACCGCGGCGCTATACCCCTGTACGGAGAGACTTCTTGCCACCTGCGTGTAAAAGCCACAATAATGGCGCATCGTTCCAAAAATCGACATTAACGGGAGCTGCTATAGGCGTGGCGTTGAGTAGCTAAAAGGTTAAAACATTCAGACTGAAAAATTCTAGAAACAAAATTCGAACACCCCTACAGTTATTAAATACACGTCCCATTAGTTACCCCTTGCGTCCGATCTATGCATGCACTACATTAACCCTTAACTGGTATCCTGGGGTCGCTCATGACCCCAAGCACCCAAAGTTCCATGTACAATTTTCGGTTGTCTAAGTTGGTAAACTGAATTTCTAATTAATTTTATAATAATAGTTTAACTTTCTACGCTTATATTATTTTCTACATTACCTATGAAGAAAATATTCATAGTGGTTGCTCTAGTGTCGACTTTACAAATTTCTGTGCCCTTTTGTTATTTGGGGTCTGCCACGACCCCAGTATACCAGTCACGTTTGCCAAAAACAGTATACCAGTTAAGGGTTAAGGATAAAATCATAAAAAAAAGAAAGCCAGTATAATAGATTCTGAGGTTTGCAGAACTAACACATAATTGAATAAAAATTTAATCTCTCAATTTACGAAAGTAATGATACAGAAACAACTAGCCTATTGTTTATCAACGCCGTGAATTTTAAGAAGAGTATTAAATACAGTATCAAACAAACGGTTAGCGAAAGCTTTTCACGACAATTCTGGTTAAAAAATTAATAAAAAAAAATCAAGTAAACGTAAAATATTTTAAATTCTTTATCATCAGAGGGATTAATTTTTCCTCATTTTTTGGCGCAAATTGCATTCCGATATCTTTTATAGTTCAAAAGTTATACGAAAAGGGCCGTAAATTCTTCAACCCGGGCCGGGAAATTTCGTATAGCTCTGTGCGACGTTAATTTGAAAGAGATAATCCTAAAATTTTCGAAGCTCGGGCATTACTGCTGTTCAGCGGTCGCTGGCAGCCCTCCGAACGCCGGGCCGGTGAATGGTTGTAGTGGAATGCGTCCGTGAGGCGGTGTTGCCATTTTCGTCTGTTCGCTCGCGCGTAGATTGCAGTTTTAACGGATGACCCTGTGCGTCGTACGAGGAACAATAACCTCCGTCGTACTTAGAGACAAAATTCGCTACGATCGCATCGTGTTGAAATTAGAGGATAGTCGTGACCGTGACCGCGATCGCTGCCGCGACCACTTTCACGTACGCACTGCACTCGTGGCTCTGTATCCCGGAGAACCAGCCGTTGCACGACCATGCACGACTATACACATGGCCATCTGCACCATTGACAAATGCAAAGAGCACGTGAAACCTTCCGCACGTGCGATACAACAACCTGCCGCTCGACTCGACTCGTCTCGGTTCGCTTCGGCTAGCCTCGGCTCGGCTCGACTCGGCTCGGCTCGGCACGATTCAACTTGCTTCTATTTTACTCGCAATCAGTTCTCGAGAGCGACAGCGGTGCCGCGCGCATCGCGCATGCGTCCAGCCCTCTAAATCCTTCGAATTTAACGTTTATTGCGTGTGGCTACTCACGCGACTGGAAACGCAGCAATTGTACTTTGCTTCCCTCGTTTCTCTGCTTTCAATAAACGTAATCACATGGGTCGTCGACTAATGGATGGATACACGAGCGGAATCAGAAGAATAGAGTTTGCTCATTCATTGGTAGAAAAACAACATGGCGTTCAAAGTTCGGGTAAGCTGGTTTCGCGTAGCTACCTATTTTAATTTGTTCTTTAGGCATTTTCACAGAATACTGGACAGATGAAATATAAATCCTTTGTGTTTAATAATCTTTTAAAGTCGTACCCTCAATATGCAAGAATGCAAAGGAAGAAAGAAATGTATGTACAGAATAGAAGGAACGCGATGTTGAAGAGAAGAGTGCAAGAATGCGCGTTGGGTTACAGGTGGCAGGCGATGGGTCTGTAGGGCCCCCCAAAGGTAGGCATGGAAAACCGAAACTATTTAAGGGGTCATTCTACTTTGAACCGCCAAGAAATTAAGCTATTTTTAAAGATATCTTTCTCAGAAAATGCAACATATAATGAAATGAATCTTTTTGGTATTTACTAAGCTACTCTTATATTATATAAAAAAAAATTATAAAGAATTTTCCAATTTGCTTTAATTGTTTTTTTGCAGTGTCAATATGGCACCTAAAAAAAAGAGGTATGCTCACGGCGTAGGTGATTTCCCGGCTCAGGCTTATCCAAAACAAAAAATTCCGAAAGATTCTTAACCTGTATGAGTGTCGCTATAGTCCCTAGATCAATTAACAATTTTTGTTGAAAAATAACAAAATGGCGCCGGTTTGAGAAAAACAGTTTGACAAAACACCTGAAAGGATGTATTCTCGGCTGTTCGATGAGAAGAATCTCGATTATTTCTGGACAAAAATCGTTAATTCAGCTGGGGGCTATAACGACACTCATACAGATTAAGAATCTTTTGGAATTTTTTGCGCCATGAACATACCTTTTTCTAGATGTCATATTGACGCTGTAAAAAAAGCATTAATACAGATTGCAAAAATTTGTTTAAATTTTTTTTCTATAATACAAAAGTAGCTTAATAAATACCAAAAAGATTTGTTCCGTTATATGTCGCATTTACTGAGAAAAAAATCTTTGCAAATAGCTTAATTTTTCGGCCGATGAAAGTAGAATGACCCCCTTAACAGATGCCCACGTAGGTTTCGTAGTCGAAGGGGTTTGCAGGTGGAAATACCCAATAAGCAGCTGCGAGTGCGCTATTTTCGTCAACCGTTTTCGCATCGTTGATCGCGTGGAGATGATTGTCAATAAAATTATATATAGTCTCATTGTTCGTTCTATTTTTCTCAGCTATCTATCGCGGTTTTCTGCAGACGGTTTCGAGCATGTAGAAAAATGCCAGGCCTACGCTTTCCTCCAAACGGATGCACGAAACTGGTACGTGCTTTTGGTTTCGTTACATTCTTTATCAACTGTTTTTGATTAGCCTCGCTTGCTCGCATCCACCCTAGTTATTTTGCTCCACTTAGCTCAGCCTATACATCTCCGGATCTCCGGACGACAGGGGATCACGCGAAGCTTTTCTAATTTGTATAGCGCGTCGTTGAAATTTTCCTTTGAAAACAAGCTCTACTGTACAAAGGAAAACTAAATTCCGGCTCGCTTAACGGAAAATTCTAAAGCAAATATAGGTGGAGCACAATGTACTTGGAGCGGAAAACTGAAAACCCAGCTGAAGCGAGGTTTTGGCTGCCCCGTTTTGCGGCCGTTTTATTCAGTCTCTCCCCAGATTCGAGGAATCCTCTTCTCGGTTTTAAGCGGTTCGTTTAAAATTCACCGTAGCAGCGTAATTCGTGTAAATTCTGAAACTTCGTGAATACGTAGAGAATTTTCTCCCGATTACAACGCATTTTTTTTTGCTGCCCAAAATCACACTAACGGGGTGAAATTAACCCCTGAAGATTCGGCTATTTTTCGATTTTATTTTCTAACTCGCAATCTCTAAGATATAGAAAAGAAATTTCAAGACAAAAGTTACTTCTTTTAATTAGATCTATCAAATGGTAAAGGTTTTATCAATTGTTTAAACAATTAGAAAAAAGTTACAAACAAAAATATTAATAATGTTTTCTAAAATTCGTTGTTTCGCGCGAAATCTGAACTGGATGTTTAAATAATTATGAAACAGCATAATCCATATTTATTCCCAGACAATTTTTGTTCAACTTTTGCTGTATTGGGGAAATATGCTGCTCTACAATTGAGTAACTTTTGGATCCCTTTACCCCATGTATGGTCTGGGTTAGGTCTGGGTTAGTGAACTCATATCCGGGGTAAAGTGAGATGCAATAAAATAAGAACTTTAATTAAGGTCATAGGTAAATATTAACCCCTGGAATCACATCTTTAGCACACAGATTTTTCATTTTTTTGGATTAGTTTCTGTTGCGCCACGCCGCGTGGATTTCTAGCCAGCTGACAGGTTAGGATATTGCGCACACTTGCGCATCGGTTCTGAGCAGCCATTTGCAGCTCAGTTTACCCCGGTCACTTTACCCCGAATATGTACTCAGTGTAAAATGAATTATTTAATAATGTTAAGATTAATGTTTTCGCAAACGCGTGTACGTGTATGTTTAGAAGCTTGTTCTAAACACGCAGAAAAAATATGGAGTTAAAATAACACATTTATGACTGACTTATCCGAAAAGCTAAATGGAAAAGAAAACCAATCGGAAGTCTCTAAAAATTAATTTCTAATTGTTTAAATGCATTTACATTTCTCGATATCCGAATGTGCATAATTATCATTCTTATATCGCATCCATTTATTACGTCACCAAAATTTCTAAATACATTCTATTGTTACAGAACAAATTAAGGAAGCTCATTTTACCCCGAGGTTCACTTTACCCCGGTCTCCCCTACGCGACGGCCAGAGCTGAAAATTAGAAGCGCATATCGGTTGTCCGAATCCGAAACCGAAGAGCGCGCAGGCTGCACGATCACACCGATCGATGGTTTACGTCAACGTAATCGTACGTCTGGAAATCTGACGCGGACTACACGTTCACCACACGTGGCATAATTACACGGATCACACCCCCGTAAAACAGCGCTACGGTAGTACCGATAACGCGACCTTATCCCGAACGATTAATATTATTAATACAAGCGATTGCAAGGGCATCGATCGACAGATTATAAGTATTACTATTACCGCAACCTGGTTGCTTCGCTCACAACAGCTCGTTACGATCGACGTTCCCGCTTCAGAAGAAGTCCCGCGAGCTTGCGCTGATAATAGCGGGGAGATTATCTAGCTGCGCGACTGTTTGGAAACACGGGGACAAAGTTTCGAACTTACCGCGAATGTTCAGGCAGCGCCGGCGAACCTGAGAGAGCCAGGTTCTGACAGAGGTTTCCTTTTCGCGAGCAGAAGTGCTGTAGCTGCCGAGTTCGGCACGATTCCTGTGAAACGCCACGCTGTAAGATCTTCGATCGGCGGTCGTTTCCACGTGCTGATTCTCCTGCATCGTCGTCGCTGTTGTCGATACCGTTAGGTTCTTTGAGATACCTTCGGTGGTCTGTGACTCTACCGCGTCGGAGGTAGGCTCCCGCGGGCAACCGAGGTAGGCTTGGCTCGGAGATTGGTCCTCGACTGTTTTCGTGCGATCCGGATCGACATCTTCGAACGTAGTCGTGGTCATAAACGTAAATTTTCCCACCATATCCACGGTTCTGAAACAAACAGATCGCTTAACGTCGCTGCCCGTCACCGTCCAAGTGAAACGGAACTCGCGGGAACACTAACGCGTCGCCATTCGGAGGTATCGCAAGCCCTCGACTAACCGATCCTGAGATTTTTAATACAGAAACTGCTCCGGAGGTCACGACCGCTGCTTAAATAGAGGGGAGCAAAAGCTTCGCGAAACTCGTATAGGTAGGGTAGCCCGGGGGCGGTAATAACAGGGGGAGGGGCGAATGTAACACGCTAAATATCTCAAAACACGTGATATTAACACCAATTTTGGATATATGACGAACAATGACATTTGGAATATAGGTATACATCCGTGGCCTAGGAGTACAGATACCCAATAGGCATGGACAGTGAAGAAAATAACTTTTCGATACCCTAAAGTAACTTTTTCTTATTCACTTAAAATTGTAACGCGAACACTCCCTTTCCAAGTATTTGCTTGTTCGATTTTTTAATCTGTAATTCGAGCTTTTTTGTACTAGGGTTGATTGTTACTTAGCACTTGTAAGCGTCTCGTTAGCAAAAATTTGTAACTTAAGTGGAAAAGCAGGGTCGGTTTTACCGCAACGGAACCGAACAGTGACAAAGAAGATTAATAATATTGTCTTGTTTGCATGGAATCCTATAGCACAGCGCAAGCAAACCGAATGAATAATGAGTGCAATGTACTGAATGCAAGGATTGAGGGGATGAAGAATGCCCCAGCCAAAACGTTTTCTATTTCTGCCACAATGGCGACACCGCATACTTGCTTGTAGATTTTACTTTCTTCATTTATTATTATAATTTAAGTCGATAAATATTTTAATTTTATACAGTTAAATTTGTGCTACCATGGACTCCGTGCACCCGGTGTCAGGGACGGTTGCAACACTTTACCCGCTTCTCATTTTTTTTTTAATAACTTGGATATTACTTGACATATAACGAAACTGCTGTGACTCAATGATGTCAGATGAGTAAGTAACATTTCCGCGTAAGAGTTTTCGTTGTAAATATAACAGTTCCTGCGTAGTCGTATTCCAAAGTCAAAGCGACACTACCGCCCCCGATCTACCCTATCGTGCGTTCTTTCGGACTGTAACTCTTCAGTCAGTAACTGTTCGGATTCGTGAATCACAAAGGGAGCGATGGGGGTATCTTTGTAGACCTCTATGAAAATTGAAGCCCATTCCGAGGCCTTTGTGTTCCCATAACCCTGTTTCTTCAAAATTCCCATCCTTGTTAGAAAGATTGCTGGAGCAGAAACTCCAAACAGGCTCAGGTCACTGCCAAACTTTGTCCGCGTCTAATGGCGCGTATAACGGGCTGATTGGACAATTTCCTCGCACAAGATCACCCATTCATGTAAAACGCACTGAATTCCGGTTCGTCGCATAGATCGGAAAATAAGACTCGAAAGAAAGAGAGGGGGAGAGACTCGGTTTCACTGGAAGGTCGTTGTACGACTTATTGCGCAAGCTTATTGCTGGATTGCTGGTCACACATTCGCGTTCCTTACTCCGTTCGTCACCTGTTTCTGGCCACTCTATGCAGCTACTCCTACTTTCTCCCCGAATCGTGTAAATGCGTCCCGACGAATGCGAGCAACTGCTTGTCGGCGTAACGACGATGTCGGATTCGCGTATCCTTCTCAAAGATTACCGTGCACCCTTAATGAGAATCAAGCAACTCACATGTATGTATATCGCGCATACATATACGGGGTGATCTATGCGTCGGGCGTTTAATTTTCGTTGGCCTCTATTACTTGCAAGGGAACATCCCGCGAATTCAAAAAATTCTGAAACTTTGTGAGTATGTAGGGAATTTCCGCCCGATTGTAACGGAATTTTTGTTTGCTGCCCGAATTCACTTTAAGGGAGTGAGATTAACCCCTGAAAATCAGGTTATTTTCCGATTTTGTGTTGTAACTCGTGAAGTGGAATATATTTTTTTTTACCAATCGATAGATCTAATTAAAAGAAGTAACTTTTGTCTTGAAACTTTTTTTCTATCTCTTTCAGTTCGCGAGTTGCAACAGAAAATGGGAAAACAGCCGAATTTTCGAGGGTTAATTTCACCCCCTTCTGGTGAATTTGGGCAGCGAATAAAAATTGCGCTGTAATCAGGAGGAAGTCGGCCACGTGTTCACAAAGTTTCAGAATTTCTTGATTGTTCGGAATCGGGATCTTCCCTTGTTAGGGGAAAATGTGTCGGTTCGTGGTTTGGTTAGCGCTGCGCACACGTACGATTCTCGCGGATAGTTGGGACGGTTGATTGAAGAATGAACATCGGTACGACTAACGATAAGTACGATGATCCGCGAACGAAGGTACCGCCATGAAGAACAGACTCGTAAGAGATCGATCGAGCTCGACTCGGTCTGTGTTGAGAGATATGCCCCGAGATTTCTTTCTCATCGGTCAGTTTTTTAAATGATTACTAAGACGTGGTAAGGCTAATGAAGGTTAACTCGGCATTAAATTGATGGCGCGTGTCTAAATTGGTCGCGTGAAGCTACCTACATACGTGCAACTGGCCCCGCGAGTCCCCATGTTGCGCTCTCTGTTGCGGAAAATTTATTTATTTATTTATTTATTCATTCATTCATTCATTCATTCATTCATTCATTCATTCATTCATTCATTCATTTATTCATTCATTCATTCATTCATTCATTCATTTCATTCAATTCATTCAATTCATTCATTCGATTCATTCGATTCATTCGATTCATTCGATTCATTCGATTCATTCGATTCATTCGATTCATTCGATTCATTCGATTCATTCGAATCATTTAATTCATTCGATTCATTCGATTCATTCGATTCATTCGATTCATTCGATTCATTCGATTCATTCGATTCATTCGATTCATTCGATTCATTCGATTCATTCGATTCATTCGATTCATTCGATTCATTCATTCATTCATTCATTCATTCATTCATTCATTCATTCATTCATTCAATTCATTCAATTCGATTCATTCGATTCATTCGAATCATTTAATTCATTTAATTCATTCGATTCATTCGATTCATTCGATTCATTCGATTCATTCATTCATTTTTTAAATTTTTATTTATTTATTCCTGGATTAATGCGATTGTAATGTGACGTATCGCCTGAATGGCGATGGAAAAAAGATGTTTATTTTTCGATTTGCACAGCCTTATTAACAGGTTGTGCGGACTAGCAAACGCGTATAACAACAATCGGGTTAATTTTTTCCGCGGTACACCAGGTAGGTACGTTTAAAAATCACCTGCGCGGTCTGCTGCGCAAAAATTCTGCAATGAATGTATGGCCTCTAAAGAAGTATTTCTTCTTTCCACCTGATCATACGTTACTCCTTGTTAATTCTAATTGAGGCTTCCGTTCTTTTTGTCTAAGCTTTGTTGCTAGTTGTTGTTTTTTGTTTTTATTATTTTCTTGTGTTTTAAACAGGATGGCGTTTCAAGCTTATTTTTGCTTATATTGCCCAACGAACTATAAGTCCCACTTTTTTTTGTTCCCTCCTCTCTGCTTCGGATCCCAGCTGCAGCAGCGCACCGGGACGAAAGGTGGTCTCCCATCTTTCCCCAGTACACCGCCCCGTGATGCTTAACTTCGGTGATCTAACGAGAACCGGTGTTTTCCATCACGGCTACGGCCGCTGGTTTGTTGCTAGTTTATTTATTTTATTGTGTTTCTATCTTTAGTTCCAGTTGTTGCTTAAGTTTTAGTTTTAATCTATACGTAACCCTTCTTTTTACGCTCTTATCATTGTAAACTAAAGGGCACGATACCCGTAAAATTACAATAATAATAATAATAATAATAATTTTGCTCCTAGGACGCCGAGTGTTGGAATCCGTCCTCGCCGCACGCGACGAAACGTTATCTCGAAGGATGAACCTTCTTGATAGTGCGACGAGAGTTTCAGCTCTTCTATCCGGGTAGACTCGTATTTCACCGCGATCCTATCACCGTAAATAATTGTAATCGATTGCTTGACGCAACGGAACGCAACGGAACGCGTATCTAAACGGAAGTAATGGTGTACGGGAAATGGAAACCGAGGACCGAGTGAATCACGCTCGTCGGTGCCACTGCTTAAATAATGCCGACGCGGTGGTTCTCGACGTTCGTTTAGATTCCGAGATCTCTCCCGAGGGGAAGAAGAAGAAGACACGAAGGGGCTGTGGGGGACAGGCTGGAGCGTGAAACATCTGGTTGAACGGTGGATCGCGGTCCAGCGAATCATTTCAATTACCGCGCGCCTCGCGGGAACTCAGTTTCATTGGCTAGCGAGGGGACCGCGATACCGGCGGCTCGTGTCGTGGACTTACGTCACTCGAAGATACTCGGCTGCAACCGCGCTTCAACGAACTCGCCTGTTTTTTTCATTGACGTTATCACGGTTCCCACGATTTATCGGGCAAGTAGTCCTACGCGATAGTGCCGCGGTATTTACGACCCGTAATTCCCCCGGGCCCGGTCCTACGACCTTCCCTTTCTAATCGGGAATCACCGGGAACCCGGAGCGCCGAGCGAAGCTCGCGAAACCTTTGATGACCGCGAACGCGAACGCGGACACGGTGGCGCGTCGCGTCGCGTCGCGCCGGCAAACCGTGGTCCGCGAAATGTGCGCACTAGTGCCCGCGATCTCTCACGTAGAACTGAGAAGATTGCGACTGCAATCGAAACGGACCGTGCCCGTGTCACGCGCTAATCTCACGACTACGCGTCACGCCGACGCCGACGCCGGTGGCAATGCCTGTCGCGTGTCACGCGACGTCAGTATCGGCGTTACTATGAGACACTTGGATGCCACCGGAGCTTGGCAACTTGTTATTTTTCAAATTTCTTCTCGCTGCTAGAAGGACACGATCAACCGACGATGTAACGTTCCTATAATCGGCGAACAACAACCTTTACTATTCTAATTTTATTATTATTGTTGTTGTTGTTGTTGTTGTTGTTACTGTTACTGCTACCGCTACCGCTACCGCTACCGCTACCGCTACCGCTACCGCTACCGCTACCGCTACCGCTACCGCTACCGCTACCGCTACCGCTACCGCTACAGCTACAGCTACCGCTACCGCTACTGTTACTGTTACTGTTACTGTTACTGTTACTGTTACTGTTACTGTTAAAGTGATATTAACACCATCAAAATTGTAGTACAAGACAAGAATTATTTTCTAGTTTTTAGTTTGAACATAAATTTTTTTTTATATATTTTTTTCACCTCCACAATTGGATGTTGAAACTATCGATCGGTTGATCGCAAAATAAAAGATGAACGGTTAGCTGTTGTTTTGAAAGACGATTGGAGGCAATAAGAAAAGTTGGGAGGGAGAAGAAGATGGAATAGCTGGAACGCGGACGTACGGGCGGATTACGCGGCGTGGACACGAGGCTTTACTTCACAGGAGCGACTGCGCGAGGAGTCCAGATGAAAATAGATTCGCGAGTTTCGTCTAAAATTATTTGACCGGCTAGGGGCGGTCGGAGGTGATCGTCGCAGACGGACCGCGGACGCGGCTTATCGTTTCTATTCCCCTTGGTGTCCCGATCGCTTTAACTCCGCCAATCAATTGCCCTCGGCAAATTGAATTTCGCCAGGTTGCCGTTGGTTTCACGCCTCGCGAGGATCGAACGCGTACGTATCAACGCGGGCCGTACAAGAGTGACTTAAAGTTGGCGTAAACGGGCGAAAGGGCGCTCCGTGAATCGCACAGGCCGGGATGGAACGGTCGGAGGAATTTTACAGAACTCTGTGCTCGTTGGAGACGCTGCGATCCGGGAAGAAGGGATTCTTCCGTGACTTGAGCGAGTGCGTGACAGAAGTTGCCGGCGAGCAATGGATCGCGAAAGTGTTTGGGCGGCTGACCAACGACGAGGATCGGATTCGAACGATCTTCACCGACGGCAAGACAAAGGCCGCGGTGATGAAAACATTGGGCAGAGTGAAGCCGTTATACAGGGACAAGGACGCGGGCGCGTCCAGAGCTAAGAGACTCGAGGGATTCGAGGCCGCCACCGCTGGCGAACGGGAGAAAGCTCTGTTGCTCTTTAGCCAAGCTGTTCTCCGGGCACCAGCCCCAGGCGGGTTACACTTACAAGGAGAGTATTTTAGGTGTCCGCCTCCGATCATTTTGATTTTTGGATACGTTATAGAGGACCGAAAAATAAGAAATACGTGTTTTTTTATTTTTCCCCGTTTTCATATTTGGTGGGTGAAAACTGCGTTCAAGGTTAGGGTTGAAAAATCATTTTTGTGGATTTTTGAAAATCTGGTGAGTCAGTCATATTTCGCATTCGAAGACACAAAATTCGTCCATTCACACTATTCCCCTATCTCTATTAGTTCTCGAGATATTCCACAAAAATGATTTTTCAACCCTAACTTTGAACGCAGTTTTCACCCCCCAAATATGAAAACGGGGGAAAATAAAAAAACACGTATTTCTTATTTTTCGGTCCTCTATAACGTATCCAAAAATCAAAATGATCGGAGGCGGGCACCTAAAATACTCTCCTTGTTAGTGTTCCTGATTTCTCGATAATTTTTGTTTCTCGAGAAATCAAAAAACAGATCATACTTCTCGAGAATTCTCGAGAAATTGAAGGAAATATTAGAAAATTTATATTTTTGGAATAATGCTGTTAATATTTAACAAAAACACAAGAAACCTTTAACTAATTGTTCATTTCTGTCTAATTATTTGAACCGAATTTTAACCGAATAACTATTACCGTTCGAACAGAAAAGATGTTCAATGTTGAAGATTTGCATTTTTTTTCGAAATCAAATTTCTCGAAAACTGAGGTTGATGGCGACAAACGGTTTGCGGATTTGCTTTCAGCGCATAAAAGTGAAAAGTTGGACAGTGTTATTTCCCTTTCCCTATAAACGCCACGTGTTCTCCATTTTCGTTACCGTTCTTCCTCCCCACCAGCGAAATCTCCAAACTTACTTTCTCCTGGAATTGCAGGAAAATGCGAGACGATCGATCGAGGATATTCACTAGCGCTCGCGTTGCTTGGAAGAGCCGGGGTGTTCGTTGCCTCGAGCGAGCATTCGCTCGCCTTGGAAGACTTGAATTTAGCTGCGGAGCTGGATCTTCCGGATCAGTTGAGGCAAGTCTCGTATTTGTATACAGTGACTCGCATTAATATTTGGACACTTTTTAAAATCGCATAACTTTTTTAGAATTGGTCCAAACGACTTGAGTTTTTTTTCAGAAGCTAGAAGGATTAGTTTGCTAACTGACGCGTTTCGTCGTTTTGAAAAAAAAATATATTTGGTCGGAATAGCGAAAAGAATAGTAAAGGTCGATTTTTAAACTTTTTTTTTAAAACAAACGGGTCTTTTTGAATTTTCATTACAAACTCACAAAAAAAAGTTTAAAAATCGACCTTTACTATTCTTTCCGCTATTCCGACCAAATACATTTTTTTTCCAAAACGACCAAATACGTAATTTAGCAAACTAATCCTTCCAGCTTCTAAAAAAAACTGAAGTCGTTTGGACGAATTCTAAAAAAGTTATGCGATTTTAAAAAGTGTCCGAATATTAATGCGAGTCACTGTAGGTGCGATCCTTTTCCTGACACCTCCCGCAGATACCCATCACGCGGATAAAGCGGATGTTTTTTTTCAGGACGGAGCTCGATTCGAAAAAGGAAGAGTGCGAAGGATTCCTTCGAGCAAACCAGATGAGTATCGTCCCTGTTAAGAGTTCAACAGAGCGGAGGAAAGTGTCGCCCTCCTCTGAAAGCAAACGTACGTTTCTGCTCGACTGTTCGCGACTTGACTTGTGACGACTTGTGGGTCGAATTTCGTTTGTTGGTCGTTCGGGAGTCATTTTGCGACGCGATGCGTTTGGTTGGCAGCGTTGCCGGCTCTGTTGAGCGGAGGGGAAAACCCCTTGCTGCCGGGCGCGTCGGCTCTACTGGAAATCGAGGAGACTGCAGCTGCGGGGAAACGAGCGATCGCGAGACAGGAAATCGAAGCTGGTGACATCCTGGTGGTGGAGCCGCCGCTCGCGGCCTGCCTCCTGCCAGAATATTTCGGCACCCACTGTCAACACTGCTTCTCGAGGTGGGTGTCTTTCTGTCTCTCTCTCTCTTTCTCCCTCTCTCACGGTCGGTACAGGCGCGAGGCATGAACTGTTTCAGATTCAGAGGCCCCATCGGATGCCCAGATTGCAGCAGCGTGGCATTCTGCGGCAGAACGTGCAGAGACGCGGCGATGGCGAGCTATCACAAGTACGAGTGCAAGATCCTGGCGCTGCTGATAGGTAACGCGGAGAACGTTCCATTAAGCCCGCGAGGCGCTGTTGCCGTTTTACCTGTTCGCGCGAGCGCGGGTTGCAAGATAAAATGATGACCCTGTACATCCCATTGGCAGGCTCGGGAATGAGCGTCTTGAGTATGCTCGCTCTGCGAATGGTCACGCAAATGGGCTGGAGAAAATGTTTAAAGGCTTCTCAGGCGTTGAGCCAGCGCCAGCGAAGTGCCGCGGCCGAGGCCGAAACGAATGGGAGCACGGCGAAATTACCGACGGGCCTGGCTGATACGGCCCCGGACCCGGAGCCGCTCTCCCAACCAAAGCTGAGCAAGTCAGCGAAACGGCGCACGAGGAAGAAATTGCTGGAGTTGAAGTACCGTGAGAAGTCCGACTCGCACACCCTGGACAGAGACGAGGGGAAAAGCAAGAGCGAGGATCACGACGGCTCGATCGATACGAGAGCTTACGATTTGGTTACGCACGAGAAGAGGAGAACGGCCAAGGATTTTTTCGAGAGATCTCTGATGGCGGCGTTTCTCCTCAAGTGCTTGCAGAGAGTCGATTTCTTCGAGAACCCCTCGAAAGACGATGGTACGAAATTATGTACCTACTTACATACTTATCGTACTACAAAACTAAATTTCGCACCGGCCAACGAATCACGCTGGTCCCCTGTGCGTTGAAAAAACATTCGCTTGGGGGTCGTTCTTAAATTACGTAAGGCTTTTGGGGGGTGGGACGGGGTCACGAATTTCTTATGTTTTCTTACAGGGGGGGGGGGGAGTCAGGTAGCGTCTTACGTAATATTTTTTAATCTAATTTTCAATAAATACAAATTCTAAAATTAATGTTCCAGAGAAATAGTTTTAGTTCAAATCTCCCGAAATCGAGTTAAATGAATTATATGAACCTTTAAAAGAATTTTAATAGCTGAAGAAATTAAATGTAAAAAATATTACGTAAGAAGGGGGTTGCAATATGAAATCTTACGAATTCTTGTACTGGGGGAGGGAGGGGGTGAGAAATCGCCAAAATTACCCTTAAACAATTTAAGGACGGCCCCTTGTCGTTTCCTTTCAGAGCCGCCGAACGGGCAGGAAATCACTGTGGGCGGTCTGCTGCTGAAGCACCTGCAGTTGCTGCAATTCAACGCTCACGAATTTTTCGAGACTCGGCTCGGGACGGATCATCGGTTTCGCGGCACAAAGCCCGTTTACCTCGGGGTAGCCATTTACCCGACGGTCGCTCGTTTCAACCACGACTGTTACCCGGCAGTAACCAGGTAAGCAGTTAAGGGGTTAAATCCCCCTAGAGGCCCGGGAGAAACGTACAAGTTCAGGAATTTTTTGGGGAAAAGTATAAGTGAAAATCATACACAATGTTTTTCTACAGAAAGATACATCTTTTAACTATATTATTCTAAATTTTCATGAGGTATTATTGTTATATAAAGGAGATAGCGGCTTGGATGTGAGTCGTGTCTTTTTTAACCCTTCCTGGTCACACTGGGTCCAATGGACCCGCTTTTTAACTTTGGAGCTTGATACCGGTAAGTTCCGGGCTTTGAAATGGCGTTGACCTGACATTTTACGGAAATTTATGGTTTCCTCTTCCGGTAGAGACCGGCAGTTTTTGAATCAGAAAGTTCGTTGGTGAGTGGCAGCCGTTACAAAAACATCGGTTTTGAGCGTGGATCCAGCGGACCCATGTGCGACCACCGCGTAACTTTACAGAACTGTGACCACGAAAGGTTAAGCATTAGCTGGTAGACATTCTCTACGCCAAACGATGCATCTGAAAGCAACAATTCAAATAGATTTTAAAAATAAATAACTTACAGAAGTACCTGACGTTTTCCGAATTTTAATATTGTATTTTGGTAAAAAAAAAAGGGCGACCGTTTGAAGTTGAAATATCGAATTTCATGGGAAAAAATTTTCTTTTTTCGAGAAGGCTTTGCAAGTATTTCCGTAACAGCAAAGTTGAAAGCAAAATTTAAAAATATGAGAACATCAGGTACATCTGAAAGATATTTATTTTTAAAATCTGATGCATTCTTTAGCCTAGAGAATGTCCACCAACTAATGCTTAAAAAAAAACACGACTCATATCCAAGCCTATATCTCCTTTAGTGAATAATAATATCTCATGAAAATTTAGAATAATATAGTTAAAAAATGTATCTTTTAGTGGAAAAACATTGTGTATGATTTTCACTTATATTTTTACCAACAAAAATTCCTGGACTTGTATGCCTTTTCCGGACCAATAGGTGGATGTAACTGGAGGTGGAGAACTATCGATAGTACTATCGATAGTTCTCTACCTCTAGATGTAACCCCCTAAGGCGGAAGGTTACTCTCGACAACCCTAAAGCAGGCCTTTTTTCAAACGCAAATTGTAAAGTGATAAATAACAGTAGAGAGAACGTTTTTTTTCTAGTTTTAATCGTTAAAATTGTATTATTTTTTTGTTCCAAAATCTGTTCCCGACACATCGTAGGGAATGGTTTTCCGCATCTCCTATTAAATTTTCATCCAAATCGTTGGAGCGGTTTTCGAGATTTTATGTTCACCATCGAACGGTGCACCGCGTACACGCCTTTACGTTTTCACTAAAAACTTTTATGTACATAGAAATACTTAGACTTTTCTTTATTTTGTGTTAGAACTTATAGAATAACGCTTAAAACTAAAGAAAAAAAGTTCTCCCTACTGTTATTTATCACTTTACAATTTGCGTTTGAAAAAAAGGCTTGTTTTAGGGCCATCAAGGGTAACCTACCCCCTTAAGGGGCCCTCCTTAAATTACGTAAGGGTAATTTCGGCAAATTCATACCCCCTCCCTCCCCCAGTATAAGAATTCGTAAGATTTGATATTTCAACCCCCTCCTTACGTAATATATCTTACATTTAATATTTTCAGTTATTAAAATTCTTTCATAATTAATTTAACTCGGTTTTGGGAAGTTTAAACTAAAACTACTTCTCTGGAACATTAACGGTAGAATTTGTATTTATTGAAAATTAGGTTAGAAAATATTACGTAAGATGCTACCTGACTCTCCCCCTTGTAAGAGAACCTAAGAAACTCGCGACCCCCTCGAAAAGGTCTTACGTAATTTAAGGGCGACCCCTAAGCACCCTTTGCTGCGGACCGACTGCGCGCTGTACCTAGCCGTACTGTTTGGAGAAACAACCTGGGCCACGATTCGTTTGCGCAGGTACTTCGTCGGCCGATGCATCGTGATTAGAGCGATTCGCAGCCTACGAGTAGGCGACGTGGTAGCCGAGAATTACGGGCCGATATTCACGAAAAGAAAGTTGGAGGAGCGCCGCAGAACTCTGGCCGGCAGGTACTGGTTCCGATGCGAATGCACGGCCTGCCGCGAAGACTGGCCCCACTTCGACACTCTGACCAACGACGCCGTTCGCCTGCGGTGAGCAATTCAGCATTAATGGTTGGTAGGGCGACAAGAGCGCGCGGCCCTCTGTCTCGGAGGAAAGAAAGAAAGCGCCGCGTAGTGTTAGTATGCGATAGTAAACAGAGGCAGCGCGAGAGGTTATCGGACGTTTTTTAAAGGCCACTCGTGATTGCGGCTATGCTACGGGACGAGAAACCTCGTGTGCAGCTTTATGCGCTTTTTCCGTAAAATTTCCGACACCAGTTGCCTCCGTCTCCGCTCGATCCACTTGCATTCGCGTATCGGGCCGTTCTAAGATACGCGACCGCCACGCCACGCGACGCGTCGGATGCGTTTCACTTCGGAACACATGTGGAGTAATGAATTCTCGCGATAAGCGCGGGATGGGACAGCGACGGGTCTACGGTAGTTCTACCGGGGGAAGGGGGCGAGATTTATCGGTTGTCCTTGATGGCCTGGTATTTTGCGCGACGCACGGAAACGTGAGGAAATGCGGCACGACCCCGTGCGACCTTTCGTTCGCCTACGTACAGATACGATTAGGAATCTATGCGAATAACCGTTGCACGCGGGAAAAGAACGATCAACGAACGGCAAGGCTGGGGACAGTCTGCTGTCGCAACTTTCATAGTGGATTGTCGTAGGTGCCCGACAGAGGGATGTAACAGGCTTCATCGGCGACCACGGGATGCGGACACAAACAGGCCTGTCGATTGCTCCAATTGTCGGCGGAAAGTAAATTTACGGGGACCGACGAACGAGCTGCGGAAATGCGAGCAGCTGTACGCCGATGGTTTTGCGGCGATGGACGAGGAGCAGCCGACGAAAGCCTTGGAGGCCTTCGTCGAAGCGGCGAAAACGTTTCACCGTGTGGCGGTTCCGCCGCACAAGGACACGCACTTGGCCGAAATCGCGGCTAGCGCGTGCATGGCCGATGCCGGCAACACCTGGAAACCGCAGAGTCCTCTTTGACTCCAGTCTAAGGCTCTGGCTGCCGCATCTCCCATTAGATTTCACGCCCCTCCCCTCTCGCTCTGCGTATACTTGTCGCCGCTTACGCATTTCTTTCTTTTAAGGGATACATGTATTTATGTGTAACGGTTCGTTTCGCACACTGTCCCCGAACGCGGTATTACTGCGAAAGCAACGCTGAAGCGAAGGCTCTTACCTACCTCCGGCACACACTTAGTCTCTGGTCCGCGAGCATCTCCTTTGGCTTTCTCGTCCGCGCGATCACCGGAACCAATTTAAACGATCGACCTACCGCCCGCGTCTCACACCAGACTTGCGTGTTCGAGCAACGACACGCGTCTAACGCCTAGCCGCGACGTGTTATCGTTTCCACGCGAACACTTTACAGCTCGCCCAGATCGTCTCTCCCTTCGTACGAATCATTTCCCGCTGTGTTTTTCTCCACGCGCGACATCCATCGCGCGTGTTCGGACGGCGGGTTCAACGAGACTCTATAAGCGACTCCGGTAATCGTACAGTGGTGTATGAACATGTTACCTTGGTCAATAATAAAGACTACTTACAATTAGAATTTCGAATACCCAAGCTTTCGCGCGACTCGCAATAAATTCCGCTTATTTCCTACGCGCTGCGATTCCTCGGGCGCTTTCAGCCGAGATGGAAACGAAGAAATTTCGGATGATGGGTGGAAACGAAAGGTAGTCGCAGTTCGGTTCGTGACTTTTGCGATTTTTTTGGCATTTATTTTTTATAATGCACATGTTTCGTGAAAAAATTAAATTCCGTATATGAAATTAGCTTTTCGAAGTTTCGCGTTTCGGTACAAAATTCACTGGGTTAAGGGGTTAGGCGAGGGTGAAGAGTGGGTTGAGGAAAGGGATAGGATGGGACAAGGTGGTGTGGTGTGGTGTTTCCGAGAGTGGGCGTCACAAGACGCTACGCGACGCAACGCATCTATCGCGTCGCGTCCAGCTCGCGGCCGCCGAGATCTCTCTTCGAGGAATTCAGCATCTCCTCCTCGATTCTTTGCTTTCCTTTCTTTTCTTTTTTTCTTCCTTTTTGCTTCTTCTTGCCGGACCTGACCCGTAGTAACCCAGAACGGGCTAAGCTATCGAGATCCTTCTCGTAAATAACAGAATTTCAACTAACTCACTGTCGAAAAGACTTTGGCGCGTTGCGTCGCGTCCCGTCGCGCCGCCATCGTTTCGCACGGGTCCTCCGGAGATCGCGATTCGCTACCAGATTCACGAACGAATAGCGAACGCTTGCATCGATCGTACCCGTGGCTGCAGAGCTCCAAAAGTGGGGCTTCAGGGAATTTACGTGCAAGCTCGACCGCTGACTGATCCGCTGACGGTTTCCACGTTGCGACGAACGCGCCTCAGTCTGCGATCGCGGTCGTGCGTAGCGCGCTCGAAGATCGACGATCGACGATCAAGGAGCACGCGAGCAAGGTCGATGTGCGACCGCGAACCGTGGCCGGTAATTGATCCGAGGCGATCTCGAATACCGCGTTACATGTATCACGCGCGTACGTTAGTCCACTCGATTCTTCTTGCTCGTACAATTTATTTTACGCTTCTGTTTGCTTAAACTCCGATATTCACTTTCAACATATGCATTGTTCTTTTTTCGCATTCAATTACAATGTTTGCCTCCTAGGCATTACTCTCCCCCCCGCCCCCACTCACGCTCTTATTCGGTTTCACGCTTTTCCTCGTCTACTCTTTTGACTCTCTACTCTTAAATCTCTTTCCCCGTCCCGTATATTTTGTACTTGGTGCGAGCGCACGATCACGCTCACAAAATTCACCGGAAAAACCGGAGAATTACAGCCGAGAGGCGGCGGAATCGCTGTTCACGTCTGTCCAGTTCAACAAACGTATATTATCGACAAATTTTTTTTTAACTATTTCAACTTCTATACCCAATCGACCACGGAGAAACGTGATCGTGCGTCACATTATCCCACTTGGCACTACACTCGTAAGCCCTATCCCCCCCTCTCTCTCTCTCTGTCTCTCTCTCTCTCTCACTCTCTCTTTCTCTACCCCCTCTGCCTCTTCTTCCTTTTCCACCATTTCCTCCTGTACTTTCCAGCGTTTAGATTCCTACCGCGAGAGGCCAAATCACGACTAAAACGCAGTTGTTTCGTATCATGGACCGCAAAGTATCTTTAAGAAGATGATTGATTATTGGAACGATAGTAGCGAGGGACGACCACGATGACAGCGACGAATACGACGGCGACGAAGAAAACAAAAAAGGAAAAGATAAAAAAACAATAGAGACTTTATACGCTCTCAACAATAAAAAAAAAAAACAAAAACAAAAAACAACTTGCTGCAACAAGCTGCGTGTAAATTTTGAAACATTTCGAAAGAAATTTGTATACTTTATTTTCCGACGATAAGACTACAAACTAAAATTTAAAAAAGTAGTTTCGTTTCCATGCAAAATCATATAAACTTTCTCTCTCTCTCTCTCTCTCTCCCCCCCTTTATTATTTCTCTCTCACTCCATTGACAAACCGCAGGTTTGAATTGTCAATCGAGCCGTACAAGGAAGCCTGCGATATCGAAAAATCGACACGACCGACGTGCGTAAACGTTCGTATTCCCGTTTTTGTCCGTCGGACGTGGATGATTCGGAAACCGCAGAGAGATCAAACCGATTCACGGTTAAGTAGCCGTCGATTAATTCGTACCGTTTGATAGAAGATCGGACCCACCAGGGGCACCGGTTACGGTATCGCTACGATCGATCGTCAAAGTGTCGCAGTAACGGTGCACCGCTGGAACGATCGAACGGAGAATTTAACTGGACTGTCCGTGGTCGAAAGCCTCGCTTGCTGCCGAGTCGTCGAAGCGCGGATCGGAAAGATAATATGATCATTGATTTGCGAAACGAAACGAAGCGAAATCAGCCGAGTCGAATCCAATGGAATGGAGAAGTTCGTGTTCACGGAAACGGAAGAATTTCGAAAGAAAGTGGAACGAAAAAACCGGCACGGTACGCGTAGACACGCCAGGCTTTATAACTCGAATGTTTCACGCGTTTGCTGATCACGCGTCCGGACAAGAGAGAAAACCCCCCACCGTTATCGGACTAAACTTAAAGACATGTACACGTAAAGCGATCGAATGCGCCTCCTCGTTGAAGAAAAAATAAAAACATATGAAACAATGAATACGGAAAAACAAGAACAAAAATACCACTCTCGCCTACTCGAATTCGAATTCGTATCCCATCGCCGTGTCTATTCTTCCTTCTGTTCGCGACTTTCGTATTCCCTTCCTTCCGTCGACATCTTACGGTAGTACGATGTTGCACGCTCGCCGCCGTTTCGCCCCGAATCGCAGAATCGAACGAGACGCGCCAACGCACGTTTATCCCTTCTCGCCTTCGCGAATCACATCTCCCAGGTAACCTTGCGATCCATACGAACCGGGCCTACGCCGAGACTTTTGTACAATGCGCGATACTCGAATTACGACGAGCTCGAAAAGCTTGTTGGTGTGATCGCGCGGTCGTTGCTCGTTCCAGCGCCGGCCGCTCTCTTTCCTCCTCGCGATAAGACCTTCCGAAGTGTTTCCTCTCCGAGACGATTTTCCTCTCTTCTTGGGGAGAGTGTGCAGTGGTGTTTGTTGACTTCTTTTTTTTTTTTTTTGGTTTTTCAATTGTTATGTTATATTGTTGTTGCTTTGCTGTTGCTGCTGCTGTTGTTGTCCTTGCCGTTGCTGCTGCTGCTGCTTCGTGTATAACGGGTGTTGGTGTTATATAGTAAAAGGAGTGGTTTTGTCGTAGTGGTACCGATACTTTTGGTTAAGCGGTGCTTTCGGTGGTGGTATTCTCGACCGGCTGACTCTCCTGCAAAATACATCAGTAGCGTTAGAAGGCTCGTCTTTAATTCACCAATGTCTCGCTTTACACAGAATCGATTGGATCCAAGAGGCAGAGACATTTCACATGTTTCCCATATATCAAATTTTTACACAAATTTAGTCCACTCTGGCTCTGGGGTCCAAAAATACATATATATAATATATATATGCATACAGTACATATGTATACATGAACGGCATTCGATTGCGGCAAAACTAAGGCGACCAGGGTATATACTTGGACGTTTAGCTTAGGGGGCGTAGCTCGTGATTAGGACACGTGTGAGAAAGCAACGACTCGCGTGAAAATAGATGGAATACGTCAAGAAACAGACCAGATGTAGATAGGTGGGAGGGAAACTATTACCAAAGCGTAAAGTAGACCAAATAGAGACGGCCAATAAGGTTTCGGGAAATTCTCGTTGAGAAGGAACAGAAGGAAACGAAGAAAAAATAAAAGCCACGTTACCTGTGGAGCAGGGGCAGCGGCAGGTGCATCCTTATCTTTAGGTGCATCCGACTTCTGCTCCGACTGAAAAGAGTACAAAAAGATACGTGCAATAGTGTGTGCCAAGCGCTACGCCACTTTATAGATAGTTCGTCAACGGACCGGACACTCGCGACTTTCCGGTCGGTTTAATTTTAAGGCCGACCATTCAAGCATGGGCGCCGTACGAGGACGATTCGGAAGAAGAGACGGGTCCTGTGTGCGATCCGTTGATGAAAGGACAAGTATTTACAAGTATATTGTACAAGGGAAAACCAAGGATTTGAAAAGTGGATGATAAAAGTACTGCGGGCCAGCGCGCGTTCCGATTGGTCAGTAACCACTTTTTCGGCGGCGAAAATTGTTGCAACGACCGACGAGTGATATCCTGTTGTTGCCATCGACGTCACTTCGCATAGTCGGCAAGGAAATAATCGATTGCCAGGAGAGGAACGAGTAGATACGATTGGACTACCTTGACAAGTAAATCGGAAGCTTCGGGGAACGTCTTGGCGACCGGGACTCGTGGACGTGGAGAAGCAGGAACGGGACTAGGTTTGTTGGTCGCGTATCTTTGGTTGGGTCTGTTGATCATCTGCTGGCTACTGGTTGGACGAGGCTGTCGCAGTACGCGCCGCTTGTATCGCGGTCGGGGCGGTCTTTGCAGACCGTCGACCATCGACGCACCGCCACCATCTCCTTCCTCGTCGGTAACCTAAGTTCGGCAACTTTACGATTTACGCTTGTCACGATTCGCGAAGGTGAGAGAAACAGTATCGCGCGGACCAGTCGAGTCGGTGGACCGAGTGGAATGGGTGAACGGAGGTTCGCGACACATGGAACGAAGATATTGATAAAAGGGCATAAAATGTGAGGGAGGGATGAGAAGAGAAAAGTGTAGGTGGTCGAACGGTGCCGTGGACGTGAAACTAGCATGTACGGAGAAGAGAAGCGTAAATGATAAGAGAAGGTAAAACGTTACGGACTTTTACTTGGCCGTCCTGGCTGCGAGGACGACGCGGTGGACCGCCGCCTCTTCCTCCACGGAAATTGCGTCGTAGGAATCGACGCGAGGGTCCGCCACGACCGCGTCCACCGCCGCGCGGCACGCCGCCGACGCCTACGCCGACGCCGCCCTCGACACCGGTACCCTCGCCTCCTTGTTCGCCACCTTCCCCGGAGTTGTCACCCTGCTGTTGCGCCGACAGACCAGACCGCCGTGATCCACGATAATATCCCTCGTACTGTCGTCGGACTCTGTAACGCCGCTGTGGACCGCCACCGTCGCCGATGTTCGCTTCGTCCCCGGATTTGCCCTCCCCTGCGAAATGAGCTTCGGTCGGTCAAATCGATCATACAATTCCACAGGGAACAGAGCGCGTATACAAGATCCTTTTACAAACCGGCTTCGTAACCCTCTTGACCTTCTCGAGGTCTGCGTTGAGTTCGAGCGTTTCCACGTCTTTGATTGGCGTACCAGTGAATTCCGCGATACCCGCGTCGCTTATCGGCAGCATAAGGCGAACCCTTTACCGCTTCCCCGGAAGGACCGGTTACATTGGCCGCTTCGTGACCCTTTTCGCCTATTACCACATCAAATTCGACCACCTCTCCATCGCCGACGCTACGAACGGCCTTCCTTGGGTTGTTCTTCACAATAGCAGACTACGAGTGCACCAATTAGGGATCTTTACATTTTTAATTCACAAGAATATAAAATACAAACAACTGTAAATATACTTACTTGGTGGACAAACACATCCTCCTTGGTGTCGTTTCTGAAACAAACAATTTCGCAAATAACAATTAAAATATTCCCAAAGTTCTACTACACTTGATTCCTTCACCCCCTGCCCCAACTCGGTTCCCTTCCTATCGCCACGGATCGCCACGAAAAACGAAAGCGCGCGCGCGCGCACGGTCTGATGGGTTCGTAGATACATGGTTGCGAACGCGAACAGAAATCGCAAAGCCACGGAGGAAAGAATGGGAGTTGAAAGGGCGTCGAACCCTAGTCGTCTGCCACGGGAGGAGAGAACCGCCTGTGCGCTAAACACATCCGCCCGCCCCCGAGTCCGACCATCCACCACCTCCCTTTGCCATCCTGCCCCGAGGGCTCTCTTGTTCAGCCGGAGCGCAATCCCGCGCTACTGCGACTGCGAGCGCAAGCGTGTCCCGCGTGTACGCTCCGCGAGTCCGGCAAACAGAAAGGATCGCGAGAGACTTGTTCGTCTCGGAACATGGATCGTTCGGAGAACGCTTCGAATCACGATCCAATGGGTGTCCGGACGAATCTTTCATCTACCACCGTTAACCAGATTACGTCGTGTGCGCAAAAATCGCGCGAAACAACGGTGCGAATGTACGGTGGAACCTCGAAGCAAGAGAGTTGATTAAAAATCAAGACCTATAGTAGATGCGATATATCATATATTGTCCTACGCCAGCGTGTACGGCTTCTCGCCTCGCCTAGCCGCGCTGAACCTTGCCTCACCTCGCCACGACTCGGCTCGACACGCCTCGCCTACTTTCGGTAGCAATATCTATGGTTTCGATCGCCGACCGAATCGTTCCGAATATCCATGAAAGACAGCGACCCGCATTATCGCGAAAATTATGTTTACCGGCTTTAAATGGCGGAGGTGGCGAGGGTTTTACGTTAACAAGTGTTTCGTTTCGATCGGGCTAAGCTACACGCAACGGTGCGATGCAACGAGAATCGTGATCATTCGAAACAAATGCTTTGGCAAGTAGCCAAACGCGTAGATGGAGAGATCTAGAAATAGCCAAGAAGCAGGAGACCGTTGAACGAATATCTACGCGATGGCTGTAGATTGGATGGTGCACGTACCGACCGGAGCTTCTATTTCATCAACGACCAACCACGACGGCTAGATCTTCCGCACGAACTTCAAACATTAAGCTTCGTTTATCGCGCCTCCATTCTTTCAATTCCCGTCCAATGTTCTAGCCTCTATCGAATTAAATGTCTGCGATAGTAACGCACCGTAACTCAACGTTCCTGTTTTTATCTGTACAATGTAATCTACATTACTGGTGTATTTAAAACGTCCTGGCCAGTTTGCTACGATAACGTACAATGGCGGCGATGGCAATGGCGATAAAGATGACGGTATTAGACAACTAAATATCGCAACGTTTAGTTACAACAAACACGTCAGTATCGCGAAATTTCGAAGGAAATTGGTGAAAAGAGAATTTTGGGCGAAACACGATAATGATAACGCGGTACTGTATGTCGCGATACATATTGTGCTGATAGCGGTAATGGCAGCGACGGCAACCGTGAACCGACACGCTGTGTAACGGAGACTGTAAATGTAAAAGCGTAGTGGCCGCGAAGTAACCGACAAAAATCATTCTTACTAACCTGTTAATAAATCCGTATCCACTCTTTACGTTGAACCACTTCACAGTCCCGGTCACTTTGTTAGCTGAAACCCAACAAAAGCGGAACAACTCTAATTAGATATGTTATTTACCTTACAACGTTTGCAGTACATTGTATGGTAAATTAGTGTCGAACTCGATTCAGAGAACCCAGCAGAGAGGAAGGCTAGAGAATTCTTATGTATCGAGAGATCGGAAAATCGAACCTATCGATACTTGGACTGACGGTCGCGCAATCGTTAGCTAAATGCAACTTTCTTTCCTACGAGCGTGGGGAACATATTTCTTTGAGAATATTTTCGAAAGGTGTGCCTGCCGCAGTAACTTGACTGAAAAGCGAGACGATGCAGCCACGTACATGTATAGAACGCGGTTAATTTCGAAACGTAATGTTTACGACTAGCAGCGCTTGAAACGGTTCCGTATTTACGAATCTACCCGTCCATGATTGAGACCGAACGAACAATTAAGGTCGACGACGTGTGTTTACATGCTGCTCGTGGACACACAAAACGACATTCGCAAGGTAACATAAACGCGCCAATTGCAAAAGCTCCACACTCGTTAACACTTTTTCAAATGATCCTCTCTTAACGGCAAGTACCATAATTCCTACTCTATACGCCTCGAGCAAACGATCTTGCTTAAAAATTCGTCGTCCGAAAATGGAAAGAAACGCGAGAACCCGCGGCCAACTGCGAAACGTGTAGAATTTCGGAAATACAGAAAGAAAGCAAAGAAAGTCAGAGAACCGAACAATTGTTTTCCTTCCTCTGGTCGAGTTATTACGGTCGTTTAATATCTTCTGAGAAATCATTGATCTTGATCGTAAACCTTTGAAAATAACGAATGGAGTAAAGCTGGAGCGGTCTGTGTTGCCGGTTCTCGAAAAGCCGAAAACTTACGTAACGCGGTCATGCAAAAACGCGGTGGGGAACGTTGAAAGCGAGCCGGCAATAAATTTGAAGAAAACACGCGCACGCGGCATTTAATGATGTAAGCCGAACGCTTGAGATTATAGCTTCCGTTCGATTTCACATTAGCGACGCATTTTAATCGGGAACGGAGGAAATAAAGAGAGGAACATCGGGGGGTTTAGATTGGAGAAGCGGCCGTGGCTTTCGATTACTTACAATTGGCTGAGGTGTAGCGCGCTCGAAACAGCCAAGGGAATAGAAGCGAACGGAATATAGGCTGGAGAAGAGGAGATTGGAGCGCAGAAATCGGTCCCCGAAATGGGAGAAATTGACAGCGATAGCGGAATAGGGCCAGACAGCCACGCTTCATAGGTTACACACTTTGTACACTTTATAGAGTTTGTAGACGGTACGATCGTGTGGCACGCCGACACGCCAACACGCCGGCCTCATGCCACATGGCCGTACGTCTGCTGCCCCTAGACGCCATTACTCGCGAACGATCCCGCAAAGACGAGTTCGCTCGCTCGCTCGCTTGCTCGCTCTCTCTTTCTGCTCTATTTTTTCGCGGCCGAGTTGCACGCGGTGAGGCTATATCGACGAGTAAATAGGCTACAAGGGTTCACTCACCGATGACCAGCTTCTGCTGTACAGCCTTTGGTTGTTCGGGCTGTTTTTCCGGGTCAGCCATGGTGGTGGTGTTAAGGTGTTAAGACACGCCGCTGCCGAACCTAGATGTTCCCGTCTTTCTGGTCGTGGTGTTGGTTCCCTTCTAATGTTCCCAACATGGCTGCGCCTCCAGGCGACCGTGCAAACATTCTTCCCGTCTAACGAGCCCCGCGATTGGTCGCCCATCGAAACAGTCCGTCCACTCGACCAATCCCACCTAGAGTTTCACGGAACAAGCGTGACGTAATTCGCGCGTTACTTCCTCGCTTTCTTGCTCGATCGCTCGTTCCTTCGTTCGTCCGTTCGTTAGTTCGTTTCCTCGGTCGGCCGCGCGACTTCTCACTTCTCATCCGGATACAGCTGCATATTCTCATTTCTCTCATGATACCGCGGCAAAGTAAATCTCCATTTCATCGCTGATGCTACATTTGTCCGTGTCATTTTCGCGTGCACTTTAGTTACTAATTTTTCACAACCGAAAGAATGCCAGGAGAATTCGTATCGGGAACGTTCCCCGTTTCGTTTCCCGCGGCTTAAGGCGGTAGTTCAAACGGCGATCTGAGGTTCCAGATCCAGTTGCCGTTTTTCCCACATAGCACAGACGTCTGAAAGACGTCAATTGTACGTCCGTTTTAGGTCTGGACGTCTTTAGGACGTCTTTTAGGCGTCTGAAAGACGTCTGTGTGCTATCTGTGTTTATTATTAATACTTTATGATTTTCATGGAAGGACTGCTGCATTTATGGAATGCGTCAGATTGCAAGTTCACGTGCAAAGATTCTAAAATCAACTTTGTTAATTCCTATTGTACTCGTTCAAAATGCAGGGCAGTAGAACTAGAAAATAATAGCTTGAATTCCAGCGATTAAGTGTGATAATGTAAACGTAAAACGTAAAATTAATGGGTCAAATTAAACAGTAAATGATTCACTTAATCAGAATCAGAATCTTTTGTTTTATCAATTTCGAATTACCTTAGTTTTAAAATTATACGTATTAATACTAGTATTAAATAATTTAAGGTAAAAAATCCGTAGATTTCAATTTACAATCCGTAGATCCGTAGATAAAGTAAAAAATCCGTAGATGTACGGAAAAATCCGTAGGTTTGGTAACACTGGCGACGGTGCAGCACCAGCGTACGTTGGAAATTACACGATGGTCAAGCTATTTGGCGGAGGGGAAATAACCAATCAACGCCAAGGTGGGAAACGAAACGGGGCCACCGTCAAGTCAAGCCAGGCCAACCAGCGTCGCCGCGGAATCGGTTGTCGACGCTGGTTAGCTGCGGCCTCACTTGACTTGACTAGTTGATTTGGCTTGGCGCTGGCGCCGTTTCGTTTCCCATCTTGGCGTTGACTGGTTATTCCCACTCCGCGGAATAGTTAGAAAACCGTTCCGCTTCGTTACTGCGGTTCATGCGCTGTTGGAAACGGAACGCTATGAATGCGCGTAGCGACTGCGCTGCGGTCTATGCGCATAATGCGTGAATCGGAACACACCCTTTGACCATCAAGTCATTTCTGCCGCTCGCTGGGTGCAGACATCTTTCCGTGTACCTGGGTCGTTGTACATACATATGTGCAATGTATTTTCCTCTCGAAAACGAATGGTAACAAATCCATAAAAATCGTATGCCAAGCTAACGATGCTATTTTTGGTTCTCTAGTGTCCGTCAAAAGATTAATTTAATACTGCCTAGGGTTTTTAGTTCTAAATGACCCCAGTGGTAGAAGTGCAACTTGTCAATAATATCGTTTGATATCGTTCACACACTGAACGTACTGAATCTGTTAACAGGAATTAACCGCCATCCGCCATTGACCGCCAAATACAGCCAAATATCAAGTACGCTCGCGTATGTGATGCATCAAATTACCTACTTGTAACTTGTAATACATCTATCACCGTTGCAACACCGTTCTTCTGCGCTTTCCTTTGAAACCGCTAACAAAAGTATGTCTCCGAATCATGTACGGCGAGGTATGTTCAAATAAAGTTCAAATTCTATCGCATATACCTATCATACATATCGTACATTAAAAAACTATGTATCGACAGACCTCTTGTTTCCACATACCTACCATAAAGAATCATCTCGTTCGCTTGTTTTCATTTCGTCAAACTGAAAGATTTCCTCAAGTAGATTAAGGAATCCCCGTGCGTCTCTCTTATGATTTCGTATTTTACGCGTCCACTTTTTCGCTGTTATTATCCAACAATTATTACTCGCACGTCTCAATATTTAATTTCTAGAATACAAAACACGTTCATCTATCAACACTAGAGCTGAAAAGAAGAGACCATGCTCCACTATGGAAAATGATGAGCATTTAAATCAAAAGAGAAGGAAGAAAAGTATTTCATTGATAAATACAACAGGGCATACAGAGGAAGCTAGTTTTAATAAAGACGATAGTCTGTATAATGTCAAACGAGTTAAGAAGTTAGACGAAGCACGCCCTATAGAGCATAAATCTTATACCCTTCGTAACAGGAATATCGATTCTTCGTTTGAATACATAAGTTTGAATAAAACTGTGGAAAAAATACAATTGCCAGAGAAGACAATCAATTCCGATACTGCCAAGTTAATGGATACTCCCGTTGCAGGAGGGCACAACCATACACAACACAGATCAACCAAATCGTCTGAAAAATTATCAAAGAATTTGTTGTCCTCAAAAACACGTTCTGTCAGCCCCCCGAAATTGTTGAGAACACCAGTAAAGTGGAATCCGCTAATAGACTCTTCGACAGAATCACAAAGGAAGGATCTGTCGTTTAAGAAGAACAGGTTGCAGATAAAGTCGCGTCCGTCTGATTTTACCATAGGTACACGGTCTAGCTTGTCGAAACACAATACACCAACGCGTTTGAAGGTGGCTTCAACTTCAGAAACCAAGAAGAAAAGTAAGAACGCATCTCTGAGTATGAAGCAGGGCTTAAGAAAATTTTCAAAGTCACCAAAGATCGTTTTAAAGTTTGCAAAAACAAAATTAGTATTGAAAAAGTTAAGTCCAGTGAAATTAATGAAAACTCCAGGTAGCAAATGTTTTACCAACACCAGCAGTGAAACTGCGGTGGAGTTGGAGGAAAGAGAAAAATTTACACCTAGAAAACGTTCTGTTGTTGCACGAAACGTTGTGAGCTCGACTGCAAGCACTGCGACAGATGTAGCTTCATCGATGTTAAAAGAACCGGTAGTCGTACTGCAAAGACTTTCGCATATTATACCATTCGTTTCATCCCCGTCACGAATATCGACATCCTTGGTAGATACACGCATCAATAGCCAATTAAACGCTAGCAACAAAAATGCCTCTGAGAAAACGTTCAACTCCACGCCTGGTCGTTTGCCGAGATTATCAAAGTCTAACGAAACAAGGCATCTTAGGGCTAAACAAAACGACAGAAGTACTCCTATAACACCCGTCAAATTGCAAGTGATTGGTAAAACGGCAGTTAGTTCTTTAAAAAAATCCGTACCAACTATAACGATTACGAGTCCTTTAATGTCTTCTACGCCAAGGCACCAAAGGCAGCAGAGTGAGAGCAATAAGAAACGTGAAACGATTGAAACGCGTCGGACAGACGACACTGCTCTCGACGCGAGTAAACTGAAACTAGTGTACTCGCCAAGTACTCACCAAGAAACGACTCTGAACGCAGAAAACGAAGAGGAGGAAGTGAAAGATAAAGATGGAACTTACGAACTTGCCGAGCCTAAAACTCCAAGTTTACGAAAGAAAATGCAAAAGCAACAAAGTTCTATCATCGAACCTGATTCGAACAAGAATAAGCTGGTAAAGGAAAGCTTGAAAGTACGTTTCACGAGCCTCTCACCGGATACAATTACAAATTGCCCCTATGGTTCTCAATTACGTATATCTGATAATAAGAAAGAGGTAGTGAATGATTCTAGCAACATTATGATCAGAGCGACCCCTAAAAAGGGTATGTTAAAATCACCAGCCGATGGCTTTCGCACACGACCAAACTTCGTAAGCACGGGAGCAACAAGTCCTACCGTCGTACTGCGACGTTCTACTGACACCTCTTCTCAAAAACGTAGTAAAACTAAATCTGTCACGACTCCAAGTATTTCTTCGCCTCTTCTTCCGTTCGTCCCTTCTGTTAAGCAGCCAGGTACTCCCTATTATGACCCAGACCTACTGGTGCACATAATGTCGGAAAGATTAATGCGAGCATAATTTAAACTTTCAGATCCAAAGTCTTCAGCCACGAAGAAAATTCCAAATTTCATGAAAATTCATAGGCGAATGTTTGCCAAATCAGAATCTATCGTAGATGCAAAAAAGCGATTAGAGGAAAGGCATACGACGTTGAGTAAGCATTATTACAACATTATTACTAACGTTAATTAGTCGAAGTTGTTTATTTTACCGTATGTACATACATTTGTTCCACCAAGTTTTATTGTCAATCACTTGAATCTCTTGGACTTATACTACCTATTTTTCAGCCGCGTTGAAGGCGAACAAATCAATTGCAACCAAGATTAGCTCAAAAGAGAGAAATCGGTTACCTAACCAGCCAACTAGCAATGGTCCTTATACTCGATATGGATTCAAAATAAGAAAAAACGATGCTATCAATTGCATTATGAGAACCAGCAACTTACGTTCGATAAGGTAAAGTAACAAATACGTTGGAAAATTTCGAAATTCAGAATAATAATGTGTTAACATTTCTCTCTCCCTTAATCACTTGTAGAGATAAACAACAACAAGAGACTAGAGCGATTATAAAGGGCGTAAGAACGAATCGACGTTTCGAACTTCAAATGCAAGCCAGGAATAAAAAATATTAATACTTGCAGAATTTCCTTATAAAACGTGTATCGCATGGTATCATATCATTATGTACTTATTCTACGTTTATCTCGTTTATCTTATGTTCTCCAGAG
This sequence comes from Andrena cerasifolii, assembly GCF_050908995.1. NCBI lineage: Eukaryota > Metazoa > Arthropoda > Insecta > Hymenoptera > Andrenidae > Andrena > Andrena cerasifolii. The sequence goes on along the minus strand of NC_135119.1, from coordinate 15,703,138 downwards.
AAGTATATATATATACACACACACACATCATATGCATAATCTCTCCTGTATAGTGTATACATTGTTTCTGTGCACGCCTTTCTCTTTGCCATTCCGTTTAAAGGCTGTCGCCCATTACGCCGAAGCGAAGCGCGGCGACCACAGCGAAATGTTCGTCGCTGCTCTTCTGTCATATGAGTGATGCGTGGTCGCCGCGCTTCGCTCCGGCGTAATGGGCGACGACCTTAATTGTTTCCACGAACCCATATCCTATTCTAAAATCTAAATTAATACTTGCCTTCGTTCATCTGTATATATAAAAGAAGTCCTGACCGACTCATCAACGCCTAGCTCGAACTGTTTAACCTAGGAACGTGAAATTTCGAAGGTACATTGTTTTCATGACGTAGGCACCCACTAAGAAAGGATTTTTGGAAACTCCATCCCTAAGGAGGTGAAAAGGGGTAAACTGTGTTTTCACGGACTTCTGAATATCTCTTAGGCCTGATTAGATATAACTTGGTTTTTACATACAAACGTTTCCCACACAAATCCCCAAAAATCAACTTCAGGATTTTACACTAATCCACCCCTAAGGGGGTGAAAAGGCACAATACGATTTTTATATTTGAAACACACCGCTGTACGCATCGTTGCACTCAACTGTACATACAGGACCAGCGCGAGGATGGTTGAGGGTCTCAAATTTTCGCACCTATTTTCTATTAATATGTTTTGCTTTTATGGAGTACAAAAAAAAAAGAGAATTACATTTTGTTTGTGTGGGAGTTGGATTCTTTTATTCACCTTTATTATTAATCTTGCGATATAGTTTTCCAGCGCCCCCTTCGGCTGGCGCCCTACCGCGGCGCAAAGCATATGTAACTTGCATAATGGTTCCGCTGGCCCTGCCGCTGTAGTTCTGTCCAGTTCTGTTTCAATCTGTTTCTGGGATGCTCAAATAGGACACGAACGCGTAGTTCGAAAATATGATTTATTTCTTTTCAAATTTACCACAATTATCGTACCGGTTTGTTAAATGTGTATCGTAAATAAGGCTTCGACATTCGCAATACACAGACGCCAGTGACGACTTCGATCGACCACTGTCGACTACTACATAGTATTATCTTAACGTTACATACCGAGAGGTGAATATCAGCAACGTGTAGCGCGACCCATCGACCTAAGAATTAATTAATTTAATTAATAATTATTTTAATTAATTTAATTCTTAGGTCCATGACGTGACCGATCTAATAGCGGAGAATAAAAACGATGTATCGATTAGAATTGGTCCAACCGCTTGGAATGCATGAAACAAAATTTATACACACGCACAAGCTTTAATAAATATTCACGTCTACTTAATTATTTAGACGTGAAGGCTCTAAAGTAATTTGCGGAAGTGGATTGCAGTGGCCAAGAAAACAAATGAATAAAAATGTCGCACACATCGATTGGGAGTGGAAGCATGTTGATGGCTGATCCTTCTAATGGCATGTCTTAAATTTTACGATTGTACTTTGGGAATACATGTGTCCCTCGTTGAAACGTAAAAAGAGAAGTGCGTATGATTTATAATATGCTCTGATCAATCGCATTGATCGCCCGTTCGTCCGCTTGTACAGTGTTGCTTTAATCTCAACGCGCCTCTGGTCTTTCTCGACCCATAACACGATTATGTATTACTATTCAATGGTGGATTTACCGACTCGTTGACAAGCACGCTTTCTTTACAATCTCAGTACCCCTACTCTCAGCCTCGGCCCCCGTGAGGAATTTCGGCGCCTCTTTTTGTCTGACAGGACAAAACGTGTACTCGTATGTAACTTGCACGCATTCTCGTAAGTGTAGTGGAAAGTCTGTTTATTATTTTTTTTTTAATCTGAAACCAGTGTACGATACGGAAAATATAAAACCCTAGAGCTTTGCTGGCATTAATTTTAGTTATATAAAGGAAGCGCATTGTCCAAGCTGATTGTGAGCGTTGCTCCTCGAACCGACATTGTCAACTATCGGTATGCTACTTTTCGAAGAGCCGAGAATCAGCAGAAAGGGGCAACGTCTACTTTTCTGTACGTCTAATCAAAGCGCTAACGAACAATTGTAAACATAAATATACCGTGTCTATGTCGCTCCGTCGAATAATACTAGACACTCTTAATCTTTCTGAATGGAAATGAACGATTTTTAGCATTTATTGATTCGTCTCCATGAAAAAATTAATTTTATTAACAAAGATCCACATTAATTTTGATTCTCAGCGATTCGATATCGAACAGAACGTTAAAAGTTAAACGATGCTCCGGAAATGGACACCTTTATTAAGTTATCCTGATTCTTATCGATAAAACGGTCACGTGTTTTATGGCTCTTTTTTTTCTGTCATACATCTCTATGACAATGTAACTTAAGCAGACTTTAAAATAGTAGTAGATAAAAATCTGCCTTAACGTTTTTATATGTATGTACAAGGTGGATACATTTAACAATGGCGAGAAATGTATTTTTAAAACGATAACCTATCCCTGGTCGAGTAGGTGCATCGGTTTGAAAATCTGATGCTCGTGGCATCGCTTCTCGTCCTCGAAATTACACGTCAGAGTCGGTACGAATGCTAGCTGATCGTTGATCACGACCTGACCATCAAATCGAATATCCCACGAATTATGTATTCTTGAACGGAGAACGATCCATAGGAAGCTAGCGATATTTACATTCTCCATCATCTTGGTTTTCTGGTCCGAACGTTTCTGGATCGAGGTGCGGTAGAACCGCTCCCGATATTGAACATGCCAGGCGCCGCTGCATTAAACGGAGGCGAGCTCGTTGTTCCAAAGTTGATGGATGGGGTGGTCGTTGGGGTGGTGAAATTGAATCCTGTAGCTGTTTACAAATTAATGGTCTAATGTTAATAACCCTGCTAATGGTCATTATACAAGACACGTATATAACAGAAAGGTAATGTATGTAAAAGAAGAACTGGAAATCGTAACCTGGTTTTGAAGTTGTTGCGCCGAACTGAAAGGGTGTGGAAGTAGAGCCAGCTGCGTTGTTGTTGGTATTGTTATTATTATTGTTGCTGCTATTATTGTTATTGTTGCTGCTGCTGCTGTTATTTGTACTGGCATTGCTGCCAAAGGAGAACGCGGTGGTATTTTGCTGCGGTGGCTTCTGGTTTGCTCCGAAAGTGAATATGTTGCTGGTATTGTTGGTTGCGGTGGTCGCATTGGAGGTGCCGAAGGTAGGAGCAGGGGTGACAGGCGTTCCAAAGGCAGACGTTTGAGGTGCAAAGGGCGAGGGCTTGTTGTCGCCGAATGCGACCAGACTCTTCGGGGCACCGAAAGCAAGACTTGTCGCGTTTTGTCCGCCGAAGGTGGTACTCGATACGGGAGGATTGAAAGGGCCGTTGCCAATGGAAGTGCCAAATACAGGAGTGGAAAGATTTTCGGTGCCGAACATGGAACTGCTGCTACCATAAGCTGGGTTACTTTTCGATCCAAACGCAGAAGGCGCCGTACTCGTTGGTCCAAATGTGGGAACGGTCACGTTGCTGGAAGCATTTGTAGAGCCGAAAGTGGTTGTAGCGTTGCTCGAAACGTTTGTGCCGCCGAACACAGCTGTTGTCGTTGTCGTTGTCGCTTGCGATCCAAACAACGATCCAGGGTTGTTCCCAAATACTTCTGTGGCGCTTTTGAAATTCGCAGCTGGTGCTTTGGCTTGTCCAAAAATATTGCCCGCAGGTCGAAAGCTGGACGCCGAAGTTGTGGAGGTGATCGGGGTGGTCGAGTTTGCGTTGGAGAATAAATTGCCGCTCGTCCCGATTACCCCCGGAGCGGATGTGATCGGTATAGAGCCAAATATTGGCGTAGAAGTCGTGGCTGATATACCCAAAGACGAGCCACCGGTGGTATTCGAGAAAACTGTCGCTGAATTCGTGGACTTTGATCCTGTGAAAGTTGTAGCAGCATTGGAGCCGAAACCCGGCGCGGCTACGCTCTTCGGAGGAACAGTGGCGAAGGAGGCAGCGGTGGTGCTCACGGTCGAAGGAGCACCAACAGCTGGCTGACTGTTTGCCGTTCCGAAAATTGATGGGCCGGATGACGCATTGCCGAATATCGAACTAGCAGCTGGCCGAAACTGCGCAGTGCTGTTATCCGGCGATGTTACGAATGTCGAGCTTGGGTGATTCTTCTCAGTACCGAACACGGTTGTATTTGAGGTTCCTGTTAATGGGTTTGTCGTGCTGGTTGTAGTGCCGAAGGAGAATCCAGGTCTACCATTGGAGGATGCGGGATGAGTAGACGTGCCAAAGCTGAAGGAGGTTGTGGACGATCCAAACGGTGATACAGTGGCTTTCGCATTCGACGCGAACGCACTGCTACTCGCGGTATTCGGCGTACCACTATTTTGCGAGAATGTAGCATTCTTATTTGCTATTGCGCTGCTAGTCGTCGACGCCTGTTGGGAATTCGTTAAACTTTCAAACGCATTGGTACTCTGTGAAGCAGTTCCTGCCGAACCAAATACAAAAGGTTCGGGTTTAGAAGCTTGCGAGTTCATAGTTTTGTTTCCAAATGAGAACAGGGGGGCCGCCGATGTATTGGCAGGTGTAATTGTCGAGAAACTGGAGGAGCCGGCACTTGCGATGCTCTTGAAAGGTATCGCGCTAGTGATTGGACTCGTGCTCGTACTCGCAATCGCACTCGCACTGGCACTCAAGTTGCTATTAACGGACGCAACTCCACTATACTGCCCTGTGTTTTCTACGACAGACGTTATGGTCGGCGTTACGGCATTCACGTTCGCCGGAGAGACCGTTACGGTCCCGGCTCCAAAAGTCCCAAGGCTTGGACTCGAGGAAACATTCCCAGCCGGCAGCAATGCAATTGGCGAGTTGTTTCGATTAACTTCGCTCTTGGTATCGGTCAAACCAGAAGTGATTAGAAGGGGCGTGGTTTTTGCCATCGAACCGGTAACGCTCCCAAAAAGATCGGTGCTCGTGGAAGTAGTAAGCTGAGGAGTAGTAGACGTGGTAGCTTTCTCGTTGGATGATACGGCACGGAACGTGAACGTCCCACTCGACGAAGCGTTTGTCACCGTAGGTGAAGCTGCCTTGGCAAAGTCGACATTTGGTACGTTTAACTTCGAACTTGTGATAATCGGGCTCGGAGCTGATGGAACGGGGGCAATTCCAGATGTAGTTGTAAATCTAATTGCAGGTTTGATGGGCGTGGAATCTGGTTTAGGGATAGAAAGGGTTTCGGCTCTTGTTCCAGAAACGTTTGAATCCGACGGAATCTCTTTGCCCGGTAAGTTGAAGGCTACGTGTTTCGGAGATTTAGTGTCGGATTTGTTGGTGCCAGGGGGGCTAGGTGCCACGGCCGATGTGGAAATAGGGGTGGTATTAGCGTTCGTCGTAATCGTCGAAGAATTAAGGGTGACGCATGTGACCGGAGACGAAAGAGATTTAACCGCGTTCAGTTCTTCTGCTTGAATCACAACGTCTGGATTAATTCTGCTAGTTGCTGCAAATACGCACGAATAGTATAGTTATTAGTAGCGTAAGTACTATGTATTGGAGGTCTGGTTGGGATGACGTCGTACTTACCTCTCCCAGATATGGCGTCGAACATACTCTGGAGCCTCGCCTTCATGCTGGTTTGCCTCATATCTGCTATGTCTTCTTTTTTAATCTCATCTACGTCGTCCGTAGTGAATTTCGCTCTAATGTTACCCTGCTCTTCGACCAGCATTCGCAGTTTCTGGTTTCTTTCCGGTTCAGCTCTCATAAATAACTTATTCGTTAATTTCGCTGATTCGTCGGCACTGGACGCGACAGACTCCGTGGATTGATCGTTCCCATTATACGCGTCCGTGAAATTGCCGTGGACCTCATTGTCCTTGTCCCGCGAGCTACTCTCTAGGCTTTTGTTGCTCGTCTTCAAAATTCCCTTTAACGGCGACTGTTGTTGGGCTATATCGGGAGAGTTGCGCACAACCGAGTTGCTCTTTTCCATTACATCGGGACTCCAATATTTGGCAGTTACGTTCCGCGTTTCCGGTGGTGTTTGTATCCTGGTACTTTGCACGCACTCCAATGACTTGAAATGCTTCTCAAAATCTGGCGTTCCGCTTCGTGAAAAATCTCCTGAGGAAAGTACGGGAAAAACCATTGAAGAGTAATTAACGTGAAAAGTGACGCGGCGGCGACGACCACTAAATTCATGCTCGTACTTACTAGCTTTTCGCTTAACGCCGGATATTACATGTTTACTAGAACTAAGCGAATTTAAGATGTCGTAACAGGATGGAGTCTTGGTCCGTTTCATGGGCCTGGCAGTCTTATTCTGCGGAGAGGTGTCTTCCTCGGACTTCGAAGATTCCCTGCTCCTCTTCTGTTTCATTTCATCCTGAGCCTCGAGTTCGGTATTAACGATACTATCTGTCCGTTGCTTTTTCGCCAAGTCAGAAGCGACGTCTTCCCTCGACGCGTGTCTCTTCAAAGACAGCTCTCTAGAATCCAGGGCGACCAGAGGCGAATCGCAGGTACCTTTCGCGTTATATAAGTCTGACAGAAACTTCTGCTTTTCTGGCGGAGCCACTCTAACGGTGACCGGTGTTCTTGTCTTCGCAGACTTCGCATTTATCAACGGTACTGGACTAGCTTGGAGATTAACTTTTGGAAATTGACCTACGCGATACTGAGATTGATGAATCAACTTGTTGCTGGCTTCTGTCGCGTATTTCGTTAATCGCGCCGTAAGTCCCGGAGAAGTGACATCACTGTAGACTCTGGAATTAAAATGAAAACGTGCAAAGTCAAGGAAAGATGATTGTTACAAAGGAAAGTGGTCGCAATACGGGAAATATCCTTACTTCTGATCGATGTTATATCTGTTCGATGTCAGTAACGGTCCGCTAACTGTTTGCGCAGCTTTTGCTTCGTTCATTTTCGGATGCACTTTGGGACTTATGCTAGTGCCCCACGGCGATCCTTCTAATGTAAAATATGTAGTATTCTCACCTCGCGTCAATGTATGATTCCTTACATAACTGGCAGATATCCCTTTCGGGGAAGTTCGATCGGAGGGTAATAATTTGCCTGGTTGGTTCTCAAGCTCGTCCTTGTTCCATTGAAACATTGGTGTAGAGGTATGCTTGTTGAAAGGGCTGCGATCGTATAACGAATGATCAGAACCGTGGTAGAATTTATTCTCAGACTTGACGTCGTTGGCATCGAGCCTTTGCGAGGTGTCTGGAATTGGACTGAGGTGCGCGATCGAAGAAAATCTCGGAGAATTCTTTCTGGGTGAATAAGGGTTGGTGCTAATCTGGTAACGTGCCCCGCGATGTTTATCCATCCTGGTTTGGGTTAATGATATTTCCCGGAACCGACGACACGCTGTCTCCCAAACTATACGAGTGTATCGATAAACGGTGCCAGCAACACTCTCCAAGCTCAGGCGGACTTTAAGAGTGGCGTGTTTGCAATAATGAAGTAGCTGGAACGCGTGCGGCGACAATAGGCTGTCGTTGATGATTAACGAGTAGCACGCGTAAATAGTGAGGAACAATGAGATCGTAAGAATGAGAATCGTTCCCCAAACGTTGTAAAGGAACACACACCCACTCAACACACTTACTAACGCGACAACAGCCCGGTGTCCTAAATCCCACATATTATTTCAAACAAATAACCTCTCCATGTTTGAAAAGAGCACACTCACGGAATCACCGGAACCTTGCTGCGTTAAGATCAACGACATTATCGACGTAGCAACTACTACGTGCGCGTATGTAGTACCAAGAATTGTCTTTAGACTTACGAGCACTTTTTCAAAATTCCCCTCAAAATGTTTCCGTGAAAATCCTACATTTTGTCGCTAATTAACCGATATGCAATGAATTCCCGCGAAATTTTTTGCAAACTTCAACACGATTTACCGTTCCACTGCTGTGAAACAGCATTCACGGCATTGAATGGAACCAAAATGGAACAGAATGGATATGGGATGGCAGGGAATGGCAGTCGCTCAAGTCGCTCTACTACCACGCACAAATTAAAACGTCTAGAACGCCATCCATCGTTTCGTTACTTCAACTATCCTTTCATTACATACTTTTTCAAATTCAAATCCTCTATAATGCGATGAAAATTCGAAGGAACGGAAAAACTCGTTATTAAATATACAAATGAAATTTCGATTAATCACTAAATCGTTGTAAAGGGCAAGTTTCTTTCTTTTCAAATTGCTCTGTATATTCGAATCGTCACTCGGAGATTTTATTCGTATTCTGAAACGCTTGATAGTTCAACGGTCAACGTGGAATAGAAATTATTTTACGAAATGGACTACCAGAGTTTTGTTCCATTTACCAGGGTTACGGTACTGCGCGAATTTCGTGCCAGCTACATTTATGTATATAAATTGTACTTAAGTAGTATCCAGGTATGCACCTATATTAGGGTGGCTCTTATTTACTCTTGGTAAAAAAATTTTTCAAGATTTTCTTCGGTGCACCTTCCAGAACAGTTCCAAATAATTAAAAAAAAATCCGTGTAAAGTTGAGCTCGATTGGATAACAGTATATTTCGGTATATGCCTCCCCCCCCCTTAAATGTTTAAAAAATAGTCCTCAAAAATAAAAAATTCCATTTTTTTTGTTCGCCTTCACAAATAAAAAGTGTTCCAGAAGCATTTAAACTTTCAAAATTTGAGGGAAAAAACTCTATTTTTTATTTTTTCGGACTTTTTTCGAAAACCATTTGTCGTACGAGAAAAAGTAATACAACATAAAAGATGCTCCTTGTCCGGGTCTACAACTTTTGTTTGACATATTTTTTGATTTAATCAATAACTTGAAGGATATTATATAAAATCGACTTCGCGAGCTGTTAAATAATGATTTAAATGTTTAAGGGCCCAGGGGCACCCTTTCTCGTTATCCGATCGGGCTCAAACTTTACACGGATTTTTTTTTAATTATTTGGAACTATTCTGGATGGTGCCCCGAAGAAAATTCAAAAGTCGAAAATAAGAGCCACCCTAACCTACATGATGCGTAAATATACTTTGGAGCGAAATCGTGTGCGTATTACATATGTGTGCATGGCGCGCATGCATGTATGCAAGCACTGGTCACAAATGCTGATGTTCCGTTGTTCAAGAAAGAAGATGCCCAGTCCAGTCCGCATTCCAGTTGTTTCGATTTTCATAGCGTTGGCCAGCGTTGGCGTTGGCGCACGTGAGCGGTAAGACGTGAGCGACGCGAGAGTTTCTCGCGGCGGTAAGAGTCAGAGTAAGCAAGAGTAAAAGTGACGAGAAGCGAGAAGAGACACGCGTTCTGTTTGCCGGTTATATTATTTTAAGACAAGACTGCACCATGTCGTGGCTTTTTGGATATCGTAACGCACAACCGCAAGACTTTTCGCAGTTCGTACAAGCACCGGCATCGGGTAACGCGGCTGGCGACGGAGATGTTCCTCGCACGCCGACTACAAAGTCTCAAATGGATGCTTACCGATTCGATTCGAGTGCCCTGGAGAGAGCTGCTGCAGCTGCCAAGGACCTCGAAAGATCCCGTACGATGCAGTATTTTTATTAAATTCTATTCCCCCGATAGAATCGTAACGCCAGGTTACGTAAGCGGTAAATGATCTTTTGGGTTAAGAGCCTCGTGTTCCCTTCGTGTCACGTTGCTCTCTGCCCTAACATCGTAATGATGCAACAGTCTATTGTTGCTCACACGTTCGCAAAAATTGGCATCATGAATGAAAATAGCGACGAACCGGAAAAAACTGAGACCCTCATCTCGATCTCATAGTAATTGAGTAATTAAATAGAAGAGCCCTTTAAAACGAAAAATCATTACTTTGTAATCTTTACGAGAAGAAAATTCTAAGGATTCTCTTATTTTTCCACAGTACACGCCAAAGAAGCATTGGAACTTTCCAAGCTGCAGGAAGGGACCAAACAGGTAGAAATGCAAACAGAACTGAAGAAGTACGAGGCCAGCATAGAGCAAATGAAGACAGAGCAAAAGCGTATCGAGGGGGACGAGAGGAGGAAAACTCTGCAGGAGGAGACTAAGCAGCATCAGATGAGAGCACAGTATCAGGATCAACTGGCGAGAAAGCGATACGACGATCAGCTGATACAACAGCAGAGAATGAACGACGAGAATCTAAAGAGGCAGGAGGAGTCAGTGGCGAAGCAGGAAGCGATGAGGAAAGCTACGATAGAGCACGAAATGGAGCTGAGGCATAAAAACGAAATGAAGAAGCTGGGCGCGGAGCTGAAAGCTAAGGCAAAGATCGACAGAGAGAATCAGGACCTGAATTTAGAAAAAATCCGACTGAAAGCATCTGAAAAGAGGATCACGGTTCTGGAGTCTATAAAGTAAGTTAGAGGATGTATTGGGGCGTAACGCTTGGCAGCCTATAAACCTACTAGCTTTACTACTCAGCTTCGCCCAAAATTTAGATTCTGTTTTTATAAAAGAAAAACATTTTTTTTTTAATTTTTTTTTGGTGAAAATAGTCACATTTATTTGGGTTAGCCAGGCATAATGAGCTGAGGTACATTTCGTGACCCCAGAGTTTACTGTTGGAAAGTTTTTAGGCGACAGACAAACACACGAACATACGATACACTTTCTGCTTTATAGTATAAGATAAACGGTCATGAGTATCGAAATATATTTGTGGAATGTTTCAGAACCGCGGGTTCAGTGTTGGGCTCCGGCGCAACGGCCCTTCTGCAAGACTGGGATAAAATTGTAGCTGCTGCTGGAGGCTTGTCTCTGTTAGCTTTCGGGGTGTATACCGCAAAGGGCACGACGGGCGTGGCGGCACGGTATATCGAGTCGCGATTAGGTAAACCATCGTTGGTTCGAGAAACTTCTCGATTTACGGTATTAGACACGGTGCGGCATCCTATTCAAGCGATTAAGAAACTGAAGGATAAGCACACCGACGCGCTGTCCGGCGTTGTTCTGGCGCCAAAACTCGAGGAAAGATTGCGCGACGTCGCGATCGCTACGAAAAACACGAAGCAGAATCGTGGAATGTACAGAAATATATTGATGCACGGCCCGCCTGGAACCGGTAAGACCATGTTTGCCAAGAAATTGGCGGAACATTCGGGTATGGACTACGCGATCGTGACCGGTGGAGATCTGGCACCGTTGGGTCGGGACGGCGTCACTGCCATTCATAAAGTCTTCGACTGGGCGATGACATCTAGGAAAGGTCTCTTGCTTTTCATCGACGAGGCGGATGCTTTCCTAAGGAAACGATCCAGCGAACATATCTCGGAAGATCTGAGAGCGATGTTGAATGCCTTTCTGTACAGGACGGGTGAGCAGAGTAACAAATTCATGTTGGTTCTTGCCTCGAATACACCGGAACAATTCGATTGGGCCGTAAACGACAGATTAGACGAGATGGTAGAATTCCGTCTACCAGGGCGAGAAGAACGCGAACGCTTAGTCCGTCTTTATTTTGATAAATTTGTCCTTCAGCCGGCGATCGAGGGCAATAAAAGATTGAAGATCGCGCAATTCGATTATAGCGCTCTTTGTACTAGAATGGCCGCAATGACCGAGGGAATGTCCGGAAGAGAATTGTCCAAGTTGGGCGTCGCGTGGCAGGCAGCGGCCTACGCATCCGAAGACGGAGTGTTGACGGAAAAAATGGTCATTGACAGGTGTAACGAGGCTATCAAGCAACACAAGCAGAAGGTGATTAACCATTCATCAAACAACAGCGATTCGTTAAGCGCTCGCGTTGATGAGATTTTCATTCTCACTTTCTCTGTTACAGGTTCAATGGCAAAGCGAGCAAGAGAAGCAGGACGCGAAATCCATCTATGCCACCGAAATCGAGGTGGCGCCGACAAAACCGAAAAGTGAAACAGCACCAGTCTCGACAATTGCAACAGCTTAGTTAATAAGCGTAGTCGCGTTAAATGCTACGAGCCATATTTTACCGGGGAAAAGAAGAATAATAATAATAATAAACGAATTAGTGCTAAGTGGAAATGAAAATGGTACAAATGACGTTGTTAAGAGGACGAATTTAATGTACAGTTCTTGTTTTCTAAGTAAAGCGCTCGTGTATAAATATGTATTGTAAACTAATAGTGCATTTATTAGAAATATCAATTCCTAGCATGGTTAAAATTCAAATTAAATACACACATGTAGGAGTTTTCAGTTAAAATCCTAAGCAGGAAAATGTAAACTGTAAAGAATAGAAGATAAGATACTCGCAAGATTTCAAGTGACTACCGAGCCACGATCTATCGCTCTTCCGTTTATCTTCACGTTCGATCGGTAAGTTTCAGCGTGGAAACTAATCATCGTATGTAAGGTATACCAAAAAATTTAACTCTGTATTCTACTGCCTTGATGAATGTTACAGAGATTTCCTGGTTACACGTAGCAGTAAAACGCTCAGGGATAATGAGTGACGAATAACAGATTGTAAATCGATAGTAAAGTTGTGAGAACGAGTTATGATTCCCAGCGAATTCTGTATCTACTTACCTTTTTTTTTAACATCCTTCTACTATGCCCTGTTTTTCAATATGTTCCTCAATAATCCTACATCCACGGGAACCACAATAATTCTATGAACATATTTCAAATACTTTTTTATTGTACTCTCAAATGATTTAATAAATATGTAAATTTTGTTATTGTTATTTATTAAACAATTCGAATTTATTGCCTAGTTAATAGCTAAATGATAAACGGATCAATAGCTAGATTCTATCGAAATGTTAATAACTAATAGTGTATTCGGTAACTTGCACTGACTCTGCACCGGTGCCAAAAAATGACTTGGATTGGTTGATTCTTATAGAGCTATCTCCCTTTCTACCAGAAACAACCAATCCAAGTCATTTTCTGGCACTAGTGCAGAGTCAGTGCGAGGTACCGAATTCGCTATAACAGTGCTAAAGTCTTCATCTTTTTATACAACGTGCATATGTAATTATAATCACCCTCCATCTTGATTGGTATGATTTATGAAGGTGAAAAATAACGATACTGCTTTGCAACCGATATCGGTGTTTTTAGGAAGAATCGCAAGCGACGGTATACAAATCGATCTAGGACGAAAGATTTCATAGAAGCGTAATACGTATGCACGTATCTGTCTATCGCTTATTATAATACATTATAATATAATGCATAAAATGGAAAACATGTTCAGAGTTCACACAGCCCTGTCAGGTAGATGAATCGTGTACTCGTAGAGTATTCTGCCGTAAAGGTACATACAATCTTTTCTCGCGGATTTACGGGAAATTCGATAAACTGTTTACATCTGAGCAGTTGGTGTTTTCTGAATTCTAATTTCATAGAATGGAATCGCAATGAACGATTAAGTACGCAAAATGGCGTTGATCTGATGACTTCGTTAGAGCGAAAGTGCCGGTTCTTCGTGACATTCGTCGCTAATCCGTGTACGTATCAGCAAGCAACTTACTTGCTACTTATTACGAAAGCTCTAAATGCCCTTTGATTAAGAAAGACTAACAGTAAGAAGAAAGAATAGCGTGCAAAAGGTACGTTCATTCGTTCATTTAGTTTTATTTCAACAGCACCGTAAAATCAGTCTCTCGATAAGAAGGCACTTTGTGAAAAAGCGCAATATATTACGTACATTCCAGTTTCGCTTTGGTTTTTCACTCGATCTTTAGCATTCTAATTTCTACGAAAGTACATTGCCGCGCGTATTTCAATCTCTAACACGAAGCCCCCAGATACTAGTCCTTCGGACACCAACCGTCGGTCTGGCAACGGAACTATATAGGAACTTATTAAGCTGAGTTTCACCACAGGTAACTTGTAAAGTCTTCAGTATTGGTTCGGACATCAAGCCAAAGACGTCCAAATACAGTAGAGAGGGCATGTACGTTAGCGTTAAGTACGTCGACGGTGGTATCCCGTAACAACGACTCAGCGACAGATGTTCTAATTTCGAGAAATCTAGCAAATTACGAACAGTATTCATTGTGAGCATCGTGCAATCGCTCAAGTCCAATTCTATCATATCTGGACAGCATTTCACTAAATCCTTGACATCTGGAATCGAAAGAAAAGGAAAAGTGCATTAGTTGACGATGATGGATGATTGAAATGTGCAATCGACAATCGACATAAATTTATCAGCTATTGAGCATCATTGCGCTTACTGTCATCTGTCATTGTTTTCCTACAACCGGCTATGTTTAATCGCGCAACAGACGAAGGTAGAGATTTGCAAAGTAACGTCATCGACTCGACATTCAAACCGCACCAAGCCATATTCACGGCATTCAAGCTGGAAAGATTAATAAATAACATGAAAATCGATCGATTTATTTGTATAGGTGAACGCATTAATAAATCTACTTCTCTTACGTCTTAAGTTCCATTAAATCCTTGATGCATTCGACATCCATACCCTCGCACATCGTTAAATTCAGAACTTCTAGATCGCTATTTTCACTGATAGCTTTGCAACACGATCTGTTTACTACGCATTTTTCTAGAGATAACTTTTTCAGGTATTTACATTTGGATAACAACATGGCCAGTCCATCTGGGGAAATCACTGCCATCGATAGATCGAAATATTGTAATTTACTAATATAGCCGTCTGTAATAACTTGGCTGTTCTCCAGAAACACTGGATCTGCAATTTCTGCTTGAGCAAGTCGGAGTATTTGAACCCCCCGTGGTAATATGTGCCCCAAAGTGCCTTCGTTTAATACTTTACCGCCTAAGTCCAACCTGCTCCATAACGCTTCGTCTCGCGCTATCTGGCACCATCGCTTGCAAACTAACATAGATCGTACCTACAAAAATTAACAGTTGTAACGCCATAACACACCGTTTCAGGGCCATTCCTGGCGGGGGTGCAAAAGGTGCCCCCGCATCTGGGCGGCCGCAGGCCGTTTATTATATGTAAAACTTTGTTTAATAAGAATAATAACTGTTTAAAATTATGTATAGATATAAAAGTAAACACTGCATATTAAATTCTTAATTAAAGAATATTGAATTAATAAGGGCGGCAATATTGTTTTTGCACCTAAGCGGCCAAAATCCAGGAACGGCCCTACACCGTTTAAAACTATCGCCAAGTTTCCTCTTCTTCTTTTAGTTTAAAAGCTGGCTACATAGGGATCAACGTGACTCAATGCAGTCACAGATCTTATTTAAAAATGTTGGATTAGTGTTGCCGAATAAGAAATCGCTAGCCTGCCGCGTCAGTCCGGGGAACTAACGCGGTCAAACAGGTAACATTTCTAGCGCAATAACGTCATTCTTGCAATTCTGAAAATTCATGTACTTATTGTTTACGCATTTAATGAACGATATGCAAATGGCAGACCTCCAAGTGAAGGATAAGACCATGGCAGACGTCGATGAAAAGACGGCGATACGTGACTTGCGCGCTAGTGCAAGGGAGAAGTATACATCTGTTTTTCCCTTGCACTAGCGCGCAAGCCACGTATCGCGCTTTTCATCGACGTCTGCCAAGGTCCTTATCCTCCACTTACGGCAGCCTTTAGAGCCGTTCCAATATACGGCCGGCGGCGGTCCCACCAGTGCAAGGGAGAAACAGATGTATACTTCTCCCTTGCACTAGCGCGCAAACCACGTATCGCGGTTTTCATCGCCGTCTGCCAAGGTCTTATCCTCCACTTGGAGGCCTGCCATTTTGCATATCGTTCATTAAATATGTAAACAATAAGTACATGAAATCCAGAACTGCAAGAATGACGTTATTGCGCTAGAAATTTTACCTGTTTGACTGCGTTAGTTCCCTGGACTGACGCGGCAGACCAGCGATTTCGTATTGGGCAACACTAATCCAACATTTTTAAATAAGATCTGCGACTGCATTGAGTCACGTTGACCCCTATGCAGCCAGCGCTCGGTATATATAGATCGATAATCTTACCAAACATTTTTTGGGAAGCCATTTTAGTATCATTAAAATCATCTCGTCGGATAGTTTGTTAAACTTGTCCTCGCCCATGATCGACGGTTTTCTTTTTCTTCTATAGAGGTAGAATTGATCGAGACTATTTTCTTCGGGGGAAGCATTCGGACCATCTTTACAAAAGCTTTCTTTCGTATCGATAAAATTGTCTATCTCCATCCTAGACGAATAACCAGATTCGTTCCCGACCGTGGAATAAGCAGCTGGTTCCTCCAACTCGTACGGATCTGGCTCCAGTCTAGATACATGTTAAAGAATTAGAAATTCGGTTACAGCGAAGTGAAACGCCGCTGAGCGTAACATACCTATCTATATTGACAGTCTCAAAGCTGGAGCTTCTATAAACGCTTTCCTGACTCTCAAAGCTGTTGACTGTTTTACACTGCCTCTTGCTGTCTAAACTAAGCGGAGAAGCCGCCAGCTCCTGGCATTGAGATTTTCGACTACTTCCACCCGACACTTGGTCCTCTAACATGCTAACGCCCATGTCTTCCAAAATCTCTGGCTCCACAAGATTCCCATCGCTGGAGCACGACCATTTCCCATTGCTTTTTGACACGCTATTCAGAGTGCTATTTAAATTGTTATTGCAGCTGTCATCCAAACGTAGTCGCTTACTATGAAACAGAAGTACACGGACGAGTATGAAATATAAGATATACACGGCTTTAGGAATACGCTGATTATATCGGGCGAATGAGTATCAAGAACAACCTGTTCCACCAGGGCGAAGAGGGTGATTCCGCGGACATAGTAGTTCCAAGGTTCGATCGTAAATCGATAAGCTTTGCCTGGTTAGAGGCTAAGAATTTATACGTGGACCACTCAGAAGTTGGAAGTAAACACAGAGCACTGATTGAAAACAGTTCTATGTTTATATTACAAAGGTCATTGCCAGCGCGTAATCAACGGAATTTATGGTTCCAAACGAATAAGATAGAGGACACTTCTCTTACTACGAGAGAGAATAAGAAAAATAATTCAATCTATACAAATAAATTATAAATATTGTTAAGCGCGATGTAGGTGTTTTCGATTTTCGATAGGAAGTTTTAATAAAAGTTTAAATAATCTTAACGATAATAGAGTCGAGATAAACGTTTAATTATAATTTCTAAGCGAAATGACTGTATAACTTGTTCGTTATAAGCATTGGTAAAACAATGGAATAAATTTAAAGGCGTACGGTGAAGCGTTCAATCTTCCGAAAAAAAATTGTCGAGGATAAGGAGTAAAATAGTTTTCCAAGTCACGAAAAGTCGTTTTTCCTTTCCTTTCCTTTCGGATCCTATTGTAATGAATCGATCGAGTCCTCGGAGAAAGCTATTAGCCAAATCGCTTGGCTTTTTTTCCGCCGCACTGGCAAATTTATCACTGATAATTATCGCGGGTTTTTGCCCGATAGACGTAGAAAACGATAGAAAACACAGAGAAGAAGAAGAACCGATATAAGTAGGCAGATATAGGAATCGACGATCGGCGATAGTGCACTGGCAAAGGTTCTTAACCTTACCTGAGCGCGCGAGAATATGCACCTGCATCAGCCGGAGCAACAGGTAAGAGAATTGCACGCGACGATTACCAAAACTTGAGAGCTTCTTCTAAAAGAGGGAGACACTCTAAAAACCGACTCACCTTTCGGGCGGCGAGAATTCCTGGGTATTCTCTAAGCAATCCTCGCCAAGTCTCGTATGCTCCGCCACGCCGGAATTCATTTTTGGCGGAATACTGTCACAGTACCCTTTTTTCAATCGCCACTGGTCGTATGCACGGCTGAAAAACAATCGCTAGTGGCGCGTTCCAATTGCTCAGACCGCTCGCGAGGCGCGATCATTCGAGCTATTCCCTTAGTCTCGTTTACGATTGGTCGGTCGTTGTAGGCTTTCGAAATGGCGGGAAAGCGAGAAATAGATCGCGCTTAGCGGTAACCAGCGCCTACCGACGCCCGACGCCGGCGTAGTGGCGATAGTGACCAGCGAATAGCGACCGGCAGCCAACTATCAGCCACCAGTCGTCGGTCACTAGGTACCTACTTGAAACAGTCTGAAACTTAAAACCCCCGATCGGTTCTGGTATGCTTTCCCATTTCCCAGCAGGGTGCGCATTCTGTTCTGTCGAATCGCTACGCGAAAACGAGAAATTCATTCTAAGCGAGAAACATATACAAGTATGTAAATTTCATTTGCTTCCCGTGTTTATTGAAAGTGATCCTCTCTACACACCCCTGACACATCTTAGAGGCAAACCTCGCGTAAGTATATGTACAGAACAACACTCTTCGATGCTTCTTGGTTATATATGACATTTCCTTATTCACAAAGACTTTTACCCGTTCACAAAGACTCTTAATGCTTCCGGCCTTTAAGCCTCTGATCTTCCACGTATATCTTCAATTGAAAATTCACCAAATCCGAAGTTTTTTTGCGAAAGTTGAAGCGAGACTCTTTCGGCTGTATTCCCCGTTCGTGCCACCAACCGTAACTACAAAAGAAAAAGTTATCGCGTACGTTAAGGGACCGCGTGCGGGATATTTTCGTTTTCACTTTTACCTGACAAATATCGAGAGCTGTCGAAACGAAGAAAAAATAGTTCGTGGCAGCTTAGCTTTCAAGATACAGCGATAGATTTGCCGTAAGTTAATGTATTTAGACCAATCTAGACGCATGCGTCTGCGTGGCTGCGTTACTCGTCATACTGATTGCGAGCGATATACATAGGTAAGTACATACATACGTACATACCTATGCCGGCGATCCTAAATAACTCGGCACTCCTGTACCTCGGAAAAACTAAGCTGTTACGTACTCGTATTTGCTCAAGAAATAGCAGATAAAATACTCTGGCACAGAAGAAGAATAGAGATGGAGATTACGCGCGGCTGGTGAGCAAAGGCCAGCGACGAACATCCTCGTGGATGTTCCTCTCTTGGTTCGGATTGCTCGGAACTTGCTCGAGCGTCTCGCTTGCATTCAGATCATTCAGATAGCTCGTGTCCGCATATTCTTTCGAGTAGAATTTCGGCGTGATCGGATTATCTGCGATAGGATCGAGATTGCATTGAATCATCGCACAGGCACGGCGACCACGGGTAAGGTAAGTTAAAAGAGAAGAAAGCCGTAAGCATAAGTAAGTACTTATGTATCGACTACCTACCGTCAGTTTTCGGGCCGCAAACGTTCGATTTGCCGGGCAGTCGATCCTTGGAGAAGCAAAGCTTGAACGGTGGTTTCTGCTCGGTTCTTTTCGTAGTGGGTGATCTCGAATCGCGAGAACTCGTTCGATCCATAGGGTACCTCTACTTGATAACTCGACTGCTTGCTGTTTATCAACAACGAGTAACGATGCGGTGGTCGTCTAACGTTCTGCGTACGCTTCCTCCCGATTACCTATACTTACACGATAACGCGTCTTAACGGGGAGACACTCTCCACGGGGATGGCATACCAACATATTTGATCGATACTGTCCGAGCATTCTAGAAATAAATACAAACACAAAGGACATCTCTCCGTGCGTGGAACGTGTCTCCCCCTCCCACCCCCCTTTCGCCCGCCACTTTCCTTTGACCCAACGAAACGCTGCACCTATGTGTGCGTGTATGTATTCTACGCAACCGTAAAGCCGCTCTAGACGGAAACTTTAACTCTGTGGTATAGTTTTTGAGGAGCTACTAAGTAGTGATGTAAACGTTAGAAAGAGCGCGAGTGATTCTATCGGTCGAGAGAGGATGCATGACGGGAAATAAGACACGTTTGTGTTTCTTGTTTCTGTTGGAAAATAATTTTAATATTCGATCGGTGATTAAAAAAACACAGGACGTGTCGAGTCCGCGTACGGCGTACGCTATAAGTTTGCTGCACGTAACAACGGTCGCGTGTTCGATCCTCGGGCTGACTATGATACAAGTGATCACAGTTTCGTAACTCTCGGCCGATGTGTCCCAGCGACACACGGGGTTCACCGTTCTGTAACGCTCGCGTTGCTGGACTCGCACGTTTCACGCGTATGAATGAAAAGAGTGACACGCGTGTTTCAATAATCTTTGAAGATCAAAGATGTTTGATGTTGCTTTCTTGACGAAATGTTGCAACGCGCCATCCGTGTGCTAGCGCGTCGTATGTATGTATGCAGTATGATTTCACAGAATCAAAGGAATACAGGTCGTGGTAATCCAAGCTTCGCAGCTTTTACTCGTTCAAGGATCGGTTACAACGACAAAGCGAAGAGTTTTCATGAGCAGACAACCTCGAATGAGAGAAGCGTATGTATAAGGAGAGCGGGGAAATGCAACAATAAAATAACTTGGCAAATGAGTAGTTAGCTGACAATGAGTGATTTTCACCGGGAACTTGTGAACGCTATCCGAAACTGGTGGCCATTACATTGTTCTCCTCTATATGGTACACGCCCCTCGAAATGTTACCTCGCGAAAATGCGAAAGCTGTGAATCGAAATCGAGTCGGTCCAGTAGGTATATGGAATTCTTGAGTTCGCACGAACACGAAGGAGCTCGGGGCATGGAATAATTCTATGCGTCAGAGTTGATTAGGTTGTGGGTTGGATCCTCGAAGCAACGCGATAATACTTTTGCACCACGGCTCCACGCAAAGCGTTAAAAACCATCGTGGGCATTCCGAAATTCTGTATGACGGAGCACCGACGGCCATTGTCGCACTTTACGGATAGACGTGTTTAGAACCGTCGCATCGTCAACAGCGACAGGATGCAAGTATACAACAACTCTCCTGCTTCGAATAGTTTCGATTAAATGCTATTTTATTAGGAAGCTTACAAAGTTTTCGTAAGACTCGCTGACTTTTACACGAAAAAAACGATGCCGTTTACGACTCTCGGATGAATCCTTGATCCGAAATGTTTCTCTTTCGTTTTTACACTCCGAATGGAAACCAGAGGCACCTCGCGAGAGGCACGTATACATACATACTTGGATATTGACCGTTTCTATTGGTACGATCGAAAAGCCACGCGCAGCAAAGTTACCGTTAACGTTTACGTTAACGCTACCCGCCGTAGGTAGCGCTCTCGGCAACATCGAATGCACCGCACTCTTCTCTCTCCCAGTTTGTCTCTCGCTCGCTTGCTCTTTATACGAAAGAGGATGCTTCTATAGATTTACGTCTGTTTTTCACGGAAAAAATGAATGGGCATCGTTCTCGTTCGTAATCGATCGGTGAAACTCGACCTGATCTCGCCCCGTTAAATCATCCGAAAATCGATGAAGTAACGATGGACTTTGTCGTGAACGTTCACGATATACATAGGTAAGATAATATAAATTCTTGACTCGCACGCCTCCGATCCCGAATAGTGAGTGAAAAAGCAAAGAGAAAAGAACATAGCGTTTGGTTAAAAGATGTTCGTGACGTTTCTTTTTGTACTCGTTTTCAAAGATATCTTTCTCTTTGTTACTCTCATAGATCTTTTTAGTTTTTATATATAAAAAAAAAAAAAAAACGTAACGAAAATGCTGCTTTCCGGGGTGCGCAACACGTTCTCGATTGTTTTCCGCTCAGCTTTCTTTTTCGTCGCGAAAGAATCGTTATCGTTTCCTTCGGATTCCAGGACGGAAACGCAATAATAACGCACGCTCTACGCGGAACGAGACTACGATTCAACGGCGCAAGTTTGCACGGTGTATTATCCGCGTACCACTGATACACCCTTTCGACACACCGAGTGCAGTTTAGAGAGATGGTTCGCCGATGGATGTGTAATCCATTAGCATTAGAGCTCTTCGACGCCAGTGGATCACGCGCGTACCATTTTTCTCGCACACCCTTTACGATCTTTGACGGAGAACAAATGAAAATAAATTATTTGCATTCGCGTGTACATAGTGAAGCAAAGAGATGAAATGATTCGTAGATGATGTAGGAAGTTTTGTCGGTGTAGCGTAGCGGTACCATAGCACGAAAATTCTTACAAACCTATACGTAGGTATTTACTTTTTTTCTTCAATCTTTCCGCTTAAACGCTAGTATTGTTTTCCTCGGTCGAGCACACGCCGCGCGTTACTCGCGCACCCCATATATCTCTCCCCCCCTTTCTCTCGCACGCGTACACGCACACATCACACACACGCGCGCCACACTATACATCTATATTATGGCCGTAGATTGTTCCTTCACGTATTCTCTAATCCTTCTCTTAGTGCTTGCTCTTTGCTTTACCAATCTTCTCTGTTTACGCTCGAAATATTCTCCCGAGAAAGCACTTATCTGCACTCGAGTCGCACCGACGCATTATTCGTCGTGCAGTACACCCTTGATCGATATCGATTACGGCTCAACGAGACGCTGCCATTCGAAAGTGACGCTCGGACTCCGTGAAATTTCATTCGCGGAGCATGTTACGCGTGTATGTATATCGATCGAGAGTGCATTCGAAGTTTCCTTATGAAACTATCGCGCCACATTTTGCAGCGTAATGCAAAACAACTACCTAGGACGTGTTGTTGGAAATCTAACAGATAAAATAGCAGGCGGAGAACAAAAAAAAGGAGTAAGAGAAATTTTGATAAAGTGCAACGTTCTAACGGAGAAAACGTCTAAAGATACAGCGACGGAAAGGACACTTAAATGTTGTCGTCATCGTCGTAGTCGTCGTCGGTCATCGGTCGTCCTCGTAATCATAGTCGTAATCATCGTATCTTTGGTCCTACGAAAGAGACCAGCAATCGCGGTAATCGCGCGCTCCAATGCCTTCCATAATGAAAGGTCCACGCGTGTATGTAGTATAATGCTTTTTTCGTCTCTACGTCGTAAGCTCGCAGGCTTTTTCGTCGGCACGGTAAATCGCAGCGCTCTTTTCGTTTTAGAGCATTCAAATTTTCCGGGAAACTGCCTCGTGTTTCCCCGCTCCTTTCCTCGTATCAGTTACAACAATCCCCCGGAAAACTGTGAATGCTCGGAACGAATTGATGGGATAGTCGCCAGTCTGCCGAAAGGCCGATTACGCTGTCTCGCCTCTGCCAGATTATATCCAGTCAAGTACAAAAAAAAAAGGAGGGAGAAAAAAAAAGAAAGAAAGCATGACAAAAGACTTGAAGAAACGACTGTGAGGAAACTTGTGCCACTACCCACGCGGATGTATTAGTCATTAGGTATGCAGCCTATCGCACAAATCGTTAAACGAAACTTTTCTTCAGGGTTACGCTGTAGGAAGGAAGAACGAGTAAAGACGTGTGACCTTAACCCTGAACGGACTCCGACCGTCGAATAGACATTATACCTATCAGCTCTTTCTCCTCGACTTTCTTTAAATGCGATAGCTTGCAATTCGTAAGAAATTTACGCAGTCTGTTGTGTAACTGCCCTGAGTAAAAAACCTTTCCCGCCGCACCGCACAGTTCGAACGCGAACGAAATATAAGAAACTGAAAGTAACGCCTGCCGAGAAAACAGGAGCGATCCTATTTTCGCTCGGGCGTGCGACTCCATTCACATCTCTGGCCTTTGTCCGCGCCAGTCTGCCATTCACGTCAGTCGCAGACGACGCGAAATTCGCGAAACAGGCGCGAACAAAGAGCCGTCCTTCGAGCGAAGGATTCGGCGCAGCTTTCAAGCTCGTTACCTTCTATTTCGTTAAAATTTCTAAGAATACCAACAGAATAGAAGACGGAGCCAAGTGTTGCGAAAGCGATCGTACTATAACCGTTGAAACGGCCATACTATTATAGGATATTTACGAAGAGCAAGGTTACTGCACGAACAGAAATGAATGGATAAACCGATCGCATAACGGTGTTGCGACTGTGGGCGGGCAGATGATAAAAAGCGTCGTTTCATCGATAAAACTCTACAAAAATACGTAACAGTAATTAATAGATAATTCCGTGTACTCTAGGTTGGTCGAGAAAGTTTTCCCGCTAACGCGCTTCTTGCCTTTCATTCATACCTCGATCTCTATGTAACTTCTTCCTCTCTCTCTCTCTCTTTCGCTTTTTACACTTATATTCACTTACGACGCAGGTACAATTTTTTTTTCTGTAAACTTTTTTTTTGTTTTTTTCTTCTTTTTCTTTGTAAACTAATTTTTTTTTGTTATCTTGCTTACATGCTAACTCTCTACAAAGATACTTAAGAGACATTTACAAAAAGAAAAAAGAAATGGCCGTAATTGTCGCTTCTTCCTTGTTGACGTTCACATCCGTCCTCCCCTCACCCCGTGTTCCTTTCTTGGATATATGTTAATCGCGACACTTTCGAACTTACACCCTACTACGTCCTTAAATACCTACTGAGCAAACTATCCGCGTAACATGCACCAAAACGCGCTTCACTCATCGGCGCTACTCGCTATTTGTGACTCGAGAACGCGCCGCGCCGCCATCACCACACCTCGGCGACATGCGGTCGGGGAAAAAGAAGAGAAACACGTGGACGTTTTGCCGTTCGTACTATCCGTGGGCCACGGCACACTCTAAATGAAACCGGAAGATACCGTTTGCTCGGAAATAAAGTGCTGATGGTTGCGACGAGTACGTTAATCCTTCCTAAAGTCGTAAACGAAATTTCGAAAACGAGTTGCTTCTCTTCCTTTCGCATCCGTCCGTACACCCGTCTCGGCAAATCGATACGGACGAGCATATACATACTTGCTACGCACTATGATAGTAGAAGTACAGAAAGATTATCTATCGTTACTCGCGCCGTCTTTACGTTAATCTACTTATTTTTAAATCTTCACGGCGAAGTTCGCGTTAAAGGCTGTCACCGCCCGAAACTAAAGACAACTGTCGATTTCAACTTCAACGCGCGTATTTCCATGCATTTGCCGAAACGCTCGTTAATGTGATTCAAAGACTGCACGGTAAAAGCGACCATGGGTAAACGAAGGACTGGCCAGATTGTAGTAAACTTGACGAAAGGAACAAACGAACATCGGTGGAGGAATTGTTTTGGGAAAGAATACGCGGCACGAGGCACACGCGATGCTCCATGAATACGAGTGAGTAGGTACTATAAGAGTACGATAGAAGTATACGCGTTGCTGCTTAACGGTTACTAACTAGTAGTGTGCACTGTGTAATCGTGATTGTCGCGACGTGACCGTTAAACTTGCTGGTTGTTTGCAACGTAATCGGCCAATTATGAAATCGCCCGCGTTTACCGTCGTTGCCTCTTTGAGGCCGTCCCGTCGATAGATAATATTGCTGTACACGCCAGTTTTTACGATTTCGTATCCCTATATGCAGACGTGTAAATACGAATGATAGGCTAACACCAAGAAAGGAGATTTGACGCGAGGAAAGATATACGAGGAGGCCAGCTTCAGCCACTCGGGGACGCAATGACTGCTTTGTTGGTTTGACGTTCGAGCAGATCCGAACGCGCCTTTAAACGACGCTGCATCAGCCGGCTCTCGCTAGGCGGTGACAGGCCGAACAGCTGATGCAGCGACGAGTCCTTTCCGAGCAGACGATCCTTCCCGATGGTCTTTGAGTCGGAGAGATCGATGCTCGAGCGAACCGAGCATGACTTCGGACGAGAGTTGGAACTCGTGTCGAACTCGCTGGAGGAATGAGTGGCGCAAAGCTTACTATGCTCGGACAGCTCGCTGCTCGAATCGGACATGTGCCCGTACGGATGATTGTCCTCGTCGGTGGACGAAGTCGATAATCTCGCCTCTCTGTTGTCTGCCAACTCGTCCAGATTGACAGAAAAGTGTTGAAGTACTACGCGATTCACAGCCATTGCGGATTCGGCAAACGCCGAGAGTTCCCTCGCGGAATTGTTCTTCCTAAAATGGGAAGAGGAAGAGGAAATTTAGCAACCATCTCGGCAATCCTGAGACTGAAAGAATGGCCGAGCCGAGCCGAAACCGAACCTGATAATATGTGGAGTGGTGAGAGCTTTGTCGGCGTTTTCCACCGAACTCGGCCCTGGATTGATCCACTGATGTTTCAGGATACCCTCGGCGCTGAGCCTTCGGTGGGCTTCCTTGACCAGCAGGCCTCTGATCAAGTCTTTTGCATCCTCCGAAATGCACCTCCATTCGTTGTCTGGGAACTCGTACCTGCCCTCTTGAATACTGGTGAACAAAAGCTCCTGGCAAGCCTGACAGTTTTCGCCTCTCTCCCAGCCGCAGTCGGTGCCGCAATTCCCGTAGAAAGGTGGATATCCGCATAGAAGAATGTACATGATCACGCCCAGGCTCCATAGATCGCAACGTTTGTCGTAATAATTGGCTTCGCCGATGAAAGCCTCCACTACTTCTGGAGCCATGAAATCGGCGCTCCCCACTGGCGTAAGAAGCTGCGGCGTTGCTACGGGGCTGGACAGTGAGTTGTTGAACTTGATGCCCGAACCAAGATCGAAGTCGCACACTTTGATC
Organism: Andrena cerasifolii; assembly: GCF_050908995.1. Classification (NCBI taxonomy): domain Eukaryota; kingdom Metazoa; phylum Arthropoda; class Insecta; order Hymenoptera; family Andrenidae; genus Andrena; species Andrena cerasifolii. The sequence goes on along the minus strand of NC_135119.1, from coordinate 15,676,792 downwards.
GGAATCAACTTGTCTGGATACACGCACAAGATGTTCTCGGGTTTCAGGTCCCTGTGGGCGATTCCTGGTGGCACGGATAAAACGCAGGCGTGTTAACTTTAACCGTAACTACTAAAACCAACTACTATCGCCAGCTGCTCGTTAATTGGCATTCCGGATAAAAGACACTGTACCTTTCTTGTGAAGAAAATTTAATGCGCTCGCGATCTCCCTGACTATCTGACTCGCCTCGCGCTCGCTGAAGTGGATCCGTTCTTGAATTCGGCTGAGCAGCTGGCCACCGTTAACCTTCTCGAATACGAGATAAAATTTCTCTTCGTCCTCGAAGAACTCAATCAACTGAATGATATTTGGGTGTCCCTGACAATGGTGGAACGTCTCGACTTCCTTGAATACTCGGGCGCGCGCGTGACCAGGAATCTTGTCGATTATTTTAACGGCGTACTCCAGGTCCGTGTAAAGCGACCTACAAGTCTGAACCGAGGCGTAAGCACCCTCTCCAAGAACTTCGCCAGTCAATCTGTACAATTCTGAAACAAACGAGGACGATTTTTATTTCTTCCGACGCATCGCAAGCAACAGGCAACGTCCGTCAGGTCAACTGGCAATACATTTGGCTGTACTTCCGAAAGGGACCGGTGACCGATCGAGGTGAAACTTGGTGGGGATTACGAGGGCTGTGGAAGGATCCTAAATATCAAATTTTAGCTTCGGCAATTAATGCGTTCAAAAGATACAGGGGTAATTGTGCATAAAAGGGTGCCCCTTACAGATTTCTTTTAATCACTTTACCACGGTCCCCCTCTTAACAATATTTCTATTGACTTACACCGACACAATGCATTCCACTTTCCAACTTGTCCCGTGTATTAGTATTGGTTGGGGCTAGATTAGTGCGGGGGCGCGTAAAGCATGGTAGCGAACCGATGTGAGTTTGGCGATGCTAAAAATAAGACTGTGGTTACAGAATTTGAGAAATAAAAAATGGCAGGAGGGCCCCCGGATGGGGGGCCTGCACCAACGTCAAAAAAAAAATTTTTAAAAAAAAAATTAAAATAATTTTTTATTAATATTTCGGGAACTAATAAATACCCGAAGCTACAATTATAGATTTAGCGTCCACACCCCCTCCCCACCAAACCTCATCTCGATCGGCCAACAGACCCTTTCGGAATAATATCCATACATTTTTATTCGTCTCAATTTAAACACCTACCAACTAATCATTTGTGAATACTGTAGTAAACGAACGCGAAAAGGACTTTAAACCCAAAGGCATCGTGTCGTATCGTCGCAGGTCACGCGCTAATATGTATGTATTTTTTCTATTATCCGTACTAGGCGATATCTCCGCACCGACATTACAGACCATCGTGTCTTAAAACAAATATCTATTACGCTAGGTGAAATTTACATCACTCAGCGCGTTCTGCGTCCACCGCGATCAATGTGAAGGTCAAAGGGGTAACGCGTCGAAAGCATTCTCAAACTACTGCGCACAAAACGTTGGCGCTCTCGCTCTCTCTCTCTCTCTCCCTCGTTGCTCCCTCCTCTTCCTCGACCGCCACCACCCTATCTAGCTCGCTTTACTAGGTCTTTAACTTCTCGTTCCCTCTTGCTCTACCCCCACCACATCAGAACGCGACAACTTCCGTTCCGTTCCGTTTCGTTTCATTCTGTTCCACTCTATCCAATGGTTTCGTTCGTTCGTTCCCTCGTCCAACGTTGCAACTATTGCGACGCTACTATCAATTCTCTTTTCACCGCCCCTTCTGCTTCCTAACCCCTCGTTTACTCCCCCCCTTTTAACTCTCCCACCACCGCCCTGACACTTTGTCTTCGCCAAAGATACGATTTCAGCTTGGCAACACCGCGGAATACCTAGCAACCCGAAGCTGGATAATATGTGCTCCCACTTTTACGCGGTTCCTACGCTCTCTAAATCGCCAACAGCATAACCGATTACAACAATTAACTCGAACACAATGTATCATCGAGAATTAGAATTCAAAGATCCCTGCACGCCCCCTGTCGTCAATGACTAATGATCGATAATCAGCGCGATGATCGCACAGTCCGATTTGCAGGGTGCGATAATCGTGAGTCGTCACACTCGATACGTTAAATTCGCGTTTGTTGTTTTTAACAGCCGCCTCGTAATATATATGCATGACGAACGGAGCGCCATTTACGTTCGCTGTGTATAATATATTTATGTCATTCATGTGTGCCTTTGCGCCAATTTGCTCTTCAACGACGGTCATTTTCAGGTATTAGTATACACAATGACTCGGTCCATTGTTCCATGGTCAAGTTTCCAGCAAGTTGCAGGTTAATTTGCAATCGTTACACTCAAGCTGTTATATGTATCTATCCTCGAAATGCCAATACGACGGAGAATATGAGAAATAAGCTGCGAGTGTTCTATTGGACTCGAAGGAAGTCGAGAGGCGCGTGTCGAGTTTCGCTGATTACGCTCGGAGGCGTAAGTAAACACGAAACGAAAATCTTTCGTCCTTAGGTCACTTGGCAGCGAGCATTACCTACATACACTCGATTTAGATCGAGTTACACGAGAGGATTTTCATATGGTCGAGCGTCTGTTCTCCCCGAATTTCGTGCAGGTACTGTTGACAAGCTGCGCCACGAGAAAACAGACGATACGAAAACTTCTGTGTCTCTATAATAAGAAAATGGCATTTCTTACCGCGACACACAAAGAGTTTTCGAACGTCGCGACGAACGAGAATCTTAGGGACAACACACACATCCGCGCACGTGAGTGTAAGTATACGACGCGTCACCCGTGCCCCAGATTTTAGTGTATACGGGCGCGCTCTCGTGCCTAGGTTACCCCGCGCTAGAATACATGTATGTATATATACGCAAGTGCGCCCCGTGGAAGCTTCTCGAATGCGAAACTCTTGCTTTACGAATCGATCCGTGCGGTGATGTAACCGGCTGAGGCAGTGAACTCGCTTAATGTTTTTGGAAAACTCACTACCCTGCTCCCTGCATTCGTCAGCGAGAGGGTGCGCCTCTAGCAGTGTCCTCGGTTCTCTCATATTTCTATTTTAATTTAATTTAGACCGACACAAGAATGTAATCGACGGATGACGAAATGAGAGCGCTTCGTCGATCAGAATCCTTAAAAGTTCCAATTCACACAGGCATCCTGCAAAGTCGTCGATCGTTGTACTGAAAGGAAAAGTTGAGTTTGCGCGTGCGATCGATTCTCGTACCATCGCGCGTGAGTTTCTCAAACGTTCTGAACTTGTGCAAGGTCAGACACCTAAGCGTCAACGACAGAATGCATCACGATTACGACCACGGCGAGTCTGCAGTAGCAAGTGAAAAATGTAGATGGCGCATAATCCCAGTTCTATATATGTACGCGTACTAATCTATAGCCAGAAACTCGATGAACGAGCAATACTTGGTTGTATCGAACCCTGTGAAATCATCTACTACTACACAAGTACTACACCTACTGGCTATATTTGGCGCTAATTAGTTATTGCTCAGATACAACAAGCTCCGACGCTTCGTTCAGGCCGATTGCATTATTCACGGTGGAGAAGGTGCCCCTTGCAACTTCCAGGTCGTCTACCAACCAACGAGAAAGAGAGCACAGAGAAAGCGACAAATGTGTTGCTTATCGTCTGCAGCATTACATTGCATTCGTTTAACGTCGAACGGTGTTACCTATCTCTTCAGAGTTTCCAGCAACATAAACACGGTAATTTAATGTGGGGCCGAGAATCACAACAAAACTATCGATCGATTTACGGCGACAATGCGCGTTCGGTTTTGTTCTCGTAGTTCGTACTGTCGTAAATTATCCCATGGATTGAGATTTGTTTACCTTGGAAGCAAGAAGACATCAAGGACGAGCCAGAACGTTTCTTCCTGCGCCTTTTACGCCTGGCTTCTTCTTGTCGAGCTTGCACTGCGCTCATCGATTCTCCCGTTGTATTCACCGTGTCTCTGCAACCTGCATCCTCTGAAACAAACATTGCGAGCGCGCATTCGTTTAATCGGCACGACACGTGAAGTAGGGCTGGGGGGACTATTTGTCGAATTTTTCTGTATCCGAATATTCGAATACTTCAGTTGCTCAGTTATTTGGCGAATATAATTTGAATATCCAAGTATCCAAATACTATTCGAATATCCAAGTATCCAAATACTATTCGAATATCCAAGTATCCAAATACTATTCGAATATTTCAGTATTCGAATATTTCAGTATTCGAATATTTCAGTATTCGAATATTTCAGTATTCGAATGCTATTCGAATATTTCAGTATTCGAATATGTCAGTATTCGAATATTTCAGTATTCGAATATTTCAGTATTCGAATATTTCAGTATTCGAATATTTCAGTATTCGAATATTTCAGTATTCGAATATTTCAGTATTCGAATATTTCAGTATTCGAATATTTCAGTATTCGAATATTTCAGTATTCGAATATTTCAGTATTCGAATATTTCAGTATTCGAATATTTCAGTATTCGAATATTTCAGTATTCGAATATTTCAGTATTCGAATATTTCAGTATTCGAATATTTCAGTATTCGAATGCTATTCGAATATTTCAGTATTCGAATATGTCAGTATTCGAATATTTCAGTATTCGAATATTTCAGTATTCGAATATTTCAGTATTCGAATATTTCAGTATTCGAATGCTATTCGAATATTTCAGTATTTGAATATTTCAGTATTCGAATATGTCAGTATTCGAATGCTATTCGAATATTTTAGTACTTGAATGCTATTCGAATACTATTCGAATATTTTAGTACTTGAATGCTATTCGAATACTATTCGAATACTCAAATATTCGAAGTTTATTCGTAGCATGCAAATACTTATAAAATATTCAACTATTCAATTATTCGAATAGTCCCAGCTGTAGTGTGAAGGAATTGAAGGGAACTCGTCGTTCGTGTAAACGTATCCTTCGCGAGAAAGAACAGAAACGCTCCTGTCGATTGTAAGTATTATTAAACTTGGCAAATATAATAAATTTCATGCTGGAAACGTTAGATCGTTCCAGAGTCTGCTGTGAATACGAAATTAGAATTAAACCTCTGGGGGAATGACCATAGTCCAGACGACGCGTCGCGACGGCGACGGTGAGGATAAAGTTACGTAACGCATGCTTATATAAAAATGGGATTTCTCAGGAATCCATCGCGCGATCAGTCGCGGCTGGCAGTAGCACCAGCAGATACGTGGATGTACGTGACACACCCGTCATACCCGTCATGCCACGCCACTTTTGTTATCATCGTTATACATATGATAGGTACTATTTATTGCCAAGCGCGTTTATCTCCAACGATTCGAGCGCGAAGGCAAGGTCATTAGTCATCGTTCGTTTCAAACTTATTAATAATATTTACATTATCGGTGGTCCTGAAAGGTATATTTACGCGTTTGATTCGTTCCTGTAACTGTCAATGGTTACGCAATTTCGCTAGCAATTTGAACTATTACAAGGGGAGGACACCATGTGGTAGACGCCGATTTTTATGAGCCTTAGCACGATGGACCTATGTCGAAAATAATTAAATAGGTGTCCGAGCGTTTCAGCCAATAGGCTTTAATAATAGATATATTTACATGGAAATTATTAAAAATTTAGGGTTTTAGTGGGTACAAATCTCACACTACCCTGGCGCCTGCGGGAGATTCCCTTCTGGAGGCGTCAGGGTGCCGTTTGAAGATGTCTCCACGTTAAAAAAAAACTTTATAAATTTTTTTTATAAATTATTTTTTTATAATTTTTATTTTAACTTGGGGAAATATTCAAAGGTACCCCGACTCCTTCAGAGGGCAATCCCCCGGGGGCGCCAAGACAGTGTGGGACTTTTACCCATTAAAACCCCACGGCCACTATTAAATTTTTAATAATTTCCATGTAAATATCTCTGTTATTAAGGCTCATTGGCAGAAACGCTCGGACACCTATTTACTTATTTTCGACATAGATCCATCGTGGCAAGGCTCATCAAAATCGGTGTCTACCACATGGTGTCCTCCCCTTGTTAGTAGAATTTGTTGTATGTACAGCGTCTCAGGAATTACTGTCTAATTACTATCCAATTATTCTCGAGGCTGATGCGATATCGTGCATTTACAGTGGCAGAAGAACCGCGTGGCTCCCGTTGCTTCTGTCAACGACAATAAGACTACTTTAGGCGTCCGTTAGTTAACCGTTCGACCAAGAAATATACTTATATCGTTACGCTCAGCGCCAGCTCATCTTCCGGAAAGGGACACGCGCAATTTAATTTAAGCGATCGGGAATACTATTAAATCAATAATAAAAAAAAAACAAATATTGAAGCCTGTGAAAGAATTGTTGGAACGGTAAGTTTTGGCGCAGCTCGGGTAGTTAAGGTAGGTAAGTGTGGTAACGCAGCTAAAATAAATCGTACAGCCAAGTATTAGGAATTATGCGAGTGCCACACTGCCACTCCTTCCAGTCGAAAGTGTACGAGTTCGCGTGGGTCGAGGAGAAACCAGCGGAGTCGATGGGGACGACAGCAAGCAATCATGAAAGTATAACGAGCAAGTATTTTCATCACTGTCCTTGTTGCAACGCGTTTACAATACCTTTGGCAGCGCAATTCTTACCGAGATTGAGAGTGACGCGAAGATAAATTTTCGAAGGAAAATAAAAAAAAAAAAACAAACACGAGCTGAGAGATTCCCGCCTCGAACGATATAGTATGCATATATCTGGTGTGCAAACGTTGCGTTACAGAAAGTGCCGATCTTCGAACTTTGTTCAAAAACCCCGGGCTTTAACATAAATTAGTTCCTCGAGACAAGATTAAATTGGCACGCCTCCGGCTGCAACTACGCGCACGAGTTACGGACAAGAGTTCATTTTTACAGCCACAACTGCGCAACAACAACAAAAAATGCCCCCGTCGCTAAAGGAATGGTTTGGTCGAGTAATATTAATCTACACACCAGTGTAATTTAGTCTGCAGCGAGTAGGTATGTAGATTATTGTTTGCAAGGCCGGATGAAAAGCAACAAAGTGCACAGCCGACGCCACAGACGCCACCGACCACCCAGAGTTCAATGACTGGCACGGAAAAGGAACGCCGCCATCTTACGCGAGATATGCACGCACGATACTGTCGTTGCATCCGCCAAACCAACGACGAGAATGCAAAAGCCCATATCGACAGTGGCAGTTGATGATACCTTACGATTTATACCAGTTTCCTCGTCTTTTGTTATTTGTCGCTTGCAATTTATCTTCGTCCTACCAACGACTGCCAGATTAGAAAAAGTAATCGGCAAAAAAAAAATACGTGCCACGTAGATGCGCATCAACGACCGTTGGAACGCAGGCGGCTCAATCACCAGAACCCGAGCATCATTTTTTGCGAAATCAAGTTCAACTCCGCGCAACACAATAACAGCGTTCATTAGAGATTTTATTTTCACGATCTTACTTCTACCAGTTTCGTAATTTTCACGCTTATTTGTATATATTATTATTCTGCGATCTTTCCCTTCTGAAGCTCTGTGTAAATTTGAAACTGCGAGTCGAAGAAGCGCGAGAAGCTATTCGGCAGATTTTCAAAATCAATCCGTTGGTAAACAGAAAGTTTTTCTTTTTACAATGAGAATTGCCTTGCTTCAGATCGCACCGAGTTTTTCACGAGTGAGTTTTGACGTGCTACATAAAACGCAGAAATCCCATTGCCCTTCGGAACGAACCCTTCCCTTTAAACGAAGTGGAGCCACGAATCAGACATGCGCAAGGCCCCCCCCCCCCCACTTCCACGGGACGTGTTCTTTGTTTGGGTTGCCCTTACTGACGCCCTTCGCGATACGCGTCCAACTCGAACAAGCCGACTAACCCACTTAGACCCTCGAAAATAATTCAACGACGCGCGTAGCGTCGCGTCGCCTCTCTATTCGGCGTATTCGCCTCCATTCGCGTCCCACCGCCTTTCCAACCCCCCCGCAACGGTTCAAACAACGATTTTTACCCGAAATATTCCTAAATTTTCACCAGCAACCACTGAATATCGCTCGAAACACGAAAAACAATTTTAATATATTCTTTTTTATAATTGTTCTCTTCGTGCAACTACAAATCCGGCGTATCTAATATGCAGTGAAATTTGTACGAAATAGGAGACAGACGCGAATTTGTTTTCGACGGACTTCAGAGGGTAACGCTGTAATGGCTATCGCGTTATGTACATATTTCGATCATTGCGAGCTTATTTTCTGCTAAAGAAGGATATATAGTATAATATTCGTCGCTAACAATAAGAAGACGTTGCCTTTCGATAGTTGGTCGGTTCGAAGTGATCAGAGTACATATTCGAAAGAAACTGATACATCGAGAGGTATGATTTGTAAATCAATTTCAAGGCGAAAGCGGTTAAACAGCGAAACGCGGAGCGAGGAACGTTGGCAACGGAATGGGTGTAGGTACCGGTTTCGAGAAAGTTCTGTCAAGCAGCTTTGATCGTCTCGTTCTCTGGTCTTCCATTGCGGCAAATCTTGAAAACAGTAGCAGATTTCACGGTTGGTCGGAACTACACGTATCGTTTAACGTACGCGCGTGTCAAGCCTACTCGATGTACAACGCGCGAACGTTGAGAGCAAAAGAATAGATCGAAAGAAACGAGCGGCCACCGAATTGTTTTGAACCATCAACCGTGCCGGCCGCGAAGCGTAAACATAAAAATGTTGTGAACAGTCTCGGAAGTGCTCGTAGAGAGTGGCGCATATACATATGTACAGATTATGTACCGCGTACCACTGTCCAATATCGGTTTCTTCGAACACAAACGATAGATCGGCATGGCATTAGATCGAAGAGACTACAGAAACGTATATATAGTATATTTCTCTTACCTCTTCCCGCCTCCTGGCCCCCGTCCTCCCGTTCTTCCAGAATTTTCTCCACCATTTTCGCTCGCGACAATGTCACTTGTGGTAGCGTTCAGAAAAAGAGTGAAAAAGGAAGTTCTCTTTTTCAATACGGAGGTTCTTCTGTTCTCGCCTCGTTGCTTTTCCTTCTCGTCCCTCTTTTCTTCTCGTCCAACCAGCAATAACGGAACACTCGCTTACTTAACCCGATATCAATAATTGTAAAAAAAGAGTCAGTCGTATATACAAAAACACCTATATCCACTAAGGTACTGATATAATCTTCCTTCCCAGTTGCTGCTCTATCGTCGTTCGGTAAACGCACAAGGTACGCTACGTTACGTTACCTCTTCTACGGTACGCATGTCTTTCTTCTTTTTCTCCCTCTACCGACTCACTCCCTCGGGATAGATCGATGTATATCAGTGTTGGTATCACAGATATAAATAAATATATAAAGGCTATATTCTACTCGTTTTGCTCCCCTGGCTCCCGCGATCTCTCCGAACAGAACGACAAAAGATGCTGCTGCTGCTGCTGTTGTCGATGGTACGTGTCGTAATTTGGATCTTTTCAATAAATACTATCACAGACTTTGACACTGCGCTTCTTCTTTTGTTCCTTCTGTCTGCTAGCTTGCGTGCTTATTCGCTCATAGTTGAGTTTCTCCTTCCCACTTACAGAGCGGCATACGCGTAGGTATCACGCGATAAAGTTCTTCAGTGTCCACTGCCTTGGTTGAATCCGATAACGTTCCCAGTGGATAAGCCGCAGCCCGTTCTTCAATCGCGAGACAACGCGAGAAACCAATTTCCCGAGTCGTCTCAACCGCCGAGAAAAACTCTGCCGCCTCTACCTTCGCTCCTTCGACTTCCCTCCTCCACCTCCTCCTCCTCTTCCTCCTCCTTTCCTACTCTGAGACTTTTCGCCGGATAAACCGGGATTTCTCCGTATGCGAAGATCCCGCGATGGATGCTGCTCCGTCGACGCTATCGCACAGCCTCTCGCACGTAGCGGTAACCGGGCTTGGAAGCGCATTAAAAATCCTTCGGCTAACACATCAGGTCACTTCGTTCACCTTCCCTCACTGCTCGGCAGTTGGTTTCCGACTGAACTCGCAAGATGGCCGCTAGCCGCTCCGCTTACCAACATCCCTACCGCTCACGTTCCACGCTACCCGTCCACGTCTATCCCCACTGCGCGCTCCCCAGCCGCCTTTCCGTTGCTTCCACGTTGGATCGGACGACTTCGTTGACGCCCTCTGAGACAGCGCCGCGCCGCGTCACGTAGCTCCCTATCAGGGGCTCTCTTCGCGAGGAGACGCGTACCGATCGTGCACCACTGCGGCGCGCGGTCCTTCACCAAACCCGTGCCGTATGATGCAACCTTTTCGTCCCTTGCAAGTATCTACCTACTTCGGATCGATTCGCGGCAGAAATATAGTTAACCGATACTTCATAAGTTTGCGTCATCGAACAAAGTTCGTTACAAAATCTGACCCAGACCAAAACAAGATGTGCCGAATGACCGATACGAGACACGTTAACCCCCAGGCTATCGTTTCAGATTTTCCGCTTCTTCTTCCTTGTATTACTTTCTTTCTACAAACTCTTTCTCAGCTACCCCGATCCGAAATTCACGGTCCGCAAATATTTCCACAGTGCTCTACCGACGCGTGAGAGTCACTGGTCATTCTCGTGCGTTTGGAACTGGCTTGCCAGTAATAACGCCATTCTATGCGAACGTTTCTCATCAACGTTTTCGCGAAACTTGACCGAGACGTGTTCACCGGCTCGGTCTTCGGTCTAGGTACTCGAGTTGTTTACAACTGGCATCATTTATACTCCGCGTTAGCGAGGACAGAGCCAGATAAATATACGGGAAATGACGCCGGTAGCGTGCCGTGCGTTGTTTTGGGAATGGATGCGCGCGCACAGTGGTCACACCGCCACGTATACAATATACATCGCGCGATGTAGGCAAGGAGGAAGGATCGAGCGCGAGAACCGCTCCTGCTCTCTCCGTGTGTGTGTGTGTGTGTGTGTGTGTGTGCCTCACGCGCGCTCGTACTCACGCCCGCATCTCTGAGCCCGAACGCGAGAATAATACTCTGTATTGAGTGTATTGAATGTAAGCGGACAAAGCACGTATGCGGAGGAAAGAGAAAAAGAGAAAGAGCGAGAGAAACGAAAAGGGGCGGGTGGCATCACTCGAGCTTCTGTAGCGTGATGTGATCACATGAGGAGAGCCTATTACACGTACACGGTACGTGCGTTACGTCTGTATATGTATGTATACGTAGAATATTCGTACAGTTCGTACACTATGCGCAGGCGTGAGTCGGCCATCGTGGTTTGTTTTCAATCGCTCGACATCGCGTGAACTTGTTGCCCGTATAATCGCTACGGTATTGCGTCGTAAGTTTATCAGCCGTATTATTATTACGTAAGGTTATACGGTCGTTTGTTTACCTACACGTTCCACGAGTACCTTCCTATTTGTTCTACGATATAGATCAGCGCTCCATTTCAACAACATTTCGTCAAAATTATGTCGTATTTTGGCTTTAAGGTTGACCAACAGCAAATACATTAGACGAAATTTCACTTTCCTCCCTCGTTTCTCTTACAATCATGTTTTTCATTTTCGTACGCTACGTAGACGTCGCGACTGCGTAGAGGACGAAATTGTTCGTGACACTGCCATCCGCTGTTGCATCAGTAATGCGATAATCGCTCACGCGCGCTTCCAACGATTACAATAACGTCTCGAATTAACGGTACTAAATTCACGTCTTTGTTTATCAAGCGTTTTCGGGCGGTTCAATGCTTTCACAACAGCAAGTTATTACTTTGCTCTCCGAAAGATTGACTCTAGGTTCGATGTATTAGGTATGTACATGTATGCACGAATCAGAAATCAGAACTGTCGCCCTGAACGTTTAAGGAATCGGAGATTGTTTAATCTCGGTAACAAACCGACGGTTTGTAGATTGTTTAGAATCAGTTTTGCCCCAAATTGTAACCGATCGATCGGATCAACGTTCTTACCGTGAGAATTACTGTAGAGGTTTGTTGGTTGAACAGAAACTTTAAAGGACAGTGCTCGGTCGTGTAAAATAACAGCGGGAACCGGTTTCTGCACGTGGCAGCAGTTGGACGATCGCACCGGCAAAACCAACACCCACCTATTTACAGTACCACCGATTCACGTAACCTTCTTACGCTTTCGAGACATTCCCCTCTTGCCTATTCCTGCGCCTTATCACGAGAACGATGCAACATATTAAAGGCAGATATTATTAGAAATAACCGAGGTTATAACGCAGCCAACTTGAAACTAAATAGGCACGTAGATAGTATGTAAATGGGACAGACAGTTGGGAAGTTGCCCCAAAATGCTAGGCGGAAAGCGATGGGAAAAATACACGTGTACCTACTATGTATGTATCTGTGCCTATACATACTCGCTACGAAAAGAGAACAGGGTAATTGCGGTGTAGCGTTTTCGTGGTAATCCGTAGAACGTGGCTGGTGATACACGTGTGTCGACAAGAGGGACGCGTAGTTTAGGATGTCGGTTATCGATGGAAGGGCGCCGGGGAAGGTGGTTGGAAGGTAAAGAAGTAGAGGAAGCATAAGAGTTTTGCTGCGCAAAATATCGTAACACGTGGGGTGTCTGTTTGGACTTGCGGGAGGCGTGGTTGTTTCGAGACATTCGTTATCTATTCCTATACATATGCCTACACCTTTTCCGCATCGTTCGGTGTTCGACCGGGACAAACCGAGAATCATTTGAGCACAATTCGGGTAGGTATCATTTAAAGAATTTAGACGTTCAACGTTACACCGTTCGAGCGGCGATGCGACCTGCCGTTTTCCTTGAGCAACTTCTTTGGTTAATCGTCCTCTATCCTGTTTCGTTTCCGTGCAGAATAACATCTACGTAATAGAAGAAAATAGAAGAGCGGTATTATTCGTGAAATTTAAAATGGGACGGACTCGGAAATGCGCGACGTAAAAATACGTCTGTCTAATTTGGATAACTTGTATGCGAGCCAGACAAAAGCGTCGAATTCATTAATTTTAACGAGCTTTGTCGTTCTCCAGTTACCAGTGACTCATTCGATCGCTATTATCGCCTTACTCGATCTCTAGCCGTTCCGTAAATTTACACTGTACAGCTGTACACTACATAGGTCATAAGTACATACATACGAGAACGCGCGTTGCGTAAATTTCTGTCGTGAGTTGGCTTATCACGAAAACAGGGACCACTTTGAGTAAGCATCCGTGACGATGGTGTGCGTGATAAATGAATAGAATTAATAACTCGCAACTCCAAGTCCGGATTTCCGTGAAAGGGAAGACTTCCGTATGGTCGAAAAGTAGGATCAAATTAAACGAGAACGATCGCGCCACGCCGCGCTGCGCTGCGTTCTTACGTAATTCCTCGAACCTCTTGCCGCTTAGCAAGTATCTGTTGTTCGGGTTTCCTTTTATTTTACAACTTTTAACACAAACCCGCTCTTTTTATTTATGTAGACACAGTTTATTTATCGAGAGCTAAGTCAGCTGAGCACGTAGGTATCAAGCACGAGTTGGAGGTAAATGCACTCTAACGGTGCCTTTCGGTGTCATGATTCCTTAAATGTATTCGTTATGTAGATACACACTGTTCGTCAGTGGCGGATTTAAGAAAAAAGGCCCAGGTGGCAAACGTTTCGAGGGGCCCACTTTTCCGGGAAAATGAGGAGGTAGTTTACTCAAAACGGGCTCGGTGTAATAATACAGAAAACAACATAGTTTGGATAAAATCATATTTTTTTTTTGAAGACAAGGCCCTAGGTGGGACCTTCTGAGCAGGGGCCCTTTTCCGAGAAAATAAAGCGGTAGTTTACTCAAAACTGGCTCGGTGTAATAATACAGAAAACAATATAGTTTGGATAAAATCATATTTTTTTTGGAAGACAGGGCCCCAGGTGGGCCTTCTGAGCAGGGGCCCTTTTCCGGGAAAATAAAGCGGTAGTTTACTCAAAACGGACTCGGTGTAATAATACAGAAAACAATATAGTTTGGATAAAATCATATTTTTTTTTTGAAGACAAGGCCCTAGGTGGGACCTTCTGAGCAGGGGCCCTTTTCCGGGAAAATAAAGCGGTAGTTTACTCAAAACGGGCTCGGTGTAATAATACAGAAAACAATATAGTTTGGATAAAATCATATTTTTTTTTGAAGACAGGGCCCTAGGTGGGCCTTCTGAGCAGGGACCCTTTTTCGGGAAAATAAAGCGGTAGTTTACTCAAAACGGGCTCGGTGTAATAATACAGAAAACAATATAGTTTGGATAAAATCATATTTTTTTTTTGAAGACAGGGCCCTAGGTGGGCCTTCTGAGCAGGGACTCTTTTCCGGGAAAATCAAGCGGTAGTTTACTCAAAACGGGCTCGGTGTAATAACACAGAAAAAAATATAGTTTGGATAAAATCATATTTTTTTTATGGATGGGGCCCTGAGGCCCTTTCTGGGTAGGGGTCCAGGTGACAACTGCTCACCGGTCACCCTGGTAAATCCGCCACTGTTATTCGTCGATGCACCAGAGGAAGAAGTAAGAATGCTGGCTGATATTGGTTAAACTTAAAGTATCAAGTAGGTACCTATTTCTCGAGATTTCCCTATTACGAACAAATTTTCGAGGTCGTACTCAAAGTTAGGTACTAGGGTGTGGCGATAAATACTTATTTGCTATTTAAGCGGAAACGATAGGTTACGTGCGGAAATAGAAATTAAGTCTGAGGTTATTCTCGTTTCTTTAACAGCGAGGCATAAAGTCGAGCGATTTTCTGGTTCGCGGCATTCTTGCGGCAACACGAGCTTCTTCTCATTGGGAGATAAAACCGCGATATTTTCGGACTGAAATCGAAGAAATAAATTTTTTCACCAGCCCGTTTTCACGGAAGATAAAAGAAACGAGAGCTTCGCCCGACCGTCGAATACGCGCACGTGGATCCACGCTTCAAGGTGAAAGAATAGGATGCGCAAAAGTTTCTTCTTGCTCCAAGGTCTTCCGCATGGTGCTTAGCTTCGACCAGCTCTTCTCTTTTAGCGCGCGTGTGTTTCGTTCAACACCATCGACGCCGACGTCGTCCATGCGTGCCGGCCTCTACGCCCAAAAAATGGCCAAAAAACAGCCAAAAAGGGCATAGAAGCAACTCATTTAGGGCATAACAGGTGATTGACCTTGATGCAGCGCGTGTAAACGACTTTTACATGACGTTTGATATTTTTAACGCACCTACCTGCTCTACGATTCTTCGAAACTTCGTTTAAAATCGCATAACTTTTTTAAAATGAATCCAAACGACCTGAGTGTTTTTGAGAAGCTAGAACGATTAGTTTGCTATGTGACGTGTTTCGTCGTTTTGAAAGAAAATGCACTTGGTCGGAATAGTAAAAGAAAAAAAAAAATAGTAAAGGTCGTTTTTTAAATTTTTTTTGTGAGCCTGTAATGAAAATTCAAAAGACCCGTTTGTAGATCCAAGTAAGTTGTATACATGCCTAAAATTTCATCAGAATCGGTTAACGTTGCTCTGAGCTATTGGAAAATACTGTGCGAGCGCCATCTACTAAAGTAAGCTCTGTAATCGGGTGAATCGCGTTACAGGACTGGTGTCACACAAGTATTGAAACAGTGCAATAATGTTTCTGTCGTTAAATAGTCTGTTAAATTTTACAAAATCGATCATCAAACAGTCGAAGTTCCCAATACTGCCAGTTACATGTGACAGCTAACCCGATTAGGCTGCTTTAATTTTCGCCACCAGATTGCGTAGCGGAAATAAGAAAATGCCAATAAACGCTTAAAGATCTCAGGATAAGGTCGAAAACGATCTTCTGCGATCTTTAAGCGTTCATAGCTCAGAGCAACGTCAACCGATTTTCATGAAATTTTAGTCATGTATACAATTACTTAAATCTACAAACGGGATTTTTGAATTTTCATTACAGGCTCGGATAAAAAAGTTGAAGACAAACACCCTTAGATACTATTTTCTTCGCTGTTACGAGCAATTGCATTTTTTTTCTTTCAAAACGACGAATCACGTCACTTAGCAAACTAGTCCTTCTAGCTTTTCAGAAAAACCCAAGTTGTTTGGATTAATTTTAAAAAAGTTATGCGATTCCAAAAAGCGTCCGAGTATTTTCGTTACTCACTGTATGGAAATGCTAATCGCGCCGTGTCTCTACAACCATATTTAACCGTGTCTGCCCTGCGATGCCGGTTGTGTAGTACTTTTACTCAGTAATTACCACAGTTTGCATACATAGTAAGGCCGCGTTAAAAACAGTCCGAATTGGTACGTAACTCGCAGTTTACAAAGGAGCAGGCGGAGCAGGAGGAGGAGTGGAAGGAATGTATCATCCGACATCGTAACAGCATACACGCGTACCTATAACAGTATTTAAGTGCACGTGTGGATCACAACATCGGTAGAGGAGCAAGATAACGCACACTTCTAGAGAACCGCAGACATAGGAATTTTGTAAAAAGGAGAAAGCCTTCGATAAGTTTGCGTCGCATGATGTCGTGAAACAAACGCGAGATTGCCACCGCTTGAAAACACGTTCTTATCGCCGATTCTAACGTTTACTATCGCTCGGACAGCTCGATCCCTTTTATTTGCCTCTAAACAGGCAGATAACTTTGTTTTTGTCCTGCGTCGTGAACTATGTTCGTCAGCGGAATGAATTAGAAATTCAAGGGGCGAAGACAGGGCGTGAATCCGTGGAGGTCGTCGACCGACGTACACCGACCTCTCCAGAATTTGTCCACCACACTTATTTCTGGATGTCGTTAAAGCTACTTCCCGATGCGCTTGCCCGGCGCAAAGAGAAACACACACAGAGGGAGAGAGAGAGGGGGAGAGAGAGAGATAGAGAGATAGAGAGAGAGAGAGAAAGAGAGAGAGAAAGGGATTCAGTTTCGTGTTATATCAAGGGCAACTGAACCTTTGTGAATCGACGGCAAATCCAGAGAAAAGATTTATCGAGGATTGCGCTCAACGAACCCATTCACGGCATTATCGATTCACGTAGCTAATCACATTCCTTTGAATGTGCCTTCTTTCCAGAACACTAGCCTCTGTGGTGTACCCGTTGAAATGGGACACCATACATCTTCTGACCAATTCATATCGGGCTCCGACAATACACGAGGAATGACTGAAAGAATCGACGCCAACCGGAGAAAAAGGGACTGCTGGATTGCGCAACGCGGCGCTTACTACATACATATACCTAACGAGTTTTTATGACTCACCGCGACGCGTGTGCTTCTGCCTCGCGGGCAATAAATTACTCCGACTAGAAAAATAAAAAGTCTGTTGTTTTCGCGTAACGTTCGCATCGCTAATACTCCTGGCTGCTCGGTGTGTCTAGGGCATGATTCATCCTTGTAGAATGTAGAGGGCTAGCAAAAACAGTGTTTGGCATGTTTCGCGCAGCTTGACGATTCGTTGCTCGGCCGCGTAGCAAATTCTACCTAAAGCTGATGAAAAATTAGACGACGAGCATCTCGCATTTGCTTTCGGCCAGATTACGGGCACGGACGTAATCTGCGTATATTTGGAGCGGTGATAAAGTCGGAACGTAGCGATGCCGAGCGGACGAAACGATTCTGAAGGTAGGGAACGACTCGTAGTGCTGCTGGTCGCTGTCGCACAATAGCGGTCACGCGGATGTCGCATGACGCAAAAGTGAAACTCTCGTGGATGGACAGGGACACCCGTGAACTTGCTCTAGAGTCCGGACAGAAGATTCGTAGTTCTAATTGCTGGAGTTGGCCTGGAACGATGACGTAGATTGTAACGGAGCGTTTGCGAGCAGACCAGGCCATCCTGCGGAAAAGAGCCAACGAACTTGCTTGACCCGTCACCCGAGAGCAAGGGTGGTACATCGACCACTTTGAATTGCTTCCCACTTTCCGTCCAATTCTTCAGATTATCCAACTTCGTCTCACTTTGCCGTTCCTCGCTGCATTTTGTCCGACTGCTTGAAATAAGTGTACCGAATTGGCACCGAGCACCACGCCATTAATCTCTCTCTTTTAGTGAGTTAGATTCTCGCAGAAAACATTGGATATGCTCTAGGGCTGCAACTGGTCGAATAATTTAATATTCGAATATTTTACAAGTATTCGAATGCTACGAATAAACTTCTAATGTTATTATTCGAGTATTTAAGTATTCGATCCACTATTTTTTGTTGAGCAGTTCACATTAGAGCTGGGACTATTTGTCGAATTTTTCGGTATTCGAATATTCGAATACTTCAGTTGCTCAGTTATTCGGTGAATATAATTTGAATATCCAAGTATCCAAATACTATTCGAATACTTAAATATTCAAATACTTAAATATTCGAATACTTAAATATTCAAATACTTAAATATTCGAATACTTAAATATTTGAATACTTAAATATTCCAATACTTAAATTTTCGAACACTTAAGTATTCGAATACTTAAATTTTCGAATATCCAGGTATCCAAATACTATTCGAATACCTAAACATTCGAATATCCAGGTATCCAAATACTATTCGAATACTTAAATATTCGAATATCCAAGTATCCAAATACTATTCGAATACTTAAATATTCGAATATCCAGGTATCCAAATACTATTCGAATACTTAAATATTCGAATATCCAAGTATCCAAATACTATTCGCATACTTAAATATTCGAATACTATTCGAATACTTAAATATTCGAATATCCAAGTATCCAAATACTATTCGCATACTTAAATATTCGAATAGTATTTGGATACTTAGATATTCGAATTATATGCGCGAAATAACTGAGCAACGGAAGTATTTGAATACCGAAAAATTCGACAAATAGTCCCAGCCCTAATATGAACTACTCAACAAAAACAGTGGATGGAAGAGATATGGATTATAGGGAAGTGGTAAAATCAGTCAGCCATAACCGTATGTGTACATCTACCTAATCATGCGCCTAGCCGCTTGAAAGAAACAGATACTGTGTATGGAAAGATAAGGTTATCAGGCCTCGCTCAGGATCGTATGCTAACTTCACCCTCGCCTTTCCCACACCGTGGCTAGATCCTTAAGGAACAGAGTCCCTATTCTTTGGCAATACGGCACGGCTCGGGCCGCTTGCCATCTCGAAACTCTCTCTTCATTGAAATTCAAAGAAGCAATCCTTCGGTATATTTATGTATACCCGATAGCTGGCTGACCCAACGCGGTCATCAGCCATCGCCCGCCGCTGGGGCTGTTTAGTCTCATTCATCCTCTCTCAAGACCTTACGGCCCTTACGCAGCCCAAGTCCCTGCAATAAAACCCTCGATGGCAGAACAGCACGAGGCTCCGCTCAAAAACACACTGACGTATTCGTGTATGTATGTCGACTTTGATTTAGTTGAGGACACAAAATCTCATTTCAGGCTACAGTGCACCCTAAAAATGGAATGTTGTAGATATGGCTACGGTTACGGCTGTGGGTCTTTCTGTCCCGATCAGTGCTGCCACTTATATAACTACCGAATTTACGACCGCCGTATCTCTGCCACGGATATCTAACCATTATCAGATTTACTCTGTAAGAGGATCTTGACTACGCATTGATACACATTGGTTTCTACGAGTCGTTGCGCAGTTTGGCTAGAAACCACGTGGCTCAGGGTATGGTAATGATAATGAAGAACGGAAAAGAGCCAATTACGCATCGAGGATGCTCGCGACGTGTACATGTGACACGGGTTCTACATATCTACTACTTAGGATCCGCTGTCGCGAACCAACTCGGTCCATATAATATAATAATGGTAAACATTTTTCATCCTTCCAGATCGTGAGATAAGATGAAATTGATGGTGCAGTGCGCTAGGGACTGTGCACCATCGTTGTATAACTTGCAAACGACGTTGCAGGTACGAAGGGGATGCTAGGATGCCACTGGGAGTGGCTTTCAAATTATCGCGGTCTATTCGCGAATATTCGATCGTCTAATTGTAAGTAATATATAAAGCAGAAAATAGGGTTTGTCGGTTTTTAAAAACCGGGTTTGAAAACCGATGTATATTTATAAATTTGTAAAATTCGAAAACCGGTTTTATATACTAGAATTAATATGCAGAAATGAATTAATTATTTAATTAAAGTTAACATTTTTGCTTGAAATCGCCTGGGACACAAGCATATTGTAGTAGGTAATAGTTTACTGTAAAACTAATCGTCATAGGTTCATATTTTCTGACGGAAAATACTAAATAGAATAAAGATTTATAATTTGGTACCACTGTAAAAGATTTATATTTTTTGCAGATTTTAGTTATTTTAGTTTTTTTTTTTCATTTGGTTTTGTATGCAGTCTATTTTATTGTTATATTTCTGTAGATCCATAAATATTAAATGAGCTCAAAAATAGTACGGATTTGTACGGATTTTAGTTAATTGAATTCCTTTTTATTTATTTGGTTTTGTATAGATAGAGTATATTTTATTTTGTTAAATTTTTGTAAATCCATTAAGGAAACTGAACATTTTAAAAATAAGTACAAACATTTATTTACCATTTTAATTATATATTTTTTGTGAAAATTCGGAAACCGGTTTAACCGGTTTTTTGGGAATAGTGGAATTCGAAAACCGGTTTAACCGATTTTTGGGAATAGTGGAATTCGAAAACCGGTTTAACCGGTTTTTGGGAATAGTGGAATTCGAAAACCGGTTATTTCAAAAGCCGGTTTTTGTAGAAATCCTAGCGGCCTAGCAGAAAGCTTCTAATACGTTTGTGTGCTTGTCTATCGCCTAAAAACTTTCTAACAGTAAACTCTGGGGTCACGAAATGTACCTCAGCTCATTAAGCTTGACCAATCCAGATGAATGTGCCTATTTCCGGAAAAAAAAATTTTAAAATTTTTTTTATTTATAAGATCAGAATCTAAATTTCGGGCGTAGCCGAGTATTGAAGCTAGTTATGTATAAGGTAGGTATTCTTACACAAGCTGTTATAATGAAATTTAGAGCTGTACGATAAATGAACCTCTACCAGAAACCGAAAAATGAAAGTTCTGTCTTATAGCTGCGAGGGTGGTCCGGCGGTCAGAAATAACGGCAAGGGTGACGCAGTGGCGACGACGACGAAGCAGGTCTTGAGTGGTGAGGTCGTTCTCTCCAAACGACACGCCAATGGGATTAAATAGCTGCATAATTCCTTGAAGATGATTGTCGATCGATTGTTGACCTTTTTTGTCCGGCACAAACGCATAACGGACCCTTAAGGAAGCGAACATGAGTTACGTGCGTGTTCGAGAAAGTACATAGGCGTGCTAGTTTCCGACATGCGCTATGGGACGAATTAGCCAGTAGGTAATACTCAAATACAAATTTCGATTTTCAAAGGTAAACATTATTACCACTTTTAGTTAACAAGACCGTACACTAGCGTACAAAAAAGTCACCACTATTTCGATTTGTTCTATTTTTGTTATTTTTTAGCATACATTTGGGACTGCTGCATAAAACCCCAATTAAAGTTGACTTAAACATATTTTTGGTAACACATTCTTGGGGCCGTCAAGGAAGTTACCACGTTTAGTAACTTAATAACTTTTTAGGTTGTCCTAAAAGCAAAAGGTGCCCCCCCCCCCACACGAAATATTAGATTGTTTTATTAATGTTCAGATGTGGTAACTTTTTGTTGGCTTTAAAAGTGTGCTGTCTTGTTTAATGTTATCTGGGGGCTTTGTTTGTTAGTTAAATAAATTCAACTGTAACTGGCTTTTAATTCTCTATCAGAATATGTATATTAGGCACATACAGCAGTTTTGAGTTGATATTGAAAAATATTAGAAGTAGGGAGGTTCGAGAAAGTGGTGACTTTTTTTGCCCGCTACTGTACATACGTATAGGTATCGCTGCAATTGTGTTGTGACATTACGCGACACCGGCGACATCGTTATCGATAAGCTTGTAAATAAAGGTCAATATTATCTTCGAAACGTTGGGAATGCAACGGATGTAAAGTGTATACTGTAGGGGAGAGGTGGGATGAAAGGGACATTTTCGTTTAGGACCAGATAGTAAAAAAGCTAAATAATCAATCGAGTTCTAATTGGTCACATTAGAAAGGCCAGTTATCTGGCTATAACAGTACACGGTCCTATTAAGCTTCCTCTCTATATTTACATGTCTTATTTTTCGCTTTCCAAAAATTGTGTTTTGTCCCTTTCGTAAATTGGCTGCATTGAAAGGGACATGGTATCCAGATATAGTAATAAAGAAATCAGTCACTGGTAACAGCACTTGGCAAAACGTTTCGAAAAAACATAAAAAAAATTGTACTTCGAAGCACGAAAAAATTCAACCGTGTATCAGCGCCATCTCTGAAATGGCAGCGACTTGCAGTTAGGCATGTTTGGGCATGCATTAGCGTTGCTACAAAATGAAAATACTTTCGTCGTGGGAAGATCCGTTATCTTTCAAATAATTGCAATGTCACTTTCAATACGTGTCCCTTTCATCCCCCCCACCTCTCCCCTATACGGACCGGCAACGTCGCAGTAACGAAGCCGTGGATTTGGTGCTGTCGAAGTGGTCAGGGAAACCGTTCGAATCCATTAGTCGTGTTTTACCGCAAGAAACGTTACACTCGCCATTATAGTCTATATTCGTCTCATATCGCTTTCATTTCCGCAACAACTGCATATGTATTGGTTCTTAAGGTTTTGCAGATTATGTGCGGAGAGCTCGCGACGGTTCACGATCCGTTTCATCAGCATGATCATCGGAATCGTAACGCAAATCGCGTTATTATACGTACTATCCGAACGATCGTTATCGAAAGTTGATTCTCACGGCTATTAAATTGCTGCGAAGAAAATAAGCATGTAACTCCTCGGTCGCCCCCGGTGTAGGTCGTTGCGATACGTGCCGGCTACGACTGCACGCTGCGCGCGCAACCTATCGGACCATGACGAATTACACATGCGGTTTAAAGTCCTGCCGAGTAGAGCGCCTAACGAGAGAATACAGGAATACGGCTAAGGTCGTGGCTGGTTGGGTCGCTTCGTAGTTCGTACACCGAACAGGACGGAAAGTGGAAACGTTTTGAAACTGTGAAAGGACAGCCTCAAGCCTGCCGTCGATCGATCGATCGAAATAAATATTTAAAATAGTTGCTGATGGTAATTGCGCGTATTCCAACGAAGCCAAGTAGCAGCAGGCGCAATCCTATCTGTATTCTGTACAATGACATTTCACGTGACGTTCGATCGGGCGCGTACATACAACTAAGTAGACGGAAGACGGAATACGTATATGTACCTAAGTCCTACCTCTATGTAGTATGTATGTACATGCCGAATAATCTTGCTATTCGAAACGTCATTTCATCGCGGTTCGTTCGCACCAGCTAACGAGGAATCGATCGTCCCCGTTGTTTACGTTTCGCGTTCTGCGTTATTGCTCGCCGAATGCTCGAGCTTCGTAGACGTTCGTGGCACGCTTGTACCTATGTATATATACATACGTACATAAGTACGGGAGACCGGGGCTGGTAGGCCAGTTTTTCAGTGTTTGTTTTTTAATAAATCATGTGGTCGAAATATCATTAAACCGGTTAGTATATTTGATAGGACATACATTTGGCTAGCTGATTAAATTATTGAAGTTGACTCAATGTGAGAACAATTAAGCTATTTTAATGTTTTTCTAACACCTTCCGTGCTGGTCAATCAGCCCGATGATCGGGGTTGGTTGACTTACAGTATGGGGTTGGTTGACTATAGGTACAATCGGTTAAGAAAATGTTATTAGCAATTTATCTCAGTTGTAATAAACTAACAGTGTCGCAAGAGTTGTTTCATTATAAAAGATTAATTTCTTTCTTTCATACTTTAATAAAAAACTGAAAGTTTTTTCAACTTCATCGTAAATTATAATCTATTTATAACATAATGAAATGTAAATAAAAAATAAAATTCGCTTTCCGAATAACAAGATAACAATTTGAGCATTATTAACGTTATTAGTCAAGCAGCCCCGACCGATAATTTTGACTTCAACAATCTATGGGCTAGGTAAGTACCGCGGAGGGCGCCGCCTAGCGGTCAATTTTTGGAAAAGTGGGATGATTAATTGAATGTACGACATGGTTGAATATAGTAGGGAAAGGAAAGAGGGTGAAATTAGCGGAAGTTTTAAATGTTTGAAATTAGTTAAACGATAAACTGCGTACGAAATTCACTGGACGGCCACGCAACAAGACGATGGCAATAACTTTATAAAATATTCGTAATAAAATCTTTCAATTTTAGTTACAACGTCCACTAACAAGGGAACATCCCGAACCCGGAAATTAAAAAAAATCTGAAACCTTGTGAATATGTAGGGAATTTCCTCCTGATTACAACGGAACTTTTGTTTGCTGCCTAAATTCACTGCCAAAAAAAAAATGCACGTCATAGTAGAACTGACTTCTTTCTACAGAAAATCGTTCCGCAGTAGAGCATACGTCGGCGCAAAGGTATTAACAATTAGTCATCCTACCCGTTGGGACGACCAGCCCCGGTCTCCCCAACATGCTTCTGTGAATCGTATCGAAGGAACAACAAGACTGTTCTTTCGGTGCAACATCTCGTAGGTATTATATCGCGCCGAAAATTCGTGACGAGAGCGAGAGCTAAGCTAACGTGCGAGATATTTATAACGATACGCTAAATGCGGGATTCGTGCCAGACGCGAAAGAGCGATTTGGATCCATTTCGTGGACGAAAATGACAATTTGCCCTGTTATAAAAGTCTTTCTATTTTCTGATCGTAGAAACAACAATTTCTATTTTTATCAGCCGTCTTTGCCTTTCACCGCAGCACCCTCGGTTTCGATTAATCATTACAGGCACGAGGTGCATTGATCTCCGTTGTAATTAGGTACTTAACTACAGCGCTTTCTGATTTCAGTTTACATGCCTGCTCACCATTCTTGGTCTACCATTATCGCACTGCACGTTAATTTAGCGACTCGAGGAAACCTGGACCACGAAGAAACGGCGAGTTTCTTTAAAAAATAATAGGGTTAGGTCTGGGTTAGGTCGGAGACAAGAAGGAATCGCAACGGACGATAGTTCGATCGCGCCACGTTACTTCAAATCCGTCGTAGCACGCCTGGGGCCATAAACACATTTGGATAGTTATTTCGAGACACGAATTCGACGCTTTTCTGCCTCTATTCGTGGGTAAAGAAGCATAGTCGCGCTGACGATAAAAGACCGTCGTGGGGACGTGCGAGCGCGGAGCACCGATGCCGATGCCAATGGAATAATGCGACTCGGAGAGAGTATATAAGTACTAAACGGTACCGCAACTACCAACTCTCTAGAGTTCAACTCGCTCGCGAGTCCAAGCCAGGCTTACGACGCGACATTCTCGACAACGAGACGACACGTTGGAGAATCTTTGCCGGTGAACTTGTAGATAGGCGCAGTTATGGCTTGTACGATCTTGCTGTAGATACCTACGTACAAATAGTATGTGTATCTGCATTTGTGGCTGTAGAAACGCTTCGTTATCCCGTGCGCATAATATCGTATACGCGGCAGGATATATAGTTTGTGCATCGTGGATACCTATATGTATATGTGTTTACCAGAGGCGAACGTGCCAGCCGGCTAGGCGGTTACAGATTTTGTCCCTCCGTCCTTCCGTCCGTCTATAAGTATTTACGTATATATGTAGACATGTGTGTACAAAGGTAGGCATATACTGCGGTATATAACGCACGCATATAACCGCTAGAAATTACGTCTCGGAGAGCTCGCCATTCGCGCCTTTACTTCGCTCTCGACCTAATTAGCGAAATGTACGCGAGCGAAGTATATGCAGCGGAACGTTGCCCCTTTTTCCTCCGTCGATGCACGTATGTATGATATAAGGTAAAAAAATTCCGCAGGCATCGAGGACTTTGGAAATTGCAGAATTTACCAAGCTTAGGGATAGGGACCGGCGTGATTCCACGCGCGATTCTTCGAAAATGTTTCAACGTTCTTGATTCGGAAAAGTTGAACGGTCAACTGCGAACTGGAAATTCCGAGTTGAAAAGTGTAACGAATGGTTGGAAGTTGGAATTCCTCGCAAGTTGGAGAATTTCCCGGGAAGGTTAGGCTCGGTGAATGACGTGCTCGGGTATCGATGGACCGATCGCCTCGCTGATGTTTTAGTGGGGCATCGTCGTTGGTATATAGTACATGTATACATTAGGGTGGCTCTTATTTAATTTTGGTAAAAATGTTTTCAACATTTTCTTCGGGGCACCCTACAGAATAGTTCCAAATAATTAAAAAAAAATCTGTGTAATGTTTGAGCCCGATCGGATAACGGGAAACGGTGCCCCTTGGTCCTTGAACATTTAAATAATTATTTAACAGCTCAAAATGTCGTTTTTATATAATATTCTCCAAGTTATTGATTATATGAAAAAATATGTAAAACAAAAGTTGTAGATCCGGACAAGGGGCGTCTTTTATATTGTATTACTTTTTCTCGTGCGACACACGGATTTCGAAAAAGTTCGAAAAACTGGAAAGAAAAAAATTTTCTTAAATTTTGAAAGTTTAAATGCTGCTTGAACACTTTTTATTGGTGAAGGTGAACAAATAATTGAATTTTTATTTTCGAGGAGTATTTTTTAAACATTTAAGAGGGAGCCATATACCGAAATATGCCAAAAAGATAAAAATGTTTTTTTCTTATTTTCAAAAAAATCGGACATGAAATATTGCACTTTTTAGGCAATAAGAAAGAAACTGTGAATCAAATAAAAAATCCGCGCTGCCAAAAACCTGAGTAATAGTGTATCCTACAGCAATGCAAAATTTGAAGTAAATCGGTTGAATAGTTTTTGTGTAATCGTGGAGTAACATGTTTGAAAATCATGATTTCGAGAAAAATGCATATGAATACCTCACTTCTGATGTCCAGATCTTCGATATTTTTGCGAATTTCGGTCCCAAATTTTCAGGAAACATTCATGACATATCAAACACTGAAAATACGGAATTTTTTGTATTTTTTGTCATATTTCGGTATATGCCCCTCTTAAATGATTAAAAAATAGTCCTGGAAAATAAAAATTCCATTTTTTCCCTTCATAAATAAAAAGTGTTCTAGAAGCATTTAAACTTTCAGAATTTGAGAGAAAAGTTTTTTCTCAGTTTCTTTTTACTTTTTTCGAAAACCGTTTCTCGTACGAGAAAAAGTAATACAACAAAATATGTTCCTTGTCCGGATCTACGACTTTTGTTTCACATATTTTTTTTAAATAATCAATAACTTGGAGGATATTATATAAAATCGACTTTTTTTAGTTGTTAAATAATTTTTTAAATGTTCAAGGGTGCAGGAGCCCTTTTGCTGTTATCCGATCGGGCTCAAACTTTGCACAGATTTTTTTTTAATTATTTGGAACTGTTCTGAAGGGTGCCCTGAAGAAAATTCAAAAGTGGAAAGTAAGAGCCACCCTGGTATACATACATATGTATACGCAGTTTTTTTTCAAACAGGAAGAAACGAGCAGAAACGGCCAGAGACGAGATGTACGTATCTCTTTCCAGATCAGATACTGGACATATATGTATAATTCTCTTTCCGGCATACGCAGCATTGGGTTATCAGCGGAGGCACTGATTGTAACTCGGCCATGATCAGCTTGTAGAGTATACTCAAAGAAGAACCGTCTGACGTGGAGGCCAACGTGAACAGCTAAACTGCTGAACTGCTAAACGCACGATGCAAGGATTGGCTCGATTACAGATTCCGTGCAACGTGCAACGCATTGCGTTGCCCCCAAGCTACTACTTCCCCCTCTCGCGACCAGCGTGAGCGAACGAGCGAGAACGTTCGTTCAATTGTTCCACGCTGCTCACGTCCTCGCGAGTCACGCGAGTCATCGCGTCGATGCATTCTTTGCTTTGCGTTGCATTCGGGATTTCATTCAACCACGTTTCTACGAAAAACAAGCGATACCTACCGATCGCGAAGAAACGCGTGTCCTTTTCATCCGAAACAGATCCGTGAATTGAGTGTTCCATCGACCTTTTAAACGCTTCTAAAAAATATTTAGTCGACAAGATTTCTTTGCTCCGTGGTCGGACTCGGTAACTTGTTTTCGTTGCGAGCTCCTTGTTGACTGTTTACTATTGGTAGGACGTTTCGGCATTCGGCGTGCAGCAGTACTTATTACAGAAGCTCGCGCAAACATTTGATAAATAATCAGCGAATGGGGAACATTTGCCCACGTCGCTAGGTCCACACACGAAGCTGCTCGCCGAATGCCGAATGTGTGCTTCCGCCTTTACGTGCTATGCATATGTAGGAAAGTCAGACCATGGTTTTCGAACTTTTTATACGTACAGGCTACAGAGGACACGTGTCCGCCAGACCCGGCCAGCTTTACAAGCCGACCTTTTTCGACTCATTTCGAGTCGGGCAACCGTCCCCTCGCGGATAACGTTCTCTATGGACGTGTTTCTGCCACTCGTCGCGCTTTTCAAATTCTCAAGGGCTTTTCTTTTGTTGCTTTCCGTTGCGAATTGTTCCGAGGTACAGCTGACCCCGGCATGCTCGGCAAATGTGTCGTTCCTACTTGTAAATTTCGATGACGGTCGAAAGTTTTCAAACGACCAACAGTATCGTATATATAGGTACTATGCTTGTCGCGCAAATCATTTAATAACCTCGAAGCCTTGAAAATCGTGAGATGTGAGAAAAACAAAGCGCATACATCCTCGCTGCGTCTTCTCGTTTCGTTGTTTATTCGCTTTTACTGTTTTTAGTGTAGTGTGCAAGCAGAACGGTTTTATCACGGGGATCGTGTTTCGCGCAATTCGTCGCTTCTATACGACGAACGCTGACGCATGCTAATCCCCGCTCGCGATTACATATCTTCAAGTCTGTTAACTCGGTTTACGAGTTCCTAACGATCTGACGTTTCCTTCGAAATATCCGAGACGGATAAATACACTGCCCGTTGTCGAACGTGATTTGTTTGCTGTTTATCTTAACGCCACCCGAAGAATTAAAAGGCAAAACTTTAGATTTACGTCAAGGATTTTTCCAAGCTTTGCAGCCACGATCGTAGAGCTACGCGCACACACATGGGTATACATATTGTACGTATTTCGATACTCTTGAGAAATGCCAATGATTGGAAGCATTCGGATTCGAAGTCGTGTCATTTCAATGATTCGAAGCTCAAGATCGAATGAAACCGTTAAAACTGTTACAATTAATTACGAAATGACAGTAGTTTTTGTAGTGGCAAATTTAACAGGGCCGCCGGTGAGCAGTTGCCGCCTGGGACCTGCCCAGAAGGCCCCCAGGGCCCAATCCTTAAAAAAATTATGATTTTATCCAAACTATATTTTTTCTGTACTACTACACCGAGACCGTTTTTATTAAACTCCCTCTTCATTTTCCTAAAAAAATGGGCCCCTCCAAAAGGCCCCCTAGGGCCCCATCCTTAAAAAAATTATGATTTTATCCAAAGTATATTTTTTCTGTACTACTACAACGAGACCGTTTTTAGTAAACTACCTCTTTATTTTCCTGAAAAATGGGCCCCTCCAGAAGGCCCCCTAGGGCCCCATCCTTAAAAAATTTGATTTTATCTAAACTATTTTTTGTTCAGTACTACTACGCTTAGCCCGCTTTTAGTAAACTACCTCCGCATTTTCCCGAAAAAATGGGCCCCTCAGAACGTTTGCCACCTGGGCCTTTTTTCTTAAACCCACCACTGAGTTTTTGCAAGAGAACAGTTATATGTACAATGAAGTGTATTCACTGAAACTTTTATTCGATACATTTTTGCATAAATAGGAAAATTTTATTTTCTTGGAGGTAGAAAATAGTTGCAGGTTGAATGTGGACGTTCATTCTGCTTGGAAAAAGTGAAAGTTGTTGCAAGCAGATTTTCCGTTATGGGGTACATACAGTAGGTACATATATGTAGGTTCGAACTTTGAAGTTGAAACCTTGTACCGTTCGGCCAAGTTCTGTACAAATATTTGTAAGGATAATGCTTTTCTTAAAGTTAACAAAAAAATGTGTTAACAAATAATTATGACTTTTTATGTTTTACTTTGAAAGTTAAAACTGAACTTTTACAACAGTGTTGAAGTGTTGATGTGCAAAGTTAGCTGAAAATAGAGAAGAAATGATTTGAAAATTAAAAGTTGAGTAAATAAGTTTTATTTATAGAAGTTAACAGTGTCATTCGATATCTGCTGGAAAGAATTGACATTCAGAATTCAGAAGACTCACGGTTCATCGGTACATAAGTATACGGATTTAATTGACGTGAGCGGTTTGTCGGTAGTTGGCAACTAACGACACTCTTCTGACCATCCGCAATAATTTCTCGGTTGACGTGCGATTCTCCACGCTCTCCACCTCCACTTCCAACTCCTCCACCCTCCTCGCCCCGCACCCCTATCGCCGTCCTAGACCACTCCTCATATTGTACTCTGCTTGGACTAACAACAGCACGTACCGTGCAGCTTACCTATGTATGGGTACAACTACTTACCAACTAGACGCTGTCTATGTATGCATATGTACCTACGCGATGCATCCAACAGTCAACACATGCAGATGCGTGTGCTTCGACATGTGGAAACGACCGCGCCGAGCCGTGCCGCGCCGCGCCACGCTGCACGATGTCTCGATCGGCTCTCGCATACTCGCTTTTTGTCATCTCAATTCTCGTCTCCATCTATTCACGTGCTCGCGGGTGTAACCAATCATAACAGCGCATAGTTAAAAAATTTACACTCTATTTTATAGTCTTTCGAGTAGTTACTACTTCGACGTAATCGAGGCTAAATTATAATTCGGAAAGAGACCGCACACTGGAGCGCATAATACTGTGGGGCGCTGGGTTTACCATCTACCTACCGCATAGAACGTAGAACATCGATCGATAGTACCATAGAACAAAGAACCAGCCGGTGTAATTTCAACAATAAAGAATTGTGTAAATATTGTAGTGTGTCGCTGCTCGCTTCTACGAGGCGAATAGCAGCGAAATGACTGCCACGTTTTATTAAGAATTCGATTGGAAAGTCTCCGTTGCGTACAAAGAAGAATCACAGATACGTACACGCGATTCGTATCGGTTGCATGTATGCCTCTTTCAAGTTTCAAGGGAACGCGTTCTATAAATATGCTTGCGCGTCGGAAAAGGATGATTGTGTACGGAAAATATGAAAATATGTTTCAACGACCTCATGCCCTACGCTACAAGGAATTCTTTGGTCGAGAAGTCGTGATCGCGAATTCGCGATAGTGGAGTGAAATGCGAATGATTCGAAGGGGAATGTGACCTTACATTATCCTACTTTTTTTTTCCTATTCAATCGACAGCGGGGAAGCGCATGTAGGCATAAAATAAATCGCACGCAGCTGACATCAGTTAAGCTCGTTGAGGTTATATACACGTATGTATAGTGTGTGTGCATTGTACATATATGCCACTAATGACGTAGTACGTACGTGTACACTTTCTTGATAAATACTTCTAAGCTTCATCTACGTGTATGCACCTTGAATTATTTTGCCCTAAAACCGACCGTTCGTAACCTAATAAGGTACCATCGTTGTTTGGCCCGATCAGTCGTACGTGCATGTGCGTTATTTAAACGATAAATTAATGTGAACGACGGAAACTCTTTCTTCAGCCATAGCTAAGCTAATCTAAATTTAAATAGGCTTCGTAAACTATACACGTTCTGAATATTCCAATGAATTTTACATAGGAATAGAGGAATAAAAAGTTCGTGCTAGTTTCGATAAGTGAATTTATTATTAGCAGTCGGCTAAAACAGCTTATAGGGCAAGCTGATGTCAGCTGCGTTGCATACATATGTATATTTTTTATGCATGTGTGTCTGCTTGAATTTTTCTGACTTATTTCAGTGTCGCTGCATGACGAGATAAACATGCACCCAGTCACGTAGCACAAATTAATTGTTCGAGGAACCTTCAAAACAAGACTGTCGAGAATAAAAACGACAACATCGGGGAGGCGGCATCTGGCAGTGTGTTGCATCATGTTGCATGGCGTAGTGTGACGTGGTGTGGTGTGGCGTGGTGTGATGTGGTGTGGCATGCTCCGTCGCGGCACGGCACGGCGGCGCGCGACGCGGCACGGCGTACGTGCCGCCGTTCAGGTACATACTATCTATGTACTTACACACATATATATTCAGCCCTGACCGACTTTCGTGTCTTCGACCGATACGGATTCTACTATGTTCCTGCCCCATCCTTCCTCTTGTGCTCCCTTATTTTCTCGCTACTTCGATCAATCACGTGTTTTTCATTTACACCAACGAGATACAATTCCCATTGGAAGCAGTGAATGGTAAATAGCGTGTAAAAAATATGAGACCGGCCGTTCCTCGGAAGTGTTTTTCAAAGGTTGCTTTGTCAACGCGAGGCTTGGGAAGAGAAAGCGATCGACACTCGGGGATGTGATAAATTAGGCCTTTCCGGGGACTGCGTCGGAGCCAGAATGAGGGAGGCTTTTGGCCGTTTGGCGACTGCGACGCAGGAGGCATTCGGAAATACATATATGCATATGTATGTAGATGTACATATATGCACAGAGAAGAGGAAATGCAACAACATAGTATCTTCTCTTTCACGTAGACATTCCTCTGCTACGTTTCTTTTTTACTTGACTAACTATAGGCAGATAACGCTTGATTATCGAATATGAAAAACGAATGCAATTACGTAAATGTATTTAGAAGACATTCGAGCCTTTATCTGTAGCTACCGCAGCGCATCGATTCGTTCGGCCACTTTTACTTACTGTATCGAAGCTAAACATGTGACGACTTATCGATATAGTGAACGACCAGAACGACGAACGTGTTGATCGACCGAGCAAGTCAAAAGAAGTGTCATTGAATTTTTTCAACTGGAAATGATACAATATATCATAATGATAAATGGCGTTGGTGCGTCATTTGCACTTAACCGCGAGGCAAACATATTTCTTTCGAATAATAGTTTCTAACTAATTTTAGAACGTGTGTCAATAGTCAACACAGTTCTGTATCGATAGTTCCGTTGCGTTCGACTCGTAATTCTCGACAACGTCACGTGTATACTTTTAATAAGTCTGTACGTGCATAGTACATTATGTATAGGTTAACTGCACGTCGAAACGACTTGTATTTTTAAGTCTCCACTGTTTATTTCACGTGTGATTCATACGTACGTGAATTTTCCGTGACAAGATTTATGTAATTTCTTTTCCACTTCGAAACCATGCCGTCGAAATAATACGCATGTCTTGTTGGAACTATTACACGATAATGGGCTGTCGATAAAAGTAGGCTCGTAAAGATATTGTTAAGCGTCCGTGCATTGTTACGCTTGCGATTATATGATTCGCTATGCAAACATCAAGATTTAGATTTCGCTTGTTGCAACTGGGTGTTCAGAGTATTAATCGCAGCTTGGAATTATACTGTTCCAAGCGGAATGTTATCTGCAGAAGCATGCACTTTAAGACGGACCCAAAAGTTGCCGCACTGCGAGACAAATTATTGTATTGCGATTATTTGGATTTCGAACAGCTGAAGTTGTTATGTACGAAGCGGCGATATAGGCAAATCCAACACATCTGGTATAAAAAAATGATGATGAAGAAGAAGCTAGTCGGCGACACCGCGCTCAGCGTCCTGTTAGATAATACTGCCGAGGAGAGAGATATATCCTCTCAGGAAAATGAGGAAGAACGTGAGAAGGTGAGGACAGAAAATGGGAAACCTATATACATGCCATACGCAAGGGTAGATTCGTACGAAACCACCCATGACGAGAAAAATAGTACTTCGCCTCTGTTGAACAAAGATTACAAAAACTTGTATGAAAAATACTTGGAGGCGAAGAAAAGCTTATCTGGAAGCGAAGGTCAACTCTCCTTCGATGATTTCTTGGAAGTTAATTCGAGCAACTCGGTAGCAAAAGCAGAGTGGTGGAAAGTTCCGCCAACTTGGTTGTCTGATTTCGAGCAATACGACGATACTTTAATGAAAACGGAGAACTACGATTGTTACGGAACGCCAGACCCTCTGTCGAAGATCAGTTCTGTACCGTGCGGTGGATGCGGAGCTTTATTGCACTGCAAAGACCCAAGGGTTGGTGGTTACGTACCATCGGAATTGTTTTTACGGGGAGACAGCGAAGAATTGAAATTTCTCACCTGCCAGAGGTGTCACTTTCTAAAAGTATACAATGCATCGCTAGACGTGAAAGTATCGGTGGAAGATTATCCAGAGCTGTTAAGCGTAATAAAAAGAAGAAAATGCGCGATTCTCTTGCTGGTCGATCTAACCGACTTTCCTTGTAGCATTTGGCCGAATTTAAAGAGCATCATGCATCCTTTTACGCCTATCTTCCTGGTTGGAAATAAAGTCGACTTGTTGCCCAGGGATTGTCCCCATTTTTTCGACAATGTCAAGAAGCAATTGGTAGATACCGTAGTGGACGTTACGGGAATAAAAAGAGGGAACGTTACGCATGTCGCGCTCACGTCTGCGAAAACTGGATACGGCATAGAAGAACTGATAAATAAATTGCAATACAAATGGGGATACAATGGTATACAAGTTTCTGTTAAATAGCTTTAACCCTTCGTTGGGCGCGCTCTTCGGACTTGCACGAGTGGGCGCGTAGCGGCTTTTACATCGCAATCGGAGTTCTCGTTGTTTCACCTTTAAATTTTGACAATTTTAGGTTTCACGGAAGAAAATCGAAATTAGTTGCTTAATAATATTTTATTCAAAGAACATAGAATATTAATGGCGATGAAGATAATAAAAAGGAAATTAGTCCACATCCATGTGCTGCTCGTTTTTACAGTAAATATACGAAATATAAAATTTGCGGCTAATTGCCGCGGGCGCGCCCACCAAAGGGTTAATCACCCAAAGGTTTCTCACAAGGAGAGGTTCCTAGGTGTCCGCCCCTAATTGTTTTGAATTTAGGATATGTTTTACAGGACCAAAAAATAAGAAATGCGTGTCTTTTTATTTCTACCCGTTTACATGTTTCGGGGGTGAAACCACCTCTCAAAGTTCATAAGGGTTACAAAATTGTGTTAAGTAAAACTTCATATAAATTTCATTTGCGTCATAATTATCCAAAAACCAAAGCAATCGAAGACGAACACCTGAAAATCTTATAATTTTGGGGGTTGATTTCACCCCCTAAATATGAAAACGAGCCGATATAAAAAAAACACGTATATCTTATTTTTCGGTCCTCTAAAACATATCCAAAATTCAAAGCAATCGGAAGTGGACACCTGGGAACCTTTCCTTGTCAGTTCTTCACCAAGTGTCAATTGCCGTTTTAACGAAACTAAAGCATTTATCTACGAACGGTGAGAGCGCATAATTTTCGAATGATTGATGTTACAATCGTGTATCCTTTAGAATTTATTAGTTCTGCTTCAAATCGTTATGTAAAAGTTGTTTAAACCACAAATAACTAGCAAGTTATTGAAATTTCAGGAGACGTTTATTTAATCGGATGTACAAATGTTGGAAAGTCATCCATGTTCAACACGTTATTACAATCCGATTACTGTAAAGTGCAGGCCGTTGATCTGGTGCCTCGCGCGACGATATCTTCTTGGCCAGGAACAACGTTGAATTTACTGAAATTCCCTATTTTAAATCCAAACTCTAAGAAACGGATGTTGAGGATGAAAAGGTTGCAGGAAGAACAAATTGGTAAAATGTCGGAGTCACAGTACAGAGATTATCAGCTTAAAACGACGAAGAATATGAAATACGCGATCCTAGAAGGTGGTAGAGAGTCAGCTAAGTAAATGTACATACATACGTATATATTTTTTAAATGCAAAGTTTCTTACGCGCATGTTTTCGTAGGCTCTGTCGGTAGAACGTTTACTGGTCGATCGGATGAGGATGTTAAAACCGATCCTTTCTCGGAAATGTCACACTCAGCCATGATGAGAAAAGTTGGTCTCGACGAATCTCGACCAGAGTATAGAGAGAGTCGTTGGTGTTACGACACTCCGGGTACCCTTCAGCAGGATCAAATACTGGATTTGTTAACGACCGACGAGCTAATGGTAACTTTACCGGAAGGAATAATATCACCGAGAACGTTCATTCTTAGACCATCAGAAACCGTGTTCGTAGCTGGCATGGGCAGATTGGACTTCGTGGAAGGAGGAGACCTTTACATCCGGTATTTCATTCGTCTTACCGCATCTGAACAGCCTTAAACGTTTCGAAACGTCTATACTATCCAAATCGCTTGAAAACTCGCCGATTTCTTCACTCGAACTTTCAAGAGTTCTTCCGAGTTCACATTCAATTTCCGTACGAAATATCCTTAGCAGCGTAAACCCCGATTTCGCTTAGCGTTAAACATTCCTTTCCAACAATTGCGTGTTATTTTTTAAATAGGTGCACGCTATTTACAAGCAAAGAGCTACCAATTACGATGTGTAACACCGCCGATGCGGACGATCTTTACGGTCAGTTGATAAATACCGAAGCGTTCGTTGTGCCGGCTAATGATCCGGAACGATTAAAAGTATGGCCGAGACTGGAGTCGAAGGAAGTGACGGTGACTGGCGTCGACAGGAACGAATCCGCCGCTGATGTCGTACTGTCTAGCATAGGTAAATTTCGTGGTAATCTCGCCGGAAACGCAGAGTCAAATTGCGTATCGATATACGTGTATATAATTCTATAGGTTGGGTCGCGATCACACCTCACGACCAGCAGACGGTTACTCTGAGGGCTTGGACGCCCCAGGGACGTGGTATTTATTTACGGACTCCAGCGTTGCTGAAGAAGTCGGTAGCTCTCCGTGGCTTCAAACTAAAAGGAACTCCGTTGTACTCGTTGGGATGCCAAGTCTACGTTAAATAAAGCACGCTTCAAACTTTTCTACGTATGTAACAAGTACATTTGTTTCTGTAAAAGAAATCGACAAAGCTTGATTTATCTGCAATGGATGTTGCCCGGTGAAAACGTTGAGATGTAGGTATTTATTTTGTGGATTTTTAGACAATTTACGTTACGACGACAATCACTCACGAAACATTTCTAGGATTACGGTATCAATCATATGCTTCCTGTGCACGAACTTTCGCCTGTTTGTACATTCGTTTGTAGAATCGTTGCAGACTCTTGTAAAAGCCTTGGTTCGCTTCGTTTTCACCTCGCGCGTAAAGAGTATCGCACCCTGAAACACTAAAGTTTCGGTTTAAACGTTTCAACTGTTCTTTGCTTTACCAACAGTTCACAGACTCTATTACAGGACATACGCCTTTGCTTTGCAGTCTTTGTCGGTGTAATAGAATTTTTCCCGAAGGTATCGGGCCTCTCTTTGCATTCTGTAAAAGTGTAAAGACAAGTTTTAATCGGCAACGTTTGAGAAATGACGAAATCCTGCGTTCAACTTACGTGGCACAGATGCAACAGCGACAGTTATCCAGCAAGTGTCCGGCTCGATCCGCAGATTCCACATCTTCCAGATACTCGTCGCGCCGATCAAGGTCGCGATCGATTGGCCGTTGGTCGTTTAATACACTGCATTCGCAGGAAAAGTAGCATTTATATTTGGAGCAAACGGGGCAGCTGTCGAAGATATGCGTGTCCTGGCAAGTGGATGGTACTGGGTAGTGAGTTTGTTTCGCGTTAATATCGCGTAGACACTTTGGCCTCGGTTTCGACGGATGGTAGCAAAGGTTAAGTCGAGAGTCTTGGCCTGGACACGAGTTTTCTACGTTGCACCGGTACCTCGTGCTGAAAATGCAGACAATTGGTGGGGGTCCCGACTCTCCCGCAACGCCACCACGTTTTACTTACGGTCGACAGATTTGAACTCGAGGCTTTGCTCGACTGTGACAAACTCTTCTTTGCCTGATGATACCCTGAACGGGTCGCCTCCTATGAGCGCAGGGTGTTCGCTAAAAAGAAAGCATTGCTTACCCTCTAATAGTTATTGCCTGCACCTACTCTAATCACTTACTCTCTTACCTGAGAGTTGATCGTTTTCGGATTGACCACGTACGCTCCGCTGACTTTCTCCGCGCAAACGCCCACTACCTCCTCTATCACCGTTTTGGTTGAGATCTCGATTTTGGGCGCTATAATACCCTGAAACGGTCGGCCAGTCGATTAGCAAGGGAACAGGATGCTGCAGATACCTAGGTACTAACAGGAAAATATTTGCCAGGGTCCATAAGCAGGTCTACGTCCACTCCGGCCAGTAAACCTTTGTAATTGGGCACTGGGTACAGCACGTCCGCCAAGTTGGTTTCGAACGAAGCCAACACGATAGCCCGGTTGCAAGGGCTCAGCCACTGTATCAATTCCGCGTAGAGAAACTCTTGCTCCAAACTCCGTTGCAACTCTGTCAAACCACCAGCCAGCCGTGTGAACGTTTTCTTAAAGGTAAACTGGTTGTGAAATAATAGTGGAAAAATCGGTGATACTCTGTGAGATTCTAGGGTGGAACCAAGGCTGGTCATTCGCAGCGCTACTTTCCCGTTAGGACACAGCCATACTCCGGGGCACGTTATCTGAAACATGGTTTAATCTAAAATGATAGATCATCGATCGGCCGAGGATCATATTCTATAGTGATCCTCCAGAGAGTGTTCGGCACAGAGTTAGGAGCAATGGGGCCGCAGTGAATGAAGGGGGAAACACCTACAGGAGTGGTGGTTGTGTGCATGAACTGCGCCTGCGTCAGTCACGCACACATTACCACCACTCCTATAGGTGTTTCCCCCTCCATCACTGCGGCCCCATCGCTCCTAACTCTGGATCGGCATAACCGCAGCCATTTGGGGCAAAACCGGAAATAAACATAACCTAAACGTTTATCTATCTCTTTCTATCAGTATTTCTCTCTCTCTCTTTCTGTCAGTATTTCTGTCTCTTTCTTTTTTACAGTTTCTTTCTCTGTCTACTTCCGCTTTTGCCCCAAATCGCGGCAACCAATCAGCGACAATACACGTTCTTCCGATCACTGCCTAGAGGATCACTAATCGTCTACAGTTCTACACGTACGGCGTGCAGGTCCAGTTGCACTTTCACGCAGAAACCTCGTCCTGCCATGACTGTCACCGCCAGTTGTCACAGCACGCCACACTATCTTTTCGCCGGTATCATTCTCTTGGTTTCGCCCATTTAATAAACTTTCGCTGGCACGACCAAGCGAACAGCACCGTGAATCACCGACTTTTTAATTTCTCCGGTAGACGCGCGCCGAACACTCTGCCAAGAGATCCCAGACCCTGTTCGAAAAAACTCTCCTCGGATGAACGTGGACGCGCGGTTTGCGAGTCTATGCCATCTTGAAGTGGGACCACACCGCCGTTGCGTTCGTTGCCAGGAGACGGGAATGGCACAACATCGATATTGAATTTTACCGACGCGAGTGCGACGATCGCTTCGGCGTGCTTCAGTGGACGCGGCGCCGGACGGAGGAGGCGGATCGCGCGCGCAGCCACTGCCCACTTTCCGTTGGATGGCTTGAAGGTGAAACGCCACAGGACGTTAAAGCTTGAACGGCACTCCGACAAACTTCTCCATTGGTAGACCTCTGTTAATGTGACGGATTCGCAGCTCAGCCGCGATAAAGTCCGCCTGTGTCCTGGGGAAACATAGCCTCGGATCTTTCGTCGGAGGTGTCAGGGGTTCCGAGAACCAGCCGTATCTAGCGACGAGACGCGTAAACCTTCGTCAGAAACGGAAAGACGTTGCGTGTGGTCGAGCGTAGTTACCACTATGCTCGCAAGTGGTCGTACTCCATGTTAACCGTAGGTGGCCTGAACGTGTAAATATCCGTGGGCAGCAAGATGGTGCGCCTCGCGATCAAGTCGACGTAGTCCTGGCGAACTTCGGACAGCGGGATCACCTCGTGCTTCGCGTAAAACTTACCGGTCGGAGGTATCGTTCGCGCGATGGGCACGAACTTTTCTTGCAACTTTATGTACTTCTTCTCCGTCTCGAATACCTCGGTGTAAAATCGGAGCTTTATAGG
Organism: Andrena cerasifolii; assembly: GCF_050908995.1. NCBI lineage: Eukaryota > Metazoa > Arthropoda > Insecta > Hymenoptera > Andrenidae > Andrena > Andrena cerasifolii. Next base: position 15,636,722 of record NC_135119.1, on the reverse strand, counting down.
ATTCATGACGCCGACAGGGTTTTCTCGAACGAGTCGACAGAGTTGGCCGCGAATGAATTGTGATTTTCGTGCGTGCCGCTGAAATTTTTGTTAACCGCGGAAAGAAGTCGGATTGCTTGGCCGGATACGTGAAAATTTCGCGTGCGCGAAAAATACGAATGTCGACTGAAGTGATCGTGAAAGTTTGAGACGCGACGAGCGCGAGTGCCACGGAATGCTAATTGGTAGTGCATAGGAAACGTCCAACTCGAGTCGATCGTGTTCCAGTAAACTTGTCGCGAGGGGCAAACGTTGAAAGAGGGTAATAACACCGTTTGAGTATCGATGTTTATTTTAAAATACGTATATGAATAGAAAACGCATACATAACATGATAACAAGCGGAAGACCGTGGCTGATCAGTCAGTGGGTTCCCATAGCTGCAAACATCTCGCAACATCTCCAGCGATTTCAAATTAAGACGAAAGGGGTCGGGTATTCGAGTAGGTGCCTACTGGACGCATCATCGACGCGGCGAGGAATCGAAGTAGCCGTCACTTTTTCCTTTCAGTTTCTAGCGCGCGCTGGAAACGCGGTGCTCGATGAGTATGGAGGTGGCAGTCCTCGGTCAGCATCCTCGTTCCTGCAGCGCGATGGTCGGTAGCGCCTACGACTAGGCCTGCTCGCTACACTCGCTACTGGATGTCGCACTTGGTGAAAATCCAGTGGCCAGCGTAATCTGCTACGATGCTTTTACTTATATCTCTATAAATACTGGAGCCAAGATCATTCTGCGAACATTCGCGCGTTTCACGGTCGGAAGAGAGAAGAAACGGACGCACGGTAGGCTCGCGACTGCACGCATACACAGAGATATGCGCGCACGGAGGATCGGTAGTACATACATCCAGTGAATGTGGCTCGCACTAGCCACGAGTAGACACCTTCTCGAAACTGCGGTTTCTCAAGAAGAAGAATTTAAGTAGTTACTTTTACAAGACACACTTCTACGTAACACAGGAATAATAATATTAATAATAGTAGTAGTAGTAATGATAACAGTAATAATAATGGTAATAGTAGTAGTAGTAGCAGCGGTAATAATAATAATAATAATAGTAATGATAACGATAATGATAGTAGCAGTAATGATAAAAAAACAACGATTGCAATCGCGTGGTTGTTGGATTTATGAAAGAAACTCTGCAACGGTAAACGATAGTTTAACGACACAACAGCAATCATTCCTGCGAATCTACCTATTCAGTAGATTGCAACGGGAGCAAGCGGTAGTCGGTAGACGCATGTTTCGTCAATGTCGAGGAAGGGCAAATGAAGTCGTTTAGGCTGTTTACTCGATGCGTCCACCGTTAGGAATTCATTTACAGTCGCTTTCCGAAAAACATCGCTGGTAACAGACGGTACAACAGTGGCGAGCTAGGCGCGGTATAAAATCTTTGGTAAAGTTACAGTTGCGACGTTATCGACGGGCGTCGACGCGACCACAGCTGGTATCGACTAAATTAACAGACTAGAATAAAGTCGGTGTAATCGTTGAAAGACCAACCATCTTCGATAGTAGGTTTATATTCGTAAGTTTTTTTTTTTTATTCTAAGGCGACACAGAGTCGAATTCGGTAGTCTCGTTGCGTGTCGGTTGACGCGGAAAATAAATAATCGACTCGTCCCGTGTATCGTTGAGCTCTGATCGATGGTAGATCGACGTTTTGTTTTCTCGATCGATAGGCCCGGATCAACGGACGAACGCTCGCGCACCGCAGCCTTTACGCGGAAAGGTAGGTATCTGGCCGGCGATTAAGTTTACGGCCGACTTAGCTACAATCGGCGGCACCGGTGCATGTCGGTTCCGCGGAAGTCGATGGCAAGTGTTTAGTTTCGCTGTTGCTCCTGAAAGTGGAAGGAGAATTACGTTGGAGGAGAAAACCGCGAACTAGCGTTCCGCAAGTTGGGAGGGGCGATTCGATAAAGCCAGCTGTTACCTTCTCTGCTCGCTGGATCCGTGTTGATCGGACTGCTCTGCGAGCTCCGAGCTTGCGCTGCTCTCCGCGTAAGCTTTGCGTTTGCTCCCATGGAAATGGAGATCCCCCACGTTCCCGTTGTAGTATCCGTTCTCGCTCCTGTTCAGATACTCGCTGGAAATGGGCGACCTCCTAACCGGCAAGTAGTCCGAGCAGGTCGGGGCCAGCAGCTCCTCGTAGTATTCCACGGTCTTGGGCTCCGAGACGGTGGCGCTGCCGTATTTTCTCGGTAACGTCGACGAAGGGAATGCGGTGGCGTGGCTGTCGGCCGCGGTGTCGTTGAGCAAGCTCGAGAGTGGGGTCCTGTAGTTTCCGTAGCTCCCTAGATCGCTGTCCACGCCAAAGTCGGCGCTGTGATACTTCGCCCTGGACGCGGAGAGGTCGAACGTGGGGGACCTGAGGTACCTCCTTAGCGGATCGTACGAGGAGGAAAGTGGAGGTAGATGCTCGGTCGGCGACTTCAGGTCGGTGACGTACGGTGTGGAGGCGCTGGCATCGGAGTACAGCTTACAATTAGGTCTCTCTAGGGACCTATTGCGGCCGACTCCTACGTTTTCGTCACCGTACAAGTTGTAGCCCCTGTCTCCGTGCCTGGTCTTGGAGGCGGCTGCCAAGCCGTAGCCGGTGGCTCCGTACTTGCTGCGATCGCGGTTCTCTCGGTGTCCACTGAAGCTATATTTCCGCGGCAAGGTGGCGCTGGCGGTTAGCCCGAGGCCCGGCGGAGGGGCCGTCAACGACGGTCGTCTCCTGTCGTTGAACCTCGAGTAGAAGCTCCGTCTGCGGATTCGGTCGATCACGGAGTCCGAGTTGTCGGTTCTGGCGAAAAGGGCATGAGAAGGGGACGTGGGCGAGTGCAAGTCGGGTCGCGCGTGATTCAACTCCGCCGAGCTCACCGACCACGAGTCGAAGCTGTTGGGGTCGTCGACGGGCGAGAACGGCTCGTTCGCGTAATCGACCGGAGATCCTTTTGAACTTTTGGCGGTGGTCTCGGTGGAGCTGGCTCTGTCGACCGGCAGCGACGGTGGTGGTGTCCGTTCCTCCGTCTTCTCGTCCGACGTCTCCCGTACACCTATATCGGCGAGCCGTTGGGCCGTCCGGGTGGCCGCGTCGTTGTTCGAGGACTCCGCGTGGCTCTCGATCATTCGAGCGCACTCGGTTACCTCTCTCTTGAGTTCGGCCACGTCTTTGGCACGCAACGGCTTATCGATGATTATCTTGTTTCCAGTGATGCTGGCGCGGTGCGTTACTTTCGACAGGCACTCCATCAGCTTGTCGGGAACGTCCTCTTTCGCGGCCGTCTTTGGAGATTCGACGGCCGACTTGGAGCCGTCCGATTCGGATTTTGGCGAGTCCTTCTTGGCCGCGTTGTTCCTGAACGAGTGATGGGGTATCTTGGACAGGTCTAGCTTCAGGTTGCTCCGATTGGCGCGCTGCGACTCCGGATGGCTCTTCGTATCCGCCGCGGCCGCTTCCTCCGCGGATTTCCCTGGACTCGGCTTCTTTGGTAAGCAGTTGCCCAGGGACTTCGTGGAGGGCCTCGCGTTCTGCTCCACCTCCGCACGCTCCGCGAGCTTCGCCTCGGTGTGGCTAGAGCGCGCTGACGACGAGGACCGTCCGGCGAGCGGCTGCGAGCCGACGCCGTTCTTGGCGACGAGGCCGGAACCGGCCGGCTCGGGACTCCTCTTGGTCGTCGGGGCTTTCCCCGATTTCGCTTTCTCCTCTGTCTTGCTCTCAGAGCTGTCGGACGACTTCTTCACCACCTTCTTCACTACCCGTACTATCTTCTTCTTCTTCTTCTTCGCTCCATCAGCGTCGCTGCTCTCCGCAGTCTCGTTTGGCTTCACCGATTTCTTCGGTGTAGCCAGTTTCTCCGGCTCCTCGCGTCTAGCCACGTCCATGCTCGAGCTGCTCTCTGCCAGCGACCGATTCCTTTTCGTCTTTAGCTGCTTCTTGTCCATGGCAGCGTCGCCAGACAAGCCCTCCGTTTGCTTGCCCGCAGATTCGTCCAGCGTATTTCTTCCCTCGTTCGATATCTCGCGCGAGTCTGTCGGCGATCTCTTCGTCTCTTTGGATTCCTTCTCGTTCGACGGTCTCCTCTCTTTCGCGCTAATCGCAGATTTCTCCTGCTTCGGCTTCTCTTTGGAGGGAGACCGTTTCGGAGATTCTCGCCCGAGCTTCTCCGCGGTAGCCGGCTGCTTTTTCGCCTCCCCGAGCTTCTTCGCTGACTTGGAGTCGGTCTTGGCGAACTTGGTCGGTATCTTGCTGCTGGTGGAGGGTGCCTCATCGACGGAGGACGCGTCCGCTCGGGCGCTCTTCGGCGGGCTCTTCTTTAGCCTGCTTAGAAACGCGTTTTGCGCCCGCGCCACTCCGTTCGCGGCCTGTTTCGTGTCCGCGCTCCTGAACAACCCTAACACCGAGGACACGCGGCTCTTGGCCGAGCTCTGACGCTCGGACGGCCGTGGCTTCTTCGAGGACAGATCCTCCACGCTGATGGCTTTCTTGATAGCGCCGCTGGGCTCGCCGGTGGACGGAACCGCGGCCGGAGGCGCCGAGTGCTCGCGCACGGCCTCGTTCGTCACCGCACCGTTGGCCACCGGTTTCGCCACCGTGTCCTCGCCCGATCCAAGCTTCTCCAGCTTCTTCTCTAAAGAATGGAGAAAGCTTCTTCGGGACTCCTGCCGCTCGACTTTCGCGTGCCGACATTCCTCCGACGAGTCCTCCCTGGACTTCTCCTCCGAACGATCTTCCGAGCGACGATCCTTTCTCAGAGAGTTGATCTCGTTCTTCAGCTCCTTGTCCCGCTTCTCCAGCTCGGCCACGTTCTCCTGCGATTTCTTCTCGTTCTTCCTCTTAATGAAGCGGGACTTGCGCCGCTCGTTTTCCGCCGCCTTTTGCTCCTCCTTCTCCTTCACGTATCGGCTCTCCTCCCTGGGAGTATCGAAGAAGTCCGGTCGCAGGAATCGCGATATCCGGTGCTGCTTGGACCTCTGCGGCTTCTCCTTCTCCTTGTCCCTCGGGTCGGTTTCTCGGTTGCCGCTGGCCTTGAACAGCTTGCTCAGGAGGGATTTCTCGGGGCTGGTGGCGCGCGAGCCGAGGCCGCGGTCCTGCGAGTCAGCGAATGACTTTCGCCGATCGCTGAGCAGGCTGGGCGGCTCTCTTGTCAGCGAGCCGGAGCGCAGTCGCAGGCTTGGGATGCAGGTCCGTCGCTTGGAGACGCCCGAGGAGCCAGTCGCCTCGGCGATCGAGATCAACGACTGTTTCTCGCATTTGTCGGTGTCCCGGTAGCTGGTGGTCAAGTTCGGGTTGAACTTGCTCGGTCCTAGGTTCTTCAGCTTCGACTCCTTGATCAGATTCTCCGCGGCTAGCAGCCTGTTCTCGAAGTTCCTGGAGAGATGGTCGGACCTGGCGTAGATGGACTTGTAGTCGATCGGATTGGAGGAGGACTCGGTGGGCGAGGTCTCGTACGACTTGGCCGACAAGCTGGAGGTCGCGTCTTGCAGGTTCGTGTTCGAGGTGCAGACAGAGACGGAGGTGCACTCCGAGACGGATCCGTTGTCCGCGTCGGTTGTCTCTTCCTGTATCTTCTCCGTTCTGTACGGGTGGAAGCTCTCCCGCCGAAGCTTGCCCGTGGCCGACGCGTCCTTGTACTTTCTGCCGAGGGTCATTGCCTGTCCAGGGAACGGCGGCAACGACTTGTCGTAGCCGTTGCTCTCATCGACGTCCGCGTCGTCGTCGTTCTCGTCGTTGCGGCGATGGCCTTCGTCAGCGTCGTAGTCGTCGTCGAACAGGCTGACGCTTCGCCTCGGTGACCTGCGCGACCTGTCTCTGTCTCTGTCTCTGCTGGCTGTTTCGAGGAGGCTGTTGGTCCTTCGGATGGACCTGTTGGCCGGCCGTTGCTTGTACTCGGTCTGATCGGAGATGGTGGACGCGGACCGATCTCCGGCCTCGGACGTGTCCAGCAAGCTGACCGTCTCCCGGCTCGGCGACCGGTACCGTGTCTCGTACGGCAAGGATTGTCTGGTTTGCTCGATGAACGTTCTGCTCAGCCGTCTGGCCAAGCTGGGCGTAAAGCTCTGCTCTAACGATTCCTGCGCCTCTTTCGCCACTTGCGTCGGCTCCGCTTCTATGTCTTCGCGTTCTACTTTATCTGAAAAAAAGAGCGAGATAATGTCTGGGCGAATTTTAAAAAAAAAAAAAACAACAACAACCGCGACGCTCGGACGTTACGGGATGCAAGCGGACAAAATACTCTCGTTTCCTCGGTATTTACACTCCTTTATTTCTACATACATGAAACGTGTTGCTTCTGGTATATAAAATTTCAGGTGGGAATTAATAAATAAATCTAATCGAAAGATTCGGCGAACGAAACATTGCTCGTACGATCACGCCGCACCGCGAGTACTCTCCAGTTTAGTCGCGTCCGCGACTTCGCCGACCAATGTTTCCTCCGACCTAACGGTTAATCTGTTCCGTCGACCCTTTGGCATAAAGTTCCGTTCCGCGCGGAAGAAGATCGTCTACGCGATTGCCCGAATGTCGCTCGGAAGGTGACCCGAGGAAGCTTGGCTCTTTGCACTTTTCTGCGTGCGATAGGTAATCGTAGATCGGAGAAAGAGGCGAACGGAGATAGGGGTGGATTAACAATTAGAAACTATCGCCAACTGTAGGGTAGATGCAGCGTTTGTGGCCACTTTAAGGTATTGCACCAGTTTTGGCCACTTCTTAACCCTCGGGCGGGCCAAGGGCGGATCCAGAGGAGGGCGATAGGGGCGATCGCCCCTCCCCCTCTCCCAAGACTAATAAAAGAAAAATATTACGACACTGTGTACTATTCTGTATACATAATTAATGTGAATGTAATTATTTAGGTTATAGTATCAGATAGTGATATTAAAATATAAATTACAAGGAAATTTTAAATATTGTAAAGGAAGATTAAAAAATGTACTTATGTACTTTTACATATTTCGCCCCCTCCAAGAAAGGCTCCTGAATCCGCCACTGGGGCGGGCGCGCCAATGAGAGGTACACGAGCAGGCGCTTGGTGAACTCAGTTGATCAGTTGAAAATAATCATTTCAGCCCCCTTATATATATTACACTTCAGAAACGGTTTCTCCGTTGACAGTGGTAACTTAAATTAAATGCGATGGGAAAATATTAGCAATGCATCGAAAAATACAGTAAATGTATTTAAAAACACCAGAAATAGTATACGTGAAACATTTTTAAGATGAAAAATGAAAATCAACTGGCACAAGCATCGTAGGGTTCTCGAAACACGCCACGATCGCGCGGAGAGAATGTTTGTCTCACCGAGACCTAATGAAGGAAATGCGCGGATCGGTGAACGGAGTTCGCAAAGCGCGCCCGCTCGAGGGTTGAAAAATATAATATTTTTCCGGGTAAGCAATAAATGTAACCTTATATTTCTGGCGATATACCAAACAAAATATTTATGATGTGAAATTTTCCGCATAATGATCTGCAAGCAATTTAGAAATAAGATAATTATGCGCATGGCCGAAAACAGTGGAATGGCCGCAAACGGTACATCTACCCTACTCTTGTTACGAAAACACTGGCAAAGTTGAATCGAACGGCCGAAAGAAGCGCGACGAGTGCGAAGAGCCAATGCACGGCAAACGTGTCGGCGACATTCTCAGCCCTAATTGTAAGTACGACATTCAACATTCAACTAGCCGACGCTATCGTTTGCAATCTTTCGTTTCTCTTTTACCCAGGGTCTGCTTTACGCTTCGGGTAATTTTCATTCGAACGCCACGAAACAGGCAAAGGTGTCGGTAGCCCTACCGATTCTGGCACTTTGAGGGACAAAAGCTGTCGTTACGTAAATACGTACTGCTGCAGCGACGCTCTTGTTTAAAAATATACAGACATCGACGGAAAATCAACGACACATGACACGTCCATCGTACACATATATACACACGCGCTTACACATGTATCTGCAGGTATTAATGCAAGAAATGATTAATGAGGAAAGACCCCGAACCGAGAAATTCAAAAAATTCTGAAACTTCGTGAATATGTAGAGAATTTCCTCCTGATTATAACGAAATTTTTGTTTGCTGCCCAAACTCACCCTAGGGGAGTGTAATTGACCCCTGAAAATCCGGTTAGTCTCCGATTTTGTGTTAACAATCGTGAACTATAAAATATTTTTTTTATCAAATGATAGATCTAATTCAAAGAAGTAACTTTTGTCTTGAAACTTTTTTTCTATCTCTTAGAGTTCGCGAGTTATAACACAAAATCGAAAAATAGCCGAATTTTCAGGAGTTAATTTCACCCCCGTCGAGTGAATTTGGGCAGCGAACAAAAATTGCGTTGTAATCAGCAGGAAATCCTTTACAAATTCACAAAGTTTGCGAATTTTTTGAATTTTCGGGTTCGGGATGTTCCCTTGTAACTCGACGCGCGTTACGAAAAGTAGCACGTTTCAATTTTCTTACGAAATACAGCACGTTTGCCTTCGTCGTTACGAAAGCTATCAGATTTCGGTTTTCGCTTCGAAAACTAGCATCTTTGAGCGATTTGCCGCGAAAAGTAGCATGCTCCGTTTGTAGCTACGAAAAGCAGCACATTTGGATGGTTGGCTACGAAACATCGAGCGCGTCAACTTAAATACCTTCCGACGCGATTTTTATTTAGTACTAGGTCGGTAATTTATTAAACATTAAACGAATGTGCTTCGTTACGTGGCAAACTGACACTTGCTGTTCTTCGTAAGAAAACTGAAACGCGCCACTTTTCGTAACGCACGTCGAAGTGTAAATTGATACACTCGTCGAACGGTTACATGCAGATAAGAGAGGCTGGCTATATGCGTATGCGTACAAATTGTTATAGATCCATTACGGATCTGAACGAAGAAGAATATGGTATTTGCGAGACGCAAAGGCTCACTTTCCAATCCCGTGCACGCGCTGCACGTCCAATCCCGTGTTACTCGCGATAAGTAGGGGGAGCTCGCGATCGTAGGGGGAGCTCGCGTCGCGTCGGAAAGAATTGTCGAGTCGAGCGGGTCTGGAAAGTTCGCCCTCGTGGCTGCGTAACATCGAAATAAATACCTTAATCGTCTTACAAGTAGGTGTCTAAATCGCAACACGTCAACTGTGTAAACGTAAGTCGAAACAGATGCAGTGTACAACATTAAATACAGTATAGTAGCATTATCAAAGCATGCCGAGACAATGTAAAGTAATAAAACGCTGTTATTTAAACTCTTAAAAACACAACAAATATCAGCCATCTCAAACAAGGGTTAGTTCGTTCGCCTTGTAGTATACGATCTCTCGAGTCTCGAGTTGCCTTATCTCAACAGTGTAAAACTCTTTCTCTTGTGCAACGAATTTAAATGTTTGTTAAAGGAAACGCGACAACAAGTGGCGTATTCGCCGATGTGTTTGCTTCCGTTTCGTTGGTACATAACGGGGACCGAGCGCGATTCGTTTCGATGAGTATTATGTACCTACATATGTATTATCGTATCACATTTCGCAGCGACAGATCGCTGTGTCTGTACTCGTCGCTTTGTCTACTTCATGCTCGCGATCTTGTCCGCCCCGCGCCACCTGCAAGGGAACAAGACTAACAGGACGAAGGACACTCGCCGACCGGCGTTCGGCAAGACGCGGACAAATGGATAAATCGTATTGGTAGTAACCTGATCCGTCCAACCATCTCGACAGCTTGCATATATGTACTATGTAGGGGGTCTCCTAATTTCTCACGCGTCACACGATTCATCCTCTCCTACGTTTATCTTGAAATCCCTGTTCTTCTTTGCCGTGTTCTCGTTGCAGTGTTTCCCGGACGATCGTCGAAAGAACGCGTTCGAAGCCACGCCCCGCGATAATAATAAATGCCTCGGGAAGGTTAGATAGCGTTTTCGAACGCGCCATGTAAAACCAGTTATACGTCGGTTGTGTTCCAATCGATGCGATGCGATGGCTCGAAATCGCTTTAACCCCTTCGAATCTAACTTCAGATTCTTATACTTGTCCCACAAAGAATCGTAGCGCACGCACATGCACACAATACATAGTAAGTAAAAAAATAAAATAAGAGAAGTGAAAAGAAAAGGAAGTGCAAACCTTTGGCGCTAACGTGTTTCTTTATTCGCTTTTATTCCATACTACAAACAAAACCTGATAGATTTATAAATAAATAATAATAATGTACTTGGTAAACTTTGGATATAGAAAAGATTATCCGCGAACGGGAGAGAAAAGAGAAGAAAATAAAATGGTCGCGTAAAATTGGGGAACGAAGGTAGAAGAGGTTAAAGGTTGATATGCCGATATGCCTCCGACGATCTAGTAACCGAGTGGTCGAGTGTATGTTGTCATGATGTCATGTTGTCGTCGTTCACGCGCGTTGTGGTCGTGTCAGCTGGATGACGGGATCGACGAGCTCCGCTCCGTGCACCGCGAAACATTTCGCAGGTACTTGCGATTGCTGCGAATCAGCCGAATTCCAGCAAGCGTGATCGATCGATCGATCGGTGCGAAGTGCGGACGATTAAAGCGCGATAAACGGAGCAGATGGGTTCGAGGCTTCGTCCACGAGCTGACGTTCGCTAGATAGAAAGTGTAGCATAGTACCTAACTTGATTTGCGTTTGCCTATTGGGGATTACCGTCTGCCCGCCTACGTAGAGTCACTCGTACGGTCGCTGCAACAACCGTCAGAAAAGACCGTCAATTACACGTGCCACAAAACCAATCCACTGCGATCTTTCAGATTTCAGACTATATTTTCGATCGTCGTGCTTCACGCACCGCTTTATGCTCTGCTATCGAGCGCGACAAGAACGATGCCATGCCATTTTCCTTGCTAAACCGGGCACGGTGTGTGCAACAGGACAGATAAGAAACTTACTCGCGCTTGGTAGTCGCTGCAAAACGATCGACTTACGCTTCTAGAGAATCTAGACAGTGCGCGGAGTCGGTCGATACTTATGTATTCGCTATTCAGAAATATTAATTAACAGAGATAAAACATTGGTAATTTGAATTTTCCATAAAAAAAAGTATCTAATAGCGGTGAGTAGCTTCTGGCATCTTTCTTCCGATCGAAACGTGTCTTTTCTTTCTTTTCAGCTTGGACATAACGACGTGTCAAACTATTTAGCAAAACCTTATTCGTATTCGTTCGCATCTGGTTGCAATAAATTACTGACCCGATTGTATATACCGTTACTTTTATCAGAAAGATTTGTTCAAGCATACGTATTACTTTCCCTTACTTTCCCTTCCGCAGAATCGAAGAAAGTTACATAGGTACATACGTATCTACTGACAATACGACATTACCGACTGTGTCCGCGGCAAACGAGCGAAACAAGCGTGAGTCTAGGAACGGATGAATCTTGGACACCGAAAATATAACCTCTCGAACAGTATCGGTCAGCAGTGGCAAAGAATCAATTACTCGTTTGATCGCTGATTGAAGAGTCGACGATAGACGTGAAGTAGATGCATGAATTTTGATTAAAGATGGATTCTGTCTTGGATAGCGTACACTGAATTACCTCGTGTGTGTTCGTGTGTCGTGTGTATGGATACGTGTGCAGTCATGCTGTAATACTTTAGTATACACTTAATAAATTAAAGAAGAAAAATGAATTACGGCTACTCGTGTTAATAGGATAGTATACAAGTCAACAACAACATTGCAACTTGCTGCTACTGCGTATTACGAGGTTCTATGTCAGGCAAAGTATGAGTCATGTCTGTGAGTAATGTTCAAACACCTGTGCGCTTCTTGTCCCCGGAACAAATAGCACGATTAATCGACTAGAGATATTAAATTGCAAATGCCATCGGTCGTATTTTCGGAATCGCGAGATCGTGAACAACAGGCGGGTACTTCTCGCGAGGAACATCGTGCAGACATGCGCTTAGAAAAGTATATCGTCCGGTACCAAAAATCTAACAATAGACGCGGAAAAAGAAGTCGGAAACGAAAAAGCAACGTGTTTGCTCGTTGTTGGTGCGTCGTTGGCACGACGCGACGCGGGACCGCGGCGATCAACGTATAAATCATTTCTCCAAACTTCATTCTCGTATTACGTTCGTTTCGTTGAGAATCTTTGGAACGTTTACCCACCTGTGCCAAACATGAACCGTATATTTCTTCTAAGTGTTAGTACGCAAAAGTTGCAAAAACCATCGTCAGGCAGTAAAAAATAAAATCGGAAGAAATAATTTGTAGGAGAGAGGGAAAAGAAAGAGAGAAAGAAAGAAAGAGAGGGGGAGGGAGAGAGAGAGAGAGAGAGAGAAAGAAAGAGAGGGGAGGGAGGGAGGGAGGGAGGGAGAGAAAGAGAGAGAGAGAGAGAGAGAGAGAGAGAGAGAGAGAGAGAGAGAGAGAAATATAGAAACTAAGAGGGGGTAGGTAAATCGGTAAAAGTAAAGAAAAAAGATGTGCTCTGTCTATCAACGACTCGACAACAGCTAATAGGTACTAGGAGATGCATACTGAATGCCATCCAGCATTTTCTCGCATGGCTTGCGATTTCAACCAGTGACAAAATATGTAGTAATGATCGTGACCATCGCGTCTTGGCAGAAGCTCGCTTCGATCGGTAAGAGGCCGTTGATCGTCGTCCTCTTTTAAGCGGACCAAACAGCCTCTAGCGAGTCGATCGCCTTTGCGTCTCACAGGATTTCGCAACAGTAACAGTTCCAATGGATCTCGAGGAAATCTCGGGGAGATTTCAACTTCTGCGAAGACGCGCATTAATCGTGTACAACGTGAAACATGAAGCATGAAAGATGAAAGATTAAACACGTCTTCGATTGTACCGTTCACGGCGGATGGCTGCCTCTGCCTGCTGTAAGCAGTCGGCAGCTCGTTTCAGCGAGACATGGAAGAAAATTTTGCCACTGGATCGAATTCCGAGCGTTAACCCTTTGCGCTCTATTTTACTCTGCTACGGGCGGTCTCGCGTTATCAATATTAATTCCGCGAAAGAATTGTATTTGTTTGAACTGTTGATAGACGCGAGTGGAAGAGAGCGCGGAACGCAAAGGGGTAACTTCCACTGAATATCGGTGGTTCGTTTTGTAGTTTGACACGGTTTTTACGGTGAATTCGTAGAAGAATCGTTGAGCACTCCCTTACCTCTTGGTAATGTGTTGCTGCCGATATCGAACACGGTTTCCCTCGACGGCGTGCTGGCGCTGTGCGATCCTGGGCTGTTCGGAGTGCCGGGATTCGAGGAGTTCACTGAATCTTTTCTCGCGAATATGTCTCCCTCTCGGCTGAGAGAATGCCTGAACGGAGACTCCGTCAACCGCCTAAGTTCGCAACAAACAAAACTATCGTCATTCTCCTGATTGTGCGGTTAAACGTTATATCCACGCACTCCACGTTATCTGTCTTGCAAGTGCGATGGGCTTTTCGAGAGTCGGAGCAACCTGACGATGCTCATGATGATTCCATCTCAAAGAGCCGACCGTGCGCAAAGGGGTGAGTCCGAATCGATACTGGCCAGAAGATAGCTACTACAACTATGTACTTTCAGCCAGGTTATTTTTATTAAACTGATCTCGTTGCTCGCTCAGGTATCGCTCGTTTCAGACAGTAAAGAATGCTTTTCTCAGAGACATCGGATGCGTGTAGTGTGCGCGATCGGTTTTAAAGAAAGTGAATAAATTCGATAGATTACTTGTGACATTTCTGCACTACCTTCTAAAATAATCGGCATACACTACATTGTTCTAAAGTTGTTGTAACAATTGGACTCACGTAGTCACGGTCCTTGTTTCGACATATGTCTGGTAGCTTGCACAAACAAGCGTCGAACCGTTCTCATTAGATCCCAAAGCTTGCTCGAAGGAGGTAAGCGGACGATAAGGGACGAAAGATAGGTAGTCGCGAGTTGTGTTACTCGAAGAAAGAAAGGAACGGGCGTGGTATACGAAAAGCTTGGGAGTACGCTTAAAGAACGGGGCTTTAACGAATTACCTCGTTAATGGTTTATTGAGACCCCAAAAAGCTTGGGACGAATTGGATCCTAATCTTCCGAAGAGCCGGGAACTCGGGAAGCCGGCGCCCCGGTTGTCGTCAACGTTCAGCCTTTGCGTCAAGCTTCGGACCCTGGACAACAGCGTGGAGAAGAGATTCTCGGCCGTGAGTAATTCAAAGCCGTCGTCGTCGTCGTCCTCGCCAGAAGACAGGCTGTCCGCGTGTTCCGGTGGTTGTCTCGACGGCCGAGAACTTCTCAGTCGATGCATGTGTCTCTGCAATAGGTCCTCGCTATCCCTAAAACGCGTGGACAAACGATTCTCAATTAGTCGAGGTATCGTTGGAAATCTGTAAACGAAGCGGAATGAGAGACGAGCCGAGTAGGCTGGTACCTGTGTAACGAAGAGAACGGAGATTCGTCTTCGCTGGCATCCGACAGAAGAGAGCTCATCCTTCGAGGCCTGCCGAACCTCGACCTTGGGGCGTTCGTGCTGGTCGGCGTGCTAGTTTTGCTCTCGGGCTCTACGCTACCCGATCTGGGAGTAACGTAACCGCCGCCTTCCACGGCGATCGGAATTATGTACTCCCTGGGGCTTTTTCTGATCGGTTCCGGCCCGACCGTCGAGCCCAGAGCACTGTCGGTGTCAGAGTCCGCGGTCGACTGACGAGACAGCGATCCCGATCGCTGAGAGATCGATCTCTGAGGCATCGGTGGCTTCGGTGGCGGCGTCGTTGAGAACATAGACTGCTGGCTGTCCCCTTCTACCTGCAATCGTAACCGCGGCTACGTTTAACCGAGTTCTCCGAAAAGCAGCCGAGGCGATCGCGATCGGCTTGAATTTCCCGGTTTACCTGAATCGGTATTATCCTCTCCTTCGGAGTGACACCCTTCGGTCTACAATCCGGCTCCAAGCTCGAGCTTCGATTCGCATGCGGCACAACAGCTGCAACGGGGAATGCTACTTCGGACCTTTGGGTTCGCAGCTTCTGCGGTTGGAACGCGTCGATCTTGGCTGCTACTTCGGACCTAAATGCCACGGTTTCTGGCGACTTGATCTCCGCCAACGATATCTCCGCTTTGCTTGTCTTTCGCGGTCTAGGTAAGGTCGCACTCTTTAGAGTGATCTCCATTTTGCTGGACATTTTCGGCTCTTCTGGTGGCAAGTCGTCGTCGTCGTGGTCGTTCGCCACCTCGGACGTAGAGATCTGAAAAGCATAAGCCATAAGTGATGGAACGTGTTGGTGTCGTCGGAAGATCCAGCCCTTACCGTTGCCTGACGTTTGGCGTCGGTGTCCGTAGATTTTCCGTCGAACGAGAAGTTCGTGTCGACGGGCGTGGAAACGGATACCGTGGCTGTTCGCAAGTCATTCGTCCCGACCGGTATCTTGAACGGAAGCCTCTTGGGTTCTTGACCCGGCGGCGACATTGGTGGAGATCCATTTGCCCTCCTCTGCACAGGCGGTTTTCCAATCGCCCCGGTTATTATATCCACCGCACGCTTCTTTGCCTCGTCTCGTTTCGCCTCCTCACCTCCCTCGCCCCCCTCCTTATCCTCCTCCGCGTGCTGAGTCGGTTTCGACTTGTCGATCGATTTCTCGGTCTTTTTGTCCGTGGGCACGTCGATGATCACTTTGG
Source organism: Andrena cerasifolii (assembly GCF_050908995.1). Lineage (NCBI taxonomy): Eukaryota > Metazoa > Arthropoda > Insecta > Hymenoptera > Andrenidae > Andrena > Andrena cerasifolii. The sequence continues at coordinate 15,621,070 of NC_135119.1, read as the reverse complement.
ACGCGCTGGGCTTCGCGGGTGGGGGCGTGACGATAGAGGACAGGCTAGCTTTCCTCTCGAACACGCGTTTCGCCCCGTCCACGTTCACCCCAGGAATAAAGATCTTCTTAGGTTTCTCGTTATCCACGCTCGACGCCATCTGATTGAATTTCTCCGCGGTCTCGAATATCTTCGAGCGTCTCCTCTCGAACGTTTTCGCGGGAACATCTCTTGCATCGTTGCACAGATCGGAGTCGAGGGAAAGCGCCTTCTCTTTGAGCTTCTTAAACTCGCGTTGAGTGGCCTCGAGATTAATTGCATCCTGACTCGCAGACATCTCGTTTCTGACTCTGCTGCTGGCGTCGGCCTGGTTCGACGTTTCGGACTTTGCGGCAGGAGCTTGCGTCCGATCGCCGGTCGATCCATCGTTCGTCAGGTTGTTGCCGGCCTTTGTGCTTTCGGAGGATCTTAACGGATCGTCGTGGAAGCCTCTGTTGTCGAACGATTTCGCGCGCTCGTCCCGCAAACGTATTTCCTTACTCTCGTCCCGATCGTCAACGGTGTAGTCCCTTTTAACGCTCTCCATGGACGCGTCTACGGGTGGCGGTTCCTGTCCCATAATTATCGGCGTTTTACTCCGTTCCTTGCTGGGCGACCTTTCGCTGCACTCTTGAATCAGCTCTAAGCAGGCTGCCGTCGACTCAATCGTATTCAAATCAACAGTCTTACTGGTTGGAACTGTTACGATAGGATCTACTTCCATAGCCTCCTCCGTAATCGAGTTTGGAATCGGTGCTGAGTGATGCCTAGACGAATTACGAAATTACGAATTGTTAAGCGACAGTGCGGGTTAGTACGGGTTCGCGGAACGTTGGACGTTTTAGAGCGTAGAGCGATGCAACGAGAACGGAGAAGAGTAAGAGTAGGCAATTTACCTGGACGTGGATCTATACGGTCTGGGTTCCCTCTCGTCCTGGCCCCTCTCCTTCTTCCTCGACCGCTCTTTTCTTTTCACACCAGCGGCGGCCGTCTCGTCCATCGACGGCGTCGTCTCCAATTTCCTCTTGGCGTCACCGCTGGCGGCAGCTCTCGGCTCCTCCTCCAGCAATTCCCTTATCCTCCTGTCGGAATTATTCTGATCCAATTCCATTAAGCTGCCCACCGAGTGACACCTGGTGGGTACCAGAGTCTCGGAAGACATGCTGTTCGGTACATCGCCGACCGGCTGCTGATCACCCACGACTAATTTTTCCGCGCTGGCGGACTGGGGTACCAAAGAGAGCAACAAATCCAGCCGCACAGGAGTCTGGGCGGCTAGGTCCTCAGCGATATCCAGACAATTCTGATCGTAACCTTCGTTCACCCACCAATGGGTGCAAATCTTTTCGATGTCGGCCCGCTTTCCCGGGCACACGGTCAACATATCTTTTATCAGTGGAGAGGCGGCTGCAACGAAAGCATCTCGCGTTAACGCTACACGCTAGACACAGTGGCTCGCATTAATATTCGGACACTCTTCAAAATCGCATAACTTTTTTAGAATTGGTCCAAACAACTTGAGTTTTTTTTCAGAAGCTAGAAGGATTAGTTTGCTAACTGAGGCGTTTCGTCGTTTTGAAAAAAAAATGTATTTGGTTGGAATAGCGAAAAGAATAGTAGAGGTCGATTTTTAAACTTTCTTTGTGAGCTTGTAATAAAAATTAAAAAAAAAAAACCGTTTGTAGATTGCAGTAAGTTGTATACATTTAATATTTAATATGAATTATATATTTAATTTTCGAGATTCTCGACCTTATTCTGCGATCTTTAAACGTTTGTAGCTCGGAGCAACGTTCACCGATTTTGATGAAATTTTAGGCACGTATACAACTTACTACAATCTACAAACGGTTTTTTTTTTAATTTTCATTACAAGCTCACAAAAAAAAGTTTAAAAATCGACTTTTACTATTCTCTTCGCTATTCCAACCAAATACATTTTTTTCAAAACGACGAAACGCGTCAGTTAGCAAACTAATCCTTCTAGCTTGTGAAAAAAACTCAAGTTGTTTGGACCAATTCTAAAAAAGTTATGCGATTTTAAAAAGTGTCCGAATATTAATGCGAGCCACTGTAGATACGCGCGCACAAGTGTAAGCTGCATAAGACCGATGTCCACAGGATTGTATAAAGAGAAACTCACGCGATGACTTTTTCGGCTCAAAGTAGTCGGACTGTAGGATCTGTTTGACTAGTCGCTTAAAGTTAGACCCGTCGAAGGGCATGGCACCGTAGACCAACGTGTAGAGAAGCACGCCCAAGCTCCAGCAGTCGACCTCGGGTCCGTGGTAAGGGGTACCCAGCACGATCTCGGGACTGGCGTACAAAGGACTGCCGCAGAACGTGTTCAACAGCCTCTGCTCGTCGAACACGTTCGACAATCCAAAGTCCGCTATCTTGGCGTTGCCGACTTGATCCAGCAGGATGTTCTCGAGCTTCAAGTCTCTGTGGCAAATTTTGTGCTTGTGACAGTAGAACACCGCGGTGGCTATCTGCCGGAATATTCTGCGAGCCTCCTGCTCCGTCAGAACTTTACGCTCGCTCAAGTAGTCGTAGAGTTCACCGCCGGCCGCGTACTCCATCACCAGCACCATCTTCTCTCTGTTTTCGAACACTGCAAAAAGAAAAGTGTATCGTCCCTGCTCCCGCTCCACTCCTCCATCCGCTATCGTCTACTCTACCTTCGTAGATGTGGATAATGTTCGGATGCTGAACGCTCGACATTATTTGAATTTCCCTTCGTATCCTAATTAGATCGGCCTCGGTCTCTATTTTACATTTCTTTATTGTTTTGATCGCCACTTCTTGACCGGTCTCCTTGTTTATTCCCAGCTGAACTTTCCCGTAAGTACCTTGACCGAGCTTCTTGATGATGTCGAACCTGGATGAAAGAAAAGTGCATAAACGGAGTAACGCAGCATGACGGATCACTTTGGCCACGATAATTTCCTGCGCTTGTCTTCCACTTAGGGGGAAGTTGCCAATATCGTACTGGTCACGTAAATCTGACTTCGTTGAATTCTCAGTAATTAATGAATATAAACGACATCTGATGATATAAATATGAAGTGAATGCGAAATAAGAAATGGAAACGAAACCTTTTGAGATTACACCCTATTTTGTGCGTGCTAAGGTGAACGTCCCAATTTCTGCTCATTTAAGAGGTTACTCGTCATAAAGAAGGGGTAAAAAATTTGTTTGCGATGAAAATTTGCAGAGTAATTAATTAATTCTTTAATAATAAATCAAGCAATTCAAAAACTATTTAAGAAAGATATTTCAAGATGTTTAAGTATTAGTAATTTGTAATTAAATGTATGATCCTCTAAATGTCCGTATTTCTGCTCATGAAGAATAGCGATGTATGTATTGCCCCAAGCTCGTGCAACACTCGCGTAAATGTTTAAATAATTTAGAATTATTTTGTTGCAATCATAGTACAAACGTGACGCATAAGAAAAATACGAAATGATCAGAAATGGGGACACGAGCAGAAATTGGAACATTCACCTTATAAACTTTTAAAAGAATCAGGCATGATTGATGTAACTTTTAACCAGTTTATTTTAGTTGATAATAGAAAATATTTTAGCTGAGAAAAAAAAAACAGAAATAATTTGGATTAATAAGTATAGTCTCAAAATTGATCCAAAATTTCATCAAGAATTAATATTTATTGGTGATGGTAAATTGATTGAAGAGTTATTTGTAATTTTTAGTATTGGGTTATGTTTTATTTTTCTGATAAATTTAGATTTTTTCAGAATTAATTTTTCGTAGGGGGGGAATATTTTTGTATTTTTCTAAAAGCGGGTTTAATGTACAATATTTTACATTCATTTTAAGTACATATTACATTCATTATAAAGTTTAAATTGATATTTATAAATAAATTGATCATGTTTCCTAAATCGTACCACTACAATCGTTCCAGTAGGATTTGACAACTCGTATGTTATATCGGTTATGTACATATATCATATACATAGGTTATTGTGACCTGTGCGTGATCCATATAGTACATATGTATATGTAATTATAAAATAATCATTAATTTATGTTGAATATTTTCATCTGTATTTGTTATTGATACTATTTTTAGTGGAGATACAATTTCGGAAACCGCGGGGTACGATTTAGGAGACCGGTTGCCTAAATTGTACCGTTTACAGTATGTGACAAGAAGATTAATAACAAATTAATTTGCTCTGAACAAAAGGTTAAGCGTATAAAGCCGGGAATCAACCGGAAAGCTAAGCTAAACTAACAAGGGAAGATCCTGACCCTGGAAATTCAAAAAATTCTGAAAATTTGTAAATATGTAGGGAATTTCCTCCTGATTACAACGCAATTTTTTGTTTGCTGCCCGAATTCACTCTAAGGGGGTGTAATTGCCCCCGAAAATTCGGTTACTTTCCGATTTTCTGTTATAACTCGTGCACTGTAAAATAATTTTCTTTATTTAATTATAGATCTAAGTAAAATAAATAACTTTAGTCTTTAAACTTTTGTTCTATCTCTTACAGTTCGCGAGTTATAACACAAAATCGGAAAATAGGCGAATATTCCGGGGTTAATTTCGCCCCCTTCGAGTGAATTTGGGCAGTAAATAAAAAATTCCGTTATAAGCAGAAGGAAATCCCCTACATATTCACAAAGTTTCAGAATTTTTTGAATTTCCGGGTTCGGAATCTTCCCTTGTAAGCTATGCTATGCAATGCTACGTTTGAACGTAGCCTTTGGTGGTAACGGTTCCATAAGAATGTATCGAAGCTAATTTTTTTAAAACGTAGCATGGCATAGCACAGCTGAACTTCCCGGTGGATTCCCGGCTTAATAGTAGGTGCCTAAAAGATCAAGCTATAATATTCAATAGTCATTTGCGTTAAAATCAGTACCAAATCTTAAATACAACGTGAAATATCTGAAGTGGTACGCTATAGGCAACCCTCCCCTATGTACAATTATTTAAAATAGACCATCTTTGCCCAGACGTACCTCTGCTTCAATTTCCGCTTGTGATTGTGAAGACGCACCCCGCCGGTGCTCTCCATGCCTCCCATTATATTGTGTATGCTCGCCTCGCCGACCACCATTTTTTCTTAATTTTAGCTGAAACGTAAACGTTCTAGTGTAGCGTACGAATACACATGTAGATGGCGAACACGAATCGCGCGGGAGCCTACAAACACAGCCAGCCGGTTCAACGTTCCATCTTGACGGCCGTTTTAATCGAGCCCCGAGGATCATTCCCTTCCAAGGGCAATTGTAAAGTACTGCACCGCGAGGAGAAACATTTTCTTTGCGACGCGTACGAAACTTCAGCGACGAAGCTCGAACAGTTGTCGCGTTTAATCGCGACGGAAGATGGGTAGGTAGCGTGGGTAGGAATTCCAAGCGTTCGTAGGAAGAAGAACGTATATCTATACAGGGAGAGATGAAGGAAGGATCGCAAAGAGTGTGAAATTGTGGGAAGGAAATGCCAAGGCGCGGGAGGTAGCGGTGTGATTGTTTTTCCGAAAGTAGCCTGTCGACCCCCAAGGTAGAAATTCGATGCGTTGGATCGTCGATTCGTGCTCGTGATCGAGGATAACAGTGACGACGGGATGCGAGGGTTATTGGGCTTATGGTCGGGCGAAGAAGGAAGGACAGAGAGGCGAAATGCGGTAAGTTTATTTTGGGTGTCGAGACGCCGCGCCGGTGTGCGTCGCTCCCGCCGATGGACGTCTCGTCCCCGTGTCGCTCGCCTCCTCGACGAAATGCTCCACGGAACCGAGCCGAACCGATTCAACCTGCTCCATTACCATACCACGCGATACACAATATGCCTAGGACCTGAAATGGCTCCGCGGGTGCAGAAGAATTTGCTCGCAGAAGCGACCTCCCAGCAGCAGTTAACTGTCTGCGTTAGAAAACGCGAGGAGCATTACGCGACCGTTAAGCCTTGCGCTGCGACGTTAAAGGGAGCATTGGCTTGGGCAGAGTTGGGCAGAATGTAATCTAATTACAAATTACGATTAAACTGTAATTGTGTAATTGATTACACATTATTGATTACATATTATTTCCCGTAATTGTTAATTTCGGTAGTCGACCATTTAGTTTTGTTAACTATCTAAACGAACGATCGCAGAAAATAATGTGTAATCAATTGCGCAATTACAGTTTAATTGTTAATTTGCAATTTGTAATTAGATTACATTTTGCCCAACCCTGCTCTCGGGCCAAGAAATTCGCATCGACGGTTTTGCGGAAAGCGGTTACTGCTCGCAATGGTATCGGTGCTAGACGAATTCTCCGAAGCGATTACATCATTTCCTTCCTTGAGCAGCGTAGCCGTTGTGTTTACAAATATACCCTACAAGTGACCGTGTCCTTCGACTATTCCTTTAGACTTTCAACGGTACAGGTCTTTGTTTCTTTAGCGCGGGAGCATACTTTCTCCGTGCCGCTAAAATATCGTAGAAGCTGCGTTTTATTTGCGAGCGATAATTCAGTTAGCCTTCCCGATGGCGGGTGGCTGTTAAAGGAGCAGTTTCGCAGCTCTCGAGCTTCGTTCGAATGGAGATTTTGGTGTGGGTGAAGTCAAGCTATACTTCGGATGAATGTGCGAGACTCGAGAGATTCGAAAGATTGGAAAGAAGGCAGATCCGAAGGCGTAAAGGTAGAAATAGATAAAGAAATGGTTGGCTCGCGGCGTCGAGTTGGTCCAAGGTCCAGCGAAAGAAATATGTATGAATATAATTGTAGCGGACACGATGTATGACTATGGGCGGTGTTGATGGTGTAGTACGGGAGGCGATAGCTCGTCTGAGGCGGCTATTAATGCCTCGCAATATGGATAACGGCTGGTTGGCTGTTCCTTTTGAGCTTTCGGGGGCGACTTTCTGCCTCGACTCGATGTAGCCGTCCGCCTCTGCTTTGCTCTACGCGACGACCGCACGGAGCGGCCCTCGTTCGCCATCAGACACCACTGCTGCTGGTCTACACACGCGCATACGCTTTACCGAAATCGTGACTAAGTAACGCAGGAACCGCGCTCTCAGGGTCTTTACCGCAGTGTATGTACCTACCTACATATTGGTATTTGCCAACCAGGAGCCGACCTCGCTCTTCCGCCGCTATGGGCGAAAATAATTTCTGCCGCCCTTTATGTTTAATTTATAAAGTCTCATACTAAATTTCAAACATGTATTTCCTACTGTTTTACCGCCTTTTTAAAAAAGTTTTACTCTTTCATTGGTTTCTATTGCTTTTAATTTTCTCTTTCTGCCAATTTTGCCGCTTCGGGCAGCTGCCCTGCTGCTTGCGCCCCCCTCCGGATCGGACCCTGTTGCCAACGATACGACTCACAGTTTCTCGAACGCGAATGGCTTATTTCACGCCGACGATTTTATAATACTTTCCAAAGCGAATTCCATCGACCATGCCAGAATGTTATACAGTCCGATTTAAAGTTACACTCGCAACTTGCAACGTGGCGCGAGTGCAACAGGCTTGCACTCTAAATATTGCCAAATGTCAGGCGTCACGAGATTTTCGCGTTCGCGTAGCACACTTAATTTCACTTGCTCGCTTAACCGCAACATTCATTCACCTATTAATAGTTGGTACCTTGGCATGACGTTTAAGTGTTTTTTTTTTGTTTTTTGTACCGTGCTGGATGCGTCGATAATACCTACCGTCGGTACTATTTAGGTACATTTGGGCGACTGTACCGACGCGCGTTACGAAAAGTAGCACGTTTCATTTTTCTTACGAAAAACAGCACGTTTCAGTTTGCCGCGTAACGAAGCACATTTTATCGTTTTCTCACGAATATTAACGTTTGTTCTTAAGACGACGACGACGCGATTCTCGGTTTGGCATCCCGTCGAATAGGAAAGGGTAAAGGCTCCCACAAACCAACGCGAATTTCGCCGCGCGGAGCGGATCCGCCGCGGATCAGATGACACTGCTCATAAGCTGCCACGTATAAAAAAACTGCTGCCTTATCTGATCCGCGGCGCGGAGCGGATATTCGCGTTGGTTTGGGGGAGCTTTAATCCAGTCGAGTTACGAGTGCCTTTATTCCTTTCCTGCCACCTCGTTCACCTAAATCGATTCTGATCGGTCCCGTTTACGAATCTCACGAAACCTGGTGGTTTCGATCGCGGCAACGACCATCTTGATCACGACGAGGTGAAACATGAACCGTCGCATCGCCGGCGTCGTGTCTCGGGATAGGTATACATATTCTATGTCTGTCTAACCGCAACATCTCCCCGACTTAATCAAGGACGGAGTTTGTTCGTTTGTTGGAGGAACGCGTTGGCAAGAGTGAACGTTTGGCTGCCGAACGTTAGCATCGGAAAGCCGACTAATCGCGCATCGACTCGATCGCGAGGGGAAAGTCGAGCAGCCTCGGCGGCGAAAGCAGCGAGGATTTCGCGATCGTTTTTGTCTTCGTCGGCGTCGCGCCGATTCCCATGACGACTACCAAGATCAACACGTGTGCACTAGGGTGGCTCTTAGTCACTTTCTTCGGAAAAATATCGAAGATATAGGGTCTATATATTCGATATTTTTCCGAATTTCGGTTATAATTTTTCAGGAAACATTCGTGACATATCAAACACTGAAAATAAGACATTTTTTTTTGTATCTTTTTCGCATATTTCGGTATATCCTCCCCTTAAATGTTTATAAAATACTTCTCGAAAATAAAAATTCCATTTTTTGTTGGCATTCACCAATAAAAAGTGTTGAAGAAGCATTTAAACTTTCGAAATTAGAGAAAAAAATTTCTTTCCAGTTTTGCGAAAGTATAAGATTTAAATCAGCTATACAGTTTATTTAAAACATTAATTGTGTAAATGTAAATTTTTTATTTTACAGCTAATATCAAATTTACAAAAAATTAGTTTTTAATATCTTTAACCTGCATAATTTATGTTTTTTATGTTATGTTATGCTAAATAGTGTTTTCTATAGATTAGACCAACAGATAGGGGTTTTATTGCAGTGCTCCGTAATTGCCGATTCTTTTATGAGTATTTAAAAAAAAATATATATATATTGAAATCGGTCAAGATTTGCGCTGTCGGGCGATTTTTGCGGGTTTACGCCACCCAGTTGTTCAGTGCTTCGGTAGTAGGTACCTGCCGCACGGACAAGGCCGACTGTCGACCAGATGACGGGACCTTTTCCTATTGTCTAAGGCTAAGGTGTCGAAAATATTCGAATGCTAGAAAATATTAAACAATGGTAGCTATAAGGTGGAACGCGTACACGGCTGTAGAATATGTATATTGATATTAAAAGATATCGGTGCTAAGTAATTCTTGAAGTTTAAGAAATACAGTATAAATTCCATTTCTAACAACCCTCGAAAATTAATCAACCCTACATGCACTGTATACTCGTATATTTTAAACATTGTGTTCTCATTTGATCTAAATAGATATATATTGCCTGTAGATTCACATATCACTGACTTGCCTTAAGGGGAGGTTCCGATCTAGAGCCCATAAAAATAGGTGATCTTTAGGAATTAATTAAAGGAAAACTACTGCATTCAATTTAATGGGACTTTTTGCATTGTATTAAGGATGTCTTAAATTATAGACATATATTTTTTGTTTTATAATTAATCATTGCAGACGGCACTGGGGAAACGTTAAAGTCGAGGCGTCAAAAAATTCATCCAAATCGGTGGGACCTGTATCCCCAAAAGTTATTATCCGATTCGACTGAACCTTTTTTTATTTTGAAGAATATACTCCTGGCTAGGAGGAGGGGGCAGAAAAAATTACAAAAATGACATTTTTTTTAGAAAATAACGACACTTGATGTTTGAAATCACTTTTTCCCTATATTTTTCATCCTGTCAACGCCTTTGAAAATTATAAATTTTAAATTTTTTGTATTTTTTTTTGTTTCCCCCCTAGCCAGAAGTATATTCTTCGAAATAAAAAAAATTTCAGTCGAATCGGATAATAACTTTTGAAGATACAGTAAATCCCCGTTATGAGCTCGACGAACGGGCCTGGCGGCGAGCTCATAGTGAGTTGCGGACATGCTTCCGCGCGGCCAGTGGCTGCGTCGACTCTTTCGCTTCCTCTCGCTCGTTGTCGGGTTCTCTCACTCTCGTCCGCAGGCTTCCAAGAAATGGTAGGGATAGTCACCGGGCTGTCAGCGGGAGGTAAAAACAGGCTCATAACGGGGATTTAGTTGTACAGGTCTCACCGATTTTGAGAACACTGTTTCAAGAAAAACGCGTTTAAAGTTTTACGCGAGCGCCAAGCGGCCGGGTTTTACTCACGCATCTGCCGCTACTTCAAATGCCTATAACTTCGGTAATTTTACGAATTTCAATAAATCCTTTTAAACACGTATTCCTTCAGGGCTGATGCCCTAACGACTTCCATTTCCTCGCGCATTTCTAGCCCGTTCAATCGGACGTGTCTTTCCGCATCCTTGAAGTGGCCGTGCGGTCGAGATGAGAACTAAAACTTACGTAGAATCGAGCGCAAACGCGAGGAAACTGACATCGTTCTAAGAGCGATCGCAACCGGAAACTAAAAGCTTTGATTATTTGCCGGTCCGACAGTTCTCGCGTAGGAATTAGCTCCGATTGCGAAAATTGTTAACTGATCCACTTCGACGAGACGCAGGTGCATCTCGCGAACGTTACTTGCTAAACAATTTCGATGCAAATGCCTCTAGGTACGAACTACGAAGTAGCCAGGTCACGGTAATTTTTACTCGGTATTTTTAGACCGGGTCGAAAATACTACTGTCAACGCGAACAAGTGTGAAAGAAGGCGGGATAAATTCGACTGGCCAATTAGAAATAAAGGCACGATCATGCGGGCCGGTTACGTGGTTCAATTGCACCGCACTAATTATAAATTCGCGAACGCATGGCGATTGCTTTCCGCCGGATTCTCGTATCGCTGACGTTCCGTGGCCAGGAGATGTGCAGGTTCCAAGAGAGAAGGAGGAAGTGCACGCGAAGCACCATTGGCCATTGGGTCAATGGATGAAGGCGCCGCCGCGCCGCGCCGCCTTTGGCAACGATATGCTTCCAAAAATCTGCCAGGACAGATTTACTTTTGCGCCCTTGAATTATTAACGATCGACGGGTACCGCGTCCTTCTAGTTCCCTTGTAAAGCTTCCGCGCCGGACTTGCTCGAGCGGAACGGAAGTCAATCGCGTTGAAACCGACGATGTTTCATTGCATGCAACATATAGAGCGACTGTGCCTAATATCGCCCATCATTATGCCTCGAAAAGTAAGCACTAAAATTTATCGGTCACGCACTGAATTAGTACCTGACCACATGTACGAAGACATACTGTAATTGCAGCGTCACGTGATCAACAATGACGGAAAGGGAAATATTTTAGTGAATCTTAATAGCGTTAAAAATTTACTGGACTGCCACAATTTCGCATCGCATTCGGAGAAGGTAAGCCTGATAATTCTGTGAATGCAAGAATATCTACTAGAAATGCCTAATTAACGATGTACTTAAGAAATGAAGTCGACTCAAATGTTTTTCGTAATGAAAGTAGCGATTTTCTTTTAGCGGTATGCTTGTTCTCAATACCGCCTACCGGAGAACAATTGGTTTCGGTGTAATGTTTGTTACAGGTGGGGTCACGGAAATAAACATTATTTGTCCAATATGTGCATACGAACGTGAAAAATAAAATATTTTAAAAATCCTATTTCTATATTTTTGTAATAAAAATAAAATCAAAGATGGATAAAAAGCCTTTGTGGAGCAAGAAATAATAAAAGCACATGTGAAAATGACTTTAAAAACTCATATATACATGAATTAATCAATGTTTCTTGAGTAGGCAATATTAGGTGCACTTCATTCAGGACCGGATTTATTGCATGTCTTGTGTTTTTTAATTCCTAATTAAAAAATTGCGGGTTTCAAGAATTCTAACTTATGCTGCATGAAAGATGAATAATTTCTCTTTACTTTGAAATGAATTGCGTGCAAAAGCATAAATTATTATTCGATTGACAGGGATTTAACTTTTGCTAGGCGATATTAGGTACGGTCACCCTATACCTAAGTAGGTGGTCGAGCGGGATTGGAATTTCTACATCGGTGGCAGCCGATACATTGCCTTGATGAATAAGGAGACTCGAAAAGGAAATGCGTTCTGAAAGCGTTGAGCACCCCTACTTGCTCCGCAGCCTTCCCCCTTTCCTTCTGTTTCAATTAAAAAGAGTTTAGGACGCGAACGCTCGAGAAAGCAGGGCGAAAGTGTTTTCTCGCTGCTGAGCTTGTCCGCCGCGTTGAACGTTTATCGGGTTGGTTAGGTTGATGTCCATGTTGGATGGGAACGTGACGTCACCGACAGCTTTTACGGTATCCAGTGATTCACGTATTATTATTAAAAGCCATCTAATTCCTCTGTACGACTCGCCTTGCATATATGAATGAATTGAACGCTATACCTTGATTGCGGGTGATTGTACGCGTGGATCGCAATTTCTCGCGACAAAAGTTTGAGTCACGAGGAATTAATAGACTGCTACGCTCGGTGAATTTCCTTCTCCCGCATCCGGCCATCTAAGCTACTTCGTCGGTCCCATAAACGTGCCACGGGTCACAGGTGACAAGTCACGGGATTCGTCCAACAGCCGCCTCGTCACGGGTCCAGAAAATACCTTGGGGAAATACTCGCCAAGTACGGGAAATATGGAAAGTGTTACTGTACATGATCCATGTGCCGTGCGAGTCTGTGCAGCGAGCCACACCGAGACGATAAATGATATATCAATGGTGTGCAATAATAATCGATCATGGTAATATAAACGAAGGAAATTTCGCGAGTTATAGTTATTATCGTTACTGTTACGAGATCGCAGGGTTCGAGCGGAGGATGGCGGGAACGTAAGGTGGGTCGGGATGTACCGCACCGCCCGAAGTAATCGGTGTATCGATGTTCGAGGTTTGATGGTTCGCGAGTGAACCGAGCAGGATGAAACTCTGCGTAAATATTGGCGGTAAAATCGAGGGGTTCGGGGGCAGATCGGGACGGAGGAAATGCTTGATTGCGAAATCGATGGATTCGTTTGCTGATTGCGCGTGGAATCTTTTGTCCTTCTCCAAACCTTTTGAATCTCCTATCAACTGGGTTAAATAAAATGTGTGTCAGAATGTGCGTGCACGTATCGGTGCACCGTATGCAACTGAAACGCGTACCACGGTATGTAGGTTCCTGATGATAAAAATAGCATTCTGATATTTCGAAGGGATCTTTCGGAACATCCGTTAATTGTCTCTCGAACCGTCTGGTCCGAGATACCTACTCGATTAAAAGGAAACAAGTTTCCGCGGCGGCGTCGCCTCGTAATAACGCGATAATTTCAGAAGCGACGACGACGCGGACGTGGACGTCGACGACGACGACGACGGGCACCGACGACAGCAGGAGCCGTTTCTCGCGCATTATTGGGTAATCGAAAACGCCCACGGAAGAAAATCGACGGCACTCCGCAACGATCTTTTATTAAAGAGTAGACCGTCCGTTCTCGGCCCTCGTACCTCGCAGCCGCCGATGGAACGAACGGACGCTCTGAATGAGAATCGACACTCGGGTAGAGTCTAAAAATAGCGAGAATTTGTACCTTACAGTGAACTCTGGAGCCAAATTATCCTCTTTTTGCGGCTGCTATCCGCTCCTCGGTATATATAGGGGGGGAAAAAAACACTATTTACACTGTGATTAGCGTCTCTACGGTCGAGCCGGTCACTAAGTCTCTGCAACTTTCGAATTTTTCTGAAAGATCGCGAACCTTCTCCGTTTCCACTTCATTTTACCAGACATTTTTCGCGTGACGATACGGCACACGGCTCACGCGCTGCCACCATCTTTATTTACTAATTTTGGACTTGAACGCTGCGAACGGGGAACGGATAGATTATACCGACTCTAGCGACACCTCTCGACGTCACTTTATACGCTGACAATGAGTGGATCGCGGATCGCACCCCTCCCCACACCTCCCCGTACTAATAATCCCATTTTCACCTCATCGCACCTGATCTCGCTTGAATTTCTTAATTAGCAATCACCCTCTCTTCCGTTATTACTAACATCTCGTTATTACGCGAATTTCATTCTAGTTCACTCATACCGACGCAGTTTCCAGCAGTTTCTTAGCTGTATTTAAAAGGGAAGCAACTGTATTCGGTTAACGGACCAATAAGAATATGTAATAAAAAAACAATGCTACGAGCATGAAAAGTACGAGAAAAACGTTTAACATTAATCACATACGAAAGTATGAGCTGCAATAGAATTCATCCATAGTTTGGTCAAGCTTAAAGGTGCGATTTCATGCTGATGCTCGACGCTCGTTTTGAGCGTCAAAACCAGTCACGTGATCGGTCCACGTGACTTTCATCGTCAAGCGGAAAAGCTAAACGCGGTTTAGCTTTTCTGTGCTTTTCCGCTTAACGCTCGTTCACTCTGACACGTTCGTTCGTTGGTGAGCGTCGGTCACTTGAATGGTTTTGACACTCAAAACGAGCATCGACGCTGAAAGTCCCGTGGACCGATCACGTGACTGGTTTTGACGCTCAAAACGAGCGTCGAGCGTCAGCATGAAATCGCACCTTTACGCTTACGCTTACGCGCCGTCCGTCGAAGCCGTGTTCGTGTTTGTTCGTGTTCATTCGTGCTTTTGCGCTGGTGGTACACATCACTCGATATCAGCGCATATGAGCACGTAGTAGGAGCTAATACTTAGGTAGTATATAGTACGCAGCGTGGAGGGTATAGGTTACGTTCTCCGACGAACGTAGTGGAATGTAATTTTCATCGGTTGCTTTGCACTATCGTGTGATTATTAACGAAAGCAACACTAGGACCGAGGATTCTTGTTTAGCAACATGGATCCTGCGGAAGATTGGAGTGGCAATTGCCAGCCGCCGTTGGACGACGAAAAGCCTGAAAACCAAGCCCAGGAAGATAACCAAATCATACCAGGGTTCGATAATTTTGATGATTACGTTCAGGTACGATTAAATTAACATAACGATAAGTCTCTAAAAGTCTGTGTTGCTCTAAACGCTATGTGTACGTGTTAAATAATTCTTTATTTTAGAGAGTATTTGATGCTGTAAGAGCTGGCATTAAGGCTTCCAATAACCTGCCTATCGGATCCAATCACAACTACTATTCGTGTTTTCCCAGTTTTCTCGTTGCCAAGGACACAAATATAAATATGTTATTAAACATTATGCAGAAGGCATTGGGAACGGCAGGTATTAAAAATAAGATCAAGAATCGCGATATCGAAGAGAAATTTGACCTTTTATTGGAAACAAACGACATACTCTTGGATCGTGCTGTAAGTTTCCTTAAAGATAGAGGCGTGTCTAGGGTGGGGCAAGTAGGGCTGGTGCGCTAATGTCGGGGGTGCAAAAAAGCCGAAAGAAATAGTGTTTCTTGAATAACTTTATTTGGATGGTTAATGTTAATAGTTTACGCTTGTTATTCGTGTGCTTCGCCTGCCTCTTCAGAGAAGGTTCTAAAAAAACTTGCTTCACTTTTTGGGAAGGCCGGCGGAACCCATTATGCAAGTTATGCGCCACATAAGGGCATATTTAACGCACCTCGGTTGTCACACTGGGTCAAATCGACCCGGAGTTAGACTTTGCGATCAAATATCTTTGAGGCATCATTAAGGGTTATACTACTGGCACCATGTAGTAGTAGGGTGCTTCAATTTTATGGGCAAATTTTAAATTTTTAAAAATTTTAAAATGACTAGTGATAAAGTATAATGGTGTTTTGGTAATTATTTAGAAGTTTTCCAGCCTCACCGATTTCAATGATTTTTGGATATGTAGTTGGAGACACGATTCTGAACAACTTTTTCCTATACATGTTACGGCCGCTCGACCTTCGTTTCTGAGATATTCGCGAAAAACTGCTGCTACTACACAATGTATTCTGCCATATACTTACCTACAGTACGCGTCCGTGGCAGCGTATGCGTCAGCATGGGTCAAAACAAATGAAATAATATGTTTCTGAATGATATGCTTTGGGTGGGGGAAGGGGGATGCAAATTCTATATACGCTTGCCCTAGGCACTGTTTACACTAAATACGCCACTGCTTAAAGATTGTTCATACAAATATTCTGTACATAAATTTTGATTAAAGTAAACGCAAAATATTCTTTGTCATAGAATGCTCTAATGGATGAGGAATCTGGTATTACTAAAGGTTCCGAAGTAGAATTAATCGTAACGCACGCAAAGAAGCAAGCGATTAATGGTAGTTGGAATAAGCAGGCTCCTCAGCTGGCCGAAGCTTCTCGTGCCACTCAATCCGTGCGGTTACTCGCCGGCAAGAATGTTCACAGGCCGCAGCTCTCGTTTAAGGACAAAATTGAGAATGGTTCGAAACCTTGGTGCCCCAGGATTAAGGACAAACCAAATTCCTTGAAGCCGTTAGCTATTTATTTAGAAGAGGGTGAGCACGGGGAAATGTTTAATCATCCTTACGAATACGAATTGGATATGTTTGTGCTGCCCGAGGAACAATTAAAAAGATCTGAACCGACAAAGTATAAATCTTTAGAAGAAACGCCATTAATAATGATTGAAAGTCCATCGGATTTGAAATTGCTGTTAGAAGATTTGAGAAACTATAAGGAAATCGCCATAGATTTGGAACATCATTCCTACAGAAGTTTCCAAGGCATAACATGCTTAATGCAGATCTCAACGGGTGATACAGATTATCTGATAGATACGTTGTCCTTGCGGTCCGAACTACACGAATTGAACGAGATCTTGACGAAGCGGACGATTTTGAAGGTGTTTCACGGAGCCGACTTGGATATCCAATGGCTCCAAAGAGATTTATCTCTCTACATAGTAAACATGTTTGATACGCACCAGGCCGCGAAACAACTGAATCTGCCCTATTTGAGTTTGGCCTACTTGTTAAAACAGTATTGTAACATAGATCCGAACAAACACTTCCAATTGGCCGATTGGCGTATAAGGCCTTTGCCGGAAGAACTTCAGAAATACGCTAGAGAAGACACCCACTATTTATTGCATATAAAGGACGTTCTAAGAAACACTTTAATAGATGTCGCTAACGGACAGACCAATATCTTGAAAGCTGTTTACGACAGAAGTACAGATATATGTAGAAAAACCTACGTAAAGCCAGTGTGGACAGAGGAGAGCTGCATGAGTATCTACAGAAAGAGTCAGAAGATGTTTAATAATAAGCAGCTCTATGCTCTGAGAGAGTTACACAAGTGGAGGGATGCGTCTGCCAGGCAGGAGGACGATAGTACCTTATACGTCCTACCAAATCACATGCTCTTGAATATAGCCGAAACGTTGCCTCGCGAAATGCAGGGAATTCTGGCGTGTTGTAACCCGATACCGCCCTTGGTCAGGCAAAATTTATTAAAGCTGCACAAAATAGTACTGAAAGCTAGAGAACAGCCGCTCATCAAGCCAGTTCTCGAAGATATCAGGCAAAGATTAACTCAGCGTAATAACATTACGAATTCGGAAGCATGGATGTACTCTCCTCACGACATCCCGAGCGGCACAGAAGCAAGAGCTGATTTACCGTGTTTGTTGGATAAGGCTAGTACGTTAAAAACGCCAGTCTCGAATACCACTGTAAATCATACAGTGACGGTGTTCGACAGTCCGGCTACATCCGAGGTGAAGCGTCAAGTATATTACATTATGTTATACTGATCATAATATTTTTCAGATTTATGGATAGAATTGTAATAGTTAAACCTACAATTTCTGTATTATCGCAGGACGACGAAGTGGCCGGGAACGAGCAGAGAAGTGTTAGAAAGAAGAAGAAGTTTGTCTTTGTCAGTCCATTTGAACGATACAAGCGCGTTATACCCATGGTAGCAGAGGAAGAGGCACAGGAGAGAGAGAGGGAAAGGCAGGAAGAAGATCGCCTAAATAAAGTCAAGAAAGAAGAAGAAAAAGAAGAAGAAGGAGAAGATGATATAGTTAAAAGTAAAAATCGAGTTTTCGAACATTTCAAACAAGTCGCTGAAGTAGCAGGAGGGGGAGTTGTGGTGACCCCAAAGAAGAGGAAAAAGGGTAAGAGGCGTGCTCTTCAGTAATCATGCCCCAAACTGTACTACCGGTGCAAGCGTACTCGGTTAAAGTTCAAAATGGAATCTCCGCGAGGGATAACCGGAACATCGATGTCTTAAGCTCATTTTAAAGTGAAGAGTCTGCCGATTCTTTTGAGTTCCACCGGAACCCGCTGCGATAACTTTGTATCTGTGACCTTTAAGTTTGAAGTTAAAGTTTCGGAAAAATAAGGTTACAAAATATGTCGCACTGTCGGTCGTTCCCGCGGAAGCGAGCGCTCTTGTTCGCATCCCTACGCTTTCAAACCATATTTTCAAAATATCGATATGACTATTTTTGCCGGAGTTATGACCATGTGAACTTGCGCCTATTTTTCGTGTTCTTAGAGGTGATACTTTAATTAATGTGAGGAGTGTATACTGTCGACTTATTTTTTCATGTAGAATTATATGTACTATATTGGTTAATTTTCTAGCTAATGGATTGTTTAATTCTTTGTCTTTACGGTAAAATTATTCTATTCAAGCCTCTTCAGAGAGTCCACCAAAGAAACCATCGCAAATACCTTTGGGTCAAATGCAGGGACGAAAAAGGAAACGAGATTCGAATATCAGCAAACAAAATGACGCACGGGAAAGAAATAACGACACTTTCCTAACACCAGTCCCACTGTTAGACACTAAAACATCTGAAGGTGTAAAGAAAGAATCAGACGAACCGGAATGTTTAATATATGAACAGAAGACGCAAGACGCAAGAATACAAGAGCCAGCTTCAGATAACGATATCAAATCAATGCGGTAAGAGTACTAATAAGATACAAAGCAAATTCGATGAACGAAAGAGTAACTGATAGCCGACTATTATATAAATTCAAAATGTTTAAAAACTCGTCTCTAGGTCAAGGAAAAGAGGAGAGAGAAAACGTGCAATTCACGAGCTATCGCAGAAGGGTTTGATGCCATCGAATGCGTTTGATTATAAAGTAGTAGACTTTAGTAGTTTTCAAGGCGGTAGTAAAAAAACGTCGAACCACGTAAACTTCGAGCAGACAATGGTAAGAAAGTATACGTGTTTCATTTCATTGACAAGCAACCCACATAGATGGTACGTATTAGCGTATGATTTTGTTTTATTTGTAGGAAAAGCGAAAGGAGAGGAAACGCAAAAGGAAGAAGCAAAAATTGAATATATAAATTGCAAGAACCTTCAATTGCAGTTCTATAACATCTATGTAAAAGCAACTTACAGTTTTATACTATACAGACGGAAGTAATAAATACTTTTTATGTATTTTCTTTTGCATTTGTATCATATACAAATGACACAACGCAATTAAACATTTGGATAACTCATTGTTACATAATATTTTAGAGATAAATAAATTAGTTACTTGAGTATGAATTGCAAATATTTTCTTAGTATATGTATAGGAATCTAGTATATTTCGTTACTATATATTCACATAATATATATTTATACATTCAAATAAAGTCACATCATTCTTTGATATTTAATATATTTCTTGTATTCGTATTCGATGATTATGAAATGAATAAATAGCCCATGAATAGCGTTTAAAATTGGTAGATTAAAGTATAGTTTCGCTTGAAATTGGCGATGTAATCTGTATTATCGCCAGCTTCAACTTTTTTTTGTTACTGACACGTCTGATTTATTTGAAGGTCACGCGGAATGTTGTTTCCAACACTAACTGGAAATTTCATCAGAGAACGGAAACATGACATCTCGCACATTGATATTAATTAACTTCGCTTTACTTTCGGCTGCGCATATAAATGCAAATATAAATAGAAGTTTGGTCCATGTTGGTGAAAATTCATTGTCTTCTCAATGTAATAGCAATTTGACGGGCTTTATCTTTAAACTTTCAAATTCTTCGAGCTTCGTGGACCTCCGTAGTACCAAGTCAAGATCAACGCAAGTCGATTGTTTTGGCTTAGGGAAGACATTAGCGGCTACTTTGGAGTGGTTTTTCATGAGCAAACCGAATGGAACAGATGCTTTGGACGTTCAGTTTTTGCTGTCTTCGAGAAAGCAGCCGCGACGTGTACACGTTGTGCTCGGTGAACAGTTTGGCTTGGAGTGGACAGATTTCCAAATTGATCGCAAAACGATCATAATAGTCCATGGATTTTTATCGCATGGTCAAGAATCCTGGATTAGCGACATGGAAAAATCGTTTCTTCAATGGGTTGGTCAATGTTTCTTTTCCTATGAGTAAATTGTTTCGTAGTAATGAGTAAATAAACCGTGCCCTTTTATCTTTCAGAACGATGTTAATATTGTAATTGTAGACTGGGGTACTGGTGGCAATACTTGGAATTACTACAAAGCTGCAGTGAACACAAAAGTGGTGGGATATCAAATTGCAAGGTCTATTTTCTATCGCTTCGCGAGTGTCGCGTGGTCATACAAATATTTCACGGAATTTATTCTTTTGTGAAGACTTTTAGAGCATATAGAGAATGCAACAAGTGCTCTAAACACATCTGATCTGAATAGTTGGGGATCTTTACATTTAGTGGGTCACAGCCTTGGAGCACATATTTGTGGGTTTGCTGCGAAGGAGTTGAGAGCAAGACAGAGTAAATGGAGGATTGAACGAATAACTGGACTGGATCCTGCGCAACCGTGTTTCATGAATGCAGATTCCACTATGAAGCTCCACAAGACTGATGCATTGTTTGTCGATATCATTCATACTAATGGCAGGTTGCTTTCTGAGATTGGATTAGGTTTACCAGAGCCTATAGGTGAGTTACGTTTCATCTGCAGTTCATGTTTCTTTTATGTGACTTTAGAGTTTAGAGTATCCCTTCTGTCAGGTCACGTTGACTTCTATCCCAACGGCGGCAGAATCCAACCAGGTTGCATAGGAATAGATTCTTCGTATTTCGAATATTTACCAATTCCCCTGCGAGGTTGGTATGTGCCAAGTGTCAGTCGTAAATTTATCATTATAATTTCCTGTTTCAATGACACAATAATTCCCTTCCAGCAATTAATAAGTCTATATGCAGTCACGGACGTTCGTACATTTATTTGACGGAGTCTTTGATATCTGATGTTAAACATAATTGCACCTTTTGGGCACACCACTGGGATTTATCGTATCGAAATTTAATACAAGTAGCAGCGGACTATTGCAATAAAAGTATTTGTACCGAAATGGGCATAAATGCAATAAATCATCCTCAACGTGGAACATTTTTCGTCGCTACCTCCAACAGTGTACCATTTTGTAGTAAGTTATATATTGTATATATATTGAACGACCAAAGACATGAAATAACGAGGTCCAGAAGATTTAGATAAAGATCCTATATTTCGATCTATGTTTAGGGTGGCTCTTATTTTCGACTTTTGAATTTTCTTCCCCTCCAGAATAGTTCCAAATAATTAAAAAAAAATCCGTCAAACAAAAGTTGTAGATCTGGACAAGGAGCATATTTTATGTTCTATTACTTTTTCTCGTGCGACAAACGGTTTTCGAACAAGTCCATAAAAAAAATATAAAAAAACAAACTTTTTTCCCCCAACTTTCAAAATTTGGGGGGAAAAGTCTTTTTTTAGTTTTTCAAACTTTTTTTCGAAACCGTTTGTCGCACGAGAAAAAGTAATACAACATAAAAGATGCTCCTTGTCCGGATCTACAACTTTTGTTTGACATATTTTTTTATATAATCAATAACTTGGAGGATATTATATAAAATCGACTTCGCGAGCTGTTAAATAATAATTTAAATGTTTATGGACCCAGGGCACTCTTTCCCGTTATCCGACCGAGTTCAAACTTTACACGGAGTTTTTTTTTAATTATTTGGAACTATTCTGGAGAGTGCCCCGAAGAAAGTCTTGAAAAAATTGTTACCAAGAGTAAATAAGAGCCACCTTAATGTTTAACTATCGCCGAGCTTGTTGTCGCTGAAAATAATTGTTAAGCACGTGGGTGCTGTGGAATGTATTCTTACAGTATCGCCGATCTTTTCTCTTTCAGTTAACAACACTCGCATTGTCGATGAAGTAATCACTCAGTTGGAAATAGATCTTGCGACCACACTTAACGATTGAGACGTATCGATGAATTAATAGGACATGTATTATTGGTTTATAAATAAATGCTCTTTACTTCAGATTGCAATTACACGCGATGCTTAAATTATTCACTATTCCTAAAATGCTATGTACAATTGGATTTCGACGGTTAAACGAGTTATGTACATTTTGTAATATTTAATTTTATACAATTTCATACTCTTTTTGTTTCCACTTAACCGTTCCATATTGTTGAGTAATATCGTAGTGACTTCGACGCAATCGTTCCTAAGGATAAAGAAGCTAGTGATATATGACATCGCAGTATTCTAACTTGTACCTCTATCATAAATTAGATATAAATTAGAAGACGTAGATCTCTAAAAGAAACAGGAAACAACAGTTCGTTGTATTAATATATTTCGGATTATTAATTATTATTCACCGCTGTATCGAGTACACGAACTTTCACTTATACCTGTGTTAATATGCTGTGGTTGTGCGTTTTGCATAACTTTTACATATGCTATTATTGGCACTTTAACGAGATAAACAAATATCCGTTTACTGGCTGCCTTGTCAAGAAAACAATTAAACTTGTGCAAATGCCTAAGAAAGTTAATATTTAAAAACATATCTCGCACTCGAGATTCAAGTGTGATAGGTACGGTCAACGGTGTACGGTAAGTTGTTAGATCGACTTAATCATAATCCTCGACGATCATTCAATTTTCACGTCCCGATTGCAATTCTATGGCATTGATTTCAATTGTAAATCTCATTATTTCTCTGTTTCACTTTAATAAAAAAAAAGTACTTAGGTATATTTACTGAAGACAAAAGCAACAAGAGCGGATTTAAGGAATCAAAGAATGACTTGTACGTAAGTGGCTGGAAATATTCCAGTTCGCCCCCTACACTCTCCTATCCACCAACCATCCGGCTGCTTCTGGTGCACCGTTATTAAGTCTCCAGGGCTTAGGCTAAGTTCGTCGTTTAGATTTGCCGAATACTGATAGATCGCCCTACACTGTTCCGTCCCATCGGGCTTGCTCGCTGTATCGGCATTATCGACGTCTTGATTGTTGTTATCTTCGGAATGACTGCTGAATTCATCGAAATCGCTGAAGTCATCCTCGTCCGGTGGATTCTCCGAGTTTCCATCGCCGGCTGTTCGATCAGCCCAGTGACGACTCTCGGTCTCGTGATCCTTTGTAAGATGCACTTCTATTTCATCCTCGTCGTCTTGAAACTCAAACGATTCGTTCTTTGCCCAAGAAGGAATCTGAAGGACAGGTAATAGCATCCGTTTACCTCGTAAATAAATCTGTACCGAAATTACATTATACGTATTTCCAGGCTCGTACCTTAAGAACACTTTGCTGCAAGCCCTGCTTATCCCTGGAAACTAAAATATGTTCCGCCAACGGATGCTTGCCACGTTTGCTGCCTTCTACTTCCGCCAGCGTCCCGCCGACCTTGTACCTTGCTGCCTCTAGGTACAGCAGCATGGAGCGCATCTGGGGCAAAGAAAAAGGGCGTGAGATAAACGATCGTATTGCATTAGCAGCACCACTCGGCGCGGGCTAGTACAGAGAAAGTGATCGAACGTACATGGTGCAATTTTTCCGTCACATTCTGCGTACTCTCGTCCGCCGCAAAGGCTGGCGTTGCCACGAAAGCCCTGTGAAGCGTTTCCAGACCCTCTCTGCCGCGTCTTTCTCGTTCCAGGTCTTGCCTGATCAAATGAAGAACTCTGACCAACGCTTGTTTCCGGCGCTCCCTGTTCATCGCCAGAGTAACGTGCTCGGCATAAAAGTCTGGCAGTAGTTGCTCCGCGTTGCAGCCGTCGTTGCTCTCCACTCTACGTATAAGATTCTTTAAGATCTCAATATCTTGGGATACGTTGCAGTTGCGCACGGGCGCCGCCAGACGGTCCGCACTCTGGAAAACGAAGTGACTTTATCGTTAGCGGAGCTTATTTCTTCATACTGTTAGTCGTTGGAAAAAGTGCGTTACCTGCTGGAGACGAGGAGCAAGCGCTTGCAAGTGCGCCAAGTAAACGTTGGCGAGATCCTTCAGGGCGCTTAGCCGTTCTTCTTCGAGAAGCTCCATCTGTTTGGCCCCTTTCCTCACGGTGCTCTCGTACTCGAGCCTGGCTCTCTCGGCTCTCACGCTCACCGTGTAAAACTCCGTGTCCGCCCTACGGGACGAGTCCTCGGCCTTTCTCCTCCTCGCCTCGAGCTTGCTCGCCTCCTTCTCCGTCATATGATGGCTCGACGATTTGTTATTGCTCTGCTGGCTCTGGCTGATCGATTGTAACCTCGCCAAGTCTTGCAGCCTCTCGTTTTCTCGCGCGCTAGAGAAACTCTGCTTCTTACTTTTCATCGCGATGTTACGCCACTCGTGAAGAGACTTTCCAGCTTTGTCAACGGAATTCTCGATGGATTTTCTCGACCGTCCTTGAGCCTCTGCCACTCCTATCTGCGGACACGCGAGCGCGCCTCTTTCATTAACCGCTTTAACGCCTCTCATTGTCAGTTACCGCCTCGAATAGCGTGTATAATAAAATAGACGAAAGGCTATTTAACGCAACGCGGCATTCTCTTTCTCCTTTACGCGTGTTTCCCGCGCCTATACAAATATAAAGCTGAAAGCTTCAATATGTTTGTGTGTTTATCTGTCGCATGAGAGCTTTGGAACGATAAACTCTGCGATCATGAAATGTGCTTCGGCTCATTATGCCTGACTGATCCAGATGAACGTGATTATTTTCACGAGAAAAAAAATTAAAGCGAAATTTTTATAAAACCAGAATCAAAAGTTTCGGGCGAAGCCGAGTAGCGAAGCTAGTATATGATAATGCTAACCGGCGCTCTAGACCTGATTAAATTCGTGCCAGAGAATACATTCGTTAAAATATGTCAAACAAAAGTTGTAGACCCGGACATGGAACATTTTTTATGTTCTATTACTTTTTCTCGTGCGACAAACGGTTTTCGAAAAAAGTAAAAAAAAAACAAACTTTTTTCCCCCAAATTTTGAAAGTTTAAATGCTTCTAGAACACTTTATTTATGAAGGCGAATAAAAAAATGGAATTTTATTTTCGAAGACTATTTTTTAAACATTTAAGGGGGGGGGGGGGGCGTATATCGAAATATGCGAAAAATCTTATTTTCAGTGTTTGATATATCATGAATGTTTCCTGAAAATTTGGGGCCGAAATTCGCAAAAATATCGAAGATATAGAAAAAAGTTTTATTTTTAGTTTTTCGGACTTTTTTTCGAAACTGTTTGTCGCACGAGAAAAAGTAATACAAGATAAAAGATGCTCCTTGTCCGGATCTACAACTTTTGTTTGGCATATTTTTTTATTTAATCAATAACTTGGAAGATATTATATAAAATCGACTTCGCGAGCTGTTAAATAATGATTTAAAAATGTTTAAGGACTCAGGGCACCCTTTCCCGTTATCCGACCGAGCTCAAACTTTACACGGAGTTTTTTTGAATTATTTAGAACTATTCTGGAGGGTGCCCCGAGGAAAATCTAGAAAAAATTGAGATTATCAGCAGCGAATTGGAACGAATGTAACTTACTCTAAGCGGCTTTGCGAGCTGTTCGCCAAGCGTTATACCCCATACTCTGTGGGCTTCCGCGGCAGCCTCCATTTCCTCGCCGACGCATCTCCATGCCTCGTTTACACCTCCGTTACTATTGCCACCTGTATTGCGAAACATGTGCTTTGCTTATTAAATCGGACATCAGAAATTTCCTTTGCTAGAGAGAGAGGGGCGATAAGCGCGTAGATTAAATAACTTAAGAGATACCTTGATCCTTCGCACACGCCTTCGTCAATTTATTGCTCAGTTTACTGAGCCCTTTGGCATAAGTTGCTTCTAGCTCCGCTCTGAAATAAAGGAGAGCACGATATGTACCTTTAAAGCAGTCCGTATTGCGACTAGGAATTACAGTGTTTTATTACAAATAGTGGCGTATTTAGTGTAAACAGTGCCTAGGGCAAGCGTAGAATTTGCGCCCCACGCATATCATTCTAATTCCACCTTTTCTGTTCTACTTCTTTGTTAAAAGTGTTCGTCACACAAAACACTTTATTTAGAATTTAGATAATCTTTTTAAGGAGGTTCGATACCTCACTTGCGGGGCAGACGGCGAGAGGGATAAGCCTATGCTTATACATGGGAGCTCTGCGGTGATACCACTCTTAGATAAAAAAAAATTATGTAGACAAAAATGTTATTTACATGTCTATTCCTAATAAAATTATTACTACGTATTTTACTACTACCAATAACCATCCAAATAAATTTATTCAAGAAACGCTATTTCTTTCGGCTTTTTTGCGCCCCCCGACATTGGCGCCCAGGGCACCAGCCCTACTTGCCCCTCCCTAAAAAGTAGAGACCATGGTATGGTACGTGTAGTAAAAAGACACGTGTACACGGGTATTTGTGTATTTTGATCAGATTTGGGCATTAACTACGGGAGAATGGGCAATGGCGGTCACTTAAGCAATAAGTGTAACAAAACCGAGTGATGCTTTTCAATTTTAAGGATTATCGTCGCGTCTAAAAAGAAGCTCGCTTATTACCAGTAATGCCTTAATTTTTTGTATCAAAATAGGTAATCGATTAAATAAATCTTGTTAATTTTATAATTGTGTTATTAGTTACAATCTGAAAATTTGTAAAACCATACTTTCCGCATATTATTCTAGTAAATATATTTAAATACATTAATTCTTTTATGAATTTCGCAACCCCCCAGAGTTCTGGGATATCTATAGATATTAAAAATCAGACGAATCAAAATACGGATACGTTAATATACGTGTATTTATAAATACACGAGTATCTAAATTCACGTGTATTTAAATACACGTGAAATAGTGCACGGGTACACGTGTACTAAAAGATACACGGATTGAAGGACAGATACGTTTAATACACGTGTATTTAAATACACGTGAAATAGGGATCTCTACTAAAAAGTGACACGTTGTCTGTTTGTGTTTCCTTCTTTCACGCCTAAACGGGTGAACGGATTCCACTGAAATTTTGAATATACATTAAATACGTCCCAGATTAGATTACAGGCTATTTATAAATACCCCATCTAAAACAATAAATAAATAATAATAATAATAAGTTCCCGGGTGAAACCGGGTAACGGGTCAGCTAGTCTAATATAAAACTTTTATATTTACCTTTCGTGGAGGATCGACGCTAACTCCTTACAGAAATCCCCGCCCTGCTTCACGTATCTCCGGACATCTTCGAACCCGCCTTGTCCTCCCTGTAAGCGGAAAGCACCATGTATATTAATCCTTCTTCCACTACTTCGGACAGGGAAATGATGGAGGTATCTCGTTCTACGGTTGAATAATCGCGGTACTTAAGGGGAACGCAGAAACTAGCGGTAACCACGCATCGTGGCTCACGAGATGCAACATTTCTAATGTCCCCGGCCAGTGAATTATGACGATTTCTTTAACCGGCGCGTTCCCGCTGGCTTCAGCTTCCGGACTGCGGGGAAAAAAGAAACTCACGGTGGATACGCTTCCGTTTCACTTCTCGGTGTCTCTTCGCTTTATTTCACCGGGGCTACGGCACAGATTTATGAGCGCCGAATCGATTTATAGCATTCCCGATCCTCGCGCTCGGAAAAGAGAGGCTAATCCCTCGAATGTACGTGCACGCTGGCAAAAGGAAAGGCATCAATGACATCGACGTGTCGCTTTAATCTCCCCGGTTCTAATGGCCCGAACGGAAGTGCTTCAGCTTCCGAACTTTTGGCATCCAGCAACGCGATACAAGCAGTTGAAATAAACACCGCAAATCACTCACTGTGTAAGTAAGTGTAGGGGAAAGGTGGGGTAGTTGGTCACAGTTTCGCTTTTTTTTTTATTACAATAATAATCGTGGCTCGCTTGCTTTGTTTGTGTTTGATTGTTTTAGTGGAGGCTCTTAGAGTATTCTCAAGATACTTGTACAAGTTTGAGAGCTGAAAACTAATTTTAATGGCTGAGTTTCAACGTTTTCTGGCAATGACGTAGCGCACAAGTAACCCCCCACTGAAGGGGAGACTCGGTGAAAAAGTTAGGGAGACTTGGTCAGTGAAGTTTAAGAGTAAATGACTATTATTGTCAACGAATTTCTGGCCAAAAACTCAAGAAATCTTATCGAGCAGCCACCGCATTCCCCTGATATGGCTCCGGCCGACTTTTTTCTTTTTCCGAAACTGAAATTACCACTTCGAGGCTCCCGTTTTCAGTCGATAGATGACATAGAAGAGAATTCGCGGCGAGCACTGAAGTTGATTAAAAAAATGCGTTCAAAAAATGTTTCGATGATTGGGTTGTTCGTTGGCATAAGTGTATTATTTCGAAAGGGGCCTACTTTGAAGGCGAGACAATAAATTTCGATGAATAATACATATTTTGTGTTTCATTGACCAAATCCCGGTACTTTTTTCGCAGAATGTAGATACATCGTGCCAAGGCTCATCAAAATCGGTGTCTACCACTTGGTGTCCTCCCCTTCTTAGATATCATCTGATTAAGATGATGACGAAGGAAGGATTTTCCTTCTCACTTTCTCTGCCGTATTTCTGTTTCATTAGCCGCGGTATGGTTCTTCTTGGGGCGTTTTCACCTGTTCAAGTGTCCCACCTCACATACTGATCAAGTATTCCTCAGTGCACTCGATTTGAAAATGACAAAAAATTAAACATACCTTAGACCAATCAATAAATATTAATTGACCAGAAATTACAGTTCTTACTTGATACATTTCAAATCCTTGAAAATGCAACGTTCAATCGAAAGGGAGGAAGGACAAGGTGACCGAAATCTTTACTTTTTGTCTGCAAATGAGATCGAAGCTTCTAACAACATTATTAGACCAATCAATAAATATCATTAATTTACCAGAAATTACAGTTCTTACTTGATACATTTCAAACCCTTGAAAATGCAACGTTCAATCGAAAGGGAGGAAGGACAAGGTGACCGAAATCTTTACTTTTTGTCTGCAAATAAGATCGAAGCTTCTAACAACATTAATCTATGCTCTCGAAGGAAAACTGCAACGGGAAGCGTTGCGATAATGCAAACACTACCACGATAGCGTGACAGCGAGCCCAAATTGCCAGTATATTAATTAAAAAACTGATGTGATCGCGTATCCCCGCTGATCAACTATCCCACCTATTCCCTACTGTGGTGTAATCTCGACTGGATTGATCTATTCTTCATCGTACCGAAACCGCTAAACGAGTTAACGGAATCAATTTCCAACGATAATGCGAATCTTCCTATGCGCGCAACCGATTCTTTAACGAACGACACACTTTCTCGAGCGCGATTTATTTCCTTCCGTAGCCTCGAAAGTTACAAGAAAGCATAGCTGAGTTGCCGATTCGTCAACATTCGTGGGGCTTGCCTATCGGTAACTAACGGCACAGTAATGTCGATAAATAATGAACACCAGCGAAGCCAACGTGTCGTTATTTAAGGGCTTAGCATCGCTTCGTGTAGCAAACGCTACTGCACATCTTCAAACGTTCCCTATGCTTTTAATTTTTCACCTGCAACGTGCATTAGATATTGCTTGTATCGCGTATTAGGCAAGTGGTATTTGTGTGCCCATACGCGAGATTTTCTCACTTCGATACCGAGTCTACTGCGTGAGAATGTTGTCGGTGTTCCTCTGTTACACTAACGAGTGCCTAATGTGGATTTAAATCACAGTGAAAGATGCAGGCGGTTCTTTTCTAAAGTCCAGAGAGCTGCTAAAGATTTTCACTCGATTTGACTGGAACGCAAAACACATGTACAGTGATTAACGAAAATATTGGGGCGCTTTTTGAAATCGCATAACTTTTTTAAAATTAATCCAAACGACTTGAGTTTTTTTTAGAAGCTAGAAGGATTCAAAAATTGCAACTGGTCGGAACAGCAAAAAAAAAAATAGTAAACCCCCGAATTCAGCGATTTTCGACCTTATTCTGCGATCTATAAGTGTTTATAGCTCACAAGGGAAGATCCCGAACCCGAAAGTTCAAAATATTCCGAAACTTTGTGAATATGTAAGGGATTTCCTCCTGATTACAACGCAATTTTTGTTTGCTGCCCAAATTCACTCGAGCGGGGGTGAAATTAACCCCCGAAAATTCGGCTATTTCCAGATTTTGTGTTATAACTCGCGAACTGTAAGAGATAGAAAAGAAGGGTTAAGACGTAAGTTACTTCTTTTAATTAGATCTATCATTTGGTAAAAAAATTATTTCAAAGTTCACGAGTTATAACACAAAAGCGGAAAATAACCGGGTTTTCGGGGGTCAATTACACCCCTTTAGAGTGAATTTGGGCAGCGAACAAAAATTGCGTTATAATCAGGAGGAAATTCCCTACATATTCGCAAAGTTTCGGAATTTTTTGAATTTCCGGCTTTGAATTACAGGCTCACAAAGAAAAGTTTAAAAAACGACCTTTGCTATTTTCTTTCATATTCCGACCAATTGCATTTTTTTTTAAAAATGACGAGACACATCACTTAGCAAACTAATCCTACTAGCTTCTAAAAAAAAACTCATATTGCTTGGAACAATTTTGAAAAAGGTATGCGATTTTAAAAAGTATCCGAATATTTTCTTTACTCACTGTACGTATGTACATAAATCTGCAATAGGCAAGTAGCTGTAATAAAGTTGTGATAATGGTAATTGTTCTCTGCGATGCTACTGGCGAGAGATCGCACAGTCGATGCAGTGAAGTACCGGAGGTCATTAATATTAGAAAGTATCCTTAAAAATCTTTCACCGGCTACGTACAATTATTATGTACTATTACCCGGCCGAAAGAAGATCCCCAAGAGGCGGGCTCGGGCGATACAGTCCGTCGCTATGACGATTGGTCGAATCACCTATTTTGGCACACTTTTAAAGACGCGACACACGAATTTTGGTTATTGGCTGAAGTAGGCACATACATTGTCGTACCGCGCGACGAAGAGAGCGCACAAAACACATCGAGATCGAGTGGAATAGAGCGATCTGACCGACGAACGCCAAAGCAATAGCGTAGGCATCTCAGACGGTTAACCATTAATATATAATAACATAAAAATTTCCTTATTTTTTAAACAATCTGTGCGAGATTGCGTTTGGGCTTATTTTAATCAGAAAAATCTAACCAAACCAATGATAATACTTTCCTGAATATATTGTGAAAAATAAGGAAATTTTTATGTTATTATATATTAATGGTTAACCGTCTGAGATGCCTACGCTATTGCTTTGGCGTTCGTCGGTCAGATCGCTCTATTCCACTCGATCTCGATGTGTTTTGTGCGCTCTCTTCGTCGCGCGGTGCGACAATGTATGTGCCTACTTCAGCCAATAACCAAAATTCGTGTGTCGCGTCTTTAAAAGTGTGCCAAAATAGGTGATTCGACCAATCGTCATAGCGACGGACTGTATCACCCGAGCCCGCCTCTTGGGGATCTTCTTTCGGCCGGGTAATAGTACATGGGGATGCTTCTGTTTAAGCGGAACTTTTAAGTTCGTAATCGTGAGATTTCTAGTAGAATGTAGGTATGCAGAAACTCGGATATTACAGTGTCTCTTTGCTTAAGGGGACCTTCCGGTCTAAAAAAATACAAAAAATTGAAAATTTATCATTTTTAAAGGTGCTGAAAGAATGAAAAGTATAGGAAAAATTCGTGCAAAAGTCACGCGAAAAAAATCAGCATTTCAACATTAAATAGCCGCCATTTTGTTTTAAATTAATATTCCGGAAAATTCTCTCCACCAACCTGAGGATACATTAATATACCAACGAAATCCTTTTTGTTTTTTTATTTCAGATAACCTGGTTCCGAATGGCAGTGCTCACCGTAAAACCAAATTTTTAAAAATACTTCTCGGATGTCGTTTGTTATTTTATCGTAAACGTAAATATTTTCCTACGAAAAAATTACCAAATGTTCTTTAAATCTTGCTCCTTTAAACGCAAAAAGTTCTGTAAGAATATATGCTTCCGCTTTTTCAAAAAAAATTCCCAAACATTCGCCTCTTTTCGGCCGCCTGACTATAACCCCTTAAAGGAAATCGAATGAGGTAATATCCCTGTGACATTCTAAACAGGCATCCGTTGATCGAAATGTTAATCGAAAATACGTAAGGCGAAAATCGAAACCGGTATTCTTGGCAAACAAGCCGGCCACCCGGTAGGCGTGAAAATTCTTTTTCAATTTCATATCTTGCCGGCTATACCAGATCTGGATTTTCCTGTGCGTTACGTGCCGTCTTGTATCTGAAATTCATTTCCCCCGATAATAACCGGATCGAAGGAAAAGAATTATCGAAAATATCATTTACGGCTGTATTCTGGTGTTACGCCTGAATCAACCTTCCGAGTAGGCAGCTTTCGTAAAGTTCTGGCTGGACGGCTTTCTATGCGACGTGTAAAATTATT
Organism: Andrena cerasifolii; assembly: GCF_050908995.1. Classification (NCBI taxonomy): domain Eukaryota; kingdom Metazoa; phylum Arthropoda; class Insecta; order Hymenoptera; family Andrenidae; genus Andrena; species Andrena cerasifolii. Next base: position 15,588,364 of record NC_135119.1, on the reverse strand, counting down.
TTTCCAACGTTCTCATTTGCTGCCAGCAGTCCAGCTGAATTTCAGTCTGCGTCTTTCAGGCGTCCGACCGTCGCACAGTGGGACGGATCGACGTTTAGGTAGGCATTCAGTTCATTTCTTACATATTTCATCATTTAATGATTATAATCTAAGATTACAGGTAATATATTGTATAATAAATACAATAATAATTTTTTTTCTCGTCGCTCTTTTTAACAATGGGACTTCAAGAGTCCCTTCATGTTGATTTCCATATATATACATCCATATATATGGATCGGGGCTTATTAATAAATTCACTTCCAACATATATTATTCATTATTATTATATTTGAACATTACTCAATTAGTGTAATTTAAAGTTAAAAAATACGAAAATGGTAACAAAAAATCTTAAGTTGGCAATAGAATATAAGTGTTTATATTTTTCATTACAAGAAAAAGACTAACTAAAATTATTCCAATGTGTAAAAGCTGGTCATTTTCTAAAAATGGAAATCTAAAATTTTGTTTAGAATATTTAACTGAGGAAGCCCAGAACGCCCGAAATAATGATTTTAAAAACTACTGCGAATTATACGCAAAAAGAGCAGCCGAAAAATGACAAATCAAGATGTTCTAAATAATTTATTAATAAGCCCCGATCCATATATATGGAAATCAACATGAAGGGACTCTTGAAGTCCCATTATTAAAAAGAGCGACGAGAAAAAAAATGATTATTGTATTTATTGTACAATACATTACCTGTAATCTTAGATTATATTCATTAAATGATGAAATATGTAAGAAATGAACTGAATGCCTACCTAAACGTCGATTCGTCCCACTGTGCGTCGCGTTCGTTTAAATTTTAAGTCGGCACCCTTGCGATTTTCATCCGCGACGTAACGCAGTAACGCTGGTTTACTCCCCTGGACCGAGTAGAAGAATTAAAATAAATAATCGCCGTATTGCAGGTCGCGGGTTAACAGTAGGCGAGGAGAAATACAGCCGAAGTAATTAAGTCTTACGCGGAGCTCCGTCCTTACTTCTACCCAACAAATATTATCGTTGAAGCGATTCAGGGAACAATTTACTTGATAAAGCAAATCGCTTTATGCAAAGGTGCTTTTTATCTTTCCACTGAATATTCGATCGTAAAAGTAGCCTGAATATTTCTCTGCCTTTTCTACGATACACCTGCTAAATACATAGCGTGCCTGCCATCGCGAGAGAAAGATCGACTTTCTTACGATCCATCTCCATTCGTTTAGATCTAGGCGTCGAATAAGCGCTCTCCGATACAAGCGGAATCGCCTGGCATGAAACTTGCATCGAAGGAAACTTATTCGCGTTCGGTGATACCGAGCGCTTCGACTAAAACGTATTAGCGGTGCGTGGATGTCGAAACCTTTCGAAGTAAAAGGTTAATTGATACGTCAGCTTGGATATTATAATACCACGGTCGCAGAACAAATGGGCTAGCAGCTAGTGTGCAACAGGTGGCGAACGGTCATATAGAGCTTCCCTGGTTGCTGTCGCGTCGTTGCGTCGATAGTCGATACCTTTTAAAACACAAAACAGGCTCACTTGCAACTTGCACCCAGGCCGCAAGTTTTTTTTTTAAAACAGAGACAATCGCAGAGATTGTTTTCTCGTTACGGCGATACAGTGGTAAAGTTATGGAGTATATTAAAGTACGACGGAAGTAAGGAGTTATTGAAAAAGTTTGGGAACCGCTGCTAGGAACGAGCGATCTGAACTTGAACTTTCTGTTTTAAGCGCAGGAGTGTGTAGTTTTGAGTCGTGCTCCAACTTTTTAAGGTCGGTCGCTGGGACAAGCTAGTTTGAAATGCCCGGATTTTCAAGTACTGCCTGCGAAAAAGTAAACCGATAACCGGCGTTCCTGGGATCAGGTATTCGGTGTCGTTTTCCAACTTAAGGGGGACCAACACCTTGAAGCCCGGAAGAAAGTGCAGTTCTTTTGAATTTTATGTTAGATATCCATACGTCGTAGGAAAGTCATTGATATGGGGTTTAAATGTGCATGTAGAGGACAGTATTTTAGAATTTTTGCGTGACGAAATGTACAGTTTTAATCGAGTTAAGACGCGTCGAACACGATCTGATGGTTTCCCACTTTATTCACGTCGCGTTCATCTGAGAAGAAAAAGGAGAGCATTTTTTTAATCTATGTTAATATAGTTACAGTTAAGCGTGCGGGAATTTGAATACAATAATTTTTGGAAAAATGGCGGAGCTTAAAGGGAAAAGTTCTAAAATTTCGAGTCGGTTTAAGGAAGAAATCAATATATTTTGGGGTGGAAAAAATAGTAGAAATAATTTATTTTTTATTTCCGTACGCTTAAGTGTAACTATATTAATATAGATTTAAAGAAATGCTCTCCTTTCTTTTCTCAGATGAACGCGACGTGAATAAAGTGGGAAACCATCAAATCTAACGGCGACCTCTATAACTTGATTAAAAGTGTATATTTTGTCGCACAAAAATTCTCAAATACTGTCCACTACATGCACATTTAAACCCCATGTCAATGACTTTCCTACGAAGTATGGATATCTAACATAAAATTAAAAAAATTGCACTTTTTTCCGGGCTTCAAGGTGTTGTTCTCCCTTAAGGGGTTATATCTAGTCAGGAGGCGGAAAAGAGGCGATTTTTTTTTGAAAAAGTGGAAGCATATATTTCTACAGAACTTTTTGCACTTAAATGAGCAACATTTAACGAATATTTGGTAATTTTTTGTTATAGAAAAATATTTACGTTTATAATAAAAATACAACGACATCCAAGAAGCCTTTTTAAAAACAGTGAGAAAGATATCTCAAAAACTACTCCACCAATCTTTCTGAAATTTTGTGGGCTTAGTTTTTATATAAAGATCTACTGAATAGCGGAAGGATCTTTTTTTCCAATGCATAGTTTCGATTATATCAACGAAAAATGGCTTCATGGATGTCACTAAATGGCCGTTTTTCGTTGATAAAATCGAAACTATGCAATGGAAAAAAAATCCTTCCGCTATTCAGTAGATTTATATATAAAAAATAAGCCCACAAAATTTCAGAAAGATCGGTGCAGTAGTTTTTGAGATATCTTGCTTCCCCTTCTTAACAAGGCATCTCGGATGTCGCTGTATTTTTTATTATAAACGTAAATATTTTTCTACGAAATAATTACCAAATGTCCTTTAAACGTTGCTCTTTTAAGTCCAAAAAGTTCTGTAAAGATATCTGCTTCCGCTTTTTCAAAAAAAATTCACAAACATTCGCCTCTTTTCGGTCTCCTGACTAGGTGTAACCCTATAAAGCTGTATTACCTTGAGGGTTCAGAGTAATTCACGCGAGCTTCGCATGAAAACTGTTCGGTGAACGGAGACTAGTAGAACGCGTTAAATAGATAGCCCTGGAATTGGTAGAAATGACATCAAGATGCGCCGTGGTTGAAGAACGCGTCAGTGTTCTAAGGAGAGAAGAAGAAAGTAAATCTTGTCGCTCATCCTCGGTTGCTTGTAATGAAAATTTCAAACGATTAGAGATCGCTGGTGGTGTATGCGGTTCCTTTCCCTTTTACCTTCGAGACTTCCTTGACTCAGGTTCACGTGACACGGTGAAATCGCGGAGGTCGCAGATACTATCGTCCGCGCCGCAGAGACTACGTATGCATGTGCATAGGCTCCCGACTCTCGCACGCACGTAAATCCTCCTCTACGAGAAGAGGCATCCTTGCCTCTGCTTTCCTTCGCTTTCCTTTGCTTTCCTCGGCACGCTCAATTCTCCACGCGTTCCTGCAATTTCTACGGCTAGGTGCCTGGCATGTTTCGCGCGTATACGAGCCCTGATACGCGTCGCAGTCGCGTTGGAGAAAACAAATGGCAATGGCACAGCACGAATTCGTTGCTTCTCCGCAGATTAGCGATGGGAACGATGCTCTCGCGTATGGCGCTGCGTGTAATTATAGCGTGAAAGAAATCAAAGCGTCAGAGAATCTATCCGGCTCTCTCGCGTCGATAGAAAGTATCGCATACTTCGCTTTTCCACCATGTGGTCTCGTTCGAAATGGACTGTTTAACGAGGAGATAGGTGGCATTTTGTTTAGGTAGCATTCGTTTGTGCAAGTGGGGCAAAATGTGACGATCACGTGGAAGACGTCTGTCTGGATAGGAAACCCGTCGTATTATGCCACTGGTGACAAACCGGTAGGAAGTCGTTCCGTTCTAACATAACGAAAGCATATCGTTACATCATCGTAACATCCCTTCCTCCCGCGAGATGCTTCTCCAAAGTGATTCAGCAGTTACGACGGATTTTCAATGAGAAACGACTAAGCTCGCGTAACGTGTACGTGTTCGACAGGATGGTGGAATTAATGTTTTAATTGTTTCTATCGTTTCTGATAATGAAAAGTCCTATTTTGCTTTGGAAGAAGTGTTTTTACTTAATTCTCCTCAAAATAGTTAGTGTTAATTTCGTCCTACCCCTTCAGGACAAAAGTAACAACGACAGTCACTGCGGAAAATTGCCATAACTCTTTGACTACGTATCATGGAACGCTGAATTTGTGGTCAAATGATAGATCAAGAAACACACTACCTTAAGGCATAATTTTCGTTTTTATATCTGTAAGAGGTAATTGGCAGCTAGGCCAAATGTAAAAAGTGTTACGTTTGCCCAAGCTCTCCCCTACTAGTCGCAATTTTTATTCGTCTCCTTGTAATTAATGCGCAAAGAATACGTGATTTTCGAGCGATCCGACTGCCTAGTTCCCTTAAGGGGTCATGCTCAGTCAGGCGGCCGAAAAAAAGGGTGGTCTTTGGAAATTTTTTACTCAAAAGCTGTACCACATTTCTCAAAAAATCTCTTTTCCTTTTAAGGATTGCATCTAGTACCGTGCATTGTACTTTTTTTATTTAAAAATATATATTAATAACTAAGTTATTGTCCATCACTCGAAGGTTCTCTAAAAGAAAAGAGGCTTCTGCGGTGACCACTGCTGCTCGAAAGTCGATCATCTAAAATAAAAAATTCAAAAGAATTTACTTATTATGTTATATTATCTAGTATTTGAACGAAGGTTTTTTTTTAAAAATTGAAACTTTTACTTTAAACATCAGCCATTTTTCCCAAATCAATATCTCGAAAAATCCTTCGTTCAAATACTTGATAATATAATATAACAAGTAAATCCTTTTGAGTTTTTTATTTTAGATGATCGACTTTCGAGCAGCAATGGTCACCGCAGAAGCCTCTTTTTTTAGAGAACCTTCGACTGATGGACAATAACTTATTGTTAGTTATTGATAAATATTTTTAAATAAAAAAAAATTACGATGCACGGTACTAGATGCAATCCTTAAAAGGAAAAAGGATTTTTTGAGAAATGTGGTACAGCTTTTGAGTAAAAAGTTTCCAAAGACCACCCTTTAACGGAGGATCGTCCCACTATCGAATATTTACTGGGACGGGAGGCGAAACACACCTTTACGTGCCGATGGAATCTGCCCGCGAGAAATTCATCGGCGTTTCTCGCGACACGTAGGTATCACGGGCTTATGCGTGTCTCCTCTATTGCCAAACGTTGACGTACGTTTAATGCAAGTGCGCAGAAAGGAGCAAGTACGCTTGGACGAGTGTGTACGCGAAACGAAGTCGGTTATTTTCTCCGCCCAGCTTTCCCACACTTTCCACGCTTTGATCGCTGCTCCGAACAGTATTTATATTTACTGTCTGCGTCTGCGGCATTTATGGCACTTTGCTCGAATAGCTATCTAGAGATATTCGTATACCTCTGTACGAATGCATAAGAAGAGCGCCAAAGGCTGTTCGCGACCTTAACGGTCGATTGGAATCGGAATCGATTGTATCGCGCAGCGTCGTTCTATGCACTTGTGCGTGCGTACTTTGCTGGCGTAACAGCTGGGAGACGCATTGAGAAATACATAATAGGAAATTGGTACGCATGCAAGTTGAATCTGTGAAAGGAAATCGATAAAGTGTCTCGGGACTCTTGACCGAAATCGAGTGAACGTGTAAGCTGGGACACGAGTCATTCCTTTGCTCTACCTATCGATATTAGGGTGGCCCTTATTTGTACGTGTCGAAATTTTCTTTTTGTATTAATTTTCTCACTTCATTTGCTAAAAAAGTAGTCCCCGAGAATGTTTATTGCAATCGAATAACAGGAAAGGGTGCCGACCAGGCCTTAATGTTTAGAAATCATCAATGGTTTGAATTTAAAGAATTTCTCAAAAATGGTAAGCCCTATCGCAATTTTGTTCAAATAATATTGAAAGAGCATTCAATTCTCTACAATTACTGTATATAGAATTTCAACGTGCTTTCAGCCAGTTTTTAGATAATAGCGTTTGAATACAGAGAGGTCCGCATTACGCGCGTGTAGACAATACCTACGTCGTGCCGTAGGGGAGACACCAAGGTAAAGTGAGCCGAGAAAAGTTTCAGGTCGAATCACACTTTTTTCCCTTTCAATGAAAAATGTGTGGAAATAGATTTATAATATAATTTAAACATTACTATTGATAAAACGACGAATAGCAATGCTTAAAGTAAACTTAGAGTATATTAAAATTCAACTTGAAAAGAAAAAGCGAAAACGACCACTTTGCCCCATATATGAGCTGAAATAGAATACGAGTTTTAACGAAGGATATAATTATAAAATTAACTTTATTAGAACTTTTAAACTATTTAAGCTATTTTTTAAAAACATATTTCATATTAACATCAAGTTATTTCATTATTAATTTCAAATAACTTGTATTAACAAGTTTAATGTCAATAACTTGTACTTTGTAACATTGTACTTTGTATAAACACATTTTCTTTTGAAAATGAGTTTTTAACTGAGCTTTGTTTACACGAACAGTCTGGCATATTATTACCAAAACAAATACATACATAATTATTAATAAAGTGCATACTTAATCTATCTAAATAAATTTTTTCACCAAAATTTGTAAATATATTCTATTATTAAGGAATAAATTAAGAAGGCTCATTTTACCCCGAGGTTCACTTCACCCCGGTCTCCCCTACAGGTGAGCCGCACGAAGTGCGGACCTCTCTATATTCAAACGCTATTATCTAAAAAATGGTCGGAAGGACGAAAAAATTATGTACACAGTAATTGTAGAAAATTGAATGCTCTTTTAATGTTATTTCAACAAAATTTCGATAGGGCTTACCATTCTCGAGAAATTCTTTAAACTCAAACCCCTTTCTGTTGTCCGATTATAATGATCTCTTTCAGGGACTATTTTTTATATAAAATGGAACCATATTAGTGGGTGAGGGTAAAAGAAATCGCAGGTTGAAAATAAGGGCCACCCTAATCGGTATGGACTAGCGAGTCTCTATTCGACGACGGCGAAGACGACGACGAGCAACGAACGTTTGTCGTTTCAGACGTTCAGTGCAATTACGCGTGTCTTGTGTAACGAAAGAAGCGGTCGCAACGAATGAAATAGAACGATATACCTCTTCAGTCTCGTGAACGTTCAGTAGATGAGTGGAGGCCATTAACCCTCTGATTGACCCTAGCATTCTCCTCTTAATCAGTCCAGCTTTTCGAGCATGATCCTTGGTCTCGATCTCGCCAGTTGCATTGTCCGCCTCCTCGTTTTCCGTGTCGGAGCACAGCTTGTCCATGCTGAAAGAGACCGGGGCCACTCTTCTCTTTTCGCTCTGCTTGTCGAAAATGTTGTCCGAGCTGCCAACTATCATTCTGAAGTCGGCCTGGTCGCCCTTCAAATCGTCCGCGGCGTTTCTCACGAAAATCCCGAGAGCCTCGGGAGAGGAGGTGGCGTTCTCCTCCAAGACAGAGGCCAGCCCGAACTCTTCCACCCTGGTGATAGATCCTAGCTCCTGCGTCCTCGTTTTGGTGAGATCGTACGAGGCGCTCTGACTCTTGGAAATTTTTGCGAGCTGGGCCTCGCCGGAAATAGCCCCGACAGCCTGCAGCCTAGCGTGCTTGTTTACAACCTCGTTGATCCGGGACGTTTCGTCGCGTAGCCAGCATCGCATTTTCTCCCATGCTTTCCCCAGTCGATGTTTCTGCAACTTTTCAGATAGCCGTGGACACGCGATCTCCCGGCGGATCGTTCTCGAGGAGAACGCCAGGCCAATCGGTAATCAGACGTAGCGATAAACCTTTGCTTCCTTTATTCTATTCTGTAATATTCAAGGAAATTGAAATCTTCAAGTTAGTTGGGCAATCAGAAGCGTTTTATCGTTATCGCCAGGTCTGATTCAACCGCATTCGCCTTTTACGTCGCACAGTGGCACATAATGACATCTTTTGTTCAAATCACTCTAGAAGTAATTTTTCGGAAAACTTGATAATTTTTTTTCGAAATTCTTCGCGATCAAATTCTCCATCGATCTGTCCGGCCGAAATGTTGAATTTCGTTGCTGATTTTTTTATATTTAGCGAATTATACAGCACTTTTCGAAGATCAGTATCTGTGGGCTTGTTTGGCCGCCTGCTCCTAATTTAAAGTCAGACTTTCGGAATTGAAGGTGGTGAATCCAATGTGTTGAGAAAATTTCAGAAAATGGGCTTATTCGGAAGAAACATAGTGCGTCCAGTTTTTCGGGGACGCTGATTACGAATATCAGGTGATTATTATAAAGATCGCATCTTTTATTTGTACCACAAATCTAATACTGTAGATCAAATTGTAAAATTTAAAATGGCGGGCGGGCATTCGGATTTTGACAAATTTTTACGCATCTCATAAATGTGTACGTGATTTTGCATATTTAAGCCTATCCGTCTGTGTTCATAAGCTGAATGTCCCAATTTCTGCTCATTTCGTATTTTTCTTATTATTATAAGCGTCACGTTTGTACTGTAGTTGTACTGTAGTGTATCTGCAAATTTTAATCACAAACAAATTTTTTACACCTTCTTTCCGACGAGTAACCTCTTAAATGAGCAGAAATTAGGACATTCACCTTACGCGTTCTTATAGTTGACTTTTCGGATTCACTGTTGATGAGCAAGATTTTTAATGTTCGATATTTTTAGAAGGCCTGATTCACTTAACGTTTTATCCCGGTTGCCTTTAGAAATCCGATTTTATCAAATCTCTGATTTCTTGTTTACGTACGTGTTTAAAAGTACCAAACATTAAGAATCCTGCTCATCGATATTGAGTCAGAAAAGTCAACTATATTCGGCATATTGGATTCGCCACCTTCAATTTCGAAAATCTGACTTTAAACTCAGAACAGGCTACAAAAAAAGCCCACAGATACTGATCTTCGAAAAGTGCTGTATAATTCGCTAAATATAAAAGAGTCAGCAACGAAATTCAAAATTTTCACCGGACAGATCGATAGGGAATTTAATTGCGAAGAATTTAAAAAAAAATCGTCACGTTTTCTGAAAAAATTACGACCTGTAGGCTGATTTGAACAAAAAACGTCATTATGTACTAAGGATTGCAAACCGGCAAATCGGTTTGAAGTTTTTTTTCACTGATAACGTAGTAGATGTCGACGGAATTATGCGCTGTGTATATGCGTTACATTGCTATACATCCAATATTTACCGGTAAATCGCCAAATTTTTACCGGTAATTTGATAAATCACGTATTTCTCGATATTTACCGGTAAATTACGTATTTCTCGATATTTACCGGTAAATTACGTATTTCTCGATATTTACCGGTAAATTACGTATTTCTCGATATTTACCGGGAAATTACGTATTTCTCGATATTTACCGGTAAATTACGTATTTCTCGATATTTACCGGTAAATTACGTATTTCTCGATATTTACCGGTAAATTACGTATTTCTCGATATTTACCGGTAGATCGCGAGAAATAGTAGCGCATAATTCCGTCGAGATCTACTACGTTATCAGTGAAAAAAAGCTTCAAACCGATTTACCGGTTTGCAATCCCTATTACGTACCACTGTGCGTCGCGAGGATCGGCTTGCACAGGTACTTGTGTATATACCTTTGGAAATCCTCTGTGACGAGAAGCGCCGAAGCCGGCGTCGTTCGAGCATTCTGGGTCCGAATAGGAGCCCGACATCGCACCGGGTCCGTCGCGCTCCGATATGTTGTAACTTTTCCTTCCAGATTTCAGCGACCTCGAGGATCGTTTCGCTCGATCGTACCGCGCCTTTCTTTCGGCCGGTAATCCGTCGATTTTCATTGCCGTCGATTCGTCCGCTTTCTCTCGGGCAATGTCTTCGTGGTCCGTGTCGCACGATTTCCTCGACGGATCACCCGCGGCTTCGTCCACGTGGTCCGCCTCGTCTCGAACAGCTGCAGTTACCACGTCGAGTTCCGTCGGGATCGTGCCGTGAATTTCGTTACCGTCGGCCTCCGCCTCGCCTCGACTTTCTACGACTCTCTCGGTTTCGGTTTCGATTTCGCCGGGGACGCACGAATTTCTGGGAAAGTCGTACAGCTGATTCGGCGAGGCCGCCTGTTGCTCGTCCGTTGCCACGTCCTCCGCGCCCGCCCCGAGTTTCTCGTCCGCCTGCAAGAAGCTGAAGCTGATAGTCGGCAGGCCGTCCTCGTCGGTTTTCACGGACGTGACCGCGGTCAGTTCCACGGTGCTCCTGTGCCGCTTCTCCGGCGCGGCCTCTTCGCTCTTCTCCGAGCTGGCGTTATCGTTCGACCGGCACTTCAGCATCTCCTCGTTGTTCTGATACAATTGTTCCCCGCCGGCGGAGGCAGAGGCGTCTACCATCGCGTCGGTGGATCGCTCGGCTGTTACCTTGAGCATGTCAGCCTCGATTACGTCGGCGAACGCGTGACAGTGTATTATCACCGGCACGGGAACGTCGTACCAGATAGTCGTGGAAGAACTGTCGCTGTTACCGTTCGACGACGATAATTTTCTGACCGACTTTAAAGAAGCCCACGCGTGTCTCACTTCTTCCATATTTCTCGGCAGGCTCAAAGCGCACATCTGCGGGCCATCCTGCTCCTTCGATTAGAGCCAACGGCGTGTCTGGAGACAGTCGATCCAGGCATGCTCCTCTTCACACTGGGAATCCATCTACTTTCGGCAGAAGCGCGTCTCGCTGCGAACGATACATCCCCGTCCTCTCTCGCAAATATGTAAATACACACATGCGCGATTCCGAGGGATTTGCCGGTGACACGCCTACCGAACCAGCGATCCTGCTTCGATATCGATCAGAGCCTCTCCGCGCGCGTCGCGGGACATTTTCCACCGCTCTGCGATTTATCCGTGTTCGATCCGTAATCCGCTGGGACCCCGTCAAGATTCCCTGGCGAATATCCCAGGAAAACGCGCCACAGTTGGAAAGTGCGGGCCTCGCTGTCGGTGGAGAGCAGCGGTGTAAATTCACCGAGCGACGCAAGGTGCACGGCTCGCCCGTTTCGAATTCCAAGGTGTCCGGTAACGCCGATGCGTACGCTCGGTGAATCGACTCGAAAATTCGATCGGACGCGTCAGACGCATCGGCGCGATTCGTACGCGAATACGTACACGCCAGCGGCGGCGAGCGACTAGGCTCGGGCAGACGGGACCGAGAGGAGTCTGTTTCGGGAGCGGTCGCGCTCTTACGTAAACAATTCGCTGGTTGCCGTCGTTGAACTTGTCTCTGCTGTGTCCCAATATCGGCAATTATCGCCTTTCCACCGTTTATTAGCCTTCTCCACTTCGGTTCTTCGTCCCAGCCAGTTGGATTCGCGCGGCAAGTAGTACACGCGCGCCTCCGGCGAACCGCGTGATGGAGTTGCACCGTGCGATTCCTACATCTTCGCGCCTTCCACGGAGCACCGGACTTCTCGGTTGCTTTGCTTGTTTCGCGCGCGTAGTCTTGCGCAGTGGTTAGCCTCCTCTTGCTTCACAGTTTGATATTGAAAGAAGGGAATTCAAGCGGATCGGGAATAATCGAGAATTTCGGTTGGATTCGTTCGTACAGGTAACGTAGCAACGACCTGCTCTCTGCTGATAGACGAGACGCAGACGCACCGGGTCTGCGGCCAGCAAATATTCGCGAATTATTCGCCCGCTGGTTGTGATCGGCAAACAAGCGTGTAGAGTCGCGTGACGCGCGAATTGCGAACGGATAAGCGTTCGTATTCCAAGGTTAATTACCTAACTATCTAGGCTCGCGATGCACCCCACTCGGTGGCCGGCAGACCATACGTAGCTGGACTCGCGTACCGAAAGTACGATTCCCGGTGATCGTGATGTTTGCGCGACGACGTTCCGGTCGTGACTGGATTCACGCTGGAAGCCGTATTATACAACAGCGTCAAACAATTATATCCGTATTATGCTGCGTACACACATATTGCGCAACCGGGCAAACGGTGCACCGTACCGTACCGTACTCTGCCGTGCCTCCACGAAAATAACACGGCACCGCGCCGCGCGAAAATTTCATCGCCCCAATGGTACCGTTCGTTCTAACAGTAGCTTCGGAAACCTAATTTCTTGCGAAACCGTCGCTCAACTGCAATCACCTACTGCTTTTCCCGCCGAGTCCGAACTAAGCATCGCGGCCGGCGCCTGCGGCTCGGGAGTTTCAAGCGAATTTTCGGTGAAAGCGACACCTACTCCCGAAATAAATTAATCAACGCGGACAGGAAAGTGGCTCGATGCGAGGGCTAATTATTCCCACCGCCGCTGAGGTCCGTTCTTCTTTCGCTCTTACTCCGCGGCTATGTCGATCGACGTCTTCGATGGAACTGCGATCGATCGTTCTGCACTTCGAACGGTCGTGAAAGACAGAAGCCGCATGATTCATGAGAAATGTTGACAGGCTGAGTCACGTGGTGGTTTGCATAAACTGGCGGATCATTAGTTTTTACCTGGCGCGACAGTTGCCGTAGCTACGTTTCTGGGAAACGCTCGAGTATGCCGAGCAAAAGTATTTGCTTCACAATTCGCACGTACCGATCGCAATAATTGTGCCGGTATCGAAGTGACGTTTCATTCCGCATCTCAGGTACGACAAACCGATGAAACAGAGGCTCACTGGTGAACTCGCGGCGACGCGACGCCTAAGTGAAAATCGGTTGGAAAACTCGCGCGAGTCCTCGGGAGAGGATGCTACGATTAACGCGACTGTTCGCAGCAACGCGTACCACTGCGCGGGGAGAAACTCGAGCAGAGAGAAGAAGAGTGCGTCGGGAGGAAACGCACTACGGCTACCAGTTGCGCTACACGAGTTGCACCGCTCGCGGACAGATACGTAATGCACGTTGGAGCGTAACGTTGCACGCTCCGAAACTAAACGAATGCGACCGCGACTAGATAGTTTAAGCGAGTATAACGCGCTTCTAGGCGGGAGGTTATTCTTTTTCTTTCTGGATTATATTTAGCTTCCTTCCGCGCGCGACACTCGCGTTACTGAAACATGCTGTACACGTGCGGCTCGCGTAATGCAACGGCGATTCTTACTCGACCGTGCGCGATCCTGCCGGCCGGCGCGACCACCCATTTCAACCAGCCTCGATTACGAATTATTACAATCTTTTGAATCCACGTTTCCTCGCCTCTTTACTCTACACTCTTGACTTAAGGGGCTGCTCCGGCCTAGAGCCCATAAAAATAGGCGATCTTTAGGAATTAATTAAAGGAAAACTACCGTATATAATTTAATGGGACTTTTGGCATTGTATTAAGGATGTATTAAGCTACAGAAATATATTTTTTTGTTTTATAATTAATCGTTGCAGATGGTACTGGGGAGTCGTTAAAGTCAAGGTGTCAAAAAATTGATCCAAATCGGTGGACCTGTATCTCCGAAACTTATTATCCGATTCGAATGAAACTTTTTTTATTTTGAAGAATATACTTCTGGCTAGGGGGAAACCGGAACAAATTACAAAAATAACATTTTTTAGAAAATAACGACACTTGAGGTTTCAAATCACTTTTTCCCTATATTTTTCACCCTTCCAGCGCCTTTGAAAATTAGAAATCCTCAATTTTTTGTATTTTTGTATGGTTTCCACCCTAGCCAGAAGTATATTCTTCAAAATAAAACAAGTTTCAGTCGAATCGGATAATAACTTTTGGAGATACAGGTCCCACCGATTTTGAGAACACTGTTTCGAGAAAAAGGAGTTTAAAGTTTCACGCGAGTGCCATGCATTTGCCGCTACTCAAATGCCTATAACTTCGGGAATTTTACGAATTTCAAAAAATCCTTTTAAACACTTACTCCTAAAAGGTTGAACATTCGAAAAATGAAATAAAGAAAAATCGATTTTTAGACCGGAACCTTCACTTAAGCCGGGGAGTCCACCTAGAAGCTATGCTATGCTAAGCTAAGCTATGCTATGCTATGCTATGCTATGCTATGCTATGTTACGCTATGCCATGCTACGTTTTAAAAAAATTAGTTCCAATACGTTCCTGTGGAACCGTTTCCACCAAAAGCTAAACTAGAACATAGCATAGCTTAGCTTCCCGGTGGATTCTCGGCTTTAGACTTTAGAGTTGTCGAACGATTGGCCGTTTACCGACGATCATAAACGAACGGACAGACGTACGGCAATAAAATTCTATGCCAACTTGAATCGTGCGCACTGTGCATCTACTTTCTCGAATAATTCAAATTTTTTACTCAACCATCTAGTTCTTAGAACGAAATTTCCCTGACTTTCTCGAGCACGTTGATATTATCGAAACAGTAAACGTTCACAGCCCGCGTCGAGTGTCGAGCAATTTCACGAATCGACCGTGCGCGATCCGTCGCGCGTCAATCTCAGGCTATACAAAGAACAAATAGTAGCCTCTTTTTTGGCGATGCGACGCAACGACGGCTATAAACGTTCCTCGTTTTTCGACAAACACGTTATTTGAAGATCGTAAATTTTCGAATTGTTGGCCTTTGCCATGTTTGCAAGGTAGAACACAATCGTCTAGCGATAACGACGCTTGGCGTTTTATGTACCGGCCTCCTTATCGTTTGGCGAAAGAAGCGTAATTCCGAGCTAGCCCTTCTTATTACGCTGGGTAATAAGAGACGTAATGGGCGTGAATCACGGCGAAGCGAAACTATCGAATTACTCGGAAGAAAATATTACGTATTCGTCTAGTTCCGTGTGTGTCGAGGCACGCGTGCAGCGCTGCGCGGTGACACAACGGCTACGAGCAATCGAGTGGAAATGGAAAGCACCATTTCTCAATACCCGCAACCGTTTGCAAATTCAGCGGCTGCGGGATACGCCGATATCGCTGGCTGCTAACGTTCTGTAATTAAACTAAAACCCAACAATCTACTAAAAGCAAAAACCCTGACGCGAAACTTGTCTCGCTTGGGGAACCAACGATCAAAGAAATGAATAGGAAAGGAAGCGGTGCATTAGGCGTACAAACCGCAGGGATTACGCATAGGTATAGATTCGCTCGAGAAGAAGTATGGTTCTGCTCGAGTGTAGGAGTACCTTACTAGGGCGGAGTGATGCTATATAGGCGAAAATTTAAATTTGAATTTTCAGTTGGGCTGGCTGCGGCATAGTTGTCTATTGATTAACCAGACACAACTGTAAAAATTTTTTGGAAAATATTCATGTCTGCAGCTTCCTATTTCTCCTAAATAATCATATAATCATTTGTAGGAGAAAAAGGAACCTGCAGACATGAATATTTTTCCAATTTTTTTTTACATTTGTCTTTGGTTAATCAAAAGACAACTATCCTGCGCCCAGGCCAACTGAAAATTAAAATTTAAATTTTCCGCTCCGCCCTAGTACCTACGGGTAAAAAGTGGTGAAGCCCAACTCCTTGAAGAAAGGAAAGAAGGGAGGATGGGAGGAAGGATGAGAAAAGGAAGTCGAGTCGGCGGAAGTAAATGTACGCTTATCCGGTATCGAAGCTCGCTTCAAGCTTATCGACGGCCTGTTATACATATGTATACCTAAGAAAACCCACTACGTATTATAGAAAACACCGTTGTTCCTCCTTTTAACCAGCTTAAAAAAGAAGGAGGTTAGAGATTCGACCCGTATGTATTTTTTTTTTCTTTTTTTATGTTTGCCGCGCATAACTCCTCAGCATATGGACCGATTTTGATGATCCTTTTTTTATTCGAAAGAGGGCGATGCCCCGGCGATACTATGCCAGACAATATTGACCCAATATTTTGCCAGTTCTGGTTAATAATAAAGACGACTGTCACCTAATTATTATTATTTTATGTACGTACGCGCATATCTCCTCAGCACGTTGTGTCAATATATATACATAAAACTAAAAAGTTAAAAATAAAAAATTAAAAAAAAAAATAAAACCGCCCTTCCAAAAAATAAAAATGCACTAAAAAGTAAAAAATAACTTTTCCCCTTATTTAATCTACGACTTTCAATTGTTTTAAGTCGGCGCCAGATTTACACACCGAAAGTGACGAGGTGCCGACTTAAAGAATACGAGAGTCCTAGATTAAATAAGAGAACACATTATTCTTTACTTTTATTTTTTGCATTTGCGCTTGAAACGTTGCGCGTTAATCGGACAACGGCTATTTCGATCGTACACCAAATTATGTGTACATAACACAGACGAGGACTAACAAAATAATCTAATAAAAGAACTGATAAAAGTCGCCTGTGTGAATGCAAAACCGGTAACACTACTACATACCTACTGCGTATTACCTAATATCTCGATTACTCGATTATTGTGAGAAATCGTTTGATAACAAGTCGGTAAACATCCCAAGAACAATGGTTAACTAGAAAAGGTACTGTTTCATATTCTAGCAGTACATTACTCTAAATCTCAAAGATTTCATTATGGTTATCGGCTTACAATTAGGAAGCTCCACTCCGACTTCAAAGAATCTGCCGAAACCCCCACTATTTATTCTTTCCCATACTTTATTATAAAACCCGTCAGGCGCGTAAAATTCTACGCGAACTTAGGATTAGTCAGAGATGAGAAGGCTGATTACGAAGCGACTATCGGTGACGCAGAGAATTCGAGCACGTGTATCATATCCGGCAGGTCCAAGTCGGCGAGAGAAGCAACACTCTCTTGCCGAGGAGAAGGCGTTTGGCGATATCCGTTTACGTACTTATATCGTACTTACAGCAACATCTCGAACGCCCGCGCCCTTTGGATGAACGCAAAAGCGACCAGAAAGCCAGTGGCTGCAGCAACATTTGGCACGCATCCTACTGGTCACCCTTTCCTCCGTTTCTTTCGCCGCGCTTACACTTTTGTGGGACTCTAACGTTTAAACCGCGCGTCACGCATCGTCGTTCTAAAACAATCTCGCGCCCACCGTAAACATCTGTCCGTGCAGTTTCTCTCTCGGGGCAAGTGTATCGGGGCGCAAGAAAAATGCCTCGAAGCGCTTAACGAATGTCGCAAGAGTACTGAAACGCGTCCGCAGAGAAGTCGAGTTGGAATGGAATATCTACAACTGATAATATAACAGACATTCATCGCAAAAGCATGTCCCCCGCTTATCGGATGATCCATTCTGGTATATCCGATGTGACGTTCTCCCAAAGCGAAATTGCGAAATATTGTAAATCGATTAGGTCTGGGAACACAGTATCTTCGCCAAATCTCTATGACACATTCGCGTAAAGGTATTAATGGGTGTGCAAGGCCGGATACCGCGTTGCTGATTGTAAGTAGGTACGCCATGCAAGTCCGTATTATACCGACCGTTGTTCCAAAGTACATACTTGTGTGGTCTCGATATCATTTTATCTTCGCTTTTAGTTTGTCCACGCGCGGAACCTTTAGCACCGCCAGCGGTGCCGGCAAAGCGCCTGAAATTCGTCCAACGAATTTCGTAAGAAGACTCCCGCGCGCTCCAAGACTTTCCTTGCCAGTGCTCTTGATTGAATGGAAACTGAAAGCGGACTACAAGCGCTGTTAAAATGATGCCCGAACGGTTGTTTCGCTAACAAAGTTAATCACCAATTACCTAGTACTTTCTCTTCTAGTTGTTGCAAAGAAATGTGCAAAGCTGGCTGCAAACAGCAGGCGAATCGTTAAGGAGAGGCGATGGAAACGACGAATTTCTTTAAGGGGTCATGCCCACCTGCATGGTCTGAACACTCAAGTATTTTGTGTTGTTACGATCTTTCTCTCGCCTTTTGTTCTTCCGCCGGCTGTTGTTACTCCGATTTCAAAAGATTCTACGAAACCAGAGAAGCGTGGCCATTTCGTCTAATGATACGTTGCAAACTTTGCGTGTATACGTAAATATACGTTGCAAGTTACGCGTAATATTTTTCTATGGGTGTGTCGCAGAATGTCGCCTCTGAATACTTTCGAGAACAAGTCTTCGTTTACTTCTTGCATCACACGTGACTCCTTCTGCTTGAATCTTTCGCTTCTGACATTAATATTAGCTTCTCGAATTACAACCGCCTGTGAAGGTACGAAAATATCGTTGTTATAAAAAGGAGGACTTGCTTCTAAATGTACTTAAATCGTAATTTAGACGGTGGTACAATTCCATCGATATTGCTAATAATTTACTAACTGATCGGTCGTGGCAATTTGTACAGATTTATTAAACTGAATCGGAAATAATTGGCGTCGAGAACAAGGGGGGTGGAACGCGGAGAAGAGAAGTAGAAAATCGTGTGGAATAAGCAATAGGGTGTGTCAATTTTTGCAATGATTTAATTTTAAAAGCTAGTGGAAAAACGGCACAATTTCAGGTTTAAAATTAACCGCTACCTTTAATGTTTCTGTAACACATTATTTACCTAGTGGGAATTTCATTTGGAATTATAGAAACCTACGAAAGTTGCTAAAATTATTAAAAAAAAATTTAATAATTCAGCTTACGAACCGCAACAGAAGCAAACAAGATATCGCTTCTTCGGTGGACTTTGTTAAATAGCGTTAAATTTACTGCATAGATGACATACTGCAGGGGTGCACAGGGAGCAGTTTTTAGCGCCTAGCTGCGAGCAACCCGCCTGACCCGTTGCTAAGGTTAGAATCGGTGAGGCGAACTGCAGTAGTGCACGTGCATTCGGTATGACTCGAACCCAGCTACGTATACTACTGCAGTTCTCCTCACCTATTCTACCTTAGCAACGGGACAGGCGGGTTGCTCGCAGCTAGGCACTAAAAACTGCTCCCTGTGCACCCCTGAGTCATATGGCCACATCTGTTGCTAAAGTTACATATATTTCCATTGTGTAATAAATACACATTTCCATACATTTTCAAGTGAATATAATAAATACTAATTTCCACATGTTTTTATTTTCATTTTCATGATTTTATGTAAGCAAGACTCACTTCAAGCAGTATACGAATATGTAATTTGTAGCTAAATCTTGCTTAATTTTCACTTTATTCAACTGTGATTTGAAGTAGCTAAACCTCACTGAAATCAATTTCTGAAGATAGTTACAGATTCAAGTTTAAAACACCATTATACTTTGTCACTAGTCATTTTAAAATTGTACATTTACCCACAAAATTGACACACCCTAATAAGCAAAATTGTAATCGGTAAAAGAAACATTAGAAATGCATATATTTCCATTGTGTAATAAATACACATTTCCATACATTTTCAAGTGAATATAATAAATACTAATTTCCACATGTTTTTATTTTCATTTTCATGATTTTATGTAAGCAAGACTCACTTCAAGCAGTATACGAATATGTAATTTGTAGCTAAATCTTGCTTAATTTTCACTTTATTCAACTGTGATTTGAAGTAGCTAAACCTCACTGAAATCAATTTCTGAAGATAGTTACAGATTCAAGTTTAAAACACCATTATACTTTGTCACTAGTCATTTTAAAATTGTACATTTACCCACAAAATTGACACACCCTAATAAGCAAGATTGTAATCGGTAAAAGAAGCATTAGAAATGCATATATTTCCATTTTGTAATAAATACACATTCCCATACATTTTCATGTGAATGTAATAAATACTAATTTCCACATATTTTTATTTTCATTTTCATGATTTTATGTAAGCAACGCTCACTTTGAGCAGTACACGAATATGTAATTTGTAGCTAAATCTTGCTTAATTTTCACTTTATTCAACTGTGATTTGAAGTAGCTAAACCTCACTGAAATCAATTTCTGAAGATAGTTTCAGACTCGGGATTAAAAGCACCACTGCTTTGTCACGAGTCGTTTTAAAATTTTCGAAACTTTTAAATTTACCCACAAAATTGACACGCCCTGATAAGCAAGATTGTAATCGGTAAAAGAAACATTAGAAATGCTCAAGTAAAGGGCGAAATGAAGAGACGCGACGCGCAACGGGCGACGAGCACATCCCGTAACATCGCGAACCGTATATGGTACCTACGGTTGGAATATAATCAGAATCAGCAGCGATACGCGATTCGTGTAGGAATCGATACGGGTTCAACGTAGGTATATGCAGCGTTGAACGGACTCGTAATGATACGGCGACCAAGAGTTAACCGGAAACGACTCGTCAACCGGAACGAGGTTCGTCCACGACACACTCAAGCTACGAGCATCGGAAATCGCAACATAACGCGGCCCCAACCAATTTTCCTACGCACAAGGACTAGTGCAAGCACAGTCATGCGAAATAATTGTTTTTCTATCCGCACTTTAAGAGCTACCTTGGAATTTCTAAGTGTACAAAACAACAGAATCGCGGAATGAATTTCAACGAACGTTACCTCCGAGGGAACAATGCGGCATATGCACAACTTTCCAAAGCGGTATTACCGTTCGAAAAGTATATTATTATCGTTCCATAGAAGCAAGACGAAAATGGAGTTGCCTAATGGAAACGAGGAGAGTAAGTACCTACATATACAGGTAGGTGTACGGGTTAGTCGCGAGTTCCCGAAGATTCCATTTCGAATCTATGTCTCGTAATGCAGTCTGCATTGTCGAGCAATATCGTTTTTTGATGCTGAGCGGCGTGCAAGCGTGACCCCAGCGGTTGTAGGAACGAAAGGGAAAACCGCTTGCGAATCGCGTAACTTTAACGACGAGCGAACTCGTCGCGTCGATCGCGGAAGCATTGTTCGAAGAACGCTGTAATAGGTTAACTTTCTGACAGGTGCCAGAGAGGAACGGAACGGAACGGAACGGAACGGAACGGAATGGAACGGAACGAGGCATAATAGAAGTATGTATAACCCGAGAGCAAAGTGCACTCGTTCTTACACTTCCCGTGGGTGTAGAACCCGTTTCGTCGTTGCGTGAGTCGTACGGTTGTCCAGCATAATAAGATGCATGTCTCTGACGTAAGACTTTCACCCCCGAGGGTCCCTCTGCCACTCGGCCAAACCATTCGCCACGTCCCTCTTCAAACCTAAACGCATTATTATATTATACCTCCTGTACAGACAACACGGGCACCGACATGGCACCGGCCAACCCGCCACTACTCTCAACTTATCCCTCTTTCACCACCACTGTTCCTCCTCCTCCTCCTTCTCCAGCTTCCTTCTCCTACTCCACCATCCCACTACCTTTCTCACTCTTTCTTCCTTATTCTTTCGCATCTTCCATTTCTCTCTGAGACTCCATCGATAATTACGTAACGGAATACAAAAGTTTGCACCAAGATCCGTGGGCGATGCAACACCGAAGTCGAGTACCGTTCAGGTTAACCTCGTCAATCTTCCGATGTCTCTTTCCTTCGCCGCCGAAAATCCCACCAACTTCCCCTTACCGCCCAAGCCTAACATATTAGTCTTTATAAAGATTCTTCGCTGTTATCCATATTTACAACTAACTAGAGTATATGTATCGTTCGCTTTTCAACGATCACCTTGTACTAGATAAAGACTAGACTTTTTTCAGTGAGAACACACTTATCAGCGTGCACGGCAAGACTTACGTACTGTGTAAAATCAAGGCTAAGGATAACGCGAACAATGCGTTTTAACGTTCACTCGGTAAACAAACGCCAATGTCGTTCGGCGATCGTCTTCGCTGCGTTTCGTTAGCTCTTCGTATGCCAGCTTGTAAGTCTTGTAACCTCCAAGCGATCTTTCAAGCCGGAACGAGACTGCAACGTCGAGTTAAACTCCCCTGTGAAATGCTAAGGGGAATGTCCCAATTTCTGCTCATTTCGTATTTTTCTTATAATTATATGCGTTACGTTTGTACTGTAGTTTCAACAAAATAATTCTAAATTATTTGAATATTTACGCGAGTGTTGCACGGGCTTGGGGCTAATCAGTGCGCAGCATATGTAACGAAAAACTTTTAAAATGAGAGACACGTGGATTTTTCGACCGTGTTTTAGCTGGTTGTGCTAAGGCACAACGTCACTATTGGTATTCGATAATTGGGCAGAACATAGTTTTTGCAGTAAAAGTTCTTATTTAATAACAAAGACAGATACCGTATTGTGCTCTGGATGTATATTTTTTACTATTTTTAATTTTTTTTTAAGTAGAAAACAGGTGATTAGGTTTAGGGTCAAGTGAATCACCGTCGTGTCCGCATTTCTACTCATCTAAATTTTAGTAATACAACCTCACAATTCAATATATGCTGTAACCTCTATTTCTACTCGGAGGCATTTTATTTTTTGTTTATAATTATTTTATGCTTTACTGTTGTGTTCTAAAACATCTCCATAAAAGATGTAACTTATTCTAACCTGAAAAGGCAACATATTATGTGAGCAGAAATTGGTACGAACGGTGAGTAGAAGTACGTACATCGCTATTTTTCAGGAGCAGAAATACGGACATTTAAAGCTTTATATTCAATTACAAATTGCTAATAGTTGAACATCTTGATATATCTTTCTTAAATAGTTTTTGAATTGGTTGATTTATTATTAAAGAATTAATCAATTACTCTGCAAATTTTGATCACAAACAAATTTTTTACACCTTCTTTATGGCGAGTTACCTCTTAAATGAGCAGAAATTGGGATATTCGCCTTAATCTGCTCAGGTAGAAGATATCAACGTAAAAAGTCCAACGGAATTAATGTAAATTCTAAGAGAAGAGATGGGGAAAAAAGAGAAACTTGTAATCCGATTCGACGTGGTTTATTTGTTTTTAAACTGCCAGACAGCCATCGACAATACACTTGGATGATTTTACGGTGAGAAATACGTTTGCGAAGAATCGCGCGTTACCGTTAAGGGGTTATACCTAGTCAGGCGGCCGAAAAGAGGCGAATGTTTGTGAATTTTTTTTGAAAAAGCGGAAGCATATATTCTTACAGAACTTTTTGCGCTTAAAAGAGCAACATTTAAAGAACATTTGGTAATTTTTTCGCAGAAAAATATTTACGTTTACGATAAAGTAACAGCCGACATCCAAGAAGCATTTTTAAAAATTTAGTTTTACTAAAATCAAAAAACAAGAAAGATTTCGTTAGTATATTAATGTATCCTCAGGTTGACGGAGAGAATTTTCCGAAATATTAATTTAAAACAAAATGGCGGCTATTTAAAGTTGAAATCCTAATTTCTTTCGCGTGATTTTTGTACGAAAAAATCAGCATTTCAACTTTAAATAGCCGCCATTTTATTTTAAATTAATACTCCGTAAAATTCTCTCCGTCAACCTGAGGATACATTAATATACTAAGGAAATCTTATTTGTTTTTTGATTTTAAATAATCTGGTTCCGAATGGCAGTACTCACCGCAAAACCAAATTTTTAAAAATGCTTCTTGGATGTCGGCTGTTACTTTATCGTAAACGTAAATATTTTCCTACGAAAAAAATACCAAATGTTCTTTAAATGTTGCTCTTTTAAGCGCAAAAAGTTCTGTAAGAATATATGCTTCCGCTTTTTCAAAAAAAATTCCCAAACATTCGCCTCTTTTCGGCCGCCTGACTAGGTATAACCCCTTAAACGAAGATCAGTCTCGGTTGTGCGCGTTCACAGGTAAACTCAAACGGTGGGAGTAGAAATTTCATAAAGAGTCTTCGAGAGAAGGAGAAAAACTCATCGATGAGACAGACGCGAAAACAACCTTGTAACGAATTTCCTTTTATACTTTGCTCTCGACGTTTGCGCCTCCCGAACATCGCAATTGTCGACTGGCGTTAGATGGAACACACGTCCCACAGTCATTGTCCATCAATAACTATAGCGTCATTCCAGGACAATTAGGTATTCCGTGACGAGAGAAAAACGCATCATCGACGGAAATCTCGCATGCACTGCGTTTTTATGTTTCACGAATCGTGCGAGAAGCTTTAATTAGGCTTACAATACGTGAAACTTTAAACAGTTTTTCTCTGAATCTCGTAACGACGAAGCAGATGCAAGGCGCGTAAAGGCGTGTCGTGTCTCTTAAAACTAGCAGCACTACTAAACGCAATTTAAGAAGGACACGCAAGAAAATTCTACACAAAATCCAATCGATTCAAACGATTAAATCGAAGAAGCGTATCGAACCAGTAAATATCTATGTGTAGGTACGTGTACGTGGAGATTTTTACGAAACTGGGTCGAGCTTCCGATATCTCGTGAAGAATAAAAAGCTAACATCCGTGATAAACAGATAGGTACGTGTGCTGCGTTGTATGCACGCGATTAAAATAATGTCTCTACGAGACTCCATTAAGAGTCTCCGTTACATACTTCCTATATCATCGCGGTGTATATAAAACATTATTAATTGCCATTATTAATTTCGGTAAAATTCGGTCATTTCCGGTAAAAGAGATTCGTTTCATGACCCGTGGGGGCTGAGTACGAGATCCCACTCCCGGCAAAATATTGTACAGCAATTCTATTTATTACGTATTGGATCGGAAAGGAAAAAAGAAGGGATAAAAAATAAAGGTGGTAAAATGAGAAATAGAAAGGAAGCGAAGAGCGATTGACAGGAAAAGGCGCGAGAGGCACACGGTGCTTTCCGAAATGCACGGATCCAGAAAGGTCGAAGGAAGGTTGGTATGCAGTTGGTACTCACCGCGTACTTGTCCTTGTAAAAAAGTGAACTGGTCGACATGTCGTTAATCCGAAAGCAACAAGGTGCAGAAACCGCGTCAACTCACGGCTTCATCGCTGTTCCTCGTTATTCCGATTGCAACTTTCCGCGATATCCATTGACTGTTGGACACACACGTGGACGCAGACGCAGAAGCGAACGCGACGCACACGCGCACGCGAGCACTCGGATATCGCGCCGCGGTAAACGCAAAGAACCACACTAGTCCAGAGGACGAATCGGTAATTCTCGGTGATCCGAGCGTTGACAGCGTATCGAAGTTTAGATTCACGCGGAAAGAACCAAGTGCATGACTGGCGAGCGGATCAGAGCGGCTTGGAACGATCGTGACGGATTCGGATGAAACGATGCAATACGATACGATACGATACGATACGAAACAGGAAGGGACAAAACAGGAGGGGGACAGGACGGGGTGGAACGGAACGGAACGGATCGACGTACGCTGCGAAAGAAAGAGACTGATACACCGTGTGTATGTCCTGTTAGTTTATGGCCACGGTTACGGCAAGAAAGGTAGAGTCCTCCCCTCTACCGGCACACCACGCTGACCTACAATCTAACGCAAAGGCTCTCTCTTTTCGCTCTCTTTCCCCCCTCCAACTATCTCTCTTCCCCTCTCTTTCTTTCTCTCTTTTCATTTATATGTTATAATTTTGCTCATGTATTTTACAACTTGCAGGTACCATCCACCACACATATCGTTGCTCAAGCAAATGCCGTTTCAATGTTTCCAACCATCTGATTCTTATATAAAGTAATCTAAACGATTGCCTCTAATTGTAAGATTTAAATAGAGTGAATAGCTAAAAAGCGTGTGGTTCAGAAAAAAAATATTTTATGGCACGAATCGTTAGCTTTACGGTGGAAACGTCGATGTCATCTCAAGGTCAGTTTTGTTTTCCTTTAAATGTCATGTCGCTTGTGTCGCTGTAACGCAGAAAGGGGAACATGCTTGAAAGATGGAGAGCGTCTGGCCTGCAGGTTAGTGCCCCCTGTCTCTCAAACGTCATTTACTTTTCAACCTTATCAATAATATTATAGTATGGCCAGACTCGTCTCGTTTCATACCATGTTTCTATCTGCATACGTACCTATATTAAATTAAACTCCGTTACGATGATACATGTTATACGATCTTGAATCCCTTTGAATCGAACATCTTTCAACGAGCATAAACAAGTTTCCAAACTAGAAATGACTCTGCTGTTCACTTTATAAGAATTACTTTGTATGTATATGTCACGCAAACGCCCCCTTCTATTTTTCATATTTCGAAGCTTGGTCATTGAATGTAAGTTTTAATGTATTATGTCGTTATAAAATATTTAAATATGCAACGAAGTATTAAAAAAATATGTGAAACATCTTTCGAAGTCGAATCATTTACGCAGATTAATTCTGCGATTTATATTTATACTATGTTGCTTAATACAAGCAAAAGTGTACTTTGACTTTAGCGAGTATACACGCGTGGTCTCTACTGTTTGAAATGTCCAGAGTGACAGCATCGATTTTGGTTTAAACGTTCGAAATCGTAACTAGCGAAACGTGCGAATTATAATTTTCAAAAGTTCGATTCCGGAAACAAGAGAAGTCGACATCGATGAGGGCAACCAATCGCCATCTTGTTTGGTCGATAGTTGAATCTCGAAACACTCTCGAATCAGAGGTCTACGGCGCGATACGTAAGTGCCCTGTGTTTGTTTGCTTCTTGCGGAACGGAGCTCTCGAAATATGACTCAAGAAGGCCAGTAAGTATATTTGAATTCACATAAAATTTCCTTCGAATATATTCCTCGATTCTCAAAGTGCATCCGTTCGGTATTACTATGAGAAGAGCAGCAGACGACTGTGAAAAGAACTCGAATGCCGCCCCGTGGCTTTCGAAACACCGCCATGTTGTAAGACGGCTTTATTGATTCTCGAATTTTCTAGAAAAGAATCACGAGAAATTCTCTTGTGCTCGGCTTTTCATCCAAGTCGCGTTACTCCGCCCTTCCGTTTCTGATAGCCGACTACTTTGTCGATGAGAAATTCACAAATTTCCCTATCCTATTTCTTGATTCAGCAAATATTGGATAACCGAGCATCGATGTACCTCCTTTTAATAGCTCGTATCTCCAACCATGTATCGATAGATTTTAGAAGAATAACGTGCCTTAGTTCTCTACAGGTTTTTATCGAGACGCGCAGAATAATATAAGATTATGTGCCTCTACTTTCCTTGATCGTTTGCTAATAACGATGCTTCAGTTTTGCTGTAGTGACTAGCGATTTTTGTCGGAAACCATACAGTTTCCTTCCTAACCTTTACCTACGTTTCATAATTACGGTATTCGTGTATTTCTATAACTAGCTATTGCTCAGATTATAATAGTCAATGGTGCGTTACGTTCACCTAATTCAAATAAAATGATCATTGCTCATCTTTTAATATTAATTACGAAGGAAACGAAATTCTGATATGTAATTTATGTACATACTCGCGTGTCGCCACGGAACCTGTAGCCGTGTGATACGCATATATGCATGTGTTTACGCACATCCGTATAACGCATTATTAACACACGTGCATGAGACGCTTATATTTCCCAGTATTTCGAACAAACATTCTTTATGCGATTAACAACGACCAAATTATATGAACATTAAGTATCGCGATGTCCTGCAGACTATAGCCTTACTTTGTGAATTCATCGTATTCATTAATCTGCAAATATATTCTTCTTATAATAACCACGATGGATGAAAAATATTAGTATTTTTATAACAGAATTAAATTCTTTGTCTTTTTTTCGACATGGGTATATTTAACTAAAGACTCATGACTATTGTAGTTCTATTCTGAATAATTAAATATTAATTTGACGTTAAAAACATTAATTCATTGAAATTGTTTAGATTGCCTCCCCCACCTGTTATGTGGGCCCAAAGGAGAGATGTTTTATTCGTTACCATCTGTCTAGAAGATTGCAAAGATCCAGTTATTAAGACCGAACCAGAAATGATATATTTTAAAGGAGTAGGTGGAACAGAACAAAAGATGCACGAAATTACGATTAACTTGTATAACAAAATTGTTCCAAACAAAACAGTTCAAACCTTAAGGGGAAGGACTATCGAGTTAGTTCTCCCCAAGGAAACTGATGCCCCGTATTGGCCAAGATTAACAAAAGAAAAAACGAAAGCTCATTGGTTAAAAACTGATTTCAATAAGTGGAAGGATGAAGTTTATAGCGACGATGATAGTAACATGAAGGATGGTAAAGAATTGGAAGAGGTAACGGCATATATATTTTTTTTCTTTTTAATGGGAGAAAATACTAATATAATAATCAGCGATCGATTAGTTTGGCGGGAATGTGAATTCTAACTTATTCGATTTCTACTTGAATGTTTTCTACTAACGCTTGCAGATGATGAGACAGATGGGTGGCTTAGGAGGTTCAGTAGACAGTAAGCCAGACTTTCCTGATTTAAATATGGATGATGAAGATGAAGGCGAAGGAATGGATAGCGATGACGATGATTTACCTGATCTGTATTGATCGAAATAATATTGATGCTACTTTAAAATAATCTTCATTAAGAAAATAAAAAATAAAAAAACAAATGGCGACCTAAGTATAGTACACCACCAGGCGATTTTTCAGTAGGCCATGCTATTTGTATTTTCAGTTGCAAATAACTTTTGCAAATATACTAAAGGCCCAGGTTGCAGTAGCAGACAGGTGAATAACGGTGCGCGAGAAGCTGTCGATGTAAAACAAGAGTACAGTGGTCGACATAACGAACAGAAACACTTTCTAAAGGTTCTCTAATCCTTCTTTAGTCGGTAGCTCATATACTAAGTTATAATGGACAAGCTTTTTTTTTTGTAATGATTACTTGTGTAAAATACAAAGGTGATAAAATAATGAAAAGGAATTCAATTATCTGTGGAATTTATTTCAGGAAATCCCGCTAAAGAAATTTTAAAGGGTGAAACATGTATAAGTGAATTTACATCGGTAATTACGTAATATTAATGCGAACAACTTTACCTTGTCTCGTTACGAACTTAGTATATTTTCGTTTATATTTACATCATACATCGTACGTAATTTGTAGGGTTAAAACGGTACATGCTGGTTTATTTGAAACGGGCAAATAAGCGAAGCGTGGGTAAAAGATTCGCGCTGTTTATTGTCCGTATATAAGAAATTGATAAGGAATAAAATTATCGGTCCATTTATCCGACGATACTGGAAGCGCCGCGTAACGCTAGATATCCAGCAGTTATGTCCATTGGTAGACTTCGGACTGTTGCAAATTCTTCGGCAGTTGCATAATATAATTTAGTCTGTGGATCTGTATATCGTGCCTGTAAAATAAATGTAATTTATATATCTATTTACATATTAATGATGTAACCGCTTGTACAATGATGCTGGAGATTATCACTTACAGGCAGCCCAGAGATATCCGAATATTTCTTTGCTGGTTTAAAGCTTGGCGGTGCATTAATCGAACTGTCTGAAATTTTTATAAATTGGCAATAATATTCATCATGGACTAACATTCGCCACATAGAATTCCGAAATGTTATGCGTCGTATACTCGATAATTTCATATTTTAATAGGAAAATAGTTAACAGTGTTCGCTCCCTTGATTGTTGGTGTTTCTTAAGATAGGCAGTTTTTATTACACTTCCAATTATTCGAATGATTTGAGATCTATTAGTAACAAAGATTATTCTTACAATGCACCACTTCCCCAGGCCACGGTAGAGTACGTTCCTGAGCCAAGACTTGCTTCAGAGATCGCCACGTTCGTTTCTTTCCAGTCGTACTAGTAGGTCGAAATTTCTGGTGGAAAATTGAATTCTTAAATACTGGTTGCGGTTTCTTGTTAAATTCGATCACTTCCTCGCTCACCATTTTTCCATTTTACCTATAACTAGAAGTTGTAAGTGTTTTATATAAAGCTAGTAATCGATGTCAGCGCGATATATGAGAACAGTTTAATTAATACAAATAATCATTAACATTTATTAAGGTCAACTCTACATCAGTTACTCGTACTGTATAATAAACTATAGTTTAAAAAAATTTACGCCCAATTTGTTACGATATAGTTACACCGAAAGAAATGTCTTTATTACAAAGTTACATTAAGTTACGATTAAATGATTTATGATAAATTTTCTTCCGGACTATGTAAAACTAGTATCTTTTGTACATCGCATCCCAATATACCACAGATTGTACGCATCATGGTTGTATCGATATGTTTGACAAAAACTTTGGCCCATGGACTCAAAATAAGTAAAGCGGTATAGCAGTCCTGCGAATCTCTAAAAAGAATGTTTAATCTATTGAGACTTGCATCACTTATACATATATGTATATATGTATTATTTTCTCTTTTAATAAAATACCTCTGGAATTCAAAATGATATTTATATCCTTGCGATACATATCTTTGAATAACGACTGACAAACTATCTTCGAATAAGACAAAAGCCTTTTCGCTCGGTTCAATCAGACATAAGATTGCGTGGCGACAAAGAATTTCGTTGTAGTTTATTTGATCTTTCGTACCATTGTTATAACATTCTTTCTGCATAATAAGTATTAAGTAAACATGAAAATGTATTTGAACATTTCGACAAAATAAACATAATGCTGTTGTACAACCTTTGCTATATGAAGAGTAATCTCAACGTTCCTCTTTATACATTTTATACGCTCTGTACACAACTGTAAGATCTTTTTAGATATTTCTACCTCCTTCTCCACAATGCTCGTTATATGGCTCGGCAAATTAGGCTCGCCCGAAGCTTTCCCATTGCAATCCTTTACACTTAAGACATCGGCGTCTTTGCAACTCTTAAGTGTACATACATCGTGGCAAGATAATTTACAAGCTTCGAGCGCAGCTTTTTTACATTTACTTTTTTTATAACTATTTAAGCTAATGTGCTTTTCTCTGTACGTTGTGGACGATAAACTTTTCTTTGACTCGTTCAACTTGTTCCCTAAATTTGTTCTTGGATTCCTTTTGCGAGTTAGGTTCTTACTCGGTATTTTAGATTCCATCTTTTTTATACTTTCGATACTTTTCCTCCTCGCTCTAACCTTCTGAAGAATCTTTGTATTAATGTTTCTTAAATGAGAGGTCAATATCTTTGTATTGCTCAGAGAATGAAATTTGTCAAAGAAACTAGCATGTTTCTCTATAAAATATCGTATGTTCTCTTGGTTGGAAAAATCCAAGTTCTGCCGCATATTAATATCTCTGACTTTGTCTAAGGTATAAAGTAATTGCTGTTCGATCCTATGGGCTTTGTCTATGTACGTTATGAAATTGATCTTGCTAAAATTTTTACAAGCGGGAGATTTTATCCTTAAGCCTAAACTCTGTATGAATGTGTGTAGGAATTTATCCACGTCGAACATTGATCCTTCAAACATATTTCAAATCACTGCATCACAATGTTATATACCTTTATGACACAGGAATGGATATTAAGCGTGCAAACGTTTTAAAGTACCGCACATAGAAAAAGATTAAAAAATACTAATTGATACTAATTTACTTGTTACGAAAAAGTTGACAACGCATCGTGTAAACAAGCCTTTGCAATTGTTTCCTCGTCCAACTTCATAACAGTATAGGATCCAATACGCTTTCAAAACATTTATACTTTGCCGTCGAGATGTACTTTAAAGAGCGACGTGTCAATCGTTTATTATTGTAGCAATTACCTTTTTAATGTAATTTACAAGAACGCCATACATAATGAGTTCGACAATTGTAAGTATATTATATATACAATGCGTTTCGCTCATCAATAATGTAGAATTATAAGATGTTAATAGTACATCATTTCCTAACCTCTGACACTAACAGTTTCAAAAATATATCTTGAGTAACATTATTACAAACTGTTTGTAAACTATTTATATGAATAGTCATATGTAGTATTCGGTCTTACCCAGTCTTACCTGTGCATATCAATAATATTATGATTATTATGGATTATTATTGTTACGCTATCGCTTGAACGTGGCTGGGAAATTGTATGTAATCGATATGTAGATTACGTAGGAGCGTGATTTGAAAGCAGGCATTTGCATATGTCTTGCAAATATTGTCAAGGATACGCGATGCGGGTGAAAGATGGACGCCAATTCGCGGGGGCGTAGGAACTTCCAAAAGACAACCTACCGCTTGGATAAAATGCAGCCTCCACTCCATCCTGATTGGACAAGGATCTGAGGGAGGACCAGGAGGATCTTGTCGTCGACGAGCTCGGAGCTGTTTCTTTGTTGATACATTCATTCTGTCGCTAACCAGCTTCTTGAACAGTTCGAATAAACTTAAAAGCTTAACTTGGAAATTTCTTTGTACCTTGCTTTATTTGAAACACCCGCACTCCGACGAGCAGAGCGGAAAAATACGATTTTATCGATTTTATGTATGAAAAATATTTTTTATCTTTTTTTAAAGAATTTATCTGAAAAATCTGTTCCCGACACATCGTAGGGGATGGTTTTCTGCATCTCTCATTAAATTTTCATCCAAATCGTTGGAGCGGTTTTCGAGATTTTACGTTCACCATCAAACGGTGCACCGCGTACACGCCTTTACGTTCTTACTCACAACTTTTATGTACATAGAGCTATTTAGACTTTTCTTTCTTTGAAGTAAAGCTCATAGCATAATGATTAAAACTAGAAAAAAAAAAACGTTCTCTCTACTGTTATTTATCACTTTACAATTTGCGTTTGGAAAAAGGCCTTTTTTAGGGCTATCGAGGGTAACCTACCCCCTTAACAGCAAGGGTTAAGGTTTCGACCAATGCAATTCATCATCCCACAGCTAGGTACTGTTCTGGGCAGAAAGCCTCCACGCTGAAAGGTTAAGCTCAATTCTGAGAATACCCATTTTAAATCCGAGCTAAGTTTCTTTTAAATTTGAAATATATTTGAATGAAATCTGTACATGCGTGTGAAAATGAAATAACTCCAAAGAAAATAACAATAGAGAAAAGACTGATTTATGTTACCGAATAAAACAATTCCTTTTGAATTATCCGCTTGAACCATTGAACCGCGAGAGCCAGTTGGGAAGCAAGCAATAGCTTGCGAGCATAGTGGGGGTAACGTGAAATAAGGTTGAGAAGAACGTGACAGATTCACCTTCCGTTCTGTTGAAGGTCAGACGCAAAGTATTTTCGAAAATTCTTCCAGCCTCGCAAAGTGGAATTTCATTTCTATCTACACTCCACGCCAGGGAATACATTGTAAAACCATGGGTCGGAAATTTTTTGTCGGTGGCAATTGGAAGATGAACGGTAATAAAAGTGAAATAGACAAGATCGTTGCTTTTTTAAAAACCGGTCCGCTCGATCCAAATGTGGGTACGTTTCTCTTATGTATTACATTTTAGAATTTGTGATTTCCGATTTTTAAGTGACATCGATAGATATGTTACGTAACAGTTCGACTTTCGATACAATATCATATAAGATATTAATCAATTTATATTTTTATAATACTTTTAATACCATAACTATATCAGAGGTTGTTGTTGGGGTACCATCGATATATTTGACATACGCCAAAAGCATATTACCCGCTAATGTTGACATCAGCGCGCAAAACACGTACAAGGTTCCAAGCGGAGCCTTTACTGGAGAAATTAGCCCTGCTATGCTCGTGGACAACGGAGTTCCATGGGTGATTCTTGGTCATTCCGAACGTAGGAATGTGTTTGGTGAAACCGATGAATTAGTCGCGGACAAGGTAGCTCATGCTTTGGACGCTGGAGTAAAGGTAGCCATAACTTTTACATGGAGAATAACATATGTTTTGCATGTTTATTTCGTTGCAAATTGATGAATATCTCCATTTGAAATAAAGGTAATCGCGTGTATCGGGGAGAAATTGGAAGAGCGCGAAGCTGGAAAAACGGAGGAAGTGGTGTTCAGGCAGACCAAAGCTATTGCGTGTAAAATAAAATCTTGGGACAACGTAGTCCTTGCTTATGAACCGGTATGGGCGATTGGAACGGGCAAGACAGCCACACCTCAGCAGGCTCAAGAAGTCCATGATAAGCTAAGAGAATGGTTCAGTAAGAATGTCACTCCAGCTGTCGCGGAAACTCTTAGAATTATTTATGGAGGATCAGTGACAGCAGGAAATGCAAAAGACTTAGCGAAAGAAAAAGACATCGATGGATTCTTAGTTGGAGGAGCATCTTTAAAACCTGATTTTGTACAAATTGTTAATGCCAAACAGTGAAATGAAATATTCTGGAATGGCGCAAAGTTTATTTGCTTATTAATTCATACATGCGATAGACATGTATATTTTAAGCAATATAAAGATTTAACTTATATATTTCTTCGTGTTTGTTGTATAGAAAAATATCGAGATCATGTTACTGCAATGACAAGTTATCCTATGGTAATTAGGAATGGATCATTATTAACACAATAAATAACGCACTAAAATCTAAATGTCGATATTTATTTGGCAATAATCCTTTCATTTTATTTATCAGCTAAATCGTGAACCATGACACTCTCAGGCATGGGATTATCAGCAACTTCTTTGATTCCTCCCAATTTTGCTTTCGCACAGGCGATATCAGACAAACACTTAAATGTTCGTGGTTCCCACACAGCTAAATTAGCTAGGGATTTACGGTTAAGGAAAATATTACATCTACTTAATCCTTCAAACAATGTCTTCAGAGTAATACCATGTTCACTTGTGGCAGCGTTTAACCTAGTTTCCCAAAGCTAGGATACAATGCAATTTATTAGATAATTGTAACGCTACAAAAGTAAAGGAAAAGTTATTTCTTACCTCTTTCATATCTTCTTTTTTAAGTTGCCTCCCTTTTGTAGCGTTTAACAATGATCTATGCACACTTCTAATAGCTATACTGTAACAATTCCTTCTCCTTCC
The DNA here is from genome assembly GCF_050908995.1 of Andrena cerasifolii. Lineage (NCBI taxonomy): Eukaryota > Metazoa > Arthropoda > Insecta > Hymenoptera > Andrenidae > Andrena > Andrena cerasifolii. The sequence continues at coordinate 15,553,478 of NC_135119.1, read as the reverse complement.
ATAAAAATGCTGAAAGCAGTTTTATTGAAAATACAAATTACTTTAATTCATGATTTTGGAAATTATGCAGGATGCATTTACTAACCGCAGCTAATTTAAATATTTGTCGCTTTCGCCAAAATTCGTCGGGACCTCGAGTTCTCACAAATAATTGCAAACTTAAAAATACCATGTTTCTGAGTAACTGTAAAAATGTCAATTAACAAAATTCTTTCTTTCTACTTCAGTAATTTTTAACTAGGCGAAGAATAATAATTGATTTGAGGTTATTTGAGGTTACAAATACACCAGGAAAAGAGATATATCGAATTCGGTATCACGCACTGACTCTGTGCACGAGCCAGAAAATGAGTTGGATTGGTTGCTTCTGATAGAGACGAAGATAGCTCTATAAGAATCAACCAATTCAAGTTATTTCCTGGCACCAGCTCAGAGTCAGTGCGAGATACCTAATTCGCTAATAGAAAGTATATATATATATATAGTCAATAGGATTACTTTTAAAAACTTACATGTTATATTTTAGGTGATTTGTATGTAGATAATTCTAACCATTTGTATACACTTGATTTAGGTGGAAAATGAATTCCTCCAGACATTAGTGGAGTACGTTTGTGAGGTTAGGTAGATTTGTACGTGTGATCACGTGTCAAATATTATAAAGTGGTTGAACGTATTTTATTATAATTTCCACATAGCTTTCAAATAAACATTCAATATGAAGAACAGGAAAAGGTAAAGCATTTCTTAATAGTATTGCGGTATAGAAAGTAATGAAATTCAAATTTATTTTGAAATTTGAAAGCAAGAAGTGTCAAAACAGTTTAAGGGGTATCACTCTAATTAATGGAGTTATTAATTTTCTAATTTTGATTCCGAATAAAATATATTCAATGTCTCGTTATTATATCTGTACTGTTCTTATTTTTGTAAACATGTTTTTGATAGAATAAAAAGACCCGATGTGAACAAAGAAGCGGAGGATTTAGAGGATATAGATATGAATGAGGTCACAGATTCGGAAGAAGAATATTCAGAAAGTGAGCGTAAATTACTTCAAAAAGTACGAACTAGACAGTCTTCTGAAAGTTATGATAGCGATTATGAGGTTTATGGGTTACGTGACAAGAATGACGAGGATCGAGATGATATGGAGGAAGACGAGCAGGCAGATTCCATGGAGTCTGACATCGAAGGACTAAAAGAAGAATTTGACTTACCAAATGAGAAAGCTTGGGGCAAAAAGAAGAGAATTTATTATTCTACGGATTATGTAGATCCTGATTATGCTACTGCTAGTCAGAAAGATATAGCCGAGGCTGAAATAGAAGAGGAAGAGGCTAGGAATATCCAAAAACGGCTAGCGGAACAACTAGACGATGCTGATTTTGGATTAGAATTTATACAACAAACGAAAGGCGACGCTCGAGAAGTTTCCAAGGGTGCCGAGCAGTTGGTAAAAACGGATCTGAGCAAGCTGAGCAAAAGGCAAAAACAAGTAATGGTTCTTAAAGAAAGTCCTGAATTTATGGCTCTTGTAAATGACTTTAAAGGTACTTGGTATATGTATACAATATTAACCCTTCGTTGACGCTCTGGGTGTGAGCTAGCGCTGGGACTATTCAAATAATTTAATATTCGAATATTTTACAAGTATTCAAATGCTACGAGTAAACTTCGAATATTTGAGTATTCGAATAGTATGGTGTGAAGTGGGTCAAATTAGCTTACAAGATTTCACCCTGACAAATGAACCTAAAGAACTTGATTTATAATTCACACCATACTATTCGAATTATATTCGACAAATAATTGAGCAACTGAAGTATTCGAATATTCGAATACCGAAAAATTCGACAAATAGTCTCAGCCCTAGTGTGAGCCACCCATAAGCTGATTTTGACGCTCTGTACCTTCTATATGCAAAATGAATACCTTTTCTCCAAAGCTGACTTACAAACTATTTTATCTCTCAAAATATTATATCCGAGCAATAGCTCTGTAGATTTTTAGCTTCTAATATTGAAATTTGTAAAAGTTACAACTATTTAAAGATTTTCTTCGTTTTTTGAAAAACTGTGATTAAACTTAAAAAAAAAAAACTATTGAAATATATTCCAGAGACCTTAAAACTGATCCATGATTTTTTTTATGACGATTGGATTCTTTAGATGATAAGCAGTTGTTACAAAATTGCTCTGGGTGTGAGCCACCCAGGTATGTCAAAGTTGATTGAAAAAGGAGGTGTGTCAACGATGGGTTAATACTTTAAGATTATCAAATCTTGCTTGCTGAATAAAGTTATAATTATAAGTGTTAAATTTACTTTACAATTTACATATTTTTTAACGCGTATTACGTATGATTTAGATCGCATGACGGAGGCAAGAGATATACTGGCACCATTCTTGAAGTTAGTTAAAAACAACACATCCTCTAACAGTCCTGGTGTTTCCTTTGTAAAGACAAAATACCATCTTTCATTGAACTATTGTATCAATATTTGCTTTTATTTGATGCTGAAAGCCAAAAGATTGCCTGTAAATTCGCATCCAGTCGTAAAGCGTTTGGCACAATACCGTCAATTACTGAATCAACTGGAATCAGGGCAGGGCAGTTTGATACAAGAAATTCAAGAACTACTAAAAGCTAAAGAGCTGGGCAAGCCGTTGTATAACGTAGCAGACGGTACTGAAGTAACCACGGATAAAAGGAAGGCGACCAGTCGGTTCAAGGAGAAACTGAAACATTTAAGAAAATCTACGAAAGAAAAAGTTGTGGACACGCAGGTGTTGCTTGAATCCGAATCTGAATCAGAAAACATAGAATTGACGGACGAAGAGAAGGACTTGGAGAATGATATGTCTATGGAGAAAGAAGAGGAAATAGAAGACGCTGGTATAGCAGAAGCTGTAATTGAAAACAAGGGAAAGAGGGCGATTACATATCAAATAGCAAAGAATAAGGGTTTAACACCACATCGTAAAAAGGAGCAACGCAATCCTAGAGTAAAACACAGGAATAAATATCGCAAAGCCAAAATTCGAAGAAAGGGAGCTGTATGTATCCGTATACTTTAAATCAGCGAAGACCAGTTCGAGCCATTTGGGAGCCCGGGCTTCATGATTTACCATAGCCACGCGGAGGGGGAGATCGAAAGCCTATGATAACTAGTGTCGCGCCACGGATAGGGAAAACTGTAAGAGTGTAAGTAGTAGCGTGCGGTGCAGGCTCGTACCCCTAGGCTGAAATAACTGGGCCCTCTAAAGGTCTGCGCACACATATCCGTTCCGTATCCGTCGTTCCAGTGGTAAGAAGAGACCCTCTACACCCCTCTTCTTCTTACCACTGGCACGACGGATACGGAACTGACGCGGAACGGATATGTGTGCGCAGACCTTTAGGAGCTTCAGTGGCAGCGATTACTGGGGCCCTCAAGAATCCCAGTCATTCAAGCCTATCGTACTGGTATGAAGCTGCACCGTACACTACCACAGTTTTCCCTATTCGTGGCCCGCCCACGTTATCATTGGCTTCCGAGCTCCCCTTCCGCGCGGCTCTGGTAGACATCGTAGAGCACGGGCTTCCAAATGGCTCAAACTGGCCTTCGCTGCTTTAGATGATAAAAATACCTTCGTTCGAAGTTTCTTCACCTTGAAAGTAATCATTTTTCATTTTCTAGGTAAGAGAAGTAAGAAAAGAAGTCACTCGTTACGCTGGAGAAATATCTGGAATTAAATCTACCGTGAAGAAAAGTATAAAGATAAAATAGGGAGCAATAGCTAAAGTTGTATTAGAATTACATTTCACATTCAAAATTGTAAAATTAGTATATTTTCTATTATGATACATGGCTGATTTTGTATGCAAGATAAGAATGTAGTACATTAAACAATTTTATCACACATTTCGACAACGTTAATACACCTTGTTCTGCTCTTTTGTCGGTGTGATACGGATAATCCAGGTTACAAAAGAAATACAACGAGAAATGATTCAGAACGCGATAATTGTACAAACGTAATGAATAAATGTTTTATTTCGTTTTATATATATGAAATCATGACACTTATATTAACATCAGACTCGCAAAGGAATTCAGTAATTTTGTGATTTAACAAGAAACACTGAACTATACATAAAGTTAACATATACATCATTGTTTCATTGCTCCTTAATCTTTTGGAAAACAGTTTGCAGCGTTTGAAAAATGACAAACTTAAAGTTCAATGAAATCTTAAACATCCAGCTTTGCTAATATGTCAGCCTCGCGGAATAAATGCAACTCCTTATTATCTTCGAGCTCTACTTTCGTTCCACCGTATTCTGGCAATAAAACGACATCGCCAACTTTGACACTCAATGGAATGTGCTGTCCTTTCTAAAAGACAACAAAAAACCCATAATTATTATCGTTGTCATGTTATCGATAACCTTACTGGTTTCATAAGCGTAAAATAGTTTCTATGTACATCGTTTCTCTGTCCAGGTCCTATTGCCACAACCGTTCCCTGCAGAACTTTTGCTTGAGCTTTTTCTGGTAGAACAATGCCTCCTTTCGTTTTTGTCACAGCTTCGGCCCTTTGTATGAGAACTCTGTCGAAAAGGGGCACAAGTCTTTTGATGGCGTTAGCTGCAGCCTAAAAATATTAAAACAGAGAATATATAGAAAAACTTCCATAGATTATTGATACAACATGGCAAATATATATATAAATATAAATTGACTACTATATATAAATATATGGAAATTGACTACTTTAAGGTCTTGCATGGTGCAATTCTGGGCAGCTATTCGTAATGCTTAAAATTCTGTGAATACTTGAATTTGAGCAAAAGTTACGAGTATGTATATAATTAACCAATAATCAGAATGCAATTTTACGAAGTCGTAGCGATTATTCATCAATAGCTTTGTAACGAAGTTTGTAACGTTAACTCGCCTAGGTAAATAACAAAATTCTTTTGTTTCATCAATAGTTATTTGATAGTCATTTATTCTTTTTCTCGTTCAAAAGGAAACATTTGATACCGGCTACGCAACGAAGGTAAAGAACAGAATCATTGAATTACTATGCAAAACAAAAAAGCAACGCACCATAAATATTTAAAATTATAGTTCATTAAATGCAGCGAATGTACTTCCGAAGCAAGAGATGCTTTTTTTTTGCAAGAAATGTGTCTTTTCAGTTATTGATTTGAAGGTTATCTTGAAAAGTACGGAAGAAAATATTACGAGGCAAGCTGTTATTCTGTATATTGAATTACGTACAACTCAATGAAAACATTACAGAATTGTAATTCTTACCATTGTTAATTTAATGTATATTGAAAGTTACAAGTTCGAACACTTCAGCCAGCAACTACGCTCGTGCACGTTGTGTAACCTATGTGGTTCAGCCGAACAAATCGTGCCGATTTTCTCGAAGTTTCCAGTCTCCCTTCCACCAGTCCTGCCCCCCACTATGCGTTCATTGATTCGCGGTCCATGGACGAGCCCATATACATATATACATCTATCTGTTACGTAACTGTGTACGGACCTATGTTACCTATGTACGGTAGAAAATCTACCGCGAGATAGCGTGCGATTACTATTCACCACGTGGACCAACGTGGGCAACGCCGTACTTAAATAGATATTCCGTACAAATATCCTTCTGCAAAACTGTTCGATAGATATGAGAAATCGCACTGGAGATGCATGCGACCAAAGATCATATTGGAAGGTCAAAATGCAGCTGTTATATTAATTGGAAGAAAATTACTCCTTTGTATTCCAGTAGTTGATAACATATCGGCTTAATGTTAGACTACTTAAAATATGGCAAACCATTCATTCTTCTATTCAAAATACTGTTTAAAAATAACTGTAGGTAGTGAAGAAGTATTATCATCTCGCTAGTTCAAACTAATTTCGCTACGTACATAAATGAATATTTCGTATTTCGATGTTTTTAAAATACTTCAAGCAAGCGGTACACGGTATTAGTAGAATTAGATCTCTCAGACAAATATACTGTATAAAGTTACGCATTTTAAGTGATAAATTGAAAATAAATTTTTATGGGTCGGTAACAATTTGAAGATTGAAAAACGCACAAAGCTGAATTGCCGGTCTATCGACAAAAGTGATTGGTGAAGTGTGGCGAAGGTTGGGGAACGTTGCGGGCGATTGCATCACACGGGTTCTCGTACGTTCTAGAAACTTGTGCTTGCCTAGAAAAAAGCGACGATAAGACCGATGATCTGGACGAAACCGATGCGTCGAATGTCACTGGAAAAAGCCATGATTAATTGCATGATTTCGATTTCGTTTAAATTCTTTTTCACTCACATTTAATAAGAATTTCGCTGGGTTTTTAATCGGATATAGTGGGGTTAGGTTAGAATATCGAGCAGAGGGGCAAGGGGAAGGAGGAAGGGGCGCAGTCGCAATCTCATGTGGATAGCGCCGAGCTCTTTACACGCTTCTCATTCTACTGGAGAGACAACGTGCGGTCACGCTGCGACGATTTTCAATTACTTTTCCAACCGCAATCTATTAACCAACGGCTTTTCTTCTTACGTTAGATCAAGGTAACACCAAACAAGCCTTTTTTCACAAACCTTTCATTGTTCTATACTTCGAGAGCGTGGTGCGCGTTAATGCTCAATGATATTAACCGGTTTAATTGACCCTAAAGTAATTTATTTCTCCGATATCAACTTCATACTTTATTTCTCTTATCACTACGCCTTTGAATTGCTTTCAACACCGTAGTTGTATTTCCTTCAAGTTTGTCGATACAATGAACGAAAACGTTGTTACATACAGTCGAAGACGTTACGCCTTTTAGAGAGATAACCAAAGCTGTACGGTACAAAGAAATTTGTTAAACACGCATGTTTTGTATATATGATAAAAATTCCCTTCGATCACCTTAGTTTCTCTGAATTATTTCCTATTCCTTTTACGAGCAGTAAATTTTCAGTTCTTTGTTCTCTAAATATATTTTTCTCGATAAAGCCGGCCGGGATTTTGTACGCTTAGTATGGCGTATCGTAAATCGGGATAACGGAAAGAAGAAATGCACGAAGAAAACAAAAACAGAATACCAGATTTGTTAATTGCAAATCATTTGGCGCAACAAATCTTCATAGATTCTCAGAAAAATAATTTCCATCGAAGAATATCGTGCTCCGTATCCACGCGGTAGTTTACATAACCACATTTTCGCTTTTAAAAAGTTATTACATTTTCAATGCGCTAGCATCGTTTATATTACACAGAGAGAATATTTTATGGATGTAAAGCGGTTAAATTTACTTGCAGATCGTTTTATCCCAAGTTTAAAAAATATGTAAAAATATTAATTTTATATAATTCGTGACGCTAAAAAAAATAAGGCTGTATAAAAGTGAGTAGCAAGATTGTCTATTCCTGTTTTTCTTCTTCAGATGCACAGGTTACCAAGTGTGTTGCGAGGTGCTGCTCTGCGCCAATTACAAACTCGTGCGTACGCCAAGGATGTACGGTTCGGCTCGGAAGTTAGGGCGCTTATGTTGCAAGGGGTGGACATTCTAGCAGACGCTGTTGCGGTAACAATGGGCCCGAAGGGTCGCAATGTTATCTTGGAGCAAAGCTGGGGTAGCCCAAAAATCACAAAGGACGGCGTGACAGTGGCTAAAGGAGTAGAGTTGAAGGATAAGTTTCAGAATATTGGAGCAAAGTTGGTACAGGATGTAGCGAATAATACAAACGAAGAAGCAGGCGATGGAACAACAACGGCTACAGTTTTAGCTAGAGCCATCGCTAAGGAAGGTTTCGAGAAGATCAGCAAAGGCGCCAATCCTGTAGAAATCAGAAGAGGTAAGTATAAATGTTGAGGAGAGGATTATACAAGTCATTATACTCTCCGATTAGAAAATAGCAGTGACGAATTAATATGCATATCGTAGGTGTTATGATAGCAGTTGATACGGTTAAAGATGAGTTGAAGGCTTTAAGCAAACCGGTAACAACTCCAGAAGAAATTGCGCAAGTAGCAACTATTTCGGCCAACGGGGATAAAGCCATTGGTAATCTTATATCCGATGCAATGAAGAAAGTTGGGAAAGAAGGTGTGATCACAGTGAAGGATGGCAAAACGCTCAACGACGAGCTTGAAGTTATAGAAGGAATGAAGTTCGACAGAGGCTACATATCTCCTTACTTCATAAATTCGACTAAAGGAGCAAAAGTCGAATTCCAAGATGCGCTTTTACTCTTCAGTGAGAAGAAGATATCGTCGGTGCAGTCTATAATACCAGCATTAGAGCTGGCGAATTCACAGCGAAAGCCGCTTGTTATTATAGCCGAAGATGTTGACGGCGAGGCTCTGTCGACCCTCGTGGTCAACAGATTGAAAATCGGCTTGCAAGTCGCCGCGGTTAAGGCACCTGGTTTCGGGGACAATAGGAAAGCAACGCTCCAGGATATGGCTATCCTGACTGGAGGAATTGTGTTCGGAGACGATGCGAATCTTGTCAAGTTAGAGAACGTGCAATCGTGCGATTTGGGCGAAGTTGGCGAGGTGATAATTACAAAGGACGACACGCTTATCCTTAAAGGGAAAGGAAAGAAGAGCGACATTGACCACAGGGCCGAAGTAATTAGAGATCAAATTGCCAATACAACTTCCGACTATGAGAAGGAAAAGTTGCAAGAGCGTTTGGCAAGGCTAGCATCTGGAGTCGCGGTTTTGAGAGTCGGTGGAAGCAGCGAAGTTGAAGTAAATGAAAAGAAGGACCGTGTTCACGATGCTCTTAACGCTACCCGTGCTGCCGTCGAGGAAGGCATTGTTCCTGGAGGTAAATACAATCCCCCCCCTCCGAATTGCACTCTATAAGTTTATTCAAGAGTCGAAGCTCTTTACTAATTTCATTGACTGTTCTCGTTTTATAGGTGGCACCGCGCTTCTCAGATGTATCCCAGCCTTACGAAATTTAAAAGCACTGAACACCGATCAAGAAACGGGGATCAAAATAGTGGCAAACGCACTGCGTATGCCATGCTTGCAAATCGCTCAGAACGCAGGTGTAGATGCCAGTTTGGTAGTGGCGAAAGTTAGTGAAAGTACCTTTGGTTACGACGCCTTGAATGACGAATATGTTGATATGATCGAGAAGGGTATCATTGATCCAACGAAAGTAGTGCGTACGGCGCTTACCGATGCTGCTGGTGTGGCATCGCTGCTTACAACGGCGGAAGCAGTAGTCACAGAGCTACCGAAAGAGGAACCCCCGATGCCAATGGGTGGTGGCATGGGAGGAATGGGCGGTATGGGTGGTATGGGAGGCATGGGCATGTAATTAAGTGAATTCCCGTACAAAGACTGAATTTCGTATTCTACTTAATGTTTGGCAACGATTGCAATTCAGTCGCGATACCGACATTTTCCTTATAAATTGCGATTAGAGTGGAAGGTATATGAATATAATTGTCTGATCGAGGTAGCCAAATGGCCGAACATTTGGGACAATTGTACTTTAACACGGAGGATATAAAGGCACATAGAAAGCAAGTTTTGTTGCCTACATGTTGTAATATTTGTTCTATAATCATTCGTTTTCGTTTTGCATTTGTAAAAATTATCGTTCTACTGGAACCATGCGTATTTCTTAGTGTTGACTAATTTCTCACTCGAACTAACAAGTATTTGTCTCGGCGATGTATTAGAAATAACGAAATTCAATGAATGTGTACAACGTAATAGCTTCTCTTCAGGAGAGAGCCAATTTATTTGTATTACGTCAGAATATTTACAAAATCGCTCGTATGGGACATCGTGTTTGTTCGATTGGTGAGAAATCGTCGTTGCAAAATAAAATATATTCGTTCAGGAATTATAAGAAAGTTCGAAATAAGAATATCCTCTGATGCAGTTTATATCATTTTTCATCCATGTGGATAAATGAGAATGCATGTGTACAAACGTGTGTATTGCAATAGGATAAAGAAACGCCGCAAGTTGTCTCGTACTTTTTTTTAAATGTTACGATTTATTTTCCATTTTTTAGTCTCAATAAATGTATGTTTAAATTAATTTATTGTTGTCTTTAAAACAGATATTCCCATACACTGAGAAAATGTTATCGTACGTTCTTTACAAAATGTAACTAGTAGAAAAGTTTCACATGGAAAGAAATTTGGAACTATAAAACATGAATTACGGCTAACAAAAACTTGGATTAATACGATATAAAGTACTTGATTTGTATTCATGCAAAATTTTATTAAAGTAAACTGTTTTCTAATTAATGCCACAAACCTGTACTTAGTAAAAATGTGTCTCTGAAAATTTATTCCATGCATATAGCACTTGCTTGTGAATAAATTTAAAGTGAATAATTGTTCTCTAACGATGGTATCAAATATTTCACGTAATTGCTATATGATATTTGTTCTATATTTAACACATTTATATACTTTATCATGATCTACGTACAACGAAGATTTTATAATATGTGGATGAACATAGAGATTCTAACAGAATAGTTGCCTCGCTAGTCAGGAACGTATTGTACAACATATAAATCGTAATAGCATTAATAATACATGCGCATCGTTTCAATGTTTCCTTCATACAAATATAAATGTGGGGTACATGATGCTAGCGTAAAAATTTAAGAAATATGAAAGTTAACGGCCTATCATGACGCAAGCGTTCGTTTCTCTTTCATGAAAACCCAAAGGACTAACAATAAGACTTGTACAAATGATCACTTTATCATACAACATATAAAAATATACCTTTATTATGTTTTTAAATATTCTCTGAATTCTGTAATATTCCTAATCCAATTGCCATATTTTAATGTGCTATGAAAAAATCGGGACTTTAAAATTATGGTGAAAAAAATAAAGATATGAAATTTGTCGGTACGTAATAACTAATATGTGCTATTGGAAAAGAAATACAAATAATTGATATTAAGAATACAAAGGTCTATTTTTGTTTTCTGGAAGTATTACAATATATCTACGTACATTTGATAAAAAGCATAATTGTATTCCCTTACGCATTAACCTAGGCTCCAATTTTTTCTATCTCGTCCGCATCGTCCGCGTCGAGGTAATGTATCTTCTTTCCGAAATGTTTCTCTATGTTTTCACACAGTTGCATCGCGTGTGACGAGTCTATTAAATTAATGGCAATTCCAGATTTACCAAACCGTCCTGTTCGTCCAATTCTGTGTAAGTATGTTTCGCAGTCTGCTTCCCGATTTTGATCCATTGGTAGGTCAAAGTTTACTACTATCGTTACTTGTTCAACGTCGATGCCTATAAGCAATACATTTTTAAGTAGCTAAATCGTTTGAACGTATGGACGTAACAATTATAATGTTACGTTACGAAACACGTTCCTAACGTTTGAAATTCAGTCGGTAATTACCTCTGGCTAAAACGTTCGTCGTGATTAGAACTTTTTCGAGACCAGCTCTAAATCGATCCAGAACAGATATTCTCTGTTCTACGGTCAGTTCACCGGATAATACAGCCACGGCATGACCATCTTTTGTCATTTTCTCTGCCAACCAGTTAGCTGTTCTCCGAGTCTATGCATAAATATAACGTACCGTTTACATTTCTAACATAGAATATTATTGCTTGCAATAGTATTGTATGTGTGGATTTAAACATTTGGGATATCCTACATGACAAAAGATAATCGCTTGTCCTATTGTTATTACACCATAGATATTGGTAATAGCCGCATACTTTTCATCCAAGTCTTTGCATTTAACGTAATATTGTTTAATGTTGTCCAGGGTTTCTTCCTTCTTCAATAATCGAATTATCAACGGATTATTGACTATAATTTCTGCAAACTCCATTACTTCCGATTCATAAGTTGCAGAAAAGAACATCATTTGGCAGGTGCGCGAGAGTTGTCTGTGCGTGTGTACAAGTATAAAAAATATAGATGCGTAAAGTACTACGATATGTTCATTCATGTTTTTATGCACTAAAATAATTACTTGTGAATACGAATACACTGATCTTGATGACCTTGCGTTGCAATCATCACGTCCGCTTCATCCAAGACGAACACCGATATTTGGTTTAAATTAAAGAACTTAAACTTAATAGCCCAGTCTAAAACTTTTCCTGGTGTTCCTATAATGATGTGTTCGGTGATTTTTGACCCACGACTTACTGGAATAAGTAAAAATATTCAAAGAAATTATCCACGGTGCGTATAAATCTACAGAGAGAGAGAGAGAGAAATGATTTATAATATGTATTACTTTCTTCTCCTCTAACAGCATATTTGATTTTTATTTCATTACAGAACGCAGACATCTTTGCTGCTACCTCGCCCGTTTGTATAGCTAATTCATAAGTTGGAGACAAACAAAGTACCTGGGGATAATTCTTAGTAATATCTACGCGGCTGAGCATTGCCAATACAAACGCAGCTGTTTTACCAGTTCCGGATTGTGACTGCGCAATCATATTCTGAGGTCTATAGATAATGCAACGAATTTTATATTTGTTAAAGATGTGTTTGCGAAGTACCTTCACTGAGAAAATAGACTTACGGGTCGGCGAGTAAAGTAGGTAATGCAGTTCCCTGGATTTTCGACGGAGCATTAAATCCCATTGCATATACTCCTTTTAATAAAGCTGGTTTACTATAACGTATACGATGAAATAGAATCTTTTTAAAATTATACAAATGCAAGCAGGTTAAGAATTAAAAATACCAACAGAGGAAGAGCCTCGAAAGATTTAACGCTATGTAAAGGTGAGGATGGATCTTTCCTCTGAATTTCTAAGTCTGTTGTTGTTTCCACCAAACCTTTACGTATGATCTTTTGCAGTAAAGATTTGTCTGCGGGTGAGATATGTTCGTCCGTTCCATCGTCGCTCTTAGAATCTGATGCAACGGTGGTCGTTGTCGTTGTGTTTTCTTTCAGTTGTTTGTCGATATTCAAACCAGACACCTGTTAATAATTGTTAATTGGAATATCAACAAAATACATTAGCCAGTATAATAGGACGTGAACGTTTCAATAAACGAAGCAGGCACGACGATTTTCGAGATAGTTTATTAAAAAGGGGGTTAAGGTGTTGAATATTGTGTACTACTTAATTGTCCTACACAATATTCGAATAGTTATTTTCTTAGTTCATCTGGATTATTACATAAATATAGACGGCGGAGAAATGGACAATATAAAACACGCGCGATGGTTTTCAATGACAAATATGTATCAACAGATCTAGGAGGGGAGCAAGCCGGTGTGACACTGTATACAATAAGAATATTACCTTCGCGGAGAGTTTTTCCTGCTCGTCCACATATGTACCCCAATCGAGTTTAGTCGAAGCCATGTTATCATCTGTTGAACTACGATTATTCAAAAGACAGTTTGGCTTCAGTCAGAACGCGAAATTAACGCACTTGCTCATCGAATCCTGATCGAATCCTTTTCTTTGATGAAGTATAAACTTAAGTAGCGTAAGCGTAAGTAGTATAAACTTTCAGAATCCTCACCTCACAATTCGTGGCGTCACTACACGGCGCAAGCGATAACTAACGAGTGGATTCTTTGCGCGGCACTATTTAAAGTAAACGTGCGCAATATGAAAAACTAACAAATAAAACGAGGTTACTAATTTATATATAAAAGAATATATATGGCCAATCTCTATATATATAAAATTCAAATCAAATACCACTGATAATCACGATTTCTCTGGAACCACTAATCCAATGACCATGAAATTTGGTAGGTAGGTTTTTCTTGGTTCCTCTTGGCCCCTAGGTAGTCATTTTAGAAAAACTTCCTCTCCTTCACCGAAAAACCATATATAATATAATTTATATATAGGTTATGTATGTTATTGCGATAGACCGGAGCGCGGTTCACGCCTCGACCGCGGGGCGGCCACAACCGTCGCGAGCGTACTCGCGGGCGAAAATTCGACGGGAACAAGGTATTAAGGCCGCTCCGAACGGAATCGAGCGCTTATCCCAGCATATTCCAGTTACCTTGGAAGTTTTATATTTATTATATGTTTTCCTTCTGTTTTCTTTTTCTGCTATAAGAGAACAGAAAGTTTTTAATCTATAACTTATAGGTATATAAAAGAAGAAGTCCTGACTGACTGACTGACTGGACTCATCAACGCCCAGCTCAAACTGTTTAACCTATTTAGGAACGTAAAATTTGGATGGTACATTGTATGTATGATGTAGGCGTCCACTAAGGATTGTTAGAAATTCCGTCCCCAAATGGGGTGAAAATGGGTAAAATGTATTTTCTCGGATTCCTTAATATCTCTTAGGCCCGATTAGATATCAACTTTGTTTTTACATACAAAGGTTCCCCACGCATATATGCCTAAAAACCAATTTCAGGATTTTGCCCTAATCAACCCCTAAAGGGGTGGAAAGGGGTAAACTGTGTTTTCACAGACTTCTCAATATCTCTTAGACCTGATTAGATATCAACTTGGTTTCTACTTACACTGCTTATCCACACAAATGCCTAAAAAACAATTTTAGGACTTTGCCCCAATCAACCTCTAAGGGGGTGGAAAGAGTGTTTTCACGGACTTCTTATTTATATCTCTTAGCCCCGATTAGATATCAACTTGGTTTTTTACTTCGAAAGGTTACCCACACAAATGCCTAAAAAACAATTTCAAGATTTTGCCCTAATCAACCTCTACGGGGGTGGTGAAAAGGGGTGAAATTTATTTTCAAGGAGTCCTTAATATCTCTTAGGCCCGAAGCGAAGCGCGGGTATATTTTGGTAGTTTTAAGTAAAACTAGAAAGGATGCTACTATTTTCAGGTATTTATCGTTTTTTTGAAGAAAAGAAATGGGAAAAACATTCTGTTGAACGTAATTATGGAATATCGATTAAATAAATGGCCAAGAGTTTAACAAGTTTCCGCGAATATACATTTGGAATAAACGGTTCTTTTTGAACAGTTCAAGGAACGCCACTGGTTCGGTGATAATTAAGTAAAGTTAAATTATTATACACCACTAAGTTGTAAGTGTGATTTGTGTTTTATTTAATGACACGTTTATGTTTTTGCGCTTAAAACTATAAATTTATCGACTTAGCGTGTACACTACGTGATAAATTGTAGCTTTTAAATGCACAGTATGTTATTAGATCTACTACGTATTTTTTTCTTTTTATGAAATATACATTGCATTTGATATATATGTACAAATTAAATTGTTAAGACATTCTACCTTCACTTGTAAAGGTATAATTATTAAATTCATTCGCAGCCAAAAATATGTTTCTTTCCTAGCCTTTGCGTTATGATAGATTCCAACTAATCGTAAGGAGTATGTAAAATATGAAATGCACGTCGAATCATGCACAGGCTGCTTCAATGAAATGGATTATCGTTACTTTGAAACACAAATAATGACTACACTATGTATTTTTTGTTGTTGCGGTTGAAATATGCTAGATCAGATGCACTTGGCATTCCTGTTAAGAAAGTTTCGCAACTGTAGCCGTGGTCTTAGCTCCGCTTGATTGCGGTACAAGGCGAACGGTTATCAGCGATAGGTCTAGCATTTTACGCTGGTATTTCTTGTGAAACACCATGGCAGCGGACTGCGTCTTAAACGCAATCGTTGCGCTACGCTCCCCCATTTGTATGCTCTATAACACGAATAATATCAACAAATAATTATTAAATTACGAAATAAAGTGTTTATTTAAAAAAGCCAGTATAATAAATATATTACAAGGACCGAATAAATTCGTAACAATACAGTGAATGATACAAGTATAGCTGTCTTGTATAGTGACTTGTAACAATTAAAATAAACATTATGATATTCAAAGTGCAAATTAAAACATTCATGTTCTATGCTATTGCGTAGCGTATTTAATACGCTGCAACACACACACGCACACACATATACGCACAATGTATAATGTACCTATTTAATATATCATTTTTATTAAAAATATAAAGTATCCTGCTGATTGTCAAAATAGGATTGCTGTATGCGTGATGTAGAAAAATATATTTAAACATAAACTTGACATCAACAGTTTATTGATACCGGTGTACATTAAAATGTACATAAAGAAAGTGAAATAATATAATAATGTGTAAATATCGAATATAAAGCAAACATTCAGTGAAATAGAAACTCCAATGTGCGTAGAACTATCATGCATAGATCTAATAGTCTAGTTACAGCAATTAACTTGAAGTCTTCCTCGGAATCGAAATCATTCAAATAATATTTTTATTCCAGTAAATTTAGGTCATTTAATATTAATCATGTTTGTTTAATATTATATGTTGTACATATACTTTGGTAAGAAACTTGCAGGTACTTTTCTTTGAATTCTATGAATTCTTTAACAACAGACGAGTAACTTTAGCCAAGGAATTATTCATATTTTCGGCAATATCGATTAAACTTATTCCTCTTGAAATTTTCGTCAGAAAGTTTTAGTAGAACTTAAGATATCAAAAGCATAATTAGAAAACAAATTAATATTTTGTTCTACAAAGGAAACTTAAAAGGTAGAACCAGCAATTTTGATGGGAAATAAATACATTTGGAAAAGAGAAGCAAAGCTTATGATCGAAGCTTTACAAATATGCAATGAACACTACTATCTGATATGTTTTCATGCAAAAATATTCACCTCGATTGCTCCGATGCCTTGACACATACGTCTAATTTGTGCCTCGGACGTACTTGCTGCTAAGTTCTCTACTTTCACGGTATTCGTCTTTATCTCCGGTAACTTTTTCGGTTGTACTGGTGATTTCTGAAGCAGAACTCTTTGGTTACTCTGTGTGTTGAGAACAACCTTTTGCGGATTGGCGTTTGCCACCTCTTGTACATTGATCACAGTTTTCTGTAGATTCCCGGGTGACCTCTGCTTAACGATCCTCTGTGAATTGCCAGCAACCTTTTGCCCGCTAGTAGTAAACTTCTGCAGTGTATCCAGCTGATTTTGTCCAGCTCTCGGAGCTGTACACGACGCCGCGATAGCTACTTTATTTTGCACTATTAGCTGACCTTTTTGTAAATTCGATACAGTTTTTTGTATAGTGGTGGCAATCTTCTGCGTGTTCGACAACGACTTTTGTATCACAATTCTTCGTGTCCCAGTTTGAGCATTCAACACTTTTGCATGATCATTGGTTTGGCCCACCATGTGTCCCGAGTCTTTTCCGGGATCTACTGAATCGTTGGATTGTACCGTCGTCTGTATTGTCCGGACAATTCGCACGAGCGATGGTTTCTCTGCAGCCTACAACAAAGATAACAACAAAAACACTTCAGTTTCTGGAGCTCTCCTACTATATGACATTAGACCTATCAACCAAGGCACTTAGGGTTGCAAGTTAGTATTGCTAGATAAAGCATTTTCTTTCAACATTTTCACTAAATCAACTATCACCAATTTAAAAAATTTCAACGGAATATAGTTTTACTGGAATAACTACAAATTTGAAGGAAATGAAAAGGAACAAAAAGTATTTAAAAAATATATTTTATTGAAACACAAATAAAAAATGTACAATATAAATCTAACCGACGTGCATATATTTTCTGATTTATTCATATTCCATTTGAAATATATAGTGCCACTCTGGTAATGATAAAGATTTAAAAAAGTTAACAATGTGTTTTGCTCTCATTAACGTACAGAGAATGTAACAGCACATCGTAATATGTGATAACAAGAATTTTGAACTTTTGCGTATATCAATGATTATATGTATACACAATTAGTATAATATGTACAATTATAGATGTGCAAATATTTATGTACAATATACTCGAATGATGAGTAAGTGAGACTTTAAACAGGCATGAGTATACCTATGCGTACTATTTGTGTCAGGTATTAAGCACGAGTTTCTTGTTCTTTTCTAAAAAATACTCCCAAAAAAAAACAAAGATCGTTCATCTTACTCAACTTTTTACTATGTAGGTTACATATTGAAAAAAAACGCGCTTTTCTCACGTTTCTCGTATCTCTAGTAATTAGAAAAATACGATATTTTTTATTGTTGTACCTCTGTTACTTGTGTATTGATAGGACGACCACGCCCTCTGCCAATACTGGTATGACCCTTGTTCACGGAAACATCTTTCACAACTCCCATGAGCGCCGATACGGGCTTTGCATCCTGTGTATTTTCACTGGCTGGAAAAGCATTACACATAACGCATTATGCATATGTTAAGAAGATATGTATATTAGTTGAAAATTTGCAGTTATTTATGCAAAATAGTATTGTTGATTATTATTTGAGACTAGAATTTAATAACATTTCAATTACTTTCCGATAGTAAGAAGCACCAATGATTATACATACATGTATTACTTTCGTTTTTCGCTTCTTCATTTTGTTTCTCCATTGCAGCCATTTTTCGCCTGTTCTCCTTTTCGCGTAGAATTTTTTCCCTAAGCCGCTTCTGTTCTTCCATCTTTTTTCTGTATTCCTGCATTTCCGGATCATTATCTTCGTCCTAAAAGATTTTTTTTAAAGAACCGAAAGAATCGGAAGTAAAAGAGAAAGATCGAACTGAAACACACCTTCTTTTCATTATTCGCGTTATTTAACATATCCACTGTTTGTACTTGTTGGAGATTTCTATTGCTAGGTTTCATTCTCTTTGGACTCAAGTCACGTAAAGGTCTATCTATTGGATCGGAAATCCTTTTCTGCGGTAATCTGCCTCTTATGGAAGCATTCGCAGGTCTGTTGCTTAGAGATTTTTGTGTATGATTCTGATCGTGGCTATCACGATACGCGTTCGAGGAGGGTGCCCTACTTTTCGGAGCATGATCGCTTCGACTTTTCGATGGTAAATCCCTGTCCCGATAATTCTGATGAATTCCTCTGTGATCCTAATGTGCATTATTTCGTAAGGAATAAATAATTCTTTATAATGTTTTAAGCTAAATAGTTTGAAGCAAATGCTGATTAGTCAGATTCTATTCACCTCTTGGTAATTGTCTTTTTGATCCCACTGATCCGATTTATACTTGGAGCTGCATTCGTAGTTACTCTCTCGCGAGTAATTAGCTCCTCCCGAAGGGTACTGCTGTTTATTTGGGCTTCCAGCCTGACTTTTCTGTGGTTTATTCTCTTGCCATACGTCAGAAAAGTAGGCATACGGATCCTATGCAGAATCATTTAAAGTTAAAGTATATACCTATAAAGATTTACGTCTCTGATAAAATATTTATCGATACATACATCGCTCTTGTTCTGTTGATAGTTTTGCTGGTACTGCGGCGGCCCTTGTTGGCTTTGATTGTATGAACTTTGATTCTGATAAGGTTGGGAGAACTGACCACTAGGAATTTGGGATGACAGCGGTGCTTGTTGTTGAGCGGAATCCCATAGGAGTCGTGCTGTATACAACGGATGAAAAAAATTTGTCTGTATATAGCAGCCATTATGTAATATGTAGTTGGGTGGACGATCAATAGCAATTGGGTAATTAATTTTGAGCACTTACCATCGGTGGTTGATTGAACGGCACCTCGAAAGTGAGGATTGATTAAAATCTTGTGCCCTGGAGGTAAAGGTACATTGGGTACATTGGAAGCGGACTGTTGCGGTACCGGTAGCGTATTAGTATTAAATTGGCTGGTAGATACTTGATCGGGGTAGCCGGACCTCGAATCGTAAACAGGTCGGTTTTCAAACTGAGGTTCTTGGAAATGCGGTCTATTCTCGAAGGGCGACTGATTGGATATTTGTATGTTAGGATGATTGATGGGTGGCCCTTGCGAAGAACCTTGTCGCGGAAATCCTTGCATTGGTAATGCCTGATTCCCCTGTAACAACGCCGTCGGAGTGCCAGGTACTAATGGATTCAAATTTCCAAGGAGCGATCCTCCAGGATTCCCTTGCAACAAGGGACCTTGATTATTCTGCATCAGTCGCGCTTGGTTCTCTTGTATGAGCACGCCTGAACTTTGAAAAGCACCCGGCTGAATTTGGACATACGATGGTTGGTTCGACGGATGATTGTAAGACGGTCCTTGGAGCGAGCCTAGCGAGCCAAGGGAGCCTGCCAAGCCACCTCGAGGTCCATAATCTAACCGTGGCCCGATTACGCGCGGACCCATTTGACCTTGAAATTGGTTAGGATTGAACTGCGGCCTATTATCTACAAAATGTGTAGGACCCTGCAGTGAACCGTTCGGAGAATAATGCTGGAAAGGTTGTACTTGAGAATTTGGTTGCTGATAAATAATCTGCTGATTTTGTACATTGTTTGGTACCCCAAGTAAAAACGGTGGCCTGGTTTCAAGCAGTGGTGGCCTACACGGTGGTGGTTGATTATCGAAGTTCGAGTTGCGTGCATTGCTGAACCTGGCACATGACGATAGATTTTATAAATATTAGAAGAGATCGCACATGGAGGAGCGATTATTACAAGAGAATATTAGAAAAATGCTACGAAGGATTAAGTTTCAAGTACCTCGGGTTAAAATTTCCAGAATTCTGTGTATTAAATCTTCCTCCACGGGTTCCTCCTCTTGCGCTTCGACCTCTTCCGCGGCCTCTGCTGAATGCCAACTTGGATGGTTCAGATGTGACCACATTTTCCAAAGTATCCGGTATATTATTGTTCATTTTTGGCGAAACTATGGTTCTCTCGTTTTGGAACCTGTTCCTCCTCTCCTTGGCCTCTTCGCACTCATCGTCTTCTATTCCTTGTCCATTTCCAATGTAGAGCTTTGCATTTTTCTGCAACTTCTCCCGCAAATCACCCTTTCCGATATTACTAGAAGTGTTAATGCTATCGCCTGCGGAGTGTTCATCGTGCTGACGCGTCTGCTCGTGTTTGTATTCATTAATTTCATCTTGCTCGTAATATTTCGATTGAACCTCTAGGTGATCTCCATCTTCATAAAAATCATTCTCATTACTTCTATTGGTCTTGCTTCTACTACATTCTATATTTTCATCTTCGCCATCTAAGTCGTCGAGCGCGTCGGTAACTCCTAAGTCCAGTACATCGTCTGTTTCCTCTTCTCCCTTATAGCTATTCTGCTGCTCAGGGAATTAAATTGCCAAATATTTGTAATGAAAGTATGATATTTAGCCGAGGTCGTTACAATCTATTCTTAATTAACATAACTATGTATATGAGTGCGTAAGAAATTACTCCTCTGTGAGTCACTAAAGCGAACGTATTATACGACTTTTGGATATGGAGCCACAATTCTAAATATCATGTCAAACCTCTGACGCTCGGAGTCTTCCTTGCCAATTCTCTTGGATATTATTTGCTAAGTCTATTAATGAAATCTCATCGCAAATATCTCGATAATGCTCACCGTTAAACATGATTATAAGGCATGCAGATCAATGTCAAATACATGTATGTATGCATATACATATATAAAACTAATCATTTATGAGGTGATACGCGATATCATGGTGGGTACTTAATTAGGGTGTACTTAATGAAGTACTGTTTTATGTGACATTAAGTGACAGTATAGCTTATACTTAACGATACTTGGAATCATTATAAACGTATTGTACAATGTATTACAGCTTCGGATCGTAGCAGCATGGCATATAACGTAACAGTCAAATATTTTCCGTTCAGTTTACACATGACGCTTATACAATTTGTCAACATTCCAACTTTTCTTTCACGCATACAATTTTCTTAGTAAAAACTTCCGTTTTTCAATCTTTGAAATATTCCATACTGCTGCCTCTTCTTTTCCAATGCAAATAAAAGTAGATACATAACCTTAAACGCTAAGAAAATTGGTACAATTCTCTTGGTAAACACGAACAATATTATTTCTTCTTACAGTACCAGTTTATCGTTACAAGTGAATCGTATGTTCGACTCATATTTTTATACGATACACGAACGTTTTAATGAAAGTATTCGTAATACATAGAGTTCTATTGTCCTGAAATTACTATATCTATACAGACCTTATTCTCATTCCTAATTTTCTAACGACTTTATAGAATGATTACTTTACAATTGCATTCAACGTCATAAGAAACTGGCCAAAACAGAAAAACAAAAAAAAAATCTACAGTCCGAGTGGATCCGGTCGATTTTAATTGAATTTTATTTCACAAGGCATTTGAAACTTGATGTATAAAAATATGTAAATTACACCCTTTACATATAAGAACATTCATTAAAACATTCTTTATCGTAAGAATGTTTATACCTGAACACATTATTTGGAACAATTATGCTATTCAGTTATATACATTGTCAATAACAGAATCCAGTAACATGTCCAACTATGATTTGTTGAAATGGTGCGAATGGCATATTAACAAAGTTGTTTTAACTACTATCAATATTGCTTCTGTTTAAAGTGTTCGATAAGTAAAACGTCTTTTGCAAAAGACAGGGGAAAAGAAATATGCATCGAAGCATTTAATCAACTGATATCAAATGCACAGGTAACATAATCGAATAAGAAATCTTATGGAACTAAGATTTTTAATACCCCGTCATTTATAAAACTTCCTCCATAGAAATAAGTAAGAAATTCAGAATAGTCGATGAAAAAAGATGGAATTGATAATGAATCGAGTATTATATATATATTCATTATACGAGTAAAATACAATGCACATAGAATAACAAAATGATTTATAATAAACACGAGCAGTAGTTCACGATTGATTATCTTTCCTTTTCCCTGCGCAAGCTACTTCCAAGTATGATATGTCTTTTATGTTACATAATTCATATATCAGTTTTTCGATATGTTTCAATGCTTCTTTTTCACAATAAAACGAATAGATCTGACAATAAATTCTACAGGATAGAAATTAGTATTCGATACTTTTGCGGAACACTGAATTCTCACCTACACAAGGAAGTTTACTAATTTTCACGCATGTAATTCGAACTTTCTGTAGTATCTGTTACAAGGAGCATATAACGTGTAAGACTACGAGTATAATAAAATATGTGTATCGTCTTGGGAAACTTTAGAATTTTATATTTCTTCCTAGCACTGCTGATATCGTAAATGAAATGTTTTAGTTATCGCTTTAATATGTAAACGCCAGGCGCAAAGTGACTATTTATTGTACAAGGGAAGATTACTGAAATTTAATAACATTGCTATAGGATAGAAATGAAATGTGAAGTTATAATTTTTGGATCAGCTATCATAGCTACAACATACAGCACAACAAAGACAGAAATAAATAAATGAAATGGATAGTATCGAATTATCACCCTGCATGCTGAAATACATCATTTATATAGTATACGAAGATAAATTATACCGAATTCAACCCATTTATGTTAAATAATTAATTGCCTCGCGAGAAAATTTGTCCAGAATAATTTCATAATTTCATAACCATAAATGGATTAAACGACCTTTGAACTTTCGATCGGAACTGAAGTCATTAAAACAATTATAAACTAAATTATAACACAAGCTAATACCGTATAATATATGCCGTATGGCATACAACGATGTGCTAATTCTCATTTAATAACAAAATAATGGTCCATCAATATGCTCACCCTCTCCACTTCATAGTCGTCTGCCAACAAAGCTTCTTCCTCGTCGTTGCCCAAATCATATTCTTCGTCCCCAAGATCTTCGTCCAATAAAGTATCATCGCTGGACAAACGAATAATTATCAAAGACTTTAAAAAGGAAATGATAATTTTAGAGTTGTAAACAATAACGTTAACTTTATTCTCAGCAGCTGAAAATTTCACTTTTATACCTTTGGATTATGTAAAATCAGTCTATTATTTAAGAAGGAATCACGTTTCGTGTATATATGCTTTTTTATCTTTTAACTTCTTCGTATAAATACAATTAAATTACAAATACATCGCATGAAGAAATTCCCTACTCCGAGCGCTATTATCTTAATTTGTAAAGAAAATTTATAAGATACACTAAAACGTATGATTTATATCGGGAAAATGTTTGAAGAATACGTTAGTTAAAGAAATAGAATGTACGGAAACGATATTTTCGTGTTTATCGAATTTCATTAATGGCTTGCAGGAAATAGATTTTCTAGAGAGAAATGTGATACATAACGCGTAACGAACAACTGAGCTAAAGGAAAAGGGGATGCAATGAATGACGCTTGATAAAACGCAATATACGTCATTAACAGAAGCGGTGGTAACTCTAACCTAAATTTTTATTAGAATAATCAAAATTTGTTTTCATAAGAAGCATAAGGAACATGCGATTATGTAAAATAGCTATATGCAACTATGGTAAATATAAAAAGGATACAAAAATATCTAGTTTCCATATTGAAAGAAGAAAATGCCTTACTGTTCCGACATGGTACGTGCACTTCCCGATTTATGTATGTGTCTTATGCTTGATTATGTGAAAGCCTGCAATCTGTGATGGCTACGAGACAGCAAGTTGCGGTGGGTCATATCGATTGCCATTTTCGATATATCCGACATCCGACTTTGTACCCACATCGAATTCTCGAATTGACTTCGAATCCAATATCGAACGCAAAGCGTTGCGATTTGCGAATGGTGTCAATCTGTGTGTTATGTGAAGTTAGCTATAAGACATAGGGATATCAAGTTTTGATGTAAGAGCGTAATTCAAAATCCTTTGTAGCGGAAAGATTTATTGTAGGCATGCGGGTTCGAAGCGAGCAGCACATCTGGAAGGTTTTAAGCGAGATCGAAACAGAGGACGAGGAAGAGTTTATTGCCAGGACTCGTAAGCACGTAGAGCGCGTTGTGCTTCTCGAGGGTTTTTCCTTGCCAGTTTTTCGAACGTGCTCGTACAATATTAATAACTGACACTTGAACTCAAAAGGCGTACGTGAGCCTGTGATTGCATTCAATATCTTTCAAAACTACAGTTAGGCCAGGCGAATATAGTAAATAGCTTAACTTTTCCTTCCACATCTGCGTGCCAAATTTCGTTCAGCGGGCAGCGGCTAGTCTCGTAAAACCACTTAAAATTCTGTCTTAGAATTTTGGGGTGCCTGGAGGTGTTTGGTTGCATTCTGTCTCCTTCTATCAGTATTTCTGCCTCTTTCTATCAGTATTTCTGCCTCTTTCTATCAGTATTTCTGTCTCTTTCTATCAGTATTTCTGTCTCTTTCTTTTTTACAGTTTCTTTCTCTGTCTACTTCCGCGTTTGCTCCAAATCGCGGCAACCTATCAGCGAAGATACACGTTGTTCCGATGATTGCCTAGACTGCGTAGAGGATCACTACATGCAGATATCCCTATTAGATGAAACTCTTGAGACCTTGAGAGTTGAGATTCAGTAGAGTAGAATGTAAAAACAACTTAATTATGTATATATTAATGTGGTCTTGACGTAATCACAATATTAATTTATATATTTACACAAATAAATGCATACTCAATGTTGCATTCAATTTTTAAAAAGCTTGTTTAAAATAATACAAATAAAAGGAGAATTAAATCTAATTTCGTGAAGCAATGTCGTGGAACATGTGTTTATTTCACAAATGCCTATCGAGGCGCAGTTTAAATAATGGCACACTACCGTACCGGCGACAGCGTGATTTAAAATTTTCTCAGAAATGTTTCCACGATAAACCAGCTATAATATTAGGAATAGAATCTAGCTGCGATGAAACAGGTTGTGGAATTGTTGACAACACAGGAACCATATTAGGTGAAGCTATTAGGTCCCAACATCTTACTCATTTGAAGTAATTTATGTTGTTAGTTACGATATATCATTTTTAGGAAAGAAAATGCTTCTATTGGATTTGTAACAATTATTTTATTATCCTCAGTTTTGGAGGAATAATTCCTTCGTTTGCACGGACGATGCATGCCAATAATATTACAAGAACTTGCGAGGACGCATTGATATCGGCGAATTTGAAGTTGAAGGATATAGATGCGGTGGCTACAACCGTGAAACCTGGCCTTCCTATGTCCCTTGAGATTGGAACAAGATTTGGGAAATCTTTAGCAAAAATTGGGAAGAAACCTTTCATACCTATACATCATATGGAAGCTCACGCTCTGACAGCACGAATGCTGCAAAATGTTTGTTAAACAATATCGTTGTCCAATGCGATACTGTCAGCAGAAGAGTAACAAGTAACGTTGAATTTTTGTTCATAGGTCGAGTTTCCCTACCTTGTCTTATTGGCTTCTGGAGGTCATTGTCTACTTGCAATCGTTGAAAATGTGGATAAATTTTATTTACTTGGTAGTACTATAAATAATGCACCAGGGGAGATGTTTGATAAGGTAAAAGTCTTGTTATTAAGGGGTCATTCTGCCAATCACGCCGCAAAATTCTGCAACATTCAGGCTTTTTTTTCTCAGTGAATACAATGAATAACAATGTCAAACTTTTTTCCATTTATTAAGCTACTTGTAATGTATATGGAACAATTTTTTACACACACTTTTAATTGTGTTTTTTCAATATTATCTGGAGTTCAAAATCGCGCCTTTAAAAAGACAGCAGGAGTGATTTCAGCTCACAGACTAATCTGTAACAAAAAAACCAAGCTGATTCTTAATCATTATGAGTACCACTATCGCAGGTGCCGGAATTAGCCACGTAAGTCAAAATTTAACAAAATTGCGCGCATTCAAACTTCAAGTTTCGAAATTTTCCATTCTTACTTGAAGTTTGAATGCGCGCAATTTTGTTAAATTTTGACTTACGTGGCTAATTCTGGCACCTGCGATAGCGGTACTCATAATGATTAAGAATCAGCTTGGTTTTTTTGTTTCAGTTGAGTCTGTGAACTGAAATCACTCCCGCCAGGGAGGTATTTCTTTTCAAAGACTCAAGTTTGAATTTCAGATAACATTGAAAGAACCCAATTAAAAGTGTATTTAAAAAATTGTTCCGTATACATTACAAGTAGCTTAATAAATAAAAGAAAAGTTTGACAGTGCTATTCATTGTATTCACTGAGAAAAAAAAGCCTGAATGTTGCCGAATTTTGCGGCGTCATTACCAGAATGACCCCTTAATAGCTATTCCATTGTTTCCAAACACATTTATACTTTACATAATTTAAACTAATTATTCCTCCGAATTTGTGTAGGTGGCACGAAGACTTAAATTGAGAAATATTCCAGAATTTAGCTCTTTAAACGGAGGACTCGCGTTAGAAACTGCAGCACTTAAAGCTACAGATATCGATCAATTTTCCTTTCAGTCTGTACTGACAAAATATTACGATTGTAACTTTAGCTTTGCAGGATTGCTAAGTAGCGCTACATACTATATCGAAAAGGAAGAAAAAGAACATAATATAGTAGCTGATATGACAATTCCTTCTGTATATAATTTATGCGCAGGAGTTCAATTAGCTGCTGTAACCCATATATGTCAGAGAACTCAGAGAGCAATAGAATTTATCGATAAGTTGTCATTGTTTCCTCAAGATAGGAGAACGCTGGTACGTTCAATCATACTATAAGGATATTCTGAATTTTTATTCGAATCTTCAACTCGATACTATTTTATTAACTAGGTTGTATCTGGCGGGGTTGCGTGTAATAATTATCTGGCCAAAGCATTGGGCATCGTTTGTACAGAATTGGGATATAATTTGGTGAGAACACCACCGAAATTGTGTACCGATAATGGAATAATGATCGCATGGAATGGTATGGAAAGGTGGACTACAGATACAGGTGTTTTCAGAAATCAAGACGAAATTGAACAAGTGCGTGTACAAAGTAAAGCTCCATTAGGAGAAGACTGGACGCATAAAGTAGAAAGTGAAAATTTGAAATGCGAATGGTTAAAAATAAAGAGAAAGCTATTTTAAACAATTTAATAGAAACGCATCAGTTGTTCTTATTTAAAAACATTTACTACCATTACATTTTTATGGAAGTTTACCAAGGCATGATCGTATAATACATCGTTTCAAAAAAAACTTTCATTCTTATAATGAAATATATTTCAAAGGATCATATCAGTGTAGGTGCATATCGTTCCGATTGCCGTTTCAATTTTTCAAGTAAATTATTTTCTAGCGAATCAGTATTTTCAAGGAAGAGTGTTTTCTCTTCATATTTATCGATAATATTTCGTATTTTTTCTTTGATTTCTTGTATTTTATCTTTATCCTTTGAAATCAAAGATGTCGTTAAAATATCATCGAACTGCAAGACTCTTTCCGGCTGCATCGTTTCGTCGAATTCGGAAACGATATCTGACAAATTAGTCAACTTTGGCTTCAGATCGTTATATATTTCATTTGCGCATTTCTTATCCATTTTGTTTATTATCAGCATCGCAGGTCTTTCTAGTAAATCAGGTTTGTAAAGTTCAATCTCTTTGTTTAATAGGAGTATCGTTTCTATGCAGGACCTGTGTTTATATTTCGGAGAAATTTGAAATCCCTTGATGTCTACAATAAATAATAATAATTTCGTTCTTTCTATATGTTTTAAAAATCTGTGGCCCATTCCTCTATTAGCGTGTGCACCTTCAATTAATCCTGGTAAATCTGCAACCGTGATTTGCCTATAATCTTCATAATTTACTGTACCTATTTGTGGCCTTATGGTTGTGACTGAAAATACATGCACGTAAAATCAATAAAGAGAACAATGTACTTATTTATTTAAACTTTTATACTTTCTAAATATGCTTCTCTGATAAACCTTACATGGATAACTGGCAATCTTTGGCTTCGAATTTGAAATTGTACTTAAAAGTGTGCTTTTCCCTGCATTAGGAAAGCCAACTAGACCAACGTCGGCAATTAATTTAAGATCAAGTATTATGGCTCGACTCTCGCCCTTAAGTCCACAATATCCTGTACTTTCGCATCCTCCGATCCCACCCTTTGCGACCAGTAGTTTCGCACCTTCCGAATTTACTTCTCCTACATTTTCATAAATATGTGTGCATAGAACTATAATAAAATTCTATAATGTAGGAAATTCAGTGTAAATCTGGATCGTATGTATTACCAAGTTTAACTTGATTTTCATCGTAAACGGTGATACCGACTGGAACGCTTATATTTAAATCTGCTCCAGGTGCGCCGATAATTCCCCTTGAAGTACTTTCACCTCCACATCCAGCTTTTAGTTTCACGGTTCGTAGTTTAGATTTAACTTTGCTCAACGTTAATCCTTCTTCCGAATGAATGTATATATTTCCTCCTGCTCCGCCTACGCCACCGTAACGCTGAAGCCCAGATCCTCCTGAACCTGCTTTTACATAAATCCGTAGACTATCTATCAATCCTTGACGCTTGAATTTCCTCGGTAACTGTGCAGGTAGTTAAAATTTACTTTCATTAGCAAATTCTATACTTATTATCGTACAATTACATTGCAATTATTCTTACCATTATAGAATGAAAAATTTAATTAACATTGTTACCTTCTTTGCACAATGCAGAACTTGTGTCAATAGAACCATTCTTTCCTAATCAATACCTCAATTCTTTGAGAACCTCTTTGAAATTCAAGGAAAGATTTATTATGTGTTAATCTTCGCAATACACTTTTTTGTATTTGTACCATAATATTATTTGTATAGCGTCAACCTGTGGCTTGGCAGTGCCCTCACCACGTTCATGAAATACTATAGAATGTTAGCGATGTAAAAAAGCCAACCCTAGTAAGCTCGAATACAATCGTATCTCGATCGGCCACAATCGTTTGAGCCGAGTGTACCTAATAAAGGGATCAGATGGCGCTATTGACTTTATCCAATGTAAACAGGTGAATTGGAACGGAACAGATTTTTTCTATTCAATCTCAAGCGGTAATGAAACATTACTAAAGTAAAATAAAAGTTCTCATTATTACAAAATCGTTATAAACGTTCTTTCTGTGCTCAGTCTAATCTATGATACTTATAAGTTACTGTATTACGCAAATCATGTTGAAGTATGATAATGAATTTGTAGAAGGAACTCAACATTGTTGTGAAAATTAATAACTCAATTTAACTTGATTCCTTTGATACAAAAGAAGAAAGTTATTAAGCCGTTTAAACTCTATGGATTAATCATGGCACGTGAGGGAGTAGAAATGAATCAAAATGTAGCGCAAAGACTTTTAGTCGAAGGTGCTACATTAATCATATTGAATGTACCGATTGGCACTGAACTTGGAATCGATTTAAAATCATGGAATACGGCTGATAATTTTAAAGGTATCAAAATGATCCCACCGGGATCTCATTATGTACATTATAGGTAAATATATAATGGTTAATATTGTTTCTGTTGTCTCGACAATAGTTATGTACGTATATTTTTGTTGAAGCGCTATAGATGAATTTGGAGAGACTGCTCCTAAAATTGGTTTCCTTCATACATTTAAAAAATCTGAATTTTTAGTCAGGCAGTGGGATGCGAAAGAGGAAAATATCAGTTCGGAAGGTACGATAGGTATTACGCATTATATATATTAGGGTGGTTCTTATATGTATGGTAAAAAATCAAAGTTATTATTAGTAATTATTCAGAAGTTTTTTTCAGACGCAAACTTTGACGTACATTCTACATATTCAGATTGTTAAACGCATAGATAAAAGCATGGTTTGAGATTCTGATATATAAATATGGGCCCCGTTTCATTGAAATTGACAAGTGACAATTATGGAAAGTTGCAGTTGCCAAACTTGTACCTACATGCAAAATATAAAGTCCTTGAGCGACCTTTATATATCAAAGTATACAAATAAAAAACACGAAGATATTTTTTTTTTGTCAAATAGAAGACTTTAAATGGGTCTGGGTTACAAATTTTAAAGTTGAAAAATAAGGACCACCCTAGTGTATAGGTATCGGGGATAGTATTTTATTACTAACAGTGAATCTTCTTTACAAAGTTGTATCGGAAGAGATGGTTCAAAGGTTAAAGGATAATTTGAAAAACCTGGACAGGTGTCTAGGATGTTATCCTTACGATGTGTGGAAAGCATGGCAGGAATTAACAAATCATATTAGCCCGTCTCTTATCGAACGTTGTTCGCCTGAATGTGGGTATGTAAAAGAATATCATAAATTATGTATCTGTTATCTACATTTATTCTCTTATATTATAAATACGAGTGTTTGATTCCAGGTTTGTAAGATCAGCCTTAGAGTTAGAACATTGTAGCGACGCTGCGAGACCAAGAGGAGGTGTATCGAATCCAAAAAGAAAGAGGAGAAGTGGGCTGACTGTAGAGGAAAAGGAAGAAGAATTACTTCCAGACATGAAACCGAAACCTGGTACAGAACTGCGATTATCAAAATTGCCTGACAAAAGTTATCCAGATGGAGCATCCCCTGCTGAAATCACGAAGCATTCTCTCGACTCCACTTATGCGTTGGACACTCTACTCGATAAATTAGCACTGTAATTTCAGTAGTCTATATTTACCACGCTTTCAATATGTAATCGAGCTAACTTTTGCATATTTCCGAAAAGCTGTTGTCTCTATATAACTATTACCTTTTTCAGCCCTATGGAGATTATTGGCGAAACGCAACTCGCATTTGCTTGTTTCCTGGTTGGGCAAAGTCTGGATGCTTTTGAGCATTGGAAGAAACTTGTATACCTCATCTGCGGAGCCGATTCTGCGATTTCGAAACGTCGGACTATTTATATCGAATTTATGAAAGTATTGGAGGTTCAATTAACGCATGTGCCGGAAGATTTACTTTGCGATATTGTAGTTAATACTAACTTCGTTTATTATAACCTGCGTAAGCTTTTTGCAAATATCGAAACCAATTCGGAATTGGACGGCCGCTTGAAGTCGTATGCATCACGATTCCGTGACCGATTATACATTAAATTTTCATGGGACTTTTCTAATTTACAAGACGAGAGTGAAGATGAAGCGCCAGTAGTTGTTTCTTTGGAATAAATCTTAGTATATGTATATAATTTAAATAAAGATAATCCTAGAATAATACAGTTGACAAAAACGTATACGTACTCGTTATCCTTTGTAAATATTAGTTAATTTAATAAACATCAATAAGGATGGGTAAATAATAAATTTATGTAGATATTTATATGGTACAATTAAAAGTAACTTTTATTAGAAGGCTACATTGGACATAGTATCGCATCGAGTAACTTTTACATATGTACTACTTATATTAATAGTTATGATATAAAATTTAAAATATGGATGGATCATCTGCTATTTAGGAATAGTTTGATTTAGATGTAGTACCTCTGCTTAAGCATTTCATTCACATTTCAGAGTCGCTGAAAAAAAGAAGTAAAATTGAATATTTTACATGATGTCCGTTACAGAAGACAATAAACCAAGTTTATTCGTAATAGATATTTACTGGATGAGGTGGTCGTGGCGGAGGAACATAAATTGGTCGGGGCGCAGGATTATAAGGGCGTTTACCGGGTTCAGCTTCTGCTTCTGCTTCGCGTCGGAGGCGCTGTAACAAACAATTTACAATATTTAAATAATTGGATTTAACGTCACGTGCTAAGTAGATATTTTTAATATACTTACAGGGTGAGGTGGTCTTGGCGGAGGAACATAAACTGGTCGGGGCGCAGGATTATAAGGGCGTGTACCGGGTTCAGCTTCTGCTTCTGCTTCGCGTCGGAGGCGCTGTAACAAACAATTCATAATATTTAAATAATTGGACTTAATATCACGTGCTAAGTAGATATTTTTAATATATTTACTGGATGAGGTGGTCGTGGCGGAGGAACATAAACTGGTCGGGGCGCAGGATTATAAGGGCGTGTACCGGGTTCAGCTTCTGCTTCTGCTTCGCGTCGGAGGCGCTGTAACAAACAATTCATAATATTTAAATAATTGGACTTAATATCACGTGCTAAGTAGATATTTTTAATATATTTACTGGATGAGGTGGTCGTGGCGGAGGAACATAAACTGGTCGAGGCGCAGGATTATAAGGGCGTGTACCGGGTTCAGCTTCTGCTTCCGCTTCGCGTCGGAGGCGCTGTAACAAACAATTCACAATATTTAAATAATTGGACTTAATATCACGTGCTAAGTAGATATTTTTAATATATTTACTGGATGAGGTGGTCGTGGCGGAGGAACATAAACTGGTCGAGGCGCAGGATTATAAGGGCGTGTACCGGGTTCAGCTTCTGCTTCTGCTTCGCGTCGGAGGCGCTGTAACAAACAATTCGCAATATTTAAATAATTGGACTTAATATCACGTGATAAGTAGATATTTTTAATATATTTACTGGATGAGGTGGTCGTGGCGGAGGAACATAAACTGGTCGTGTACCGGGTTCAGCTTCTGCTTCGCGACGAAGACGCTAGAATAAAAAGAATAATTAATTTATTGATTATCAAGAACCGGTCCAATATTTGGTGTATGTTCATAACTGAATTTTATTATTCATATGTAAATATGTAGAATATATTAAATTTTATGTTACCGAATCAGGTAGTCCTACATCTAGGAATTCTCCAAGTGTCGTCGTAAAGATGACTGACAAAATTGTCAAGATCATAAATTTCTTCATGATCGATGTGTGTATCTCCCACGGATAACAGAATTATATTCACACCTATATTAAAATAATGCGTTATTTGTCACAGAAAGACAATTATATCGAATATGAAATTTCTTTCCCGGGATGGAATAAATATATTAATTTTAGAAATTTAACTTATTAAACAAGAATAGAAGAAACACTTCTCGAATGAGAAACTAGCAGATGTACTTATAATTAATATTTTACCAGCAACTTCTTACCACGTTCACAGCTCTGTATGTCAGGATGCACTGATCTCCCAGACATTCTGTAGCAGTATTTATACAAAATGTTGATCGCGGGTTTGCACGGTTTGGATTGTGTGAAAGTTCAAGGCTTCCTTGCATCTGCCAGGGAACCACCGATCATGCGATACGAATGTTTGTTCATCAATTTTCCTGTATCCATTTCTTTGTAGTGTTAATGTCTCTTTGTGATTGTAGTGGATGTCGTATGTTGTAATTGCAGTATATTCGTGTTCTTCACGTTATATTCGGATATTTTATTAAAAGTTAAGATAAACAGATGTTGAGTACTCGAAATACAAAGTTTTCGTAAAAAAAACCCTTGTAACAGAAACTCATAATAATATCGATACCATTTTGCTACAGTTACCCGATTTTCAATATTCCAAAATTATTTATTGAATAAATATTTGAAAAGTCCAGTTTATATTTTAGCTAGAACCATCAATTGTTACATCAAAATTTTTAAAAACTGCAGGCCATAAAATATGTATATTTTCAGGTCAAATGATTTGTGTTGTATCGGAAAGATTTAGTACAGTAATCTTATTGCTTCCTTTATAGTTTAAGAAATGACGATTATTTACAAAAGTTAAATACGTATTATCAGGCCCGGCGCGTGGTGTTTTTCTTGTGTGTGCGATAAATGTTTGGCGCCATTCAAGAACAAAAAATATGTCCGAAGAAATTTGGGAATAAAACGAAGAATCGTGTCCCACTCTCGATACATTGCCGCGACCCTGGACCGGCAATATATTGGGAGAAGACTATAAATCAGTGATGAGCAACCCGCGGGCCGCATTTGGCCCGCCCGCCGTTGACCTGCGGCCCGCCTGAACATTTGCGTATATCTTTTAAACTGTAAAAGATATCGGAATGAATTTTGCGCTAAAAAATAGGATACAATTATCCCTTTCTCATGTTGTATAATTATAATTTGCGTGTGAGCAACTATTCTCGAGAATGGCAATTTTAAAAAGTGATCGTCGTAATCGACTCGCTGGCGAACGATTAAATAATTGTATTAGAGTTGCAGTTTCGAATATCGCACCCGATATTGAGAAGCTCGTTTATGAGAAACAAAAGCAAGCATCTCATTAAGTAAACTTCAATAGTTATTTAATTTCATTTAATTAGAAAATTATACGTACATATACCTTTTTATATTTTAATATGTAGGTAGGTATATATTACTGTGTATATATTATTAATAAACAGTAAATCAAATATAAACAACGTTTTATTGCAAATCAATGTCAGAAATAATAAATTCATCCCATAAATTAAAATTATTTGATTAGTATATTTATGTATTTAATATTGCGGCCCGCATAGAGTAGTAGGTTTCCACTTCTGGCCCACTTCGTACCAAAGGTTGCTCACCACTGGTATAAATCATATTTGTAGCATCATAGCATGATTCATTTTAATTTAAAAATTCATCTCATATTTTTTAGGTATTTCAGGGCCGTCGTGCATTTTGGCGAAACGCGACGATACGAAGAGAAAAGTCTATAAACAATTGATTCTCGTGGAGCAGCGATAATTAATTAATTATTATTTTATTTTCTTCGAGTTGCCTTTAGGCGCTTTTTCTCTGGCGGCACCTATGTGCGTCGCGCACTTTGCAGTTTATACACGCAACTTGCCGGGTCTGCGTATTATGCGTGCGGGGGATCACCGCGAATGTCAACAAGGAAAAGTAAACGTATGATTTTCCGTATTCGATAGCTTGCTATAATTAATTTACGAACTTCAGTGATATCAGTTTCACAACAATTTACTATCTTTTATCTTTGCAGCTATATATTTTTGTATCTTGGGCTTCTCCGAATAGCTTCTATATTTCTGTAGTGATGATAATGGCGATGTTTTTATTTTAAATATCAAATTAATTCCTTTTATTGAGAAGAAAAAAAAATGTTTCCGCCCGGGATCGAACTGGGGACCTTCCGCGTGTTAGGCGGATGTGATAACCACTACACCACGGAAACTGATGACAGAACTCTCTTAAAGTACTTTAATATATCTTATTCAAGAATATAATGTATTACATTTTCGCCACACATTCCTATATTGATTAGTTGGTCCATTAAGGCTGGAACAGACACGTCGAGTAATTTAGTCGAGTAGCGAGTAATTTAGCAATTTACCATTGTTTTACTAAGCTACTTGACTAAATTACTCGACGTGTCTGAATCAGCCTTTAATTATTGCAGACTTCAAATAAAAGGATCACGGATAGGTACAGAAATGAATGCGTATATGCTATTTCTAAACGTTCTTTATTTTATACAAATTGAAATAATTATAAAACGATTGAGTTCGAGGAACAACAATGCAACTTATTTAGGAGCAGCTTGCGTGCTATTTTCAAGAGCCTCTTTCTCTCTCGTCAGCAATGCGACTTTCTCTTCGTACTTTTCTCGCAAATCTCGGAAGAGGCATAGCTGCGTCTCGTATTCTTTCTTCAAATCCGCATTCAATTTCACAGCTCCATCCATTTTATTTATCATAGTGTTGTACCGCTCTCGTTCCTCGGTAATCCGTACTTCCATGCTATCCACTTCTGTCTACATCGTTAAATACAGAAATAGTGCCATTCCAGCTTTCATACGATACAAGAAAGGGAATTATAAATGGTTCCGGGAGTTTTGTTCCACATTTGTTACACGCCTACACTCAGTTAAGGGGAGACCCCACCCTGAAGCCACTAACAAAAGACCAAGTTAGGGATTTTTTTTATTCGTATAAATAAAAATAAAGGGCTTGGATTTTTTTATATTGTCTTAAAGCAATCTTTATTTTGGTAGAAAAATTTTTTTTATGAAAAATTGTACAAAGTGGCAATGAAGAAAATGGCTTCCCGGAGCTCTGCAAAAAAGTGGCTCACACTCCCGGAAGTGACTGGATCATTTCAGAAGGAAATACAGAAAGATATGTAAACAGGAATATATTATCTATGACCTAGCCTAGGATAGGATTTATAAAAAAAAAAATTTCTAGCAAAATACAGATTGTTTTAAAAACATCAAAAATCCAAGCCCTATATTTTTATTTATACGAACAAAAAAGTCCCTAATTTTGTCTTTTGTTAGTGGTTTCAGGGCGGGGTTCCCCCCTTAAGCATACAACGAGGGGTTGGCTGGGTCTGATTTACACAGCTTACCTGCAGATGCTTAACTTCCATATTACGGATTTGCAAAAGGCTCCTAGTGAGAGACTCCACTTCTTTCAGCGAATTAACTTGAATGTTCAAAGCATTAATCTGCTTCTCCTGGTTCGCGGCAGTACGGATTTTGGCTTCCAATTGCAACGAGGTCTCGATCAGTTTTCCTTTTAATTGGTCTACCATACGTCGAAGCATCACTTCGTCGCCTTCGCCTTGCATTAAAGTGTCGTACGACATTTGTAACGCAGCCAGCTTCTTCTCGGTGCTTTCCAGTTTCTTCCGGTAGGAATCCCGTTCTTCGCTTCTTTTCTACAAAACAAAATAAAATGGATAAAACTGTGTGACCTAAGCTTCTCCGTGCTTTCCTACCTCAACTTCCTGCTTTAGTTTCGAGATCATAACTTCATTCGACTTGACAAGGTCCTCGGCCAAGGGTGATTCCCCCTTCGGTGCTGATGTTTCATCGGCAATTTCTTTATCTGCTTTCTGAGCATTGGCGATCTCGTCATGTTTCCTCACGGAGCAAGTATCTCCAGCGCCTATGGACGTCTGTAGAATTTCGCAAGCTTTCAGTTCCTAGAACGAGACGATGTTTTATACAAATATAGAACAGATCGTTGAGTTATTTCAAACTTGGCGTGTATAAAATATTTAAATTGATAAATGTTCGGACCCAGCGACGGTGGCCGCGATGGTAAAAGCTGGTTCTCGTTAGATCACCACTAAAGTCGAGCAGCACGGGACGGTGTACTGAGGAAAGATGGGAAACCACCTTTCTCCCGGTGCGCCGCTTGCTGGCTGGGACCCGGAGAGGAGAGAGAGAGGAGGAGGGAGGGAAAAAGATGTGACTAATAATATAGTTCGTTGGGCAATACAAGCGATAAGCTTGAAGCGCCATCGTGTTTGAAACGCAGGAAAAAAATTATAAACATAAACATGAAAAAATGTTCGGATTACCGATTGCTCGTTTCGTTGACTCTCATTCTCGGAAATCTTGGGAGTCCCGGGTTCATCCACCTTCTCCTTCGTAGCTTCAGTAACAGTTACCGCTTCCAACGGAATTGGATTTGCAGGTAGACTTTCATTAACAATCTCGGATGCGTTTATGTCTTTCGCGAGTACATCCGCTGTTTGATCTTTCGTAGACTTGGTAGCTGTAGATTCTGCGTGTTGCGCAATCGAATTTTGCACCTGGGGATTTTCAGTGGCAGAGGCAACTCCATTTTCGGTACCAGCCGCCGGGGTCAGACCGTTTGCATTATTTGGTTGACTGGGTTCCGTTATTTCGGACAGAATCGAGTTTTGGCCCGCGTCTGATTTAAGTGCCTTCGTGTCAGACATTTTTATCTGCAAAAAATGTCACTTTTATATGTTACATGCGCAACGGAACAGAGGAAGAGCGAGTTCCACTGTGTTCGTGGTTGTAACCAATTCGGATGAATACTTGCGAGCTTGAATATTAAATACTTGGATAGAAAGTCGGTTCACACTTGACGAATGTAGAGACGCTTCGAATGCCGAGAACCGAATAGCTGCGTGTAGCTTCGAAATAGTGCTCTAGATTTTACGCGCTATTCCAAGTACCACGCCAATAATTAATCGTACGATTACCAACAAGCAAGAAACCAGAGAAACGCTTCTCGAACGATGATGTTTCCCTCGAATACGAATTTCACTTTCACACAAAACGACTGGATATCCAGGACTAACTAAAAGCCTGATGTATTTTTGGACATTCTCGGCTCATTCTATTTTAAACTATCGTAGACGTGCGCCAGTCGAACGCTCAAGAAACTGAACATTGTATCGCATTTGAAATAAGTACTTCGCATGAAAATTCTGCGTCGCTATTCGCTTAAACATTGAAAATGTTACCGGTGGCATGATCTAGGCGATAGAATGTATTTGCACTTCTATCGTACGCATAGCTATGCATATTTCGAAATATCATGTAACGCGGGTTCGGAGTTTAAGCATCCAATCCGATTCGTATGAATGAATCAACCAAGTAATCAAGACAACTGTTAAAAGAAAATTTATTTGTCATAGCGTAGAAATGTCTGAATTAAATTTAGTAGGTTATTTATTACATCAGGTTGACTCGCGTCGCTTCATTTTCTTTCGATCGTGTAGGATTTTAGCTGAGAAAGAAGTTCATTAACGTAGTTACGCTCATCACAGTGTCGTGCTCGAGGGATCTCGTACCTTGGTATTGGAGGTATTCGAAACAAATTTTATGGTAAATACATAAAGGAACTTGTGTTATTTTACTGGGAACAACATTTTTAGAATACGCTTTACGGTGTTTCAAATTGCTACGCACATGTTGATCGACCGCATTCGTGTTTTAAATACATAACCTCGCTTACGTGTATCTTGTTTCAAGTATCTTTTTATCACGATTTCTATAGATGCATAACAATGAGTTTTTACGCGATGTATTCACAGGGCAAAGTTGCACGTAGTTAGGAGAACCGATAGGATAGTTTTCACTTTAATATTTAGCACATTTTTCATTCAAAATTTAATATATCCGATGCTAAAGGTTAGTTTTAAATAGTTCTTTGATACCTGTAACATCTACCGTGAGCTTCTCCGGCCACTATTGAAAGATTTCGTAAGATTTGTTAAAATTCCGCTTCCGTTACAGATAACCAATTAAGGAATGGAAGAGTACGCGAGAGAACCGTGCCCTTGGCGTATAATAGACGATTGCGGTGGTGCATTTACCATGGGTGCCATTGGTGGTGCTGTGTTCCAGAGTATTAAGGGTTTTCGAAACGCACCCAGTGGAATAAACAAGCGATTTCTGGGAAGTCTAATGGCTATCAAACAGCGGTCTCCAATTATTGCTGGAAACTTTGCATTATGGGGCGGTATGTTTTCCACGATAGACTGCACATTGGTACACCTTAGGAAAAAGGAAGATCCATGGAATTCTATTATCAGTGGAGCGGCGACCGGCGGAATATTAGCGGCGAGAAATGGTTTACCAGCTATGGCTGGTAGTGCAATCATTGGTGGAGTGTTGTTGGCTTTAATAGAAGGTGTAGGAATATTTTTCACACGTATGTCCGCGGAACAATTCAAACCTCCGTCGTTCACCAACGACCCGTCGCACCTCGGACCACCGTCGCAGGGCTATCCGTCGTAAAGCGTGTATAAATATTCTAGACTTATTTCAATTATACTTAACTAATTAAGTACAAACGTTTCATACTGTTTGAAACGATAGTAGTTAAAAAACTGTCTTATCGCCAGTATCTCAGATTTGTATAGACAATTGGACTTTGTTGCTTTAAGAAATAATAATAGTTCATTTTTTATTTAATGGTGTTCCTTTCTGTATTCTTATTGGACCGTTAACAGGCAAAGAGAACAGTATAAAACACATTAGCGATATATATACATAATTGTGATATATATATATATATATATTGATAAAATAAATTAACAATAATAATTCATTTAATTCTTCTAAATATCATCTTCGTCTTCAATTTCTTCTTGGAAATATTTAAAAGCCGAAACTATAGACAAGTCCAAGGATTTGTTCGCGGAGTCTGGCTCTTGTTTATCATTCACAGATTCGTACGATGATTTATCCTCCGTGCCTTTCAACGACTTGTTCATTAATCCTAACAAATGAAGCTGCTCCACCTTAAAAATTTCGTAATAAATAGTACTTCCAAAGGCACAACGGACATTACGCGATTTATATTTACCTGCAGCCTATGCACTTGGTTGTCGATTTTTGATAATATTTTTAAGAAAAGCTCCTTTTCCTGCTTTAAATCTCTTTGAAAAGCAAGCAGTTCGTTAGCATTCATTTTTGTACGGGGCTTTTCCACGTCATCCTCCATTTCTCAAACTTTCTCACGCATTTCGTAAAGTTATCATTATGCTCGTTCGATGCTGCACAGAGGAACGCAATGTTTTCCGCGAATTTCTAGTTTTCGGTTCAAAGAATTTCTCTGTTCGTAAATACTCCCTAATGACTAACAAATGTATAACGTATGGCGATAAATTTTATCTAATGTCACGATATATCCAACGAGAAACCTTGAAAAAAGTCATCTCTTGTTTTCGAAACTTGCAACGCATTCGGTAAAGGTTATGACTGTTGTTACCGAAAAGCAGTGTTAGCAACGCAATACGCTGCAAACTTCAGTGCGGTCGCTGGACATGCTTTTTATAATGTTGGTCAGCCTGAATTTCAAATTTGTTATCGAATTTCTTGGATGAAGGATAACGAATATATTAGAGTACACATGCCATTCTATGAAAAAAAGGCTGCTTTATTTTGGATAGTTTGAGTGAGTTCTATACGGTCTCTTCGCAGAGTAATGTAATAATAGTTTATTTTTCTACAGAATTCTACGCAACACTACAGCGCAATCGCATTTCTTTAGGTACAGAATCTGTATTGGATCACAATATAATCTATATAGCTATACGATTATATGAATTTGTAAACTTTCGAGTGGTTGGATTAACTTAAATAGAGTCAATACGAATCTTTCCATTGAAAAATCATTTCAGTGTACAGAGTAGTTTCTTACCTGTTGACTACCTAGATCGAAGGTTAGGAATGTTTCCCTCCTAAATTTACTGTTCCGCTTTGCAGTGTATTATTACTGTATAATGAGGTACATACATACATACATACATTGTCACTGACACAAGATTTTCATTAGATTTTATGTACATATACATACAGAATACATTCAAATTGGGAGCACAACTAGTGTTACCATGCTATCGTTATAAGAAAGGTTATATTCTAGTGTTGGAATATCGCAATTATGCGATGATAATCGTTTCTATTCCTTAGTCGTACATACAGTAGCATTACAGCAGCGTACGCTTCGGACGTTTTTTGTCAGAACTTACGAAGAATTTTCATAGTGACATAAATTTTATTAATAATCTTCAATTTTACGAGATACGAGACGCGCGTTGATCTTCCTATTAGTTTGGAGAGGTTAAAGATTTTCAAGTGTGTTTTCGTTGCGAAATTACTAGGTCGTTTAGAAATATATCTACACAGGGGAAAAGAGGACGTAAAAAGGCATTAAAAAGGACAGACAAGATGGGGATGATAACATCGAACAATAATTGTCCTCGCCAAAAAGAAGACTAATCTCTAGATGCAACTAGCAAGCATCTAAAGCAATAT
Organism: Andrena cerasifolii; assembly: GCF_050908995.1. Taxonomy (NCBI): domain Eukaryota; kingdom Metazoa; phylum Arthropoda; class Insecta; order Hymenoptera; family Andrenidae; genus Andrena; species Andrena cerasifolii. Next base: position 15,511,376 of record NC_135119.1, on the reverse strand, counting down.
TTTCACAGATTTTTTTTACAGGATATATTGTATTCAATCATTGGTATTTATAATTACATATATAAATATTGTTATACCATTTACAGAAACTGAGGTATATGGTAACCTTGCGGAATAATTTTAAGAATCAGTCGCGTGGATCGATTCCATTAACATTATCATTCACGGTATATACGAGCTACAAAGAAAACAAATAAATAGTTAATACAAAATTGGTACATGCGTCATTGAACTTCTATTAATTCTATACATTCGACTAATTTTGATGATCGATTCGCAAGATCACGAGAAAATTGTGCCACGTATTATTAGAAGAACAGTTCAGCCATAAAGGTTTTCGTTTTCTTACAATTGGTTTTTTTTTTTGCACTATTACGACAAGGATATGATCGTAAACTGCTGCAGCAAGGAGTGAATTGAGAATTAACATTCGATTCACGTACAATCGCTCAAACTGTAAGTTCTCCTTCTCTTTCGACTTTCACCAATCGTCGTTAAGTCGTAGACCATAAATTTGTTCGTTGCTGCAGCAAAGAGCGCGTCAATCTTTCGAGGACGAGGGTGGCGATTCCCGACTATTGTCGCTTGCGAAATTTGATAAACCGAGACCACCGGCTTCGTGGCTCGAAGAGCTAGTCGGCGAATTACTGCTACTTCTAGTACCACCAAGTGGCGCCACTGTTCCACTCTCCGCCGGTATCAGGCCCTCCTTCATCCTTTTCTTCTGCTTCATCCTCCTGTTCTGGAACCATATTTTTACCTGCGTTTCATTTAGCTGTAACGCAGACGCAATTTCGATGCGCCTTGCCCTGGTCAGGTACTTGTTGAAGTGAAACTCTTTCTCAAGTTCCGTGAGCTGCTTGTTCGTGAAGTTGGTCCGGCCGGTATTGTTGAAGCCACCTGCGATACTGGCCAACGGGCCGCCGGTAAGACAGTTAACAGGACCACTTGTCGCATGAGTATACGCAGATCCACTCGTACTCGCGATCGTGCTGCCACCAAATTCTCCCACGCTCTGGTTTGCCTTCGCGACTGCAACAGATTTTAGGTTTTCTTTATATTCGAACATAAGTTGTGCAACAGTTAATGCTCTACACGATTTTCACGACTTCGATGCGACCGATTTCTGCTTGGGACTCTGTACGCTGTGCTGCGAGTTGTCAAAAGGTGCTGGTCATCCAAAAGTATGTATTTAATAAATATAATTTTTGCCGTGTCGTGTGGGACGCCATACTTCTGTTTTCAAACTATCCACCACGTGGGTGGGACGATTCTAACAACGTGATTGAGGCGTTCTCTCTACGAAATACTGGAGATCTGGAATACTTCTCCAACGTTTTAAGTTTGTAATATTCCTCGAGCTGTCTGATTAAAACTTTGAGAGATCAGTTACATGCCAGATAGTTAGGTACTAATTCGTTAAAAGGGACACATCTTTGGCTTATATTCCCTTCTGTTTTGGACGTGGACGTTAATGCCCGACGTGCCCATGGTAGAGGTTAGGGCAATATATGCCGATTAAGCTTATGTTTCGGCTTTCGACCGATGGCCGTTTATTGTCCAACACAGCTGGTCAGTGTTCTAAGGACAGAATCCGTTCAACCGTGGATTCACGATAGGGTTAAGCCCTAAAATTGGATCAAATTGCATCAGCTGTTACCGAATATCAAGGATAAATCATTACGTGATATTACTGTGCCCGTATTTATCGATCGGGTAACTTGGTCACTGCAATTTCTGTTTCTGAAGTTATTGTAACAGTTTCAGGGACATGCCTCGTATCGACGTTTCACGCTACGTTGTGCACGTGGAGATTGCAAGTTCCGAAGTTAATTCGGAAATACGACACGGATTCCTGAGTGTTTTGAAAAATTTTCTCCGCCTGTTTTGTTTATCGCGAATGTTCGTACTTTGTACAAAGATAATTGCAGGTAAGCTATTTAAAACGAGCCACGCATCCCGACGAAAAAAAAGGTGGCGTCTACGCATTATGGAAATTAGATTGTTATTTAGTCTGCCGGTATGTGGAAGTCAATTTACTTAATGGCAGAGGGTGGACGAAACTGTCAAGGCACCGCCTTAGAGCCACATTTTCTTTTTTACCCATGTTTGCCTGTATCGTTTCCCGGCGCGGCGTACGCCTTCGTCGCATATTAGTTTATATATAATATTATACTTTAAGCTGAAAGTGTCGCGCTAATAACGCGGCACGAGTATCGGAACAGAATAAAATATGGTACGAGCGATTTCTCTCGAGGATGAGGCGAATGTTATTTAACGGATTTTCCGAATAATCCGTAAACATCAGTCACTTAAACACCGTGTTCCGAAGTTGGCCCGTGGCCATTAAGCTCACGCATCTTCAAGCCGAATAATCAAGTTGGACAAGTTCTATTAGTAGTCACGGCCGGCGTGATAGCATGAAATGTTTTCCGTTTTCGCGACTCATTCATCAATTTAGCACCTTAACGGGAGGACAGAGCGCGGGCTTGCTGATTTTCTATACGATACCGCTGTATCTCACGAATCAGCCGAGTCTCCGTGAGTCGAGGATCATTACCGTTCCCGATGGAACTTTCCTCGGACCTTGGCCGCTGCGATTTTATTGTTAGACAATGCTTCGGCAGTCAAGGACGTGGAAAATACTCGAAATCAGACGAGAATGTAACTGTTTCCCCCGACAGTTATTTCCCTTCGGGATAAGCAAAGTCTGTAGAGTCCTTGAAACTGATCCTATTCAAACTTTTTCACCGGCGTTGAATGTATGAAAAATGTTTGAGCAGGCGGAAAACATTTTTCCTTCGGGCTCTGTTTTCAACCTAAAAATAAGTAGCAGCGCGGAGCTTTGTAATTGGAAAAATAAAAGCAGAAGTCGGTCAATCCGCATTACTGTCTTGCCACTGAATAATCGATGAAACTTAGCGATACGTCGTGTACTTGTTCATTCGTGATATAATCAGTTACGTCTGATTTCATTCTAAAAAAGGCAAATCTCGAATGCCGAGCGATCAAGGAAACGTTTGCTCGCGCGGAATGAACAAATCACCTTCGATTAAACGCCGCCGCTACCCCGGTAATTAGAATTTCTTCTACGGCGGACGCTAATAACACTAATTAAAACCGCAGGTATCGTTTAGCGATGCAAATGTTACACGATCGTGTCGGATCGAATGATAGGCTTGTTGGTGGAACTAGTAACTAGGTATAATAATTTTCCTGAACTCGTGAAACTACTTTGATGCATAGAAACTGTGTACATAGACAGATATTTCTATTTGTATTTGTGGTTGATAGAAAAAAACTCGGAATGTCGCACGGTTGTGCCATAAAATGTTGAACACAGTTTTTTGCCGTTTTATTCAATAATTTCACATAGTAGAAGAAAACTGCCCTTTTCGTCTCTCGTCTAATCTTGACAAACTTGGCCCCAAAACAAGAAGAGGGAAGAAATTTGAACATTTCTTCGAAAGGCAATGGTATTTTAGTTCTAAGACACAAATTTTGATTGTAAACCCAAATCTGGGCGGATACGACTCGGAGGTTTTTGGGGCCGGAAGTTATTTGTCCCGGGAAGAAATGCGAACAGGGCGAAGCGTCGCGGGAAAGGGTAAGAGGTGTGACGGGGAATAAAGGAATAGACAGATCGAGGCAGGTTAAAGGCCGTGATAGCGCGCAGTTAAGTGGGTTGTTGGCGGCATTATTTAGTTTCCGAAGGGATGAGCTTTTGAGGAGTTTTGTTGAAAACTTTCAAAGTACTGATCAGTACGCACAGTTGTACTACAAATGGTTCGAATCATTTGGGTTAGGTTCTGGGAATAGGCAATAATTTTTCACTTGGATCGTATTCGCATTACGTATGCTTGGAGGGGAGGGAGTGACTGTTACTGTTCGCGGGTTTCCGGGTACCCGGTGAACCGGGTCCCACCCGGTTACCCGGGTGCTACCCAGATTTGCGAGTGATACGGTTACGATTACCCGATACTCGTGTTATACGGGTAATCAACTTACAAGTGAACATCCCGAACCCGGAAATTCGAAAAATTCTGAAACTTTGTGAATACGTAGGGAACTTCCTCCTCGTTACAGCGCAATTTTTGTTTGTTGCCCAAATTCACTCTAAGGGGGTGTAATTGGCCGCTGAAAATCCGGTTATTTGCCGATTTTGCGTTATAACTCGTGAACTGTAAAATGTTTTTTTTTCACCAAACGATAGATCTAATTAAAAGAAGTAACTTTTGTCTTGAAACTTTTTTACTATCTCTTACAGATTGCGAGTTACAAAGTAAAATCGGAAAATAGCCGAATTTGTCAGGGGTTAATTCCACCCGCTTAGAGTGAATTTGGGCAGCAAACAAAAATTGCGCTGTAATCAGGAGGAAATCCCCTATACATTCGCAAGGTTTCAGAATGTTTTGAATTTTCGAGTTCGGGATCTTCCCTTGTTAGCCTACCTTATCCTTCTACGCCGCTTCTGGCTACTTAAGTCTAGCCACGCTTCGTTGTCTTCTTTCTCGTAAATTTCCTTTTAAATCCTTTCTTGTATGGCCGTAACCCAGTAATAGTACATTGCGTGACAAGGGTGAGAAGAAAGCGATTTCGACGAGCGTGAAGTTGCTGCCCGAGATGGCTGTCGAAGTGTGTTGCCCGTATCGTACGAGTATCGAGTACCTGTAACCGTATTACCCGCAGACCCGGGTAGCGCCCGGGTAACCGGGTATCACCCGGTTAACCGAGTACCCGGGTCACCGGGTATCAAGAGCCGTAGGAGGGACGTTTGCGACCGGCTAATGTCATCGAGTTTCGCCACGGAAGTTGTTAGAAAAACGAATAATTGTATTTCACGTTGACGCAACGTCGATCGACCAAGTGCGCTTAAACTCGCTGCCAAACATGAATGTAATTCTCGCGCACGTACGCGAGCGCACCGATGCAAATAAGAGTGTGTGCGGTGGGCGCGAGTGGACTACCACAGGCAATACGTAGCATGCCAGTCCGGCTTCGTTCAAAGGCCCCCCGATTAAATCTCACCTGGCTTAATATTATTATTTTACGCGGCGCCTGCATGTGGAAGCGGCACAGAGAGGGGAGAATGTAATTGGAAAGAGAGGAAGAAAGCTGGTAGATAGCGCTACATAGCTCCGTGAACAATCCTCATTTTTCTACAAAAGAAACCAATCGAAACCAAATGCTTTGATTTTCAGTGCACATGCTGAATTGGTGATGCGTTCAATAGCTTGCGATTTCTTCGTGGTGTGGGGCACTGTTGATATCTACTTTCCAGTCTTTCAAGTTTTTTATTTCATAGAAAAAAAAGAAAAAAAAGTAGAAGTACCCTGCGAATTCGATATTTTGCATTTCTCGTCGCAAACAGTCCAGTGGATTTCTGCTATACGGACGTATAGTAATTAATTTTCTGTAATCTCGGTTAAAAGAAGAGAAAAGACGAAGAGGAGACGAAGCGGAGGACGGTTGCAAACAGATGAGGAGGGAGTCGTGTACGAAGTACGAAAGCATTAAGAAGACTAGGTACCCTAGCTGAGAACTAGAGTTCCTGCTCTCGATCCGGTTCTCGCGGATCCGCTTAAGAAGAAGTCTAATTTATTCGGGCATTCAGAAAATTTCTCATTTCACCATGATGTTAGACGACCTGCTTTTGGCCAATAACATTCTGCTCCCTTCAAATTTTCCGGGGCATCTCCAATTAGGTTTCACACGCATTCTGAGAGGATTACTTTATACACGTTATGCAAAAGGGAGGGGGTTTTATCGATTGTATTGATTTGCTCAGTTTCTTTATAAAGAGATATTCTGTGGCATGTTGTAGTCTAGTTTGCCTCGTTAGTTACTCTTTTCATTTGTCTAATGCAGGGCCGTTCCTGGGTTTTGGCCGCCCAGGTGCAAAAACAATATTGCCGCCCTTATTAATTTAATATTTTTTAATTAAGAATTTGACATGCAGTGTCTACTTTTATATCTATATATACATCATTTTAAACAGTTATCATGGAAAAGAGTTTCGGTTATTATTCTTATTAGTCAAAACTTTACATATAATAAACGGCCTGCGGCCGCCCTTAAGGATGAACTTCGGTAACATTCAAAATAAGCGAAAATCTTTGAAAATTGGAGGAATGAATTTTTCTGCAATAGTAAAAGCCCTCGGAAATTTTTAGAAAAATTGATTCGGTAGTCTTTGAATTATTTAACTTTTAATTTAACGTGTATTCTTATGGGAAAGCGCAATATTGAGAAATACAACTACAAAATTAAGAGTGAAATATTAGGCCAAAGTTTTTGAAATTTTGTGTATGGAAATATCAAGCACCGAACTATATTGCCACAAGAATTCCGGAAAATTGATTAATATCTTGGAAATTGATTAGCTTTTGGCTAAGATTGTCACTGAAATTCATCCTTAAGTTTGACCGCCCACCTTCTGCACCCCCGCCAGGAACGGCCCTGAGCTAATGCCCCGCTTTGATTCTCGGCAATAGTATTATATAGTAGTTTAGTAAATGAATCGCAGAGTGTCAGCTTCTTTAATCTGTCCCGATAAAATCGCGCGTTCGCAAGAAACTAATCCGTTGATCGCAGAGGATCATCTGCCCTTATGCGGTAACGATCCCCTTTTAGAGGAGCATTACGCAATTCAAATATTATTCAAAGGCTAAAAGCCAGGGGGCACGGTGCAGATGACGTAAGGAAACGCAGGGGTTGAATGTGTGCGCGAGCAACCACGAGGACCTCCGGTATTACGTTACCGGAAAGATGGTCCTCGATAGGGGCACCGCATTCCTTCCTCTTCCGATTTCCCTAATTTCAGAAAGTTTCAGAAATATCCCATCCAACTGCTCGGGGAAAACTTTCAACCCCGAAGCGCCCTGAAACTTGCTGTAGGTAAATTTAAGAATTCGGTGCAAGCCCTTTTCCAAACATTAAGTACAATAATTATTTCTCCCCTTGTGATAGGAATTAAAAATGATACAGTTCTGCGACGTCTAACAACACACCGCATCTATGAAATTAACGTTATCTCTAGTATCCCAAACTTCCTGGAGCTACCTGAACAGGATACCTTTCAGCGAGAAAAAAACTGTCGGCTAGCCACGTTCCAGCTGTATTTGAAGCTATCTGATTTCCACATCCGATTACACGGTACAACGCCCGGGGATGCAGCTCCTTTTGTTGGATAAATATTTGAGTCGTAAATGCAGATTACAGAATCCTCCCTGCCAGGGACGAATGAAACGTGGCATTAGGGACTTAGGGACCATCTCGGATTATTAGAATCAGACTAGATTATTAGAAAAACGTATGCGTTTGCTACTGTCTAGCGTCGCACAATAACCCGGTCAGTTTGTTATGCTTATTGTTAGTCGTCAGGTGCTTGTGTACGGTGGTGTCGCGCGCTTACCGTGACCGACAACGATACGGCGGAACATAGTCGTTAACTTTTTCTTTGGTAAGGAGCGATTTACGATTTTAAGAATTTGCGATAACCGCGCTCCGTCCCCCCCTGTTTCGCGAGCGTGGAATATTAAATTGTGCGCATGGGCGCGCGAGCACGAGCGCGCACACGTAAGTACTTGCGCTATGCACGAGGGACTTTCGCGGACCGCGACTCGTTCGTTCGTCGACTAACAGGCTCTGCTGAACGGTAATAAGGAATATCGCGACGTTTAACGAGCCTCATAAAACCGTTATTGTTACTCGAACGGCATCAATAGCGCTATCGTGTTTTACTGTTACGCGCGTTCTTCGTAATAAAGTTGCCCGACCGTTGACGTTTCTCGCGAAGCGCGCTCCCAGTAAATTCTGTCACGGTAACGCCTAACGAGCGCGGATCGAACCTGTTCCGTCGCGAGTAGACATAAGCACGCCTATATTTAGGTGCGCGGGTATTTTATTACCGTCTACGATTCTACGATAAGGAAACTCGTGTTTCTTTAATGGGTTCGTTTCTCTTGGTAGATAACGGATTGCTGAGTCTTTCATCTTTCCTATGATACTTCCTTGCCAAGGAAGCTTCGCTTGGAATGCAATTGGGTGGCTAAAGTGCTTGTACGCAGAGGATAAGATTCTTCCTACTGTCTTGATCGCGAACGCGCTTTTAGTGACGGTACAGCTTGGTGATCGGAATTAATGCCAGACTTCTGGAGGAAACATTTATGGAGACAGTCGAAAGACGCGTAAGGTAAATGTCCCAATACCTGGACACGTCCCAGTAACTGGACACTAGTGTAAATAATACGGAGTGTTACATTTAATATTCGCTTTATCCATAAAAGAACTATTTTATTCAATTATTCAAATGTTTAATAAAATATATTCGTGTACATATTTTTTTTTTAGTAAACTCGTAACACTCGTAATAGAAATAATTTTTTTTTAACTCTCCAGTTTACACCATTTTAGTATTGCTCTTTTCTGATTTGCTAATCAGTCTCTACTTTTTCTTAAGCGAATATTAATAATGTTTGGTATATTGGTACAACTAATACATATTTAGAAAAATGGTACCTTGCAGTATTATTTTTTGATTGGAAGATTAAAATTAACCCTTAACTGGTATCCTGGGGTCGCTCGTGACCCCAAGCACCCAAAGTTCCATGTACAATTTTCGGTTGTCTAAGTTGGTAAACTGAATTTCTAATTAATTTTAAAATAATAGTTTAACTTTCTACGCTTCTATTATTTTCTACATTACCTAAGAAGAAAATATTCGTAGTGGTTGCTCTAGTGTCGACTTTACAAATTTCTATGTCCTTTTTTATTTGGGGTCTGCCACGACCCCAGTATACCAGTCAGGTTTGCCAAAAACAGTATACCAGTTAAGGGTGTCTATCTACTGGTACAGTGAAATCCCGGAACGGCCCTAAACCTGACCATGAGTGCAAACTGTGAAATAAGTACGAGTTATTGTTGACACAATATTAAAATCGTTATTTAACACCTTAGCAATTATTACTTTGTATTCTTGTTATCTTGTTTTAATGATAATATTCAATATTCATGCGTAAAATTCACGTGCCACACACGAATGCACATAACTTTAAAATTAGTCATTCAATAATAGATTGTTTTTACTCAAGTTTGTTTACTGATTTGAATAAATTACTTATACAGAAAAAATATGCCAGTAGGAAAAACTATTGTGTTGATTTTTTTTTTATTTCCCTAGAAAACATCCAAATTGCTGATGTTTCATCATGTGCCCAGGTAATGGGACAGTAAAATCGGGACACCGGGACATACAGGGTCAGCGATATATCCTGCAACCCGCGCTCGCGCGAACTTGTAAAATGGCAACAGCGCCTCACGAATTAACGTCGCAAAGAGCTATTCAGAATTTCCGGGCCGGGTGGACAATTTTGGGGCCTTTTTCGTATTACTTTTGAATTATAAAAGATATTGGAATGCAATTTGCGCCGAAAAATGAGAAACAATTATTTCCTCTTAATGATGGATAATTTAACATATTTTACATTTACTTAATTTTTTTCCTATCAATTTTTTAACAATAATCGTTGTAAAAAGCTTTTGCAAACTGTTTATTTGATACTGTATTTAATGCCGTTTTTAAAAATCGTGGTGATGATAAACGATGGGCTAGTTGTTTCTGTATCATTACTTTCAGAAATTGAGAAATTAAATTTTCATTCAATTATGTGTTAGTTCTGCAGACCTCAGAATCTATTGTGCTGGATTTCTTTTTTTATGATTTTATCCTTAATGCGGTGTACACCTAGATCAGACTTAAGGGGTAGCTAATGGGACGTGTCTTTGATCGTAGCGGTGTTTTAATTTTTTTTCTAGAATTTTCGTGTCTGAATGTTTTAGTTACTCAGCGCCACGCCTATACCGGCTTCAGTTAATGTCAGTTTTTGGAACGATGCGCCATTATTGTGGCTTTTGCACGCAGGTGGCGAAAAATCTCTCCGTACAAGGGTATAGCGTCGCGGTCAACCCTGTCGTAGCTACAAAAATTTAAATTGAGACGGGTACGAGATCAGTCGACATTATTTTCAAACCTCGTTACAGTAATCTGGAGTGCGAGTGGTAAACCGATCATAAAAGCGGCGCGTGCGGCTCGATTACCTGGGCCGGGAAATTCCCAATAGCTCTTTGCGACGTTAATTTGAAAGAGACTATCCTAAAATTTTCGGAGCTCGGGCATCACTGCTGTCCAGCGGTCGCTGGCAGCTCTCCGCTGGGCCGGTGCATGGTTGTAGTGGAATGCGTCCATGAGGCGCTGTTGCCATTTTACAAGTTCACGCGAGCGCGGGTTGCAGGATAAAACGCTGACCCTGTACTAGTTAAGCTGCACAGGTATTGGGCCATTATAAGGACTGCGATTTTTCAATATTTTACAAAATTATTCAATCCAATAACATGTTGTTTTTTTTTTAATGATAAAGTACACACAGTGTCCCATGTAATTGCAAAATCGTTTTTATATAAATCGACTTGTATAACTGCAAAATTCTCAATCGTGTTTCCGCGGTACCTTAAATGTCCAGGTATTGGGACATTTACCTTAACCGTAGATGGTTTGTCTTCTGCCGAATTTCTGAGGATATTGATTGGCCCGCGCAGTCGTACTTATGAACTGACAAAACAATTTTCCTGACCTGATTCCTATCTATTTGCCCCCTGTCATCGACGCGCCTCGTCGACCATCGGGATAGACAATGTCCTGAGTCACAGTCAACTGTAAAGAGCAGGTCTCCTCAAACAAGATTCGAACCCAGTCCATTGAGACAGCAATACACATTTAATTACTATCGCGGGAGATTATCGATGAAAATAAATGCACTTCTTTTACTACTCTTTCCATTTAACTCGCGATCAGTTTTATTTACTCGCACAAAGACAGCCCCAAATAGAATAAGTCATGATTTAGGACCTGGGCTACGTGGAGAACTCTGGAGGTTCCCATACGGCATACGTGAAAAGTGTAGAGTGCGCGCTGTAGCGACACTATAAGTTCCTGATAAGTTCTGCAATCCTTCCCCTCGCCAAGTTGCCAAGCAACTTCTTCCCCAAATTCGTCTGACTTACTTTCATTCGTTACTCGGACAGTCGACATGCAGCACTGGTGGACGTGTGCACACAGGTACATGTTCGCACTCATTTCGCGGTATAAATCACCGTGGAGGAACGTATGGGTGCCGTGAAATTGATTTTCATTCTTCCTCTGCTGACAGCGAGATGTTTGGCCATCGGTAAGGCCGAAATTTGAATTCCTGCCTATGATATACCTACGTGCATACCTGCCTACACATATATTGAACGATTGCGTGCGGTCACCTTTATTTATGGCTTCGAGGCCAGTTGATTTGGCACGTTAATAATCACACGTTTATCGGCCTTGTATGGTATTTGTTCGCCGTCGTCGTCTGCTTTATCGTAGGCGAACGAATCGGTGGTGGCGCGGTGACGTCGGTTTTCAGTTTTCACAGGATAGGATTTAAATACTCCGAGGGTACCTATCCTTTGGCTTGAAGTTGGAAGCAGCTTGTTGACGCTCGCGAGGTTGAGCCATCGGAGTAGGGCCGCGTTGGGTGACGGCGCGTATCGGTGGCTGGTCGGCGCGAGCTTTTTTTTGAACGGCTGAGCCCCGAGTGGGCGAGCTATAGTTCGAAAGGCATGGGCGCGATATATCGTCGGTGAAGTGCCGCGGAAATGAAAATCACCGTGAGCGAGACACGTGGACAGGGTTGGTGATTGTCAGAGCGTTAGGTGGTAGGGGGTGCGAGTGGTCGGCGGTCGGTGGTAGTCGGCCGAGTCCGCTGTGCCGGGACTCGAGGGTCGGAGTAAGGGAGCAAGGGAGCATGGGAGTAAGGGAGAGTCAGTTACTTAGGCAAGCGGCAGGGTTGTTGCGGGAGTTGCGGGATCCGGGGTTGCCAGGTTCGGCGGGTGGCAGCCCGGGTGGAAACACGCGAACGATCCTCTGATCCCCTCGCGAGATATCGGCCACTCACTCACGCGTCCGCCGACGGCCCTAGCCGCGCCGCAACACGCTGCCCTGCCTGACTGCCTGCCTGCTTGCCTGCTTGCTTGCTTGCTTGCTTGCTTGCTTGCTTGCTTGCTTGCTTGCTTACTTGCTTGCTTTGCCTGGCCGACTGGCTGGCTCGCCGGCTCGCTGGCTGGCTAGCTGGTCAGTTGCTCCGCTCTACCTACGCTTGCAAACCGACCGATCTACCTCTTTCTCTTTCGTTCTCTTTATTTTTCCTCCTCGATTCGTCTTTTTCGCCCGAGCTTATTTTCACTCCGTTTCTCGTCCCTCTGCTGCTTCTTTCTCTTCTTTCAGCCGTCTTTGCGCGTATTTCTCTTTAGCCTAGCCTTTCGTCTCTCCTCGCCTTCCTCATCCTTCTTTTCCGTGCTTCCCCTTTCGGCTTATATTTTCATTTTCATCGTTGATGCATTTTATACAATTACGAATATAACTGTGACGATTTCATCTTCAACTTTGTCAATGGCTTCTGATTTACATCGGAGGTAATACGAGTCTCTTCCACTTCTCCACTGTGTCCTTTACTATCTGCAGAGCTCTTCCTTTACGTACTCTAGTTTTCGTTCGCCTTGGCCATTCTTGCTCCACTGCTATTTCTCCTCTTTTCTCTCGTTCGTAGCGTTCGTCTTTTCCGTTCATCGCGCTCCATCCGTCCGCTCTAATTGTAAGTTCATACAGAGCCGTCTAGGTTGCTGGCAGGTGTCCGATATTCGCTTTTCGCGCACGAGGAACTTCTCAATCGCAGTCGTATCGGCGCCGAGGTATTTCCTTTTGCCGTCTTCTACTCTTCCCGCCTGTCTTCCTTTCTTCTCCATAGATTCTGCTCGGTTGTACGGTTTTGTTCCTTCCAACTGTCCGCGATACATCACGATTTCTCACACTCTCTTTAGTTTTGCAACGCTATCAATCCTATACTCGCCAGTGGATCGCAATTATTTTAATCACTTTCGTTACCATTTGTCCTTTTCGGAGTATGGCCACGCTTTCTTGCGCACCGGCGCGGCGCGCCAACTTCTTTCGGTCTCTCTATTTCTTCTAGATGTTAGAGTAATGGCTGGCTTATTACCGCACGTGAAAGGGAAGTGTGGCAGGAGGAAATTGGCAAAGGTGAGCTTCGCGTTTCAGGCTTGCACGCTGTATGCCTATGCCGCCCTCCTTCTGCCCCCGACTCATATTTGAACGCAGCCTCGATAACGATATGCATCTTTCGAGAGGGTGTGAAGAGCGATAGACGTTAGAAGGGCGAGTCAAAATTCTGCAGAAAAAAGTCTTACGTTGCATATTCTTCTCGTAATCTTCAGAGGCGGATTTCTGTGTACCTATCTAGGCTAAGTAGGCTGCAGCTTTAGGGGGACCTTCCGCTCTAGAACCCAAAAGAATAAGTGATCTTTCGGAATTAATTAAAGGAAAACTACTACATATAATTTAATGGGACTTTTTGCATTGTATTAAGGATGTCTTAAGTTATAGAAATATATTTTTGGTTTTATAATTAATCATTGCAGACGGCACTGGGGAGTCGTTAAAGTCAAAGCGTCAAGAAATTTATTCAAATCGATGGGACCTGTATCTCCAAAAGTTATTACCCGATTCGACTGAAACTGTTTTTATTTTGAAGAATATACTTTTAGCTAAGAGAGAAACCAGAAAAATTTAAAAAATGACAATTTTTTAAAAAATAACGAGACTTGAAATTTGAAATCACTTTTTCCCTATATTTCTCATCCTTTCAGCGCCTTTGAAAATCATAAATTTTCAATTTTCTTATTTTTTTCTGGTAGCCCCCCTAGCCAGGGGAAATACAGGGCCCACCGTTTTGAGAACACTGTTTCGAGAAAAACGCGTTTAAAGTTTTAGGTACGTGGGCACCGAGTGGCCGGTTGTTGCCCGTGCATTGGCCGCTACTCAAATGCCTATAACTTCGGGAATTTTACGAATTTCAACAAATCCTTTTAAACACGTATTCTTAAAAGGTTCAACGTTCGAAAAATGAAATAAAAAAATCGACTTTTAGGCCGGAAGGTCCCCTTAAATTTCGGGAGAAAGACGTTGAAAAAGGTTTCGACACAGAGGCTTGATACAACTTTAAAAACAATTCATTTTTCCTTCATATAGCAAATTAGCAATAACTCATATGTGAGTTGTCATACTGAAATAATTTTAAAATTGTCTGAACTCGTTTCGATTAAAATATTTAATGATATTTCACGGTAAAGGCGTCAGACGCTTGTTAGCCTAGGGTAAATCAGCAAATTCGCCCCCGGTAATCTTACTCCAATATTCTAGTCAATTAACAGAATTTGCCCTGAGAACCGTTGATTTGGAAGTCGATTCCATATCTACGTGATACGACCTTGTAAACCAGGACGTAAGAAAGCTGATAGGTAGGTACGTATATTATACACGATTGAACGCAAACGACCGATGCTCGTAACCGTACGAAAGCGTGCAATCAAGAAGGTTGCTTATTCTACCTATGCATACGTTACGCGAAATATGCCGTGAAACTGCTGAAATGGTATAGGCACGGCCGCGAAGCTAAATTCGTTGTAACTGGTTCGTATACTCCTGCGTTAGCCTCAATGTACATTCCTACGTCAAATTACCTATATTGCTGTAAGTATAAATCATATTTAAGTCTTGTATCTATACCTATAGAGACGTTGTTAATGAATCTGACAAGACTGAAATGTTGATGCGTGACTGGGCCGTGAACCGCAGCTATTTCGATTCAGAAATTGATATGAATCCAGTTTAGGTACTCTTTTAGAGGCCGTTTAATTCAGACTTAACCCTGGCTGAATAACTCGGAAGCTACCTCAATCTCTGATTCCAAACTCAACTTCTGATAAGCGTTTAGCGTTTGAAGTAGAATTTCTTTTCTTGGTACCCTGGGAAAAGAAATTGCGAAGCTCAAAAGCAAGGGTTGTCAAAGAGGACATATTTGTCAACAGAGGTTTCTTCTCATAAAAAATAGTGATCTAAGCAAAATTTCCCCGATCTCCGCTTATCGTTTCTCCTGTACGATTAAAACGGAACACCTTTGGTGAGAAGCCATTGGCATATCGATAACAAAAATTTGTAGACACATATTGCGCGGCGTGAAAAGAATATTTCTCTTTGGAAGCATCATGAATGGGTGGAATTATGATTGCTTTGTACGGGAGGCCGCTTATTTGTTTCGCTGTTTTTTCTTCTGGGGTCGCCAATCCCGCTATTGATTACAGAAGGAAGAAATCGAGTCCGGTATGATAAATCGGGAGAGCTGACAACGCCTCGACGCTCCTCTCTCCTCTCCCCTTCACTCTTTCCCGTCTCTCTTTTCTGCCGCTTTCCCTGAGCCCGTGAAGGGTGGTGGTCCGCAGTCCGCACCGGGCGTCCCCATAGAGACCCTCTGCCCTGGACCCTCCGGAGCACATTATGGAGGCACCAAGGGAAAAAGCAGAGCTAACTATTGTGAGATTCTACCCAACCAAAAAACTTAACCAACCAAAATCAACCGAGCACTCCCCACTCCTCTGCTCCGCCCATCTTGTTATTTCGATTGAATCAGCCTGCGCGGTGTTGCGCGGTTCCTCCTTTTCATTAAACATTTATCGAACTCGCTAAATTATTGTATCACGAAATTAAGAAAAATGCCACCCTCGTCACGGGCCCCTCCCTTTCTTCGGCCACTGATTTTAATGGCCACTAAGTAGGTACATCCTCGTTTGAGTGTTAATTCTCAAGCATCGATTCTCTCAAATCTGTTCTTAATTTCTTTTAAATTTTAAACGGCGCAGAGCGATCGACATACCGATAGAATTTCATGCATGCGCAATAATTGTGGAAGGAAAGAATTCGCGATATTCTATTCACGCGCGCGATTAAGAGGCGTAAAGGGAAAGTTGCGGGAAGAAGGAAAAGGGTTGAGCGAGGGCGGTAAAGTTTCGTTCGCATGTTCCGACGTAATAAGCGTCACCCGCTGGAACTTCCCGGCTGGTATTATTAATTTGATTATAATGAGCTATTAAGTGAAACGCTGGTAATCCTGACAAGCTCCATTCAACGACTAGGCTTACAGTCACTCTCGGAACCCGGTGATTGCCTCGAGCCCCGTGGCTGTTAAGCAAATTAGCAGCGAGTTAGGGGAGGCTTGTCTGCTTGTCTTCTCGCTCACTCGCTTGCTCGCCCGCTTCTTTCCCGTCGATTTGCGATACGCTACTTTTATTCCGAATCTCACGCTGTGCCAAAGACAATCCGACGACATTCTACTCGAGTGTGTGCCGCGATACCATCGCCCGTGCACGTACAATTCGATGATTAATAAGGGCTTATTGCTCGATGCACATGGTACCTCGGGAGTAATAGAGCAATCGTTTAACGAGTAAGCATAAACAATTCAGAAACAGTTCAGCTCACTTATTCTTAGACGTATTACGATTGCTGGTGGTTCCTGTAACTTTTCGGCGAACACATATTTATTTAACACGCTATACATGTCCTGTACTATGTGTACTTACTTTTCCTATTCGTCGAAGGAGTCAGATAGAGCTGTCGAGAACTAGACAGAGTTAAATAGCTCGGAAATAATTTGGGAATAATATAGTGAGAACTTGTTTATTAATATGCATGTCGCCTTGCTTATAAGATTTCCTTCGTTACCCAATTCACTAAAATATCTGGTCTTTCGCGGATGTGACATGGTCGTTATCCCCTCTCCCCATATACCCACGTTCATTTGCTATTTTGTATTTTGTAAATAGCTATGTTTACTTAATTAAGCACGTTTCATTTTTTTTTCTTACGGACAACTGCATGCAGAAAAAATGAAACGTGCTACTTTTCGTGACGCGCGTCGATAAGTAGGACTCACGTGACCGGCCTTTTACGTCGGGTGAAATCTTTTCTCCAATTTTCCATTCATAGGTATGTAATCTTAGTTATATAAGGCGTTGGGGGTTTCATGGCTATGGGCGTGCATTTCAATTGCGACAGATTCAAGATAAATCTAGAATCGATAGGTACGTAACATTGCGTGATTCGCGCAAGAACGTGATAGGTAGGGTAAACTCTGGTAAGTGCGTGATGGTTTTTGAATTTGTCTATTAACTGCTAATATTTACATATCCTGAAAGTGAGTCTAGGATATAATGATAGGTCAGACATCGCAGAAACAAATAATAGGTTAACAGAAATTTATTAAGTATATTTAATTGAATGTATATAAAATTAAGTTGTCACGACGTACTCTGGTTACTCCGTGATAGCTCTGGTTACTCCGTGATAGTATTCTGGTAACTCCGTGATAGTTCTCGCTAGCCCGTGATATGGCCATCAGCTACTTTTTTATATTATTTTACATTACGTTAAATGATTTTACATTATTTCACATTATTTCACATTATTTCACATTATTTCACATTATTTCACATTATTTCACATTATTTCACATTATTCCACATTATTTCACATTATTTCACATTATTTCACATTATTTCACATTATTTCACATTATTTCACATTATTTCACATTATTTCCTATTATTTCATATTATTGTTATTTTGTGCATAATCAATCGTTTCATGATCGTTAGATGTCCGAGACGTAAGGAAACATTGTTTCTGGTATTGACCATAAAAATTTCTCAAACAGCGCAATCAGAAACGCAGTTTGAAACACACGAAAAATAAGAATTTAGTCACTTTTCATAAGCAAAAATAACACTGATGACTTATTGTATGATAATTTCAATAGTAAGACTTGTTAAAGTGTCGTTTCACCATCACTTACCTGCAGTTTAAACTTTCCATTTATCTTATAAAGCACATATAATACATAAACAAGCGATCGTCCACAATTAGCACGAACAATTTCACGAATAATGCTCTGCTGGAACAAAATGCTCTCTCACTCTACCACACTAACTTCAATTGACTAATTATTTTACCACAACATAAACTAGAAGACCAACGCAGTCTGTTAGTGTTTGTTCCATCTAAATTGAGTCAGACAATTTCGAGTTACAGATAAATGAAAAAGTATCACGGAGTAACCTGTACCACGAACTTACCCGAGTTTACCCTACCTACTCTTTCTTACTAACATTCAACAGTACCTAATTTCCCTGTTCACGGTGTCTGTTATTTCAAATTTATGGACAATCCACTCGATGTTCTTTAATACGTTTCACCTGAGGCGCAAGTATCGGTGCAGGTATCTTCGGATTCGTCGCAGTATTTTGTCGGATTTCGGAAGGCTTGTAAAAGTCTCGAATGTGTCTCACCTTTTAATTAAAGCTCAAAGATGCGTTATCGGTTATCGGGTTCGCATCTCCTGACATACCTAATCTGACAACTGGACTGCAAGAATTTCGTTCTGAAACGCGAATCTTATCTGGGCTTTCCAATATCTTCGTTCAACTACCAATTCAATCGGATTCTACGTGATAAATCGTGTTTGCGTTTGCGACCACGGATATTTGTTCGCGAGTCAATCTTGTTATTTGTAAACAGTCAGCAAACCAGCGTAAAAAAGAGAGTGTTAAAGAATTGAACTTCTTATACAACGGCACACGAATGGAATGAAATACTTTGTGCCGTTATGTAGCGAAAGGAAAGTAAAAGATATTATTTCAGCACTTGGTTATTAGTATCTTTCTTTTCCAACATTTCAGATCGTCAAATATAATCTAATTGAATAAAGCGAACGAATTTCATATCCGCGAATAAATTTAGTTGTCCTTTAAATAGCCCGCTTGTGTGAATCACCTGCGAAGCGCGAATGTGATTAGCTCAACTCAGCTCAGATTCTGTCTCGGGTCTCTCGAGGGTTTCTCGAGGCTCGCTTTCATAGGTCACCGATCCCGATTGGCGGATGCAGAAAATTCTGGAACAGACATCGCCAAACAGCGATCGGTATACCGGTTTGGTAGTGATCCGCAGCCTCCGAGAAGCCCGAGCCATTAGAATATTACATGAACATTAGTAAAAGTAACCATCGGTGGTGTCGAGTGCCTGCCCCAATGTACCTATTTATCACAATGTGGTACCGTTTTCCGTTTCTTAACACTTTAGTTTCTAATGCATGCTTTAGCTTTTAATTTTATCGTGGCTTTAATTTCTGACTATATCGATTTCAGTTACGGTTACACAGAACCGATGTTACATCGGTTCCATAACGGTTGTATATCAGTTTTATACGAATAATACATGTATCGGTTACGTATCGGGTATGCATAGCACGTTTCAAAATATTTACGAACAATGTCACATTTTTTCAGTGGAAAATCTATTTGTTTATAAGTTTTTCTTTTATCGCTAAGCCTCTCTACCTGGAGTCTCTTTTCTCAAATCTTCATTCCATCCAGAAAGAACCGAAATGAAAGGCAGCGTTTGTAAATTAATTATTGAGAAGGGAGACTCCAGAGAGCTCAGCGATGAAGGATCTTATAAACAAACGCGAAGATCGATTCTTTGGGTCGGGGGGTTTAAGATCAATGGGCAAGAGTCACTTGTATTCCTGAGCCAGTGGCGAGCATCTCGAATTTAATACAAAAAAGAATATTATCTCTCTGCAATTGACATTTTCATTTACGAGACATTGTGTTCTGTTAAAAAAATAAATAGTTAATAATCTTTATAATTAATATTAAATTAGTAGTAAGTTTGTACATATTAGGAAAGTTATTGCTGTTAGAGTTAGCAATACTTTAAATTAAGTGTTAAATTAATATTAGTCGTAGTGCCCCAGCCCATGGCGAGAGTTTACTGTATAACCGATAAAATATCGGTTCTGAAGAATCGGAACTGAAACCGACATAGGCCAGCACCTTTTTCATTCGTAACTGTTTCAAGATTATTTCGGTTCTTCTAATTGTTTCGATAACCGAAACCGAAATCATAACTGTTTTCAACCCCTGCTTTTCAGATACCGAATACTTTATCGATCGAATGATTCTTTAATTATTTTGAGTATTTTGACCGGTGTGTTCTTTCACGATAGATCCTTTCGATCGAGGCTCCAACAGAGTGTTCTGATCTAACGGTCGGAATTGAAGTATGCCTATCCTCTTGAAATAGTCGAGTGGTTTGTAGGCAAAGGATAGAGGAGCAACAGTTCGCGAGCGGTTGATTTATGGTAGCCGGGATGCGGTACTCTCGTAAAAGCTCGAATGTTGTCTGTTATACTGGTTTCGTGTGCATAATCTTATCAGTCGCGTCTACGACTGTCGCATAGGTGTAAATAGGTGCTGAATAACTCACGGGGGACAGTATAAATACCGATAAATTTTCGTTGTATCCCAGGAGAGGGCTGTTATCACCGAATGTATCGAATCTTGATTCGTACTCGTGTCTCTCTTCTACTTGAATATTCTTCAAACGCCTAAAAACTACTTGTTACGCCTAACGTTCTCATTGATTGTCAGTTTTGTAGCTCGCGACCGAGCTGCTTGCGTTTTTATTTTCGTACGCAGAACGATACGTCTCAGGTGCTTCCGCGATGTTGCAAATCATCGTGCCGTGTTTTGATTTCTGACTCTGATAATTGCCGCTTATCGACAGATACTTCCCGATAACGAGCATTCATGAAATTCCGATTACTATATTAGTCCGAGTCGAAGGTAGAATTTTGGCGAAATGATTTATAGGGCAGATGAACGAAAACGGTGGATCCGGCAAGCTTGGGGCGAAGACAAAGATAATCGGGATCGGTAGGACAGCACGTGAAAGATTAATGATTCTGACGAGCCGGAATTACATGTCACATTTTATTAATCTTGTTAGGTATAGTTTGCGTTTCAAAGGCACTAGGTCGTCGGCCAACAAGTACGTCACATTTTAGTTGTCTGTCAATCTTAATTGAATTCACCACCCAAGTGAAAACCGCTGAACTTCGATCGAGGCCCTGCCACTCTGTGCAACATTCAATGTACGAACTCGCGTAAAGTGTCGCCAACGAGCCACAATTGGGTCGTGTCGCGACTTAAACGTTACAAATTGATACTTCCAAGAACTCTACTTGACTAATGGCAATCGACACCAGAAATTCCTAAACGATAGGTGTACGCTCGCTGCCGAGTGTATGCCTAGACCAGCGGACATTATCATTTTTAGCTTCTGAATATTTGGATTCGGAGGTGACAGCAGCGAGCAAGTACCTACTTGGGTACATATGCGTGTAGATGGAGTTTTGGTAAATGGAGAAGCGAAAGGAACTCGTTGGATTCTACGACCGTCCTGGGGACCGATGAAAAGGCAACAGTGGAGACAAGACAGAAAATGGATTCGTCGATGTGAACGCTTCAATCAGTTGACGCAGGGGGATCGAGGACGTCTCGATCAACCATTAATTTGCTGGAAGATTGCGATCGAAAGAGTGGACAGGCATGATTCTCCGTCGCCTATGCGGTCTAAAATAGTCGAAGGATAAAGAGGAGTTAACGAGCGGCTACCGGATCGACCTGACGGAATGCTAATTACACGGTAGGTAGTTGGACCGTGCGCGCACGTCAACAGTTCCGGAACTACGAATAAATCATCCGAGATGTACATACCGACGGGTTTGGGCACGTTCCTCTTGACCTGCATCCACTTGTACGTGGGTACGTGCGGCTGTTGCTGTTGCTGCTGCTGCTGCTGCGGCGGCGGAGGATGATGCCCGTGGGGATGCTGCTGGTGATGGTGGCCGTGGCCGTGTTGGTGCGGATGCTGCGGATGTCCGGGCTGCTGGAGCACGTGATAGCTGGCTGAATCTGGATTTTCCTCCTTGTAGTGAACGGTGGAGTGCGTAGAGTGCGCGGAGTAGTCGTTCTGTCGGATCTGGGAGTGATAGTGAAGAGAATCTTCGGTGGGTGGTAGCTGATGGAGATAGTTTGTGGTTCCAGCGACCGGGATCTGATAGTCGGACTCGTGGTGATGGTGGTGATGGTGGTGGTGATGACTAGAAGACTGATGATGCAACTGCTGCTCGTGTTCCGTTCTCGAGTGTCCGGCTGGGACCATCGAACTCTGATGGAGACTGCTCCCCGAAGGCTGATGATGATGGTGGTGGTGATGATCGTCCCTGTACGTGGTTTGTTGGACATGGTAACTTTGATGAGGATCGACCGAGCCGTGAGATCCATTCGCGTGTGGCTGCTGGCTGGAGTAGGAGGACGAGGGGGAGGACGCGTAGTCCAGGTTCGTGTAGCTCAGGCCATTCTCCGAGGAGATGATCGCGGTCGTGGTCCCGTCCTCGTGCAGAACGCCTCCCGTCGGGGAATAAAATCCTTGGGGGGGTGTGCCGGAGGAGGTAGCAGACTCGCCGGCCAGGAAGCTTTCCGAAGAGGAGGACGAGTAAGGCGATACGGCGCTCTGCGGGAAATAATGAGCCGGGGCCAGTTCCGGCGAGGGTGCTACTGGCACGTGTCCGCCGACGGATACGGGCTGATGATGATGATGATGGTGATGATTCCCTTGACCCGTGCACACGTAGTTCGAGTAGGAGTCAGGCTTGCCGTAAGTTCCGTACATGCCCATGTCCATCATCATCATCCTCGTAGCGGTGAGACGAATACATCAATTCACCACCCGCTGTTGGCCACCACTGCGCACTAGTCTACCGCCAACGGAGGAGCAAGGAGGAGTAGCCCGCCGAGAGGGTCGCCCCGGAACGAGACTTACATCGTGGTAACTTGCCACCAGGTGTCTATGCACCTCTCCACGATACGGAAAACGCGACTGTGACCGCGAAACTTGTGAAAGCAATGCGGATACGTAACACAGATATCACAGATCGATGCACTTCTAGGGATAGGTACAATTTTACTGACGAAACTACGGATGTTAATCCTGTCAGATGATGCCAGGATACTTCACGTCCAACCAGATACCACCAGATATCCAAAGTTCTTGCCTCTGCAGCGGGGACTCGGTATCGATCGATGGATCCTATTAGATTCTTAGGAACTACTATGGTGTGGTCGGGTTGTAGACTCAGGTGCCAGCGATTCCGAGGCACCTTCGCGACACTCCAGGACAGTGGACGCGGGAACGTACGGTTACTCGCGAAAATAATAGAAAGAGCGGGCGCGTAGCCGTCGCGTTGCGTTGCGTCGCGTCGCGTCGCCTCGCGTCGATCCGGTCGACAAGGGTCGTTGAAGTGGACTGGCTAGGTGGACTTGGCTGGCAGGAGGCAGAAGGCGGCACGGCACGGTCGAAGCCTGCACGCAGGTGAGACCGAGCCGCAGGGGTCTGGTGTGTCCAGCTCTTCCTTCTCGGTCGCTCTCAGCCGCGTTCTTTCTCTCCCCTTCGGTACCGTGGCAGAAGCATTGCTCTACGTACGCCTAGCTGGAGAAGGTGCTGCCTTCCCCAAACTGGGCGTGCCCTGGATATTGGTCACGTGACGGTTTCTGGGCGGAGCCAGCCAATCCCGACCGAGCCTGCGCGTCCGGCGTCCGGCGTCCGTAGCCTCATGATGGATCACCGAGCTAAATTTTATTTTTCGTTCCTTCTTTTTATCTGGCACGCTGCAGTTGACACTTATCGTAGCGGGTAGGTAGTCGAGTATTATATCTCGGTATCCACCTTCCAGGATACACCCAGGCCTCACCTCCTCGTCTCCTTGCCTCCTCTCCTCCGCTCCATGGCTACGTCTTTCTCAGCTCGCCAGACTCTTTCCTCCGAGTCCTTTTTTCCTTGCAACCGGTCGCTCTTTGTGTACACGCGTGTCTCACCTGTCTCTGGACAACGACGTTCTGCACTTTCATTAAGGCTTGACGGCTGATGGGTTAATTACGGGACGCGAGATGTACGCTGTGAAAGTTAGTCGCGTGGTCTGCGTCGCTCCATTCGTAATCCTGCTAAACCTGCCCGATTCTAACAGGATTAGGCGCGTGACTTGTAATACTGCGCCGCTGATAAAGCTGGGCAACTAATTTGTAGGATTTCGGGTCTATGGTATCTGGAGTTTCCAAATCTTGCCCAAATTTAGGAGATCGGTAATTAAATTCGATTTGAGCAGGTGTTATCGGGATTCGAAAAATCGTTAGTCAGAAAACCTGAACAAGTATCTGAATTATCGGGGACATTCACTCCGAATCGTTTTGCGCGACATTCAGGTACCTAAGTGGATATATGTATTAGCGGTCTTCTGATCGCAAGTTAGCCTCGATAGGTCGACCTCGTAAAGTATCAGTTTGATCTGTCGTTTCTGCGAATACCACGCTAATATTGTTGGACTGTACAAATCTCACAACAGTCGGAGACGTTTGTTAGGAGGGTGTCGTAAGTTTATGATATTACGTAATGGCGGGGCAGGGAGTTACGATTGCGGTGGAAGGCTGGATCTCGTGGAGCCGGCGCGACGCGACGGCGACGGCCAAGAGTTCGGTGGAAGGACGCGTGACGGGCCCGTGGGACGTCTGGTACCCCATGTGGGTTCAGTGACAGGATGACACATTCCGCCGTGAAAGTTTTAGGAGAGCGGTCCCGTATCAGCAGTTCAGTCAGAAGAGCTTATATCGAGGGCGCCACCTGCGGCCACCCGCGACATCCGTTCTGTCTCGAGCATCAGATCAGGAAATCTTCATCTTGATCGAACTTCCCTCACGTCTCATAATTCCGATTCTCACTGTCGGCTGATCTTTTCACCTGAACGCGCTGCGCTCGTATATGCTTCGTGGCAATCGTGGCCCGGCCTACATTCGTCCCGTTGCTCCTTTAATTCGTCAATATTCGTTAAGAAGGTATCAACCATGCGTCTCGGATCTCCTGATAAACTTTACTCTTAATTGACATCGCAACGGTCCACGCTAAGGCACTTCATCGATTGCAGTAGGTGTCTACATACTTACAACTGCGAGTAACGTTGGCCAATTTGCAAACCCGCGTACCAACGTCCATGTAAATTTTCCAACTACGCATAAACAAGAAGGAATTTGTGATTTAGGTAATCGCAAATGCCTTCGGTCTGCCGTTTTGCATAGGCTTGGAAAGTTGCCTCTGCTCAAGTAGGTACACAGAGCGATCATCTTTCGGCGGAAATTAAACAAATAGCGGACGAGACGACAGTTTGCAGAATCCATCTTCGGTTCGTAGGGGACAGATTGGACGTGGCGTAAGATCGATTTGGATTTCCTTCAGATCTTGTCTGGGTCCGGTAAAGTGGCGTAGCTCTCGGCCGAGATTACGGTTTAAAGGCGCTCGCAGGATTGTTGCTCGATGAGCCGTGTGATTCCTCGTCCAAACACTCTCACCGAGTTCTAATGGAATTTTCCGGGATCAGCGGAGTAAATTGGAGTTCAGCCGATTCTAATGTCGGGATAAATATCAGCGGCTGGCTTTCTTCCCCCTGGACACGCGTAAACTTTGCTCTGGCTAATCCTCTTAAACAATTACAAACCAGTCGATCGGTCTGGTACCTATCTTGTCGTGGCGCCACGCTGGGTTTTGACGTGGGATGAGGCACCTGCATTGTCATGCTAAGCCGTGGTCGCCTTGCTGCAGTTCCCTTTTATCTGCAACCAACAACGTCCCATCTTCTTCGTCTCAAAGTGTCCCATCCTTCTCGAGAACTTCTCCAGCGCAGACCACACTTCTTGCCCCCAGCTCTCGACTTCCTCCCCCTCTTATAACCGGCGAAATTTCAGTTTTCAAGCCGACACTGTTCAGCAAGCGAGCAACGCCTTTCTAACTTCATTCGTCGACAGACATGTACGTATAAAGTTGTCGACAAAGTTGGTACGTCTGGCGATTTTAGCTGAGCAGCAAACCTTGGGCGAGAATCAGCTCGAGTCTGACGTAGCCGACGGTTAAGGAGACGTTTCATTTAAAGAACGGGCAAGAATAATTGCAAAGGACCAGCCAAGTGTCACGTTCTAAGCATCGGTCTGCTTGTCATTCAAACATCCAGTCACAACAATCCGGCGGGTGGTTGCCGATGGACAGACAGCTGTCTATTGAGAAGAGAACGCCAGCATTATGCGAGAGGTCCGTCTTCGTAAAGGCGAGATAGCTCGCAACTATTGAGAGATGGTCTCTATTCTGCGAGGAAAACGTGGAAGTGAGGAAGCCGCGTGAAATAATGGGAGGAAAGCCTTGCTGGATGGGCGGAATTTCGACGAGAAGGTGGTAGTCCCTCGAGGAACAGAGACCTCAGGCTTCTTCTCCCGTCAAAACCTGCTCCGCCCGAATTTCCAAGCTTCGCTTTTCCGAAAGCACCCGTTCTTTACTTCATATTTTCCGCCAGAACGTGCTTAACGTTCTTTTATCGTTGCTATTAAAATTCGAATGCCGAATGCAGAGATCTGATTTCTGCAGCCGATGTCGGGTTTGTCTCACCGGCATCCAGATGTTCCTTTATAAAAGGACCTTTGAACCTGTCATCGTGCTTTTCCACGGTACAGAGACCTAAATTCAACAACCATCGGATCGCAGGCGGCGAAATCTCGGGACGAATAGCATCGGCCGATCGATCTTCCACCCTGAATTTTTCCATAATTCCGGCCATTTTCGAAATGGCGCCCTGGCTTTTTGTATGCCGCTCGGACGAAATCGTACCAGGGACATGGGAAACCCCGCACAATGGAGTCATCGATCATTCGGTATGAGAGTTGCTCGATTGCTGCTCTAACTGTGCGGGCTCCCGTCCACCGTGAACCGTAAGCACCAATGCGAACGCAATCGAGTATATTTACGAATACATCGGGGACTTGCTTGCGAATGCACGCGTATCCGTTTTCCCTTCCTCCCCTTTCGGCGGGCTAAATGGAAAATCTAATTAGAAAATGCAGCTGCCCCGCGCTGCCACCGAGCACCGATCGATACATCCAATCTCCAGTTTTCTGAATAGCAAAGCGAGCAAACCTTGCGCGTTATTATGTAATTCGCTGGCTTGCTCCCTGCTGAAGGAGAGGTGAGAAAAAGAGGCGCGGAATCAGCGGCGGGCAACGGAACTGTTCGATCGGCATGGAATGACTCTGCACTGCTCGATATGCCGTTTCATTCAACCTGACTCACGCTTAGCTCGTTCTACGTGTTGATCGTATCATCGTAAATATTGAATAAATGTAATTAGCCATCGGCGGCGGAAGGGTGCGTGCAAACGGTAGCCAATGTTCGACTCGCATGATTTCAATCGGATTATAATTTTCTTTGTTCGTGCGGCGATGTGAACTGCGAACGCTTTCGGATCGTAAATTGCCCTTTTTCCAGATCCGACGATAGTGCCTAAGTAGCTTTTTTCAGCTGAAGCAGGGCTCCGCTCTGAGAATTGCTTTCGCTGCTTTAAATTAGCAGAAGAAGAAAAAAAACACTTGTGTGCTCCTGCGTTGTTTCCTTCTTCGCAAGGTCGAAACCCGGTGCTTTTTAAATTCTATTAAAACCGACGGAGTAACTCTTCCGGCACAACATTTCCTAAGGTTACCGGGTATTTCTATTTATATTCGAAATTTTACGGACAGTGGGATCTGCTTAACATTTCGCCGATCCGACGAAGAGAATCGAACGACTGTGACGGTAACACGTAAATTGCAGAGAGACTCGGTGGTAAGATTGTTGAATTCACCGACGTCGGAGGGTTTAGGTTTCCCATCGAATAAGGGGGTGCGCGGTCGATTTGCCCCATGACGCACGAGTATCATAGCCCGAGCAAGGAGAGCGTGTATCCGCAGTAATAAAGTTAGCGCGGTAATTATGACAGGCTCGTTACCAGCACGTCGCTACGGTATATGAAGTGTTAATGAATGGACGCGTCGAACCAAGGGGTGGCTGGTACCGCCCGCGCCGTGTAATTTTCATTCGCCCGTAAACAAGCTTCGAATATACCTGCGCTGTTGGTCGATTCCGCGATTCTTACTCGATCTATCAACAATATATCTACTCACGTATCCACCTCTTTCATACCCTTTTTAATCCTCGGCAAGCACTCGTTCCTATGCTGATATAATTTTATCCAAATCTATCGATCTTCTCGTTAGCACATCTTTCTCCCTTGACCTCGGATTTAGATACGAGAAACG
Organism: Andrena cerasifolii; assembly: GCF_050908995.1. Taxonomy (NCBI): domain Eukaryota; kingdom Metazoa; phylum Arthropoda; class Insecta; order Hymenoptera; family Andrenidae; genus Andrena; species Andrena cerasifolii. The sequence goes on along the minus strand of NC_135119.1, from coordinate 15,483,380 downwards.
AAATAGTCCCTCTTCTATTCGTTTGAAATTATATACTTACGTATCTCCCTTCAAATTTTCTTGCTCGGCAACACGTTTAGGCATGGAGTGGATCGTACCCGTCGGGAATCGCACGTTTCGCGAATCGAAATATTTGCTGGAAACTCAGGAGATTGAAGTTGTAGAGTGGGTCTATGTAAGAAACTTTTTTTTTTGTTTAGGCACACCTAAGTAGGTATCGTTTAAAATACGGGCGGCGAACCGGTGACCGTTGCGGTGTTCGCGGATGCTTGTAAATGTAAAGAATACAATACCGATTATCAGCCCAGAGGTAAGATAACGGGAAATGCGCAGTGCCCGCGATAAAGGCCGATTTTAATTTAATCTACGCGAGCTAAGCTTTCTTAATTCCACGGGTCGATAGTAGATGCTGAGATCCAGGAGTGTTTGCAGATAACAGATAACGCTATCTCTGTCCTCTCGTAATCTTGGCCGATCTGCTGATTTCGCGTTCCTCTCAGTGGTCGCATAGATTGGAGGGCATGGCTCCGACGTGCACCGTGCCTCCATGCACGTAACGATTAATCTCCATAAAAAACTTGAGAAAAGTAAAAAAATCACGCCAAGTACATGAAATCAAATAAATCACAAAAAATAGAAGATCATAATAATTATAAAATAAAAAAAGATGTGAAATCAAAATGAGCTGCACGTACATAAAGGTAAGGATAAATACAAATAAATATTTTAATACGATTAAACATTTTATTCAAAATACTTGGCGCTGCGAAACAGAAAAAATGTTAATTGTACTCGTATTAATAATTTACAATAACTCCCTTACAATCTAAAATACATAAACATATACATATACATATTAGAAACGCAGTCGGATTTATTCTACATATATTTAATTCTAAGTTTTTTATGGAGATCTCACTTCTTTTTACAATGATAATTTGCATAGAGAATGACTTCAGATAATTTTCAATATTATAAATTATTATTATATTATTAATTGATGACTAGATAATTTTTTCATCCTCTCGGTTTTTTTTTTAAATATATTGTATTGTTATCCAAACTACGCACGCCTGCAAAGCTTCAAGACAATTGGATTGGTGGAATTGGTTTAAATTGGTTTTTATTTAAACCAATCGCGAAGATAGCGATTGACAAACGAAACGTGTGTTAGTTCCGTTTTGGCTGAAGGTGTGCGTGTAACGCGTATACGTATTATGTTGACGAAAAAATTTCTTGGAGAAGACGACGAAAAATCTTAATATTTCCGGCTGATCCACGAGACGATATTATGATATCTCTGTTATGCGCGGACCGATTTTATTGAAATTGGTCTTATTCGAAAGCTTACATGCGGTTTACATCAGAAAAATGCCTTTAAATTAAGAAAATATTGCAGGCGTGATGAGATATTAAGGAAATAAATCTCAGGTTAGGTAGGATTTGCTCGGCGACGAGTAAATGATAGCGGTAGCGACAATCGACATATACAGGGTGTCTTTCCTGTACTTGGCGTCGAGACGCTACCGCGTCTCTAGATATAAAAAATATCGATGACGACTGAGAATGAATCGTGGGCTCTTAGAAATTTTCAAGAGAATACGTATACCTATACATATGAAGGGACTGGGGGAAAACGATGTCCACTTTTCGTGATTTTATTGTTTAGGAGCATACTTTGTTGGTGGCAACTGGGATTATGGAATTTTCGAATCACAAAGGGTTATAACGTTCAAATACCCCCGTAAGATAACGTTAAATATTTAGTAGGTATAGGTACTGGTTTAAAAGCAGGAAATATCCCCACTGTTTGCTTAAGCATAAGCTTCAAGCTTCTGTCCTGAAGAAGTAATTATTTAAGAAGAAAATTAAATTCAGCGAACCTTGTTCCTTTACTGATTGACTAAAGTGTTAAAACTTAATTTTCTCGGTAAAGCTGTTTTGTGGTATTCCCTGTTTCCCCCCTCAGCCTTCATATGTGCTGGGTATATGCAGCAGAGTGGACTGATTGCGGGCTGCTCGAGCTTCGAATAGGCGGAAAGAATCCTGCGCGTCAGGATTCCTGCAGAAGCAGACTTTTCAGGAGCGAAAAGTTTGGAATCGCGGTTCACACGGGAATCGAGACAGAGGAGGTTCCTCTCGAGCTTGTCGAAACGACGAGTCGGGAGGAGGAGGATCGGGTCGACCCGTTTGCGCACGTTGATCGGCGGGGTGGATCGCGAGGAGGGTGTGGGGTATGGGGGTGGGTAAAGTTAGATTTCCGCGTCATTACACAGGCGTGGCGCTGGTCCCCGAGTTAATTGAATGCAGCGTGTGTTGACAGGTAGGTATATTGGCAGGCAGACACGAGAGCCAGAGGAAAGAGAGAGTTCGGAGACGAGACAAGACGAGACGAGTAGAGACGAGAGGAGAAGGGGCTGGCTGACCAAGGTTTGTGTCAGATGCGGTTGCGATATCGGCCCCACGTCCACGGCTCTTCGAAGCCGTGTACCTGTCATTTTCGGTGACCGTGTCATTCAGCCCCTTCTTCTCTTTCACGGATCCCTTTCTTCTAACTAGCCGATATGGGACGCATCCGGCCGACCCGTTACCACCACTAGACCCGCATCCAAGATAACGCTGGGATACCTGAACTCGATCTACTTCGCCTACGTGCCCGCCAATGATCCCAATTCTCGCGGTGCGGCACGAAAATTAAACGAGAAAACAGTGACTCGCGCCCGCGACAACACTTCGGGCCAGATCCTCTGGGACCGCCCGATACCTACCTCTTCCTCTTCTTTTGCACGCCAATGCTTGCTGAGATCCAGAATGGAAATTAAGCTGAAGGGTGTAATAGCGCGAGAACCGTCTGAACCGCGCTAGGCCTCTCTAATACCTACCTATCTAGAATCTAAGTAGATGTAGGAACTTGAGCTGCGATAGAGCCACTCGTCCTGTTTAGAGGAAAAGTTAAGTAAGAAGATCAGGTTCTTTGTAGGCTTGACGTGGATGCGCGGTACGCGAGCATCGGTGGCTTCTGTCACCGAAAACTCGAGCCAGTGTTCTTGTCGAGATCTTCCAATCAAGTTTAATCTTTCTCGCTGACGTTGCTGAAATTTCTGCGGCATAAAAATAAAGTCCGAAGCTCAAGCGCGATTATCGATGACTCTTTGTACGCGAGACAGAAAAGATAAGTATCGTAGAATTTCGATAAATTTAAATACCGTCTGCTATTAAAGCTACAGCTACAATGTTGTTGGTGATATTAAAGAAATTTCGATTCAGCCGTTTGATATCGTTCTGCAATCTACGATATCGAACGGGGCTCGTTGTTTTCTCGTTACGAAAAGCTATATTTACACGTTTGTCACGTTTGGAAAAATGTTGCAGTGATAAAGAGAAGGGGGAGGGAGATTGAGAGAGCGGAGAGGTTTAGAGTACGGAAAGACGGTTTGATCAACGAACTGACCTCGGTCTCGTTCCCAGATGCTTATCCAGCTTGTTAATTAATCCCACTTGAAGATGCACGAGAAAGTGGGCATGCCACCGAGGAGATAATGATCCGGTTTTGAACATCTAAGTTCGTGATGTTCGAGAGTCATCGTCGCAATCGCGCGGCGGCCGCTTTGTGGCGTGCCTGGCGTTCTTCGGACCCTATCGATGTTCAAGTCCAGTGAGTCACTTTGCCTTAATAGTGATCAAGAAAATTACAGATTACTTACATCCATGCATCCGTTGATCTAAGAGGCGCTTCTTGTTTAGGCACGTGGAGCTTTTAAAAATCATGCCGATTAGGTAGTTAGGAACCCACCTGTCATGCCTGCCCGAGGTCGTTTAAAAATGAAATTTAAAGCGTTTCATTTTCGTTTGCTTTAGCGTTCGACGGTAAAAAGTTGCCTCTCCCTCGGCCGAAGAGGCTCGCTCTCTCGTGTTTGAAATATGGATTCTTAATGCTGTAGTCTTGTCGGAAATTCTTCAGTTCTGTGGGCATGTCGAGCCAGGTACACGGGAACTCTCGAGGGAGATCGAAACGGAGGTACCTACATGATCCCACACTTTGTGCGACCTCTTGTCACGTCCCCAAGGATTCGTATTCCTAGTCACGCGTTTAATCCCTTGAAACATGCAACCGCCTCGCAGTCCTTTCAAGCCGACCACCGAAGCTCACTGGGGACGTGTGCTAACAAAATCTTTTCGTGAAAAGCTACAGTACGTTACTAAAACCGGCACAGCAGCCTTTTGCCACTAGTAATTACTGATTATAAAGGTAGGTGATTCAAGATTCGAACGCGTCCTATCAGTGCCACCAACGAAGGCATTGCTGGAGAACGATCGCAGACATCAGCGACCAGTATGTTGCAGAGTTTCTGGTTCATGCAGGATGAAAGTGCGAGTTCAAAGTCCGCAGCTGGTGCTAGGAAGTCCTCTGGGCAGAGTATCGGTGTCGCGGCGCGGCGGTTGCATCGAATACTTTGTGCATCGGGACACGTCGAGCGAGCGGAGGTGAACAGGTTGTCAATGGGAATTTTTGGACGATCCTACGTGGACGTCTGGTCCTGTAGGCCTCGGAATCAGGAGTGTATCCTTGGGGACAGATACGTCACCGCGAACAACGCGAGCGACCGGGCGAATGCCTGTGTCGCCGTCTTCGTCGCCGTCGCGTCTGCCGTCGTTCCCGCACCGGTGCCCTTCTCTTCTTCTCCTCTCCACCAGCCTCGTCGTTTCTTTTCCTTTGCCCAATTAGTATCTATCCGTTTCCTCGCGTATCTACCTATCGCGGTCTCCAACGCTCCTCTTGCCCTTGCTTCTCCTTTTCTTCCTCCTCCTCGGAATCACCGTGCTCTCCTCCCTTAATTATTTTCATACGTCATCGATGATCCAGGTTCCCAAGTTCTCCTAGGCCTAGCCACCTATTGGAACCTGTAGCTACAAACTATGCGGCTTCAAGGTCGTGGGAATGAAGAATCCACGCGCCTGTCCCTTAAGCCCATGGTTGCTCTCCGCTGGCCAGTTCAGTTATCGATCAGATTTTTGGCTACTCGCCCGAGTTGCTGCGAATCACCGGCCAAACGTAATAACGTTTCCTCCCCGTCTTCCTGTTTGTCCGTGCATTTCTTCTGCGGCTCGCGCTGGGTATCACCACACTCGCATATTTCGCAGCCGCGGGGTGGGTCGCGGCAGGGCGGGACAGGAGGAAGAGTGGTGCTCGATCCATCAAAACTGTGTGTCAGTAGCCATTAGCACGCTCCCAGCGGCGCAGCATCGAGTACCGCCGCCCATACTCACCCTGGATCCACTGAATGCTCCCGGGCTTACCGGCATCCGTCGCGCACTTTCCACCTACTTGCGAGCAGGAAAATTTGTTTCTCCGCGGGAGAGAGAGAGAGACGGCCTGGCCAATTCCTCTCGCTGCTCTGTTCCGTTCCACCACTGTTCCCCGCCGTCGCGTTACATTGGTTAGCAAATGTTGCAGGCAATCCGGGACCATCGCTTGGCTTTTCGACGAATCTCGGAAAGCTTGATGCATTTATCAGGAAGAAGAATCTACTCTATACCTACTGTGCGATGCTGGGGCCCACGGTTCTTTCTAACGAAGCTATCGGAATTTGGTTAGATAGCAATAGAGGATCCATTGGGTGGAGCGAAAGGTAACGGTGAAATGGAATAATATCGGCGAATCAACTGTCCGTGGCGGTTTGTTCCGTATTTTCAGCAACAAGAGCAATAACAGCGATAGCCATTTCGACGGCGGTGGCGGCAGCAGCAGCAACGGCAGCTTTAGCGGACGGTCGGCGATCATCCATCACCAAGGTGTCAGCCTCCCTCCTCGGCCAGAAACAACTAGCTATGACATTCTTCGCGCTGCCACCGCTTCCTTTTGCCTTTACCATCCTGTATGTCCGTCTATCCGCTCGTTTTTTTTTTCGTTCGATACCCACCCTCCGAGCCGTTCCTTATTCTGGTAAAAACTGCAAGAGGGCCAACTTGAAGGGCACTCCGCACTGCTTTTTACGGGGCTTCCAGAGATTAATTGAAAGAAACATCGACGACTCCACTGTACTTAGGTATTCTACTGTGATTGGGGATTTGTCAATCGAAGACTTCGCTTGGTGTTTTAAGGCGAGTCCCAGAAAGACTGTAAAAAACTACCCCCGAGCTAGCAGGTGCTTGTATTATTTTCTAGAATTTCTCTGTTGGAAACTTTACGTTCCCGCCTGCTTTTGGTACCGTGTCGTTATCAAGGCATGAATGGTGATGCGAGCATGAAAATATGCGGAAGTTCGCGAGTCGCTGGCACCCTTGCCGCGTTTCCTGTCTGGAGGGTAAGAACGGTAATGTTTTAATTAAGACAAACGCGGTCGTTAGTAAATATGGTAACGACTGCTGTCCGACAATGAGAATCAATCATGCCACTTATGCGTGTCGGCTGATTGTCAGGCGATAAAACGTACGACTAGAAACAACACGTTGCGCTTGCAAACGAATATGTATGTACTCCAATTCGTTACGTGCCGCCAGAATTTTGTACCGCCATCCGCCATTGCTGTTCCACTATATTATCACGGTGTAGATTTCTGTTTGCGTTACGACTCGAATGCACAGTTTTCCTCTATCTAATCGTTCGCACGTAGTAGCGCGTTTGTTGCGCTTCAATGGAGAATAAAGCAGGAAACTTGATCATTCGTTTTAAATTAAACTCTTCGGATTCACGAATTCCAAGTGGAACTTACAGGTTCGTGTTACTTCTTCGCTCGAGACGTGTAATCTAGTTTGAACCGCAAAATAGAGTTGGAATTTTGAAAAGTATTCTTAGAGCTGGTGGGGCAAGTTAGGGGTGGCATAGAAGTCCAAGGATTTAGGTGTAAGTTGGAAAAGGGGCTGTTGACAACGAACGGCAGTTGTGAAGTTTTTCGGGGAACGTAGGCACGCACGGCTAGGGTAACGTACAATTCTATTTGTTGGATGATTGTACCGCTGCGAAATCAAGTCTGACGAAGATCGATCGGACAGCATTTCGGGCGTCAACATACAGAATCGTCGGTTCCCCTGTTCAACCCCACTAAGCTCCGGTCTGGCGTCACTCTCTTGCAGATGCTGCCAATCCCGACTAAAGTTTCTATTAAGAAGTTCCATTTAATGAAAACGCTTCAGGGATCCTGTTAGTACCGTGGCTGCGATGAAAACCAGACTATGGTATCTTTACTTTCGAGTTTCAGACTGAAAAGGTGCTGGAGCGTAAGAGGTGGCACAATAGGCGGTAATTAGTCTAGGATTCGATAGCTGCACTTGTTTTTCAGTAGGTACTCTTAATACGAGTAGGTTGGAGGCAAAATACTTTTTATAGAATGCACCTTAGGTGCGCAAAGATTTCGTTGTACAAGGGATGTAGCGGTGAAACATTAAATTAATAGCACTGCAAGTCTTATTAGGTAGTCTTTCAGCATTTAAAAATAATGTATAGAACTTCAAGTAATTATTCAGAAAGCTACAACTGAACTATAATTATGAGGATGTTGATATTCAGTTGCTCATTAATTATGTTTACGGATGAAAAGTCCAATATTGCATGTTTTAAACAGACCCTGGCAACTGAAATATTTAAAAAATATAAACTTCTTGGGCTAAAACAGAATGCATGCACTACACAGCGGTGTGATATTGCCCGCCATCTATCACAAAGTGACCTAAAGTGGCGCCCTCTTTTAAAAAATTTCCTACTAATTGTAAGAACTATTACTAAGGTCTTGTCCTTGCCTTATCCAGCAGCTTTGCTAGGCTATACCTCTGTTTTACGCAAAGTTGGAAAAAAGTTATGAAGAAAAATTTTGCACTGTGTAACGAACTCTAGCACTGTATGCCACAATCTCTTTTTGATTGTTTCGATTCATCGAGTTTTCCTGCGCATGGAAGGTATAAGATCGCTGAAAACACAATACTTTACCTTCACGAGATATTTCATTTTATATGAGAAAGTTAGTGAGAGAGTTTTCCAAGGAGGTGCCACTTTTGATCATATTCGGTAGATGGCGGGTAGTATCACATCTCTGTGGAGTGTGCTTTCGTTTTACCACAGACCAGGTATACTTCGTCCACAGACGAGGTATAGAATAGACCCATCACCTTATGGGACTTCGTGTCGCCACCCAATCTGTGTTACCGACCCATAATTTCAGGACTGAATTTAGCGACCTCTGTTCATGAACAGCGTCCAACTCAGCAACTACTCTGAAATGTGTTGAAATGCTGAAAGGTGTTGCGTACTTGTATACGTGTGACTTGTTTAGAGAGAGAGTTTGACATAAGAGGGTAGGCTTTTGTTACGGTATGCTTTGGCTCGGTTGGTCAACGACTCACGCGGATTTCTCTCCGAAAATCCATTTCGTGGATCAAGACACTATGGCGTTCAGAAATGGCATTTCTTCAAAGCCCGTGCAAGCTATAAATTGCAAGATGACATTGTTTATTAGCACTTTGCGTACCCTTGCGAACCCTTTCACGTATCGTGCGCCGAAAAAAGTATTAAAAATTCACGCTGTTACTGATATTCCCACAAGTTTCTAATGCACTGTTTAATCATTCCAGTGAAGTAATAATAATTGGATTCCGTTTGCCCCTAATATTAGTTTACCGCCAACACTGAAATTTACAGTAAAATCTAATTTTAAAAGTCTCGCAGAAAGTTGCATGATGCATGAGTGTCTTGTGGTGCATGGATGCAACTGCAAATCGAGTTACTTTTGAAACCCGCATTGTGAAATAAAAGTTTGTCTAGCCCTGAGAAATTCATCGGTTCAGTGAAGCGTGTGCATGGCATAGTGCATATTATCTCGTGATTTCTCAATTCGCGCATCAATTTCATCGATTACTGGCCCATGTGGGAGGCCTTTCAATTTAACAGGATTCCATTCAGATATACCCGTTACTTAGAAGACTTTTTCAGAAACTGAAGGATGTTTAAAAACAGAAAATGATTTTGTAATCGTGTGCAACGCGATTGTAGAGTCAGTGCCTGTGCCTGCCAAAAAGTGTTTCATAGAGTACCGTGCCTCTACGTGTTAGTGATGCGAACGCGAATTCCCATAAGGTGATAGGTCTATCGTTTTAGCCTATACTTCGCCGATGTTAGTAACTAAGGGGGAGAAACAAGTATCTCACTCATATTTCTTCAAATATTCCTGCAACTATTCACTTACACTAAGTTCAACTAAAACGTATTTATACATTATAAATAATACTACGTGATATGTATAAGCATTAACATTAATGTATCGAACGATTAAACATTGAGAATAAAAGAGAATTCAGTCGGCGTAGAAAATCATTTGCAAATCCAAGGCCAAATGTTACAAATTGCTCGATATCTCGAGTTCTATCGATTATAGTTAATAATAATTTATACTGGGCGGTTAGTGTAAATGTTGTTAACATTATTTGTCACAGCAATAGCCACTGGAATGGATATTTTAGCCGAAAATCCATTTTTGCCGAAGAATTCGCTGGATTTCGCAATTGTAACTAACCGTCGACCTTGTTTTGATCGGGGGACATCATTCCTCGAAGTCTACATAAGGAGCTCACAGATCTTCATGTACTCAGTCGTCGTCGGTCCTCCGGGCTTGAAGGACCTCCGGGAACCTTGGAGCTGCCGAGACACCTGGATCCACTGGACTTCCTGGTCAGGGGTTCAACCCTGGTTCTTCCTCCCCCTCCCCCCGGAGCTGCCTAGCCACCTGGACCATTCGGAACTGCTGAACTTGCTGGGGACGTTTATTCGCTTGGTGCTGATGAAATTTTGGGGTTCGGTAAGTCATTTAAAATTTTATTGTTTTGCGAATGTCAAATCTGATTTCTTCGGTCGTTTTCCATCATCTGTCCTATTTCCATGCATACTTTCGAGAATTTTGCGCGAGTCGTTCTATTTTGTGTATTTCTTCGATGGGTTTGCATGATTTATTTTATTTGATGCATTTCTTCGATGGGTTTTTAATGATTTATTTCATTTTCGTGAATTTCTTCGATGGTTTTCTCTGATTCATTTCATCTCGTCGATGTCTTCGATGGTTTTCCCTGATTCATTTCATGTCTTCGATGGGTTTTCCTGATTTATTTCATCTCGTCGATGTCTTCGATGGTTTTCTCTGATTCATTTCATCTCGTCGATGTCTTCGATGGTTTTCCCTGATTCATATCATCTCGTCGATGTCTTCGATGGTTTTCCCTGATTCATTTCATCTCGTCCATGTCTTCGATGGTTTTTTGTGACTTCTGTCACTCTGTCATGCATCTCATCGATGGGTCTACATTCTCTGCTCTTTCCTTCAAGTACTTATCTCTGCGGTGGTTTTGCATGTTCGTGCGTGCTCTGCTGTTGGTCGAAATTATCTCGATCGTCTCCAACTCAATAAGCTTTTCCTTAATTAATAACATATAGTAGTTGATTGTTTCAGCTTTTCAGGTTCACCGTTACTCGGGGAATGGAGTTAATAACACAATATATTTAAAAAGAAACTAGTGAAAAGTGATAGTGAAAAGTGATCGTGCAAAGTGACAGTGAAAGAAGACATCTAAGGAAGCCTAGGCTAATTTATTATAGTATGAAGTATTTAAGGTCCCATGTAAAATTGCCAAGCAGTCACTAAATCATTAACTTTGTTGTTCGTTTATTGGCTCCTCATCTGTGATGAGGAGGTTACCGCTGCTTCCGTTTGCGGAAGCAAGTGACTGAGCACTCTTGAGTTATCTTTCCATTTTTGTGTCGCATTCAACATTTTCGATTCAAAGTGGAATTCCATCGCAGTCCAACTGGCGGTTAGAATTCAAACTAATTATTACTGAAAACTGCTCCAAACGATGTACATAAAAGACTTGACGGGAGTACGTGTCATCATCGACGAAGTATAGGATAACTAGACCTATTACCTTATGGGACTTCGTGCCACCATAGACGAGGTATAAGATAGACCTATCAACCAATGCATTTTTTTGTCACCGATAGGGGGGGTCCGAGGACCCCATTATCATTTTAGTGTCGCATGCAACGTTACCGGCAAAGTCTCGAAACAGATTGTAACGCTACGTGTGGTAGGAATTGGAATTCCACACATGTAAAACTAGATCATTCGAAACACACGATTTATAAATGATTCTTTTAGAGTAATAATTTAAAGATCGTTTTATAAACGTATTTCGTGCAACGACCGAGAAAGAAGGATCACAATAAAACAAAAACACATACCCCTTTTAACCTTGCTGTCCTATTCGGGTTTATTTAACGCAAAACAAATTTATTTAACATAAAAGTTTATATAAACAACAACTTTATTTGTGGAAGACATGCTTTCATGATGTAACGTGGAATACCTCGCAAAGGAATTGTAACTTGGTATATTTCAATAAGATGCTGAAACAGAAAGGAATTTAAAAATTGTCAAAAACCCATCAGTTCGAGTATCTCGCTGAAATATTCCAACTTGCACTTATCCTTCCACTGTACTCGTGTTCTGGGGTCCGGTAGGAACAATCGAATAACATTTCAAGTTCCATATTTTATTCTTACATTCTATCATAGTATTGCAAGTTAAAGAAAATCTTATCCGACTAGAATATTTAACAATCGCAGCCATCAAACGACGAAAAAATCGGTTTTTAATTTTTTTAACTGCGGGGCACCAAATTGAAAAATCTGAAAAAAATTCAGGACAATAGTAACAATCATACGTACTTACAGTAAAAATATAATTATAGTGCCAAGCCTGCTTCGATACACAATCGGCATTTTTCAGCATTTTTTGGCGTTTTTTATTTTTCACAGCTTGGTTTTTCAATTGAAAAATCTGAAAAAAATTCAGGACAATAGTAACTATCATACGTACTTACAGTAAAAATATAATTATAGTGCCAAGCCTGCTTCGACACACAATCGGCATTTTTCAGCATTTTTTGGCGTTTTTTATTTTTCACAGCTTGGTTTTTCAATTTAAAAATCTGAAAAAAATTCAGGACAATAGTAACAATCATACGTACTTACAGTAAAAATATAATTATAGTGCCAAGCCTGCTTCGACACACAATCGGCATTTTTCAGCATTTTTTGGCGTTTTTTATTTTTCACAGCTTGGTTTTTCAATTGAAAAATCTGAAAAAAATTCAGGACAATAGTAACTATCATACGTACTTACAGTAAAAATATAATTATAGTGCCAAGCCTGCTTCGACACACAATCGGCATTTTTCAGCATTTTTTGGCGTTTTTTATTTTTCACAGCTTGGTTTTTCAATTTAAAAATCTGAAAAAAATTCAGGACAATAGTAACAATCATACGTACTTACAGTAAAAATATAATTATAGTGCCAAGCCTGCTTCGACACACAATCGGTATTTTTCAGCATTTTTTGGCGTTTTTTATTTTTCACAGCTTGGTTTTTCAATTTAAAAATCTGAAAAAAATTCAGGACAATAGTAACAATCATACGTACTTACAGTAAAAATATAATTATAGTGCCAAGCCTGCTTCGATACACAATCGGCATTTTTCAGCATTTTTTGCCGTTTTTTAGTTTTCACAGCTTGGTTTTTCAATTGAAAAATCTGAAAAAAATTCGGGACAATAGTAACAATCATACGTACTTACAGTAAAAATATAATTATAGTGCCAAGCCTGCTTCGATGCACAATCGGCATTTTTCAGCATTTTTTGCCGTTTTTTAGTTTTCACGGCTTGGTTTTTCAATTTAAAAATCTGAAACAATTCTCTAATATGTGCCCCGATAACTGAAATGTCTGTGATTTTTTTCAAAATTTTTCATCCCCTAGTATAGGAGAAATTCAACAAAAACCTGATTTCCTATTTTTGCCCTTTACTACCGTCCGGGTAGAGATACGAAGTTGAAAATTGCCACAAAGGTTTCTTTTTTAATAAGCTTTCGAATGATTCATCGTGAGTCGAATTCGGTTCAAGGGCACATTTTACCATCTTAACCGGCTATACCCTTTAGTATACCTCTTTCCACTTCATGTTCTCCTGATATATTGGCGAAAATCTGGCGAAAATTTTTAGAATGCACAAAATTGGGCTTTGTAACAGGAGAACATGCCGTCGAAAGAGATGGCACAAAGTAACGTCTCCGGAGAGCAAATCAAAGAGCGAGAAGTGGCGCAGATGTTTCGAGACAGTGACTGTTCTGAAATTTAGTATACCTCTTTCCACTTCATGTTCTCCTGATATATTGGCGAAAATCTGGCGAAAATTTTCAGAATGCACAAAATTGGGCTTTGTAACAGGAGAACATGCCGTCGAAAGAGATGGCACAAAGTAACGTCTCCGGAGAGCAAATCAAAGAGCGAGTAGTGTATACCCCCTTAATAAGTAAACTTCAAGATTATAATTAATCAATACCCACTTGGAAACGGGTGTTTAGCCCGAAACAATTCGGGCTATCCGGTTCTTCCGGGCGGCCCGAAACGATTCGGACTACCCGGATTTTTTAAGCCGCCCGAAAAAATTCGAGCTACCCGGATTTTACGGGTACCCGGCTGGGCTCGAAAACCAAGTCCCGGGTCGGTCAGACAATGAATTTCAAGCGGCCCGAATATTCGAGCACTCAACTACCCTAGTTTTTTTTATAATTGACCAGTTGTCGGTAAAATAGTAACCTTCTTGCAGTGATCGATTCATATACTTCCCCTTGATAAAGTAGAGAACCCTTATCGTTAATCATCAAGTACGATTTCTCCAGGTTTGACCTGCTATCGGTAACGCATAAAGAATAGTTTTAAAATTGAAATCCCTTGGTTCCGTCGAAGCTAAACCGTAGTTGATAATGGTTATCGTAGATGGGGTTGAAGAAGGTCATTCTTGCATTCCACGTCTAAATGGAACAGCTGTTGCCTGGAGCTTGGGGGTGGCATCTACTGTCAGATGCTCCGCCTATAAATCAAGCGAGCTCATGGGGGAGACAGGCCGACGCCATGTTAACATACATAAACAAACCTTGGGCGCCCTAACTGATAAACGAGGAAAGCTACGCGCAACAAGCTATTGCGTTCGTTACTAAAAAATTACGAAGCTACTTGTTAATGTTACGTGATCGAACGAGCAGATAGCACGTTTGAAGAGAAAAGAACGGAATAGAAATAAATTCTTAAACGAAGAGAGGTATTTGGAATTAATCTCCGGTGCGAGACGTTTAAACTAGAGCACGTATAGGAGAAAGGAGGAAAAAGTACAAGATACAAATTGCATACACGCTTCGAGCCCCGCGAAGAAAAATTGAAGAGGCAAGCAGGGATAATTAATAAATGCCAATCAGCTGCGTGGAATCGAAGGTGTCGGTGGAGAGGTACGAGCTAAAATGATTTTATGCTTGTCTTATGAACAATATAATGTTACCCGACCGATGGACAAAGATCATAGGACGGCTAATGGTCGAAGACCCGTTCGTCTCGAAGAGCCCGAGACTAATCAGCGCGAGCATTAATCTTCCCCGTGGATCCTCGACCCAATTTTCGTAAGGTCAAGTCGCAATGGAGACGTTGATTGGATTCCACGTCAGGCCAGAAGTAAACACCTTCCTTGTCGCTTCGTAGGGTGCCCTACTCTTTCTTCTTTTGCCGGATTAATCATATATTTTGGTTGCAATTACAGCGTCTGCATACACGCTCAACAACACGGCAACTTCGATATTGCCGTGCAGGTGCAAGCTCAAGCCCCTTCAATTTCTCACTGGAATCATTGAGTTTGCCAAGCGAATTAAAAACACTCGCGTTTAATTAAAACCCGTGTTTCAATTCGAGACATTGGTAGGAAGAAGCTCTCTTTCAAGAGAGGGCAAATACGATGCTGTAAAATATAAAACGATGAATCACAATGCTGGTGAGGTGTTTCGTCCCATTCTGTCCGGTTCAGACTTGCCTCCTTCCGAAATAAACACAAGGCACCGACATCCAGCACAGACTCAAGCCAGTCTAGCCGATACCCAGCTCGGTGTAATTCGAACTTGATGCGAATCTAATCGAAATCTAGCCCAGACGTAACTTAATTTAATTCTAACCGGGCCAACCTCGGGCTTAATCAAAGCCCGATCCCTTACTTATGATGCTTGCCTTGCTTAAGTTCATCGAAACCTACTCGCGTGGAATTGTATCGATATTTCGTGGGAATGCTGTGCGCTTTGCGTTACCTGCTTGTAGGCACACGATGCAAACAGATTATGTCGTGGCACAGCTGACTCTCCGCACTTAGGTTGGTGAAGATTTGTGAGAAAAAAAATTGACCTAGTCTTTCTCTGATACAGGCTGATTTTTTTTTTAATTCCAACACATTTCACTGACTAAAAAGATAAAAAGTGCCAAAGGAACTAAGTCGCAAACAATGGTGGAAAAGAGTGGTCCCTTTCACACTCGTTAATCTCTCAGTGAGTAGAGCACATTACAGTAAAAGAATTGGATGTCGAATTTCTAAATCAAAGTCAACTCTGTGGTTAATTTTTTAAAGAGAACTTTAGGATCACCCGCGATAAATAATATTTTCCCAGCCTGTACATACCATAGTCACTCGCAGAGTAAATCGTCCCTGATACACGGACGCTATTGTGGCCTGGGAAGTTTTTCGCGACGCTAAAATCAACGGACCAGCGGCATTCTTAATACGGTTCGGTCGGGAAATATTGCAGGGTAATTGTAAACCGCAGCCTCCCGTTGCCGTGGACCGTTTATCATCGTCCGTGTATTGGTGGTGAGCGAGGTTCGGGGGTTCACCGTGCTAAGAGTTAAAACCTCAGCATGACTGGTGGCCTCGGTAGCCGATAGACGTGTCATTTACGCGTCTACGAATCAATAGCCGCTTCACTTTACACCCACCTTACATCATTAGTCATTTTATAGGGCCATTATACACTGCACCCTCTTTAAATGCACCAGCAATGCTCCGCGCGCGCTCTTACGCTCTACCCTAAGTGGGTTACTAGAAGTCCCAGAGCTACTAGAAGGAGCGTTAAACTTTCAGTGCACGATCGGGAGAAGTCCTTGGCAAATGAATCGCAATCTGTCCGGTTTCTACCGAGAACCGATGATTGGTGAAAACCAGATGCGGAACAATTAATAAAGTGTATCGGGGAGTGTCCAGCGTCGGAGATGCGGCCCGACTAATATTCGAATTCTGCCGTGACACGGGCCAACTAATCATTCTAACGATCCCGTGTGTGCACGTACACGCGGCTCGGGCGGTGTGCGTCCGCCGCGCCGTGGATATAAGTATCTAAATACATACACGACAGCGGATGCCAGTCGACGAAGAAACCTCCAATGGTTTTGCACGCTGACCACTCGATTTTCGGATCTTCCACCCTCTGGCGATCCCAGTCCGACCGCTCTCGTCCTCTACCCCATAAAGATTTATGGAACGTGTCAAATCGAACGGGTAACCCTTGAGTTCTTCGTTAAGTCCCCGAGAGTCCTTATTCAAATGTCTGTCGCGCGGAGCTTTTGCAAGCTCTCGCAAGCCTTTTAATGGAGCGTATCACTCGCTTGCCACTGGCGCCTGGGAATCCGCTGACAACAAGTCCCGCCAACGACCGGTAGAGCGTCAGTGGATGAGAAATGGCAACACTTGGTCGATCGCAATTTGGTTGGCGCGCGCCCTCGCGCTGAAAGTTGGAAGTTGGGACACGAATACGGTAGCGCGTGTCGCGTAAGATTCTATTTGCAGTAACCGAAGAAACGGAGGGAACGGAACGCAAGCCGGTCGCAAGGTGTCCCCCAGCGAAAACTTACCAGCGCGTACTCACACATACGTGCGCGTAGGTCTGGGTAGGTACTCGACACTCGTATATAGAACGCAGAGGCGTGTAGAGCGTGGAGGCTGCTGCCGCGGCCGCTTCCTTCATCTATCATGCGAACCATGACAAACCGGGGCTCAAAAGCAGCCGCCGACTTCTTACCTTCTACGCTTAGTCTCTCAGGTGAGCCTCTACCTGTTCGCTACGTGGGATCCTCTCCTCTCGCCTGCTCCCTCCACATTTATTAACGTTTAAGCGTTAACGACATTTCTCTAGCGTTCACGGGACATCCAACAAACCGGAACCGTCCTTCCTACTTTTCTCCCCCTCGCTCATTCTCTGTCTCTCTCGCCAGGCCCTCGAATTCACCATTTTGCCTATAGGTGCGCTTCTATCGCGGGACAAGTAGGCACTAAAATCCCTCGCTTCCCTTCGTTTCCACTGGAGAACAGTTTACAGTTTACAGTCCGCGCGCTTCGTAGTTCTCCAGGATCAAAGACTCCAGAATCGCGGCGAGTTAACGATTTCTCTTACCCGACTTAGCGCCGGAGCGATGAATTCTCCAGCTACAGAATTCGCCACGAACTTTTTGCAGGAACCGCGTTATGTCTTTTGCAGTGTAACTTTCTACATTACATGAAATCCCGGGCGTTTCATCACCGTGCCGCTGCACCGCGAGATTTCACCTCTAAAATGAGTTTCTCGTTATTTGCGTTTTTGCGCGGGCCGCGATTACGCGACGCTAAACGTCGAACCGCCGCGTTTTCTCCCTCATTCTCCTGCGCCTCGCTTTCCCTCCATCTTCTCGTGTCGGACACGTATTCCAAAATCGCTCGAGAGTGGACCAAAGAGAACGCGGAAATGTACGTCCTCGATGAGGCACGGTCCATCTTTGTGCCGCAGGCTCTCTAATTCTTATAAGGACGACTCGAGACTCGCAGGTAAACGATCAGTTTATTCTATGTGTATCAGTTTCGAGAGAATCGTTTCGCTGCGCTAAATTGTCTCGTAAGAAGTTTCCGCCGCGAAGTGAACAGCGTCCACGAAGAAATCTTTCAGCCAGTCTTTCGCTTGGAAGCAGAGGGAGGAACAAAAAAAAAAGACTGATCGAAGACACTCGGGATCTTCGCTGCCACTCCGATCAAGCTGAAAGTCACGGGAATTCAGGAGTTTCCTGCTGGTCGGATATCGGTCGGAAAGCAAAGTGGCGTGAATGAGTCGTCCCTTGACGATCGTAAGATTTATGGTCGCGACGGTCGGGCGGGGAGGCCAAACATTGCACGACTCGGGGGCTAGTAACCCTTGACTCCTCGTGGTCCACCCCGTTGCCGTTGGCGAACCCGTGGCGGTCCTGACAGTGGTGGCACGATTCGCGATAAAATCACCACTGTCTCATAAAATACCGGCAGTATTCTTTTCACCGTTGACTTTCACCTCCAGAAACAGGAATTCCAACTTCTTTCTAACGCGCTGGTACCTACCTGTCGTCGAAAGCCTTGTAAAGCAGCGGGATAAGTGGCTGTAACTGAATGCGTAGGGATGAGGAGATCGAATGAGTCGCAGTACGAAAAGCAGCGATCTGAGAAAAGAAGCGTGGAAAGCGCGATTGGCCGGTTTTCTGTTTTTTTTTTTTCGGTGGCCGGTCTGGCCGGAAGGTCGGCGCTTCCATGGTGGAAAAAGTTAATAGCGTGGAGAAATTAGCCGATGCCGTAGGGGTGCAGGGGCTTGGGGATGGTTGATCGGGGGTTGCGTTTCGGCGGGGTGTTCTGCACAGATGCAGCGATAGCAACAGTTCGGTGTCGGCTCGTTCAGACGGGAGGCCACATATGAGCTCGGAGCCACGGCATCGGCATCGGCATCGGCATCGTATGGGCTTGACTCACACGCATCACGCGCAGTCATCCATCATTGTCAGTCTCTTCACCGACACAGCCGTTCGTCCGGTCTACGGACCCGCGCATACGGGACTCTCTCGATTCTTCCCCCAACCTCCGCAACGCTATCTCCCTCCCTCTCTCTCTCTCTCTCTCTCTCTCCCTCTCTATGTGCTTCTCTCAGTTTTGATTTCCCGCGAAACCGAAGGCACAGCTATAAGTTTACACAGCTATCGATATCATCGCTCGATAGCGCAGCCCTTGGACAGAGTCGAGGTTAATAGAGTTGAGTTCAGCTCGCGACATCAAGCTCCATCGTGGAATTGCATACTGGGCGAAGCTTCGAAGGTTACGATCCCAGCGGGTGCAGGAGGATTCCTCGAGGAGACGCGAGCTAAAATTTCGATGTAGACGTTTCTTTAGCGAGGCACACTGCTGCCAGAAGGGGGGAAGGAGTTTGAGGATGGGAGGGATTCACGGGCACTGAACTCGATTCGATAGCTGTCGATGTAGAATGTAGGCCATTGCTACCTCTGCTTACAGATGAAAAAATGAGACGGTCGGGAGAAAGAAGTACTTAAACAGATTCATGAATCGTTATATCCTTTTTATTTTACTAATTAATAAGTTGTTTGCAATTTGCGAGGGCGAATCAATTTTAATAGGGTGATAAATGCGGCGCATCGCGTCGGTAAAATATGGATGCAGCGCGGTGCGGCGCGGCGCGAGGGGGCCGCGCTAAAAATAATATTTCAGTTCGATTGCTCTGATATTTCGAGTCATCCATCATCGTCGCTTCCTTTGCTGACACGGGGCTCGCAGGAAACGCCGGTCCAAATACATACATTTCAGTCTCCTCTTTCCGAGTGCGGCTACGATTTTCCATAGAAAATTCAGACATTTTCCCGAACGTTGTATAAGAACGTTTCGATTGCCGCGTCAGCTGTGCGCTATCGACCAAAACCACCGCATTGGATCACGGTGAGAACGTAAAAGAAAAACCGGCAAAACCGTAATTTTCGTTTCCGCCGGGACATTGGTGCAATGAATTGGTGCAAGGTTCGTCGAAAGCTTCGGCGGGATGGAATCACGCGTAAATTTATGAATGTATCGAACGGTGCCAGGTACTGGCGGTCGAAGCGTGAAAGAAATTCAGCGGAAGCGAAACAACGAAGGAAAGAGAAGAAGAAGGGAAACAGGGATCGTTAATAACTTTATAATGATATTTTTTATTATCTTCCATTTCCATTTCCATTTATTATCGGTTTCGTTGATTAATCGGAGGAACGAAAGTGCGAGCGGCCAAAGAAAGGAGAAACAACCCACTTGTAAATTTGGTAGGACCTGTATTTAGTGTCGGTGAACGAATGTACATGTGCGATGATCGCTTTTCTTCTTCTTCTTTTTCTTTTCTTCGATCCAGCGTTCGAGGATCGCGTCCTCGTCGCGCAGCAATTATACATACATTCGGAATCGAATAAACGATGCGTGTATGTACGCGTTGTGTTTGTGTGTGTGTGTGTGTGTACGTTTACCGTAAGCGCGCTATGTACAAAGAAATTTTCGCGTCAACAACCACGGCTCTTAATGCTTTATACAAACCAGACGACGGCGTCTTAAATATCCCCGCTGATCAGCTGAAAATCAAAGTTATACGTCGCTAGCTACGCTTATCTCGTACGTACTTGAACTATCGCCGGTGACGATGATCTTTATTTGGTTCGCTTAAAGTAGAGCCTAGTAGAAATTACGATCAGCGCGCGCGGTCTGTGAAAACAAAAGCATCCAATTCCGTTCACAATTGTCAAACGAACCTGTCCACGCATCCGCCTCGTTAACCCTAATTGTAAGAGAAACGGAAATGTGTCCCGTGTACGGTAAAAACTAACGATTCCCGAATATGTCAACCGAAAATGCGAATCGATGCTCCTTCGGCGTTTAAGTGACTGTTTAAGTGACTCGCCTCGCCTCGGTTCGACGTCCGAGCAGGTCCGAACGACGCCGACGCGACGCGACGCCGAATTAATCGCGGAACGGCAGGAAGCAAACCAAACCTCCAGCAAGGTTCCGTCACTTTTTCACGAAACGTCCTCGCTGCGACGGTTACGCCCATACGAGCGCACTTCTCCTCGCCCCTGGTCGAGTCAGGGACAAGCGACGATCGGTTTCTTACAGTAGGCAGTATACACGATTATTCTCTGTGTTCAATTAAAACTAACGCATTGCACCTATGTTCGCCCCTCTAAAACTGTTGTGTACACGGTGTTTTCTAACAGCGACCACGTCGTTTCTCGCGGTAACCCTCCTCTCGTTAAATTAATCTTCTCCCCCCCCCCCCCTACTAGCTATATGTACACGAGTAGTCTCACTATCAATTATTGCTCGTGGATCTACAGCCACCCACGTCGTTCACAAATTCTTCCCGATATGGACCTGTCCAGCTCCTTTGCGACGCAACGCGAACATCAAACACGAGCCTGTGTTATCTGCAGTCGGTTCGATCATTGTACTTCTACGCGTCAGAGATTGTTTAGTTTAGAAAGATTGCACTTGCACCCCGTGTTTTCAGTAGCACGAGAATCGAATCGCGTTTCAACGACTCACCACCATTCCCTCGTTTCCCGTCTAGATTATTTATATACACGCAGTCTACTTACGGCGGCGCGAATCACACCACGAGTCACACTGTCCTGTTGGATCGGTCCAAACCCTAACCTCACTTTCCGGCTCGCTTCGCGTGCTTCCATGGTAGATCATCGTCGGTCACTGACGGCGTCGAGGTAATCATTGTTTACGGACGGAGGTGATTACGTCGGGACGAAGATCGTCGCGTAGCGTCGGCGAAACCATTTCGCTTCGTTCAACTTGTATTTAACACACTGACGCGAAGGTAACGGAATTTTTATCATCTGGCTCGTTCCTTGCAGGATTCTACGCTCGGGGACGTTTAACGATTTGCACGTTTCAAGTTTCGAAGCGACATGGCGAGTAGATGTAGGGTTCCGTATTCAGACTGCGTGGCCGAAGATGCAAGGCTTTCAGCCTGCAGACTCTGTCGCGCACAGGAAAGCACTTCGCATGCCGAACAGTTCGCGTTCCGAACGCGAACCACTGTCTTTGAACATGGAACGCATCTCACGTCAGGATACTGTACATCGGTTGGCCCGAACATCGAACAGACACACAGCACCGTTTTCGGGTTCGAATCACTTTTGTCAATCAGGGAAGCGGCCTATTAGACGACACCGTTTCACTCGCGTTCAGTCACAAGGATCAACCGTTGTCGTTGAGGAGCAGATTCGTTCGGAGGGATAGTTTTGGAAAAGTACCCGCCCATTCTCGTGTCGCTCGCGATTGATTAGGGAGCAATTTCCGCGCTGGCTTCGCGCAGTTCCATCACCGTGAACGCAGACGAAGCTGGACGGAAATTGACAGCGACTGATTGGTTTGGTAGCCAGTTGCTTCGATTCCGATCATCGTCCAAACAGAAGCTCGTCCGACGTCGGAACTCGCCGAGCACACGTGCACAATCCACTGGGATCACGATCAACTATGTAGCTCACATCACAATATACGCGCGGTGGGTGGGCCGCGGCAGCGATCAGTAGAGCGCGTTCAGCAGATACTGCTCTTCGCTCCAGTCCAGCTGAGAAGGATTCTCGGCCTCGTGAACTCAGCTGAGTTGATAGTACTCCGGCGCGAAGTCGTTGGCCAAGTTGGTGAGGAAGTTGAAGTCCGATGAGCTGTTGCTGTTGTCGGCGGAGGGCGGCGGGGCCGATCCGTGGACAGGGTCGCCGTAGAAGTTGCCGTAGTTGCCGTACGATTCCCCGTTGCCCTCGGCCTGGGCTGCGCTACCAGGCGGCGTGATAACTGCCGCGGTAGCGGCCGCGATCGCTGTCGCCGTGGTGGTCATGCCTGGCGCGGGGAACGGATCAGGCGAGGCGACGTAGCTGTTTGGAATGTTGGACGCCTCTCCGCCCTGGTGGACGTGCAGCTGGCTGGGCTGCTCGTAGTAGGCGTTCGGGTGACACTTGTTCCCTGTTCTGTAGTCAGCCGAACTCGGGTGCATCGGCGGCTGGTGAGCCACGTAACCTTCCGCGGTGTGCTGCTGCTGGTGTTGCTGTTGCTGCTGGATATCGTTGTAGTAGTGCTGTCCAGTTTGCACGGGGACGGCCGCGGCTGCGTGTCCGTGGGAGGCCATGCTCTCGCTAGTCGCATGGTAGCCCCCGCTGCCAGGGTAGCCGTAGTTGCCGGGTGCCATGTAGCTATCCGCAGCCTGGTCGTGTTGACCGGAGTAGCCTTGGCCAGCGCCGTAGGCGTTGCCGCCTTGCATGCTTCGGTGGTACGAAGCGTGATAAGGTGGCCCCGTTTGAGGATAGCCGTTGTACTCGCCGCTGGTCTGGCCGTACTGATTCTGCTGCTGATGGAACTGCATGCTCGTATTGTACAAGCTTCTGGACGTGTTGCTCGTCGTTCCTCGAACGTGGTGCCCGACTCTAGAGCCCAGCACCTGATTCTGATTCTGTCTGGCGTACAGCGGGTGCACTTCGCCTGGATAGGAAATTCTTGGCTGCTGGTAGGTGTCCCGGGAACAGTAGTTGTTCTGCGATTGCGTTTGTTGGGTGGCTGTGGGAACGGTTTGCCTGTTGGGCAGGCCGTTCCTGTAGTCGACGGTGGAGGTCGACTGGTAGACGCTTTGCTGCTGAAAGTGAGGTTGCTGGTTAGCGGTGATGTTCCTTCCTGCGTGGGGCGACATGGTGCCCGCGTTAGTCGACCCATGCATCATCGGAGGAGCGACGGAGCTGGTCGAGGACGGGGAGCTTCTCGGTCTCTGCATATAGACCGCGTGCGTCGCCTGAATTCCCAGGGGACTGCCTTGCTGCAGTTGCACGGAAACCGGAGTGCCGGGCGTGGAAGAGGGTGTCAAGCTTCTCGTCGAGTTCTGCCCGGGTAGAACCGGCGTGCTGACCGTCGAGTCCGGCATCGCCAGCAGAACACCGTTGCTGTTCACCGAGCAGAGCTCCTTCGTGTTGGCCGACGGTGACTTCTTGCTCACGGAGATCTGCTGTTTGCCGGGATTAGGACTCTTATGGCCGCTTTCCACCTTCACTCGGACGTCGCTGGACAGCTTCTTGGTGGCCACGCTGGGGGACGTAACCTCGCTACCGTCCTGGGATCTCGAGTCGTCGTCTGCTATCATCTTCTCGAACGAGCTGGACACGCTGTTGGTGCTCCCGACGCTGCTTGCCCCATTGCTGTTCGCGTTGAAACCCGGATTGCTGTTGCTGTTGTTGTTCGTAGCGCTGGGCGTGTTATTGTTGTTGCTGCTTCGGCGACCGGACGAGCCGAGCTCCGTCACGTCTCCAGAAAGCGTGCTGCCTACGTCGCTCACCCCGGAGATATCACAGTTGTGGCAGCTTTTCTTCTCGTCCCCGTCGATGGCGAGCATCTTCTCGCCCTTCGACTTCTCCATCCCATCTGACGTCGAGCCGTCCTTCTCGTCGCCATCTTCTTTGCTGAGCGTCTGCCGCTTGTGCTTCATCCGCCGGTTTTGGAACCACACTTTCACCTGGAACGATCGGACGGTTTTCGTTCGTGGTGGATGCGAATAGGATAAGTTCAGCAAGAGGAGTATCGTGCTCATTTCTCATTGTTCTCACCTGCCTTTCCGTGAGGTCCAGGGACGCGGCGATCTCTATTCTTCGCGGTCGGCAGAGGTACTTGTTGAAGTGGAACTCCTTCTCCAGCTCGAGGAGCTGCGTGTTCGTGTAGGCCGTCCGCAACCTCCGAGGCAGGCCATTTTCTGAAACATAACGGAATTACACTTCGCTTCTGTTGGATGTAAACGGGTTGTTCTGGGTGTTCTCGAGCCCCACATCTTCGATTTTGATTAAAATTTATCGACGCGAGATAGGTATAAAGCACTGATAACTGAAAACCCGACGTTATCGAGCCTCAGCGTTCGCGCGCGAACGCTTTTCACCGAGCAAAGACATCGTCGACTTCGGTTTTTGCACGATTACGTCGCTCAAATAGTCGTTTAATTAATGATCGTGTGGGCGATTCGGGAAGAGGGTCCGGACTCTGGAGGAAGGCTGTATCTCGGATACAATACACGAGCGAAAGCCCCCCCGCGTGGACGGGCCCTGTTTCGGCGTTGTTCCGCCGAGTTACTAGCCTCCTTAGAAACTTTTGGCCAAGTTCCCAGCCAGCGGTATTCCGTGTCGATGCGAAACATCTCGTAATTATTATCTAGTAAGAAACTTGTCGCGAGATAACGAGGGTGGCGTGCTGGCGTGCTGTCGTGGACGGGAAAGAGAGGAAGGGACTCGTTCAAGGCAGACCGAGGTTTAAAGTAAGAACTCGGCGAGATATCTCGTCGAGTCGCGGCGCTAATCTCCGCTCGGACGATGTAAACAATCATTAATAGTCGTCTATAGTAATTACAAGGATTTTACGCGTTGCTCCACGCAGCAATATTTCAATCAAAGTCGACGGTTGCACGCGCGCGTACGATAGTCAGCCCGAGCGGAGATCCCCGGGAATATTTAGATACTAGCGGCTCGGGTTAATGCAAAATTCATCCGAGAAAACATTGCCGATAAAGCAACGGCAATTAACACGGCGGGCTCGCTGGGATCGATTTTTCTTCCCGACTGGATCTCAGTTATCCACGGCGGTTTCCCGTTTTCTCCGTGACGATGACAAAAAGCATCTAATAACAGCCGTAACGTTCTAGCGGTTTCTGTGAAAATTGAATCACGACTGCGGTCTGCATCTCGTTCGCCTTGGACGTAAGGTCGTCACGATTGCGATTGTTCACTGTCGCGAATAATTTAATCATTTGTTAGATGGACGCTGCATATCCGTTTCTCTAATTTCTTCAGTGATTGTTAGAACAAGGACGAGGCTAATGCATAGTTAGCTCGCCTGACCACGGGACTCGCGATTAGTTCCACGGCATATTAAAATCCGGAGGGTGATTCGTATAAAGTGACGTCAGTTGTTTCGAGTACCATAACCGATGATCCACTGAGTGGACATCGTTACGGGATGTTCCAGAAGTAGCGGAGCGTTTTTCCTTGCCGTATCGGGAGGAAAAAAGTGGCGCACGGCGTGGCGCGGTTCCGTAAGGGGGTGAAGAGAGGGGCTGTTTCGTTTTGGAGGGCTGAGATGCTAAACTACCCCATGGCGTGCGAGTAGATCCAAGGGTGGACGTGGAGGAGAGGTGGTTCAATGCTGGGATGAGTCGTCAGGGGTTAAGGGAGAGGGACGGAGACGAGAACACGGCTGAACTCGGTTCTAGGAAAGACGGAAAAAGAGACGTAGACGACGAGCCAGATAAAAAAGAAGGACGAGCAAAAGGTGGAGGGTGAAGGACAGGGAGACGGGAAGGTATAGGCATAGGGCATAGGGGATGATGGAGAAGAGAGAGAGAGACGACGGATAGAGGGTGCAGCGGGGCCAAGTCTGCACGTGGAGTTTTCATAGAGTAACGCTGGACGGAGAGAGGAGCAGCGCAGGGGTGGAAGTATCGCTTGAGTGACATGGCCCTTATCGATATTTCCATCGCGGGATTTGCCGCAGGAATCCGTCGATACTTTCCGCTCTACCCGGATTGTCTACAAACCTTGTCCACTCTTTGTATTTTATCTACGTAAAACATTGTCTGCGAACCGTCCACAGGCGTTTTAAGGGGTTACCTACCGTCAGGAGGTAGAAAAAGAATCGATTCCTTGGGAATTTATTTCAGAAAGTACATGCATATTTTTATGCAATCGTTTTTGTATTCAGATGGGGGACACTCTAACAGGTCATTATATTACGTTTTGATATAAAAATATTTAGTTGTTGCACAATTACAACTGATTTCCCGCAAGCTGTTTTTAGAAACACGTTTTGCGGTGACCAACATTATTCGGAACTGGGTTATCTGAAATAAAAAAAAACGAAGAAGATTTAGTTAGTACAATAGTTTATCTAGTCTTTAATCGTTCCGTTTTATAAAAAAATAATCTGGGACAAAATGGCAGGTGTGTAAATTGAAATGATCAATTTTCGTAGAGAAAACACTCATTTTTCATTCATAAAATAAAAACTACGCATTGGAAAAACAAATGCTTCGATTAAAGACTAGATTTGAATGTCTAGAAGAAACCTACGAAGTCAGACAGATTGCTGAAGCGGTTTTGGAGAAATCGTGGTCACCGGTATAAAAACAGTTTCCGGGAAATCAGTAGTAATTTTGCAATAACTAAATGTTTTTATACCAAGACATAACATAATAACCTGTTAAAGTGTCCCTCATCTGAATGCAAAAACGATTGCATAAAAATATGCAGGTACTTTCCGAAATAAATTCCCAAAGAATCGATTCTTTCTCTACCTCCTGCGGGGGTAGGTAACCCCCGTAACTCAGAGAATAGAAGTTTCTTTGATTTTTTAGCAGGTTCTAGGTTATTCTTGCCATCTTTGGCATGTTTGGCGTTCTAGAGCTATGACAGGTGTTTTACATTCTGGATTTCTGAATAGTATGAATTTTCTGTTAGCAGTTTTCGTCCTTAAGATTTTCATTTGATGCCTCTACCTTTCTGCCTCCGACGTTCGAATACGTGGCATTCTTCGCGCGCGGCGTTCCGTCAATTACAATATTTAAAAGTCAAGCTCTCTGCAGCTATTAACTTGTCGTAATTTCATATTTACGTTTTGTGTTCGAGACGGATCCTCGTTCATCGGTCGCTGCAATAACGGCACGCTGCAGCCGGCCATAAATCATCGGCTCCTATGAAATTAGCCGCACCGTTTTCGTTCAAATCCGCCAGTTTAGATGAAGCCTGACTTAACGTAGCATTACGTTCGTCAATCCTTTTTTCTTTCAGCACGATCATATCTTTACCATTATCTCTCGCCATTAAACGTCTTTTATTTCAGGAATTCTAGTAAATAGGTACCTGTTCCTCTTAGCAATCAAAATGATGCTTCCGGTGCAATGGAAATAGCTTTAAAAAAGAAAACGATCGAGACTTTTAGAACGACAGTGCAACGTCAGATTTAAGGATCCGCTGGAGCTAGAGAGTAAATCCTGGCATATTTTAATCAGAGTTGCGTTTAGTGAAAGTTGAAATTGAAATTTGCTAAGGATGTGTGGAAGGGTGCGATAGTTCCTTGGCGAAGTGGAACGGCACAGGGCATAATTATTGAAACGAAATGGCTGTTGGAAAGGGGGGTGGAAGGGGCGGCGGGGAGACGGGGAGAAGCAGAGCGTGCAGAAAAGAGAGGGTGGCGTGCTCGAAACTCGGCAAATCCCGCGCGTGGGCTTTTCAGAGGATAAGGGTGGCTAGAGGGTGGGTATGGGGCGAGATGGAAGTATCGCGTGATCGACGCGGGCCTCATCAGCATTTCGGTCTCGCGATTGGCTGGACGGACCTGTCAATCAACCGATATTCCACGCCTATTGGTTGTGTCTCGTACCGGTGTAGTCTGTCGTCCCCTTTCAAAACGGCCGATACCCTCTGGACTTGTCCGCAAATCTACGGAGTGCGGAGTGTGCAAGGTGAATGTCCCAATTTCTGCCCATTTAAGAGGTTGCTCGTCATAAAGAGGGTGTAAAAAATTTGTTTGCGATCAAAAGTTGCAGAGTAATTCATTAATCCCTTAATAATAAATCAACCAATTCAGAAACTATTTAAGAAAGATATTTCAAGATGTTTGATCAGTGGTAATTTTGTAATTTAATAAAATGCTCTAAATGTCCGTATTTCTACTCACCATTTGTACCAATTTCTGCTCGCGTAATATGTTGCCTTTTCAGGTTAGAATAAGTTACATCTTTTATGGCGAGGTTTTATAACACAACAGTAAAGCATAAACTAATGATAAACGAAAAATAAAATGCCTTCGAGTAGAAATAGAGGTTATAGCTTACATTGAATTGCGAGGTTATGTTACTGAAATTTAGGTGAGTAGAAATTCGAACATGAGGGCGATCCACTTGACCCTAAACTTACTCACCTGTGTTCTACTTAAAAAATTAAAAATAGTAAAAAAAAAATCTAAATCCATAGCACAATACGGTATCTGTCTTTGTTATTAAATAAGAACTTTCACTGCGAAAACTATTCTCCGCCCAATTATCGAATATCAATAGTGACGCTATTCCTTAGCACAACCAGCTAGGGCACGATGGAAAAATCACGAGTCTCTAGTTTTAAAAGTCGCTTATGCTGCACTCCGATCAGCCCCAAGCTCGTGCAACACTCGCGTAAATGTTCAAATAATTTAGAGTTATTTTGTTGCAACCATAGTACAAACGTAACGCTTATAATAATAAGGAAAATACGAAGTGAGCAGAAATGGGGACATTCACCTTACCTATGGACTACGGGGCACCCGATTCACTTTCGAATTTCTCCGTTCCATGGGTTGGCATGCGAATAAAAGTTTATAAAAAATGGGGAGCCGTGTATGTCGAAAGAAGAGAAGGAACGATAGCCATAAAGTGATGAACAAGGACGTCCCGATAGAAACTCCCGAGGCAAAAGCAATTAACCTTTTGCACTCGGCAGTCCAGGCTCTATGCTAAGCGTTCAGCTTCGAAATTCTAATAACGGCGAACGCCGTAGTAGCTCGGAGCGAAGACGTCACAGGTTTCAGCGGGAAGAATAGAATCACGACAGTGTGTAGTAACTGTTCGCTGGAACACGAAAATAGCGAGAGGAATTGCTGCTTTGTAGCTGCTGCGGCCGGTTCTTTCGCTAGAAGCAAAAATATCATCGGCGATTGCCGCGAGCTCCTCGCTCTTGCCTCGAGTGGCCAGGGGATGACGAACTGTCAGGCTTGACTCAGAATGGAGAGCGCAGAGTGACAGATCCTAGCGCGTGCTCGGCTACACGCCGCACCGAAATAGAATTCGTATTTCCGAATACATCCTCTGACACGTCCCCGTAACGCTGTTGTCCTCTCTAGTTAGCCCGAGGATAACACCTTGCGAGAAACATTTCCCTACTCCACGCGTTTCCCTCGCTCAGACAATCCGACCACCATTCAGAGTCTCCTCGTCCTCGCAAACGCCGCTCGTTTTGGCGAGTATTAAAAATTCTGCGCCGATCTAGCGCGGCATCGACTCGGAAGAATTTCACAGCCTCTTCCATACCCACGTCTGAATTTACGAGAACAATCAAGAGGTTGCGTAATGGCTTGTGATTCGAGTAACGTCACGAGGAAGTTTCGAACCGGGATTAAAATAACGATGCCGAGTAAAAAGTTAGAGGCTGGTCAACATTATTAAAACAACAGTGGTGTTGTTGCACGTATACATAGTCGAACGCGCCGGTTCGTCAGTCATCGAGGCAGTAAAAGTCGGTGGTCGGTGGCGGCCGTCGCCGTCGCTTGGCGCGTTCTCTTCAGAATAACAGGACGCGCTCCTCTTCGGGAACGAGAAACGAGAACCCTGGGGAGGCTTGGGTTCCTCGAATTGCTTTTGCATTCTCGTCAACGACTGGGAGCCGAGGAGCCGCTGTTTCTTTTCTCTCGGTCCGTTCTTCTTCAAGCGGAAAGTCTAGGTTCGGATCCAGCTCTAGGCTTCCCTTGGTAATTGTATCTTTCGTTACAACGCAATGCTGTCGTTGCATCGAGACTCCTGAGCAAGGAGCGCTGGCATTTTCGTGCGATCCTTAGCTGCTGCCTCGAGGTGCTTGCCGCCTCCGCTGGTTCGCCGGGCCAGTTCCCCGTAGACAGGTGGGAAGGGTCACATGATGGCCGTCTTCGCAATTTGTCTTTTGTTTCCCCCGCGCCTTAGCCCGCAGGAAGAAAACTTGCGGGTAGAACAAAGGACGGAAGGAGCCGTTCTATCGACTGACGCGAACGAGAACCGCTTCCTTCTCCCTCTGCTACCTTTTTTTCTCTGCTCTCCTCTCGACATCGCGGCCCGTGTTGCTGGCGTAAACGTATGAAAAATGAGTGACGAGAGTCCGGAGCAAACGACGAGACAGTCGGTTCCGTGTCCGTGTTTCGACCGAAACAACAGGCAGAGAAGCGTAACTCCGCGACCCGTCCAGAGGTAATCGATAAACCTTTCGATCATCTCGAGCTATCTTCGAGATTCCAGAGCGGCTCGAGGTAGCGTAGACTCGCCAGGACCACGCGCTGAAGAACTCCTCGAACGAGGAACAAGTTGTACTCCGATAGTTCCGGGATTCACAATGCTCCGAAGATAATAGTGGAACTAATCGGGCAGGCAGACTTTGACGATGAGAGCTCTCGATAGAAATTGAGGGCGGCCTATCGACAGATACACGGACGAGGGTTGCAGGGAGAGGAAGAATCGTCCGTAAACTGTAGCTGATTAGAGATTTATACGAGGGCGTAGAATGGAAACGGGAAGGGAAAGGAACAAAACTGAACGCGGTAGGAGCGAACGGAGGGTGCTGGGCCGGAATAGCCGACTAGAAGGGCTTCGCTGTTGCTTTGGTTTTCGGGGGTTGTGGCCCGTGCGAGCTATAATCAATTAACGGCCAGCGAAACAAGAACCGCGGCCGACCACCACGCCCGCAAAATATTCCCTACCTTCCTGTTCTAGTTTCGGAGAAACCCAATTGTTTCGCTCGATTGGCCTTGGTGTTTTACGATAGCACTGCATTCGATGAGAAACGACCCCCGTTTGACGCCGTTATCTAGCAGAAATATTGGTATCCTCTCAAATGGGATGTAGAGAGATTCGATCCGAGGTGAGCTGTTGTTGGCACAATATCACGGTTCTTTCTAGGCAGACTCGCGTTTAGAGTCCAGACTCTAAATTCATTGTTAAATTTATGCCGATTAATAGACTGCATTTACGGTGTATTTTAGGATCTCTCGAGTCGCATATTTGAAAGCAAAGGTAGGGGAGACAGGGGCTAGTTGATACAGGGGCAGTTTACACAGACGAATTATCTCAACACCGTATATATGTAGCTCCATGTGATCGAGATATGTGAAGTTTGTTGTTCAATTCTTTACTACGATCCAGCGCAAGGCGAATCTCCCAATTTCTGCTCATTTAAGAGGTTACTCGTCATAAAGAAGGTGTAAAAAAATTTTTTTCATAGTTTTTGAATTGCTTGATTTATTATTAAAGAATTAATCAATTAGGGGAGACCGGGGCAGATTGTAAGAAAAAAGTTTTTTCACAGTTTTTTCTCGAAAGTGTTTTCCTCATTTAGGAAATAATTTGCTTGATTTACTACTTACATATGTGGTGAACTAATTCCGTGAAAGTACGCGACAAAATCTTGGACTCTTAGACATCTAGCTTCATCTTAAACAAATCTGAACCTTTGTTACAATGTGCCCCAGTCTCCCCTAATTGATTAACTCTTTAATAATAAATCAAGCAATTCAAAAACTATTTAAGAAAGATATTTCAAGATGTTTAACTATTAGTAATTTGTAATTAAATATATAATCCTCTAAATGTCCGTATTTCTGCTCATGAAAAATAGCGATGTATGTATTGCCCCAGGCTCGTGCAACGCTCGCGTAAATGTTTAAATAATTTAGAATTATTTTGCTGCGACTATAGTACAAACGTAACGCATATAGTAATAAGAAAAATACGAAATGAGCAGAAATGGGGACATGAACAGAAATTGTGAAATTCACCTTATGTATGTACGTCTTTGTACATTGACGTTAGCAATCGTTTTTTAACTATTTTCTTTTATTTATAGGAAAAAAAATTATGTTCAACGATTTTATTAAAAATGTAGTAAAAACTAAATTAAAATGCACTAAAAACTAAAAAAATAATTCTTTTCTTGTACTTCAATATTGATGGTGTTAATATTTAGACTAAAATTTTATTTTTCAAATTTATTAGTTATTCATTAAACGAATATGCCGCAGAGCAGTATCAACTTGCCCCGCAATGGGGTAAATTGATACAATCCACCTTCGTCGAAATAACATTTTTTCATTCATTTTGTATGTATTTTCTCAAGTTTTCGCTTACCATATATTGAAGAGGAAGGACCAAACTATATTTCAGCATATTTGTGATTAAGTAATGAATTCAAACAAAAATTAAAAGAAATTGAAAACCGAACAACGCATCGACTAGCCCCGGTCTCCCCTACTTGTTCGAAATTGCAACCGAATCGAAAGTAAACTGAACTTTGTTAGTTGCAGCATTTTATTACGATGCGCAATGTTGGAAGACTGCGCAAAGTTTTGAAATGTGTGAAGCAATTGAGAATGATGAAGAAGAAGAAGTTGCGATCAGTATGTATCGAGGGGGAGGATCAACGTTCTTACTTTCAACTTTCAAGCTAATCACCATCGTGCAGCGGTTTCATTAGAGATCCCCTGGCGTTCGTTAGAGCGGGTTCAGCACACCGGTAGCGTGATGTCTCCGAGCCAAAATCCGCTACGGATTGTATGCAAAAACGGTGTAACGACAGGGTGCACCTTGTTATTACCAAGTTCCTGCGCCTCGCGCTTCGCGCCACTCATCCCCTTACGTGTTCCCCAGGCATTTTTCGCGAGCGGTTTCTTCCAAGAATTCGAGCTCGTCGCATTAGCATAACTTCCCGCGGCTTCGCTCCGTTCTATCCAAACTGTGCGCGAGCAAAAAGAGAGCGGAGGGGCTGCAAGAGGAGTCGCGAGAGGGAAGAAAGAAAAAAACGGGCGTTCGAGTCAAGCCGAAAGCGAGAGGGGATCGAAAAGAAGGGAAAGCGCGAGGAAAAATGAATGAAAGGGCAGAGGAAAGGAAGGAAAAGGCAGCGGCGGAGCGGGCGATTCGCAAAGGTGCGGCAAGTGCGGCGTTGCAGCTGCTCCGGCGGCCATGTTGGCCACATGCAACATGATTATGGTGGCCGCGAACGGGTAGAGGCCCTTCGTGCAAGAAAATTGGATGCACCGAAGAAAGAGAGAAGCCGAGCACGAGGAGAGGTCGTGCACGCGGCCGCGCCGCACCGGGCCGCGTGCGAGTGCGCGCGAATGCGTTCGCGCATTCGCGTATTCGCGCGCACGCCACACTGCCCGGCCAAGGCTGAAGGCGTGCCAATGCAACCTGTAATCATCGGGGTGGAGCGACCACCTTCGACCCGTGCCTTCTTCCTCGGAGTAATTCCAGTCCCTCTTTGCCTTCCACCGAACTTTTAACCTCCCGATCGCATCCCTCTTTTCCAATTCCTTTCGCAGGCACCGTCCCGTCGCGCGTCCAACTCTTTGCAGACAAATTCCCTTCCAAGACGAATTATATAGAGTCATCGCCAGTTCGATACACTTTCGATGTTTCTACGTTGAACCGAGTCATTACAGTGTAATGTCCGCAAATCGAGTTGCCGTATAAATGCATCAATGCAGGGGGTAATTTGTAGGTACCATGTACCTTGCATTTGCTTTAATTACGGTTAAAGAATTTATCGGCGTGGATCGCGGGTTCGAGGCGGGCTGGGAAAAAATGTACGCGTCAAAAGGGATCTGCGCGCCGTCGTTTTGATTCATTGCCGAGCGGGACGAAAATTACTGGTTACACCACGAGTTCATTTTTCGATTCTATCTTCGTCGTCACGATAGCGAATCTGTGCGCGGCACGGCGCGGCGCGGCCGCGGTCGCTCGCGATATTCACGAAGATTCAGCAATCACG
Organism: Andrena cerasifolii; assembly: GCF_050908995.1. Lineage (NCBI taxonomy): Eukaryota > Metazoa > Arthropoda > Insecta > Hymenoptera > Andrenidae > Andrena > Andrena cerasifolii. Next base: position 15,449,122 of record NC_135119.1, on the reverse strand, counting down.
CAACAATATACAAAACCGCATAACACGGCTAGGACAGCTGCTGCTGCCGTTGTTGCCGGTTACTGCTACGTGTCGCGGTTTGCAATTGCTTCTGGCCGCCTCTGGAATCGCTGTACGCGTCGGGAGTCTAGATAAACGTCACGATACGACCGCTGCTTGTTAATAATTCACCAGCGCTTTTCGATTCCTGATAGCCGCGCGCTGGTTGCGCTGCGGCGAGAAACTACGAGAGCACGCATTTACGCGAATCGTTTAATCGAGACCATTGGATACACCCTCGGCAGGGCGTGATACGAAGTCGAAGATAACGTCTGAACGTTGCAAATTTTGTTGTAACAGCAGCGGAGAGATAATATAAATGGATTGCACCGTCGAGTCGTAAAGGTGCGTCTCTACCAGCGTTCGCGAACTGTTCACGAACAGACAATTCCTGGGAAATTCAATTCCCATACTGTTAGTGAACAGTTCGCGAACGCTGGTGGAGACGCACCTTAAAGCCGGGAATCCACCGGGAAGCTAAGCTAAGCTAACATAAGCTATGCGATGCTACGTTTTAACGTAGCTTTTGGTGGAAACGGTTCCATAAGAAAGTATTGAAGCTAATTTTTTTAAAACATAGCATGGCATAACATAGCATAGCATAGCATAGCATAGCATAGCATAGCATAGCATAGCATAGCATAGCATAGCATAGCATAGCATAGCATAGCATAGCATAGCATAGCATAGCATAGCATAGCATAGCATAGCATAGCATAGCATAGCATAGCATAGTATAGCTGAGCGTAGCGTAGCGTAGCATAGCATAGCATAGCATAGCTTATCTTTGCTTCCAGGTGGATCTTCGGCTTAAGGATGTATTGAAGCTATTTTTTTCAAACTTAACATAGCATAGCATAGCCGAGCTTAACTTCCAGGTGGATCCCCGGCTTAAGGATGTATTGAAGCTAATTTTATAAAACATAGCATAGCATAGCATAGCATATCATAGCATATCATAGCATATCATAGCATAGCATAGCATAGCATAGCATAGCATAGCATAGCATAGCATAGCATAGCATAGCATAGCATAGCATAGCATAGCATAGCATAGCATAGCATAGCATAGCATAGCATAGCATAGCATAGCATAGCATAGCATAGCATAGCATAGCATAGCATAGCATAGCATAGCATCGCACAGCATAGCATAGCATAGCATAGCATAGCATAGCATAGCATAGCATAGCATAGTATAGCTTAGCATAGCATAGCATAGCATAGCATAGCATAGCATAGCATAGCATAGCATAGCATAGCATAGTATAGCTTAGCATAGCATAGCATAGCATAGCATAGCATAGCATAGCATAGCATAGCATAGCATAGCATAGCATAGCATAGCATAGCATAGCATAGCATAGCATAGCATCGCATAGCTTAGCATAGCATAGCATAGCATAGCATAGTATATCTTAGCATAGCATAGCATAGCATAGCATAGCATAGCATAGCATAGCATAGCATAGCATAGCATAGCATAGCATCGCATAGCTTAGCTTCCCGGTAGATTCCCAGGCTTAAGAGTCTCGAGAAAGAATCTGTTGTTCACTCGTATTTCGAGGCTCGAAGCTTTCCTCACACGAACAACCTGACGAACGACTCGAAAGCGTAGAATAGCCAACAAACACGAAACAGGTAGTGCCTCGTTTCATTTTCTTTTTCTTCGACAGATGCGCTAACAGATACGATTAGAATATATCCTGTACGTGCAATTAGACATCAGACCGAGGACGACTCGTACAAATCGCTGGAATTACGAGCAAGCCAAACTTTCTAGCGACGTATCCGTCAGTGCTAGATATTGCAGGCGTCTTTATCTCGCTCCCGAGTGATAATAAAAACTTTGACGAATAGGAACGATCTGTCAGTTGTTCGCGCGGTTTCTTCGAAGCCGCAACGCGCGCTGACGAGTGATCGAATCAGAGTCCTGGTCATTTAGCAACTTTGCAACTGTCACAATCATCTTACGCCTATCTAAAATTCTCGTTCCTTTCTCATCGCGTCACGAATCGATTTGCACCTGTGCGAGCGGAGTTGCCTCGGGAAATAAATTAGGAACATGTGAAATTCCGGGGAATTTTAATCAGCCTTTCTTTAGGAGAAAGGTGCGGTGCTGAAGTTTGCCTTGAATTCGGGTTTATTCGTTCGTGGCGGTAGGAAGAAATCGTTGGCTCGTTTAATTGGCGACGTTTAGCATGCTCCGTTTAAAGGTATCGTTGTATCGGAAAGAAGGGCGCGGAGGGTGGAAACGATACCAGAGACGAAGGGTGGCCGGTACGCAAAACGGGAGTGGTCTCCCGGGGGATGAAAAGCGCCATCTTCCCATTAGACGCGAGATTGATTTTGCGAGAGCTCCTTCCCGTAACAGGCCGACGCGACGCACCGCACGGTGTACCTCGATGCTCGAGCGCTAATGTGATTAAAATAATCCGACGATAATCAAAATACAAAGGGCCGACCAATTTCGGTCGAACGACTTCTCCCCGTAATACCATTAAGACAGGCCGCTGTATAAAGAGACGAGTAAGGCTTTCTTTTACGAGCGGATAATCGCGCGTCGCGAAGCGATTATTAATCAGCCTCGCAACCCTGCTGTTTGATTTCTTCTTGCTCCGTAGCATTGCTGGGAACAAGGCTTCCTTTCGACAAACCACGCTCACATAGGGGAGAGTTGCCAATATCGTACTGGTCACCTAAATCGTACCTCATCAATTTCTCAGTAATTAACAGAGACTCTATAATAAGAGTCTGGCCATGAAAAGACCACTTTTGATTGGTCCGCCATTTTTTGTCTTGATAAAAATATCAAGTTAAATGCGAAATGAGAAATAGGGTAGATGCACCATTTGTGGCCACTTTAAGGTATTGTACCAGCTTTGGCCACTTCTAAAAAGTATAATATTTTTCCGTGTAAGCACTGTAAGCAATAAATATAACCTTATATTTTTGGGTGGTATACTTAAACGAAATATTTATGATGTGAAATTCTCCACATAATAATGATCTGCAAGCAGTTAAAAAATAAGATAATTATGCACATGGCCAGAAACAGTGCAATGGCCACAAACGGTGCACCTACCCTAGAAACAAAACCTTTGGAGCTTACACCCTATTTTGTACGCGCTATAAACATTTAAAAAAATCAGGTACGATTGATGTACTTTTTGCGAGTTCATCTTAGCTGATAATAAGCAAACAACGCAGTTTTATCCTGCTTTTTTGTATTTTTCTAAAAGCGGGTTTAATGTAGAAGATTAATAACAAATTAATTTAATCTGAACGAAAGGTTAAACATATAATAGTAGGTTTCTAAAAGATCAAGCTGCAATATCCAATAGTCACGTGCGTTCAACTTAGTACCAAATACGAAATATAACGTAAAATATCTTAAGTGCTACGATATAGGCAACTCTCCCCTAAATGCGCTACTAATGGATTTCATTGAATTATCCAATGATTTTATAAATTCTAGGAAAGCCTCTGCTTTTCGAAGGTACTATAGGATCAGCGTCTTTCAAGTTACAGAATTTCTTCCGGTTCAAGTCTGAAGCCTTGACTGTACGCGTGTACGCATACGTTCGCATTGTATTCTGATTTCGTTCTTACGATCATTCTACCAAGTTCCCCCGTCGTCTCGTCTGGTGACGTTGCTGCTTCTCCCCTCGCGGTTGCTCTTGTTTCACCTCGGGGATCGGGGACTCGGTGGGCGGATAAAAAGTTTATTTTAATCTATACAAATTTTAAATCCTCCGCGGCTGGTCCTCTCCCGCCAGCGGTGTAAAGTGTCGCGACAGAAAATAAGATCCACCGCCCCTCGGCCGTTTCCTCCTTCTAACTTCGTTTCCCTTCGTCGAACTTTTATTCCACGTTGCGGGAATGATAATTCTTCGGGTTCGTTTACAAGCAGGCGGTGGTTCGCGTGCATGTTTGACAAAAAGACCGTTCTACGAGCAGAACGTTGAACTTGCCAAGCTTTGATGGAACATCTGTAGCAACTTGTCAGTCAGCGGGCTGACTAACTAGAAGATTTGAGATCCGTGCAAAAACACGAGCTTCTCGACTCTCGCGATACGCTGGCGGTTAATTTGACAACAGCTCAAAACGACTGCTTTAACTGGCATCGCGGTAATTGCCAGTAATTGGCAGAATGTCCCCCCCCCTCCATCGATTCGCATAGTCGTCGAAGGTGCGTAATCATCGCGGAGCCAGTTCGTTTTATTCTCCCCCACGACGGCCACGAGCGCACGAGGAAATTACACGGGCGCGCGAGTTATTACCTGGGAGATTCTCACGTGTCGTCAGCTAGAAAGCGAAGTCTCGTACGCACAGGACGACACCATCGATCGATATCGCTGTAATTAGGCATTTGTCAGCTGGCCAGGCTCACGATACGAAAAGGGAGCAATCCGGATGTGGTCTTCAACACTTTTACACCCCTCGCGAGTGTGCGCAGAAAGGCAATCTCGTTTGCACGTATTCAGGAATCGGGGTCCTCGCGGCCTTCCAGGCGATCGTCTGAATTTCAGTCGCGACAGATTCATGTATTATTTAAGAATAATACTCGGGATGCCTCGCTCCACTGGTACGCGAGCGAAGCGGTGCACGCGGGGCCACAAAACAAGGCGAGGTCTGCGGCATGGTTCATTAATCGCGTTACGTTGAGTTATCGCATTCGGCGTAATAAATCGACAGGAATCCTTCCGATTATTCTAGCCAGCCGCGAGCACCGAAGAAAACCGAGCTCATGAGCCACGTGTTCTTCCCTTTAAATATGAATCAGCCGAACGAGAAGTGACGTTTATGCGGCCGGACGATAAATTAACTAATATCACGAGTTACCTTTAATTAGGCCCCGATCCAGATGAGCCGCGAGCACGTTGCCCCTTTTCCGCTGGTCCCACTGTTATTGATTGCCGGCAAATTTCTTCGGGCGCGTGTTTCGAGCGGCCATGAAATTCAGGAAATCCATGAAATCCAGCGGGATTTCTTTGCGTGCTATTTCGGGCAATTGTGGTCGGAACACTTTTGCGTTCTTTTATTTTCCACCCGCTTTATTTTCAGCTCCCGGCGCTGTACCCCTTTCTGAGCTACCCCGCGGAAAGAATTGACGGAGAGAAAATAATTGCACACTCCTTATAGGAAATTCGAAGAAAGTAGGTGCGCGTGCCCCTTCCTTAATGCCACCGTCCATCTTTCAGCGATATACATTATTGGACAGTGCCTAGCTTGAAAGTTCTGCGGGGGATTAAGGGGAGTAATTTAATCGTAATTAAGTACCTACACGTTCGCGTCTAAGTATATAAAGTTTACACGAACGCACGGCACTCGGAGCAGCGGTCGAGCTGGACTAAAGGGGTGGCCAGTGGTCGGTTTAAACAATTATCACAAGGGTTGCAGCTTGCACGAGTTGACAAGGGTGATAAGTTATAGCGCGTGGGGTTGCTTAGGAAATGCTGCGTGGTCAAGAGCACTTTCACCACGATGAATTACAATCTATTAGCGTAATGCAACTTTTCTTCCAGCCGAGTTTTTCATTTAATTTAACGAAACGCCCGTGCGCGTAATTTGACTTTAGCAAAAACATCCAATTAGTTCCAATTATTGAATTACCCCATAGATGACCCTACGAGACTGCGCAAAATTAAGTGTTTCATCTATCATGGAACCCCACCTATTTTGTTGCTTCCCAGTGAATTTCTACTCTCGTTTCGTTATTCCAAGATAATTTTTAAAATATTCTAAGCTTCCTCTTCTAACAAATCGGGTTTCGTCGAACCCCACCTATTTCTCGCTTCCCAGTGAATTTCTACTCCCGTTTCGTTATTCCAAGATAAGTTTTAAAATATTCTAAGCTTCCTCTTCGAACAAACCGGGTTTCGTCGAACCCCACCTATTTCTCGCTTCCCAGTGAATTTCTACTCCCGTTTCGTTACTCCAAGATAATTTTTAAAATATTCTAAGCTTCCTCTTCGAACAAATCGGGTTTCGTCGAACCCCACCTATTTCTCGCTTCCCAGTGAATTTCTACTCCCGTTTCGTTACTCCAAGATAATTTTTAAAATATTCTAAGCTTCCTCTTCGAACAAATCGGGTTTCGTCGAACCCCACCTATTTCTCGCTTCCCAGTGAATTTCTACTCCCGTTTCGTTACTCCAAGATAATTTTTAAAATATTCTAAGCTTCCTCTTCGAACAAACCGGGTTTCGTCGAACCCCACCTATTTCTCGCTTCCCAGTGAATTTCTACTCCCGTTTCGTTATTCCAAGATAAGTTTTAAAATATTCTAAGCTTCCTCTTCGAACAAACCGGGTTTCGTCGAACCCCACCTATTTCTCTCTTCCCAGTGAATTTCTACTCCCGTTTCGTTACTCCAAGTTAATTTTTAAAATATTCTAAGCTTCCTCTTCGAACAAATCGGGTTGCGAGGCGTTTTAGGGAGTGAAAAACTTTCGCAAAAAGAGCCTAGCGACACGGGTGAGAGGGTTTAAATAATATTTTCATTCATACCCGATCCAAGCGGTTGACTGTTTACCCCCTCGGTGTCGCGGAGGAGTATTACATAAGAATCGCGCGGAAAGGAGCAGTCGTAAATCTGTTGACGGCGTTGGGGGTGCAGGGTGGCGAGGGAGCGAGACACAGGCCGAGTGTCCTTTATAGCATTGTTAACAACTAATGTATGCGGCCTGGGCCCCCGAAACCCTCGCACATTTAACATTCTTTAACATTATTATACACATGGCGCCCGTCTGAGTAGTTCGCGTTTGCACGCGCTAGCCGAAGCAGCCGCGTCTTCGAGCCGAACCACGCCGCCCAGACCAAAAACGACCCTTCGCGCCCTCCGGGGAAGAATTTTTGTCAGTTTTATTTAACTGCAACCTCGGAACCCTTTCCCGTCCTCCTTCCACAGGGGTCTGGTTTTTTTCGCCGTCTCTCCGTCTCGCTCGGAGGCCCAGCCTCTGGCCGGGCGAGCTTCTCTCTCCAGCCTCGCCAGTCCGGTCACGTTTTAAGACTTACGATCGGGGCCGTAATTTCGGCGAACAAGTGGCGCTTACTACTTTCTGATACGACTTAAGAGAGGACGCTCCTGGGGAAACGACGCGTTTTCTCGGCTCAAACTGATGCGTGGAACGTTCCCGATGCTCGCCTGCTAGCTGAACACCAGGGACTAGCACGCACACGCGACAAGCAGGCTTGGGATGCTCAATGAGACGTATTTAATAACCGCTCTGATGAAAACACGCTTCCCTTGAAGCTCGAACTTCGCGGCGTGACAAACGCGTGTTCCGTGATCGCGCTTGGAGTTCCAACACCCCTCAAACTTGAGGTAAGAGAATAAACGGGGTATGAAAGAGAGGGGGCGAAGCGTGCAGAGGTTGCGTCTGAGAGCGAACGTGTAACGAGATGAATAGACTTTGGATGGCCTCCAAAAAATATAGCGCGGAGCGAGGGGCAGAGTGGCAGCTCGCGTTGAAGAGTGGCGATGGAGGAGGAGGAGGCGGGAAGAGGAAGTCTGGAGGAGCGAGGATGCGATAGCGAGGAAATAATAGGGAAATGATTTGCTCCTTGTTAGATAAAGGACAGTGCGAGCTGTGCGAGGGGACTCGCGAAAAGAAATATTGCCCCGAATGAAAGGAAGTGGGCGCAGGGGGAGGATCGAGAGCGGTGCTGCCGGCTCGGGGGAGGAATCGGATCCCTTTTGCTTGTAACTGCTCTCTCGGCTAGGTCGTGCCAGGTCATCCGTACGCGTATCCTGCTCGATTACCAGTTAAATACCGCTCTCTTTCTATCGTCCTCGATCCTCCAACCTTTCACTCGCTTTCTTTCGCGTTACAGACCTTTAAAACGCTCGAGACATTTTAGGCAACTAACGATCGTCGCGCACTAAAGAGGAAATCGTTACTCTGCGCTTTACACGCGGAGGTGTTAGCCAGGCAAACGCGGAGGAAGCTTGATTTTCGTCCAGTCACGTTTCATCACTTTCACACCGCGTCCCGTCTCTTACCGCTTATTCCAATTCATTATTTTAACACCGATCCGATGGTATCGCGTCATTCTCTGTGATAATCGATAGCGTGCCGTTTATTTTCGCATCCCCCGAGGAATGACTGATGTGTTTTCTAGGCGCAAACTCTCATCGAACCGCTCCAATCCGACCATCCAACGGCCAGTTAATATAACAATACCACGCACCTAATTGAGGAGAAAATTCTGCTCGCATTGCTGGAAGCTAGGCTCCAAAGTATATCACAGATCGAAAGGTGATGGTCGATTCCCTTTCCCCTTTCGACCGATTAAAAATTCTTGCCCAGCGCAAGCTCGTAGGAGAGCTGTAATATAGCAGTGATTCCCTCGACGGAGATTATTCCTAAAAACCGGCAATCTGCGAGGGATAGGAATTGTTTCCCGGTAACTGTTGATCGCGACAGGTGCTCCTCGACCGCGACGCGGTTCCCAGAACCCAACGTCGATTACAGACACGAGATCGCGCATTTAGCGAGTGGCTGGTGGAGAAGCGAGCCGGGGATTCGTGCAAGGAGACCGGGGTGGAGACGCGGTCTCGAGAACGAAGCTCGCAGCTCGTTCGCTCGAGCGGGAGGGTTGTGCGGCGCGGCGGTCGACTCGTGGTCGTGGGATGGAGGACGTAGGTGGAGGTCGAGGATAGGGTATGCATGGCGGCAGAGAGTCCGGTAGCGATCATCAATCAGAAAGGCAGTCAGCCGTCCGTCGGTTGGTCGGCTGGTCAGCCACATCCAACGCGTACGGAGTTTCGCGCGCTCGGAAGGCATCTACCTACGAATCCACGAGTCATGCTTCGACTACCGGACCCTGACAATCGATCCGGCCTCGCCGCCAACCTGCACTTTTCGAATTGTTCTTTCCTGCTGAAGGGCGCGCGGACCAGTCAGAATCAGAAGCCTGTCAGAACTTCAACGGGAGTCTTTTCCCTGCCGTCAAGAAGCGTGCCAATCACAAAACACCGCCGCGTATCATCGTCGGCCTGTAATTTGTAGCTCCTTCGGCTACTTGTCTCGCGCAGAAGCGGCCGGCCTTGCATTCGCCAAAATTGTTTCTTCCCGACTTCGTTCCTCTTTGCTTCTCAACGCTGCGCCCAAGGGAATTGGGGAAGTATCTGGTCAGCCATGCCAGCTGCTTCGAGTAACACTCCAATTCTAATCGGACGTTACAGTCGCAGCTTCGACTCAAGGAACTTGGATCGTTCCCTCTGCAAAGACAGACGTGGTCGTGAGGCATGTGTCCTTCGGGAAGAGAGTGACCTTTTCTCGGGAGCATGGCGGAAGGTCGAGGGTCTTCTTATCCGAAGTTCGCCAGACCCTCGAAGAGTCCGGGACGAGAAGGTGGCGCGCTGAAGGTAATTGCGCGGGCTGATAATGAAATTATGAAACTTTCTCTCCCCCTCTTTATCCCGTCACTTTGGCCGATGCTTCATGTCGCATGACTTTTTATTGGCAGGCTGACATTTTCTAAACAGAATGGCTCCGCTCTGGATTTCCCTGTCGCGACAGACTCAGCCAGGGAGTTGGAAATCTTTCAACGCGGCACCGTCGCGACCGTCGGCTAATTACCCCAGACGGTCCCCTTCTTCCTCTCCTTCATCTCCCGCCCCCTCTTTCCCTCTTTCTTCCTCGACAGAACCACCAGCTTCCATCGTGGCGCGCGGTTTCCGCGAAAGAAAAGACGCGTAAGAAGGGACTGGTTCGTGGTCGTAGCTCGCGCGGCTAATGTCCCTTAAAAGTAAAGCGCTTAGTCCGCGGTAGCGCTTGTAAGCACTCCGCCGATTGTTGCTAAGTTGATTTTAAACCCAGGAATTCCTGTCCGAGTACGGTCGATTGTTTTTCTGGGGGACTTGTTCCCGTAGAACCGCCAGCAACTCGCTCTCCTCCTCGAATCGATTCTATACGCGACTGCCCTATTCGTTTTCTGCTTGTGAGCCGAACTGCGAGCTTCCGCGGTTCTTTGTTGCTCGTCAGTTCGACCAGGAGAACGATACGGAGACTTTTTCTTCCAACTCTCTTTTTTAATTGCGACTGCACGCTTACTGCACGCTGACGAATTCCGTTTCGCGAGGAGGGTGATCGCGTGTGCGATGGTGGCGCGATTACCTGCCTGGCCACCCTGCGCAGCCCTTTATCTTCGGTTACGGCGAATAAAAGGAAACAGTGCCATCGCCCACGGAGCTGTCGCCCCGCGCGGACCCTGTTTCCTCCTGCTCTCCTGCTCTTATGCTCTCTTGCCTCCGGTGGCGAATCAAAGAGCCATCAGAATGGGCCTTTTGAAAGCGTGGCTCATGCGCGGGCTGCGGACGCGGCCAGAAAGGAGGCTCAACACTTTGATCACCGAATGACTCGCGACTTTGCATTATGAAGCTAAACTGTTGACGCGCTGAAGAAGCGCGGGCCGCTGCTCCTGTGGAGTCGGAAACTTTTTATCGCGCTGTGAGGCCCGTCACGGGCAACAGGTTTTGGTTGATCTCTGCGCGCCACCGGGACACACCACTTTCTCAATTATCCCGCTCGTACACCCTAAACCCAAACGAACGTATTATGCTCACCCCGGACCGATTACCCCCGTTTTGGTCCGAGTCCAAAGCAGCTCCGTCTTCCTAAACAGTAACGCGTCGTCGCGCCTCAGCTTGGCCGATCCGCGAGATCCAGACAGCGAGACAGATTCTCTTGCTCCGCGGCTTTCCCGCGTTTACCCAACGTTTCCACTATTTACCAACATTATCTCTCGAATTCCATCTTCGCGCGGTTTTTAGTGCGCCACGCTCGACGAAGCTCGTAACACTGGCAAGGGTCCAGTCTCGTGCTAGGCCTGCCAAACTGCACGTCGCAGTGGCTCTACTTACCTACTGTTTACTTGTCACGAGTCTGTTTGTCACGCGCAATCGAATCTGTCGAAAAACGAATCTATATAGAAAGTCTGCATTGCGTACTATGGCATGCGAACGCAGGTAAATAGGAACGAAAAGGGACAACGACACACCTCGCAGCTAGCACCGGCGAGTTGCGAAATGTATTTTCAATCCTCTTCTCGTGTACCGTTCTTTTTCGCGCGGAATGCATTTTTAATGTTCGCCTGGTGCAGGATAATAAATATCACGGGCAACGAGTGCTCTTCCCCGATCAACGACGTTTTTTTAAGACACTATTCTTCTTCATGCAGAGTCAATATTCCAGATCGAAGAGTGAATTCGAAGGATAACTTCGGGAGCAGAGGTAGCTTACGTTTCTTTGTTCCGTTCGATCAGTGTTAGCAACCCTACGGATTTTTCCGTGGATCCACGGATTTTTTACTTTATCTACGGATCTACGGATTGTAAACTGAAATCTACGGATTTTTTACCTTGAATTATTTAATACTATTAATATGTATAATTTTAAAACTAAGGTAATTCGAAATTGATAAAACGAAAGATTCTGATTCTGATTAAAGAAATCATTTACTGTTTAATTCGACCCATTGATTTTACGATCCAAACCGCCGATTTACCGCGGGTCGCTAAATTCCACTTCGCTACAAGAGATTTTCATCACGCTTAATCGCTGGAATTCGAGTTCTTATTTTCTAGTTCTACTACCCTGCATTTTGAACGAGTAATTCCAATAGGAATTAGCAAAGTTGATTTCAGAATCTTTGCACGTGAACTTTTTTAATTCCTTTTCGCGAATTTACGTCGGGATGAAAGTCTTTGGCGAAAACGACTTTCGGGGAAATATTACTTTTGGGAAAAGCACTTGTACCGAAGTGGAATTAGTAAAAGTCGACTTCACAACTTTTACACGTGAACTTTCATCGTAATCTGTGAATTTTTGTTGTGACAATAATTTTTTTGAGGTTGTTAGGGGTGGGTCAAAGTATAAGATTTCTAGAAAGGATTTGCGAAAGGACGGTTTCCATGAGCAAGGGAACTAGCTCCTTTCATACATGTAATAATTCACACTTACGAAGAAAATCCGTAGATCAACGGATTTTTCAATTTGTTGAAACGTTGAACTTTTCTCTACGGATCTTCAAAAATCTGAGTTGACAACACTGCGCTCGATACTCTCCAAAATGTCTTAGCTCGCTAAGGGTGCTTGGAAATTCCAACTGTCAATTTTTCCAGCTGTTCTTTCGTGTTAATAATGCTGTGCGATGATTAAGTGAATCGTCCCCGGATTAGCGTCGATATAGGCGAGCGTGTAGGAGTCGGTGGCGCGAGCTTCTCCCCGCGATGAATCCGTTTTCCTCGTCCCTTGAGCTATCCCGGGATCCCCGTCTGTCGTTGGCTGGTTCACCCTCGCAATTCGACGTAGCCGGTGCCGGGGAAAATAATGCATTAGAAATTCAGATGACCGAAAGAGAAGGTCGTCCTGCGATTTATCAAATAAAAGCGGTAGTACAGTCAAATACCCGTCGGTGTCGTCAGTGGAGGCGACAGTTCATTTTTAATATAAAACGAGAGCCGCGGAGGAGGAGGAGGAGGTTCGCGAGGAGCGGCAGGGTGGTGGTAGAAAGAAGAGTCTTGGCGTAACGACAAAAAGAACGGGGCTGATATCGCCGCTGATGTTTGCGACGCTGCTCCGTCTCCGGAGCCACGGAAACGCGCGCTGAAAAAAGCTTGATCCTCGGCAGAGATTGCAACGCTGGACGGTTCCCGCTCGGCCTTCGGGGCCATTTGCACGATACCGGCTCGCTGATGCCGATGCGCACGAGTGTCTTTCTTGCTGATTTCCAGCGAAAAATCCTGGATATTTCCCCACTCGTTCGCTATTCTCGCTGCTCGGATAGATATTAATACACACTTGACAAAATCCCCTGCCCTTCCGATGCACGGAAGATCGAGTCCTTATCGCGACAAAGCTGCTTTAAGGCGATTAAAACACTAAAATGTTAACGTTGCCGAGTAAACAATTAATAGTTTACTTCTATTGTCGCAGGGAAACAAGTATCGCGAGGCGTCCGCGGTCATCCATCATAGTTCTCGGTCCCTTTGCTTTTCCCGCCACGCAGCCCATCGTTTCTCCCGGTTTTTCGCTCACATTTTCTGTACTACTTTGCGAAACCTGCCAACGGTTAAACGGTTTATAAACAGTCCCAGTCCGACAATTTATTAGCCAACACACGGAGGGTTGCTCGAGCCCCCGAAACTGCGCTCGTCGCCCACCTCTCCGCTCCTCCAGCGCCCTCCGGGTCCTTCGTGTATTTCTTTCCTATTTCGTTTCACAGCAGCCGAGGATTTAACAACTTCGCGTGGAGTGGATACGCCTAACCGTGAAACTGTGATGCACAGTGACTGCGAGCCTAGAAATCGGAGGTACCGGTGAAATTTAGTGAAAGCGTGAATACCATTGCACTGGCACAGAAACGGGAAATGGAACAAGAGTACTCGTACAATACGAACTAACCGGGAATTAACAGCAGTCCGACTTCTCTTGGAAGAGTCCGTGTACCTGTTCGATGTAAAAGCACAAAATTATTCGCCACCGTTTGCTTCTCGTAGCGAAGATGCGTGGACGATGTCTACGCCAGTGCTTTGGAACATTTCCATGAAATTATTATTGAAGCTGGCAATCGCTGTTTGTCTCACTTTACCGCCGATTTGCATGCGTTCCGAGGAGAAGGTCTACGAGAACGGTGCGGTGCGCCTGAAGAACACCGGCGGGCCCCATTGAAGATCGCGGGGTCGCTAAAAATCTCCGACGAAATCTTTTGCGCTGGAACTGGCTATTCCCGGAGGTGTTTCCGCAAACATTATTCCTGCAATTCATCGAATCGCATTTTCATCCGGAATTCATGGATTCCGCGGGCGGAACGTTTTCATCATCCCCGATCGAACGGGAGCGTAAGCTTATTCGTAAGTTGGAGGGCTGAAGGAGAACCCGGGGCAACGTGGAAATGCCGAACGTATCTGGTAGACACTTTTATCCGCGCGACAACCTTGAAAGCTGTGGTTCGATGGGCGAGCATCGAGCAGGGGGCGGGAAGAGAGGGTGGACGGAATCAGAAAGGAAGAGGGGTGGCAGCAACCCCACACTTTTATAGCGGCCCATTTGGCGCAACAACGAGCGTGGAAAGTTCTTTTAGTGTCGGGCCACAGATTCCGGGCCGAAATATGCGTACGATTATGGGGTTCCGGATTATCAATTTGTTATACCGTGTTTATTATTTGAACGGCATCCGCTCTATCCGCCAGCAGGAAACTCGTGCAGCTGGAAGCCGCGTGCTCCTCTGCGTTTCGGAATGCGTAATGCCGAGTTCTTTCTTCCAGATGCTTGCCAACGTGCGAGCAAACGGAGGACCTACGAGAAGTGCAATATCTTTTTATGCTTCGAACTTGCGCGCACCGCCGGAAATCTCCATTCGTATTTCTCACCCCGTTTTTACACGAGGCACCTAGCGTCGCTTTGTTCGAGGAAAATTTTTCAATGCGATGCTAAGCAGTAATTGCAACGCTCCCCTACCGTAAGACCCAAACGAATTTTTTCCATTCAACTTGGTGCAGCGCTACAGAGAAACTGATAAGAGGGGCTCGTCATGGGGTTTACGTCAGAGAATTGAACTGTCCTTCGATTTTATGTCCCCAGGAGTTGCCGAGCCTTCGCTTTTCGGCGATTCAGCAACCCACGAAGTCTCGGTATTTCGAAAAGCACAAGTTTCTTAAGGGGACTAGACAGTCGGAAACTCGATTTTTTTGCACTTTTCGAAAGTACCACCCTTCCCGAGTAAAATGCCGTTTGGTTTATGTCGAAATTCGCAAAATTAAGGATTTTACAAGCGAAATGGTCGAGCGCGTCATAAACCGTTTCTGCGCGCACGCAGGTACAGTGAACCGCGTTAATATTCGGACACAGTGGTACTTCGAAATACATTGCTGTGTATCTATAGTAATTCTGGAAATAAGGGATTCGTTGTTTTTCTATGATTTAGTACACTTATTCTAGTTGCTAATAACGTAAGATTTTTTTATTAAATTTATACAGTTTTTTTTGTTAATCAATGGTAAACGAAATAATGCCTAATTCTGACGTCGCAAAAATATTCGGACACTCTGTAAACCGTAATGCTTTTATGTAAAATATACGTATACTTTAAGAAAATTACATCAATTTTAATATTTTGTTGGATTGCCCTTTTGTTTATGTTCATGGTTTAAACGTTTGGGCATACTAGAAGTAATTTTATTTAAGTATTCTAACGGAATACGTGGCCATTCTTCGGTTAATCGTAATTTTAATTCGTCTTTCGTCTTTATGGGTGTTATTCTGATTCGACGATCTAAGTAATCCCATAAATTTTCGATCGGATTTAAGTCTGGTGACTGTGGAGGTGGGTGCGATACCGTTGGACAATTATACAGTAAATATTCTTGAACTATACGTGATCTGTGTTTGAGGTGATTATCCTGATAAAATTTAAAACTGTTACGAAAGTTCATATTAATAGCACTTTTATGTAAGTTTTGTTTTAGAATATTTAAATATTTATTTTTATCCGCAATTCCATCAATGAAAACTAATTCGCCCATTCCAGCAGCCGAAATACAACCCCAAACTCCCTGGCGAAAAATCTCATTTCTTTAAAATTTGCCGTTTTACAACCGTTATACTTATAATTTTGATTTGTTTTCTCTTTTAATAGGTTCAAGGCAGAATGAGGGCCAGGGCAAAGTATCAATTTCAGAGGATATTTCACAATTCAATTTCTTACGGCCAGAATCACTGCAAAATTACAGCGGCTCCAGACAAAGTATCTACATATCAGGCAAGTGTAGCGCTGTCATACATATGTATATATTATTCAAATAATTTTTTTTGTACTGTTTATAGTATTAACAAACATTGCCCAAAACTACTAGTCACAATTTGTATTCGTCTCCTTGTAATTAATTTGCAAAGAATACGTGATTTTCGAGCGATCTGACTGCCTAGTCCCCTTAAGGGGAGGTTCCGGTCTAGAGCCCAAAAAATAGGTGATCTTTAGGAATTAATTAAAGGAAAACTACTATATATAATTTAATGGGACTTTTTGCATTGTATTAAGGATGTCTTAAATTATAGAAATATATTTTTGGTTTTATAGTTAATCATTACAGACGGCACTGGCGAGTCGTTAAAGTCAAAGCGTCAAGAAATTTATTCAAATCGATGAGACCTGTATCTCCAAAAGTTATTATCCGATTCGACTGAAACTTTTTTTATTTCGAAGAATATAGTTCTAGCTAGGAGAAAAACTGGAAAAATTACAAAAATGACATTTTTTAAGAAAATAACGACACTTGAAGTTTGAAATCACTTTTCCCCTATATTTTTCGTCCTTTCAACGCCTTTGAAAATTATAAATTTTCAATTTTTTTTTCTCTGGTTTCCCTCCTAGCCAGAAGTATATTCTTCCAAGTAAAAAAAAAGTCTTGGTCGAATCGGATAATAACTTTTGGAGATACAGGTCCCACCGTTTTGAGAACACTGTTTCGAGAAAAACGCGTTTAAAGTTTTACGCGAGTGCCGAGTGGCCGGGTGTTACTCATGCATTTGCCGCTACTCAAATGCCTATAACTTCGGGAATTTTACGAATTTCAACAAATCCTTTTAAACATGCATTCCTAAAAGGTTGAACATTCGAAAAATGAAATAAAAAAATCGACTTTTAGGCCGGAACCTCCCCTCAAGGGGGAAACATTTTCGTCCTTGAACGCATCAGCAGGAGACTCGTACCGAAATCGTACCAAGGTTGACGTTCTCGCATTTTTATCGCGTACGCTGAGACATTCGAACAGTTCTTTCTACGAACGTGTACCTACTTTATCCTCGGTTAAATACGGTCCCGGTGATATCATAGTCTTAAGAGGGCTCCCCCGCCCGTCGTGCCGTTTCCTTTCTTCTTCCTCTCGACGAGCAAACGCAGCCGCTTCTAAAGAACCTCGCCAGCTGGGATTTCCTAGGAGAGTTATCTCTAATTCGCCGCGGATTTACTTGCCAATGAATCTTTAAATTCGATGCTCCTTTCTCCGCGAGCTCGTTCCCTTCTCAAGGGTAGGGACCTAATCGTTCAATCACCTTTATCACGAAATCGACGGGAATACCCGATTCCGTCCGGCCCTTCCCGAGGACCGATTCCTTTGTTATTAACGATCAAGCGAAACGGAGCGGTTGTCACTGAGAGACGTAGGCGTGCCGATCTCGTTCGATGGCTTACACAAGCAACTACGAATAACATTTCCCAGTAAGCACAGAGGGCAAGTTCGCATTGAAGGATTAGCTGCGAATAGGGAATTCAATCCCAAGATCGTAATCTCGGGATCCCGGCTGTTTTTTTTATTCTAAAACTCCCGGGATTTGATATATCAAGTTATAACTTATCTCGAGAATTTTTAAAATCGTAAATTACTTTATGAACAACTGAAAAATATAAAAATGGGATCCAAAAAACCGCCGGGAGCCCGGGGTTGAATTCCCTAGCTACGAAGCTTTCATCGCTAAATTTCTAAAAGCACGTGCACTATCCTCTTTGACAAGTGTCTTCTTAGTAGCTACTCCTCGCCGAGTTTCACTGCCAAGACCGAAACTCGCTAACGAATTTTCCTCGAAGACCTGATCTTTGATCGTGTCCGCAAGACAATCCTCTGCGTCCCCAGGACCGTAACGTCTGATCGTGCGTCACCGTGCTCGCATTAAATTCCACTCTGTAACATCGACGCGTCCTCTCCACGCGGTGACAGACAACCACAGGGAGAAAGGGGAACGACGTCTGATTAGTTATTTGGGAGGAACGGAGGCGCGACCACCAAGAGAGACTGATCGTGAGCGGTAAAGGGGGGAAAGAGGGCAGCAGCGTGGCAACCGATGGTTTGCTTGGTAATTCTTGCCGGATAGCGCAAAAAAGCCAACGAATCCATGAGTGTTTTTCACGATGGCTTGTTCGAGGCGTCTCATCAGTCACGTCGCCGCGCCGGCTAGCAAAGCGGAGGCGCCAACCCAGAAGACTCCTCCAAAACGCCGATGTGTCAATTAATCCCTGCATCCCTTGGGATAGGACTAGGCTAGAGGCTGGATTATCATTATCCTCCTTGCTATCTCGTTCCTCGGGCTTCCACCCTCCCGCAAGGATGCTATCTAGCTCCTGGTGACGGGCACGTTTCCATCTTACAGGCTTCGTCCCTTTCACAATTAATATCGAGGCGACAGCACTCACGTTCGCGTAATTGCACACGAGTCGCCCTTGACCGCTGTTAACGAATATTCGCGACAGATTCTAGAACCGTGCGTCGATCACCTGGCGCAACCTTGGAGCAACGAGTTGTCTCGTCCGCTGAGAGCCATATCGAGATTCTACAATCGGGATTATTATATAGATTCGCTTGCTATGAAACGCGAAACCACTGTGTGCTTCAGGGATAACTGGCACGCATGGTGTGTTGCGTTTCGAGACTGCACGTGGAGGTTTTACGCGTGGTTTTAGCGAGCGGTGCAGATTGAGTCGTCGAGCCGCATATAAGCCTGATCTAGCTATCGCAAAACTTTGCCCCTGCGTGTGGTTGTATAATCCTGTTCAGCCTAGTCCCTTGCTCGTCCCTCGACTTAAAATATTCGGTCGCAGATAGAATCGTGGGCGATCGCGAAGGGGTTGAAGACCGGGGGACGATAAGGGACAGCGCGTCGGGGTTGAAGGCAAAACGCGGACACGGCGGTGGACGCGGACGAACGGAGAGGGTTGGGAGGGTTGAGAGGGCCGTGAGGTCGGGAGCATCGGTGCCAGCAGGCCCTGTGAGTTATGGCCGTCCCGACGCTCTCTCCCATTGGCCCTGGGCTCAATTTACAGATGATTCCGCGTGTTACCGCCTGGCCAACGGCTGGTTAACCTTCGTGCCAAACACTTAATCTTCCGGCGTGTCCCGCGACCGGACCGCTGCGCAGCGCCGCGCCGCATCGCGCATCGAGTCGTCGCCGCGACTTTTCAGATAACACCGAGAGGCCGATCTCCGAACGGTTAGATAAATGGAAATAGCCGTTAGGGGGGCCGGGGGTAGAGGTTGAGGGGGCTACCGTTGTAGAACGCGCTCGGCCCTAGTGGCCCATAAACTTGGCCACCCTTCGGATCGTATTGCCACCCACGAGAGCGTGTACATGCGACCTTCTGTCGCTGGAGCGTGCCGCGGACCTCTCTCGCAGATTTATTGGTCCTCGATGGGCCGACAATAGCCAACAAGTTGCTGAAAAGCGATCGCGTCGTCCTCTGCCACCTACGACCTTGCCGTTTCCGCGTGTTCTCGCTACTCCCATTCTCCACGCGATTTTAAGCTTACCGATTAACGAGTCGAAACAGTTGAATGCTCTTTTATGATGGATTAAGTGTGACTTGCTTAGGAGATCGTTAACGGCTTGGAACTTTAACGCGAGCATTAAAGTAGACGGGAGTACATTATCCGCACGATAAATAGAGCAGTGCAGATGGCGAGTCAGTAGGGTAACGGAAAGGAAGGATAGAAAAGAAGTTCGGGCCAGTAACGTAAGATACGAAGGAGAAAGACAGTGAAACTGTACAGAAAGCCATCTTTCACTTTTCGTTGAAATAATGGTATACGTTACTGCATTAAGCATACAAAATGTCTGTCATCCTTAATGTTTGATTAATTGCACGGAACAGTTTGCCGAAGCGATCCGCCGATTGTTTGGAACAGTACGATCATTGAATCGCTGATGACCTCTGATTAACACTGGTTTTTGCATTTAATTTGATGTACAACTTGATTCCCCCCCGGCATATAAATCAAAATAAACTGTGTGTCATAGATTGAGTCGTTAACGTTGTTTGATTAGTCCCTGATGCTGCGGTTAGTTTCGATGCACAATTTGGTACTCCGCCACGGATGTCAGAATCAACTAATTAGGTATAAGTGTCACGTATTAAGTCACCGGATCTTCGTTGATCATCATTCCACGTTATTCGTTCCTCGTCCAACACCTGATACTTGATACCTGATTTAAATGTCAAAGTGAGTCGGATGTGTCCAATTACCTTCTGTTACTTAATTAGTACTCGATGCGATAGTCGCTTCGCGCTGGAAAATATTATAAGATGACAGTTGCCCCGTACTTTCGACGAATGTATCGCGCAATTTGATTAATTACACAAGTCGTATTATTACACCGAGTCGATTATAGTCTACGTTAGCAATTCCTGGACGTAATGGGATACCGACGCGACGTTGCTTATTCTGCTTCCGGTTATGCAATTTGTTTACAGGAGATTGCACTGATCATCAGAGGACTCGGGAAGCATCGCGCGGGTTCTCGATAGGCGAGGGATGATCGAATTAATTGCGGTGAGATCGCTACTCCAAAAGACCCATACGTATTTCGACGAGCCAAAGCGACGTCGGGTGAACCCCGAGGCAGAACGAATCGGTGAAAGGTTTTCTGATCACGCAAAGACACCGGGGTTGGAAATTCTCCGTGACCGAGAAAGGGAACGCTAGGCACGGGCGATTCATCCCCGGAAGACAATAATTCATCCTCATTGAAAGGGTTTCGGAGAGCCCGCATGTGTTGGCCATCGGTCTATCGATTGTCCGCGGTCGCACCGGCCCAAGTGCTCATTCGACGCGACGCGACGGGGCGATACATCATAATTTGCCGACGAGTGTTTACGAATGCTTGGGAAACGCGCGGTTTTCGCACGTGATGAGCTCCAGATGCCGAGGTTCCGGGGCTCTTGAGGAAAAGGAGTGGCTGCGGACTGTCATTAGCCGTCGGACATTGGGCACCCCGTGGCGAGCCACAATGTGTCTCTGGTCAGACGATACGGTCCCAGCTCCTGCGTAGGCTAACCAACGCTACAAACAGACACGCAGGATCCGACGAGTCAACCTTAATTGACTCGGACATTTGTCGTTCTACCTCCGCGATCATACTCCTGCAGCGAACGAGCCCCTAATTCTCCACGTGGAACGCTAATTGTTAATGCGACTTTTGTAACATTTTAATGACGAGATCGGTTGATAGTTAAGCGTGCTCAATGATAGAGTACTTCTCACAGAAAATCCTGCTTAATCGAAGTGAACACTAAACACGGTCATGGAAGTGGACGAATCCTCGCGTCATCCTCTTACCTTGCTGGTTGCTTTTCCGCGTGGTCTTCTTCTCCTTCATCCAGGGATACTCGGGCACGTTGACGGACGGATCGGCGACACCGTGAGGGTCCATCATCGCGTGGTAACCAGGATGATGGGATCCTGGGCTGATGGATCCTCCGGTTCCCGGAGAATGCTGAAGGCTACCGTCGCCGGCCAGCTGGGGGAGCGCCGTCATAAATTCGGCCATGGACGGCTGGCTGTTGATGAAGCCGGTCTCCGCGGATCCGCATGTCGGGTCCATGGCTGGATGATGGGTCCCGTGCGGGGGCAGCCCGGCCGGGGCACCTGCCCCCGCGGCCACAGTGGCCAGCCAGAAGCCACCCCCTCCGTCGTTCGCCAGGACGGGTGTCGTCGGCCTCGTCTTCACGCCCGCTTCTAGCCCCTTGCCTGCGTGGACCAACGCCTCGAGCTGGCCACCGGGTTGCTGCACGTTTCCCGAGCTACCCAGCTGCGCCGATTCCTCGGAATCCTCTTCTTGATAGGCCAAACTTTGTTGCTTGCCGCGCATGGAACGAGATGAACCGTAATTGACAGCGGTATCTCGATTGCTGAGCTATAGTAGGGGTAGAGGACCACAGAGCTGGCTCAACCACGTAAAATTCTTGTTACGAGATGGAGGTTGTTCCCTATCTGGCTGGGCTGATTAACTTGTTCACCGACTCATTCGTTCTCGGGGAACATCCGATAGAATCTCTGGACAGTTGTGAGGGAAGCGTGGCCAAAGTAGGAGGAAGAATCTTAATGGAGCTTTGACTTTGACATGGGAATCACGTAAACACCTCTCTCCGACGCATAACCCCTTTCCACCACTGTAGGTTACAGCTGCACCGTAAGTCGTACCCGCGATTCACTTGGAATGATCCTCAGTGGATCGTCGTCATCGCGATTAATCGGCCGTCAGCGACGGAGCCCGATTCACCACATTCACCGCGCGCGTCATGTCTTGCCAAATGTTCACTGCAGCGAACCACGAGTCACGGGAATCTACGCAGGCACAGAACGAACACTCGCATCCCCGCGAACGCACCTCGAGGTGACGAAGCCCTCGCGATCGAGCACAACGCGATAGCACTGTCACACGATCCGTGGATCGATGAAACGCGCGAGATCGGCGGTCCGAGTGGTAGACCAGGGCTACCAGGAGCGTTCCAATCGGCCGGAACCTAGGCTGGCTAGGCAGGCTGGCGAGCCAGCGATCGCGATGAACGCTTGCCGAGTGACGCGAAGAAGAAGGAGGAGGAGGAGGAGGAGGAGGAGGAGGAGGAGGAGGATGTGGAGGAGGAGGTGGAGGAGGAGGAGGAGAAGTTGGAGGCGGAGGTGGTGGTGGCTCGAGAAGGGCAACGGCGGAGAAAGCGTGGCAAGAGAGCGGATTCGAGCGGCAGGTGGGGGAAGAGACGACGAAGATCTGGACTGGTGGCGGAGCCCGGGGACAGGGTTGCACCAGAAGCGAAGTGGAAGAGAAGAAAGAGGCGGAGGAGGCGTGCAGTGGCCTCGGAAGGAGAAGGAGTCGGAGACGGAGATGGAGACGCACTCGGTGACTTCCAGTCGGTGGCACTCTGACGAGCTCCACCGGCGCTCTTTTTCGCTTCTCCAGTGTTCTCCGTGGCGTGTCTCTGTTGTTACTGCTATCTCTTTTCTCGGCAAGGTAGGGGGCCCCGGCGCGGCACGACACGGCGCGGCCGAGGGTCCGTGCAGAGCGGTGCAGAGCGGTGCAGAACGGTGCAGAGCGGTGCAGAAACTCTCTGTTGGCGTGTAACGGGGGTGCGGGAGAGTCACGTGACGCGAGCTAGTAGAACGAGTCGACCAATGGCGCGACGGTATCGCGGCAGCGGAGGTACAGCCCTCCGGCGTCGTAGGCGGGCTGGGCTGGCTGTTCCACGGAGGGCTCGGAGGGCTCGGAGGGCACGGAACCAGCAGGGTACACCGACGGAGCTGCTGCTCGCCGCGGCAGTGCAGCCAGCCGACTCTCCTGTTTGATAGCCGAGCACGAGGCCGACTTGGGCGGTCATGGATTCCGGCGCAACTGTGGGCGGGACGCGCGAGCGCGTCGCTTCCGAGGCCAAGCCACGTGGAGGGGAATTTCTCACGTGCTCGGGCTCGGCCACGCGGTCCCACTTTCTTCAGGCTTCGGGGGAACGGCCGACCAAGAGGTAAAAATCTATCTCTCGATCTTCCGACAGAATCGACCCTCTATACGTATACATAGGTACCTACATGTAGAGCATGTACCTACCTACTTACTTATGGCCGCGACTAGATCCTCCGTTCTATACAGTAATGTTGTTCCCTGCGTACTCTCAAACGATTCAAGGCAACACACACAGGAGAATTTCAAGGAAAACATTAGATCGAACTTTGCCAAGGACGATTTCATTACGATTAGACTTTCTTGTCTTTCGAGTTTAACTGTGCTGCGAATCGGCGCGTTGCTCTGCTTTCTTCCAAACACGCGCATTAATGTTTATACTGTATAGCCGTCACTGGCTGTAATTGCTGCCACCGGTTTGTTGCAAATTATTGTGGAATACCGTCTGCGAGTTTCTAAAGCCGGCAAAGAGCAACGAAAAGGTGGCGAAAATGTTTGGGAATTTTTGGCTAAGTTCGACGGCAGTTTAGAGCGGTGGCTGCGCATCGAGTGCACGCTGCACCGGTGCGAGGTCGCCGCAACGATTTCGGGTGCTGGAGGGCGCCGGCTGGTGTCACGGCGACTTGCCATGGGGCAGTTTTGATGACAGATTACCCTGATTCGCTTTGTGGAGGAGCTCTCATTTAGACAGCCGGTTTGATCGAGAAGTTCGGCTACCGCTTTGCGAAACAAAAAACTCGTGCCACTACCCTCGTTTTAAGGTGTACCCTGGGATGTAGACGAATCGCTTGCAAGGGAAACCGTGTTGCCTTTTCTCCTCTCTTCGTTCGCCTTTCACGCATCCAAACCTTGGGTACAAATTCACGTTCGGCGAAAGAAGTTTTTTTTTTATGCGAGATCCAATCGTGTTAACCGTTGGTCGCTGAATTATAATTTCGACCACTGCCAATCGTGGAGCATGTTGCGGGTTCGTAGCAGAGTTTATTGGATCCGAATCTGTTGGCGGAACGAAAAAACCAAGAATCGCGATCGCGCGCTCGTGATCGCAGCTCGGCTTTGACTTATTCAATCGCGCCACTGGGTTAGAGTGGAAATTTTCGAGAGAAAGAGATAGATAGAGAGAGAGAGAGAGTGAGGGAGAGAGAGCCAGGGCCGGGAAGGGCGGTAACCGAGTCGAACGGAACGCGAACGAGGGCGCGGATGGCTCGGAGCGGAGTGCAGAGAAAGACAGCGCGAGATCGAGAGGGGTAGGAGAGCAGCCGCCACATCTGCCGCCAGATTTAACTATACATTACAGACACACGATATGTCAAAGTCCTATACTTCATATCGACTCCGCCATTTATTAAAAGTTTCATCGCGCGCGCACCGCGTTCTGCTCCGCTCCGACCCCTTCTTGCTGCCGTACCATGAAAGGATATAGGAAGGATGCTCGAAATATACGGACGAAAAGTTCCAAGGAAGAATATATCGGGGGCTGTAAGGGGTGTCGTGTACCGATCGACGCGTTCCCGCTGTCTCCCGAGACATCCAGCTTTCCTTTCTCTACCCTGATTTCGCCTATGCTGCAAATTTCATCCAAACCTCCCTTAAGTTTCTCTCTCTATCACTATGGGGCTGACTCCTTGCGATAACATTTTGCTTTTCGAGTTTCTTGCCGCTTTCCACGTCCGAAAAGATTCGAATCCGACTTTGGATTGAATCGAAGTAGTCCTAGAAGTCGCATTCGAACGCTTAAGGGGTCATGCTCAGTCAGGAGGCCGAAAAAAGGGTGGTGTTTGGAAATTTTTTACTCAAAAGCTACAACAGATTTCTCAAAAAATCTTTTTTCCTTTTAAGGATCGCATCTAGTACCGTGCATCGGAATTTTTTTATTTAAAAATATTTGTCAATAACTAAGTTATTGTCCAGCACTCGAAGGTTCTCTAAAAAGGGCTTCTGCGGTGACCGCTGCTGCTCGAAAGTCGATCATCTAAAATAACAAAATTTAAAAGAATTTACTTATTATATTATATTATCTAGTATTTGAACGAAGGATTTTTCGAAATATTGATTTGGGAAAAAATGGCTGATGTTTAAAGTAAAAGTTTCAAATTTTAGCATAAATCGTGCCTGGTTTTCGACAATTAAAAGGAAACTAAGCATTTTTTATTTTAGATGATCGACTTTCGAGCAGCAGCGGTCACCGAAGAAGCCTTTTTATTTAGAGAGCCTTCGAGTGATGGATAATAACTTAGTTACTGATCCTTATTTTTAAATAAAAAAAATACGACGCACGCTACTAGATGCAATCCTTAAAAGGAGAAAAGATTTTTTGAGAAATGTGTTATAGCTTTTGAGTAAAAAATTTCCAAAGACCACCCTTCTTTCGGCCTCCTGACTGAGCATGACCCCTTAATACCACGGGGAATGTATGTACAGGTATGTATGAGGAATTTATAAAATTTGATTAAAGGTGCTGAACCTCTATTCTATTAATCAATTAGAAAATTAGAACATTCTCTTTGAAATTTAAAGTCACCTGTTTGCACAATTTACTGAAAATGTGCATTTCCACCGACGTGTAAAAGATTTCCCTTGAAAGCCTCCTCGTTCCCCACTAGAAACAAAATACCTTCTCCTCGCAAGTCCGCATGTTCGAATCAGCAAGACTCGATGCCGCCGCTTATCTTATCTCGGTTAAGCTTAATACTAGAAAAATGAGGATTCCAGCCGAGGTCCTTTTTTCCGCGACGATACTGGAATTCTGTCTGTCAGTTCTCTCCTTTTCCTCTCCGGCTGCCACCGATTGCGAAATGAAGTTTTATATTAAGCCTCGACTTTCTTCTCTCCTTTTCTGTGCCCGTTCGTCCGCCTTTGTCTCCCTTTCTCGCCCCTTCCGCCCCCTTTTTTGTCGGCTCCTTTCTCCTGCCCTCTTCGCCCACCATCCCCTTGTACCCCTTATATATTTACGTACCGATAGATCGTTATGTCGGCGTTTGCATATATATTGACATCGCCACCCCTCCCGCGAAGACGCCTAAATATATAGGCTACCGAATGACATAAAGAGACTCGTGCTCTCTTACCAAGTACCTACATATACCCATTCAACGTTTCATTTTCTTTTTTTTTGGCGAGAATCCTTTTAATTCTCTTACAACGGTTCGCGTTACTTTTATTACGGACCAGTATCACGGCCGCGACTAGTGTTCCTTCTCGAGAATGCTTTCTCGAGAATTTCTCGAGAAATTTTATAATTGCTTATTTCTTATTTCTCGAGAAATATTATAATTTCTCGAGAAAGTTAAGTCTAGGAAAAATATTGTAAATCTCATTTATTTTCGTAAATTAATGTATTACTAGTTAATCGCGAAAGTATAAACACATCTACAATTTATAATACATCTTATTAATAACATTAGAACCTACATGAATTCCAATAGAAAATCACAGTACAGAAGATTCGATATTATTAACTGCTGAAGGTGCTCTTAAATTCTTATTTAAAAATTTAGAAAAATTGTATACTATATTAAGTACCTAATGAGTTTCTTGTGGCTATTAAAGAAGAAATATAGAAAAGAGGAGATAAGACTGTATCCCGTATAAAATTTTTGCATGATCCAGAATTTCTTCCAAAAGGATCAAAAGACGCATTCTTTCATTTAACAGCCAAGCTAGATATTTATAAAACGTGAAAATATAACAGTAACAGATTTTGCCACAAAAAAGAAATAGATTCGCTGATGCTACATTAGACGCATTGTGCTATTTAAAAATAAATTTTAAAACCAAGAAGTAATGTTTCGCTTTGTACAAATTTTGTATTAAATAAATAAATTTACCAATTATATTTAATAAAAATTTGTTTGATAAAATTTATCAACATTCTTCCAAAAATATAATTTTTGCAATATCTTTTTCAATTTCTCGAGAATTCTCGAGAATTCTCAAGGAATATGATCTCATTTCTGACTTCTCGAGAAGCAAAAAATATCGAGAAATCAGGAACACTAGTCGCGACCCCCGTCCACGAGCACCACTTCTTCGCCAGCGAGAAAAGATATGCCGGACCAGGTCTGGGTGTACATCCGCCATTAAAAATAAACCATCTTTCGTCGCCATTTTAGCATGGCACGGACTGCGGGTAGGGCTCGATCTGTCAATCATCGGATCACCGAAACGAGTCTTCGGAGTCCTCGCTTTCCACAAGGGAGACTTTCGCCCTTCGTTCGACGAAACACGACGCCCCGCCGACCCTTCTCCGAACTTTTTCTTCTCCGACGTCTGAGGTAAAAGCGAACTCGTTAAAGGCTCCAAATAAAATCACCCCGCTTTCCTCCGCCGTGGTCTCAGGGAGACGCTTCTGGACGGCTCTTTCGTCCAACCTCCGAGAGCTCGGTGGTGCCCGTTTGTCACAGCACTACATCGATATTAGTGCATTTTGGCTGCGCTAGGTGAAAAGGAAGGCTGCTCGAGCGGTGACATTACTTTCAATATGTTCGCTGCCAAATGAAGGAAGAAAAAGTTGGAGAACGAGGGGCAGCGTGTGACGGAAGGACAAAGATGCAAGAGGGAAGGACGGGGAAGGGCTTGTTGAACGGGAGTGGCAGTTCTTGCGATTAGCGAGCGACTAGGGGAAGCTCGCTGCCGGAGTCTGAGGTTTTAATTAAGCATTCACTGCGGATGATATCGCATGCCTCTTTATACTTCATAGCAGCCAGATGTTGCTACGAGGACCTTCCTCGCCTTAGGTCCTCCGAACCGCGCCAGCGCGACGGAAGGAACGTCGCTATTTCGTTTTAATTATGCATGTTTAATTTGCTTATATCCTGCTCTACGCTGATACGCGCCGCTAGACGTTTCTGGCCGAGTCACTCGTTTCCTCGCAACTCCACAGCGTCCCTGTTAGGGACGTATTCTCTTCTTCTATTCCTCGGTATCCGTAAATAAGCAGTTACTCCAGAAACGAGTGCATCGGACCACAAATAGGTTCAATGAGCCCTGCGCTCTCGAATAATATCAGTCTCAAGAAACGCACCCACAGACAGACAGAGGGAATGTTTTCGCGGCCGTTTCCTAATCGATGTCCGATCCACCGGCGAATCGATCCGGGAGTTTTTCCAGCGCTCATCTTATCGTTGCTTGCCCCGCAGCCCCGAGCAGCTCCTCTTCGGGGTCCTTTTCGGGGGTGACTGTTACAAAAGAGAGGGATCTCCCTGCGAGAACGCTGCTCTGGAACAAATCTACCCCCAGCAGGACCGGAGGTATACAGGCAGGTTTAGGGCCGACACTTGGCGCAAATTGCCCCAGTAAGTGTAGTGCATTAATCTTTGGTTTGGTTTGCTCTCGGCCACCGCGTGTGTTGCGGTGGCCGCGTTTCTCGTAAACCCTCGACACGCCGCAACATCCTGGAACCTTTTTGGTATTCTGCTTCCCCGCCTCCGCCTCGCCTCACCGCGCCACATTCGCTCTTAGCTGCGCGTTACAGCTCCTAATGCGGGACCTGATACGACGCATCATTGGCATCTATTGCGTTCTAGTCTAATTGATCCGCCCTCAGAGTTTCAGTTCTTTCTGTTTATTTGCTTCGGAGGTTTCCATATTCTTATGGAACACAAGGTCATCCGCGTTCTGGCGCAGTTCTTTATTCCTAGTCCGGCCTGGTTTATAGCAAGAGTAGACACCTGGATACGATTTCGCCTCGAAACATTTGGAAATAAGTAGGTACTTTCACGGAATCCGTGGTGGCGCAGAGTGTCACCCTTTCTCGAGCTCCCCGCCGGGTGTGTTCTCCAGCAAGTACCGAATCCCTGGAACCCTTTTGTCCTTAGCTGGTCAACTTTAACCGTACGGTCCGCACGCCTGCTGTTGGCAAGACCAAAGCCTGTAGGTGGTGTTGCGTAATGCGAATACCATGTCGCATTCCGGGGACTCGGGATCTCGTGGAAAACCTTCTTTATTCGGTTAAATGAATTAGTAGCGATTACATCGACGAGGCTCCGGCTGGTAGAGCTCTGTAGTCGGTGATGAGCGCGTGTAATTAATGATGTCGAACCGTGCCACTTTTGTATTTATTCTCAAGGTTTGCCGCGCTTCTTCCGTGTTTCCTTTTCCTTTAACGTAATTACCGCACGGTTTTCCGTATAATGAAGCATAATTATAGTGTCGTTCGAGGATAATTCACTGTTTCTACAAAGATCGCAAGCTTAACGCTTAAAACTGTGAACGTAGGTGGATTGGTTGCAGACCAAAGGTATCTGGTATCATTAAACTGTATAAGAACTCTTTGAGACTCAAGGTGCCGATGCACAGTGGGGAAATTTTGCGATTTTATGGCCAAGACTACAGAAATGAAATTTTCGAATTTTACAAATTTAATACAAATGTCGATTGAAGAACTATATCCATTTTCGCGGTCAAAACCTGGAAACTTATTTTCAATATATAAAATTCGGCACTTTTACGTTCTAATATATGAGAAACTAAATTGTTTTTCAACAGCACTTACAAAAATTACGAGCGATAAAGATTTTTTCATTATTTACATTTATACACTTTTTCTTTGTTCGAGCCTGCCTCTGCTACAGTGCAGCAGGGCATAGCAGAAGGGTTATCGCTTCTGACGACAAACAAACATACGTAATACAAACAATCAAACAGAGTATAACACGTGAACCAGTCTCGGTCACAGTTATGTTTAAAAAAATGCATATAATTACAAGATTAGCAACAATTAGCAATTAATATTATGGGATTGATAACTATTTTATGTATTGAAAATTAATTCTTATATGAAAAGGTTATTTCTAAAACACTACTTTAAAAATTGTATAAATTACGTATTAAAAACCGAAACACAATTGTTTTGAGGACAAAAAGATATCTTACGCACCCCCAAGAATTGAATCCATGCCTTGAAATTATTTTCAGATCTTTGGATAGAACAATATAAGTGTTTGAAGCAACTTGAGAATCTGGATTAATTCTTTGCGATCGGTCTAATCTCACATGAACTGAAACATTTGCGAGTTTACACGAGCTTTGTATTAAAACATTTAACAGTAAAATTGGTGGCATTTGATACTCATATTAGTTCTTCAATTGACATTTGCATTTATTTTGTCGAATTGAAAAATTTATTTTTGTGGTTTTGGCCATAAAATCGCGAAATGGGCTCGTGCGTTTAAAGAATTCATGATATCTTAGCGCGCGACGCGGTCAGGATTTCCATCAACTGCACCACTGTGCTCGAAACTCGGCTTGCAATGGGGTATCGCAAAGTGTGGTCAGGGCTTGATATTAGGCGAAATCACTCCCCAGTCTATCCACGTTGGTGTTCGCAGATTGCAATATAATGACGTCGTAAGTCGACGAATAATTGCGGAAATTTGTATATCCAGCCTGCGGGACTTGCCGTGGCCTCGATAACACGTTCCTCCAATCCAATGAATCCTTTATGCTGCGACTAACTCTGCTGCACCCGACGTATTAATATTCGATAGAAATTCATTCTACGGAAAGTATGGGAATCTCTTCGCTGAAAAATTCACTGCAACAAATCTTTCGTTCGAAGAAGAACTGTTGCTGCTTTGTCAATCGTATTAGTAGGTAGTACAGTATCGGGCAAAAAAGTTACCACTTTTTCGAACCACCCTGCGTCTATTACTTTTTAATATCAACCTAAAACTGCAGTATGTGCCTAATGTACATCTCTTGAGAATTAAAAGCTGTATAAAACCAGTTACATTTGAATTTATTTAACTATCAAACAAAAACCATACATAACATTAAACAAGACAACATATTTATAAAGCCAACAAAATGTCACCACTTTCGAACAATAATAAAAAAAGTCTAATATTTTGTGGGGATACCTTTTGCTTTTAGGACAACCTAAAAAGCTACTAAACGTGGTAACTTCTCTGTCGGCCCTAGTATTCCTGATATCTCGATATTTTTTGTTTTGAGAAATTGAACGAAAATATTGCAAACATTATATTTTTGGAGTAATGTTGATAATATTTATCAAAAACAAAAGAAAACTTTAACTAAATGATTATTCCTGTCTAATTTATACAAAACTTGTGTAAATGAAAACATCGATATTAAATATAATTGCTAAATTTATTTATTTAATACAAAATTTGTACAAAGCGAAACATTACTTTTTGGTTTTAAAATTTATTTTTAATTAGCACAATGCGTCTGATGTAGCATCAGCGAATCTATTTTTTTGTAGCAAAATCTGTTACTGTTATATTTTCACGTTTTAGAAATATCTATATTGGCTGTTAAATGAAAAAATGTGTCTTTTCACCCTTCTGGAAGAAATTCTGGATCATGCAAAAATTTTATACGGGGTACAATAGTCTGATCTCCTCTTTTCAATATTTCTTCTTTAATAGCCACAAGAAACTCATTAGGTACTTAATATAGTGTACAATTTTTCTAAATTTTTAAATAAGAATTTAAGAGCACCTTCGGCAGTTAATAATATCGAATCTTCTGTACTGTGATTTTCTATTGGAATTCATGTAGGTTCTAATGTTATTAATAAGATGTATTATAAATTGTAGATGCGTTTATACGTTCCCGATTAACTAGTAATACATTCATTTGCGAAAATAAATGAGATTTATAATATTTTTCCTAGACTTAACTTTCTCGAGAAATTATAATATTTCTCGAGAAATAAGAAATAAGCAATTATAAAATTTCTCGAGAAGGACCACTAGTCGGCCTCAAAAATGTGTTACCCCGTTCAATGTCATGTAACACTTTTGTTTGCCAGTTAAATAAATTCAACTTTAACTGGATTTTATACAGGTTTAAATTCCCCATTAGAATATGCATGTTGAACACACAACAGTCCCTAATGTACGCTAAAAAATAAAAAAATATAACAAACTGAAAAAGTGGTAACTTTTTTGTCCGCTAGCGTATACGTACACATCAATATTCTCAGCGTCATTATTACCGTTGTACCTATAAGGATAAGGTCCACGCTCGAAGGTTTAAATAAGACGCGCCAGAAGTGCGGCTTAAAAGACCTGGATTTCTTTCCCTTGGAACGTCAGAGTTGGAGAGACCCCGAGGCAATGAAGTAATGCCTTCCAGATCGATCGGCAGATACACGCAATCATGGGTCGTGTTCGCGCGCTTAGGTGTATCAAGTTATCCGCGCACAGCCCTCCCCCCAGCAGTGTTCCAACTTTAGTCATCTCATCATCCCTTCATGGAGGTTGGTGACTTGCAGGTTCGTGACTCGGCATCTAGGGCAGCGTCGATATACCTATATGTATCACCCCCTGGTCGACGCGTACGCGCATCGCCGCTGTGTTTCATCCCCGGCTGCGTTGTCAGTTCGGATCGCGGGTCCATTTATCCGTGGCCTGCAAAATAAAATCATCAGTCGGC
The DNA here is from genome assembly GCF_050908995.1 of Andrena cerasifolii. Classification (NCBI taxonomy): domain Eukaryota; kingdom Metazoa; phylum Arthropoda; class Insecta; order Hymenoptera; family Andrenidae; genus Andrena; species Andrena cerasifolii. The sequence goes on along the minus strand of NC_135119.1, from coordinate 15,416,456 downwards.
ACCGCTCACTTATTATTTTCCTACGCTGTAATTCGATTAATCATGCTGCTGAAGCAATGGCGCGGAACCGACAGGGAAACTCCGATTTCCTCTGCTGCTACATCTGTGGAGTATTTTTTCGGTAAACGCTTTGTCCCGTAACTGAGCGTACTATACAGCCGAATGTTTGATCTAACAGCAACAGAAATTCCATCGATTACCAAGCTGTACCGGTTCGATGCGCAGCTTCGTATCTTCGCAGCGAAGGCAAGGGAAGTGTGCGATGAAACAAGGCTAAATAGGAGCGTACAGTAGTTTGAAAGAATCCGTGGATCGTTGGCGGCACAAATTACCTCTTTAACGAAAGGTTACCTATGCCTCTCGGAGGATCGAGCTCAGGAGGAAAGATGGAGTGGCCCCAAGGGTGAAGGAATCCTCGAAGAGAGGAAGGTATAGCCAGGGTTACGTCCGCGTCGGGCTGGCCGAGCGTCACAACGCAACGCCCCATACACGTCTTCCCCGAGACGTCCACGAAGCGGTTCAAGTGACAAATAGATGTACGCGGCTCGGCGCGGCGCGGCCACCGCACGATTTACTCCTTGCCAAGGGATAAAAGCTTCCTGACAAAATCCTGCTGTGACAGCGGATCCTGGCATTCTGACCGTGTTGCTCCTCCTGCGACTAATCGTCCCGCGAAAAAAAAACCGCGACTCGAACTTTCAGGAGGTGAAAAAGAGTCGCCCCTTAGGACAGCTAAACGGTGGGCTGCTGGGACTTTTAAATGAAACACGCTTCCTCCCCGAAACATGTTCATCGATCATGGAGTCGGCCATGCCCGGGATCCTCGCCGGGCATCCAGCAATTCTTTAATATTTAACGGGAGCGTTCAGTAGGAACTGGGCGATTAACGGGAGGATTTTCCATTCTCTAAATAAGTCTACCGTGGGCGGTTTCCTTCGCGGCGATAAGTTTTGTTCTCTCTCTCGAGCAAACACCAGCGTGGCATGAAGGACCGGGCGGTCGTCTCCTTCCGGCACTCCTACCGCTTATATCTCGTCGGTTCACCCTTCCCCGAACCCACTCTCATTATTCGGAGGAAATTAAATATGTCATTTGATTCTTAAAGTTAATTGAACTTTGCCTGCGTCTCGAATGCTCCCTCGATTTCTAATTCATTAAGATAATGCACTTTGGATCAGGGGAAGTTAAGTAGCATTGAAAATGGGCGCCGAAGGAATGCTTCCGTAATAATAATAACAATCAGTGGGAGAATTAAGTTCGTGAGAGTAAAATTAACATTAAATAGTTTGTTTCGAGTTCGCAGAACATGCTTCGTTAAAAGAAGGCGCCGTCGGTTTGGATAACTGGTATCCTTTGGCTCTTTAGAGGCCCTTGACGGTCCTGACGATTCAAGAGTTCGCGAGATCAGATTCGTCGCTCGGTTCGTTCGTTAATCTCGGCCCGAGGAACACGCACGCTTCTGATCCTGATTCACGTCTGGATCATTGGAAGCGATTTACCGAACGCTGATTTATTGCAGCCAGCCGGGGACCGAGGTTGCAATAAACTCAAGCTGGGTCTAAATCCCTATTTTACTTACCGACCGGTTGAGAGGGTGCGACGAGGAGGCGGAGGACGGCAGGGGAGGAGAATCAGCCGTGTACTAAATTTAAAAGTAAAACCTCCAGCCTTTGTTGCCGAATCCCCGCGCTGAAAGAGAAGGTTGCTCTGCTCCTTCGAGCCATTCAACAGATTTAAATGGGCCCCGAGCTCCGCGACCGCTTCTTTTGCTTGTTTTAAAATACAGAGACTGCGAGTTCAACGATACGCTGCCGCTGGCCGGATTTATTTCGATCGACGCTCCTTCCTTTTCTCTTCAGCCGCGTCCTTTCCCAACTCCTGTCTCTGCATTCCTGGCAAGCAACTCTTTCGTCTGGTTATCAGACCTCCGAATCGCTCTCTATGAGAACATTATGTCCTGGAAGAAAACAGGGAAGTGAAATTTATCGTACCAAGAAAGAGGTGGCGTCGAAGTGCAGGAACGAGATAGCGGCTGCGTCGAGATGTTTATGAGGAAACAGACAAACATAGGATTGAAATTAGCCGCCTAAGGTCTGTTCCCTACAATCGAGGGGCGGCGTGCGTTGCGAGTGTTTTCAGCGATCCAGCGTAACATCGATCCCATTGTCGTCGAAAGACGGGCCGACGAGGCAAGAAAAAGGCTCCCATTGTTCTGCTGCTAATAGTCCGTTAATTCCCGGCGTACATTGTGCGATATTCCGCGGGGTCGAGGCTCCTCTGGCTCGACCGGGGAACGGTTAAATCGAATCATAAAAGAATCATAATTAACCGCTCTTTTGTGCCGCGAGATGGAAGCGAGAAATCGCGGCAGAGTTTCCTCACTTCACCAGCCAAATTGGCATTTCCGACTTTCGCTGGCCCGCTAATTTTGAATAATACCTCGCCAGGTGACCCTGCCTGGACTCCAAGCCGGATGTACATTTATAATCATAAGCGACTGATTAATTTAAAAGAAACGCGAACATCAAAGCCTCTCGTCGCCTTTGCCAGCAGCTATTCCCTCGACGTTCATAAAGAACCAGTCGAACAAGTATCTAACTACAGAAATTCGGGGGCTCGTGATCGATGGCCCCGATATGTCGCGTTTAAATGCAGCAACGGCTTTAAACAGCGAGCTTAATCTCGAACGGCACTTATTCTCGCGTCACCAAAAGCTGCAGCTCCTTCCCGTCCCGATTTCACGTTTTGCGTTCTAATTCTTCTTCCGTCCTCCACTGGGGCAGTTGCACGGCTTCTCGGTTTTATTGCGGGTGGCGCGCGGTCAGCCTGCAATTAATTTCAATTATAAAAATATCATTGGCCTTTATGGCGCTGGCAGGTGGTTCGCGGTCAGGGGTTCAGCTTTTTGCCCGTTGCGCTTACGGTCTTTCTGTAACTTGCACGAAACCGTTGCGATCCTGTTCTCGTCGCCGGGATTAATCCTGCGCGGATTGTTTCTGGAGAAGGGCAGGTAGTTTGCGGGGGCGTTTAACGCCCAGCTACTCGGAAAGGTGCATCATCAGGCAGGGCAGGCACGAGACGTGAACGACAGCGATCGCTCGCTGCGTTGGCGATAAAATTTCTGTACCCACAGCGGGATGCATCGTGGGGATGTGGGGTGAAAGAGAGGCACGCGGTTTGGAGGCCGTCCGCGCACCCAATCATCAAAGTCGCATTTTCAGTGTAATGGGTGTGTTTAGCCAGTGGAAGTCGGCTGTGCTGGCTGGAAAGGGACCGAGTAATGGTGGAACGATCGGCTGTGCCTCGAGATCCGGAGTCTCGATCGTGATCGGCCCCCTCCGCCGCGGCTCCAATAATCATGGTAAGGCCGCAATTACGGGCCTCGGGCGGCCAATCGGGGCCTCTCCTCTTCTACGACAACGTGCTCGCCTCTCTTTCCCTCTTTCTCCTGTCTTCAGCCACTCTATTATTAAGCTGTGTTACCGTAATGCGGCGTCCAGCATGTCCGCTTGCCGGGGCCAGCGAAATGGCTTCCATAATAGGGATAGACGCCAGATATCCGGCGTTTACCTCCAAGCGCCCTCTTGCTCTTCGTGCGATCATCGTCGGATGACCAGGGGCTTGCAAATCCTGCTGGCACGAGTTTTCGTCAATGTCTGCTCAGGGGTCGTAGACGTAAGTAGGTAGGTAGGTGTAGAATCCACGTGTTACTCAGAACCCTGGCAATTTATCGAAGTAAACTCGGATGGTTCGTCATAAGAGAGGACTACGTAACATGCATCGCGCAAGATTCTTCCTGGAGCATTTATGGTTTTCAATATGGATCGGGCGATAAACGCTCCCCAAGCAGAGTCGAACGTCGTATCTTCTGCGGGAGATAGGGGGAAGTTTATAACTTCGGCACCAGAAACAGCGGGACAAATCTTGCGACTGGATCTTGCGAGACATCCGGTCCTCTCCGTCGTCTCCCTCGGGTGTTTTCGCTCTAATTCGTCACACGAGAAAGCAGTCGGAGCAGGGTGTGCAGCGAAACTTCCCTTCTGCTCTTTTCACGCGGCTCTGATAGCGCACTCGCAAGTAGAATTTCATTAGCGAAATGAGGAAGAAACGATGTTCCTCTCCTTCTTCGGATCTTCGTTTATTACGAAATGCACGATTGTTGACAGATCTGGGAACGCCGAGCGTATTACGCGTTTCTCCCCGGTGCCTAAAAGACCTCTTCCTATTTAGCAGCACCTATCTTTGGTAAAAACTCGCAACCACCCGATCGGTTCGTTGGTAACGACGCCCGATTTCACTGCGGCAAAGATAAGGGAAGATATTCCGCCGCGGCGCCTCGGTCGAGCACATTTGACAAATACTCTCGAGCCAGGCACGATGAACTGTTCGAGCGTAAAAAGGAATAAAGGGAAATGTACGTGGTTGGACAAGTAGAAAGGAGGACGGTGAAAAGCAGTAAATATTTCATATTCCTGCGCGATTCAGGGTGCCTACTCTGTGATTATTTTGCACACTCTTGGGATGTTCCTCTGTCGCATTTTTCGCGAAACCGCGGTACACACCTATCGATGTTTAATAGCTCAAGCTAATGGTAGAAAAGTTTTCAGTCGAAGCTGTTATATAAATAAATAACCGAAGAGTAGCCTGAGAATCGAGGGGGTTGCTCGATTGTTGGTCTACGTCTGTCACGCGGACAAGAGGGAGGTGAATAGTTGGGCCGAGGAACGTGGCCCCTTTCTCAACGGTGGGTGGATGGGTGGCGGAGGGTGGGGTGGGATGTGGGGGTGAGTATCGAGGGCGCTAATGTTCCTTGGGCAGGAAACGCCGTCTCCATCCTGCACCCTCTATCTCTCCGCTCGCTCGCCTATTTTTATTCGTCTTTATCTGAGACTTGAGTCGGTTCCTCTCCATTTCCTCTTGAGGAGTTCTTCCTCCACCAGTTCGTCCTCCTCATCCTCCTGCACCCTTGCCATCTCCTCCTGCTTCTTCTTCTTCTTCTTCCTCTTCCTATTCTTCTTTTTCTTCCTCTTCTTCTGCTTCTCCTGCGTGCTGCTTCTCGTGTCCCCTCCGGGTACCGATGCGGCGACAACAACATGCAAACATTCTGGTATTTGCAATTCGAATGCCGCAAAACGGGGACGGGGAACCACCGCGAAGAACTTCCACAGCCGGTCCTCGCCGACTTCTCCCCGAAGGCACAACCTCTCGCCTCCACCAGCTCGCTATTCTATTAGCCCGTTGAGAGATAAGTTCCGCTCCGGCTGTACCGAAACCGCTTGCTCGCTCTCCTCGTCACTGATATCGCCTTTCAGAGTTCCCAGCGATGACCGCTGCCCATTCAGTCTATTATTACTGGACGAGGAAGCTGCTTCGGCGCAGCGGGGGTATAGGATAGTATCACTTATGCACTGACAGACGTCCCGCATTTATTTGTCAGCGTGGAACGAACGAAGATGAGAATCGTGCTAGAACTTTTGCCAGATACGTAGGTATGCGCATAACAGCGTTCCTAACGACGCGAAGACTTAAACAGCGATCATACATACGTGTTCGAGATTGACTGCAATTACGTGATTATGCGATAATCATCAAGGCAGATGCGTGCGTTAAAAATTCACAAAACTCATGCCTATACCGTCGATATAAGGATAGCCTTCGGCCAGAAAAATGAAGACATCTGCTCTGATGAGGATCGCTCGGCGCGGAGCGCGATTAAAGGAACTACCCCCAAAAATTCGCTGTCTAAGTGTCGATGTTGCAAAAAAGAGCTGCATGCAGATGCAGTTACCGCGATCAAGACGTCAAGCGATCAACGGTGTAGAATTCCTGCGCATTTAAATCTTTCGATCACTCTCGAACACGAGAAATTCAAACTGAAGAGCAAGATGAGAGGAAGGGCCGCAAACACGCGCATACAAGTTCTCTTGCCATTAAAAAAAAAAAGGGACAGAAATGGCAATCAAGTGGACTGAACAGCTAAAGTCAGGCTGTCAACGTGCCTGCTCATTAGAGTAACGAGCCTGTATCTCTGCACAGAGTTATCTGCAATCGTGAACGAGTTGCGTTTCTAATATCTGTTCTTTGGCATCGTGCGCGTAATACAGACGTGCAAGCAAGGTGGGAACCGGGAGCTTGCTATATAATTACGCGCGTATCGTCGTGGGGTTGTTTCGTGGGTAGAAGGCTATTGGGACATCGTCGTCCGCCGCACCGCGCCGCGGAAATGAGCGGCGTTGCTTATTATTCCTGTAATTTCAGCCCACCAAGGACCAACCAACGTACATGTATAGGTACGCTCGATCACGAGATAGCGATACGACCTAATAACTAGCTTTGCCGGACATACTGCAGTCGATGGTGGCCGAGTGGGCGAATGGCTAGATACCTACTACTTTCAAGACACTCGCCAGCTTGTAGTCACCCCTAAACATATGTACACTTTCATTTGTGTTGACCACTGTTCTCCTGCACAAATCCCAATTTTTTCAATATCTACTCTCTACATACATATTAAGATTAGGGCTGGGACTATTCGAATAATTTAATATTCGAATATTTTATAAGTATTCGAATGCTACGAATAAACTTCGAATATTTGAGTATTCGAATGTTTTTATTCGAATATTTGAGTATTCGAATATTATTATTCGAATATTTGAGTATTCGAATGTTATTATTCGAATATTTGAGTATTCGAATATTATTATTCGAATATTTGAGTATTCGAATGTTATTATGCGAATATTGATATATTCGAATAGTATGATATGAATTATTTATTTATTTATTTATTTCACTTGTACGGGTAAAACCCATTTGGTAACAAAAAAAGAAGAGAATACATCGAACATCTTAGAGACACGCTACAAGAATTATAAATCAAGTTCTTTAGTTCTCAAGTGAAATCTTGTAAGCTAATTTTTACCCACTTCAACATATCCGATCGGCTTGAAACTTTGCACACATACGTAGTTCCGATGACAACACAATATTTACACTAAAAAGCATGAAATACTTTATAGTAAATTTTTTTTTAAAACACAAACTTCAATACTTAAATATTCGAATAGTATTTGGATACTTGGATATTCGAATTATATTCGCCAAATAATTGAGCAAATGAAGTATTTGAATATTCGAATACCGAAAAATTCGACAAATAGTCCCAGCCCCAATCAAGATACCTCTTCGCTAGTTTCTCGCTTTCCATGCTTCGAATTCGAAATCATGTCGAAACAATTGGCATATATGAAACAATCCGCGAATGCATCGATCTCTACTGTGCCTCTGAAGTAGGATTTTACGAGGCAGCTGGAGGAACGGTGCAAGAAAGCCTTAGCCCTTTGAGGCTGAAGAAAGACGCCTCGCGTGACCAGAAGGCGTGCACGTGAAGCGCTACGTGTATTGGGACCTCGTCCAATCGGCTTCGAGGGGCTACTTTGATCCACGTATACATATACACGCGTTGTGCATAGAGGACCTTTGATGTTTCCAGTCACGTGACTCGGCTACGGACTCGATATCAATTCGCGTCGCTAACTACGCGTTCGCGTGCACGTCGTTCTTTCGCGGTGAAGTTTTAAGGACACGGTTCCTGGCTCGTCGGAACCTTCGACCCCTTCGGATCTACGATCGCCGAAAATGTCGCTCGTGACGCCAGCTACGTTAACGACCTTTTGTTATCGCTTCGACAAATTTTGGTAAATTCCACGTTGATAGCAGGGTGGGTGCCACCCCGTTAGCTTCTTGTCGCTTTTCTTCCTACTAACAAATTTCATAGTAGAATAAAAGTTTGGGCGTGTATCTTCAATTTGATGTCGTAACGTAGAATGTTGGCTTAAGAATAGGGATTAGAAGTGGGGTGGGTATAGTTGGCCTGGAAATACGGTAGAATTACGACAGCTGTTTTTGATTACTACTTTAGTTAATTGTATTACTAATCTATTCAGACTACATCGGGTGGGAACAAGTTCCGATGTTACAATGCAAAGCTAATTGTAATTCTTTTAACCGTACGATATCAGGTCGATTACATCTTTGCGCAATTAGGTCTGATTAATTAAGAGATAAATGGTGCATCATTTTCTGCGAGACTTTATTGAAGAAACGTATTCCTTAGAGGTTTCGCTGTACGTGCATGACCCTTATATCGTTTGATCAGTGTTGGTACTTTCAGAATATATTTCCGACAGTACGTGCAAGGTTAGTAAAGTTTAGATCGGTTAGAATACATATTCTCGAATTGGTGGCGGGCGATTCTCGCGGACAGTTGCGATTAGTTGCGAGATAAATCGTGCATGATCATCCATAAGTGGTTACGCTTCCGATAGTGTCAACAGGAACAAGTTGTTAGCTCGGAAGGGCAGCCTCGCGTCAGGCCCACCCCAGGATTCCGGAGCGTTCGTGATGGATGATCGCAGATATGCTGAAAAATGGTGATGGATGAAATCTCGCTGGCTATAAACATTGACGGAATCTGTTACGTGAATTGTAATAAGTTATCCCGCTGCGCGTCTTAATAAAACAGACATTTCGCAACGTATCGGCTCGTACAATCCCGTCTCGTGCGCGGAACCTTCGGATTCGTTTAAAAGTAATTTACAAACGTTCCTTTTCAATATGGGTCGTGCAAATTGCACCCATCACCGCTTAATAATATAGTATAATAAACCTGCGGCGCGATAAGCAAACGAAAATCTGAGGAGCCAGCTGCTGGTTATGATGTTTGGACATTTGAATTATCAGCTTGAAGCAGGGTAATTCTATTTGGTAGTAGGGCTGGGACTATTCGAATAATTTAATATTCGAATATTTTAGAAGTATTCGAATGCTACGAACAAACTTCGAATATTTGAGTATTCGTAGGTTATTATTCGAATACTATTCGAATACATTAGTATTCGAATACATTAGTATTCGAATAGAATGGTGTGAAGTGAGTCAAAATTAGCTTACGAGATCTCACCCTGACAAATGAACCTATAGAACTTGATTTATAATTCACACCATACTATTCGAATAATTTAATATTCGAATATTTTACAAGTATTCGAATGCTACGAATAAACTTCGAATATTTGAGTATTTGAAGGTTATTATTCGAATACTATTCTATAACTTGATTTATAATTTACACCATACTATTCGAATACTTGGATATTCGAATAGTATTCGAATACTTGGATATTCGAATTATATTCGAATACTTGGATATTCGAATTATATTCGAATACTTGGATATTTGAATTATATTCGAATTATATTCGAATACTTGGATATTTGAATTATATTCGAATTATATTCGAATACTTGGATATTCGAATTATATTCGCCAAATAATTGAGCAACTGAAGTATTCGGGTATTCGAATACCGAAAAATTCGACAAATAGTCCCAGCCCTATTCGGTAGCAATATTGAATTCGAATACCTACAGTACTTATATGAGAGAAACTCAATCTGTTTTCAAACCCAAGGTACGTGCCCTCGACAATTGAAAGTTCTAGATCGCATTCGCGACACGATATTCGAAAAATCGGTGCAGCGTGGATGCACTCCAGCTTATTCCCCAATCCCCCATGTGATTAATCACCAGCGCTGCCACGATTCCGTCGAATGACACTTAGAGTTCCATCAAGCTCTGTATAGCTGTGGGTGTCGGTGTTTATCAGGCAGAGTCCGCTCTGCGACAGCAGCGAACCGCGTCTGGAGCGCGTTAACAGCGATAATAGAAGGTGAACTTAACGATATGATGCGCGTGGGGGGAAGAGGCGCGATCCTCGAGGAATCCGCGGCTTCGGAGTGTGAGCCTGAGCCACTGTGAGCGATGCGCGGACGGTTGCAAAAAATCAGCAAGGGCGGACGAGATTTGATTCCCGGTGACGTATTAAATGTGTAGTAGCAGCCAGTGGTGTCAGGGGGATTGCTTTAATCAGTAGATTAATTCGTCATGGCCTCCGCCGCGTAGCAACGTCCTTTGTCGGCCGCTCGTAAAATATGAGCCAACGTACATAATCAACTATTTGTGGTAATGAATATTATGCGGCCGGAGCGCGTGTCATTAATAACGCCCAGCCGTACCGCGTAATCTGTTTTTTCCTACGGTCTGAACGTACATTATGTACGCGGGTATCGTCTATTATCGGAACCGCGCAAAGAACCGTAGTTTGCATGCGAACGCGTCTCATTTCTTTAACGCGCAAGGTGAAATCGAACGATAACCAGTCTCCTCGATTAATATTCCCATGGTATCGTCCTACGGTACAAGGTTCAGCTGCAGTTGCGTCGCGACAACGTCTCCTAGACCAGCTCGGCGACTGCTTTCCGCTGCCTTCGGCACTGAAATGCCCGTGGAAATGCCCTCGCCTGGGCTCGCGCAAACTGAATAGCGACGCGCGGTCACCGGAGCGAGCGGCCAGAGCGATAGCCAGAGATGTGAGTTAGAGAAGCTTTTGGTAGCTCTCCACGGAGGACTGGGCTCTCTTTCCTCGGAGGCTGGTGCCGCCAGCAAACTCACCTCTCGGTTTAACCCCTCCTGGACAACTCCCCGCGGCGAAAAGACAAATGAGCTTGAGGTGAGAACTTGCCCGATAAATACCAAAGGCGACACAGTGTTTGACCAGGGAGCATACACCGTGGACCGGGCAAGAAATACTGCGTCGCTCGGTCCCTTCGCCCTTTTCGACCTACCCGCGTGTCCACGACCCGTCGCACTCGAGTCGTTCCTTCCGTCCTTCACCCTTGTCCACGCCGCTCAAACAGCCCTCCGCCGCCTCCACTGCCCATCGTTTTCTCTCGTTGAATCGTTTAGTCGCGGGATTTGTTCGTGTTTTCAATTTGCTTTTTTCGCTGCCACCCTCGGAACTCAGTCGAGTCCGTACCTTGTTCCACGACTCCTCCACACCATTGATGGATTTTAAATTGAATTTATTCTGCACCCACCACTTCTCGAAGATTTTCGAGAGCGCGGTAGGTTTGGCTTTTCCCTCGGGGTTGTATTTTACAGAAGCTACGTGTACCAGCGACTATATGCGTGACTATATCATCTGCATAGTTAATCGGTAGGTTTTGAAGGAATGTTTTGCAGGAATTATTCTCTCGCCGAAAATGCCTGGCCGGTCGGTGAAACCAGCGAGAAGATTCATTTACCCTCCAGCCGTAAAAGCTCGCACCGAGTGCGTGCCACGGGAATCTCTTTTCTTCCGAGGCAAACCGTGTCGGGGCGCCGCATTAATTTCGTCTATTTAGCGGGAATGAGTTAAATGTCTGCCCGGAAGGGTTCCTTCTTCTCGACTGCCATTTGTGGCATCGCGGCCGAAGCTGGAATCTAATACAGAAAACTTCCCCGCTGTCTCCTTTGTTTCCCAATCAAACTCACCGAGTCCATTTAATATCCACGCGAAATAACGAGCTTGGCTGGAGCGTACTTCAACTTTGTCTATGATTTTCCGTCGAAGTGGGATCGATTGCTTTCTTCCCTTTAGCGAGAGAGGGTTAAGTGACGAAAGTTTGTCAGGGTTCGAAAATATCCGAAGAAAAATGGTCAGAATGATCTCAGCGGCAGATTCAGGGTCGTCGGTGCCGGCAAAAAGCCCTGTTTTTCCGAGAGTGAAAAACTATTTTGTGCTTTTAGCCGAGGCACCGACGGCGCATCATTTTTCAACGGCGCCCTGTCAGAGGATCGGAAAAGGAGAGGAGCACTGTCAGTGGCCAGCGGCGACGTGAAAAGTCAACGAAGTCTCGGCCCTTCTCGCGTATTTTTTATCTTCTCCTTGTTCTTTATTCGATTCTCGACTAGGGCTGGGACTATTTGTAGAATTTTTCGGCATTCGAATATTCGAATACTTCAGTTGCTCAATTATTTGGCGAATATAATTCGAATGCCATTCGAATATTTAAGTATTCGAAAACTATTCGAACATTTAAGTATTCGAAAACTATTCGAATATTTAAGTATTCGAAAACTATTCGAATATTTAAGTATTCGAATACTATTCGAATACCTAAATATTATATGTTATTATTCGAATATTTGAGTATTCGAATGTTATTATTCGAATGTTATTATTCGAATACTGATGTATTCGAGTGTTATTATTCGAATACTGATGTATTCGAATAGTATGGTGTGAAGTGGATCAAAATTAGCTTACTACTAAACATCAGTATTCGAATAATAACACTCGAATACATCAGGATTCGAATAATAACATTCGAATATCAGTATTCGAATAATAACATTCGAATACTTAAATATTCGAATAAAAACATTCGAATACTCAAATATTCGAATACTCAAATATGCGAAGTTTATTCGTAGCATTCGAATACTTGTAAAAGATTCGAATATTAAATTATTTGAATAGTCCCAACCCTATTCTCGACTAGCTCGAGCGATGCACGAATTTTCTCTGGCTATTCATCTATTGCAATGACCTACTTAGTAAAAGATTCTGAAGCTGTTAGGCCTTCGATATTACGGGGATTAATCAAAAGAGCACAGAATTACCTAGCTTTGGAAAAAAGTCAAAGTTTATTGCACAGTGGAAGCTACTCGGTGTTCTGCAATGTTGAATTGGTGTGAGAGAAACTTGGAAGAAGCCTCGTTGAATGGGCCATCGGTGGTCGAAACTAGCTACGGCCTCCGAGAGGTCGGTGTAGGTGATGGATGGGCTTCTGCTCCAACAGTTTCGTCTATACGTGCCACGTACCGTTTCCCCAATTAAACAATTGCATTCACATCCATCCAGCCGCCCGTCCGTGTCCAGTCTGTGAGATCGTGGCAACGGCAACGGGACCCTCTCCCTTCTTTCGCTCCTTTTTTCTCGTTCCCCTTTGTTCCTCCGTGTCCCGCTTCCGCTCTCCTTGCCCTGTTTTTTTTCCACGAGACTGTCCACCCCGTCGACGGAGGATCCCGCCTCGAAACGGTTTACAATTAAATTGCACACGAGCTACGATACGGCGGCTACGTGACATTCGATCGGTACTGATCGCGTAATTTCTACTTGAACGCCGCAATTTCATGCAAATTCCCACTTCCCAAGGATTTTCCCGAGCGAATCGCGTCGAATTGTACGCTGGGATTTTACGAGCTAGCGAGATCTCGGTCAACCGTGGCGAAGAATTTTTAACGTTTTCGGTAACCCGAAGGGATGGTGCTTGCTTTCACGATCGCTTTTTCTAAAGGGTAGTCTCTTCTTTCACAACTGGGCGTTTAGTCTTTAGGGTGTCTGATTTCGGATTAAACGTAACGAGTCGACGTAAGGGTACCTACTTACTTATAATTAAGTAGTGAGGAATCGTTTCAAAGAACAACGCGACATCGATGTGGCAGCGGCACGCTGTTGCTACGCGAAAATCCGGGGGGAAATAGAGGAAAGAAGGGTAAATGGATGTAAAATGCAACGACGTGTAATCCGTAATCATAATTCAAGCCGGCTCCGTGCTACCGGTTTCGTTGTAACCGATGACTGTTGGCTGGTCCGTCACGTCTCCCCGTCCATCTCCTGAAATCACGGCTCTCGCCAGAATTTTATGTAAAATCCAATGCGGCTGTTAGTTTATGCGGGTAGCATACATTGGCGGCGGTCCCACGGACGTGCCCTACGTACCAAAGCCCGCTGTTTCCCTCCCTTTTTCTCTCGTTTCTTTCCCTTTCTCGCCCCCGACCCCCTTCTACTTGCGCGCACCACCTTCGCCAACCCCAATGTGGATCCGAAGCGTCCTCGATATTTCGGCGCGATCGCCCTCGCGGCGACACCGACGATTTACTCTCGGAAGTCGAGCAGTAGGGACGAATTAACGCTCGAATTAGCAATGTTACGTCCTACGTGGAAATGCGTCTGGGGTCAGCCAATAAATTTGTCGACAGCGCGATAGGAGTGGGTTGCTCAACAAGATCGACGAGATTTCGGTTGTTCGGTAAGGGATAAAGAGGGAGGAGAAAGGTGTGCTCGTGCGACGGGATCTACAGAGGGGTATAGAGTACCTATAGAGGTTGTAGCGCGGTACCGGTTACATGCAGCCGGCTGTAATAGGGTGAGAGTGAGAGCCGGAGGGTGAGCAGCTCAGACTTGACTAATGAGGCGGCGCGTCCTCGACGTTATTAGATCGCCGAAAGAGTTTTTGAGGATGCCCCGGCTCCGGCCAGGGACGAATCCACCGCGAAGGATGGGTAATGATACGGCTGGACCCCGTTTCTTATTTGTCAAACGTCAGCCGCAAAGACGTTGCCCAGTTGTTTTCGGGCCAGAAGGAAGTCTCGGCTCTTCTCGGAATGATAATCTACTTGCAAATGCGACCGACTCTCTTTTCCTCCATCTCCTACGCCACCCCTCTCCACCACTGCCCCCTCCAGAGTGTTTGTTCTTTTGGCTTTTGTAGTAGCCGGACCGCCGAAGGAAACTCTGCCTTCCACGCGTTCCGCGCTCTCTTACGTAATTATCAATAATCACCCGGGAGACGGGGGATAAAAAATGAAGCGGCAACGGCCGATCTTCCGCGCTCTTTACGCGAAACCATTCTCCCTCTCTCTCTCTCTCTGTCTCTGAGATTTTCTACAGCGGCAACGCAACCGCTGAAATCTCTCGACTCGGCGCCACTTCTTCACGCTTTCATCGACGCGATAATTGGAAAAATCCAATTGCAAAGTGTGCGAGCGCTCGGATAATTGAAAAATTTTCTGTGAAAGCTTTCGACTGGTAAAACACACGGAACGACGTAGAACGCACGCGAGTTTATTCTTAACGATCGAGGGACTGTTTCGTGTTTCGGCCTAATCGGAGGAGAGGTTCTGTAGAATCGCGTGAAATCATTTGCGATAATTACAGGGGTCGTAGGTATCCGTCGATGACCACCTAGAGATCGCCCTATTTTCACGGAGATAAGTAGGTGTAGGGGTTGCGAGTTTCGTAACGATAAAGATGAGACTGGACGATTGCGTGGTGGATCGAAAGGAACACTCTTGATTCAACTGGTTGGCGAAGGGAAGTGTTTCTTATGCAGCGTTCCCCGCGAATTTCCATCAGATAGGCTGGCCGATTCACTCGTTCGGAAAGCGAAGGGAAGGAGGACGTGCAGTGGAAAATAGGTGACCAGAACGCCTCGCCGCTGCGAGACGCAACGCGTCGTGTCCGTGCGTACCGCACGGTAATTAGTACTCTAATTGTATCCTTCATGTATGAACAGCAGCCGTTCCACTCCGGGGTGCACGTTAACAAAGCTAATTTCCGTCTAAATCCACTTAATGGAACGAAACCGTGTCCTTATCTGCCAGCGGGCTGCTCAACATGCGTACGCCGACGTTCACGCTTTATTATTTCCCTACGAAAGTCACCGGGTACCGTGCAGGAGACTGATTTCTCTTTCGCGAGAACGCGTCACGCTCCGAGCAAGTGGCAAATTAGTTCAACAGCCGCATCTTCGTTGCAGCAAAGCGTCCCGCGCGCCCCGTCCCATTGTTCCCTCGGCAATGGTTCCCTCAACTTGGACCGCGAGGTGGTTTTGAATTCTCGGAGCAGCTAGAGAGGTCGAGTGTCTCCGTGACGTGGCAGCGGCTAGCGGGACAGAGAATTTATACGACCGCACCTAGCGATAATCACGAAAGATCTCGCGGCTGGCGAAGATGGCGGCCGCGAAGCAGGAAACGGGGGATATTAAACGCGAAAGTCAAAGGTATCGGGGAGAGGAAAGAAGGGAAAGAGATAGAGTATAGAGGGTACGGAGGATGGAAGGGGAAGAAGAAAAAGAGCGAAGCGAGGCCGAAAGGGCAGCCGTGGCAGAGTCGCTTTCGCCTCGGCGAATGAAATTGCCCCAGCAATCGGTGGTTGCTTATTAGCGTTTGACGTTCGATTAGTCAAGTGCACCGGCTAAGATCTGCCGTTTGAAGGCTCCGTGGCTCCGTGGCTCCTCCCATTACCGGTTCCCGTAGTTCCCGTGGTTCCCGTGGTTCCAGGGTCTTCTTTGCTGGCCAACAACCACGCGTCCACGATCTCGCCGAGGCAAGCAACAGGCACGTAGCATCATCATTCTTCTGCCTCCAAGAGAGTCTTCTGCGTTCTCCATGCCCGCGCCCGCATACCTTGTAATTACGTTAACCGTACTACTGCCAGCCGGTAATAGCACGAATTAGTTGCACTTCAATGTTTCCTTCGATGCCCTCGGATCTCCTTTCCTCCGTTCTCCGTACCGTACGCTTCGTCGCATTCCTGGCGTTAACAACGCGTCGATCTTTGGTCGCTAATGCTATCGGATTACTAGCTTCCACTCGATTCGTCTGCCCAGGAACCTGGCCAGGAAGAGGTGTGCATCTGATTCGTAACGACGAACGTCTCTAAGAAATACCAGGTTGTTTCTCAACTGCTTAGACCCGTCCAGGCGGAACGTCAACTTGCAGACAGGATGCCTGCGTGAAAAGCCTCGCCGGTATTCCATGCTAATTATCCGCATTGCATTCGTCGGGCTTAATAGGACTCGATCTCGTCCAAGAAAATAGAGAAGCTTCCGTTTAAAAGTGCACGAGCGTTGAACATAATTTATAGCGGAACAGCGCTGCCCGGCTTGGCGAAAAACCCCGGCTTCCCTGGGCACAACGCGTTATTAATACGTTTTAAAGAAATGTCCAAGATTAATTTGCGAAACGAGTCGCTATTGAAGTTCTTGCCCGCGGCCTCATTAATCTTATCCGGGGGGGAAAAAATTATTTTGTAGAATGTTCGGTGTAATAACAGGGAATCCTGTCGCCGGCACGCCTAGCGGGGAACGCTGTCCCACTATTAATTCATGTCTCAAGTTCCCAAGTAAGAAATTAATGTCTCCATACGTGATTCGGCCCCGCGGAGCCCCGGCTCGCTCTTCCCCCGGGGCGGGTTCGCCTCGCGAAAACTTCGCCCGAACGGAATTAATAAACCGGGATTGCGTTAACAGAGATTTCTTGCCGGTAGAAACGTTCTCTCGCGCGTTTCATCTCTCGATAGCGCCGTTTGGTCGCGTTCAGCCTCCGCTCCACCTGCTGCGCCAACGTGGATCTTGCGCCAGCATTTTAACCGCGCTGTAATTTCATACGTTTTCGCGATAGTGTTAACTTTCCTCGTAACACCTGAGTCCGGAGATTTAAGATGGCGGGTTGATTTTGTTTTCCCCCGGGCGGCGGAGAGGCAGGAAACGGTCTCGTCATTAATCACGTTTCCGTGGCTGTTCGAAGACAGGCTGCTTTTGTCAACTAAGAGACGTATTTATTCTATGGAACGAGCACTCCGCGGTGGGCAGATCTTCTTGATCGCGTAGGTGGTTCACGACTGGATGAAGAGCCAGTGCAACAGACGGGGTTGCAGGGGAGACGCGCAACGGAGAAGAGTTTTAATTCCGCGGGCGAGGCGACGCGACGCGGTCGTCACAGGGTTTATGTATGGTCCGCTTCGCTGGCTTTCTTTTTGGGAAAGCGAATGTGAGATAATGGAACGTAATGTAGCGTGAGCATCCAGCGGCCGCTACCTCTCTTCGACTTCCAGCCGCGGAAGCTTACACTGGGTGTTCTAGATGTCACACTGGTCCGAGAATCATTTCCTGCGAAGATGCTGATGAACGAAATGCCTCTCCTTCTGAAGAGGAACCTATCGGAAGCTTGCATAGAGATTTCTGAGAATGCAGCCTGTATGAATAATCGGCGAGGCGCCGCTCGACGCGCAAGCCTCTTCCCGCGAGACTTCGTAGTCAAATCGCTTCTTGTCGGGTTTAATCCCATCGACTACCACGGAATTGGCTGTTTTGCGGGGTAATTACAAAAAATTCAGCTTCCTCGCCCGTCCACCCGGTAGGAGAGCTTCTCCTGCGTGGTACCTTAATGATGCAACCCGCTCGGATCTCACGAAAACTCCACTCTCATCGTGCATGGTGACCAGACATTGACCGACGTTTCTTAGGGTGGATGCACCATTTGAGGCCACTTCGAGATATTGTACCAGTTTTGGCCAGTTCTTAAGAAATGTAATATTTCTCCGTGTAAGCAATAAATGTAACCTTATATTTCTGGCGGTATACTAAACAAAGTATTTGTGATGCGAAATTCTCCGCATAATAATGATCCGCAAGCAACTTAAAAACGAGAGCACATGGCCAAAAACAGTGCAGCGGCCACAAACGGTACATCTACCCTACGTGGCACCGAGTGGAAAAAATTTTATGAAGAGAACGAGGTCGTCGATACTCGTCCTTTATGGCTACCTGTTTTCGATCCTCCGACGTTGTTGAGCAACGAAGCTCTCCCTTTGTACGTACATCGGAACCTCGACGATGGCATTTCAGTGTAGAATTCGCGAGGGGTGCCTATTACGCGTTGTGCTCGCAGAAACAATTTAACCCGAGAGTAGGCGCGCCAAATAATTTACGTTAGTAGGCGCACGTCGGTCATTTCGACCGATGGTAATGTAATCAGAAATAACTTAATAAAATGACTAAAATAATATAAATAATGCGTCACATTGTATTTTACTTACTTCAGAATCGTTATACGTAAATAATCTTCATTTTTTATGATAAAATGATTAATCGTATTATAATATTATGAGTTCTGGAAAATTTATTTTTATACAAATGATGCATTGCAGTTGATTTTAAAAATAAAATGTTATATAAAAATTTGTGCGAATGCAAAATATAAAATTACATTGTCTATTTATCAATTTGAATTTATCACTTGATTTTTAATTTTCGATAATAGCAATTATCTAATATATTTTATATTTATATTTGTTTTTCAAAAAATATACTTATAAATTTATGGTTTCACAAACGTATTAAATATTTATATTTTCCTCGGATTAGAAACTGCATCTTGAGAATAAAGAATAAACACTTACGTTTCCTTCGCTCAAAGTACACGCCTCCTCTACATCTGATATCTCTATATCCGCAGAATCAATTTCCGAATCTGTATCGTGATGGTATTATATAACATAATCGGAATCTTCTGCGGAATCACTGATCTCGTCTTCAATGTTTTTCAATCAATAAGAAATCTCGGAAATTAGTATTAGCCATGATTGCCACACAGTACACGTTATACGCGACAGACGAAATTGAGACTAACGTTAGCAGGCGCGCTATGGTCGAAAAGACCGACGCGCAAATATGTATGATTTAAAACCTACACGAGTGCACTAAGCGTCGCTGCGTAACATAAATAAGTCAAGAACTCCTTCAAAGAGGAATAGCTCCACGGAAAAAGTAAACAGTCGAACGCTATGGATCACGTTTCAAAACATACGAAATCGTCGGTCGAAAAGACCGACATGCGCCTACTCCCGGGTTAATAGAAGCTAGAAGCTCCCCAGCGCGGGAACGGTTCCAGTTCGTCGGCCATTACTCGGCCGAGGACCCACGGGCACCGAATCGAAATCATAATTTTAATGAAAGCGCTACGAGCTCCGAAAATAATGGTCAACATTTCCTGCTCGTATTATTTTCCGCGGCGGGGCACGGGGATTTACGAGAAGCGAATGGAAGCAGAAAATT
Source organism: Andrena cerasifolii (assembly GCF_050908995.1). Taxonomy (NCBI): domain Eukaryota; kingdom Metazoa; phylum Arthropoda; class Insecta; order Hymenoptera; family Andrenidae; genus Andrena; species Andrena cerasifolii. Next base: position 15,396,948 of record NC_135119.1, on the reverse strand, counting down.
AACGATTCCAGGGAGAGGGTGGTAGAGATAGGGGGTGGGGTGGGGGGGGGAGGAGGCAGGAGGGCGGAGAGATGAGGAGCAAGGGGAGAGGCGGGGGTGGATGGAAGTTTTTCTTAGTATTTTAATATAAATGCGGCTGTGGCGGTTGACTTGGCCTCGCGCGGGGAGAGCCGGTTGTTTGCGGCAGTTTGTGCCAAGCTAAATGAAGAATGAAGCTGAAATTATTTGGTGGAAAACAGTGAAACAGGATGTGGAAACGACACCGCGTAGATTTACAGAGGCTGGTGCACGCGTCGCGCCAGGGGAGCTGGACGACGCGAACATTTTTAAACGCGGCTCCTCCGCTCCCAGCAATTATAATTCGTCACGAGTCCCACAGTCTGATAGATTCACGCTGCCATTTGATCGTAGAATCCGCGAGCGCAGCTTGGGCTCCCTCTCCCGAACAAGTAGGTAGGGTAAACGATACAGTAGTTGACCACCTAAGAGCTTCGGTTTAAGTAGACGCTATGGAGTAAGTAACTCGAATTTTATAAATGAAATTTTGTTATACCAGGTGAAAAGAAAAGTATCGAAGTTGATTATAACACCAAAGAAACTTTGAAGAAATCAGTAGTTTCGAGGTTATGCTGTTATAAAGAAACATAGGTAACTCAAAAGTATAGTTGTTGACCGGTCGTGGCACAGCTGTTGGCCGATCTAGGTACAGTAGTTGACCACTTGCTAAATATAAAAGAAAATGGCATGTTTTTTACTGTAAATTCATTTTTATTAAATCCATCTGTCACCATACCAAAATCAAAGACATATTGTCTTGGCGCAGGGTGAGTTTCATGTGCACCCTTCACGACGTATGCTGTGCACTTTGCCGCGGTCTCATTGGCTTCTCATTCGCTTTTTTTTATTCTTAGATTTCTCTCTCACCTGCTCTTTCTTTTCTTCTTCTTCTTCTTCTTCTTCTCTTTGCATCTCTTAGCCTCTTTCTTTTTCTTCTTTTGCTTTTCTTTTTTTTTTTCGTCAAGCTCCTTTGACCTCCGAATTATCGTACCATCACCCGGACCAATGAAATATCAGAAGTCATCGGAGGGTTTATTAGACTATGGCGGCAGAAATTTGAAGTGGCCAACTACTGTACCCTGGCCAATAACTGTATCGTTTACCCTGCGTATCTACCTCCGAAAAGTTGATAATAAAAGGTCCAGAGCCTAGAGCCTACACAGAGTGTCTTTGCAAAGGTATGCTTGATTCGACGCCAACCCTCGGCCAAGTAGTCGAGGTATCCGTTATCAGCGGTGATGAGAAGAATTGACGAGAACGCTCGAAACCCTCCCCGTGTCTCCGTTCTCTGTTCTCCGTTCTCCATTCTCTGCTCTCGGTTCATATTCGCGGCGGAAGCTTCTCCCCCAGACCTTCTCCGAGGCAGAGGAAGGGGTCCCTTGCTCTACGGTGGATCTTCAGCCGCAGCTTTTTACGGAGAACCAATAATGAACTTTTTTTTTTTCCTCGGTATAAAACTTGATTTGTAACGGCCTCTCTCTCTTTCTCTGTCTCCCCCTCCTGCTCCGTCTTGCTCCCTCTCTCGATCTCGAAAGTTTCTTCCAAGCCCCTTAAAGGCGTCGAGAAGTGTCTCATTCTCGTTCGCTGATATCACTCGCGGCATTGCTCATTACTCACGCCGTCTTATCGCCCTTACCCCCCATCGAGGCACCGTTGCGACGGTTTTCGCTACACCCTTGCCTCACCTACCACCCCGCCCTTCCTTTCGACCGCTTTTTTTTCCATTCTGGAGAGTCTTATTTCGACTTCTCTCGGTTTTGTTTCGGCGCGATGGAAATGCGGAGAATCCGTGCCGGAGGCTCGGAAAGTCGTATACTCACAGTTTCCGCGCGAACGACTAAACAAAAATACTACAATGATAGAAATGTAATTTTATTGTCCCTCTCCGGAGACAGGGGAGGGGCGCAATCGTTGCTTTTACTACATCCGAGTTTTCCCGCCCTGATTCAGGGTCGCACCACCTTCCCAGCACCTTCAAACCGTATACCACCTACTATCTCAGCCATTACCAGATTTCGTTAAGGTTGAATCCAGCCTCTCTCCACTCTCATCCAGCGGCGTTTGGTCGATAGATCAATTGCGAATGTTAGTCGGGCATTACCCAAGCATTGGTTCGCCACCCCAGGCTCGGTTACCGTTCCTCGCCTTTCACCGCTTTCAGCCCTATCGTGGCGCATCGCATTAAATTTACTGCGGCCTTGATAGGAAAGCGGAGCGCACGCTCCCCGATTATCTGCTCTGTCGAATGTTTGTCCTCGGCCGACAAATTCTTTACACCTCGTTCGAGCTATTCCACGTCAAACCGGATAGGTGAGAAATTTAGTTGCACCGATTCTCTTCTAAATTACAGCATTTGTCGATGACCTTGCAAAAACAAAGTGTATTAAATTTCAACGGCCTGTGTGAAATAGTTTTCGAAATATTTAATGTTAAAGTCTCGAAAATTCAAACAAAATCGGCTGACGCGTCATCACTTAAACTGTCATATCTAGGTCATTTTTAAAGATAATGCCACCGTCTTGGGTTCATTTTAAAGCTGGAGGAGAGCTTTCTCAAAACGTATATAGAATATTTTGTTTATTGTCAATAAACTTAACAGTAATCGATGTCAAAGTTTTAAATGGTGATTTGACGTCGTTCCCACCCACGGTTCGGCTTGGAAAAAATACCAGTCGATTCGTTGAGTCTTCAACTAATAAATGCCGTTTTAAAAAAGGTGGAGATATTTTGGGAACAGTTAATAAAAAAATAAAACTTACGATAGTGCACACCGCTTGGAACTGCACGGTTCCCATGGTCAGTCCGCACGCACGCGTTTTCAAAACAATAGCCTAGCGTAGGAAAGTATTTATATACGATGGGTTGAAACAAATTTTTCTTTCAGTATTTTCGAGAAAAATAGTAGGAATTATCTGCTCACCATATAAAAGATTAGCAATAGTAGGTAGAACGATGTAAAATCGCGATTTGAATCTTTCACATCGATTACTGTTAAGTTTATTAACAATAAACAAAATATTCTATACACTTTTTGAGAAAGCATTCCTTCAGCTTTGAAATGAACCCAAGACGGTGGCATTATCTTCAAAAATGACCGAGATATTACAGTTTAAGTGATGACGCGTCAGCCGATTTTGTTTGAATTCTCGAAACTTTAACATTAAATATTTCGAAAACTATTTGACACAGGCCGTTGAAATTTCGTATACTTTGTTTTTGCAAGGTTATCGGCAAATGTTGCAATTTAGAAGAGAATCGGTGCAACTAAATTTCCCACCTATTCGTTTTGACGTGGAATAGCTCTTTCGGGACAGATATCTCTTTTTCCACGCCGTTCTCTTCTAAGCAAGGTACATTTCCCTCGTTATTACAGGCCTCCTATTATTCCTCCTTACCGCTGACGAACGACGATTAAGATTTAATTAGTGCGGTTAATTAAATAAGAGGCATGAGAGAGGTGGTATTTCGTTGGCGGCCGCAAGCTATCCAAGATCCGAACCTAAGACAATACAAGCCCCAGATATTTTTCCCGGGTAGATTACCGTCGTTTGGTTTACAGCCGGCAAGTGGAGGGGTAATTCCCCGTTTCTCTCGCTATCGGACTCCGCCGGCCGAGATACGAACCAATAAGTATCGAGCCAGGGAGAGAGGCCGAACGAGCTGCTCGCTGAATATTTCTTATCAGTAAATTAGCAGTCTAGCTTGGCTGGCGGGTGGGAAGGTCGGTCGGCCTCGCCGTTCAGTCGATGCTGATGAGGCAGGGTGCCCAGGAAGTGACAGGTATCAATCACCAAGCACCCACAGCGATGGCGTGGATGAGTTTCTGATAGAAGCCGTGATCTGTCTCCTCCCTGATAACCGCAATGAAGTATTATAATTCCGACGAGCCGGTATCGGTTTCGTTCATCAGGCACAGGCATCGCATTCGTTCTTCATCGTTTTCTCTTACGCCAGATTATCCTCAAATGCCGATCCGCTTGCCAAATATTTTTGCGACGCCACCGAGAACAAACGTCGACGAGGAGACCGATCTCGTTCCTCCTCTTGATTATTCTCTTTTGCCGAGAGGTGCGAGTTCTCGGGGCGAGGGAAAGGGATGAAAAATCAGGTCATATCGCGGCCGTCCGTGAATTCTCTTTCCCGATGCACCGTCACACGTCTCCGTCGTCAGGCTCCATAGAATTCGGGCGGCGGATAATCTGAAAGAAGGCGACGAAAAGGGATGGCTTTTGGCGCATCAGAGCGGGAGCGGCTCGGCGCGGCGAGGGTAGGTAGCGAGCCGACGCGACGCGTCGCACACTCCCGTGAACAGTTCATTTATTATGCGGTTAGTTATCGCGTCTTTTCGTCTGATTTCCCTGCCAACAATGCGCCGTCACCGTCCCAGACAGGTCCCGAGGTTCTTAGAGGCCCGTTCTCTTTCCCGCTTCCACCACGTTTTCTCATCCGCCACTCTAAGTGAGGCTCTCTGACGACACGCCATACGTCACGGCCGGTTCTCTACTCTCTACCCTCTGGTGTCTCCGCTCCCACCCCCTTTCCACGTCCCCCCGCGATCCGTGCACGCTCGCATTTACTTACCCCTTTCGCCTCATTCGCTCTCGCCCCTCTCGTTCCTCTCGCTTTTTTCCCTCCACCTTCCCTTCATCCTCGGCCCTGCCTTCCAGCAAGCTCGCCCACGTTCAAGTTCGACGGGGTTGCCGAAGAGAGTGTCGTTCCGTGTTTGAGTTACGAGCGATTCGCTAGGGTGGAGTCTGCCTGGTTCATATATTTCCAGGCGTTTCGGGGAACGCCGCCAATCGCGGCAGACCTGCAAGCTGGAAGCTGGCTTCCTAGGCCTTCGAGATTCACAGCCATCGAAGCTGCTTCTCGATTGGATAGCCTGTTATTCCTGTCGTCACTGGAACCCGCGCGATTCAATCTCTCGACAGCATCATTGTTTCATCCTGTAAACGCCTGTTTCGCCGTGATCCAGCTGTCTACGTAGTACGCGGATGAGAATTATCAGCAGCACGATTACGAAGACCGTGGAATTGCCTTGTGTAGCACCCGTAACGGTACAGGTCCTCAACGAATTCCCGAGGATGGTAAAACTATTATACAATAATAAGATAGCCCGCGGGTTGAAGTTTCCCGTTACGTAGCTGGGCACCGCGACCGGTTAGAAGTCGGTGTTAAACAATTTTTTACAACCCGCGAATCGTGAGGTGGAGGAGAGGTCGTAGGGAACCTTAGAGTCTAGAGTTCTAGACGAACCGGGGGACGGAGTGATGGATGATCGCGGGTCCGTTTCTCGGGACGAGCCTCAGCGGACTGACATGTTTATACGAAGGCTGTCTGTAAAGGTGGCCGTAGCTTTGCTTTCCTGCTCCTCTTTTGTAGGTACGTCTGAAGCTGAAGCAAAGGCGCGTCGCTCACAGTTCAGCCCGGTGAGACGTCTCCTCGGCAAACTTGGAGCGCGCACGACCACCGAAAAGGGGAGATTAAACGGGAAATAATACAGTCGCGTGATTAATTAAAGGTGACGTTCAGCGTTTGCCCACCTACGTAGATCTCTCGGCTGATCCTCCGCTCGCCATTGTCCGTTACTTACGCGCCGCGGCTCCTTCGTAACCTACATATCCTGGCTTGGATAGAGGGCCTGCTCGTATTGTGCGGCCGACTTGAGTAATAACCGGGCTTTGATTTCTCGAATTTAGCGTGCCTGGCGCTCGTGGGGACAACTCCACGCGATTAATAACTTTCTCTCTATGGGAAGTCGCGTGATGGCACTTTGGCAGATACTTGTACAGGGTACGCGAGTCTGCCTGGGTCTGTGCTCTCGGGGAGTTTAGACGGCGCGGCGTGCCTTGGGCTGAGTGGCTCTGCGCGACGCACAGTGGGCAAAAGTGAGGTAGTTTGTTTCAAAATCAAAGAACTTTTCATAGAAATGAGATAGAGCGATGATTTTTTTTTAAATTAAAGCTGAAAGATTGCAGAACGTGGGAAAATTAATGAAATTATGGTACGAACGTTTTTTACCTTTGAAAATCTGTGTTAAACTTGAAATTTTACAATAAAATTATGTTTTATCCATTACCGTGTTCGGTTAGAATTTTTTTTTCACATGTTGTACATCATTTCCCACAGATTTTGTGGCGCTAATTTCAAATCCGTTCGCAAAAAGAAAGATTAAATACTTACCTTAATTCATGTGCAAATGACAGCGATACGTCAAGTGACCACGAGATGTAAAACATTCAATATTTTAAAATAAACATTAAAAATTCTTATTCTGATTGTATAATAATATATGAAAATACAATATACCTTCAAACCAGTGGGTTATCAAATCATTTCAACGAAAAAATTATGATTCACTAGTTTATTTCACAAAAATCGATTTTTTTCTTCAAAATCCTGAGGGAGTAGACAAATTTTGCGAACGGATTTGAAATCAGCGCGACAAAATCTATGGGAAATGATGTACAGCATGTAAAAAAAAAATTCTAACCCAACATGGTAATGGATAAAACATAATTTTATTGTAAAATTTCAAGTTTAACACAGATTTGCAAAGGTAAAAAACGTTCGTACCATAATTTCATTAATTTTCCCATGTTCTGCAATCTTTCAGCTTTAACCTAAAAAAAAATCATCGTCCTATTTTATTTCTATCAAAAGTTCTTTGATTTTGAAACAAACTACCTCACTTTTGCCCACTGTGCGACGCTCCGTGTACCGTGAATTGAATAAGTACGGAGGAATTTTGACGGGGATTAGGCTTAGAGCGAGCTGGGCCTGGTGGCAGTTACAGTATTGCCGATCTAGGCCTAGAACGTACAAAATACGACGTTGCACTGAACGTGGGATAAAGTTTGGTGGAAATTATAGGCCGATATAACCCGAGCCTGGTACAAAATGCGCGTAGTACCTACGGTTTAACTATCAAGTTAAACTGTTGGGCGCAGAGATCGTTTTATCGTGGAACGCGCGCATTAGAGTTTACTTCGTCTAGTCCAGCTTACTGTAATTGGAATGCACTAAGCTTAATCGAACATAACGCACGTAGGTACAGCGTATGTAATCCTTTACGTAGAATCTACCTGCCGCATATACGTTGATGTAGTAAAGGGAGTACTTAACACAGCTTGGGATTAATGCAGCTAGACCCAGCATAGTGTAAGTCCACTGCTACCCATCCATATTTCAAACTGCGGCAATACAGTAGTCCGAGAATCGGAAATCAGATAAACTATTTTCAGCCGCTGTTCCCGCTGCGGTGGACGTAGTTACGACTGTTACGAGAACACGATACCAAGTTAAATGCGTTAATATCGCCTAGCGCTGTCAGTTTTTATTGGAAAGTTAACAATCGGGATAGTAGGGTGAAGTGATCCGCTTACGCGCTCGGTTCCCCAAAGCAAACACACCGCTATTTGAGCATTAGCGTGTATTTACATATTCGCGTTTACAGAGTCGACGGATTACAAGTGTTTGACGATCCACCGCGCGCGCTTCAAGCTGTCAGTAGCGCTCGGCCTTTTCGAATCAGCTCCGATTTAATACGCACCCCCGAATCTGCAGAGAGACGTTCACGCGCAACGCTGCTTCTCGCGAGGAAGGAAGCAATTAACCGAAATCGATCAAGCGATACTCCCCGCGGAACTGCGGCTCGCGCGAATAACCTTTTTCGTAAAGTACGAAATAACGTACCGTAACTTTTGTCGTGGGCGTGCCAGTCTCTGGCATGAATAGAAAGTGCCTTTAATTAAAAAGGAAAGCTTACGACCCCGAAGAGGATTACGAACGTATACGCTTGCAGAGGTCTGGTCTCTCTCGCAGAATCTCTCTTCGCGTTCGCCAGTTACGACCCCCGTTTAGCTGAGATCCTTTTTATTCGACTCTGCGAGCCATACTCGTAGAAATCGTCATAGAAATATACACTTCGATCGCGCAGAAGGTACAGCGATACCAGCAAAGTGTAGAATCCCAGCTGCCTCTCGGTGAATCCTCCCCGCCCTCTGTAGCGCGCAAGTCGCGGTTAGATTTATCAGGCTAAGTCGCGGCTAAACTCTGGAACCGCGGAATGAAGTGGAGGTGACCGAGTTCCCTGGGAGAAGCAGCGAAATTTAGCTCGGAATATGAATAAATTTATCGAAAGCTCGAAAACAGTGGAGTGTGCGGTGGGGTGGTCTCGATGGAGGGCCAAATGGTGGAGGGCAGAGGGGGCCAAAAAGAGTTTGAAACTGCTCGGGCACCCCTATATTATAAATATCAGCCATGAAAGATGGCGCAGACAGCAGCAGGGAGGCAATGGGTCTGGGGGACGGCTGGGTAAAGGAGTGGAACAGAACCGGAATTAGCATAATCAGAATAATTTCCACCAGCTGACAGCGCCCTCATTCTTTTTCCTGCGACGCGATTCTTCCGCTGCTTTATTTTCCGTTGTTTTCCGCCTTCCGCAGTTTCTCCTCTACCACCCTCCCCCTCTTCATATCCCGAATTCTCGCGCCGTTCCCGCGGACACTCTTCGATGCATCCCACTTCGACCGGAACAACTAACGGCCACATTTTCGTCCGTTTCCCTCCGCTGAGAAGAACTTTCCGCTGAGTCCTGCCCCGTTCATTCTTCTGCCTCGGTACTTGCGCTTTTATCCAAGTCTGGGGATCATCCGAGTGCGTAGCTTTGTGTCTGTCGATCATTCTCGAATTACACTCGATATCTATCTGCTGATGAGTTTTGGCGTCTTTCATTAAGGGAGAACACCACTGTGACGGCCGGAAAAGTAAGCCACACCTAAGAATTTTTTCAGGAATAATTTACAGTTTTCATAGAAAATTTGTATTACCTACCTTTAGTACGCTGTCTTAAGAGACTATGCAAAAAAAAAAACAAACAGAAAAATATCCATAAATTATAATATATTCATTAATCTTCTAGACACCCCCACGCGAGCTGGTCGAACGTGTAACTATGGAGCAGCAGGTCCGAAATCAAATTTCATTTTTTTTTTTATATACTATATGAGTGTAGTTTTCATTGTACGTACGGATTCTTCGATCGAAAACAAATTGTTTGATATGCGCTCGAAAAACTGTCCACCTTATTTGCGGATTTTTTAAACTTTTCTTCTACAGCGCACCATTTTTACAAAAATAATTTGTTCAAGAAATCGATACGTACAACGGAAACTACACTCATATAGTTTATAAAAAAAAAATGAAATTTCATTTCGGACCTGCTGTTCCATAGTTACACATTCGACCAGCTCGCGTGGGGGTGTCTAGAAGATTAATTAATATGTATTAAAATTTATGGATGTTTTTCTATTTTTTTTTGTATAGTCCTTAAGACAGCGTACTAAAGGTAGGTAATAAAATTTTTCTATGAAAACTGTAAGTTATTCTTAAAAAAAATTCTTAAAAATGGCTTACCTTTCCTCCTTAAGCTATTCACCACTGCTCCGAATCAATATACAGTGCCGTCCACTAATTTATCAATAGCCAGGTTCTCCAGGCTCGCGATGATAAGAATACCTATCGCAGAATTCCGACGGTGCAAGGAAGAATTCCAGGTCACGTATAGTTCGGATACTTGCCGCGGAATGGCGTCGGCCAGCTTTCTTTTCCTTCGCTACGAGATTCTAGATTCGAGCCCCACAGCCGGCCTCCATCCCCTGAAATATATCAAAGTTCATGCGTTTCTACCTAATATCACTCGCGTGCACGGCCTCGCCCCTCTTGGCCACTTCCAGAGCAACCGAGTCGACGGTTTACGTGCCAGCAACCACCATGTCCCCCACCGCCACCGTCTCTCTGATCTTTATTCATTCTTTCGCCTCGCCCATTTCAATTTTTCTACAGTTTAGCTGGAAGAAAAGTCGCAAGCGGTAGCGAGAAGGGCCCGGTACGCGTGCCCGATAAATTCTGCGACTCCTAATGTTAAAATCTGTTCTTCCCTTCGCGAATTCATCCCTCCTTCCGAAGACTGCCACCTCTCTCTCTCTCTCTTCCTACGGTTCAGGATACAGGGTGGTATTAAATCTTACGCTTGTCTACTGAGGTTTCAATCGACTCGTGGAAAACTCTTCGACTTTCTCGCCGGAAGAGTTATCGAGAAAGAGAATCTCTGCGGCGGGGGGGAATCTTGTATTATATACCGTTTATACAAGTAACAGCCGGCCTTCTCTTAATATTATCCATCCATTATTCATCCCGGATCACGGCCGAGATCTTTCGGAATCGTATTCGCGGTAGACGCGGACGGCGAAAAGTGTCTGATTCAGATTCAAATGCTCGTAGATCCTGCTGTAGATCCGCGGCCATCCCGCAGTCCATTGTATTTATTGGCAGGGACAGGCCGCCGCGTATGAAAGCCGGTCTTGTGTAAGTTTACTCCAACATCGCCAGAGAGCACGCATCCCTTGTACCTGCCGACTATTCCGCTGGAATCGAGATCGGCGAAAGATCTTCCAGGAGAGCTTCTAGCCAGAGTATTCGGACAACTTCCCTTATTTCCTCTTCGGAAACTTTCGCTCGCCTCCAAAGTAGCTTCGTGGACGGAAGTCCGCCCAATGAATACGCGAGGATCGCATTCTTCGTTTTCCAGGCTGAACAACATTCGCTGAACTAGAATATCTCGAGTTATCTAATTCCTTCGATCGTTTCCTCGAGTGATGATATACCAAGTGCGAAGGACCCCTGGAACAGCGACCTCTACAGTGTTGTACGGTGTGCATATTGTAAAGCGACAGCAGCGCTGTGCGATGGAGATTCTACGGTACGCACTTGAAACAAGGGTGTCTATTAATAACCGCCGTTTTAAGCTCGACTACTTTCCGCGAAACCGCAGAGGGGATTGTTGGCGAAAACCCAGGACCGTTGGACTATTAAATCGAAAGGGGGGGAAAAAAACGATCGGCGAGGACGGAGCGCTGTCTCCTTTGCTGGGGTATTTGTATTTTAAAGCACAAAAGACGCGAAAGGGGATGATACGAGATCGAAGCGCGGAATAACGCGGGGGCGGCGGGTCTCTCGGTATAAGGGTGGTCGCAAACAGAATGGTGGGGTGCACCCCCCCCCCCCTCCTCTCCACCCTCTGCTCGCGCTCCGTCTCTTTCCCTCTGCCGTTCACGGGGTGGAAGGATGCAGGGGTTGGGTTGGGTTTCAACCATGATTTCCATTCGCCAGCCATCCATCTTGTTTGAGACTGGAAACTGACAGATAGACGCGGATCCGAGTGCCGGTGACGTGGCAAGTCTTGCACGACTATGCAGCCGCGCGTGTTCCATGCTTGCACGCGCGCCAACTAGCGCGCGAGGCAAGTGCACACGCAGTACCACCGAGGCGGCCAGCTCCAACTTCCCTATCCGCGTGAAAAATTCATTCTCGACGACATTAGCGGAAAGAAATTGCTTTTCCTTTCTGACCGGCACGAAACCAGCGAGTCGCTCGGCCGCCCCTGCCCTCTCACAGCCCCGACCTCTCTTCAACCCCCTCCCGACCCCTCGCCCTCGGTCGTGAACGATATTCTCGCGCCTGGCAATGTAGACTTTCGGTTAAATTTTCTAACAACGAGTCAATAGCACAGAATCTCGCCCCAAAACAGATGCCCGGTTCGAAGAGTTGAGTACAGAGACACGTAGAAGTTATTGCACCGAAAAGCGGGGAAATAGAATCGTAGGGAATAGAATACGTTGTTTGATTATTGCGATGTAGTCTATCGTCCAGGTTTATCCTATCATCTTTCTCACCTTACCCAGCGAGTTCAAAACTCCTGTTTGCGTTTTTCTTTTCGTGTCCCGAAGTACGATCACATCTCTCACCTGTATGTCAAAACGTCTTGGTTACGTATGCCTCAGCGCTGGATTTTCCATTTATGTTCTATCGTTCGCAAAATACTCTCATCTCGTGTCCCGCCTTATCTCTATAATATTCTTCGCAATAATCTTTCTTACCATGGGCCTAATTCTCTTTCTACTCGACAGCAAAGTCTCCTTTCCATACCGACACACTTGACACCTAAATTTCAATCATCCTTTGCTTATATTTCGGCTCATCACTATAATTCCCTCCCACCTGATATTCGAGGTTTAAATTCGTTTCCTGATTTTAAATGTAAAGCTCGGCGATACATACGGTTACATTACGCGTCACAATAACTTTCTAGTTTCTTAATGTTAGTTAGTTTTTAGTCATTTAGTTAGTTATTTAGTTACGGTTAGGCTTCTAACAGTATTGTACTGCAGCCTCGCCATTTACTTCGCTTGTCTTTATGTATTATTTTCTTCTCTGGATGTGTCAAGTAATACAGACGAATAATAATAATAATAATAATAATAATAATAATACTGAACTAAATTGAAACAGGGAGATTTATTATAAGAACATGTTACGTATTTTTGCAAAAATATATTTGAACCTTGTTTATTATATATATTTACAATTGTGGAAAATAATGGCTTATTTCCAAGTTACTTAACTGCTAATATGCCTCCGTTTCCGGTTGCAATTAGCCGAAAACGTGGTCGTACGCCTTTCAAGGTATTTCTAAATGTGCAACGATTAATGAGTTACCCTCGTTCGCTCAAGGGCAGCATCGATACGCGTCAAAGGATAAAATCGGAAACGCACGTCGGTTAACTGTATATCAGGGTTACATAGCTGAGCGATCTTCGTCACCGTTATTCGTAGTATTCGTGACGTAGAGCTCATTGTCCGCTTAAGTGTAATTATTGCTGCCCATTCGCTCGGTTACTTAACGACTACGACTAAAGTCGTGAGCGAACGATACGGAATGTTCCGCCGCTTAGGCCTGGCTAGTTCCCACTCTAATTCTCAGGAAATTGGAAATCTAAGGATACTCCTTCCATCGAATACTACACTTTCCTTTTTGTCTTTCTCAATATACTCGTCGCTGCTCTCCTATCTCGAGACTGTTCTATTCCGATTTCTATTTGCACGCATTGCAATTTCGTCCCGCCGAGCCAGCTGATCTATTTTCTTGCGATTCGAGTATAATACGAACAGTTGCAAAATCCCGAATGGAATAACTTAAGTGCCACGGTCGTCGCTAAACAGGGTTGGTTCGTCAGTTAACGTTCGATTTCCCTCCAGAAATCGGACGTAGAGAGAATCAGAATTCAAGGGCTGGGTCCTTACAGGCTCATCAAGTCCGTAGCCATTTCCGGATAGTCTAACGAGATGCTGTTGCAAATTTCGTCAAAAGTCTTTACAAGCGTGGACTGAAGCTGGCAAGCACTGTCGTTGGTCCAGCAGTTTAGATCCGGGAATGGCAAGTTGTTCGAACCTTCTTGGAAGCTGCAGTCCAGGTTCGGCTTGAACGTGTCCTGGCTGGACCCCGCTGTCGCGCAAGAGTTCAGCTGCTGGGCGCATGAGTTGTACCCGTAGCTATCCACCTGATACTGGAATTGAGCTTGGTTGTTCCATTGCTGGAAGTAAGCACAAGGTTGCTGCTGCTGTGGGTATTGGCTGACAGGCTGCTCCAGTTGTCCCTGATAGCTGTGCGTCCGCTGCTGATCGATGAAGAACTTCTCCTGCGGAATGTAGACGTGCTGCATTCTGTTCGCCGTCATTGTCGGATTATCGTAACTTTGCGCGCCATATTCCGCGCTAGCGATGGCGTTTCGAGCCTCTGCTGTCGATTGACTGGTGCCTTGGAGGTTGTTCGAGTACATATATGAAACGTGCGAGATGCTCTGACTCGGGACAGGATTCTGCTGGCAGGCAGTCATGCTGGCAGACCAGGTTGGGGGTGGAACGGTCGGAGCCGCGTTCTCGGGCTTGATCTCGTTGCTCGGAACGGGAGATGACGCGCCCTTCGAGCCTCCGGTCTTCGAGCAGCCCCCGCCCTTTGAATTCTGCTCCTTCTTGTACTTCATTCGTCGGTTCTGGAACCAGATTTTGATCTGGCGCTCCGTCAGGCACAGCGACGCCGCCATTTCGATCCGACGTGGACGGCAGAGATAACGGCCGCAGTGGAACTCCTTCTCCAATTCCACCAACTGAGCGCTCGAGTAAGCCGTGCGTGAACGCTTGCTGCTCGACTTTTTCTGTGCACCTGAAACGATAAAATTGCTTTCAGTCGGGCTGGCTGGGAATTTCCAGGCGTTCGAACTCTGAACCGCAGGCTAGAAAGTGGCGAACGTAGGCCAACGATCGATCGGCTCCGTTTCCACATCGCGGAATCTTAATTTCTATAAAAGGCGTCCAGCGCGAAAACAGGAATCGTTCGGAGAACGGCGAAGAAAAGGTGGCGAGGGTCGCACAGTAGGAAACGTGTCGGCTCACGAGCAGGCCAATATTCCTGCTGTGCGGCTCACGACCTGAACACTGGAGCCATGTAATTGGATTAAATGGCAACGCGGGCCGCTAAAGAGTCAAAAGGGGAGGCGCTGCTTCCTGCGCCAGAATCTGCCACTTGATAAATTTACGACGACATTATTGACTCTGAGGACCCTCGGATCTGGGAAACCCGCGAAAACACAATGCAACCGCCGGCGAATATTCCTTTCAGGAATATTACCTGGCAAATTGTTGTACTAGCAAGCCAACAGAAACTTAATGTATCATGATGACTTTCAATTACGGTTCAATGGAAATTAGGTTCGACCCATAGCTAGGTTGTCCGAGAACAATAACGCGCCAGTTTCGATGGGGTAAATTGGGGGTTGGCCTAGGTGCCTGGACACGTGTCCACCTGGATTGTTTTTTCTCTATTTCGGCCGTGGCGACACTGTATTGTGACACGCGGATAGAATTCTCTGATAGAATTCGGTATTTCGTGACGCACTGATGCCCCAGGGGTAAGAAGCGTTCCGGCGTATCTTATCATTGCGAGTAGACGCCGCGTCGTTGGCCTCGATTTTCACATTCTGATCGGTCTCGAAAGAAGCATGTGATTAGAATTATGAGAATTTTATCTTTCCGTGGCAGACACTGCCCAGCTGGCTTCACTGAAATTCCTCGCTTTTCAGGATATAGACTTAGAATTGCATCATCCAACTTTTACATAACTATTGCGTCCGACCAGAAATCTAGATTCCATTTGAAACTCGGTATTGAATCTGGGGCTGCTTTTAGAGAGAACCGTTTTTCAATGGTGGCGCAAAAATAACGGAACGGTGACACCAGAGGCGAGAGTTTCGAAGCGGTTAGAGCATATTTTGCGACCAATAAACATGCCAGCACTGACCCGAGGATAGTAGTCCATCATCTGGTGACTCTGTTTTATGTAAACCTATGTAGAGCATCGACGAGCAAGCGGGCCGCGCGCCGTTTTATAATCCCTCGAGACTAAAGTCTCCTAAATGGGCAGCTCGTTAATCAAACTTGATTCAGTGATGTCTGCGGGAACGTCTATTTGCCTAGAATCCGTGAGGACGGCAGGGCCTTCTTGTTTAACATTGTCGCGTAATTTTAGCTACGGAATAAAAACGTTTACGTGAACCTAGCGAGGATAATATGGATTTTACAATTATGCACACTATCCGGCCCTCTTCGCTCACGTACACCTTCGCTGGTCCCAGTTAAAAGAAACGCGGATTCTCACTAATACTCGAGTCTTAATGCTTGCTTCTATACCCTATCTTTTCACTAGAAACGTATAAAAAGGAAGACGTTGCGGCGTTGTTCCGAATCGGATACATACCTTGGTTGGATGACTGGTTAGTCGCTGTAGGATCGGTTGGATGTTTCTCCGCGTTTCCTGCAATCTGTTGCTGTCTGGTGCTGTCTTCCTCCCTGAGCAGGACTCGCTGCTGGACGTTGATCCACCCCGGCTGCCTAGCGTCATTCCACGAGTAATTTTCTTGCGTATTTCGCTGCAGAACCGGGTTCTGCTGACAGGTACCACCGTTCCAGCTGGAACTAGACGTCGAGGAATCCACACTGATGGGAGACAATGGAAAACTGGTGTTCACAGTGGGCCGAGGCATGCTCCGCGCGTCCGTGCACTGCGAAAACTCTACGAGCGTCATCTTGGTTTGCCGTTGAACAGCCTCGCGAGCACGCTCTTCACTGACTTTGAAAACGTTCACCGGTGCAGCCGACGGGTTCGAGGTTTCTCGGACAACTGACATGTCGCGCGTCGATTCCATCCCAATTTGTAGGGGTTTTCCGGACCGTGGCTCCGACCACTCGGCGCCCGATCGGCTTCCAGGACCATAAACCCTTTTGTCCTCCGGGATTAGGTCACCGTAGTGTAAGCCTGCCGACGAGGATCGACTCACCTGCGATCTATAACCGATACCACTCGACGACTGTGGGCCGCACGAGGTTTTCCCGAACGAGGCCCCACGCGAAATATCCAAATCGTCCCCACGGCCCACGACCGTTTATTGCTCATCATTGGCATCGTGCCTCCCGCACCTCACTCTTACTACCACCCCGAATAGAAGCTTGGGAGCTGACCGTTCCGTAGATCTTGCCCCGCTTACCACGATTGATTTAGTTTCCACTGCGTCGATTCAAGGTTAAGATATTTATTTATTTATTTATTTTATTTATAAACGGACCGAAGTCCTCTTTACATAAACGTTTACAAAGGAAAAAGAACTTTAACTAATATAACAAAAGATAGACATTATCCGATAATCCTACGTAACTGTCTATTAAAGGTGTCTGTTATAGAGAGTTCTAGAGTCAGCAATAATTCGATTTACTGGATTAATTAATCCATATGTAGATCTGGATTTAAGTGGTTGTAGTCCTGCTCTAGATCTCAATGCGAGTTCAGGTGCGTAGAAATTGATTTGCATAAGAAGAGAGGGACAATCCATATGGTTATTGATTAAATTAAAAATAAAGAAATGGTCGGATATTCTTCTACGCGCGGCTAATGTTTCGAGGTTGACTGTGTTTAATATTGTTGAGTAATCATGATCGAATATTGACATAGGGTTCTTTAGCTTATATGAACAAAATCTGAGAAATTTATGCTGCACTCTCTCAAGCATGATTTCGTGATTAAAGCTAGGGATTGCAAACCCGTAAATCGGTAAATCGGTTTGAAGTTTCTGTTCACTGATAACGTAGTAGATGTCGACGGAATTATGCGCTATATATATTGCGCTACATTGCTATACATACAATTTTTACCGGTAAATCGAAAAATTTATACCGGTAATTTGATCAATTACGTATTTCTCGATATTTACCGGTAAATTACGTATTTCTCAATATTTACCGGTAAATTACGTATTTCTCGATATTTGCATAATTCCCTCGAGATCTACTACGTTATCAGTGAAAAAAAGCTTCAAACCGATTTACCGGTTTGCAATCCCTAATTAAAGCGTTTCGGAGACCATATAATCGAAGAATATTCTAACAAGGGACGAACAAAGGTAATTCTTAGTGTGTGAATTGAATGAAAATCATTGGGAAAACGTAGTATGAAACCAAGTGTTCTTGAAGCCGAGTTAACAATATAAGAAATATGGTTGGAAAAGTCCAAAGTTGAGGAGAAATGCATACCTAAGTCCTTAACTTCACTTATTGAGGAGAGAATATCGTAATTGAGACGGTAAGGATATAAGAAGGGTTCAGAACGACGGGAGGCCCCGATAACATGGCATGCTTTATTTATTTATTTATTTAGTATAGGTACATATGGGCAAATACCCATTAAGAAATACAAAACAGAAGTATAAAAAGGAAATGTAAAGATAGTGGTGAGAAAACATTTAAAATGTGTCATCTAAATTTTTATATAAGTTACAAACGTATTTGTTTAATTTACGAAGCGTTCCTAATGTTTCAATTACTTGAGATGGAAAAACTCTGGGACACATTTAACATGCGATTGCAAATCTGTTATAGAAAGAGAAAAAAGAATAAGATGATCTATATCCATCTGTCAGAGTTGTAGGGATGTTCGAAATAAGAAAGTTAACGCAGGTGATTCTCCTATTCAGGGATTTACGTCCTCGGAGTCGAGACGGGATCATCGTCCCTGTCCCGTCCAAGTCGCATCGATATAATACGCTAAACCTGGGTATCGATAATTTCTGTCCTCGTCCTACGGACTTTCAGAACAATGGTGCCCGAAAACCTGCCTACAGGCTTCTGTTTCTGTTGGACCCTTTTTTTCAATGACTTTCGATTCCCTCGCGGTAGCCTGTAATGCACAGGCATAACTTCGTAGCGTCATACTTCTGCAAAAACTTAAGAAATCTTGTTCTGGGAAGATTCTACGATAGGTAACGAAGTTTCGTGACAATGAGTGTCCGCAGTTGTAGATAGTCGCGATAGGGAACGCAAACGATAGTCACTTTCTTCGACAAGGTATAAATTAGTGGTTGGTATTCTTTTTTTCGGCAAAATTTATATCTATCGCCTGGGTTTGGGCTCGAGTTCCGTTATTTTTAGTTCCCTCGCTGTAGCCTGCGCAAATGTGACTTTCTGTTGAAATATTGGTAGAAAAATTTAACTTCGGTACTTTATTAATTCGAATAACTTTGCAAGAAACAATCGGTTTATATTCATTTTGATATACTTTATACATGGAATAAATCCCGGTAGACGCAGCGCTAAATCGGTTCGGTTTCTAAAGGTCCAGCTTTCAAGATGCGAAAGCGAGAAATTGATCAGCGTCATTCTGTCCGACCATTTCTGCTCTCTCTCTCTCTCTCTCTTTCTCTCTCTCCCTCCCTCCCTCCCCCGCCCGCTCTCTCTCTCTCTCTCTCTCTCTCTCTCTCTCTCTCGCTCTCTTTCCCTCTCGGCCCGGTAAGATCCTATATTCCGTTTTTCTCGACTCCACCCTCTCACCGTTGCTCTATTTTCTCCTTTCTTCCTGGTATTCCCTTCTCACGGAATCAGCCATTCTCCGTCCGCGGCGAGAGCTGTCTGCAGGCCCGCGCCACCGCTTTTCCAGGCATCCTGCGGCCCACCCCCTCAACCCCAGACCACAACCACCTCCACCACCTCCCTAGCCTTCGCCACCTCCTCTTCCCGGCGAAGCGTTCTCTTTTTCTGCGTTCACCCATTCCGTGGACAAAGATCGTTCGAAGGAAAAAGAATATCGTGTGCCGGCCGACGGTGGGGGGGCGGGAGAGCGGTAACGGAGGGGGATAGAAAAAAGGCATCTTCCCGTTGCTTCTTTCGCTAATTCTCTTTTTACCGGCGAGCTTTTTCTCGCGCGAGATCGCGCATCCGCGCTTTCCACCCTGTTTTCCTGCTTCTGTGGGGGAGGGGTGGAGGGGGGAGAAATCGGTGCCGCTTCGAGGTTTCATTGCGCCCGAACAAGTTGAAGGGCGCTTCGAAGTTTTTTTTTTCTGCACGTAAATGTACTCGTAAGCCGTCGCTGAATGCGCAGAAGTTAAACACTAAAGCGGATCTAACGATCGATAGCGATCGACTGAGTACTCGTCGGAAGTATCGCCGAACGGAATCGGGGAAATGCTGGGTGGTATTTCGTCGTAAATCGGCAGCGGCGTAATCGCGAGTCGATCGACACGAGGGATTTTCCATACTAATCTGTACGGAGGGAAGTTAAAACGCCATAAATTACCCGAAGGTCTGCGACGACTGCGAGTAGACAAGCGCGATCCTACGAAGGATTAGACTGGCGGTTGATAAGGCGTTTGCGTCCTCGTGGGTCTTACGTGGAACGAGGTTTACGTCCTCGTGAAAGCCTCTTGACTTTTCACGACGTTGATCCCACGAGTAGATGCAGCCGAATGGAAAACTCCTCGTTCCGGATTAACGGGCATTGCGTAAAATCCGATTCCGCCTTCCTACTAACCCCTTGCTTAATTCGTCCTTCGTTCTTTCTCCTATTCCCCCCTCCGCTCCGCGCAGTAATCATTTTCCACTCACGCCGGCGCTGTCTATTTTATATATATCCGTACCTACGCGATCGAACGCCGTAATCCGTGGAACGTATGAAACGTATGAAAATTGTCGAATAAAATACCGGGCGTGTAAATCGAAAGTTGATCTCGCTCGATCTCCCCAACGACCATTTCGTTGGACGATTCTTTACCGCGAGTATGAATGGAAAGCTTGGGCGAATGTGGTAATCAATAAATTTCAATTAGGAGGAATTTCGGGCCGCCATTGCCGTCATCGTGAGAAGGGTTCTCTATATCCGCGCGTATCCCCATGTTTCCCAATGGCGGCGAGTATTCCCGGTGCCCGGATTTCGAGATCGACGAGCCGTACCTCCGCTTTTGTATAATGTAATCTAGAAGTTTGACGGGGTCTGACGGTGGATTGCCGTCAGCAACGCCGAGACGAGAGAGCGGCGAAGCGAGCTAGGCCAGTCGGAGCGACGAAACCCGGGGAAAACGGGATACGAAGAATGCTGAGGCGACGGGGATGACGTGAAAGGGGAGAGCCCCGGAGATGAAGGGATTATTTCGAGTATAGAAAAGTAATTACGGCGAAATTATCTTCCCGCTTACCTAGCCCGGTGCGAATTCTTTCCTACTCAGCGAGTCAGCCTGCAAAATACACGCTGACAGTTTATTAAGCTGTTGACGGCAGAGATTCAAGCTCGCCGCGGTTTTAACAGTACTTAATTTCCTCAACGGCCTTCGCTCGAAAGTTAACTTTTTAGTCGGTTTCCAAGGAGTGCAAATCATATATCCAAGCGTTTACAGCGAAGACTTCGTTGCAAATAGAACGAAGCGTAGGGGAGAGCGGGGACAAAAGTAACACTTTTTACATTTGGCGTAGCCTACAATTTTTATTGTTGGAGTGCGAACTAAAATACCCTGAAATTTTGGCAAAGATCCGCTTAACAGTTTCTCAGAAAAAAATTTCCAAGAATCACCTTATTCCTAGCGTTCTAAATAGGGCTCCCCCTTAAATAAATATGTTTTAAGGGACGATAAAAGCAAATAAATTTTAAATAAAAAAAGGTGGAATGCATAACCAGCTTCGAGCATTTCTTTGACATTGCGTATTTAGTTACATGATACATATTAAATTTCACCTAATCCGAATTAAAATTATGACATACGTAGTGAAGATCACCCGTGCTGCAGTCTTCGTGGGTCTAACCCTTAAAATCTAAACATTTAGGATGATTCTCTCTCGAACAGCTTTCACCGAAAGGGTCCAATCAAACCAGACATAGACAATCATTATCATCTGAAGAATTACTTTCGTCCTCGTAGCGACGTGTAACTTTTGTCCCCAGCCATGTTTCTCAGAACAGAACTGTTATAACATACAAGCTATACCAGACTTGTTAAAATCAAATACAGGAACTTATAAAGACATTATCTAAGAACGCTCTAGCAAACAATTGCTTTAATATCTATAGTTTAACTATGAATATTAACAAAAAAAGAACAAAATAGGAGAAACTTATCTGAATGATCTAAATAACAAGTTCAGCTTGCCCAGGGTGTACGATTCGTGTTACTGCTCAGCGTCACTCAGTATAATAAAAGAGACACACGTAACTGTGTAAAGCAAACGTTTTGGAAATGTTTGTGGAGGGGGGCAGAAAGCGCGTTACTTTCATGACGCCGTTACGTTTGTCCCCGCTCTCCCCTATTTACGCAGGAAAAGAAGAGCGCGACTTCAGATGGAGCAGATACACCGAGCAGCGAATTCCCTCGCGAAGTACGACGTGGAATTATCTCTGAAAAGAGATGAGGAGAAGTAGAAACATATTTTTATCTAAACGCGTTGGTGTGCTTTAAAGCAGCGGCCATAAAACGTTGAGCATGAGACGCGGTAATAGAAAACCGCGAATCCAACCCCTCCGCGGCGTGTCAAAAGAATTTCCTCCGGGGGAGGACGGAACGTGGCCTCTTGAGGGGGCCTACCCGGTCGACCAACCCCCTTGCCGCTCTCCGCGGCACTAGTCGCCGTGTAACATATGCTTTTATCTAAATTAAACAGTGTCGGCGCGATTTTCATTTCCTGGCCTGAAGCCGCTGATGTTATCCGCAGGATAGCGCGTCGCGAGAGCGTTGCTAAGGGTCGGGAAAGGTTTACCCTCCCTTCACCAACCGACCAACCCTCTGCCCGGTCTCTGTCCCTCTTTCTTTCTTGTCCTCCTTCACCCGACTGCAGACTCGTCGCCTTATACCTACGCCCGTCGCGTCGCGTCTCCTCTATACCTATGCGCTTTGCCCGCTATCTCCCCATATTCTAACCGATCCCTTCATCCCCCTTGCCGGTCTCTTCCTGTTCCCGTCTCTCCTTCTCTCCTCACAGCTCCTTCCCTATAAAATATGCATGCCCAGGTATTTCGATCCTCGATACTGCAATCGTAATTTGCTGAATCCAGGAATCGACGTTGAATCGGGCTAGTAGACCGACGCGTGAGTTTTCGGCGGCTTTTTGCTATTAAGCTGTTATTAAGACGCGGAACGGTGAGCGTTTCTACGTCTCTGCGTTTCAGATTGATAGTTTATCAATCGGGAAAGTTTTTACTGACCTATTTCTTGATCCCTTCGCGTGTCGTTATCTGGACATCTCGCCGCTCCCTCCGTACTCCCTCAGCAACGATCGATCGTTCCGGAATCAATTCCAACCGAGGATCGATTCTCGTTAAGAATAGTTCGCAGGAGCATCGATAACGGCGGCAACGAATTACCGCGAAGGATCATCGGTCTGCTGGAAGCCGAAGAGAACCGGCCCTGCCCGCTGGGAGCAGCTCCCGATCGTCTCGCAGGGAGGATTTCGGTTCGCAGCAAGAAGCAGCCGCGGATATGACGTGTTTTTATCGGCCAACTCAGGGCAAGATCGCCTCGGAGCCGTCAACTTCACGCCGGATGCGGAGATCCTCGCTAGCAGATAGAAAAGGCATCCCACTTTTATACTCTGGAGGTTAAAGTTTAGGAAGTTATTTTGACTTTCAGGGGTTGAATGCCTCCGCCTCCACCCTCTGCGCCTTTTGCGCGGGAAAAGCAACCCCGTCAGCTCGGTTGACGTTTCGTGTCATAGTCACCCTCACCCGGCCAAACTTCCCCCTCCACCCTCCACCCTATATCGGCTATCTCCTCGTTTCCTCTCCCTTTTCTCAAACCCTTAGTGCTCTCTGCTCCATCGTGTCACTTTTCTTTCCTCAACTTTTATTCTCTCCTCTCCCTGCAGCACAATTTGCGTACTGACGAGTTACGGGCCGTTGACCCCGAGGCCCTTCATACGCGCAAAGAATTCTACAGTCACGGTTCAAAGATTTTTAGTACAGTAGACTAAATCGATACTCATCGGGCACAGTTCTCCCTGACGCTCAGGTTTCGTTTCTGGGAAGCATGTTTTCTGTGCCTGTTTTATTCCCATCCTGCATGCTCTTTATCGCTTTCGTTTCTCGAGGAACGCGTCCAGAGATCTAGTACTTTACATTCGCGTCGTTTCCCTTTTTCTATTCGCGAAATTTTACGTTGTCCGCGCCACCATTTTTCTTTCCCGCCTCTCGGCTCCTTCTTGCCCCGTGTCTCAGCGCCGAGCAAAAAGCTGGCAATTTTATAACGGAAGTTGGCTGAATACAAAATCAGTGGGCTGTCGCTCTTCACGGCCAACTTGTATCGTGTTTTAATGGAACTGACTCGGTGCCGGCGTGCCCGCGCCGTCACCTAGACACCGGCAACGATTCTCCCTCGCGAATTCATCGGCAAATCTTTCCGAGCGAACGCTGGAGCATTGTAAAGATGTAGCTGCAAATAGCAGGAAAGTTCCGTTGATCCGTTTCGACAACGAACGAGACGCGTACTTTTCTAAAATGCTGAGCTGTTGCGCATGAGATTTCTATATGCGCGTAAAGGAAACTCTCCTTCCCGTACGCGACACACTCGGTCAGATCCCGTCAAGTGTAAGGGAACATGCGATATTCGCATTAGAGTCGAAATTTACCTCCGATAGAACGCGATAGCGTGAAACAGTGTCCCGATAGGAAGAAGTTAAAAGTCGTCGCCAGTGGGGATGCAAAGGGTCTGAAATTCTTAAGAGAAAGGCACAATCGGTCGGTTTACGGTTTTATTAAGGTCCGGAGGACAAGAAAGAAATTGTCATAATTTATTGCTGATGCCCTCGGCGGAAACGGCAAACAGGATCTTCCAGGGTCATTCACGGGATTTACCACTCCGTCGACCAGACGACGCCTGCTTAAACCGCCGAAATCTAAGCAAGCTAACGCCATGGCGCGCTGTCGTCTAGACTGCCAGCTGCCAACAGTGCCAACCAAGCCTAGAAACCGTTTATTACACCCCTTTCGAATACATCTTTCCTATCATCTTACGGCCGGGCGAGATTATACGGCACCTTCGACGCCTCGAAATTATGCGCGACAATCGGAACGGACAACTTCAGTTTTAACTTCCGTGGAAAGCCAAGGGGCTCGCAATAAAACGAACAAAAAAGGCTCGTTGCTCGTGTTGTAAACCACTGAATCGGGTGGTTAGTGCAGGGATTAGAGAAAGGGGTTGGACGGAGTTTGGGCTGATAAAGATTTTAACGGTACACGCTTTATAAAATTTTTATTGCACCGGGGGTATTAACAGCGTGATTAGGGTCATTCGGGGAATATGCCACAGTTAACTTTGCAACGCGATATCTCGAAATCACAAGTGGATGCAGGGAAAAAGGTAAAACCATATGAAAGTGTAACTAATTAATTATTGATTAATAAGTAGAATATTGACTAATAAGTAGAGATATTTAACTTTTATAGTTGAATGAGGGACGTACGAATACAAATGTCCTCGAAGTCGTCGGTAAAAAATGCCACAACGTCTGCGGTAATATACCACAAGCTATGAAGTGCGAACTAATCACTCGAATTTTGAAAAATCAACAATGTATTAAACTATTTAAGCTACTAGTAACTAATAACAAATATTTGAACTCGATGAAACGTAAAATATATTTGAAAAAATAGCTATTTCTTACACTTTTTGCAACAAGTAGTTTTTACGCAGTCACATTATCAGTTCTTTTTTATCGTAATAGTTCACACATTGTACAGTAGCTGCACATTTTCTGCATCAGTCGAATCGTCATAAGAAATAAGGTGAATGTACCAATTTCTGCTCATGTCCCCATTTCTGCACATTTCGTATTTTTCTTATTATTATATGCGTTACGTTTGTACTATAGTTGCAACAAAATAATTCTAAATTATTTAAACATTTACGCGAGTGTTGCACGAGTTTGGGGCAACACATACATCGCTATTTGTCACGAGCAGAAATACGGACATTTAGAGGATTATATATTTAATTACAAATTACTAATAGTTAAACATCTTGAAATATCTTTCTTAAATAGTTTTTGAATTGCTTGATTTATTATTAAAGAATTAATTAATTACTCTGCAAATTTTGATCACGAACAAATTTTTTACACCTTCTTTATGACGAGTAACCTCTTAAATCAGCAGAAATTGGGACATTCGCCTTATCTACATTCTCAAAATTTGTTTTCTATTGTAGTACGAGCCTCCTTCACCATTCGAATGGCTTCCTCTAAGGGGACTAGGCAGTCGAAAAATCGACTTTTTTTATTGCATTTTCCGAAAGTACTATCTTTTCTCAATAAAATGCCACTTGGTTTATAGTGAAATTTGCAAAATTGCAGATTTGGCAGCTAAAATCGTCAAGCGGCAACCTATAGCGTCGCCTTTGCCCAGAAACTTTAAATGCGCTTTTCTCGAATATTTTTTTCCCTTCATTTTTTCCTGAATGCGAGCGAATTGGGGTTCAAATCGACTTGGAAAAAATTACAGGATGTGCAGAACATGTGTCATTTCGGCGCAAACCTCTGATATGGTCTGTATAAATTCGAGATTTTCATAAAAAACATTAAGAAGTCACCGGATTTTCGTAGCGCACAATCATTGTTTGTGTGCTTTTAACCCCTAAAAATTCGGCTATTTTCCGACTTTGTGTTACAATTCGCGAACTGTAAAGGATAAAAGAAAAGTTTCACGACAAAAGTTACTTCTTTTAATTAAATCTATCGTTTGGTAAAAAAATTATTTTACAGTTCGCGAGTTATAGCACAAAATCGGGAAATAACCGGATATTCGGGGGTCGATTACACCCCCCTAGAGTGAATTTGGGCAGCAAACAAAAATTGCGTTGTAATTAGGAGGAAATTCCCTACATATTCGCAAGGTTTCTGAATTCTTTGAATCCCCGGCTTCGGGATGTTCCCTTGTTAGTGAAATGCAGATATTAAGATCGTTATTACATTAGCATCCGCATAAAGAAACTAGTTGAAATTTAGGAAACTCCATTGATCCCCATAAATTGCTTAAAAGCTCACGCCAGTATTAATTTCACCCTCCCGAGAAGGATGAAGGGCGCATTATTATTACGTCGTTCATTCAACCATCATCCGCCAGCAGCCTCGTATTTCATCCCCGCAGCCTCGTATCACAGTCACCTGGTTGCACTTGCTCTCCGAAAGCCCAGCCAGCGAAATCCCTTATCAGGCTTTATTATTAGGTTATACAAACATCAGTGTCCGTGGCAAGGCGCGCGGAGTTATCCAGGTTGGAGGTAGCATCGGGCAGCGCGAGTGTTCACCGTGTCGTGGAGCCAGAAGAGCACGGGTGTCGGGGATTGAGGGGGGTTGCTTGCGCAACGGATGATATATTATCGGGTGCTGTTTGCACTTTGACAACATCGCGGGGCATAAAAACGCTGACTCATTTAAAGCGGCCCCCAGGATTGCGCGGTGCTTCGGGAGGATCCGCGTGCCGACACCCCTCCGCCCCCCGATCCCTCCTCGGCTGGCCACCCAGCCACCCGTCCACCGGCCAACCACCCCTTTTACGTTCCAGAGAGAGCCACCGTGCTGTTCCAGCTTCCAGCTTCCCTCTGTTTCTCTCCCCTGGGCATCCTCCTCTCTTTCTACTTCCTACTTCCTCTCGGCACTCTTCTGGCCCCGCTTTGTCCACCGGTTCCTCGTTCCAGCCACCACCCACGATTCCTCCGTTTCATCCGCCACCGACCGCCGAACCACCCCCTTTCTCCGCAGCCTCACCCCCATCCAGAGGCCCGAAGCCGCTCCGGCATCTCGTGACTCTTTTTTCTTCCGCGCCAACGGCCACTGGACTCACCCTCCTTCCTTCTCCCTCTCTCTCTCTCTCTCTCTCTCTCTCACCACCGTGCAACGTTCACTCTGCTACCACCACCAACCCCAAGGCGGTTTGCTTCTCCTCTGTAGCGTTTCTGCGTTCTCTGGGTTACCCACAAACTGCCTGCCAACGCTTCCCATCACCTCCTCCCACCCGCCGCTTCTGCGTCTTTCTTTCCTCTTCGCGCCCCTCGCATCGCCGCTCGCCGTGCCGCGGCTAACGGTCTCTTATAATTGCGATTCTTCGTATAATTTTTATTAAGGCTAATTAATTGCAATGGCTTGTATAATTCAGTTTAGTAAGTGTTTCCTCGCGGCATGGCTTCTTCCCCCAAGTTGGTTCCCTCGGGTTCCTGGGTTCCAAGGTGTTCTCAGGGGGTGAATTCTCTGAGACGTCGTCAAGTAGGTATTAGCAGCCGTGTGCTAATTGTCACATAGGTAGCTGCAATTGTTTCGCGACTCACGCTGCGCGTGTCGTTCTTTTTCTGCCTTCGCATCTTCGAAATTTGTCGAAGTTATACAGCAACAGAAGAGAGGACGAGAGAGAATTGACTGAATGTAGAGCAGCCCCGGTACAAGTTGCACCGATCGCTCGACTAGCAATTTCTCCACGGATTAGGAATCTTCGGCAAAAGTTTGTACACGAGTGAGGGGGTAAGGTGCGGAAGCGTGGAGAAATGTGGGTCGCAAAGCTCCCTCGAGTGGATTCAGCAGGGTATTCAATGGGGTAAATGGGGTATTGCATATTAAATACGCTGATAGGGGGATGAAACGAAAGAAGAGGTGGAGGAGGAGGAGGAGGAGGAAGAGGAGAGGAGGGAGAGAATGGCTCTGGGATTCGGCGGCAACGTGTGGAGCAATGTGTGTAAGCTTGATGCGGTTATTGATTACAGGCTACTGTCATTGACGGCCCGTCATATGGAAACGGTGACCGTTTTTCGTTACGCACACACAAATATGTATGCCCTGTTACGTGGCCACCGTATCCAGTCACGAATACCCATCAAACTTTACTTGCCGCTGTACTTTTGAATTTTCAATATTTCTTCCCACCGTCTCCGCTGGGACTATGTAATATGTAAACGCAGTCGGATCGAATTAGCAGCGGGGGTCGGTCGTCAATAATCGAGTAATAATCGTTCGGGGGTAACGCATAAGTACGTTATAAGGCGTGCTCGCATTCACAGAAAGCCAGTCGTTTAAGCTGTTCCCTTTGTTAAGCGTCGAACCTGTTCTGCGGCAGGTTCAATAATTATCGTACTATATTTTATATGGGAGTAAATTTTTTCAGAATTATAATCTGCCGGAAATTCTGGACCTTCTTATCAAGGTATTTTATATTTTGGTCGAATTGGAGTTTAAACTGTTCCGTTTTTTAAGCGTCGAACCTGTTCTGCGGCGGGTTTAATAATCATCATACTATATTTTATATGGGAGTATATTTTTACAGAATTATAATCTGCCAGAAATTCTGGACCTTCTTATCAAGGTATTTTATATTTTGGTAGAAATGGTGTCATATATGGGGTAAAGTTAGCTGAAATAAAACACCAGTTTTAATGAAGGATATAATTATAAAATTAACTTTATTAGAACTTTTAAACTATTTAAACTATTTTTTTTTTAAAAACATATTTCGTTAATACAAGTTTAGCGTGAATAATTTTTACTTTGTAACTTTGTACATTGTGTAAACACATTTTCTTCTGAAAATGGGGTTTTAAATGAGCTTTCTTTACACGAACAGTCTGACATATTATTACTAAAACAAATACATACATAATTATTAATAAAATACATACTTATTCTACATAAATAAATTTTTTAACGAAAACATTTTGTATTTCTTTATCGCAATTTTGTTTTCAAATGGGCTTCGATAATTTTTGGGAGACAGGTTTCACATAAAAGTAATCATGTTTTATGATATCGCGCACATCACTCGCGCATCTTTTCTTTGCAGCTCAGTTTACCACGGTCACTTTACCCCGAACATGTACTCAGTGGAAAATTAATTATTTAATAATCTTAGGTTTAATGTTTTCTCAAACGCGCGTGGATGTGTGTTTGTAAGCTTCCTTTAAACACGCAGGAAAAATTTTCAGTTAAAATAACACATTCATGACTCAAAAAGCTAATTTGAAAAGAAAACCAATCGGAACTGTCTAAAACTTAATTTTTAATTTTTAAAACGAAGTAACATTTATCGATATCTGAATGTGCATAATTATCATTGTTGTATTACATACATTTATTACGTCACCAAAATTTGTAAATATATCTTATTGTTACTGAATACATTAAGAAAGCTCATTTAACCCCCAGCTGCAGTTTACCCCGGTCTCCACTGTACCTATTTCCAAACCAAAAATGGGGAGATTAACTGTGCATGCTCTTGTTCCAGGAACACAGGGAGTCAAAGTGGAGCAAGTGTAAGGAAAGGGAGAATACCGGCGGGGATAAGTACACGTACCCTTCGGTAGGCTGAATTTTCATACCTGAGTTAGGCCGGCGCAGGTATACCTAGTAGCCCGCGACAAACGAAGAGTCGATTACGTACAGCGGTCGTCTAATCGTAACCTTTACTCACAAAGGAAAGTAATAATCTATACGCAGGCACACAATAGACGCAAGATAATCGAAGGGGCTATAAAATGGAGCAGAAGCAAGCCGGCTTATTTGGTATTGCCGCATAACGGAGCGAACCGATTGCTAAGGGGCGAGAGGTCAGAATAGTTCTGTGGTTTCAGAATCTCCTATCTATTCAAGGAAAGGGTATTTCTTTTCATTTACAAGAATCATAAAAATTTCACAGAACTCATGACAGTTTTGATTTGTGTACAATGCGCGATTAACGGTAACTTTTCCACTGACTAGCGTACATCGTTTCAAGATGCACGCGGAGCGTTCTTTTCTAAACATTCTTTATTACTCCATCGAGACATAAACGGGTTATTAATTAATTTTACATTATTCTCCTTGGTCGCTCACGCGTCATCTATTCACTTATTTGGATTCTAAGCTACCCTTCCAGCTTGAAGTAACCACGCGCATCGAGTCAGCCGAGTAATGTTTCATCTAAACAGGCAAAGGCTCTTTCTTTATTACGTTTTTATTGCACTCACTTTGCGTGCATATTACAAAGGATATAATTTAAAAGTAAAAATTCGAAAGAAAGGAAACAGGAAATCCTAATGATACAAGCGTAAGCAGGCGAGGCTCAGCTTTGATAGCTGTTGTTAAACCTGCCCTAGAAATTCTGTAAACACGTTCGACTGGACTTTGGAGCTGCTTGAAACACACACGGACTATTATTCCATTGGCGACAGCAATTGAATGAGGGTAAGACAGAGAGG
Source organism: Andrena cerasifolii (assembly GCF_050908995.1). NCBI lineage: Eukaryota > Metazoa > Arthropoda > Insecta > Hymenoptera > Andrenidae > Andrena > Andrena cerasifolii. The sequence continues at coordinate 15,366,487 of NC_135119.1, read as the reverse complement.
GCGGCGAGGGGGTGAAGTGTTCGGCAAAACGCGTAAACGTAACAGTTAGCGTGAACGTGGACAGACAGAAGGCGAGAGAGAAGCAGACAGAAGGAGACTCCCGAGGACGTGTGTCCCCAAAAGCCGTGGAGCTCAGCGTTGAGTGATGGCCGCTCAGTCGACCTCGTAACCGGCGCCATACATCATTCAAGATGGCTGGCTTCTCACGCTGCTCGGGGAGAGACAAGGGTGACAACCCTCCCGTCTCTGCTTGCTACTTTTGACTGGCTACGTCTACGCCTTCGCTGATAATCGTGTTACGGAGATATCAATCTTGGGGCGACGCCTCTCTCGCCCCGTTGTAAACTGCATTAACGCTAAGGATGTGCACTGGTACGGACAAAATTCCAGGAGAATATAGAGTTTGATTTCTTCTGCTTCGCCTCGATCCTTCCAAGCGACGAGACTCGAGCGATAGCTCGCCGCCCTTTTTTCCTTCTATTAACCGTTGACTTTTATTGCCCTGGAATGCTTTAGCGGCTAATCGATTCGATGCTCGAACTTGAGGAGCCTCTGAAGGGTTTATCGACACGTACTCTGCGTGTTCGCGCGATTATTCCGGCGATCTGTTTCTTGTAAGTTGCTTAGGAGAGAGACGTTATCGTCGTTTGGTTAAATGTCGCCAACTAATTTGGAAGGGTGGCGAATTTATATCGCTCGTTTCTATATCGAACGATTATATACGCGCTATTAGCAGGATATCGAGGATTAATTAATTTGTAATCGTGCATCAACCGCACGCACGACGAATTATTAAACTATTTGAGTATATACACAAATTTATATCGCTCGCGAGATTAATAGCATTCACTTGAAGAATTCCTCCTCTCTGTATAAGTAACTCCGAGTCTCGAGGTAATTAACCGTTTTATGCGAAATGTGAAGTACAAAGAACGAAAACTGCATCATTTTTTTTCACGAACTTAAAGGGAAAGAACCGGTTTCGAGGTGCCATCTACTGGTTTTAAGTTTCCATTAAACTAACGCGTCTCTCAGCTGGAAAGCATTTCGTTCGAGGGATCTGCGTTACCAACATTGGATGCGTAGAAGTGTCCAAGATCTCTTCTACTTAGTTTCCCGCATTGTGCCTAGATGAGCTTGGAAAACACTAATGACGGAATTTTAGTGCGCAGATCGCAGAGAACCGTTTTCGCTGTTACTTTCGAAAGTATTTACACCGTTCGGACATTTATATTAAGCTTCCGTCTTGGAGCTTTTCCCACAGCGCGAGGAAGAATGACAGCGCAGACGACCAACGGTATAAAACGCGCGAAGATTTAATTAAACTGCCGCGGGGGTGTCGTCGCGCCTGTCCGAGGGAGAAAAGCGCGGTATTATTAATACAATTCCGGTTTCTGCGTTCATATTTTCGCCCTGTCTCATGGACACTTCGTACCTTTCATTCCAGTTTCCCCTTTTCGTCGAATTTTCTCGAGAACTCGCAGGCATTTGTCGCCGAAATGAGAATTTCTTGTTGCATTCAGAATCCCCGTGTTTCCAGCGTGTCCCGGGGAGATTTTAATACGACATAACAGAGGGGGAATCTTTCATATTAATACAGAAAAAAAAAAAAAATAGAGAAAGGGAAATATCGAACTTTTCCAAGACTTTCGTAAATCTGAAGTTCACAGATATATATTAGACTGTATTATGAGGGAGGCGAGGCATAATTCCGCCCTTCCGGCATTACCGCGGATTTCTAAAATAAATGGTTATATTTTCCTAAAGACAATAACGCTCGTCTATCTATCACGCGTCCGAGCAATATTGGCGTACCCATCGGATGTAATATTGAAATTGTATTCGTTCGTAATATGAGAGTTATTTATGAAACGTAGCAGGCAATATAGCGGAACGCGCGGGGATGACGGCGAAATCTGATGGTAGCATCACGATATGATACGATACGATGTGAAGAGGATCCGAGCCTCCTTGAAATGCAGACCGTGCGTGCTGCTTTCGTCTGCATACTTCCAATATATCCCTGAGGAGACTAACGCATGAAAAACTGTCGGTCCTCGTCCTTATTTTAATAAATATCCCTTCACGTGCCTTTATTATTCAGCACCATCGATTGCAACGATAAAATGCTCGCGCGCAGTGGGATTCCACCGGACGGAAACCATTCTTTGCACCGTACAGCCGAACGGTGCCCTATTAATCCGAAATCCGTGCTGGAAAGCACGGGGATGCACGGTGCGCTAGCAGCGGCCACGATTAATTCATTTCAGGGCAGACGATGAAGAAAAGCCCGTGCAGCGTGCACCGGTGGAATTGTTTGTTTTTTTCTTTTTGCACTCGAAGCGAGTTTTCAGAAAACACGGTAGCAACGTGTAACGTGTACGGTCGGAGCTGAACGAAGCGACAGCTGTTCGCCGGTTGGCTGCGCTATTCGATTGTCTCGCTCCTGATGATTGATGATCGTTCGGGGTAGCTACTGCTGCTGCCGCCGCCTTGACACCGCGTCTGTCTTTTCCCTCATTTCCCGCCGGCTTTTTTTCGTCTCCTCGGCGATTCCAGTGCAACGCAGCCGGTCGATATGCACGAGCCCGGAATACCGAGCTTCCCTCGGAATTCGCTCGCCACGATTTCACTACGTGGACCGGAAGTACGAGCGAGAAGCTGCAGGAAATCCTTCTCGACCGAGTGAATCGCGGCTTAATCGGACCGTGTCAGAGTGCTTAATTCGGAGTGCTTTAATCGCGATCTGTTGATCGGCAGCTACTCGTTAGGGAGGCGCAAATATAAGTCTGTTAATTACAAGTTCGAAGTAAGGCATATAATTGGAATACAAGCACTGCAGATTTAAACAGACCGAACCTCTGAACCGACGCTGTTTGTAAAAGTTTCAAGTCGAAATTTCGGCCGCATTGTGGCTAACCCACTCGGAAGGCGAGCGCAGCAAAAACTGTGATTCTTCTCCGAGACTGCGAACGCCATTGGAGAGGCTAGGGAACTGGCGCACGAAGGCAAAAGGACGGACGAGAAGACTTGGTTCTACCTGCCAAGAGGGAATTAGCCTTGAGGAATCAGCTGCAGCCGCGCTCCGGATGCATAATGCAGGGGTAGGTGCGTGAATTTATGTAACTTAATTTGTAACGCGCGACGTCCGGCTATCTGGACCGTCGAAGAACAGGTCGACGAGGAAAGGGAGGGACCAGAAACCATCAGAAGGGTTATGCATACGCGAACCACCGCGCGGCAGAGTATAATAATGGTCAACCCGATGAGCAACTTCTTCGCTTTGCATGTAATAACCGTGGCCCGTGGTCCCCCCCCCCCCCCCCGAGAACCAAATGCCTTCTGCGCGGTTTAATAAAATCTCGTTGCTCTAATAACGTGTACGTCGCTGCCGCGAAAGAGAGACCGGGACGGCCCGAGACGGAATACGATAGGGAGAGAAAAGGATGAGCAAAAGGATTAAAAGGCGGCGAGGAGGAAGGAAGAAGGAGCGCTGGAGGTGGTCGTCAAGCTTGCTGGCGAAAAACGAAGAAGACAGGGATGAAGAGATATATTGTTCGGAGCGTGTACGTGCACCTTTTGAACGTGATCGTTGCTTGTTCGCCGGGAGGCGTTCACGTTTTGAATATACAAACATTCAAATGTGGAACGTACCATAGAGCCGAAAGGAACCGCCGCAGAGTAGCGTCCAGACGTCCATCCTCAGGTGACCCCGGGCCGACGAGCTTCCGTCGGAAAGCTATCACAGCACACGAACCGAATTGGCGCGAGTTGGCCGCAAAGTCGCGAGCACCCCGTCATGTTTGAATGCCAGGGAATTGCGTGAGGGAAGCGGATCTTACGCGTGTCGCGCAAATGGCCCGACTGAAAACGCATTGACACGAGAGAAGTCACCGGGTGCAGAAGGGAGAGCCGGAGAGAGAGGCAGCGGAAGAAGAGAGCCAGCCTGGTGCTGAATGCCGCCCTACCTGGTCCCCGAACTCATAAATCATTTCCCCGTGATACTACCCCTCGCCGTTTTCCTGCAGCATAACCCCGGCGATCGGCGGCCAGCCAACATCACCTGGATCTCATAGCCTGCAGAGTCTCCGGATTCTCTGGGTCCTCTGGATTCACGGGAACGAACCGAGCACACGGGTCCTCCGCAGAGTGATTTCGATTTCCGCGACGGCGAGGTGGTGCACGCGTGCGCGACTCGTTCCGCGTGTCCTCCCTTTTCGGGCAAGTTTCCGACGGGTTCAGTGGTGCTATATTCTCTGAGGATTTTGTGAACCAACGCATCGGGGTCGAGCTTTTGCCAGCATTCGCGGCAGCGATGGAGGCTCTATTGTTTCAGTATTCCTGAGGGTAAATATTAGCGAGATGGAGACTCGGACGTGAATCTGATCGAAGCTACTTGGGAAGCCACGAGCTCCTACGTTCTAGAGTTGGTAAGAGGAAGCTGTAAACGTACCGAGATCGATCATTTTCGTCGAGACGAACGCGACCCCTAAATCTTTGGCTGCTCGGGCGCGATGGAAAGTTTGTTGGAACGCGAACGATTCTCCAGGGCAAACGTGAAATTAATAGCTCTCCTTTACTGCGCGACCCGGCTAGTCGCGGCATTGCTGGTGGGGGACTATAAATTTCAGCGCACAGATTCAAAATGATCCCCTTTATTGCACGGAACCCTGGTTAGTTGTGCTTCGACCTGGCCCTCGCGCAGTCCAACCAGCCACTTACACTTCGTTCCTTCAGTGCTGCTAGATTTGCTTTCTTCTCCGCACCCGGTAAACCTTTGTCCGGTGGTGAAGTTAATTATAAGAGCGTCCTGCTTTGTCTCTCGCTGTATATTGCCACTGAAGGTTGCTCGGCGTCCGACAGACGTGGATCCGCGAGTGGGAATGGTGAATAGAGTTTCTTCTTTCGTTGTTAATTGATGTGCTCGACGTGAAACCACAGCTATCAGTCCTGCATTCCCAAGATTTCCCAGTTGATATTTCGTTGGAGGTTTAAGACGCGGCTTTTCCGGTGATTTGCGTTGATTTTGATAATTGATTATTTTCGAAGTTTGCACCGACGTCCGATTGTCATCTGAGAAGTCAAGGGAATTATAAATTTCCATGTTGTTTCAAGTTTTCTGCGACTCTTCAGGGCTGCAAAGTTCGCAGCGTAAGTTGAATCTCATTTATTCCAAATTGTTATCAACTTTTATTTAACCAAAAATGCAAAGTGGAGCAAATAGATAACAGGGCTGACACCACGTAGCGGTGACCTTTTGAACGGCGTTAGATCGCGGAGGATCTCCAAGGTGGCGCCACTGTGACGCCTCGCGCGTGGATTTCTTTTTTCTTACGTCTTTTCGTAACAGATGCGTTAAGGAGGAAATCATATTTTTTGTCTTCATCATTTTGCATTACGATCAAACCGCTGTTCCTTCTGACAGTTAATAATTCTTTCCTCATACAAATGAGGAATTATGCGCTGCTTTCGTTTCTCCACCATCCAGAATTGCCGCATCAACGAAGGGGGATGTTACTTCGACTGTCAATTTTATCGAGGAATCGAGTCTTTATAGAATTTTTATTCAAATTCGTCCGCCATATCCACGGGAATTTCGTTTAAACTTTTCCCTCGGTTATATTACACAGAGTTACAAGAACTTTCCCGTACCATGTCAATAGAAGTTCCTCAACGTACATTTTTCCTGTCCTCCTTCCCCTTCCCACGCCTGTGTACGTGTATAGCGAGTAATCGAGTCGCTCGGGGCAGAAATTTGATCTTTAAAAAGCACAAGCAAATTAAATCTCGATCAACGAATACCATTTTGTGGTCCACGCAGATTCCTACGTTCCAAAATTAAGCTCAGACGATGCTGGTATTTGGGAGATTTTCGTTTTCGAACGCTCCAACGATGTATTTAGAAGTAAAATTGCAGACGCTTAAAGAAAAAAGCTGTCGACACGTCAGTCTCCTTGTTCTCCGGCGAAAAAGCTCGGGAGATCCGTGGGAGCCGTCTGGCATCGGTTTTCGTTTCCAGGACGGAGGAGAGCGCGTTTTATTCACGACGCTCCAGATACTGCAGCCATTTTATATAGATTGCAATGTATTGATCGTCTCCGCCAACAGCCGACATTCTACGTAGTATCAGAATGACAGGCTGGCAGATGGAATCGCAACTTCCCCTTCCCCTTTTTCCACCAACTGCCACCACGTTCCAACCCCCTTCAATGCTTTGGACTGCCTGCCAACCCCTCGTCTCCGCCTATACCTATGTACACTTTCTGCTTAGCTACTTATACAGGCCAACCTATACGCCGACACCACTGTGTGCGGCCACGTGCCTACGTGTACGTCCGCGCGCGTATGTAGGTGTACACGCGCGGGTTGCGCTACGTGGCTCGCATATACGTGTATCCGGATATGTAAAGAATATGTAAATAACAGGGGAGTGGTTAGGTATGTACGAGATATATCGCAGTTTTTACTTATCTTTTTTCGCCGCGCCGCCGCGAGGATAAATGAATTTGTTGGTGACAGAGAGCAGCGGCGCGAGCTGCGCTAGTGACGGTGCTTGGAAATCGAACACGCGCGATACGATCGCCGAAATTTCACTGCCCTTTAACGCCCTGCAAATTAATCCCGTTTTCGGTGCCTCTTTCGAGCGCTCGGTGACGAAGTTTTTTTTTTCGGACGTACTTATTATATTATTTCTTTTTCCCCGCGAGGAAATTTTTTATTTGCACGGCGCTGCTGTACGAAATATTTCAAGGTTTTCAGAAACCGGCATTTCCACTTTCGATTACTCTCCCCCTTCGTCCCGACAGAATATCCACTTTTTTTTTTAATTAAAATTAGTACGCCACCCGTACCGCTTCAAACTTTCCGCGTGAATAGGCTTTATTAAATTAGTTCCGAACTCGCGATAAACAAGCTTTAACGTTACATTGGCCGTAAATCGTAACGCGTCATAAACAACCGCGCTGGCGAGTGAAATTTTTCTTTTTTTTTCGGGCACGCTTCTGAAACGAATACGTGCTTTTCTTTTAGCTTCGGTACTGGACGGACGGGAAGTTACCGAGTCTCCAGCTACCGACGTGACGAATTACGGGGAGACGTACCGAGAGACACGCCCACTCAAAAATTCGTCGAGCTCGAGAAATCTTTCTCTCGCAAACTACATGAATTCTTATTGTCAGCCGGGCGTTCCTTTCCCCCGGAAATCTCTTTCTGTTAAAGGACACGCGATAGATTACCTCGAGAGAGCCGCGATAACGTGTTCGCGTTCGCGTCCACTTCACCCTGACAAATGATCGTATTCTTCCGTCACACTCCCGCCTCTCCGGCTCGGTATTAGGTACATCGGGGCTCAATATTGTTGCCCTCCGTCTGTGTCTGTTACACAAAACTTTCCACCGGCAGAAACGGAAGAAACGCTTTCTGAGAAATAGAAGAACGATTGAACCGGGGCTTCTTTCGAAGCGATGCTTTCCCTCGTGGGATCTCACTTGTAATATTCGCCGCGTGGAATGTAAATTTAAGGATTTTCCTTGGCCCCGAGATCCAAAGGTTCTGAATCGGCGGAATCTGAATCAATAATTCTGTTCCCCAACAATCCCGTCGAGATATCCAGCGCGAATATTCGCGAATACAGGCAGGGTATTTGAAACGACGCGGAATAGCAACGTAGATTCTGTTGCGCGGTTGCAAATCGTCCTCCTCGGAAATCCCTTCTGCTCGACGGGAAAGGGAAGAAGCGAGATTTCCAGCGGACCGTCACGGTTGCTATCTGGAGCACCTCGAATGTCTGTCGCGCGATATTAGTTTCTCGATTCGGGAGACCGGCCGCGAAATAAGGGGGCGAAAAAAGGGAGGGCGATAATAGAGGGGCGAGAGGGCAGGGGGCGGGAGATAGAGGGGCCGGAGAGAGAGGAGGGAAATGAAAGAGGGTTGCCAGAAAGGAGGAAGGAAAGCGGAATCTCCTGTTACATCGAGTTTAAGATAGGGCGGACCTTTCATCCGCAAAAATGCCCCGCGGGACCCGCGTCAACGTCCTGCGAGAGAACTACCATCCAGTTCGTTCTTCAACCCTCCTTCCCAGCCATCCTGAAGCCTGCTCACGAATGCTCGCCCGCTCGGACAGGGCCACGACGACAAGGAGCTCTCTGACTAGACGTCACTCAGATTCCAACTTCCCTCCATTCTTCTGCTCGGCCATGATTTATGGTCGCTTTAATGCAACCTACCGCAAGAATTCGCGTCGGATGTAACCGCGGCTGCTCGGATTAACCGTTCAACTTCCTCGCGCGGAAAATAGTCGGTATCGATGTTGATGTGGGAAAGTTTAAAAGGACCCTCACCTCCAACACCCCCTTGTTTAAGTTCCTTTCTTGCGCGTGTCATTAAACCCGAATACAACCTCCTTGGTCTCAAGACGTTTAGGTATTACCGAATTCCTTCGGCCATAATGACGAAACATGAGCATGAATTAAGGGCCGCTCATTTGAGTGACCGTAAAACTTCTCGCATACCCGACTCCAGCCCCGAGTGCTTTGCTTTTAACGAATAAAGGTCGCTGAAAGCCCCGCCGCGAATAAATTACCATGCGGCCACTCGGAAGTAACGCAAAAGCGTCCGGCGAACCAGGCGGATTCTTTTTCCACGGCAGTGCAGCCTGTAAATAAATTGCCACGCGCATCGTCCTGCGTGCTTTTCATACGTGAAAATCGCCGATTCAGCGATCTCGACGAGCCTGAGAAGCCGTTCCTGTGCGCGGAAAGTGTTCACCCTTTCTTCTCTGAATACAATTTAGAAAACATGGGCCAAGAAGTGTTTTCAAATTTTTAGATTGTCTTTGTTGAGTCAAGAGAAATCTAGTTAATGAAATGCTGGCTTTGACGTGAAAGCTAACAGGTTGACGAGCGTCCGGGTTATTTAAACCAAACAATGTGTCTTAAGTGGTAGAACTTACACCGGTCGCTCCTCCTCCTGCAGCAGCAGATTTTTTCATAAATAAATTGATACAGAGCAGGGCTTGAAACCGTTGTTATAAAGATTTTGGTTCTTGAAAGAGTTATTCAGAACCATTATTAGGAATAACCGTTATAAAGAACCTTTATTCGGAATAACCGCTATAAAGAATCTAAATATCAGACTATATAAGTATAAGTTACGGTTCCTAGTAGAGGTCGTAGCTTTTCACGTGTATTTAAATGCACGTGTACACGTGTCCAGTGTAACGTGTATTAAGGAATTAAAAGTCCGTGTTCTTAATACACGTGTAGGTACACGGATTATAAGTACAGAAGATTCGATATTATCAACTGCTGAAGGTGCTCTTAAATTCTTATTTAAAATTTTAGAAAAATTGTGTACTGAATTAAGTACCTAATGAGTTTCTTGTGGCTATTAAAGAAGAAATATAGAAAAGAGGAGATAAGACTATTGTGTCCCGTATAAAATTTTTGCATGATCCAGAATTTCTTCCAAAAGGGTCAAAAGATGCATTTTTTCATTTAACGGCCAAGCTAGATATTTATAAAACGTGAAAATATAACAGCAACAGATTTTGCCACAAAAAAGTAATAGATTCGCTTTGTACAAATTTTGTATTAAATAAATAAATTTACCAATTATATTTAATATCTATTTTTTCATTTGCACAAGTTTTGTATAAATTAGACAGGAATAATCATTTAGTTAAAGTTTTCTTGAGTTTTTGATAAATATTATTAACATTATTCGAAAAATATAATTTTTGCAATATTTTTTTCAATTTCTCGAGAATTATACGAGAATTCTCAAGAAATATGATTTCATTTCTGATTTCTCGAGGAACAAAAAATATCGAGAAATCAGGAACACTATACACGGGTATCCGCGTTCGGATACGTTTACTACACGTGTACGTGTGTATGTAAATACACGTGAAATAGCGACCTCTACCTATATAGCTCTATAACTTTTATTTTTTAGGTTCTATAAGTTTTATTTTTTAAGTTACAAAGCAGTTATAGAACCGATTCTTGTAACGATTGTACAGAATTTTACAGTAAATGAAATCACAACATATTGCAACTATAGATTACTCTGTGTAACCAAATTGTTTAACAATTATTATAAATAAGTAAGCAAATATATATTATTTACACATTTGTACATATTCATACAAGTGATCCTCGCATACCGCCGAGTATACATATACATATGTACAAATGTGTACATAATATATATTTGCTTACTTATTTATAATAATTTTTAAACAATTTGGTTACACAGAGTAATCTATAGTCGAAATATGTTGTGATTTCATTTACTGTAAAATTCTGTACAATCACAAGAATCGGTTCTACAACCGCTTTGTAACTTATATGGAACCTAAAAAATAAAAGTTATAGAACCTAAGAAATAAAAGTTATAAAGCTATATAAAGGAACCGTAATTTATACCTACATAGTCTGATATTTAGGTTCTTTATGACGGTTATTCCGAATAAAGGTTCTTCGTAAATCTTTCAGTCAGAAGCTTTATATTACAGCTTGAAACAGTTAATTTCGAAACCTATTCAAGCCCTGATATAGGGTCTATAAGAACACCTTCCATCGTTTCATTTTAGGTGAAAGCCGTCCCGAGGATCTAGCGCGGAAAATAAATATATCAGGGCGTAGTTAGTATAATCTGGGGCATCGCGCGACAGGAATACAATCGGATTTGCGAGAGGGTATTTTTCAAAGGGAAGGAACGAAAGGATGGTAAATTTGGCCGAAGTGGGCGGTATTGCAATCCCTTGCCGAGGATCCTAGCCCGCCCACCTGGCTTTCGGCTTCATCTCAATAACATTAGCTTAGTCGTTAAAGCTTTTACTCCAGCGACTTATATTTATTCCGAGCTGGCCGAGCGCAATTTGTTCGGCTCTGATCTCTGCGTTAAACTGTCGTCCGCTTCAACGATTCTTTCTCCCGGGAAGTTCCTCCACTCCCCTTTCTTTCGCTTCTCGGTTCAAGCATACCGCGTCAAAGCAGTCTATTTAATTCGCCACCTGTTCCTGCCGATTGTTATTACTTCTCCCTCTAACACAGCTCTCAAGGCATTCATATCGTGCGGAGCCGCTGGAACACCGTCTACGAGCGGAGCCGATAATTGCGTCTAAATTCCCTGGATGACATAATCGACCGGCGTATTCGACGATCGGAAATAATGGTCGCGGCGAGGACGGGAAGCTCGGTGATTCTTTTATGGCGTGCTCGAGCCGAGATTCGAAAGCCCGGCGAGTTACGAATGCGAATCGGTGCCATCGGAGTATGGAAAAGGAAATCGACTGGCGATCGGATTATTATTCAAGACACGATGCCCGGACGTTCCTTCCTTCTGAAGCATTCCACGGTACGATAGGTGATGCCAGTCGATGGCATCGCCTCTTGCCAGTCGTGCGTGCGACGAGTGACGAGATCGCCGGAAGTCGCGGCCAAGGTATTCACTGCCTCCGCTTCTGTTTAGTCGCCGATCAAAGGGAAAAGTCCTTCGACGTGGCAAATAAAATTCCACGCCAACAAGTGCTCGCAACGCCTCGTCCAGGCCGGAGTAGCCTTCGGTAACATCTCGATTGGCTTCGTCGACCAAGCTGCAACAGACGTTGTCAAATTTCCGAGGGAAAATTCTTGCCACTCTAGGACAGGTAAATTGTGCAATGTGCAGTAGTATATAGTAATGTGAAAGGTAGGTACAGTGGCTCGCATTAATATTCGGACACTTTTTAAAATCGCATAACTTTTTTAGAATCGGTCCAAACGACTTGAGTTTTTTTCAGAAGCTAGAAGGATTAGTTTGCTAAATGACGTATTAGGTCGTTTTGAACAAAAAATGTATTGGTCGGAATAGCGAAAAAAATAGTAAAGGTCGATTTTTAAACTTATTTTTTGCGAGCTTGCAATGAAAATTAAAAAAAAAACGTTTGTAAATTGCAGTAAGTTGTTTAAAGATCGCAGAATAAGGTCGAGAATCGGGAAAATTCCCGAAATCGGCGGGTTGGAATCTACAAACTTTTTTTTTAAATTTTCATTACAAGCTCACAAAAAAAAGTTTAAAAATCGACCTTTACTATTCCTTTCGCTATTCCAACCAAATACATTTTTTTTCAAAACGACGAAACGCGTCAGTTAGCAAACTAATCCTTCTAGCTTCTGAAAAAAACTCAAGTCGTTTGGACCAATTCTAAAAAAGTTATGCGATTATAAAAAGCGTCCGAATATTAATGCGAGTCACTGTGTGTGTCCGTTCTCTATTGAATATCAGCTAGAAAATTGCATGCAAACGATATATCCATGTAGAAGGTAGAACTCCATTTTCCATGCAGCTCCATTTCCTCTCGAGGTAATCGTGTAGGTACATTCGATATGGTTGTCCCTGGATTTTCATTCAGCGAAACATGGCCACTTATTTGTCAGCCGCGAGGAAATTGCACTCTATGGTGATGACCTCCCGCGAATTAATCAATAAACACGTAGCCAGTGCTACGTTAAGTACGGATACGGGCTGCCCGTAAACGATGTCTGCCAACGCAGACGCGGTCGCGTGTGCCTTCCCCGTTGTCTGTGTATTCGTTTTACACGTTTCTCTCGACTATAAACTGATCATAATTTTAGCCGAGCCACGCTAATGTATAATGCATCCACCTCCGCGTCGTTAACGTTCTTTTTCTCCGGGAACGCGAGGGTGGAAAAGCGGCTGCTCCTTCGGGTAAATTTCGTGTATCAAAAATGCAAAGAGGGAGGGGCGGGGGGGGGGGATGAATTTTTGATGAAACGAAATCTAGGGTTCCCCCGCGTCGTTCGCAATTTCTACGAATTTCTCCGACGAAACTCCATTTGATCACGCAATTAACCGTTCTCTGTTCGCAGCAAGAAACCAAAGGGGTGGATCAAAGGAAGCGTAGCGCTGTAGTATATTGGCCATTTTGTACCTAGATCGTTTTACCATAGGAACGCTCGTAAAGAGAAACGACACGTTGAAGTAACGCGAGGCTAAAGGATGCGTCTTCGAAGTTTCCGAACGACCCGAAGGATGCGAGAGAGCTTGGTGGTTGTCGTCAGGGAGACTCGCGAACGGCAAAACGTGGGTGAAACTCGGATGAGAACGTAGATATTGCGCGTGAGTAGACGGCGACAGCCTGAATGTTGGTTGAGTGGCGTGTGATGTTACACATCGGTCCGAACGACACGCTGACGATTTATCGAATATCGAGTTAACTTGTCCTGGCCTTATCGCGACCATCCCCTTCTCGGCGTTTTGCTTTTTCACGTTTTCTTCCGGCTATCATATATTCCAGAGAAGGGTTCTTTCAAGCAAAACCGAGATTGGCCCCAAACCCATGCGCCTACTTAGGAAATTTTTGTTCGTTTTCTTTTGTCATTTTGCCATCCGTTACTCGGAAAGAGAATTTCAGTCTGTCGAAAGCAGCGTATCATCGAAAATCGAGGAAGGTATCTGGAGTTTCCAGCGAGCTTTTCGTTCTTTTCTGTTCTCCTACTCCATTGCTGTCCGATGCCTCGAAACGAAGCGCCGGCAGGCAAGTCTTTTCTCCGTTCGCTTCTCTATTTTTCTCGCCAACAGTTTCGAACAGAGACACCCCTGTAGACCGAGTTTCGCCAGCTCGTTCTCCATCGCTCTCTCTCCGTGGACACGTTTTCTCTCCATTCTTCGTTTCCCTCCGCGGTGTCAGGCTCCTCCGCGGCTTCAGGAGCTGAGAGGCGATCAATACGTCGCTCCAGAACGGAGAAGGAACGGAAGCTACGTCATTGGGGGAGCTGGGTGGCTGGATGGCCGGGGGCGCGGGACACGGGACCACGGAGGGGTGGCTGAGGGAAAACGGAGCTTTTCCAGGCGATTCCTCGAGGAGAGGAGAGCGGAGGCCTGGCTCCGAGCAGATATGCGCGACTATGAGCGCGAAAAGATGATGAGACGAAGGGTGACCCCTGGCTTCTACCCTCTCTGTTTCTCCCGCGATCCAGTTGACAGGGATGGAATCCTGGGGGCCGAGACTCCACGATTCCGGCCGAATAGGAACGATGCCAGGGCTGTATCCACCGGCAGAAATGTCTCAGCTGAGCATCCCCCGATTGTCGTCTGGGCAGGCTCTCTCTTCTCGCTTCGCGTTCTTCTGCTTTCATTCCATGTCATCCGCTTTTTCTTCACGTTCGATTTGGCATCGAAGGCTCGAAGCTCCTGAATAATCCTGCGCGATATGCCCGGCGTTACAATTTGTACTTGCATACTGCGGAATTTTACAGACTCTTCGACCCCTAGATTGTCGAAGACCTTGTTTGCCTCGTCTGTTGAACGCACGTTTACGTGCACCGAGATTGCTCATCCCCAGGCTATTTCGGCGGGAGTGTCTAATAAAAAAAAAAATCGCAGCAAACATAAAGCAGCAAACAACGTAGATCGTCCCTTAACCCTTGTTTCGGTTTCTGAAACATGACAGAAGAGAAGGACCAAGTATCGGTGTTTGTTGAAGGTCGGTAATGGAAGAATTCTTCCTGCGAAGAATTCTTCATAGCGTTCAAACATTCTTGGATATAAAACTCCTTGGCTCCCCGGTGACACTGTTTTTTCTATAAAAAAACATGGAATCGTGGCCTGGTACACCGTGAAGCGAGGAAACTCGCGGGTTGCAAGGACGCGTGCGTCGCGCGCCACGCCACGCCACGCTGGGAATAATGTGTTATCAATACAAATTTGGAAGGGGTGCAGCAGGCGGCGGCAGCAGGCCGAATGCGGGTATGGGTTAGGGTACTACACGGGTACACGGGTCCAGGGGGATACGGCCCTGAGCGGTAGCATCCCCCTTGGCCGGCAGCGGGCGGCCGCGTGGGGAGGGAGTGCGCGCGGTCCAATCATCGCAGAATCCGGGGGATGCCCGTGGGTTCGTCCGGGCATCCGTGGGAGAGACGCCCCGCGTCGCGCCACGACTCGAAGATTCGCGGAATGCTTTCTCCGCTCGGGGCCAAAAAGGACAGTCGGCCGGTGGGTTTCGTTGGAAGGGCGTTGGCCCGCGGTTTTCACGCTTCCGCGTGCTTCCTTGGCCTCCTCGGCATCCTCGGCTTCCGTTCCGTGGCAGCAGGACGCGAGATGCGAGACGCGCGCGAATCGCGGCACGAGTGACAGCCAATCTGTGGACACCAGTGAGAGCGGAGACGACGTCCAGCGAGGTGAAACGAGCTGCGAGCCACGCAACAAGCGCATGTATACGTGCACGTAAACCCACAGGTGAGAAAGATGTGCACGCGCCTCCCACAGAACCCGACTCCGCGGTGCTTCAGAATTCACGCATGATTCTTCTTTCCCCGAAACACAGCCACCTCTAGTCTTCCCTGTTAATCGCGCGTCCACGGGCTTGGCTACGCGCGGATTACCACCTGCCGTGTGTCGTGGTCTTCGCATGGTTTGTCGCGGAGGTACCTGCTTAGAGGTGTTCAGGAGTCCCTCGCGTGCACGTGCATGCGGCCGCAAACGGGTCTGCGTCTCTTTCAGTCCTGTTCAGTTTCACCCGTCTAATTGTATTCTCCTCGTGTCGATACTTCGACCTCGATTCCGTGAACGTAGAAGACGCCCGCGCGTCCGCGCGCGCGCGCGCACGCACGCCACTGTCGCCTGTGGAATTTCGTGAAATCAGTCCCTTCCAGGTCGAAGCTCGTGCAGCTCTCACGTTTGGATCGTCCAGCCGCGATGTGGGCAAGCAATTCCCTCCGCCTGTTGCTTGATTAGATCACGCTACGCTGTGTTTGTGCACGTTTCGTCGCCATTGGTTCATCCTGCCACCGGGATCGTGGCTTCTCGCAAGTAGAATGGAGGTCCTCGGTTGGTACAGAGTCCTAAAGGAACTTGTCGCGGAGATTGCTCTGCTCGTGGCAGTTGCGCCTCGGAGTCACTGCACCTGGTACACCTTCGTCTTCTCACTTTACCATTTTCCTTCCGCAATTTGCTTCGGTTTCGTCGATTCGATATCATTGGAACTGCTGACAGAGGACAGAATACCATTGGACCTCTGGTACACCGTGCCCTGTTTATCGTTACTTTCGGAATCGCGGCAAGCAGTAGTCGTTAGCAATCGAACCGTCTCATCGGATGAAAGCGTAGAGAGGATAGAGTTTGTGAAATCGACCGTTAAAATCCCAGAAGCGCAATCGCATCGTGCGCAGGACATCGCATTAATTCACGACTTCCTTCAGCCGTATTCCGGATGTACATGCGGGGTCACGTCCGGTTTTAGTGGAGGTTTCCCGGCGTCACGTACGGCTCGCCGTCCACCGGAACGAAATTTCTAATCCACGCTGGCTTTATACGGTCATGCTCGTTATTCATACGCGCTCCATCGCTTTGCAATCGGTGTCCAATAATTAATTAACAATCCCTGCTGCTTTATCGCCACCACAGCGGATCGTCCCGTCGCTCGATTTGAAATTAAATTATACCCTCGCCATTGGGAAACGCGCTTGGTAATCCGTGGAGGGATTTAATTGCACGACTTTGGACGAACTTCCAAACCCATTCATTGGCAATCGTTGCTGGACTCCGTTTGCGCCCAATTCGTCTTGCTCCGCCGTTGGACGTAGGTATGTACCCCATTTTCTAGCGTGGACGTGGAGCTGAACTAAAACCTGGGCTTATGTGTTGCAGATATCGCTACCGAAGAAACGGGCTGAGAGGGATGACAGTTGCATAAGATAGGCACATTCGTGATCTACCCTGTAGATCCGGGCTTTTGTAGAATTGTAAATATCAGAAGCTCGTCTCTACAGGTATCTTACGGATGACATGCCACGCGACTCTAGATTGCAATGCATGGCAGCGCATTCGTTTAAGCCACCCTGCCCTGTCGCGGGGCTTTTCAAACGATCCCTTGGGGAGTCATTTAGTTTAGAGCCATCGGCCGCGTACATGTATATACCTGTATGTATACTTGCGAAGCCATAAATAGCGAGCGCGAACGAGCAATCAACCGATTCGATTGTGGCTGACTCGACGTTATCGTAGGATGGATACAATGAGCCATGATCGGAGCAAGTAAATTCTAACTATAAAATGTAATATATTTCACGGTAGAATAGCCTGTTATGTTTACAGGTTTTCATTGTTATAAAGTTACGTTTCTCTTTGTTAACTAGTTAAGTTTTACGATGGAACATACTCAAATAAATATGTTTATCTACTCTGTTATATATTGTTAACTGTATAATACACGCAATGCTTTGAACAATGAATTTTATGTAATGTCATTCACTCACACGTTCGACATGTATGGTGTAAATGTAACGCAAAAGGCAATATAAAGATATTCGGAATAAAACTACTTAGAAATAGTTCACTTATTTCATCCCAGAAAACCTATCGGAAATTAAATGAATAAATTTCACAACGATATCGCTTTCTATACGAAAGAAATGATTATTTTGGAAACGCACTTCCGTTAGATATATTCTATTATTTTTATCAAAGATAGCATCCCTTATGCAAATTTACTGAAACGCTTGTTCCTGAAAAGTAATCATTCCTTAGCGAGTATGAGTTATTTTTTCACTGTTGAAAAAAGAATTTTTTAAAATTGACTTGTGCCTCTACCGGCGATTTTCTGAACTACTTCGCCCATTCCTTCTCAGTCGATATAGAAGAAACCTGCATACCGACAGATAAATGCAGATCCCTATATTATCAACGGAGCAGAGTTTACAAATCTACGCGTTTTCAACTGCAGCGTCGCTTTGTATTAACTTTATTTTCAGAAAACTATCTTTTTTATACGTATATAAATTTCTATTTCTTCGAACTGGAGAACTAGATGCTATAAAAGTTGTTTTAAAATGATTTATTAACTTCTGAGGTCCAGTACCACGCGAGAATACTAGATGGCAGCACCAGTTAAAAATCAGCCCTCTTAAAGAATGACACACAAAGTTCAGAAAAAAATACATATTTGTAAAATTCCCTGAAGCTAAATAAAGCTTTCTATTCCTCCCGGTGATCACTTATTTGCTACTCAGTAAAAACATTTAACCTCCTAAAAAATAATCAGAAAACCAAAACCATTGGCAAACGTCTCGTTTTCGTCAGGAACCTATCTCTAGCGTATCAGTTTTCACAAAATAAAGCAAGTCTTACCTTTGAATCGTATTTCTGAACGCTCGCAGTCGTTTGCATTTAGCAAACGAACTGACCTACTTTTACGTAATTATTCCCGTCCAGGTTGCCGCGATTCGAAGCAGTAGCTGCTTTCCTAAGAACGTCCTCGGCACTGGTTTGTGGTTCTCGGACATCGGTGAACGGCGGTGTGTTCACGGTCGTCCTGGAAAAAAGCACGAATTACGTTGACGAAAAGGCAAACGATAAGCGGATTCGAGTGCATGAAAGCCAGGGCGTTTGATGGTGCGATAGCATGGTGGTACCCGGGGCGACGAGGTATTATGTTATTGATCGTCCCTCGAGCTCTGTCCCCATCAGCTGTCGTGATCCCTGGCGTTCTCCTGGTACTACCGGGTTGCACGTTAACCTTTGTACTGGCGGCGGAAAAAAACGTTTACAGGCTGGACGCATATCTACCACGGTATAGCTGCCTTTACGCAATCGCTATTTTTCTTTGTCCAGCGGATTGACACATTGCAACAATGTCCCGGCTTTTGGCTTATTTTTTAAGAGATCGAAACAGTACGGAAGCTATTTAATTTGGTGGATGAAATGCGAGAGAATGGTTGAATGCTCTTGTCAGACCGTTGCATGGAAAAACTGCGAGGCCACTCTATTTTTTGTTTAACGATATTGACTACTTTTATCAGAAAGGTCTGTTGGTACAGAAGTTTTCCGCGGCAGACTATATTTACCCTTTCTTTGGATTAGTCCTTCTTCTTTTAAATGTTTCTTCTGGAATGCATGTATCGTAGCTACTTACCTGTGTAGCGTCGAGTCTCGATGGAGGCTTCCGTAGCAAATTCATCGTTCGTGCGACTCCACTTGCGCGTGTTTTCGATTGAATTTCTGGGAAATAAAAGGATCGCCTGGAAAGTTGCTGGAGAGTAGGAAAAGAAGCTCGGTAACGTCGCCCGGTATTAATCGTGCGATAATGACCGACAGATGAAGAAATATCGTTCTCCAATGACGCGCCAGTGGGTTAAGGCGAATCCCCGCCATTATGACGTGTCAGCATCCGGGGTAATCCGCGATAACCATTTATTTCAGATCCACGGGCCGCGCCGCGCTGGAACGAAAGGGGTCGAGGAGCAGAGAAAGAGAGAAGAGCCGCACAAATCTTCCTTCCGTGGACAACTTGAAGAGTCTCTTCGAGTAGGTACCTCCAACCCCTCGTTCCGTTCCTTTGCTCGTCTTCTTCCGCTCGGTCTGCTAGCCTGCGAACGTAATATCCTGCTCCTCGCTCAGCCTCCGGATGGCTCGAACCTTCCAACACGAATCTCTTCGTGTCTCCTTCCCTCGAGTTCCGTTCGTGCCCCGATCCCCCTACCCCCGCCCCGCCTCCCGTTGCCCCGTCGAGGCTCTTCAGGGTGTCACTAATACCGCGAGGATTAATGTTACGTGGCGGAGCTTACGGTCCACTATTAATTTCATCGGGAGAACAATATCTTACGTGCCTGTGCCGGTGGCGGAGTATCGGGTGCACGGCTCTCTGTACCTGGCGCGCCACATGACGATCTAATGCGCGGGTTAGCCGGAAAACAGATCCTTATCTTCGTCTAGGGAACACTGAAACGCGCTCGGAGCGGCGCATCGCGGTGAAACGGTCTGCTTCTTCCGCCTCTTTGTTTCAAAATATGTATGTACCACTACTAACTCTCTGCGTGGCACGCTGCAATTCACGATTGCACGGGATTACCTCTTGGGGTGAGCCAAGATGGTGTGACCGGAGACTTTTCACGCCCAGGATCACTATCGCGATTCCGTTATCATTGTATTTATTTTACCTACCGTTTAAATTGGACGGCGCAAGAACTCTAACTGCACGATCGTAGACCTTTCACGGTGGTGCTTGCAGTGAGAATGCACCAACGGTTCAAGGGTTATATTCTTTTCGATTTAATAGCTCGAGCAGGCTATAGTTCGCCGATAATTCGAAGAACTATATAGTAGATAGTGCATGTAAAACGCGCGAAAATCACGGCGCACTTAGACAGTTGTACTAATTGGACGCGTCTGAACCGTGTCGAGGGAGCGAACAGACAGACCGGATCATATTTCTTTCCTTCTGATGTTTCGAGAGCATCATAGTTCGCGGTAAGTGTAATACAAAGGTTATTACGGCTCACGATAACATCCGAGCGTAGCTGACGGGTTTGACTGACGAGCTCTCAGACGTCGCTGCAGGAGCACGCCATTTGCGAGGCCCGGCTGATACTTATCTCCAAGTAATTAGGAGTTGAGCTGGAATCACGCATACCGTTTTCGCCGTTGTTTCAGGATTACTTTCGCCCTGTAACGCCGCCAATAACAATTACACACTTCCCTCGCATGTCGGTGCAGGGTGCGTTCTCCTTGCTTGGAGAACAACCGTCACACCACTGTTTCCCTGGATCTCGCTGCTTGCACGCGCCTTCGAACTGCGCTGATCAATGGAATTCTGTGAAACAAGCAGGCAGTAGGTACTGTTAGTTCCTGTCCGTCGATAGCTGAAGCTCCAAGTAACTGTGAACGAACAATTAAATAACAGGATGCCGTGAATTGCGTAGATGGCAATTCCACTGTTCCTCCAGTAAGCGCAGCTGGCCCAGTCGAGATGGAAAGTTGGAAATTGCCGTGGAAAATGCTACTGGGCACCTTTCTTGTTAATAGAGTGCGACACAACTTCTTCCATTAACTTTCTACTCCCGTCACGGCAATTTGCAAAGTACCTGCACGTGTGAATAAATCCTCCCGCGGCAGCAGCACGACGCCCGACCGGTGACTTATTTATGATCAACCTTTCCCTTGGGGCCGGAGTAAAGGGTTAAAAGCGAAACAATGCCCTGGCCGACGTTGTTTTGATGCGGTCAGGACTGAGGAGGATCAGTGGTGGGTCCCAAACCCTTTCGACGTGTGCCAGTTTCCCAGGGGGCACCGCTAACGGGAGATCTGCGCTTTCTCTTTGCCAAGTTATTGGCAACCGAACGTACAGTCCTCCCTGTTAAATGCGCGTTGTTTCGTCCGCTGTTAAGCACCTATTACGTTATTGTTCTACTTGTTTTTCCGCGCGAGAACGACCCGGACCTACCCCAAAGCCGAGCAATTCCTCCATCGTGGTACAAAGGAGCTCGGCCGCGAGACAAAGGCGGCCAATAAAGGAGCAGATACATACGTGTTCGTTTAGCAGAGTAGCAGGGACGATAGCGGTGGAGGTGGAGGTGCTTGGCCAGGATGATAACGGTAATCGTTGGGTTGGATGCTAGCGTTGTGCCGTGGTGGCACGGAGGCACGGAGGCAGGCTGCCCTCGGTCGTCTTCATGATCAGAAGAGCGGCAGCATCCTGGTCCTCCCTTTGGTAGTCTCATACCACTAGCGTATACCCTTACTATGGTACCCCTGGCTGCGCGGTGCTAGCCGTGACACGAGAATGTGATTAATGATCGCAACGGAGAGCCATGCACACCGTACACCACTCTCCTCTTTTCTGCCCTTTCCCTTCCCTCCCGGCACCACCCTGCCCCCTGCACCTCGCTCACCCTCTCCTTCCCACTCTGGCTGCAGTCGATTCCACTCTTCCCTGGACGGCCACCACGTTTTCTCTTCCCTCGTATCGTTCTCTCTTTCAGCAACCCCTGCTGCTGCCGCTGACGTTGCTGCCGCTGCCGCCGCTGCAACTGGCCCCAGGGTGCTCTCTCTCTCTCTCTCTCTCTGCCTGCAATCTGACTGTTTGCCAGCTTTCT
The DNA here is from genome assembly GCF_050908995.1 of Andrena cerasifolii. Classification (NCBI taxonomy): domain Eukaryota; kingdom Metazoa; phylum Arthropoda; class Insecta; order Hymenoptera; family Andrenidae; genus Andrena; species Andrena cerasifolii. Next base: position 15,344,612 of record NC_135119.1, on the reverse strand, counting down.
TCTTTCGTTCATCCTCTTTCTCCCTTTGTGTCGCGGTTCCACTGATTATCTCACTCCTATTTTCCATCGCCCAGCAGCTACCCCCGTGCTTCTACGTAGGTAGTTGCTGCTCACGTGCTTTCCTGGGGCTCTTTGGCCAATGGGAAACGGGATCGGTAATCTTTTGGTTAACATAAGGGATAAGGGGGTACAGGGATGTTTACGAGAAGATAAGTGCTCTGAATGATCCTTGGTGAAAGTATAAGAAATTAAGGGGAAACACTGATGTCGGTTAAGGGGTCATTCTGGTTAGACGGTTTGAAAAAATCGATTTTTTTAAACATTTTACATATCCTCAATGTACCGTTAAATTTTCAGTGAAAAATTCCAATTATTCTACCTTCTACATAAGCATTTTGTAGCGAGCGCAGAGGCTGGGCCTCTATAGATGAAAACTTTGAACGCGTTTTTCTCGAAACGTCATTTTTTCACATGGTGCAGGTAAAATCTAAAAATCTATCGAGCCGATTGCTTTGTAAATTCAACTGCTTATTCTGCACACCTATGCCTCTGGCCGGTAATACAACCAAGTATTTCTGTTCAGTCGAACCTACTTTTAAAATCGAAAATAGCACAGAAAGTACAGCCGAAATACATTGATTCTTGTATTTTGCCCGCCATTTTGTTAATTTTAAGGATAAATCAGTTATTCTAGTACGGGCCATAGCGACAGTCATACTGATAAAGAATCTGTTTGTATTTCTGGCTTCAGATAAGTCCAACTGCTGAAATCACCTGCACGACCGAGGCATGAATTTTTAAACATGTCATCAAAATCGCCTTCAAAACCATTTTAACAGCAATAATTTTATTACTTTTATATTTTTTATTTATTGTAGAAATGTAGTTTAATCGATAGATTAAAGTTTTATTCCATTACTATAATTCCTGTCGTCGAAATAAATTCCTGAATATCGCTGAATTTATCGGCGCGCTAACCAGAATGACCCCTTAAATTTAATGTAGTTTGAAAACGAATTTCTGCGGCAGAGCAAATCGAGAATGTCTTCGTAAAAGTTTGCGTCCCATTTGTTTGTATATTTTCTGTATCGAAAGTTACATCGAGGATTGCGTTCTCATTTAACTGTGTCTTGCTTGTTTTTAGGGGAGAATCGAGGATGATAGAAGTTCCTGGACTTTGTTAAACGCGCCTGTCCAGGCCAGGACTCGGTGGAAATTAAGAAGTCTTGAGAGCCGAGGAAGAAATCAGTCAGTGCCCGTTCCAAGTGCGATGACTTTGACTCTATCGCCTCGCTTATCTAAATCGTCAATATCCTCGTGATCCCACTTTACTTCAATATCCGAACGCCGTCGAACTTAATAAATCGTAGTCGCTAGCTTCGACTCGAAATCACTTCTAGATTCTCTACCTGCCCAAAAAATATTATGTTGTTGTTAAGTAGCGTTACTTATGTATATAATTTTTCTAGAGGAAAATGAATTTGGGCTACTTGGTTGGCCCGGCAGCAAAGCCCCATGTTTAGGGTCGCATGGCGTCTAAATATGGCATCCGAAGGCAGCTTCATCGCCACCCAACTTCATTTCTGTTTATCGTTTACTCGACGAATCGCTCTATCGATTACAATGATTACAGTTTTGTCATATTTGTCACCGATCACTCTCCTACTCAAAATTTTTATTTTTCAACTCTCTAAAACGGTATTCTGCATCGGCACGACTATGTAACAGACTATAATTTGACTCTGTAGGGGAGACCGGGGCTAAAAGTTCCGGGGGTAAGTTGTTCCGACGGCTCTATCTTCAAAATAAAAAGAGCATTGTACTTTAAATTATTTTTCCGCGTGAGTTGATCACGACACTCTGTCGCCCACTTTAATAGCGTCTAGTGTTCCTGATTTCTCGATATTTTTTGTTTCTCGAGAAATCAGAAATGAGATCATATTTCTTGAGAATTCTCGAGAATTCTCGAGAAATTGAAGAAGATATTGCAAAAATTATATTTTTGGAATAATGTTGATAATTTTTATCAAACACACAAGAAAACTTTAATTAAATGATTATTCCTGTCTAATTTATACAAAACTTGTGTAAATGAAAAAATAGATATTAAATATAATTGATAAATTTATCTAGTTAATACAAAATTTGTACAAAGCGAAACATTACTTTTTGGTTTTAAAATTTAGTTTTAAATAGCACAATGCGTCTAATGTAGCGTCAGCGAATCTATTTTTTTTGTAACAAAATCTGTTACTGTTATATTTTCACGTTTTAGAAATATCAATATTGGCTTTTAAATGAAAAAATGCGTCTTTTGACCCTTTTGGAAGAAATTCTGGATCATTCAAAAATTTTATACGGGGTACAATAGTCTTATCTCCTCCTTTCAATATTTCTTCTTTAATAAGCACAAGAAACTCATTAGGTACTTATTATAGCATAGAATTTTTCTAAATTTTTAAATAAGAATTTAAGAGCACCTTCAGCAGTTAATAATATCGAATCTTCTGTACTGTGATTTTCTATTGGAATTCATGTAGGTTCTAATGTTATTAATAAGATGTATTATAAACTGTGGATGCGTTTATACGTTCGCGATTAACTAGTAATACATTAATTTACGAAAATAAATGAGATTTATAATATTTTTCCTAGACTTAAGTTTCTCGAGAAATTATTGTATTTCTCGAGAAATAAGAAATAAGCAATTATAAAATTTCTCGAGAAGGAACACTAATAGCGTCCGCGACAACGAATCGTGTGGTTGTAAGCAAGGACCTATTAGTCGCGTACCAGATAAGTAAAAAAATTTCTATCATTATTTTTTGTCTATTTCAATTATTTAACGTCGATATTATAGATCGATTCGTTCTTATGGATCAAATGACATTTAAGAACATGGTGTAATAGTGTCTATCGTTTGAATATATGTGTAAGCAGAATAGTCTTTCAAATTAAAGATAAATAAAAACTGTCGGTAGAGAATTCAATATCTGCCACATGATTCTATCGAGATTTATTAAAATACTAAAATGTCGAGAAGAGTCCACAGTAGGCTACAAGTACAAATCTCAATAAGTAGGTACCTAAGTACATACAGTTGAATGTAAGACTGATTAGCAGATTATAGTTTTTATACCAAATATAATGTTTATGGTTACTGTATCCTTTTGGTTTTCCTTTAAAGATAATACATTTTTGTTGGACCAAACCTTCATAAATAAACATTATTAATAAAATTCTGTTTTATTTCACTAGAAAATGAAATATTTCATTAAAATGCAACTCTTATATCTTAGTAACAACTTACCCCAATGCGATAACAACTTGCCCCAAATAGGGGTAAGAAGTTCCGCTTCGATCAGCCACAAATAAATTACTTTCTATGGAAAACCTATTACAATATATTAAATACAAGCTTAAAGTCAGAAAATATAATAAATTTCACAAGAAATTAGTCAATAGTGAAGAGAATAACTGCATTATTTTCCAGTCATTTTTTTTATCGATATCTGAACTTTTAGCCCCGGTCTCCCCTACCTATTTCCATTGAATATCGTTTTCCAAGTGCCACGCGATCCCTCCAGAAACTCGGAAGCAAACAATAACTCCTCCCCGGATCAGTGATCCGTTTCGCTGCGCAGCGAAGCCTTTCCAAAATAATTCATAAAATGCATCGAGCGGTATGCCCCTCGACAGGATGACCATCGTCCAAGCGATAATCGACGAAGACGCGGGGGAAGAGCAGGGGAAGGATGGAGAAAGGAAGAGAAAAAGAGAGAGAGAACGATAGAGAGCGAGAGAAACAGGGAGGGTGTGTGTACTCCCCACGGAAATCAAGGGGGGTGCGAGCGTTTCGCTGAAATTTCCGGCGTATTGTCGGCGTTCGGCGGCCGTGGATGATCCGGAGCCACTATCAACCCGTTTGCGAAGGAGGAGAGTGGGAATGGCGGTGGCAGGAGGAGCCAGGAGGAAGCGAGGACGTCGCGTCGGGAACGTCGGGAACGAGGGCGAGCACTGATGGGATATGGGGATGGCGACGCGTCCCTGGCGACGCCGCGACGCTGACAGCGTCCCGCGTTACCGGCCCCAATCCCCCCTGACCCTTCCACCGTCCGACTCTATTTCCGCGTTTTCTTTGACACACCCAGGATTAAAAGCTTCGGCTGTTTCTGCGGGCTTGCAATCCGGATTACTGCACAGTCCCCGGACGTCGCGTGATCGCGGCTCGAGTGTGCTGACCACGGGGATGATGGCTGTCGGCGTTGAAACGGAGAGACGCGTTCGTTGGCAACGTGTGATTAAATGGACGGAGCTTTAAGTCACTGGAAATTTAGAAATTGACAGTAATGCGGACGGAGCGAGGGTTATAGGAAGCTGATAATCATATCTCTGGGAAAGCATCGAGTAGATTAAATACGGAGGGGGTGGAGGAGGGGCTGGAAGTGAAGGCGGCTAGATAATTGAGAGTACGATTGTTGTGGGATTTTTGACAATTTTCAGGTTAGTTAAAATTGACCGATGATACGTGGTTAACGAAGTAGAAGAAATTTTTTAAAAAATTAACACCGACTTGAAAAAGAATAAAATAAAAATGCACTGAAAAGTAAAAAATAATATTTTCCCTTATTTAATCCACGACTCTGATAGTTTTTTAAGTCGGCACCAGATTTGCACAGTGCAAACGACGAGGCGCCGACTTTAAAAATATGAGAGTCGTAGATTAAATAAGGAAAAAAATTATTTTCTACTTTTTAGTGCATTTTTATTTTTTTCAAGTCGGTCTTAATTTTTTTTTTTTTTAAATTTTCGTCGGTTCAACTTTTTAGTTTTATATATATTGACACAACATGCTGAAGAGATATGCGCGTCTGTACAGAAAATAATAATAATAATAATTAGGTGACAGTAGTCTGCATTATTAACCAGAACTGGCAAAATATTGGGCCAATATTGATGCAGTGTGAGATGGGACCACCGGGGCATCGCTCTCTTTCGAATAAAAAAAATATCATCAAAATCGGTCCATATGCTGAGGAGTTATGCGTGAACAAACATAAAAAATATAAAAAAAAATAAATACGGGTCGAATCTATAACCTCCTCCTTTTTGAAGTCGGTTAAACACTACAGCGAGTAACAAAACACAAAGAATTTCAGCAGGGAGAATATCAGAAGCTTGAGAGTGAGGAATATTGAATCTCCATAAAAAACTTCAGAAAAGTAAGAAAATTACGCCAAGTACATGAAATCAAATAAATCACAAAAAATAGAAGATAACAATAATTATAAAATAAAGAAAGATGTGAAATCAAAATGAGCTGCACGTACATAAAGGTAATGATAAATACAAATAAATATTTTAATACGAATAAACATTTCATTTAAAATACTTGGCGCTGCGTCCCGAATTGGTGTCGCTAAACTGAATAAATATGTATAAATTGAAGATGGGCGCGTAACGCGTATACGTATTATGTTGACGAAAAGATTTCTTGGAGAAGACGAAGAAAAATCTTAAAATTTCCGACTGATCCACGAGACGATATTACGATATCTCTGTTATGCGCGGACCGATTTTATTGAAATTGGTCGTATTCGAAAGCTTCTATGCGGTTTACATAAGAAAAATGCCTTTAAATTTAGGAAATGTTGCAGGCATGATGAGATATTAATGAAATAAGTTTCAGGTTAGGTTGTAATAGCCCGGCGACGAGTAAATGATAGCGGTAGCGACAGTCGACATATACAGGGTGTCTTTCCTGTACTTGGCGTCGAGACGCTACCGCGTCTCTAGATAGCGCGTGTATGTTTTTATTAACATACCTCGATGTTAACCCAAGTTTTCCGATTGTTCATGCAAACTTGTGTTATGGTGATCCGTGCCGTCCATGTTGCCAATATTAGCAACGCCGCCAGCGATGGCTGCCCGGCTGCTTTTAGTCCAGGGGATGAAATACTTGATGATATTAAACATGAATAATGTAACGGCTTGGGGACGAGGAGCAGCGACTACGATAAAGCTTCCTAGGATACAACATACGCAAAATCAGAATGTAACAGATGTCGAGCATGTTTGAACCGAGCGATTTCAAGTCCGAAAATAAAACTCTTGGCTACTTGCACGGGTATGTGTAATTTAGTTACCGTATGAAATTCCTCCCCTGTTTGACAAAGGATCTTCAAAACCATCCGTAAGAGAAGGTAGCTAATGAATCAGAGAGTTTAGGGGTCAATTAAGCGGAGATTGTGCTATCCAGGTATTTAGGTGGGAATGTCGAAACAGTTTTTCCCCGTATCATCGAAACGAGGCTTATTGGCAGGAACAGCGATACCTACCAGAGTAAATTAGTCGAAACAGGAGGGCACAGGCGGTGGGGAAAAAATCAGTGCTGAATGACTCGCCAGTTTCCGAGCAAACCGGAATGACTAAGTGTGAATTCAATTAAGGGTTTGTTTTAAGCATCTATCAGACCTTGTTTACGGGCTGGCTCATTATTTACGAAACAAGATGAAATCGACAATTCGGCCTCGGTTAATTCGCCGTCTCGAGGAGGGGCAGGTCGATCGATTCCATTTAATTCTCACGTCACTCCGTCATTGAAAGAGTGACCCCAAAATGAGGCCTCTTTTAGCCCCCTTTTCGGTCCCACGATTTTGGAACTGAATTTTTTGCCAAATGATAACTTATGAAGAGACATCAATCCCGATAAAATTTTCAAGTCGAGGTGACAATTAGTTTCTGAGATATGAGAGGTGAAAGAAGTGAAAATTTATTAACGCGTCAGTCCATACGCTTCGATGTATAGACTTTCATGTCATTCTGATAATTTAAACAATTATTTTCAAGGGTTTTGCTGACTGCTGATAACGAATTTGAACTTAGATTTTCAAAATTCACGAAAAAAATCACCTACTACACAGACGTTTATATTTCTTGATTTTTTTTCTCGTGAATTTTGAAAATCTAAGTTCAAGTTCGTTATTAGCAGTCAGCAAACCCCCAGGAAATAATTGTTTAAATTATCGGAATGACATAAAAGTTTATACATCGAAGCGTATGTATTGGCTGACGCGTTAATGAATTTTCACTTCTTTCACCTCTCATATCTCAGAAACTAATTGTCACCTCAACTTGAAAATTCATCGGGATTGATGTCTCATCATAAGCTATCATTTGGCAAAAAATTCAGTTCCAAAATCGTGGGACCCAAAAGGGGGCTGTTTCTTGGGTCACACTTTGCAATCGTTATTTTACCCTAAATTCAATTTAATCCAATTTACATATCAACATTGAATTTTCTGCTGTCTTTGTCCAGAATTTTTTTTCTACAAGCAAGGAAAGCGTGATCTTAATTTCGACTGTTCCCAAGCACAGTAGGTACACAAGTGCAGTTAGCATTTAGTTTCTGAATTTCTCTTTCTTAAAAGGTCGGTATTCCTTCGCGCGTTTTGCGCAGCAGCCATGAAAAGCGGAGCGGCGAAGGGAAGTTCGGAAAAACAGCAGGGTGTTATCCTGGAATTTCGACCAATATCAAAGGACCTTTCCCCGTCCAATCCCAGTCGGTGAGAGTGCGGCAGGATGTTGTTGTAGGCCGGACCAAATAGTCCAGGGCGGACCCTTCTTTTAATTGTATCGAAGGGTCGATCCTCGAGCCGGTCAGAGACTCGTGAGAAACGGGGATGCGTGCACGAAATCCGATTCATCCGTCCAGGCTTTTCCGTGAAAACGGTATCATTAATTTCGGCTATGTCTCCCACGAGAAACAGACAAATTGTTGAAACAGTGAGCGGTCCTTTAAGACACTCGAAGCTCCCTCAGTCCTCGCGTCGAAACGGCACGGCGGAAGAAGAGTGTAAGTAGGTACTCGTACAACGACGTAGGTGTTCGCTATTCACGGAGGTTCAGGCGGGAACTGTGACAATTCGAATATATTTCCCGGAGAAATATATTTCTCGATTGAGACATTTCTTAAACTTACATTGGAACTGTGGAGAATCGTAGCTCGTGTCCGCGAGGCTCGCGCTTTTGTACTCGGAAAGGGGCTGTCACAATGGAACGAGAGCAACGCGACGGGAAAAAGAGAGCAGCTGTGAAGAGAAGCTTGAAATGGCGATTCTATGCGCGTCACAAGTTGCGAGGCTATGATCCTTCTTGCTTCGCTGTCTCGCCGCTCGATGCTCGTGTTGTTGCCGGCGGAGTACGTTTTTGTTGAACGGCACTCTATGAGGATTCAATTTTGCCATTTAAAGGATGTCACGGCTGGTTAGGTGGTGCAGAACTCGCGCTAACTGTCGCTGCGTTTAACAACGGTGAAGAGTGAGAGACTGAACGTGCATGCAAGGGTGAGGAGAACGTGGGAGGCATACGAAAGTCGCTGTTGGATGGTAGGATTAATATCGATCCTTCGCCAATGGGAGAGCGGGTCAACAGAATTAGAGGATTAATTACATGAAGGGTGTTGATACCCAATTCGGTCAGTGCTGAAGGGGATGCTCGTCGAGGACTAAGGGTGTTACGACACTGGTCACTCCTCGGGATTCGCGTTATCTGTTGATAAAGCCTGTCACCAAACATTGCGCAAAACTGTTTGCTCGCTGGTCCCGTTATACGTGACACCGCGAAAGCATTAAGAAACAAGTTCAAGTAATGGCAATACCATTTTGGAGGGTAGTTTAGACTCGCGCGAATGGCCAGGTTTATAAGATTGTTATTCTTGCGCTGTAAATCGAAATAGAGTTGAGAAGATAAAAACCGTATATTCCCGTTACGGAGGATTTAAGTGTTGCTTCAAAAACGAGCTTGCACGCAGGAATCCTGATGGCGGCTCGCAGCCGGCCCGGCCGTCGTGAGGACTGGTGAAGACTCATTGCTATTCCGCGAGTAACTCATGCGGGGCATTATGGTAGTCGCAGTCGGGGCTCTACTAAATTGAAAACAAGATCCGTCACGTTTCCAGGCAAGCAAAAAGAATTTTAATGAATTATAAGGAGCAGGTATGACGGAGGATTGACAGGCGATCCTGGTGAAATTAAAGGAGCTGCCCACTGACGACTCGGCTTCGCATTGTATTCTTCGGCCAGCGGTTTTTGTTCTGCAAGGAGCACAGCTGCGGCAGGGGTAGTTGTTAATTTCTCACAATCAATTGCTTCCCGTCTCTTACTCTAGCTACCTCAAACATCCTAACGCGAGTGTCCTTCAAGTAGATACGCGGGCAGGTGTCGTAGACTGGTGTCGAAGGTTGAACACGAGGATTCGTTAGTCGCGAAAGCAGAACTTAACGTATTCCTCGGGGCAGCAAATACTTCCGTTGCTGGCGTCCACGGTTGAGGAAGTGCAGTTATCACCGGAGAACAAGCGCACGAGTCCACCGTGATTTTTCACAAACATTCCCCGTTTCCAGGAGCACGGAATCCTAACTGTCGAGTGTCACCCTGAGAACGCGCGCGCCTCCGATCATAGAGAACACTCGCAGTCAGTTGGTTCGCGTCGAAAGGCCGGGCCAGCGGGAGAAAAAGGAATTTAATGAATTATAAAGACTCTAGCCGTGTCTGTCAGGAAGGGTGGAGGGCGAAGAAGGTGGAAGAAGGTGGAAGAAGGGGATTGGCAGCCGATCCAGCCGGAATTAAAACGGCTGGCCGTCGTCGGCGCTGCGGTGCCGATCCGTCTTGGGGGTTTTCTTGCGCCCCAGGTTCGGCTGAAGCTTCGGCGTATATAGAGGAGGGTCCAGGAAAGAGTTCGGAAAGGCAGAAGAAAAAGGAGCTGCGAGACAGGACGGTGGAGGCGAACCAGCGGAGGAGGTTGAGGCGATGGTACTAGGGGACTTGATGAGAACGGCTGGTGGGGGAGGGTTTCCGAAACAGCTCGCCGCTATCTCGACTGATCCGATCAAGATTAATGAACGTGCGGCTTGCGAGTCGAAGCCTTTGCGCCGCCCAGACTGCTCTTCTCCTCTCTTTCTCTCTTTCGCCCTTTCTCTCTCTCTCTCTGTCGCGCACGCGAGCTCTCTTTATCACTCTAATTCTTTTTCTTGGTCCGTCGGTCCGCCGATCTACGCAGGGGCAGCGACTAGCGACAGGTACCGTCGACGAGTCCTCGTAATAGGGCTGCGAGCGGTGGCTGATGTTGCCGGCTGGGTCTGTCCGTCAGCTCCGTCTTCGCCAAACCTGGATTAATTAGTCCCCTTTCGTTCTTTCGATTCCGCCGAAAATTTTCCTCAGACCGTGCAAGCGTGAACGTTTTCCTGCCCGGGGGAGACGGCTCAGTGTTATCGTGCAGAAGCTAAGTAAATTCTGAATGAAATTAGCACAGAGAGCCAGGTAAGAACGTCGAACAGGGGGTTTTCGCTAAATTTCATCTGTTTGGTGTTGCGAGGACACGAGGAGTCGATACGGGGAAACTTATACGCGGGCGTATTGGGATTGGCAGGTGAGATACAGCAACGGTAGCAGCAGCAGTAGCGGAACTCCTCTTTTTGTGCGTCCGGCTACTTGGAGATAGATGTGTCACCGAGGCCGGGGGAGATAAAAATACACGTCCCCCCTCAGTTCGATGGTTTTAATTAATTCTGAGGATCGACGCGACCGCCCGTGTTAACTTTCCGTGTCCCTCGCTGCATCAACCGCGCGTGTCCCCGATCGCTACTGTGCCACAACACCAAACTCGTTTAACAGCCTGCTAAAAACGCGCTCGGGCATTCGTGGCACTTTTGTTGCCCACGCGACAGCTCCGCGATGTAGGTATTCATGGATCAGAAAAAAAATTCTCTCTCCCTCCGTTGCCTAAAAACTTCGGAACGGCAAGATTTCGGAAGTAAAGGAATTACCGTAAATTCGATATTCGATATGCTTCCTGCTATGTAGGCACGTGTACCTAGGTCGTAGACTTTCTGTTCTCCTGCCGTCAAGCAAACCACTGCTCGGCGGTTACGATTAACACGATCAGGATCGAACAGGGTGATGAGGTGTCCGCGGTGTCTGCGGGCTGGAATCTAATTTCACCAGGCTCCCCCTCGACGACACGGAGCTCCTGTTATCTTTAGTTACAGCCTAATGTGTATTTGAGATGCGAAACTGCCTCTGGGGGGTGTCAGTCAGTCGGTGGAGCGAGCGTAAAGTGACGCGATGAACGCGGAAGGGCGAGAGAAGGGATGGTACGAGAAAGAGAGAGAGAGAGAGTGTCGGATGCTTTGTAATTACGGGGCCTGATAAATGGAGTCGTGACTCGTTAATCCCCTCCAATTACATATAATGGGGATCGCTCGAATCTACGTTCCTGTCATTTTCCCTATTCTTAAAATCGCGCCACCACGCTGAAGTTCCAGGGATCGGACAGGTGTACCCCTAGAACAGCTGCTGTTCGTCGAAACAAGCAAAACTGGAATCTCGCGACCAGCTCCAGCTCTAGAACCGAACTGAAACTCTCCGTTTGGATCCCGAATTGTTCAGGGTGCATAGGTACCTACGGAGAGTAACGAACGGACGCGGGGGAGGCCTCATAACGCGCGCCACCTATTCTCAATTGATCCCCAGTGGTCCAGATACGTCTTCGCGCGAACTTAGAACCGCAATCACCTTAAGTAGTGCACCGCTGACAGTTCGCCGGGAATCATTTATCAGAGAGGTCGGGACGCATTGCGCAACCGAAGTGTGTGGTCAGAAAGCCGTTAAATCTCGACTACAGGAGAGGCACCGAGGGAGGGGCAGGGAGGGGAGGAAGGCGCGAATTTCACGTTGTTTGTCCCAGGAGTTTGCCAAACGAGCGATTCACTGACCACCCACTGTACATTCTGCACCGTGCAGCTTGTAGATCGTGCGATTGCCAGGCGGATGCGGACGAAGTGACCGGCGCGTATGGATCATTTGTCTTGGTGCAACGAATGTGGAACGCGCGGCGTGTAGGTGGAACGCCGCCGTCTGAAAATAGGGTCACGAATCTGTGAGGTGGATCTGATAATGCATCCCGGAAGGTATTTCGCGTCCGCAGAAAATTCTCGCCAACGGGCGCCGTTCTCAAGCAAGTTCCAGCTTCAATTCGGCTTCTCGATGGTTCTTCAGTCCGATGAAAGACGTTGTTGCCATTTGTTATTCACTTCCCGGCCGCAAGTTAGCTTTCGAAGAACCAGAGGTAATATGTCAATGTTGCGAGCTTTTTCTCAGTTGGACGCAGGGTGACGAGTTTATCGACGCTGCAACTATCGCCAGGCTCTCGTTATCGGTGAATATAAAGACTTTTATGAGGCCACTGCATTAGACTGTGTCTTGAGGAAAACATTTGTTAACAACGCTTTAAATGGGTACATATGTTTTTCCAACTTTTCAAATAATCTTTCACTTTCTTGTCTCTGCAGTACCTTTCAACAGTGGTCGGCAATTAGTGAGTAAATTAGATGCGTACGTCGAGGAGTAAGTAACTGTTAATATCGTTTTGCTGTAGAATCTAGAACAATCAATTGTTCAGCCTATTTGCCTCAATTTATACCTAACACAGTATATATCCGAGAGTGGCTTGTAAGGGTATTCAGCACCGGAAGACAACCTAGGTCGGTTATGCGGATAACAGAGTAGTGTATAGATCTTGCAATTAGCTGCTCTTGTGTGGTTCCTTCCTCCTTGCCCACTGAGAACCTTGCTGTTAACAGTGTCGCTAGCTGACTTGCCCTGCTTTCTTATGCTCCCCCGTTCGAATCGATTCGAAATCTGCAATGGAATCTGTCATAGGTGCATCGAGTATGACTTACCCTCTGATTGAACTTGAATCGTGTTCTTGGCAAATGTTCTTAATTACTTCGTTAAGCTATTCACTGACCCAGAAAATTCCTACTCTTGCCTTTTATGATTTGGAGAAGAGTCGAAAGGTACCTAAGGGTTCACATTTTCGTGACTTTACGATTTCTAGCATATTTTGTTGGTGGCAACGGGGACTACAGAACTGTTGAATCACAAAGGATTGTAAAGGGGTACAATAGTCTTATCTCCTCTTTTCAACATTTCTTCTTTAATAGCCACAAGAAACTCATTAGGTACTTAATATAGTGTACAATTTTTCTAAATTTTTAAATAAGAATTTAAGAGCACCTTCAGCAGTTAATAATATCGAATCTTCTGTACTGTGATTTTCTATTGGAATTCATATAGGTTCTAATGTTATTAATAAGATGTATTATAAACCGTAAATGTGTTTATACGTTCGCGATTAACTAGTAATACATTCATTTACGAAAATAAATGAGATTTATAATATTTTTCCTAGACTTAAGTTTCTCGAGAAATTATAGTATTTCTCGAGAAATAAGAAACAAGCAATTATAAAATTTCTCGAGAAATTCTCGAGGAAGCATTCCCGAGAAGGAACACTATATCCGAGCAACAACTCTGTAGATTTTTAGCTTCTAATATTGAAATTCGTAGAAGTTACAACTATGTAAAGATTTTCTTCGTTTCTTCTCGGCACGTGGTAATCTAGAATTTTTTTACAGAAACTGTGATTAAATTTCAAATAAAAAAACTATTGGAATATATTCTAGAGACCTTGAAACTGATCCATGATTTTTTTCATGACGATTGGATTCTTTAGATGATAATGGCAGTCGTTCAAAAATTGCTCTGGGTGTGAGCCACCGAGGTGTGTCAAAGTTGATCGAAAAAGGTGTGTCAACGAAGGGTTAAATTGAAAATTCTTTACCCTCCCACGCGATTAGAAGTTCAGACTCTGCCAAAGGTATTACGGTACAAACATTTATTCGTAATTACGAAGGAGAGCCGAATTTTCAACTCTTCAAATGTTTGAGAGGTGACGAATAATGTGCTTTGGATGAGGATGGTCGATGATTCGAGAAACGGTGAACTGGACCAGTGTTCCAGCGGTGATCGCGGATCTGAACGAAGCATGTCTGACTTTCGATCCTGGGTGGTAGCAGGTTATCTCGGCTGTTGGCCGGGCTGCTGGTTGCATGGGCGGAGGCAGGGTCGTGCAGACGGCCCCTCATTCGCTTTCCGGGTGCCACCCTTCTTTTTCAGGCTGGTGCGGCATATCCCCAGGCCAGGGCTGTGGCAATCACGCACGTGCTCGCGCATGCGCGGACGCGGCAACGCTGCACGCATGGGCGCGAGTTACACAGGGATATATGCGGCTCGTGGCCGCGTATAGGCGGCAAACAACCCACCATGTGACGGAGAACCCCTTTTGCCCAGAGAAGATCCAAGTGAATGTCTTCGGGGCGCTTGTAAACCATCCTGCTTACTGTAACCGTGTGTGTTGCGCAGGCAGTCTCGATAATAAAATCGATACTCCAATTTCGATGGCTAGGTACTTGACATCCGCCTACTTTCAACGATCAAGGGGCTATGCCTAGTCAGCTTTCGAAAAAGAACGCGATTCTCGGGAATTTTTTGTGGAATATCTACTGTACATTTTTTTTTACAACTATTCGCTTATTTTAAAAGTACATATATGTAGCAACTCTCAGTAATTTTGTTGCAGAAAAACATTAAGATATGAACGAATAACAGCCATTCTCGCGGAAGCTGTTTTGATAAAGGCGCTGTGCGGTGAGCAAGTTTTCTCTGAGCCGGAACAGCTAAAATTAAAAATTCAAAAACATTCTGTTAATATATGGCTGAATTCAGTAGATGAACGAAGGTTTTTACGAAAAGTTGGCTTTTGACAGAATGGCGGCCGTTTGGCGCAAAATCACGCTTTTCGGATGTCCGAATTGTTCGTTTTTTCGGTAATTAAAAATACAGTTTTTCTTGAAATAAAAAATCCTTCGTTCATCTACTAGTCTTTGGTATATAAAAGAAGTCTGCGAAAGTTTAGACCAATCGATACAGCGGTTTCCGAAATATCTTGCTCGCCGTTATCAACGCAGCTTCCATCAGATTGGCTGTTATTCGTTAGTTTTTTAATGTTTTTCTATAACAAAAGTTACCGAGAGTTGCTGCATATATGCGCGTCTAAAACAAGCGAATAGTTGTAATAAAATATACAGTAAATATTCCGCAAAAAATTCTTGAAAATCGCGTTCTTTTTCGAAGGCTGACTAGGCATAACCCGTTAAGCATTCGATTTCGGGGAGAATTAATGCTTCGTTTGAGGAAGAATTGCACAAGGACCGTCATCGAAGCATGTGGCTGCACGGGCTTCTATTTTGGTCCGCCTAATGAACGGGCCGGGGAATAGAATTTACGGCCACGTAATGAAAAGAATTTGTCGCGTCTGGTGGTAAATTGGAACTGCACAGTGGGGGACGGTTGGTTCGCAACGAATGCGGTGAATAAACCGTGCAACCTTATCGATTCAAGCGTTGCAGAAGGGTCGATAAGAAATCGAAGTTCTTCGCTGTGTCGAGCCGTATCAGAGTTTTATGTTGGGACTAACGTTACGCGTCGGTTGCTTTTATCGCCATGATTCATACGCAGCATTATCTCGTTACTTTCTAGCAATACGTAGGTATTCGTTTTTGAAGGGAAATGATTTATTATGCGGACCGTATAACCGGTAAATTTATGCGCGCAATTTTACATACGTAATAAGGATGAGATACTGTCAACGCCATCGAGTAACATGTTTGCCTCGACTAGCTGGCTATCGTTTGTTTCCCGCCTGAATTATATATCCCGCGAAGAAACTGATAAAGATGCGCGGGATAGCGAAGCACTATAATCTAAAAACGTCCAGTTGTTATCATCAAAAGTCGTGGAAAAACGAAAAAAGACACGAGCGCGCAAAGTGCCGTCTCGTTGAAGAACGGCGAAATTATTTATGCGAGACGTGGTGAAACTCTGACGGCTGTTCCGCAGCAAGGAGAAGCCTAAGGAGGGTAGTTCTCGTCGAGGAAACACGGCATTATTGTAAATTACGAAACATTTATTTATTTATTTATTTACTTCACGATTGTATTTGATCGGTCTCTACGATCAATATAAACATAAGCATCGGAGTGTGCCCAAATACGTTCTTATCGTACAGGCTATATACATTATCGATAGGATACCAAGGAATATAAGGTCTCACACTTAATAGAATGTTCTCGTAACTCGTGCACTTGTTTACTTAAACTCGCTAGTTACACTAGATCGCCTCGCGTCCGTTAGAATTAAAGTGTCGCGTAATGCTTCTTAGTTCCTCTACGTTCCTATATTAATCTGATAAACATCGTTTTGGTATATCGTCACAGCGACTCTCAGCGTTTCATCGTTTGATTACTACCTCGCCTCCGTAGTACAGCTTCCGGTTCCCGTTCCACGTCGCGCCCCAGTCTTTAAACTAACTTGGTCGTTCTTTATACTTTCTCGATAAAAATAGACGTTATCTCGGATCGTTATTTACAACGTGCACGTGACGCGAACGAGCGCGATTCGCGAATTCTCTTTCCTCCCGCGAAGTGAAAATTTCGAAGGGGAATAGGGTTTGCCCGCGTCGCGACGATCTGGTTCGGCCGTGTCTGACCAGCACGGACGTTTCTACTTCGTCGGAGACAACGAGCCCCGACCTAAGTAGCGCCAGAGATCGTTCGCCAGGCAAATAGCGATTATTTCTGTAGTTTAATCAATGGGAATCGTTGATATTGAATTTCGCGAACCAAACACCGAAGGAAGTAAGCCCCTAAGATTTCTATTTTTATCGAAACGCGGCTAGACCCGCGTCGAAACTAGTGCCAAACGTTCACGTCTATATAGTGTAATCTATTCTTCGCCTAAAAGTCGTCCTACCATCTGATTCCTTCTTATTCCTGCGTAGAGGCTCTGGCGTCGGAACCGCAAGCGTCACTGTACATTTCTTTCGCAACGAGTCTTCTTGCGCGAAGAGACAGCATCGAACGATTCGCTCCTATTTCTTAAATAAAGCGCAGTCAAAGCGTCTCACCATGGAACATATCGCGATAATCCTTTATCGAGCCCTTAACGCTTTAAGACCGCGCGCATACGCAATAACATACGAGACATGATGCATTTTAATCACAATAGCAATAAGACTTTCTTTACACGACTATATACATACGCACGTGTATATCCAGGTATACATATGTACAGTGTACGTATCGTGGAACGTTCATTCGCCTTCTCTTAGTAAGATCTTCTCCACGGACTGGGAAACGTTTAGATCGCGGTGGGAGCGGGCAGGGATTGCCTATCGAATCGTAGGTCTCCAGAAAGCAAAAGTCACGGTTAAACGTTCATCGAATTCCGGAAGATTAAGGAACTCTATTCGCCCTCGGCAGCTTTGAAACGTAATCTACATTGAAATTTCGGATGACACCCTGGATTTTGGCAGTCGGTGCGTTGTTGGAATACTTTTGTAAAATCCGACCGATGTCAAAGGTAACTAGATTCCCCAATGCACGCGAAAGAACGAGAATCCTCCGTGATCGAGGAATTCTGTTAAATTCTACTGTGTATAAGCTCGCCGATTGGCAGTCGATAGAAGAAACTTTTAGATACAACGTACCAGGTGTCGCAATCAGCAATCTCTCATCGAACAACTTTTACATGCAAATTCACAAATATTATTCAGACTTAAACATCGTCACTATTGAAGCTATTCACAAAGTCTCGACCAATTTTTCACTCTCTTTCGCACCGTCCCATGATAGTCTCTGAGCGCGTTTTTCCTCACTGAACAACACTCGGAAACCCGTTTACCTTGCCACTTTGTCACTCAGTCTTCAAGTACTCGAGTAGGTACTTCGGTCGAAGCACTCGGACACAGTCTACGTGACCCGGCGGCGGAGTGTCAACATCGTCAGCCTCGAGGCACGAGACGATGGTTAGCGCTCCTCCCGCTGAAGACAACTACCAAATGAGCCCGATGCTTCCAACGTTGGGACGAAGAAACAGCAACGAACGAAACGAACAACCGATACCGTCAGGATTCATTTGTTTCAATAGCCCAGGCGGTAGATCGTCTCGCGTATCATCCGGATGACGATGACTCAGCTGTGGTTGGAGAGGGGAACCGGAGGGTCGTACGAAACTTCAGCTTCGACCCATCCTCTGCCGCATTCAGGTCACCGTTTCGATTCGATCTCGTGCTACGCACGACCAGTCCGTGCGGATCGCTTGCAGTTCCTAGATCATGGTACGTACTTCTTGTCGCGGCACCCAACGTGAGATCGTACTTAGCAGCGGCTGCTGTCGACCGTAATCGTCCAGTAGCTGACGACGTAGAACAAGAGCTTGCTACTTCCGGCTTCTACGTGTTCCAACGAGTCCCCTTTCGGGCGGATGGATCATCCATCAAATAATGATTCAGTCGCGAGGAAGCATGATAGGGGGGACGTGGCACACCGCGGCGTCCTTCCTCTTTAAGTCTTTGCCCTTATGCGTTCCGACATGGCCCGACTTTGGGCGCCAATCGTCACTCCAGCTGTAAGCCTCCAGAGTCTAGAATCCAGAATAATCCTCCGTTGTCCCGCGGGGGTGGGTGCTGTCGAAACCAAGGTACCTACGACCCCACAGCGACGAACCTGCCGTTACCGTGAAAACGCGATAGTCGGATTGTACAGTGTTGCTCGGACGGATGTTACAGCGCCGTCAGGCCGTAATCAGACTTAATCGGTGGTGGCGGAATGGGCGCGGAGACTTGGGAGAGACCAGAGGGACTGGTCGCCGGGGCCAGGGGACTGATACTTCCGGAGCCTATGTGTCCCAACGGCCCTCCCGTCGGGCCCTCCATCAACCCGCTCACATGATGATGACTCAGCTGCGCCTGAAGATGAGCCAGGGGATGCGGGTGACCTTGGAAACCCGGGTGAACCACGTTCGTATGCGGAAGGGCCGCGTTCACCGCGTTCACCGCGTGCACGTCAGCCATGTCCAGGCCGACGTTCGAGTCCAGGCTACTCTCGATCCCGCTCGACGGCGAGTTGTTGTTGTTCTTCCTCTGGCTGTTGTTGTTCCCCGTGGACGGCTTCGTCCTCGAGGACGCGCTCTTGCTCGGCTTCGCGGACGGCGCCGCCTGGCCGTTCGCGTTCTTCCTTCGCACGTTCTTCGTGTTCGGTAGCTTGTTGTCCTTCTTCCACTTCATCCGACGGTTCTGGAACCAGATCTTTATTTGCCGCTCGGACAGGACCAGGGTGTGAGCGATCTCGATCCGTCGCCGTCGCGTCAGGTACCTATTGTAATGGAATTCCTTCTCCAGCTCGAGGATTTGGTGCCTCGTGTACGCGGTCCTCTGCCGCTTCGGCTCCATCCCCGGCTGGTAAGAGCCGTTTGCTGCAAGAACCAAACAAACATCGGGATACGTTAGTCGAGATGGCTACGTCTAAGTAGACAGGGCGCGGGTGTCCAAAGGCTGCGTTTAGGGGCGCCCGAGGTGGCGACATGCGGAGTATTTGGCTAAATTGCACGATAATTCAGTGCCTCGCTAATTCGAGGCTACCAGACTTTCGGTACTGGATGCTTTGAATGCGGACAATTTCTACATATAGACACCCACGTATATGTCGACGCTGAGTGTTTCTCGCTAGATGCGCGAAGTTTTAGCAGATTCTTTGGTGTTTCTTCTTCCCTGCAGGTGTCGCGACATATTTGTCCTTACATACAATTACATGTCGGCAATAATGTATTTTTTATTGCTCTTTCATTGCTCGGTATATCCTTTCCACTCACGTGCCAATTATTTTTATCTTAGCGTTACGTTTGCTTCGCTGGAAAGTGTGTAAAAATAGAAGCGTTTTATGTACAACCCCCTGAGCAATTTCTTCAATACAACCGACGCTGCCCTGTCGCTGTTGGCGACATTCCTCTTCGGAGGGACTTTTTTCAGGAATCGCATACGACGGTTCTATCTCGGAGTGCAAACAAATGGAAAAGAGAACCCTCTTATTCTATACTGGCACTGCGTTAGAAGTTCTCTCTCAACACTACGCTACGCGTAATTCCATGTAAATTTTTATTTCCTGCCAGCTTTCGTTATTTGTAAATTTGTGCTGTGGTCAGTTTTTGGATACCTAAACGTGCCGGTACGGTGCAGGAGCATGCGCTCGGTGATTGAAACAGATAACAAAAAGTATAACGCGTGCAGTATGTGTACAGCAGCGAGACATCGTACTCTTAAGAGGTGTAATAATAACCGGCTCTATATTTCACAATCGACAGAGCAACGATCCAAGGCCAATACGTTCGACTACCAACTAGCCGACGGTGATCGAACTTGAGCGAGGATTATGGACGAACGTGTTTTACCAGTAAGAAAGTTTGAGTAAACGATAATAGAGACGTATTGAGTGGATGTAAATTCGACTGGATCAGAGGAACTTGTTCGCCAGAAATAAAGCAATGAATGTTTCCCTAAGCATCCCGTCCTTCGATGCTCTCGCTTTACTATCTGTCTATATCTCGCAGACAGTGACTCCTTCACTGTATCATTTCGCGTTACCCTTGGCTGCCTACGATTCTGCCAGTGGAAGAGACTAACAGGTTGCTATCAGAAGTTGTCATCGTATCGAGCCCGTCACTACCACCACTTCCTTCGTAAGCAAAGTGACACACAAGAAAAGAATCGTCCGTCGATCCCGGGCCGTATCGAGCAACGTCGGGGAGCGTTTCTTGGTGGTCCGAAGGACTCGATAGAGGAAACATAGGAGCGAGTTCAGTTTAGAATCTGTGCAGACACATTCCATTCCAAAGCTGACCGACGGTCTCGGGAAGCCCCTCCTAACGGCAGCGTCCGAGTGACCGAGCCCGACATCCACAGGGGAGAGATTGCAGTCTCCGACAGCCCGACGGACACGCATACCAGACATCAGAGGCCCTGGACATCGAACCAAGAACCGAGAACCGCACACCAAACTCGAC
Organism: Andrena cerasifolii; assembly: GCF_050908995.1. Taxonomy (NCBI): domain Eukaryota; kingdom Metazoa; phylum Arthropoda; class Insecta; order Hymenoptera; family Andrenidae; genus Andrena; species Andrena cerasifolii. The sequence continues at coordinate 15,323,814 of NC_135119.1, read as the reverse complement.
AAACTATTCCTTTTTGCCAAACCCATGATATTCCACGCACAAGTCACTAAATATCTATACCCACAGTGCGCATCGTGTCTCTTAGAATTGATGGAGGGGAAGTGCCCCCTTGTGAGAATAAAGCACATGTTGCGGAAGAAGTATAGAGGGAGTTTCTAATTACGAGGTTGTTCAATAAATAAGTGACGATACAAACATCGCACTGGGGAAAGTATACCTACTGTTACCCGACTAATACTTCTTTCTATTACGTTTAACGTTGAAACAATTTCATATATTACCTATTCAAAGCTATTTCCTCGTAATCTATTTAAGTTTCAGATGGTGAAAGAAACTCTGCACGGGTGGGATGATGTTTTAAAGTCTTGTTTCGTGTGCCGCGCGCCATGTTTCTTTCATCCCAGGCATTTTTTGTTACCTGGAAACATGAATTATGATATTCGGCTTTACGGCGATCGTATCCCCAGTAGAACGAGCTCAAAAGGAATAGTTGCAAGCTGGAGTGAACAGCAGTTTTCTCGGTCAAAACGGAATAGAAATTTGAGGCTGCAAAGGCAGCCCAATTCTGAAGGATATTACGTTGCAAAAATTTCCTTTGAAGATTCATAATCCTTCCACGAAACGCCTACTGCTGCTTAGAACTCACGGGGCGCGTTTCATCCACGCTATTGTTATCGATATATTTTCCATGAACGTTATTCCAGGCTCGTACGCTACATGCTTGTTTAATTGTCGCTAATTGTTCGGGGGACACTGAATACATTTCTGAACTCTGTTTCAGTTCCAAGGGCGCAGCTATGTAGAGAAATTGTTCTCCCCTGGAAATTTGTTGCTGTTAGAAAATTCGACTGCCGACTATTTGTTCTTTCCACGTATGCGTACAGACGCATCCGAAAGTTACTGTTTGCCTGCTCGATGCCGGTTAGGTGGTGAAGAATGGCGGAACGTTAGGCGTGCCCGAATAGCTCGTAAAGTAGGCACTAAGCCTCTGAAATCTCGCACAGGTGATCGGAAGGTGCAACGATAAATTGCTGCTCATCAGTCTTCCGACTCCTCGGTAACGCGTCACCTTGCCGCCACAATGTATCAGTTTCACAGGTAAACTGTACAACGATCCCCTCCCTACCATCCATTGTGGTGCACCTTACGGCATGCAGGGACCACGTTTGGGTCATCTTTTTCTGTCAAGTATTCGAAATTGGAGTGGCGGTGCGATTGGAATGACAGATTGGAGGAGGACGTGACCATCGGAAAACGCCTTCACCTCGATACCTGTCGTGGGAGTTTCATTTGTAACGCCGCAAAAAGTTTTCAATAATGTGCCTTAATGGACAGATGGAGCAGAACTAATTTTGCTAGCGAGACTCCTAAGCAGTAGAAGATAATTTTTCAGAGCGAAGGATTCCGACGGATAGTGACCCCCGATACTCCACTCGTTCTCCAATCAACTACCAAAGTAAATTCGAATATATTCCGAGAATTCTCTAGTCGGTCTAATCACCAATCCGAAAGCAACGACTAACCGTGTTTTAGCGAAGAAATAAGCGTTCAAAGGGAACCACGGACCTGATAATTCCTACCGTCACTAGGCTACTTGAAGGGTTTCAACTCACCGACACCGGCAACGTGAATCTTCTTCATCCACGGATAAATCACACGGTCCCCGCTCTCCTCCTCGTCATCCTCCTCCTCCATCATACCAGGCGACCCGTCCATCATCTGATCGTCCTCCATGTCGTCTTGATCGGACCCGTCCTCCACGTGATGCTGCGACTGCTGTTGACTCTGTTGCTGCTGCTGTTGCTGCTGCGTGTTCTGTATATGCTGGGACTGCTGAGCAGAGTTCGGTTGCTGCTGTAGATCCGGGGAATTGTCGCGGTGCAACTGGCTGGAGCTGGCGGGACTACAGGCGTTGCCCTCGTGCGGCGGTTGCTGGCTGGGCTGCTGATGATGCTGAAGACTGTCCGGCGGCTGCACGTGATTCTGCATAATACCAGGTGACAGCGGAGTGGACCCGAGGACAGTCGAGGCGGACACAGGTGGTTGCTGCTGCTGCTGCGGCTGTTGTTGGTTCTGCATCGAGGATGGACACGTGAGAGGCGGCTGCTGGGCTTCGGGCGGCATCGCCAGCGCGCCCACCGCGTGATGATGAGGATGCAAGCTGGCGTGGTGAACGGCGTGCACCTGGTGATGAGGATGATGCGGTCCATAGTAGCCTCCGTAGCTGGCGTAGCCGCCGTTCAGCTGTACCGCGGACGACGCCCCGTACGGCGTGGAAGCCGCCTGATGATGATGCTGATGGTAGCCGTACTGCAACTGATGGGATTGCGGGTGATTCAGGTGATGCCCGCCGCCGCTAGTGGGAAAGAAATCGGCTCCTGTCGACGGAATATAATTGCTCTGACTGTACTCCTCGCTGGGTGGAAACTTGGGGTCCACCATCACCGAGGTTGCTGCCAAGTGGTGGTTGCCTGCTGCCTGCTGGTGCTGATGATGATGATATCCACCGCCGGCGGATGGATTCATCAGGAACGAACTCATGTTTGCGTCGATTCCTCTTTTTCTAACCGGCGATGTCGATCAACGTTGTTTCGCACACGTCACCCGGATTAACGGCAGGTAATCACTGTTACTTCTCAGTTGCTCCGGCTCTACCTGTCTCCGACACTGTGGCAGGGCTAGTTCATAGAGTCGCACGGTTCCATGTTAATATTTATTGTCGGAAGCGTACACACCGCACTGCACTCTGGCCCGTGGCCGACATCCCTCTCCTTTAGGCCCGCTGACCGAACAGGATGACTTTTTCCTCCGGAGAGGAAATAGCGAGCCGAGTGGAGCCGAGACGCGCGAGACGGGAAAAGAAAAAGGAAAACGGGAAAAGACGGGGGCAGAAGAGAAAACGAGCGAAAAGAGCGAGACCACGGAGAGCAGCAGACTCCCGGTGGATAGCTGCTTATCCTCTCCTCTCCTTCCGCCACTTTTGCGATCTTCCACGAAGCTCCGCGGTCTCGTTCGCTCCTTCCCGCCCACCGAAGCCCAATTACCATACCACGTGACCGCGCCACCGACCAATCAGAGCCGCCTTGGGTCCGCGACCATGATGGATAGCGCGGCACGCATGCAACACGTGAGTGGCGCCACGAGAACCACTGCGGCAGGTGCACCAACTTCTTTCTTCGTGGCTGCTCGCACAGCGACGGTCACCAATTCCTATGTCCTATTTTTTTTTACTTTCCTTCCCATTGGACACTGCGCACTGTCCACTGTGCACTGTGCACTTCTCGGTCGATGACAAGTCCCGTAATTATCGGGCAATGTCCTCGGCGCACCTCCTGTCCCAATAAAGCTCCATGAAACTCCAATCGAAGGCTCGCAGCTCTGTCTATCCCGGAAACGAGTCGATCACCAACACGCGGGTCTCTTATTCTATTCGATACTGATTACGGTACACGAAATTGTCCAGGCCGAGTCGTCCTGACGAACAGAATCGCGTTGACCGTCCAAGCTGTCAGAGAGCCATGAAAGTGAGCTCGTCCTGCCTCGGCAGAAACTCGTCTGGCAACTCCGGCCTGTTCCCAACTCCCTCCAGGTTCGACGAGGCCGGCTGGCTTCGGAGTCGGAGTCGTTGCGAGCAGTCGGGACAGCCCCTCTCCTCGTCGCTCCTCTTGCTCACCCATCGGACCGCCCCACTCTCTGCGACCACGAGACCAACCCCTGCCACGGAAACTGTGGATCCTGTGCCCTTATGGGGCCATACTCCAGGGTACCTATAGTCACTCCTACAGATCTCCTTAACCCGCCTCCATCCTTCTGAAATCCATTTGAGTAGCGTGGTCAATGCTCACGGAGGCGATGCCGATCCACGCGAGCCTTATTATGTGTAGACCGTAGAACATCAAACCGCCCGGGGTTAAATGAGATCGCCCATGCTAATCAAGAGTCTGTCGCGCGGCGACTTCGTCTCTGCAAAACCACTCGTCGCGGAAATGCTAAATATTTTAGAACGCTCTTATGGAAATTGCAACGTCCCATAAGTTACTGCTACGACAGGGACTAAAGTTTCTCCAACTGGTCCATTTTCTCTACGCGCGAAGAGCATAGTACTGTAACGGCTGATACCGATTTTCCCTTTCACGCATCATCGTATAGGTATCAGCGTTTATCGCGAGTGACAACGTTGGGAAGAATTAACCCGATCCATAATTGAAGCGTTCCCAATCGACCGGCGAGACGACTTTCTATCACTTGGGCACCATCGGTATTATAACATCGCCTCTTCTATGCACGCGTTACGTAAGCCGCTTCGATGCAGTCCAAATTGAAAGTAATGGCTTCGTCGTTCTTTCGCTGTGTGCTTGTAGGTATTAGTGTTCTACAAGTGTCTCGCTGCACTCGGTCAAGTACGTCTACTTGCGATCAGCTGCGCGAGGCAAAGCATATAAAGCGCCGAGTCATTATACAAAGAGCATACTCACTCTGTTTTGCCGCGGCACAACAATGCGCTACGGTGAGCTTCAGTCGACAAACGGCTCGGCAAGCCGATACGTATTCTACCATTGCTCTTGGCGGTGCTCTGCTGATGCTTTATGTACGACGGCTCTTATCAGTGTCGCAGGGAGTACCAAAGTGGCGTCATCGTCTTCAGAAGTGGCGATATCAACGGAACAGTGGTGTTTAAATTTCGATGCTTGTCGCGAGTGTTCGAAAGTGAAAGTTATCAGTGCCGTGGAAAGCTGTGATGCGAAGTAATGCTTTCGTGGTTAATCGAGGAACACTATGAACAATTCCAGTGAATCGGAGATGTCAAGCAGCTTCGAGGAGGCGACTACTCCGCCCCGGAAGAAGGCTCGGCTCGACGGCGCTCGGAGAAACGGAGCAATATTGTCAGCTCGGTGTAAGGGTGACAATACCGGGCAGCGTGGCGATATTTCTCTGTGGCAACGGGGTCCAGAAGAACGCGGAACGGCGGAAGGACAGGAAAGAGCGGCAATCGAGGGAACGCTGAGAGCGCGTCACCTGCTTTTTCCGCGAGCGTTCTCGACTGGGTTTTTCGTTAGGCAAGATATGCCAGCCGCGGCTTATTTCTATTTTTCTTGCGGCCACTTCATGCCGCCCCCGGGAGAAGGGGCGGCGAGCGTGGAGCGTCGAGTGGAATCTGCGAGGGGGTTGAAGGGGCTTGCGGATGACGTAGGCGACGCGGAGGAGAGCGGCGAGGGTAGGAGGGACGCTGTCTCCTCGTTTTGCGGCTCGACCTCTCCGTCTCTATCAGCGTGTACGCTCCGCGGACTTCCATCTCCCTCCCTTTCCCTCGCGCACGCTACGCCGAGCGCCGCCAGCGTCTTCTGCTACCGCTTTCTTCTCCCTCTTTCTCCCGCTCTTTTCTCCCCTATTTCTGCTCGAGTCTTCGGTGCTCCTCTTCTCTTCCGGCGAAACACGATCAATCACTTTTCCTGGCAAGCCGGCATGACACCCTCCTTTTACACCCACTGCCTCCCCTGCAGCCGAGAGACCGTACCTCGTCAACCACGATTCCTCCCCTTCGCCTCCTCGCCCTATTTTCGCTACCGAACCGATGCGATCTTCCGGACGACGATTATCGCGAGATCGCCCACGAGAGCTTACCGGCGCTCGCCACGTGTTCCCTGTTACAGTTGTCCCTTCTGGGAGACTGGAGTGCGGACTGCGGAGTGCCCTAGGAACGCTGGAATTAAGGGTGGAACTTACGCGACTGAGTATGAGAGTGTTCTGTGATCAGTTACCCGAATGCTCTCGGATCGAGTAATTCCCATCGGAGTTTCGCGCTCATCGAAAAATGTAGGCAGGCTTCTGAATGACGGTGGCGCCGTTCGCGTGCGCGCTCGCCTAGCCGCGTTGCGAAAGAATCATCCTTGCACGTCAGAACGCTTTCCCGTGGAAACCCGTTTGGCTGGAATTCCCCGGCTAGCTGGGAAGCTCAAAAGAGTCGCGCGCGGAACACCGAGTTCCGTCGTGATAATGATAAATGGGAACGCAGTAGTTTACGATTTAATATCAATCTTGGCCGAGCGGCTGCTTATTATCGACCATTAGTAAAGTTTTAATAACGCAATACGGCGCTTGGCCCGGGGGTGGAACCGTCGCGATTTATCACTTTCATCGCTTTATTACCGGCGTTCCGTGCTACGCTTTTACTTGTTGATCGCTCGTCGCACAACCGTCCGTTTTGAATAATCCAAATTTCGCGAGCCCGAGTTTCTCCTGTTACCCTTTAACGCGGCCTTTCTAGCTTACAACGCGTTCGGCAATATCCTCTATGATCGGGACTCGACGAAAGTTAAGGAGGTTCGATACCGGAGCAAAAATAATGAGAAACCTTTGAAAAGTGTTTTGATCTAATGTCCAAAGTGTAGTCCGCATTGTGTTAAAATTTCAAGTCGATTGACAGCACGGTTTATGAAAAAATTGAAATCAAAGTTGCGCTCTTATACACAGGCTGTTATGGGAGAAGCGATAAAATTTCTATAAAATGTTACACAGAGTCCTTAAAAATAGTGAGAAAGTCCTAAAAAATGTTGCAATGAAAAGCTTAAGTATTCCTACGAAATTCTAAAAAAAAAAATTGGACCTTTACCGTACGGTTTATTAGATAATTGAATAAATAGACAGCAATGTGCTCGTATTTTTGGAACTGCCTGGAGGAACTGTTTGAAACGTGGCAACGCTGTACGCCAGGTAGTCATCTATACAGTGTATACTTGTACAAAGGATACAGTAAAAATTTTTAAAAACACTACCAAGCTGTAAACATATATTTAGTAATTTGTTGCGAACCAGTACGAACGCGCAAAGGGACGCCACAAGTGTAAAGTGGAAAGAGAAAAAAAGATGGACGCAAAGCGACGTTGCCGCATTTCGCTCGCATATTTTACGCTACTTTATAGAAAATATTATACTTCTAACTGCATTAAACATACTTTTTGTTTAATTGAATTCCAAAAGAAAATATGTAGTAATAATTTTATTAGGAATAGACATGTAAATAACATTTTTGTCTACATAATTCTTTTGTTATCTAAGATTGGTATCACTGCAGAGCTCCCATGTATAAGCATAGGCTTACCCCTCTTGCCGCCTGCCCCGCAAGTGAGGTATCGAACCTCCTCAAAACGTTTTCTGAAGCGTCCACGATTCCTGAACTCTTCGGGGACCGATCTGTCCGCAGTTTACAGAATATTCCAAATATTTACAAACCCGCGGAACGTCGCCGGCCAGCAGAATTCGATAAGGTTCACGCTGGAATTCGCGCAGGACGACCCAGAGTTTTCGAATTTATGAGAGATTCCGGGGACCCTCGCGTGCATTCTGCGCTGAGGTGTTGGCAGCCGATCCGTTCTAGGCGAAAAGCACGAGTCTCCGGAGATTCTATTCCGCTGCTGAGTCACGATTTCGCGTTTGTCGACGTCGAAAGGGGACCGCATCCTCCTGGGGGACATCCCTGTATAGGTATATACACACCTCCGAGCCCTTAGGTATCGAGGTCGACCTTCGAAAGGTTCGCTGTCGCTCTTTCATCCCTCGTCTGCTCGTGTCGCGACTATTTCCGGCTTGGCAAACAGAAACACGCGAGTATGTAGAAGATTTTATAAAAAGGAGCACTTGCTGGTTAAATTTGCTTAAAAGTTCGCTGGAAACGCAAGACCCCGCTCCATTTGGGCCAAGTACCACTTGTGAAAAGAGGTGACAGGGTACGCGCGGCGTTGATCGACTGCTGTCAAGTTTGGAGAGGCGGCGAGCGTGAAACCGAAGCCTGGAATCGAGGCAGCCCGCTGAAAGGCGCAATCAGGAGGAACACGATTTCGACAAGAGGGACACGTGTTTTTACCAGAGCGAGGAAGAAGCCTGGCGACCGACGCGACGACAGCAGAAGAAGAAGCACGGTGGCGTCCGCAAACACGAAGATCCTTCGCCGAGTGAAAGTCTCTCAGCTGCTTGATCAACAGTAGTTCCACTTACGCGGCGCGAAGAAAAACGATAGAAAAGCGGGGCCAGAAGCGGGGTAATTATCGGTCTACGTGGACGGTAAGGACGTTAACGCGACCCCTGACCCGCGACCTGCGAGCAATTACCACCTGACATCGCCGCTTGAAAGCAATTTGCGTGCACCGACCAGTCTCTCTTCCGGCGATGCGTTCAAAGGATCCCGGGCCTGCCAGGAAAAAGGCGCATTTATAGCAGCTTACGTCGGCAGTCGAGCTCCTCGGACGAGGAAGAATGGCCGAGTGAGTCGTAAAAGTGATTCATCACCTTTCGCGGTCGACTCGCGAAGTCGTTAGCGACGATCCTCCTCTCTAGACGATCGTGACATCCTTCCTCGAGCAAGCCCAGAAGTTCGCTAGCTGAGTTTCCCTGTCGCAAGCCACTTGCGCGAGTAGATCTTCGAGGGGACTAAAACAGGTCGAGGACGCCGCGCTGGCGAGCAGGATGCTGGGTGCAGACAAAACACGCAGATAGAACCAAAGAATCCAGTAGGCTAGAAGGTAATAGGTATCGATAGAAGAGCCAAGGTGTGAGCAAGTTTAGGAATTGAGTGACATATTTTTAAAGATTCAGCGCTGCCAACCGTCTGAACGGAGGGCAAGAAGATCGACTGTAAGGGGAGAAGCGTGTAAACGCCCCTTGGACGCTGATTACCGCCTGGAGCAGAAGAAAGAAGGAGGTAACTGGGTTAAGGTCGGCCAGCATCCGTGACTCCGACAATTACCATTCGACGCCCTGCGCCCTCGTCTTCTGGAAGACAGTTTGCATACACCGAAAACGCTGCCGCATTGTACGAAAAGGGCCCCCGAACCCAGATGTCGAGCCAGAAACGTTTTCAGGGCTAATTGCTTCGAAACGACCTACTGAAATTTCCTCAACTCGCCTCTGGCTCTGCAAGGGCCTCGAGGATCTCTCATCTTTCAAATGGAACAAACTAAAAGAGTAACGGGCCAGAAGCGGCAAACTTACTTAACTGGGTGGAGGACTCTGATCCGAGGAAATCTGTATTGATTGTTGTGAGAGGGAATAGACAGACGTAAAGGATGTTACCTTGCGGAGTCAGCCTATGATAGATAAAGGGGATAGCGGCGAGTAGCGTCGAGTGGTTGTCTCAAGCGTTTGAAATGTGCGTGGTGATGATGTCTTTATATGAAGACTCGATAGTAATTCTGCCTGGAAAGCGTGTATTTTTGCATTCAACGTTTCTATAATTGCACAGCTTCCAGTAAGCTACCGCGCGTCAGCTACGTTGGTACAGGGACGAGCAAGAAACGAACGCTGTCGCGAGCAACGAAATGGAAAGTAAATGGTTGCGCGAGGCAGAGCCTACTGGAAAAGCGTTGTTGTTGTTGTTCCAGGTGGTAAGTGCAAAGGGATGTCCCGGAGGCACGCAGGTCCAGGGAGCAAGATAGAGAGAAAAGAAGAAAGAGCTGACGGCAGCGCGAGCCGTCAAGATTAATGGATTCACATTGTCGGCATTTTTTCAAGCGTTTTAGGACCACTTTTGAGAGCAGGAGAGCGTCTCATTTTTCAAAAAGTCCGTGCGGGTCGATAGAAAATCGCAATCGATTCGCCGCGCGCTAATGGTTCCGAATTAAAGCGTGTTCCTTGCGCGCGGGTAAGTTACACGTATCGTTTGACAGTCTCGTAGGCTCGGTTATGTAAGGAATACCTACTACAGTGACTCGCATTAATATTCGGACACTTTTTAAAATCGCATAACTTTTTTAGAATCGGTCCAAACAACTTGAGTTTTTTTGGGAAGCTAGAAGGATTAGTTTGCTAACTGACGCGTTTCGTCGTTTTGAACAAGAAATGTATTTGGTTAGAATAGCGAAAAGAATAGTAAAGGTAAATTTTTAAACTTTTTTTTTAAAACAAACGGTTTTTTTAATTTTCATTACAAGCTCACGAAAAAAAAGTTTAAAAATCGACCTTATCTTTTTTTATATTTATTAATAAATCTACTATCATCGATAGCCACATTCATATAGATTAAGAATCCCTTTTCTTTTTTGTGTTTCGGATAAACCTTACAGTACTTCTCGTCAACGCCAGGGCCACCCGATTATTTTTCAACGCTCTTTTTGTATCTGCCATCTTTTTTTTCACTGTCACAGAAAAATTCCGAATAATAGTTCAAGATACAATAAAACAGCCTGCCAACCCTAAAATTAATTTGTCGAACTGTTTTTGCAGAAAGAAGTCAGAAAGAATTGCCTATTTTTCGGCCCAACAAGGCGCGAACCCCCCTTAAGGGGGATCGACTATATTTTGCTATTATTTAGTTAAATAGCACAGTGTTGGTAAAGCATCGTCTCCATTCTAACTGAAATTAACATTTTCTCTGAAAGAAATGTTCTCGGTCAGAATCATCTAAAGGTATCTGCGGCTTTCGCCGAATCCCAAAAGACGTAGCGAGCAACGGCGACCGAGAAAACGCGGAAAGACTCGTAGAAAACTTTCGGCAAGGTTTACGAGCCACCAGGGACCAGGAGCCTGTTTGCCTGCCGAGTAGCACGAGCCCGGCAATTTGCGGTATTTATTGGTAATTTGAAGATTTACAGCAATCAGAGGACGCGGCGGAATAGAATAGCTGGGACGGAGAGCGTGGAGGAAGGTGGGAAACATGACGAAGGCGGAACAGGGCGAAGTTGGCGCCTTGGGACCTCCGATCCTCCTCCAGGCGAAGATAGAAGTTACAGCAGCTGATGAGCCGTAACCGATGGACACACAATAACCCTCCGTAAGCAGTACCGCTATCTTTCATTCCGTCTTCCGTACTCACGGTAGGCTCAGCGATAGTTGCTGATACGCAAATCAGTCCTTTTTTCTTCCACTTGATCGTTTTAGGTGTGAATTCCGGGGTAAGGTGCGATTGCATTACAGTTATACCACTATCTTTTTACCTTTAAACTTCCCAGCACTCACTTGGAGGATTGGCAAAAATAAATAGAAACAGTTCCGAGGAAATAGAAATCATTTCTGTTGGAAGGTCCATCTTCCGCGTAGTTTTCAAACAGACTGACAAATGAATTTAGAAGTTCCAAGGCAAGCAGCCGAGGACGGATCTCGGGAGGACGTGGAAATTTCTTTGACCTATTTTACCCTTTCGTTGCCTGCCGTCTGCGAAACTTACCACCCGCCGCAGTCCCCCATTGCGGATACTTTCTTCTGTAAGAAAAAATTCGATTCGCACGGCAATAAATCACGAGGCTACAACCCTTTGGCTAGCACGGGCTGGGTGCAGGCTACCGGGGGCCCGGCCATATACTGCGATCCGACCACCGACATTCTCCTGCGAGTACTGCAGGCTACCGATCATGCCACAATGAGGTCTCGTTCCGGTTCATTACAATCGTCGTTATTTACAACCTATAAATTATTCAAATTCCGAAACTGCGCAGGAAGAAAGTCCATTTGCCTATCTTCTGTTCAACCCCTTTCTCCCATTTCTGTGCCTCATCTTCGGCTGTTCTTCGAATCACGCTACCGTCAATATCTCATTACGTGCTTCGAATGAGAATAACGGTAATCGCCACAGAATTTTTGTTACGTACCTAAGTGGCTGATTCCAGGAATGTAGGGGAAATCGTTCGTGCTTACATCTGTTCTACGATAAAGCTTATAATTTCTAAAAGAAAGCAGATACTTGATGGTAAGTAGCCCGAAGGTACGAGCTGCGAATGACGAAAGGAACAGAGGCAAATTTGCCCAGTTTTAGAGGAGCGCTCGACGACGATCGAGAACAGTCACGATGATCCATCCACTTCTCAGGAGAGCCGGACGGGACTCTTTAAAGTTTCCTCGAGAAAGTTTGATGAGTCTATCGAACGCTATTATTCCGTACCCCCTTCCTGTCGCCCTTCTTCCGCGTTCTTTAATCATTCAAAGCGAATCAATCACCCGTCCAGAGGCCCGAGATCGCTCCTCGCTACGTTCCACCCTCCGCCGCGTCGCCCCGCGAAACTTGGTCGTCCCACGCCCCTCGCCACGGCTTCTCGCGCGGCTCTTCCGCTTCTGAACGACGTTATCAAAGGAGACCATTTCCGACGGTTTTCCTCCGTTCTCCTCGTGACAGTTATGGAAATTCAGAGGACGCGAACCTGCAGGGAAAAACGACGAATCCAAGAGCAAACGATGAATCTCAATGTGTCACTGATTTTCTTTGCGTCTGGGGACAGTACGTGCGTGTTCAATTAATTCTCGCAAATGAGAATTCTATTCCACGGAACAATAAATTAGCCAGGGACTAAAGAAAGACGATCGTATGCCGTGGATATCAATTTAAAGCGGGGCCGGCGTCGGAGCAAAGTCCAAGCGGTATTTAATCAGCGGTCGGGTGTTTCGGTTAAGCCGCTAAGCCTCGTTGCAAATTCTATTCGAGCCAATATCGGCGCGCAAGAGGCTCGTATAAATGCGCATTTTATTAAGGGCCCGTGTTGCGCGAACAAGGGTCGCCCTCCTCGGCAGTAGGACGTATTCCCTTTCGACCCCTTCGACAGCTCAGCTTTCATAGACCCCATGTTCGCCAGCTTTGTCTCTCCCTCTCGTTCTCCTCGCTGCCTTCCACTCTTCATCTCTCTCTTTCTCCCCTAGTCGATTCCGTTCGAAGAGAACCAATCAGCGATCCCTCCAAGTCCTCTTGCACCCTGCATCCCGCAGCCACGCCTGCCAATATAGGGTAGGTACCCTCGTCAGATCGACCCCTATCCTTTTTACCCGCCTTCCTTCTTCTCTCTCGTCCCGGTGTCGTTCGACCACACTCATTTCGCAAAATGGATTCTCTCCTGGTTGTTTCTACCGGCTCCTAGAGCTTCATCGTGACGTCGGATTCGCGTTCTTGTCCACTGAATTCGAAGATGCTTCCCTAGTAGATATATATATATATATATATATATATATATATATATATAAAGGTCACTGAACGAAGTACCTAACTGCCAACGTGAGATACTTGAATGAGGAAGGATTCGCGTGGCTCGGAAGAGGTGGCGGTCGTTCGGGTGACGAACTTCTCCTGGTCCCCTCGGCAAGATTGGGAGAATCGGTTGATTTTATCCGAACGCGCGGACAAACGGACGTGACGATAGCCGGGGAGCGCGTCGGTGTCTACCGAACGGTCGATGGAGGTACCAGATGAAACGTACGAGTTATAATAATCCGTGATAGCAACGGTGGCGATGTCGTGGAGCGGAGGAGCGGCCGTGCTGTCACAAAGGCATGCGCCACCCACCTCGACCTGGACGCTCACATCGTTAATCAACTGCACCGGGACCCCTAACTTTCCAGGCACCGATCCACAGGTATGGCTTCGCCTCGGCTCAACCCGACACCGTTGCGTGAACGTGCCTTTAAATAGACCAATGAGATTCCCCGCTAACGCGACTCTTGTCTGCGAATCTCCTCTCTTCCACCCTGTCAGCGATCATTATCCTGGCGAAATTCGCCGATCGAACCTATCGCTCTCCAATCTTAGCTTTCGTATCCGCGACTGTTTTCGTTGTACTACTCCTTCGTGAAACTGTCTTTCATTTACTGGCTCGGTTAGCTTCTCGATTCTGAAAGGCCCGAGTGGTTGAAAATTGCCTCTATTCGATTCGTAGGTCCGCCAACTAGCACTCGGGTATTTTGTAACGTGGTAATGCTGGAGGAACTGGTAACGGATCAAGCGCGATGTCAGTGATGGACGGCCAGCCAGCGGTTGGAACAACAACACGACGTCCACCGAAGTTCTTGATGTACCCGATCCAATAGGAAATCAACAGAGTAAACAGAACAGTTGTTTGGTACCTATTGTTGAGATTTTCGCCGTGCATGTTGCCGCCATTCTATTAAAAGAATGTACGCGGCCTACGTAGGTTTAAAGGTTACGATCGTGTACAAGATTTGAAAGAGTGCATTATTCACTCGCCGCGATATCAAAACTGTTCCATCTGATACCATTTCTTGCAGCATTAGCGGCCCATAAAATAGTATCATTTATCGTACTGCAGATCTCCGTCTATAGCTACAATAGCATTGAATTATTTCTGCTAACAAGGAGAGTATTTTAGGTGTCCGCCTCCGATCATTTTGATTTTTGGATATGTTATAGAGGACCGAAAAATAAGATAAAAGTGTTTTTTTATTTTTCCCCGTTCTCATATTTGGGGGGGGGGGTGAAAACTGCGTTCAAAGTTAGGGTTGAAAAATCATTTTTGTGGAATATCTCGAGAACTAATAGAGATAGGGGAATAGTGTCAATGGACGAATTTTGTGTCTTTGAATGCGAAATATGACTGACTCGCCAGATTTTCAAAAAGTCCATTTGTTTAAATAATACATAAGAAATTGTTATTTTTGTTAATGATTCTTGTAAATCTTCATCTATTTTCATGCAAATTTATTTTCTTATACTTCACAGCCGAACCGAAAATACTGATAAATCAGAATTTGTATTTCCTACAAATTAAGAAATATAATTATTATTGAAGCTTACTTATAGTAAGGTGTCCTCCTACAGGGAAATGTAGTTCTCAAGTTATCTAGAAATAAAATTCTAAACAAAACATATCTGATACGCATATAATTTCCTTTTGTATACTAGATATTACTTCTAGCGTGAAGAAAATTGCCATTTCGAGTACGAGGTGTCTGTAGCGCTACGTTCTATTGCAAGCGGCGCACTGCGCCCTTAACGTGATTGGCTATCGTAATTAGTTTCAATGTATGCGAAGACCTTAAAATATATTTAGAAACATTTTGGTAAAAGTAAAATAGTATGTGCAAGTTCAATTCTTGTTTTTTCGTTTATAAACATATGGTAGTTCTGAAAAGGAGTAATTTACTTATTAGATTTGTGCTTGCTATTGTTTAGCACACTATAGGATCACACAATTGAGAAAATTAATCAATTTAGACGACGTCAATTGTTAATGGATCGACAGTGGTTTTATTTCGTATGGAACATACATGTGTACGTGGCTAACTACATTTTACAAGATTTCACTTTTTCTGCTATTTTTACCACGCTGACAATGAGATAGCAGTTTGTTTATACACTCTTCAGATTTTCTTATTTCTTATTTTTCTGTTCTCTATAAGATATCCAAAAATCAAAATGATCGGAGGCGGACACCTAAACTACTCTCCTTGTAAGTAGGCATGGCCAAAACCTTCGACGGCAACCACGTTTTAATTGCTGTTAACTTCCTCGAGCTGGCATAAAAAGTAGATCCTCTCTCTGTCATAACGCATAGGTATCTTGATATCTATTTTTTTCTTGCAATTTCTATGCAAAAGAAAGAAATACATAGATTCGAACCAACGTCATTGCATTCGACCCCTCGACAAAAATGTACAAGGGAGCAACTCGACTTTGAGTGTGAGGAGAAAGTTGCCGAATAATATTATTACCATCCAGAAAAGCTTTACACAGTGGCATGGCACGCGGAGAAAGAAATCGGCAGCCCCAGTTGGCGGTGCGCACCGTGGAGGGCGAAGCAAAGGGGGAGAGAGGCTGAGGAGGTGGAGGCCAAGGGTTTCCTTTTCTACGCTGGCACCCCTCTATGATATTTCCGAATAGCTGACGTCTTCGTACGTGGGGGGACACGGTGGGACCCGCGCAAAGCGGCAGGAGATTGGGGGATCAGCGAGAGGGGTAGAAACGAAGCAACCCCACCTCTGCCCGACTACCCTCTTTCTTTCCCCTGGAAAGCTGCGAGGTTGGCGTTGCTGAAGGAACCCAACGTAACAGGAACGAGCCACGATAGGAGAAAGAGAGAAACAGCTAGAGTGGGGAGGGAGGAGAGAGGGAGAGAGAGAGAGAGAGAGAGAGAGAGAGCCATGCCGGCGGTGCTGCTAGTCAAACCAAAACTCGGCATGATTAATGATCGCGAGAGGCAGAGCGCTGCTTCAAACAACAAACTTTTCCCAAGGAACGCCGAAGAATATAAGAAAAAATATATAAGAAAGAGGGAACTCTCTTTCTTCGCATCCACCCTTCAGACCAACTAATACCCTCCTAGAGCTCTTTCTCTCCCTCTATTTCTCCTCGCTTCTTTCCTTTCTTCTCCGCTCTGACAGCCTTTCATTTCTTTCCACCGTTCCTTATTTCTTTCTCCCGCTCTCGCTCGTGGCCCTCCATTCCTCTCCTCCTTTCGCTCCTCTCTTCCTCGTTCTCCGCGGCGACTCGCGATCCACGCTGCCGTATATTCCCTGCCACGACCCGCGAGTGTATACATGGTATACGTGTCTCTGCCAGCGAAGAGTGTCCTTCAAACTTTGCGCTCCTTGTTCCTTCGTCCTTGACAGTAGACGAGGGACCCGGGCTAGGGGAGAGGGTAATTGCAGCGAAACAACGTGGGCGATGAGCGACGAATGCAAGAAGCTGGGTGTAAGCTATTCGTTTGGCGCGATGCATCATTCCTGTACGTATAAACTTCCATAGCCTTCGGCATACACCTATTTATTAACAAGCCAGAAGCAGGCAACGCCAGATGCAGTCCTTTGTTCGTTTTGTCTCTTATACAACTTTGAACATCAATGTCCATCGATACTTGAAGCCGGACCGATTCCCACATCATTCTTCGATACCATTCCCAGCGTGGAAGTTGGAAACTGGCCTCCTTCCTTATCCCGCGTCGTCGAACTTGGAAACTTGCTGGACCATCCGCGTCGGTTGCGGATCGCACAGTTGCCAGTGAGCAAAGGCTTGCGCCAGGGCGCGTATTGCCCCGCAGCTGGCGGTAAAATTGGATCTGTGGCGCGGCGGCGTGTAAAGCCAAGCAACGAAGCAACGGAGCGTTGCCCCGGCTGTTCGTTCCCTCTGCATGATCAGGAGTCCGCTCGAGTCTAGACTCGAGCAACGAATCCGCTCGGTCATCCACGGTCGGCTCGGGCGCTCAACAGTCTAACAGTAACTTTCTCTCTCTCCTTTGTACCCTCCCATCGGCCCCCGTTCTTCCGTATTTACGTACAGACGACCACGTGTACGAACACCGGTCGAATAATAAACACTTATTAGCTGGCTACCATTTGCGGCCGATTCACCTGATGAGCAGCATTCTCAAACGATATCCGGCATTGTGCCGCGCATCAATTGACGGCTTGGGCCCGAGCAGCCCTTTCGACCTCGCTCCGCCGCCTTCGGGGTCCTTTCGTCCAACTAGTCGACTTGGTACGCCGTTATAGAGGATGAACAGGCTCGACGAAAGAAGGCGGGACGAGTACTTAAATGTAAATTGTATAAGCTCACTTTTAAACCACAGGAAAGCCTGTTTCCTTCTGTCGGCGAATCTTAATATTCTCCCGGCACGTTACATTTTACAATATTCTCCCGCTGATTTTTCAATCCTGTGGACTTCGGGCTATCTCCCTTCGCCTTCGGCCCAACAAAATGGCAGAGTGTATTAATGGCGTTGCGTCGTCGGTACCATTTCGACTCGATTCACCTGATGAGGTTCATTCTTGGCCTATAATCGCCGCGAACGGCCGAGATCCGTGTAAATCCGCCTGGACCCGTCCTCCAGCCTCTTCTTCTTCTTCGGGAACGGTGGTTCGGCCGGCGGAGAACGCGAAGAAGCCGGGCTAGGAGGCGCGCGCCTCACGATGACTAATGACAGACATCGTAAGTCACTCGCAAATTGAATTAAACGCGACTGTAAAACCGTGACGCGGCGCAAACAATCAGCGGGCTATTCATTGTTAGCGGGCGGGAGAGCCGAATCATTGTCTTCCGCGCAAATCAGGTGCCGCGCCGAGTAGCTCTTCACAGTGAGTCGCTGGTTGGTCCTTAGCAGAGACGTTCGGTTGCGTTTCGACTGCCGTTATGTACTGTCGACTTTATTCGCATAGCTGAACTTTTTCGACGGATAGGCGGAGAAGGAAACAAGAGTCCACTGTAGTCCTTGAGAGCTTGGACACGTTGTCCTGTAGTTCCCCAGTAGTACAGCTCGATAATATGGACGACATCGGCGGTGAAATGTTCATAGACCGCAGGGTCTCTGTTACAACGTCGTCTCTTTGAATGCCGCTTGAAAATCGGTTGGAATATTTATTTTCCCAGACGGAGAGGACTTGTTCCCGCGCACAAGGGTCTCCGGTAACGCTGTACGCGTACGATGTTCCGCTCGTTCTTCTTGATCGATCATATATTAGAAGTTACGGAGTGTTTCAGTACACCTACAATGCTTCAGAGACGGGACGATCCATCGTCAATGAACGTCGGAATTACACGGCTAAATGAGATTCTAGCGGCGGTATCAAAGTGGCAGCAGGTGGTCAGGGCCACGGCCATTTTTCCCCGCAGGATACGGTTTGTTGGCTGGCTCGCATTTTACGAGCACACTGTCTTTCTTCTCTACGCCTTGCTAAATCCTCCTCCGACCAACGGGCATCCACGAATACCTCGGTCGTCTTCTTTTCGAAATTTCATTTTCCTGCAAGGATCGTGAAACAGTGAGGGAAGTAAAAGTCGCCGAGAGAACGAGGGCTTATTGTGGAATGAATCTGATCTTTCGTACATCTGTGGAAAACTTTGGACCGTCCGGCGTGCCTGCGGGTGTGACGCCATTTTACCGAAAATTCAGGTCCCTCTTGGAGAACGCTAATTATCTTCCCACGTGACTTACGAGCGGTATACTTCTAAGCCAGTGGGCCGGGCATCCCCCGGTTCAGCTGCCTAGAAATGGTCACGTAAGACGCCAGAACCATCTTGGCTATTTCATTTTTTTTTTTCTTTTCCTCCCCTTTCCTCGGCTTCGGCTAGAACCCGTAATTAATTGCATATCTGAGCATTTTTCTGGGCTTGACTTGATGGATTTCACAAAGGGAGAAAACCAGACGCTCGAGATGGACTTTCCATTCGTCCAGTTGCACGCGTTCAGATACACTGCGTCCACTCCGCTGTTTCGAACTTTGTTTCTTCCCAGCTGAATAAATTCGCAAATTAATACGCCGCTGCTTTTATTTATAGCGTTCTATAAATAAGTGCTACGTAGTTACGTGTAACGAGTAGAGGAGGATAGCCCATGCTGCTCAACGACCTAAGGTAAATGATTGTTCACGATGCAGAGGGATTTCGTTGGGACGCATCCTACCATGCTCCGAGCGCATTAAATATTTATGCACTTGTTAGAAATATAGTGGACTTCCTGAGTGGCTCTCCATTTCTCATTAATCGTAGCGCGCGATCGTGGAACAGTCAATGACACTATTCCTCTAGGGTTTCAGCGAATAGTACTGCCGCGGAAAAACGAGTTGAACGAGCAGTGACTAATGTGCAAACCAAGTATGCAGAAAGATTTATTGGGAAACTTACTACACGCGATCGAGCAACATTCCGCTGTCCTGTTCGCTTTATTGCAAACTTGCAGGGAAACGTTATTTTCTCATTATCTTGGCTAGGATTCTCTGAATCAGAACGTTCCCAGTGTACGATAATCTCGTAATTCCTGGTGTTAATCCAGCCGAAAGAGTTTCACAGAGAGCGCTGGCGCCAGTAAGGCAGAAGCCTCGGAAGGCTTTGCGACCTTCGAGACGTAATTCTCACCTGCTGACAATTCCATCGTTCGAAAGGTTCGTACTTTCGCTACCTACGGCTGAAGCTGATCAGTTTGAAATGCCAATCTGACTGGCACTTGACAAGCTGCGCCGGGGAACACAGGCACTGGTAACTGTAGGGCATCCACGCCACCGATACCCATCGCTATTAACGGAGGTATCAATATTAATATTAACCAGCTTATTAATATTAACGAGTGCGAGCAGGCAAATCGGCGAACTGCAGGAAGGCGGGGAATTATCGAGAAATTGCATCCCGGAGGAACAAGACAGTCCGGGACAGAACGAAATAGATAGGCTGCTCTAAGGGGGCAAGCCAGTCATCATTAATATTATAGCGCAGCGGCGCTCATCGCGTCAGATCTATGCCGACCTCTTTCTGTCCACGTCCGATACAAGATCCATGCAGAGTCCGAAGGCCAGACACACGCATCAAAAGCCACCTTCCTCCTCGTTTCTCTACCAATCTGCTGAACGCACGCCACCGCGGCTCAGGACGTCCCACCAACCTCTACACTCATTATATCTTCTTGATCCGAGCCTTAAATTGATGACTATCTGTCCACCTGAAAATACGAGATATCCCTGTATCCGGTCCGAACCGATCGACCAGTCCACGCGGACGCGCCCCTCTACCCCCACCTACCCCTCCGTGGGTACGTATCAGTTCGTGCATAATAATTATGAATTACGGGATATAATTAAGAAGGATCCGAAGAGGGACGAGTTGACTGACGGACGCGTACGAGCGAGCCGGACCTCCTCCGGAGCGCGTGTTCGACAGCCGCTGCTTTATTTCTTAAAGGAGTGTCGTGAAAAAAGAAATTGAAAGCCTGGATGTTTGATGCCTTTGCCGGTTCAATTTTCTTCAAATGGTTTCGTCGGAGACAGAGATCTCGCTCGTCGATCTTATCGAGTTTCCAGCCGCCGAATGTAATAAACGCAGCCCGCATCCTCGCTTTTCTTCAAGCTACAGCTTAAGGGGGTTGGTTACCCTCAACAGCCCAAAATCAGGCCCTCCTTCGAACGCACATTCCGAAGTAATAAATGAATATAGAGATAATTTTTGTTTTACCTTTTAACCCTCATTTCGTTGACTTTAATGCGCAAGAAGGAAATTTTAAATACATTTATAGGAAAGGAAGTTATAAATATAAATGTGAGAGCGTGTACGCGATGCACCGTTTGATGGTGAACACGATTCCGGACAGGTGAATTACCTAGAGCACAAAGTAAAGGCATTTTTATAATCTGTAAGACAGTATGCATCTTCTGCAGGAAGCAAAATTTTGTTAAAAAAAAATTAATACAATTTTTATGT
This sequence comes from Andrena cerasifolii, assembly GCF_050908995.1. Lineage (NCBI taxonomy): Eukaryota > Metazoa > Arthropoda > Insecta > Hymenoptera > Andrenidae > Andrena > Andrena cerasifolii. Next base: position 15,302,933 of record NC_135119.1, on the reverse strand, counting down.
TGATGTTTCTGATTTTTTCCTTTTTCTGTGGGAGAAATATTTTTTATCTTTTCTTTTAAGAATTTATATTGAAAATGTGCTCCCAATACCTGGACGGGAATAGTTCCCTGCAGCTCCCTGTAAATTTTCATTCAAATCGTTCGAGCGGTTTTCGAGATTTTATGTTCACCGTTTTGGAAAACGTAGTTTCCGGGAAATCGCGTTTAAAGTTGGACATCGTTATCCGACCTTGTGTGCAGGCTCGTACATTTTTTACTGTAATTCCTTCGTTTTTTTTAGAATTTCGGAGCTCGGTTACGCTTAAAATCCGTAGAAGAGATGTAGCTGGGGAAAAATGCAAAGTCCTAAAAAGCAATTTTTGCAAATTTTGAGGGTAACCTACCCCCTTAAGGGAACTTTTCTGCCCACCAAGTGGCCGAGACGAATGTCAGCGCAGCTTGGCAAAGAGAATGACCATTTGGGATTGAATGGTAGGAGACAGGGATAGGAAGGAGATGAATCTCTATCAGTGGAAGAGGCCTACGAAAGAGAGGACCTATTCGGAGTGGCAGCTGATCTGGAATTAGCATGATCTGTATCGTACGTGAGTTTGCATAGCTCTACGACTCTACGGTCCCCTCTGGCAGCAAGTGTCGGCGTGTGGCGACGTTTCGAGGAGCGTCGGGGGATCTTTCGTGATCGAGGAGGTGCCATCAGTCACCAGCGACGAATCCGACGGGGGTTGTGCTGTTTGCGCGGACCGCTCCGTTTCAGTTAACCCCGTTCGCTTGCTCTGCTAACCACTCGACGCACGTGACGACTCCTAAGTGTCGCGGTAACTGCTGCATCTCCAAACCGATTATTGGGCGCCTGCCTCGCCCTACGTGCGCTCCATCCATTCTGACGGTTTTATTACTAGAGTACCATGAGTCTGCGTGTGTTTCGGCAACTGAATCCACCGTCCGACGATCATCCTGTTCTCAATCTGCATTTCGACTTGCAGGGTCTGAAGAGCTTTAATAGATTTTGGTGAAATAAGAGAGACTGAAATAGGGATTTAGGTGACACCTACTTGGACAGGTGTAGCAGAAGATAACACGCACAGATTTTACTGCAATGGAAGTTTGTTTATCGTAAAAAAGTATTTTTGTTTATCGCTGATGGAATGACCGTTGATGCTTTGCGTGGAGCGAGAGTAAACAATGAGACATCGTCTGGCGGATTACTTAATAGCGAGGGAACGCATGAATGGGCTAAACGTGAACGATTCGCTACTAATGAAACGGCAGAACCGTAGTATTTTTAATACGGCGCGGTACAATCTCGCCAGCTAATGAGTGGCTGGTGTCGGGCCGGAATGTTAATCGGCAGGAATTCATCAATCATTCCTACCAAGAAAATGTGGAACGACGTAATTTACGAAAACTAATCAGATAGCTATGCATTATAACAAGAAAACGAATATATATATATATATATATAAACCGTAATTACCTCGCCGCAAAAACTCCAGGCTCAATAGCGTTTCTGTAACTCTTTTTCTCTACCCTTTCCGGCTTCTTCCCCGTCGCGCTGGAAAAAGTCGCCTAGCCAAAAGATGTACTCGATTCGCGAAATTCATCCGACGCTGGCGCCTTTGAATTGCCGCATTGTCTTCGGCGCGTCTTTGGAAGCAGAAATTTCAGATTCGAAGGGTGAATCTGATGTTTTCCGGCTTACCTAGAACTAAATGGGCACGCTTGAGGAAAGGCGAACGGCAAACTTGGCAGCGTGTAGGAAGAGGAGAGTTTACAAAAAACCGTCGCCCACGAGCAAGCTGAACAAGGGCGTGCAGCATGCAAGGTGTCGCGGGATCCTCGTGCACGTCGGCGAAATGATTGACAAGTATGCAACTCAGAGCGGGGCGGAGGGCGCGGAACGCACGGCGCGGTGGACGCGGCGAAAAGTAGCAAAGCTATTCCTGCGGTTGGTGTTTCCTCGCCGTTCCCGACGCCGACGCCAGCCTCGCCAATCAGCCAGCTAGCCAGCACCCTCTCCCTAGTGTCAGCCGTATCATTAATCTTGCTATGTTTTCTCGCGCCACTCGGATGTGGATTTAGACCCCGAGACACCGCCAAGATCTCTGAAAACGTAGGTAACGCGGCGCGGCGTATCCACTACCCTGCTGCCGTTTGTCTCCATTCGACGACTCCGATCGAACCTGGCTGCTGCTGCCCTCTCTCCCAGCGGGAACATCCGCCGGACGCCGCGGCCAAATACACCGGGCGACGCCGAGGAGACGGGAACAGCGCTACCACCACGCTTCTGGTCTTCTCGCAAACTTTGGGATTCGCAACTGATTAAAAAGCGACGGCGATGGTTGTACATCATTTCGAAGCCGTTAACTATATATTATCTTTTATTCAATACAGCGTTGTGCCAAATCTCAAGCTCCGAGTTACATACGCTCGCGCTCCATGAGACATCCTGTACAGCAGCCCAGCGCTAAGCTTAACTGACATTAGCGATCCAGTTGCGAGGCAAGCGGATGTGGGTTAGGTCAGAGTCCGCGCGGACATTATTCAATATCTCGCCGCGGAGCGCAGGTGCGTTGACCAATTTAAATCGCATCGAATGGCATTCGACCGAAACCGGAGCCCGATCGAAGCGTTGCTACGAATCAGGCCTAATGGAGAAACGGGTACGCCACGAGTTGATGCACGCGTCCGGTCGGCTGTTGCGCGTTTTTGCAGTTTACCCAGCAACGCCATGCTCGCTACCATTTCTTTGCAATTCTGTATAACTGATGACGTTTTGATGGGGGGGACGGTGTTTACAGGCCAGATAATGACCCCCGCGCCGCCCCGGCCGATTCTAATGAAGAAATTCACGTCGTTCGCGGAGACGCGGGCTCGCTCTGCAAAAAGAGTTCGACTCGGACTCCGACTCCCGTTGCTAAGGACACATTGATGATGTTTACGTATTAACTAACGACCCTCTCCACCTGTGAGCTTCCTTAATGGAGGGAATTGTGCCTGAAACTGATGCGCCGTCTGTCGTGTGCCGTTCTTAACGACGCGTGCCTCCTCGCGTAATCTTTTCTTATCATCGCACGGTTTTTGTCAGCCACCTCTCTTACACCGCAGATGTCCAGGATGTTCGCGTCCTTTTGGGGGCTTGTACAGAATAATCAGGTGATAAATAACTTTTCCATTTCTCGGGAATACCAAAACAATCGCTGAAAATGGTAAACATCGTTTTTAAGGGTGTAGGGTAGGGTGGAACGAAATGTAGGGGCAAAATGTTTCTTTTTATTATTCATGTCTTCTAATAGTGGGCAAAAGTTGCCTCTTTTAATGTTATTTAAGCTGTGAAAGTTTGATCTTGGTCAACAAATTTTTTGAGGTGCCGTAAGCCATTCAAAAGTCACGCAATCAGTAAATAGGAATTTTTTAATGGCTTGCGGCACCTCAACGATTTGTTGATCAAGATCAAACTTTCACAGGTTAAATAACATTTATAAAAGGCCCACTATTAGAAGTCATGAATAATAAAAATATATTTTGCCCCTATATTTCTTTGCACCTTAGCGTAGGGTAGACCGAGGGCTGTAGTAACACTTTGGCTTTGGAATACGCTTACGCAAAAACTATTACAGTTACAGCAACAGTATTTTTTTACGAAAATGTTACTTATTTGGCATTATTTGAGCCACAACAGTTTCGCTGTATGTCAAGTAATATTCCGGTTATTAATAAAAAATCAGAAGCGGAGAAAGTGTTGCAATCGTCCCTGACCCCGGGTCGGTTGTAACACTGCACGGAGTCGATAGTAGCACAAATTTCACTTTACAAAATTAAAATATTTATTGATTTTAATTATAATAATAAATGAAGAAAGTAAAATTCATAACCAATTATGCGGTGTCGCCATTGTGGCATAAATAGAAAACGTTTTGGCTGGTGCATTCTTCGTGTGATCAATCCTTACATTCAGTAATAAGATTCCACGCAAACAAGACAATATGATTAATCTTCTTTGTCACTATTCGGTTATGTCCCGGTACAACCTACCCCGACTGCCGATGTTACAACCGCCCCCGACCAGGTTTTTGAACTTAAATTATCAATTTTTATTAACGAGACACTTAAAAGTGATAACTAACGATCAGTATTACTTTAAAAATGGTCAGATTAAATATTAAAAAATAAAGAAAACACGTACTTGCAAAGGGAGTATTTATATTACAATTTTAAATCAGTAAGGAAAAGTTACTTTAGGGTATCGAAAAGTTATTTTCTTCACTGTGCGTGGCTATTGTGTATCTATACTATATTGTGTATTCGAAATGTCATTCTTCATCGTTTATCCAAAATTTGTGTTAATATCTGTCGTATGTTTTGAGATATTTAACCTGTTACAATCGCCCCCGGTCTACCCTACACATGTACATATTATGTGCTCCAGAAAAGTATAGTGGAGAACCGTGAGAAATCGTTAAAGCAACGTTACAAAGTGGTATTCCCCTGGATAATCTTAATTGCGCGTCGACGTGTACTTCATCGACCTTATGGCAAGTTTTTCGATTAGTCGTGCCGGACGTTTTTCATCAGTAGATGCTCGCCGAGCAATTTGTTCTGAATTGCAGATTTTCTATGTTACTAACAGCTGCGTGTTCTGTTTTTACATGTACACCGCGAATGTGTAATGTGTCATGATTACAAGCCGCGATTAGATACTTACTTGTCACCAATGAGTTAATGAGCTTTATTGATTGACGGTCGCGATACCACTGTTCCCTGATAAGCGAGCAAATTAAGCCCGATTCAATTAAGCGATAATTATAATTCAGTAGCGTATCAGCGCGAGCGCCCTCTGCCGTCGATAAATTACGAACTTCCCGCGGGTCATTTTTTAACGAAATAATGGCAATAATAATAGTTCCCATTGACATTGATTACTTTGATGTTTCCTATTGCAGCTCCGACGAGGTTTCACGGTAGGTGCTTATAATTCACGAAACGCCAAACTTTTGTAAAGGAAATCACCAGACGCTTCGTAAAAAAAAGAACTTCCGAGCGATCATTACGCTTATTTTTTTCCAACGGAATCATTACGAAATCCCGCCTTTTTTCCTTTTCCTCCTCTCGAGTAGCGAGCGCGTGAAAAGTGGGCAGGCCGCTCGATTGGTAATTACGGACGTGTATGCACTTCATTAGCACTTACCGGCGTTTGCGTAACAGCCGCCGTGTCATTTTAATGTGAGCACGATCAAAGATTAATGGACGCGTCGTGGCTGTTACAGAAGGATTCAAGAAAACCCGCGTGCCCGCGTCACGCGCGCCAGCCCCGACGATCGGCCGTGAATAAAAGGATAGGAGCAAATTAAAAAACATGAAACGCCCGACCGCGAGTATCCTTCGAGCGCCGACGTGTCATCCCCGAAAATACAATCAACCTAAATTACCACTGTTCCACACCTTACTAATTCGTCGAGCTTCTTAGGAAACCCTTGAAAATTATACAAAACTTTAAGGAGTCAAAACACGAAGGTGAAGAAATTTGTAAAATTTCTTCTCGTCGTGTCCGTCGCGTTCAGAAAACTCGCAACGATTTGCAACTCGGGGATTTCATCATCGGAGCAGAATCGTAAATTGTGCAGCTCGATTGAAGCAAGGCTGTACAATTGCTCGATTTCCATTGATAGCGATCAAACGACTTCGACCTTCGAATACGTAGAGACTGGAAGACGTTGGAAACAGCAGTGTTCACATTTGGGAGACCCGTAGAGCGCTCGTCCTTTCAGAGGATTCCGCTGGAGTGATTAAAGCTTTCTAGAGCAAACACCTTCAGAGGCGTTTGAGCTTGACGAACTGCTTCCTCCCGTCGATACGGATGTTTACGGTCGTTAGTCTAGCGTGGACAGTGGCTGAACACGCGGGATCCCGCGAGAACAATCGATTTACAATGCGCAATTAAAGTTTGAGCCCGCCTGTACGAGCTGCGGCTGGAATGTGCAAGCTAACGCAAGGTGTGCAGCACGGCTGCGGGTCGCCGTCACACGTAACACAGTTCATCGTCGGGCGCACGCATGTATATTCGCAAACGAGCCCGCGGTATTAATAGCCAATCATTAATTCTTTATCACCTTTGGCATATTTTTTATACAGCCGGTTCGCATACCTGGCGGAGACGCCTCGTCAGAAAGTGTATCCTGGGGACGAGCGCGGGGAGCAAGCACGGCGAGCTCTTTAAACACGAGGACGCGCGTCATCCTCGAAGAGTAATTGCGCACTACATACGAGTAATGGCGACATTCTTGCGGAGGGACGTTGCGAATTCCTCGGCCCCCGTGGCAGCGGCGTGCGATCGTCGCGTTCCGTGGTGCGGTTTGCAAATTAAAGTTAAAGTTAGACAGGTTCTGGGGCAGGCTAAACGAGATCGGCGGGAGTGATTCGGGGTATTCGAGGGACCTGCAAGTAAGGCCTTGTTAGAATCGCCTGGTAAATCCTTATCGGCAAATTGTACGCGAGGGAATGATCGATCGGGAGTGTTTCGCGACGGAATTGGGTTTCCGCTCGAATGTCGTGCATGCAAAGTGATACCGTTGCTTCGAGACCACTGTAGCTCTGTATGCACCACACAAACCTCTCTAGAACCGAATTTGTCGCCTCTTATCAAACAAATTCGGATCTACAGGGTAGATGTAGAGCATTAACTGGGCCCGCTCGTATCGGCGCATAGATCTTACGACATTCGCGTTTCTCTTTCTCTTCCCTTAGCTTCTTCGTTATGCAACGCACGTGCCTGCTTAAACTCCTCCCTCGGCCCAGTATGCGACAGACGGTGTGCCCCAACCCTTCTCCCATCTTCCGGGACTCGTCTACCTGAAAAATATTATCCAATTAGCGTTTCAGACAGCGTTGCGGATACTCATCCGCGCCTCGATTATGGATACGCGATGGAAATGAAAAGAGCTCCTCGGACGAGCTTTGAATTTTTTTATTAGAAAAGTCGCGTTTCGATTGGCCGAAGTGCGATCACGTTCCAAACGGCGCAGTGGTCTCAAAGGATCCGATAAACAGTTAAAATTGGCGCTCTCACTAGCCCAGATCAAGAGTCCTCGAAGTGCAGAGTCATTCGAAAATAGACCGGTTGCGCCGAGTCACTCTTCCAACGAACAGGGAAGCATCTATTTCTGCTGAGCGTGTCGTGCAACGAACCTCTCAGCTCGCGAAAGAAAAACTAACTTCGAATGTAATCCGCGCGCGTGAAACTTATCAGATTCGTGATGTCGATCGTACGGTGTGATAGAAAAAAGAGAACACTCGAAAGTCTGCGCGAATGTGCCTCTATTCAAGGAACTGCGTTGTCAGGGGTACAGTGAGAATGAAAGTTTCTGGAAGAAAACTTACATTCATCACTAACCAGCCTCTGGAGCTTTTCTATTCAGAACTTGTTCCAACTTGAGCGCATTTCGACCAATCTCCCAACATATTTACATATCAAGATATCTCCTTAATGGCCCGCGTCCCAAGTTCTGGGAAACATACCGGGGTCGCGGCAGCTCTCTGTGATCGTGGAATAACGAAGGAACTGGTAGCCAGAGGTGACGCTAGGATTCGTTGGTTCGGTTGAGTGGCTCCGATACGCCGTTAAAGATAAATCCTGTTATGTCACTTGGCACACTTCCCGGGAGTATATCATAGCGGGTTATCTTAGCGACAATAATCATATTACACCTGCACTACCGATAGTGATTGATGCTCGTCCCTGGGATCGAAAGCACCTGACCGTTAACGGCTCGCGGATGACACAGCTGAATGTAGCAAGGTCGTGTTCTCTTTCGTCCTCCTTCTCCTCTTATTCCTTAGCGGTACAGCTCCTTTTATTTGAGCACGCGTGTCGATGTACCTTGCATTTCCAGGTTACTTGGTCAGCTGGCGTGCCTGTGTTTACCTGAAATCATTGCCGGAGCCCGGTTAGAGGCATAGATATCCTGGATACCGTGTTCCCCGATCGTGCGAATCAACTAGACACGCGAGACAATAGATATGTCAAATAGTTACAAGGGAAGATCCCCAACTTGGAAATTCAAAGGAATTATGAAACTTTTATTACGTAATTTTTATTTGCTGCCCGAATTCACTCTAAGGGGGTGAAATTGACACGTGAAAATCCGGCTATTTTCCGAGTCTGTGATATAACTCGCAAACTGCGAGCTACCAAATGATAGTTCTAATTAAAAGAAGTAACTTTTGTCTGAAAACTGTTTTTCTGTCTCTCAGATTTCGCGAGTTATGACGCAAATATTCTCAAGGGTCAATTTCACCCAATTTCAATTTTAGAGTGAACTTGGGCAACAAAAACAGTTGCGTAATACATACTTATATATCCTATACATAGGGGTCATCCTTAAATTACGTAAGGCGTTTTGGAGGGGGAGGGGGTCGCGAATTTCTTACGTTTCCTTACAAGGGGGAAGTGAGGTAGCGTCTTACGTAATATTGTTTAACCTAATTTTAAATAAATACAAATTCTATCATTAATGTTCCAGAAAAGTAGTTTTAGTTTAAATTTCCCGAAACCAAGTTAAATGAATTATATAAACCTTTAAAAGAATTTTAATAACTAAAAAAATGAAGTGCAAAAAATATTTCGTAAGCAGGGGGTTGGAATATCAAATCTTACGAATTCTTATACTGACAGAGGTAGGGGGTAAGAATTCGTAAACATTACCCTTACGTAATTTAAGGACGGCCCCATACCCCAAAGTTTCATAATTTGTCGAATTACCGGTTTATCGATCTTCTCTTGTTAGTTCACTGGAACGATTTTGTCGATAGGGATTTGTTCCTTCAGGGTAGAGGAATTGGAAGGCGCTGAAAATGGCAACTTGCTCCCCTGAGTCGAAAGATTCGGCGTTTTTTGTTCGTTGGATTAGGGCGTGTTTCGTTTATACTGTAAGTCTGGAAGAAGACAGCCTTTGTAGGGTGTCAAAATATTTTGTAGGATCACTTTGTTCAGAGAAACGAAAGCGATAGGACACCGATAAGCTTCCCATGATCCTTCGACATCTATACCGCAGTCGTTAATCCTCTTCGAATCCTCCCCACCCGCCCGCTCATCGGGATTAACTCGAATTAAGGCGGGTCGAGTTTAGGCTGCGCCGTCAAAACACTTTAAGCTTAATGCCGCAAACTTAAGGTCTTATTTGCGCACCCACTGTCTCTGACTTCTTAATAATCCGTTCGTAACTACAGGAATCTTTAGCTGCCGACAGAAACAAGAGAGCTTAGTCTAACGAGCAGTCGAAAATTCCTTCGAAACCTTAATCCCGTGAAATGTGACTTTAACGATGATATACGAAACGAATCCTATGTGCGCACTTATTTATAGCCAGGCAGACATTGATTTGTTCCCTGGAGAAGGGAATAACATCCCCGCTGGGACTATCAAAACCACACGGGTAAAAACTGAGAAAGATTTTAAGATTCAAAGTAGTAAAAGGAACTTGGACCGGAAAGTTGAATTATTTTCTCCAAAATTCGCAGCCTCGAATTTTTCCAAATTTCCCACCTCAAAGCGTCCAAGTGCAGAGGGCGTATTCTCTCCAGCAGTCCCTGGAATCCGATAGGTGGAGCGTAATCGGTGGTCGTGGACGTTTCGCCAGCGTTTCCCTCTATCGATCCGATAGTCACCCCCTTGGTTCGCCATTACTGGCTCGCCCGCGAACCCCAACAACGGCGACGCTATTATCGTCATCCCCCTGTTCACATAATTTTCGGTATTAGAACTGTTGCTTCGGGGCCATTGAAACTTCCCTGGCCCTCTAGGTTGTACCTCCTGCCGGAAGTTAACCCCCGAGTAATGTAACTCGCGCGAATTCTGATATACGCGGCATTTCGCCGGCTTCAATGCTTTGGAAAATACTGCTTTCGTATTAGCGACTAATAGTCGGCGAGAGAATGCGTTTATTTGGAGTTGGCAGAGTCGGGGAAAGTTATTAAACTCGCTCAAGTTTGAAGTGTTTAGCAGTTTCGATTCAGTGCTCGGTAGAAGCATCATAAAGGGGTTAGATGAAATGGAATTTGGGAATTCTGAAATTGCAAGTAGGGTTTGTCGGTTTTAAAAAACCGGGTTTAAAAACCGGTTTTTATTTATAAATTTTTAGAATTCGAAAACCGGTTTTAAATTTAAAAAAAAACGGTTTTATATACTAGAAATAATATGCAGAAATGAATTAATTATTTATTTAAAAACGTTAACATTTTGACTTGAAATCACCGCGGACACAAGCATATTGTAATAGGTAACAGTTTACTGTAAAACTACTCTTCATGACTTCATATCTTCAGAAGAAACAAAAATACTAAATGGAATAAAGATTTATAATTGGGTACCGCCTTTTAAAAGATTTATATTTTGTACGGATTTTAGTTATTATAATTTTGTTTCTTTAGTTCTTTATAAATAGAGTATATATTATTTTATTATATTTTTTTTTAATTCCATAATATTAAGGTAACTGAAATTTTTAAAAATAAATACAAGTATTTATTTACTATTTTAATTATATTTTTTGTGAAAATTCGAAAACCGGTTCAACCGTTTTTTTTTTGGGAATAGTGGAATTCGAAAACTGGTTTAACCGGTTTTTTGGGAATAGTGGAATTCGAAAACCGGTTCAACCAGTTTGTTTGGGAATAGTGGAATTCGAAAACCGGTTTTTTCAAAAGTCAGTTTTTGTATAAACCCTAATTGCAAGGACTTTATGATTAATTGAAGAGTCCTTATAGAAATCACTGTAAGTGCCAAAAGTCAAATTCTATAGGTACAATGTGTTACCGTTGGCACGTAGAACATTTCCCACTAATTTTTTTTTTTTAATTTTGGCACTTACAGTGTTTTCCACAGAGACACTTTAATTCTTTATAAGAAACTAACGTCGCATACCTGAGACAGTAGCCCTCGAAAGGAACTTTTGGTTTAATTGCAATTTGGAATGAACCACTGTTGTTTGTGGTTTATGTTTAAAATTCCGTTGCGGCCAAAAAGTGTACCTGTAATGAAATTATGTTAAGAAAGTTTTATTTCCATTTCCATTCGGTACGAACCTTTCGATTAAATAGTCGGAGGCTGAATGTCGATGAGACTCATTTTGATGACTTGGAATATCTGAAACGAAGAAAGTATTCTAATAATAAGAACGCCTTGTCGCGCACGGCAGAATTAACCTCGTTTTAAATTCTATAGAGAACATAAGTGAAATGTAGAGTACCGTGTAAGTAGCGATAAAAGCAGCCGAGTCAGCATCAATCAACCCTTTTACCGCCAGAGCCCCTCGTGGAACAATCGACATCCGCACCCTACTCGGCCTGAAAAATAAACCAATCGTGAAACAACTTTTACTTACGCGGCACACTCCTCGGTAAAAGTTTTTACTTTCACCCTGCAAAAAGCACGAGCTTCCTCTCCTCAACGCGATTCACACTGCGACGAATCGTGACGCATCGTTAAGAAATTCGTTAGCAAACGGAAACAGGAGGGTGCATCACGTAGCACAAAAAAAAATAACGGTTAATAACGAACGATGCATGACCGCAAGGCAGACTACGAAATTTTGCGTAGAACTTGAAAATTCTTCATGAAATTAAAGAATAAGTACAGAAGACGGAGGCATTTGCAGCAAAAACGAACTAACCCACATTTTTTCACAAAATTGAGTTAGTAATAATGTATTCCTATCGGAATACAATAGGCTGTACTCATCGTATAAAATAGGATAAATAATTTGTTTTCAATGTGGGTTAGTCCGCTTTTAAACGATTTTATTCAGCTTCGATCATCTGTTTGTATGTTTGTATGTTTGGTTCAAATCTGGCAACTCAAATTTAACCAACTTCGAATTATCCAATTGTCTTGAAACTTTGGAGGCGTGCGTAGTATGAATGACAATACAATAGTTAAAAAAAAATTAACCACGAGGGGGTGAAAAAATTACCCCGTCATCAATAAATATAACCCATAACCACAAATACAAACAACTTTAAATCAGCCTATAACCACAAATCAAATCAAATCAATCGACATGAAATCAGCACATAACCACGAATCAAAACTTAGACACTATAACGTAAATAATAAAAAAAAAATATACAAAAAGAATTTTATGTTAAACGAATTTATTTAAAATGCACTAAAAATTTAAAAAAAAAACAATCCATTTCTTGTACCCAATTTCGATGGTGTTTTTCACTTTAAATAAAATCGTGGAGCAGGATATTTCATAACAGAATATGAATCAGTTTAATACAGAACCAAGCGTGGAAATGATTTTGTTGCGAGATATCCTGCTCCACGATTTTATGTAAAGTGAAAAACACCATCGAAATTGGGTACATGAAATGGATTGTTTCTTTTTTAATTTTTAGTGCATTTTAAATAAAATCTTTTTACATAATTTTTTTTATACATTCCTTGCTCTCGATTCTCTTACGCTTACGAAATCGAATCTCAAGTTCACCACCGAATGGAAGAAGCAAGTAAAGGGCGCTTGAAGATTCGACTGTATGCTCACCAGGCGTATTTCAATGATCAAACTTCCACAAAAATTACAAACGGGCCTGCATAGTAAAACCACAGGGCTATCACAAATTTCGTGCAAGAGCTTGAAAGTAGTTGACATTCCGAAAGAACTGACAAATAACGTTGATGGAGTAACGAGCACCGTAAAATCAACATACATTTGAATAAAGTCTCCGGGTGCGAGTGTCAGATCGGTAGTATCGGCGTCCGAGCCGAGCTGCTGATCCACGCTCTGTTATATCACGTCGGGCCGGAGGAGAGTAGATAAGGGCTTGGTGTTGGTCGATCCGGCGTAACAACACAAAGAGGAACACCGGCTGGTCCGATGGCTGGAAGTGCTGGAACGGGACGTGATGGCTGAACCGACGAGTAAACCAATAAACGGCGCAACAACCATCTGCTTGCCAGCCGGCCGGGCCGCGGCGTATCTCTTTCTCCCCCGTGCCTACAGCCCGGGACTCTTCTGCCCTCTTCCATTCTTCTCCCCTCGGCTCCGACTCCTTTCTTCCTCTCTATCCCGCCGTTCACCTTCCCCTCGCCCCACCCCGAAACCACCGCCGCCGCCGTCACCATTTTATGCGTTCCTGAAATGAAATCCACGCGAGGGCTCAGCACCCGTGGGGAACTCCCTTGGCTTTTATTCCACGAGAATGGCCGAGGCCTGCGTAGGGTTCTCTCGGCGAAACGCGGTTTTCGGCTAGCGAGGGAATTCCCCGCGATAACGCGCCTCCTCGGACCGCCGGGGACACCTCCATGATCACCCGTTTTCTTCCAAGGGCAGGAGATAGTAGCGTACGGGGTAGTAAAAGCGAAATCGACGCGGTGTACAGGCTGGTGCACGGGTGACGGTCGCCGGCACCTGAGTCGAAGTTGGCGCCTCGGTTGGGAATGGGGATAATTTTGCGAAAGGGGTGACAAATTCTTATGAGCGATATTTAAGTACCACCCTTTGCTCTTAAGTACATAAAACAATGCTGAATAGACTTGTACCTGGGGTAAAGGACGAGGCTGGTAGCAGTGTGCGTGGGAGGGATTGATTTAAAGAGAATATGATAAAGAGTTGGGGAGTGGAAGACAATGGAGGTGACCTTCTAGAATTTGAGAATACGTGGCAGACTGGCCGCTGAATCGAAGGTCGATCGACCGCCATTATTTCGTCCCTATTAGCTGCAAAGGTCTGCGATACCTGCTCCGGGGCCGGACAACGAAAAAGTTGAACAATAGTACAGCGAGCATCCCTGCTATATTGCCGCAATAAAACTAAGTTGACGCTGCCTCCGTAAAACCGGACAGGGAATTCCAAGAAGATTCTCGGCGGCCCGTTAGCTTCGCATTTTAACGGTGAGTTCGCTTCTATTCTTCTAAACATCTGTCCTCGGTGTCCTTTTTCGTTGCTGCTTAAGCAGCCATTTGCGAGAGAACGATTTAATTAAAATCTCCGCCACTATCTGAACGATTATTTTAATTCGTTGATTTCTAAACAATCGAACTCCCCTGCCTTCAACTGTGCACGGAGGAGAAGCGACGCTAGCTACGAGATAGACACTTTTAACGGTGAAAATCTCACGTTTCGGATGCGAAACGTAAATGAGGCTGAGTTTACGTGCATTCTGTGGCATCGCGTATCAGTCCCAGTGCTGTGGGAATCGACTTGTGCCCATATGGCAGACTGTAAAAGACTAATGAGACCTCGTTCCGTCTCCCATGGTCGAATTGCGGGCCGTGACGTCACTTCTCGCGGAAACGCGGTAATTTATGGCAGCGACGCTTTAATTTCTCCATGTCAGGCGCCGTGAAATTGTGCGGAAACGGCGGGAATGTGTCGCGGAAAAACTGGCGATGAATTCGTTGCTAGTTATTTCATTTCATCGAACACCGCCAAATTTTCTATTTTCCAAAAAAAAATTTCATGTCTAACAAGAGGAGGACACCATGTGGTGGACATTGTTTTCGATGAGCCTTGGCAGGATGGAGCTATGTCAAAAATAAGTAAATAGGTGTCTGAGCGTTTTTGCCAATGGGCCTTGATAATAGAGATATTTACATGGAAAGTATTAAAAATTTCATACTGGCCGTGGGGTTTTAGTGGGTAAAAATCCCACAACTAACCTGGCGCCCGCAAGGACCCCCCCCTGGAGGAGTTCGGGTGCCTTTTGAAGATTTTCCCAAGTTAAAAAAAAAATTTATAAAAGAAAATAATTTATAAAAAAATTATTATTTTTTTTAACGCGAAGGTATCATCAAAAGGCACCCTGACGCCTTCAGAAGGGAATTCCCCGCGGGCGCCAGGGTAGTTGTGGGTTTTTACCCACTAAAACCACACGGTCACTATGAAATTTTTAATAATTTTCATGTAAATATCTCTGTTATCAAGGCCCATTGGCAGAAACGCTCGGACACCTATTTACTTATTTTCGACATAGATCCATCGTGCCAAGGCTCATCAAAATCGATGTCTACCGCATGGTGTCCTCCCCTTGTAAGTTTACTCTAAAGAGTGGATGGTTTATTTAAATTGTAGGCATCTAACAAGGGAACATCCCGAACCCGGAAATTCCAAAAATTCTGAAACTTTGTGAATATGCAGGAAATTTCCTCCTGATTACAACGGAATTATTGTTTGCTGCCCAAATTCACTCTAAGGGGGTGTAATTGACCCCTGAAAATCCGATTATTTTCCGATTTTGTGTTATAACTCGTGAACTGAAAAATATTTTTTTACCAAACGATAGATCTAATTAAAAGAAGTAACTTTTGTCTTGAAATTTCTTTTCTATCTCTTACAGAGTGCGAGTTAGAAAATAAAATCGAAAAATAGCCGAATCTTCAGGAGTTCATTTCACCCGCTTAGTGTGATTTTGGGCAGCAAAATAAAGATTGCGTTGTAATCAGGAGAAAATCCCCTACATGTTCACAGAGTTTCAGAATTTTTTGAATTTTCGGGATCTTCCCTTGTAAGTAAGTAGTTTCCATTAGTATGGAGCATCGGTGATTCTGGTTCAAGGGATAGAGACTCGACGGAAGTTCTGTTGCTTCCGTTGTTTCCTCTGTAGGATTTCGATTAGAACGATAAATCAGCAGATGGTCACGCTAGGTTTTGCGCGGACCAGTCGTTAAAGCTTTCAACCGGGAACGGAGCAGTGGCAGACATTCGACGAATCGACCAAGTACGGTTAACTTTCGTTGAATCTGCATGGCCCGCCCACGCTCATTTCCATTTCGTCGGAGTAAAAACGGGACTCCGATAAGGCGTTATACAAAGAAGCTTACATTACAGCCTCGTGAGCTGTTACATTTAGATACTGGAACAGGTTCGCGGGCTGTCGGGATTTTTAAGTGATAACGACGATGTTGAAATAAAATTACAGTGAACGTTCTTGCGAGCACTGGCGATGACAAATGTAGGCCTGGAATCTGTCTGGAACTAGTGAACTATCGGGCAGATTTCTATTTAGAGGAGCGCTCGGAATAACGAGAATTAAGCTCTCCGCATGGGAGTAATAGCAAAAGTGTGATTATGAATGGAATTACTGCGTGTCAGGCGGAGGCGGGCAACAAATAAACGTGTTGAAAGATTGTGAGTGATGCGCTTCGTGTCCAAAAATCACGGCTCGTGTATTCTCTGACGTCGCGGAGGACAACAACATCGATCACCTGAGGCTTTGTCGCGTCATGCCGCTTCGTGTTCATTCAGGTGTCGATTCACCAGGCCTGTCGATATGTTTTACCTAATAACACGCCCGAGGAACGGCGTGTACCGTGTGTATCGGTTTCCGGTGTCAATGAACCTATGCCCAGACAAAATTCGGACCAAGTTGTTCGTCGATTTCTAACACTGGAATCAACAACAATCCTTCGGCCTTCGCTTACACTGTCTCCTCAAATTTAATCGTTTCTGAACTTTCCTCTCTGCTTCATCGCGTGCAGCAAGAGCGGTGCAGCTCCACACGTATTTACCAACTTGGAGTAAATTAGATAACACTGTTTATAAAATTATTGCTTTGTCTTAACCCACCGTGGTCGCACCTTGTAATCACAAATCGGTCACACGGGGTTCACTGTGCTTCACCGTCATTTTTTCAGTTAACATTTTCGAATTTCTGAATATTTTAACTTTTCGGTGGTAATTGTACATTCGTAATACTTTCCAGAAGCGTAAATTCTGATGCGATAAAATTCGTAGTTGAAAATGAGCGATTTTTCACGGTTGCGAGGAAAGCCCGATTTTTTTAATATTTTTCTTATTTTTGTTTTTGCGACAAATCCCCTTTGGAAGACGAAAACGCGCGATATTTCAATTCGAAAGTTGCTCTTGGGGTGCGATACACCCCGCGTGACCACGAAGGGTTAACATTGAAGAATATATATTTTCACAGAATAAGTAGCAGTTATCGAGTACCAAGATAAGTTGTTATTTCTATTTTAGGCGAATTTTCCAAATCTGGAGCACTCGTATCGCGCAAAACAGTAATGGATGCAAATTGAAAATTTGCAATAGATCTCTCATTTGTTATGGGATTAGCATCGAGCGTGCATCGAACGATGTAGAATTTTCTTTCGCATATATCACGCGTCATAATTGAAAAATTGTCGAAAGTGGAGCTGCACTCCTCTTGCCGGAACGTCCTGAATTTGAATACACGCTTATTTTTCCGTGTATAATTAAGTCACCCCCGTTGTCAGGTGCGAAGCATTTCGAGCTGCAATTTCCCCGAACACATCAGTCTGAAATACTAGAATTTCCCTGAATTTCCTCGGGGAAACCCGCGAAGCAACTGGGCCTCCGTCGAATAAAACCGACAGGAGCGACGGTATTGAGTGGATCTTCGGAAAGCTCCGTCTAAGAATCAAGGTTGATTTATCGGAGCAAGTCGAAAATGAAGGATCGAGCCGGACGTGGCGGCGAGTTTAGGGATCGGAAGGCTAAAAGTGGAATGTGGACCGAGTGAGTCCTTGATTGGAGTTATAGCCGGTTTGCCCGCGTGCACACGCGTCCGCTTGGTATTGTCGCCTTCCTGGACAGACTCGAAGACGACTCGCTGAATGGAGCCACGTAGGACGCACGCTTTCCGTAGGAAGCACCCAAGTCTTTCAGAAAACCAACTGTCTTTCACCCACTTTTAAATACCCCTTCGATAAACCGATCGTAATCGACGGGACTCGTAGATTCCTTCAGTTCGCCTTGGAAAGAGACTTTCGTGGGGCAATAATATCACGGACACTTTCGACGTTTACGGCACGTCGGAATTATGTACATAGCAAAGTGTGTCGCGCGGGTAAGGAGGACTGTGGAAATCGATCGGCGTCCCGCCAGATTCCGAGATGCCAGCCGATATTCGCCAGTGTCGGCGCCACTGCGCCACTTCTTCGCCCGTTCAAAACAGAAATGTGTAACGACCAACCGGCCCTCCCGATCCTCTGTCTTCCCTCTTAATACGAGGCTGAAGAGTCACGAGGCTATTCGTCGTATGGAGCAACTCGGAAACATCCCATCAATTATTCACGAACGAGAACGCCGTCTCGACTTCAACTGAGATACACAGAGGACTCCCAATCTTAACCTCGATAGCACCTTTATCAATATTTACTTATTATAATACTCGTAGCATACCTCTGCAAGAGAATTTCCACCTGATTTGCGGCTTGAGGAGTGCAATGACGATGTTGGTATTACTGTTTCGAAAGCACGATTGAAGATCGTTAATTTCGGAGGCGGGGAAAGAGAATCGAGCGTCCCACTTGTGTGCGTACCTCTACTGACAGTTTAGAGTCATCGAAAGTAACGCTGCTTTCTGAACAGCTTTTGTACAGTGGCAGAATTTAATGTGAAATAGTAGATAAATGTTTCTTAAGCACAGCAGACAAAGTTCGAGGAAGATTCGTACTGTACATCGGTAGATATCTAAATCAGGTTACGCCATTGTAAATGTATACTCACTGGAGGCAAAAGGATTGCTCGCAAGCTTTTAGATGCGCGGCGATGAAACGTTGGCAGGCATCAAAAAGTTTCCATCATCCCTCGGCTTCTTCGATACGAGATGCCAGCAATGGATTCCCGGCGAGTCTGCGCTCTGCGGGGTTGAAAACGCATGCATTAGCATCGACGTAGTTAACTCTAAGTGGACTCTTCAAATTTGTCCGCAGCTCAACAGATTCAACGTACTTGTCAGCTCCATGGGAACCTCAACGACCACTCGATTCCTGCGGCATCCTGTGCGAACGTTACTTCCTCTGTCTAGTCTCTAACTGGCTGCTCTGAAATTCCTCCGCGACGACCAGGTCAGGATGAAAATCCCTCAGCTTCCCGAACCATCAGTTTCCACTTTGCGTTAATCGAAAGCTAGGTGCGGCTTATCAATCGGAATCGGAGCTGCGTCCACTCGGACATCCATTTTGCGTCTAGCTAACACAGAGAGGCTTCATCGGGCACCCCCAACGGTCACGAGTTGCCATTCGACGCTGCGGCCCAAGCATCGGCAATCAACCACTCCTCTGGGAGAGTCTCTCGATTTTCATGAAAGAACAACTCACGAACCACCGAGTCTCAAGTTTCCAAGGTGCCCTAGCGATATTCGATGGAGAGTTGGAGCACGATGGAGGCGCGAACACAAGGTTTTTCGGGGATCACAGGATCACGCTCAGGCGCCGTGGGATCTCGGAGTTTGCGCGGCAGACGAGAGCACCGGTCGGATCGACGCTGGGCGTCGCCATCGCGGGGTTGAAACGGCCAGAACGGAGCAGGGTGGCGATACAACGAAGGCCAGGGAGGGGGAAAAAGTCGGCGCGGAAAGAGGAGCACACAGTGGCGTGTCCGATCAGCTCCACGGAGACCTGCAGACTGTTCCGTGGCCCGTCCGGTCTCGTCCCTCCTCGGCCCAGGAACAGTCATTAACATAAATTGTCTTCGGCGACAGTTATTTCTACCACTCTTCCACCGACTCAACCGAAATAATATTAGGCCGTCGCGGAACTTTTGTCACTCTGTATATGTGCTATAGGTAACTGCAAGTAAGAGGGATTAAATCGATTTTTTCGAAGTGCATACCTTGTAATTATCGCCCATGCTCCATGGAAAATGATAAACTCGTAGCTTGACCCAAACTTCATTGGGACTCTCCGCGGAGTTGGGACTTTCGTTATCGCTCCAAGATTCGAGCCGTTTATTTTGAAAGTGACCTAAGTCCATTTATATTCAAGAAAATTTTATGTATAAATTTTTAATACTAACTTCAAGTCGTACATATTACTACAGTCAACAATAAAAAAATTGACAAACGGGCTTAGGCCACTTTCAAAATAAACGGCTCATTTCTAGTTCACATCCGTCATCCGACAAGGTGTCGATGGACAAAACATGCTTGCGGGGCATTCGAACGGGATGACCGGTTGCGCGAGCTTTCAAGTGATCGGTTCCAATCGGGATCGTCTTTAATCGACGATGCTACAGAAGCATCCGTGACGTTGCGTAATTGCATGCAATTCTGTCTGGCTGGTTTCCTTTGACCCCCTTGAAAATTCTTGGAAAGTTGACATAGAAAGTCCCAGTGGGATATTGTGTTTTATCGTGACCTGGAACTAAGGTGTGATAGTGGATGCGAGCCTATTGACTTGCAAGGTCGTACTAAATCTTATTTACGTCCAAACTGAAAATCGAACCCGGTGCGGATTTCAGTTGAAGGTCATCAGCACACTGATCAATTGCAGCGCACAGATTGCGGCATCCCACTCTTATATGTGTGCACGTATACATTCCGCATTCCTCGTAGCTGTAACTTGTTCGTGATATTGACCATGACCTTGAGCTTGTCGACGTATTCGGATAGACAGCCTCCGAAGACTGCACCGTCACGAATCGCAGTCATTGATCATGGTTGCGAGATATGCCGGTGCGATAACTGGCGTGCCTATATAGATGTGCCCTGAATATACGGGAATACAGCATTTGCGAGGCATTAATGTTTCATCTGTAAAGCCGCTATTGGATTGTATTTTCAGTATAAACTGCACGGTTTTGTCAAAGTTACTTTCCTCATTTGTGTAGTGCCACTTTTATTGTCCAAATGACTTGTGGGCTTCTTTTATTATTTCTTGTATATACAAGCGTTAAAATGAGTGGGCGAATTTGTATATCAGGACTGTAATCTTTATAAATCAGCATTTCAAGCACACATCTAACGATTTAAGCTACAGTTATGAAATCAAATTTGAATTGTATCGACAGTCGATAATACAGAAACCGGCTTACTTACCGTTGGTATAACAGAAATCCTTTACGAAAACTGTGTTTCCATCTGTTGGTCAAGTAGAATGTTTGAACGATTGACAATATATGTAATTCTTAACAGAATTAAAATCCTGGTACAAATTGCAATAGTTGGTATAATTTTCAGAGATAGCTTTTATTATTTAAGCTAACTAGCTATCTAGATACAAGTACAGGAAAAGTATCGAGGAACTTATCGACGTCAGTATTTCAAAGAGCTTTCAATACCTGCCAAAAGATGGGCGATTTTAAAAACCGAACATGGAACCTTTTTATTCGAACATCTAACAGCCTGAATTTTCTTTTACTTGCTTTATTATTTATTGCCTTTATGCACGCGATATATTTGACAGAAATTTATTTCTATTTTCTAAATCCATTTATTTATGTCCCGAAGTATTTAAAAGTCCAACAGCATTATATTTACGATCTACTTCAAGTTTTTTTTATAAAGCTATGACCTACTGTAGTCTTGTTACGTATCATTGCTGTACTATCGAGAACTGTATTTTATTGGATACGAATTTTTGGCGAAAAAATTTTCAGTCACTGGTCGCTACGCCAATGTGGCAGGTCCAGGTGGTCGTAGGTCACGCGTTGCCGACTCCACCCTTCGAGTGGTAGGCTTAACCAGAAAGGCCCACCTCTCGTCACCACCAACCCCCACTTCCTCCTGACATAATTTGATTCATGATGGCTGTACAACGACCGCGACGCCATCTTATAGTGTACTACAGAAATCGTTGAAAATCCCTATCGCTTGATACTGTAGAGCGCGCAGAAAATTAGATCTATTACCGGCTTAGCGAGCCACCCCTGACTCAACCTCTTCCCGTTAGTTTGCGTAGATGGCGGAATTTCTCGTCCTCTCAGGGCCAGTCTTGTGCATTTATACTACTTATGCTACCGCTACTCATGCTGCCACTACCTATCGCGGAAATCTTTTAACGAAGGATAATCGTTTTCTTAGGATCTCATTTCTGCTTCGTTTCAAATTGATAAATATTTAATAATAGTTCAAATTAAATATAAATTTCTACATATGTTTAGTTACAAAACGACTACAGTTTGCTCCGGATTAGAATCATACTTATTGTAGAAAGTTTAGACCAGAATGATAATTCGAACACTATCGTACTACCAATCCCATTTAACAGCTATCTACGATATTATAACTTCCCACTATGTACTTCTTTTTTATGAAAGAGCTTTTGAATGTTTCATACGGTGTATTTCGTGCTGTACGTCGGAGGGTTACGCAATCACATAACAACGCTCGTCGACCTAAACACGGGCACGTGTCACATCACGTTTTCAGTCATCCTGACACCCACGGGTTGTGCCGGCTGAAGTCTTACCTTCGCGCTCCCATGGGGCCAGTATTCTAGAACATGTAACTGACACTGGTCAGAGGAGAAGCGCGGTTTCTTCCTCATTGAAACTGACGCTGACTGAACCCGCACAACACGCGGAACGCTTCTGTTCCCCGTGCCTTCCTTTGAATTCCACTGGCATAAATTTAGGAGCGGTTTAGGTACCTAAAAAATTACAGCCGCCTGACAGTGCTTTCTTCGCCTATAGCCTATCATTATGGAGCATGGTTCGTCTCGCTATTAAACTGATCAGAGCATCAGAAATTTCCAAAGACTTCACCGGACCGCGGACAGGGACTCGACGAATCTAAAAAATGGATGTGGCCCAGTGGAGGGACAAGTTCTCCCACAGTTTCTCAACGAAACCAGCAATTTAGACTCGTTGCCAAGATTCCGGTGTCCGTGGATCGCGGCGGCAAGAAGCGCCACGGACAACGCGGACAACGTGACAGGTTTCGTCGAGACGCGACAGCCCAGCAATCCAGGCCACGACAATAGGAACCGGCGTTGACACTTCGATAACTCGTGAATCAATACAGCGAGGGTTTCTTAGAAAAATGATGATAGAATGGACGCAGTTGTTTGCAGCCCCGACGCCCCCGCGTCCCACCTACTCCTCCTCTTCATCCTGCTCGCGTTGCGAAGCTGCTGCCAAATCTCAGCCCGTCACCGTCTCGCGTGATTGATATCTACTTCGGCCCCCTCCATCCCTTTATCCGTACGATTCCCACCGCAGCCGAGAGAAAACTATTCCGTTAGCGCTTTTGTCTTCCAACGGAAGCCTCGCGTTGCTCTGGCTGACGGTTCTACGCTGTCACCGGACTTTACAACCGCGTACTATCGCTTGTCGAACGAATATAATCGTTTCAGGAAGATGCCAGAGATTTAATTTTCTGAGACAGTGGAGATGCTAAAGGATTGAGAATGGCAGCTCGTTGAGACGATAGGATCAAGATTCGAGATTTGCAGGGCACGATGACAGTCGCGGAAATTTGCGAAGTGTTGCGGAGGGAAAAGCATGGACCACAGGGTGGAGGAGGGGCTTGCCACCGACAGCCTAACCCTTCACTGTATAGCAGCGGGGAAACGACGTCGACGTGTTAGGCGAGCAGGCGAGCAGGCGATGGAGTACGAAGCGAGTTCTGCGGCCGTCACGTCGGAGTGACGAGTGCCCCC
Source organism: Andrena cerasifolii (assembly GCF_050908995.1). Lineage (NCBI taxonomy): Eukaryota > Metazoa > Arthropoda > Insecta > Hymenoptera > Andrenidae > Andrena > Andrena cerasifolii. The sequence goes on along the minus strand of NC_135119.1, from coordinate 15,279,575 downwards.
TTTCCATCCCCTCATTGCGACGGCTCCTGCCTCCTGCCTCCTCGCAGTCCATCCGACGCGATGCGACGCGACGGGCCAACAACCCAACGTCACCCAGCGCCACCTACAACCACCCAGCAGAGGGCCCTCCAGGTTCTCCGGAACTGCGGCGCGCCCCCATTTCACTCTTTGCTTCTCTTCCCCTCTCTTCTGTTCTCTTCTCTTCCACTTCTCTTCTCTCTTCTCTTCTCCACGTCGCCTCTTCGTTCCTTCAGCCACGGCCGACTAGTAGTCGAGGAATTCGAGTTGCTATAAATCTCCCTTGACGGGCGCGATGCCAGGACGCTGGAGGGTGGAAGAAGGGAGGAGAGAGGTGGGTGGTGGGTGGACGTGGGTTGCGGAGAGCTAGGAGCAGGGAGGAACGGGTGGCAGCCCCGGCTGATGGGTTGGGGAGGTGAAAAGGAAGGGAACGGCGCTTCAGCCACACCAGGAATTGTAATAGTTTTGCTCGCAGGGTTAACGTAGTCTGCGGGCCTCGTCACCCCACGAGAATAGAAAGAACTCGGAGGCTGGACGAGCGGACGGCCGATCTCGCTTTTCCAACCCCGCTTTCAGCCGCGGGCTGTCCGCTTTTGTCGTAGATTGTCGGCCTACGATCACGGGCGCAACCCTCCCACGTGGACGCGCGGCCACGTTCATTCTGCCAACACCTTTCAACGAACCTTCGGAAATGCTCGATAGATCTAGATCCTCCTCCTCTTTAAAACCTTCGAGTGCATACACCGCTGCGTCTCCCATCCATAATTATATATACCTACTTGTATAACATTTATCAAGTACCTACATACTCTGTGCGCATAAACTTATCAAAGACTTATTAATTCGAGGTAAACCACGCTTCATAATTTTATGCCCCGAAGGGCCAACGCGAGCAAACTGCGCAGCAGATGAGACTGAAAGTAGACATCCTTGGAGAGGGAGGACAAAAGTTTTCAGGTGTCGAGCGAGTCGTGGTTGCACGTAAACCACCGAACTGGCCGCCAGTTCATCAAGCAAGTTGAATTGAAGAAGAACTTGTTTTCTTTGCCCGCGATTCGGGATCACGATAAGACACCAGTGATTCCACTACCGTTCCGCGTCTATCTCCTAATGACCTCGCCGTGAATCGCGGCCACCTTTAATTTACCGATGTTACATCGATAAAGTTTGCCATTCGCCGAACGAGATTTAAATTCCGAGTCGAATCTATTCCTCTCCCACCTCGCACCCCTATCCCATTGAGAAAAGGGGGCAAGAAACTGCTTGGAAGGTTACGTTTCTTCGAAACTATGCCGCCTCGAGGCACCGTCACTCCATTGCACTCGTTCTGGAGAATTCCACTTTTCCTTAAAACTTCAGCAAACGTTCGACGAATCCGCGCACAGTTCTCGGCATTTTATGATGACGGATTATTTATAAGCGGGCGGTAAAATGGGTAACGAAAGGGTTTAACAAAAAAATCTTTTTTCGTTTTAAGGATTGCATCTAGTACCGTGCATCGTAATTTCGTTATTTAAAAGTATTTATCAATAACTGAGTTATTGTCTATCACTCGAAGGTTCTCTAAAAAAAAAGGCTTCTGCGGTGACTACTGCAGCTCGAAAGTCGATCATCTAAAATAAAAAATTCAAAAGAATTTACTTATTATATTATATTATCTAGTATTTGAACGAGGGATTTTTCGAAATATTGATTTGAGAAAAAATAGCTGATGTTTAAAGTAAAAGTTTAAAATTGTTATCATAAATCGTGTCTGACTTTGGTCAATTAAAAGAAAACTAAGGATCGGATAAAAAAAATCCTTCGTTCAAATACTAAATAATATAATATAATAAGTAAATTCTTTTGAATTTTTTATTTTAGATGACCGACTTTCGAGCAGCAATGGTCTCCGCAGAAGACTTTTTTTTTAGAGAATCTTCGAGTGATGGACAATAACATAGTTATTGATAAATATTTTTAAATAAAAAAATTACGATGCACGGTACTAGATGCAATCCTTAAAAGGAAAAAAGATTTTTTGAGAAATGTGCTATAGCTTTTGAGTAAAAAATTTCCAAAGACCACCCTTTTTTCGGCCTCCTGACTGAGCATGGCCCCTTAACCGACGAAATATGCGACAGGGTTTCCAAGAAGCTTCTCCATCGGTGTCGCTGATTTATGCGCCGAACCCTTTTGCTCGAAATTTGCGGCAAGGTCGTGCAAATGCGTCCGAAGCAATAACCGTACAAAAGAGGAGAATGTCCTCTGCATTTGGCTCGCGTACCCCGGTTCCTTTAAGGGATTCAAGGTTCGTCGTCGATGGAAATTCGACGGAGGCTCGACTCGCCGAAAGCTTTCGTAAAATTCTGCAGCTCGCTTGTTTTGCGGAAAGCTTCCGATACGTTTAGCCGTTATAAAAAATACGGCTGCTATAAAGAATGCTATTACAGGATCGATAGATCAAAAAAGTGAGCAGCAGGTATGAGGTAAAACGCGGCTGTAAATCGGATTGGTGGCGGGACCGTTATCCGAGCCGATGCTACGGAACGGTACTTTTCTCCAAAACAGAGTGTCGGGCCTGTATAACCGTGCTCGAGAGCATAAATCAATTAAATTATAAATTACTATACAGAAGTTGAGCAAAACGACCACCTGTTGAGGACAGGGCGAGGAAGGTAGGACGAAAGGGGCCCGAGTGGGGGTAGCTATCTCGTAAATTCTCTTGCTCCTACCTCGCTGGATCCATGTGTAGAAGTGTTTACTCCTTACTTCCTTTCTTCTTTCATCGTGATCTCCTTCCGCAAAGTTATTTACGAGCCTCTATTCTTACCCTCTGTATTACGAGCCGGACGTTAATTGGGCTGTTGCATTTAGCGCTTAATTTCGTTTCAATATCTCAGGATACCACTTGCCCTCTATTCTTTCACTGACTCGCGACAAGAATTAGATATCACCTGGTGTGTTCCGATAATCTCTTAAGATGTCACGCTCAGTCAGAAGGCCGAAAAAAAGGGTGGTCTTTGGAAATTTTTTACTCAAAAGCTATAGCACATTTCTCAAAAAATCTTTCTTCCCTTTAAGGATTGCATCTAGTACCGTGAATCGTATTTTTTTTATTTAAAAATATTTATCAATAACGGAGTTATTGTCTATCACTCGAAGGTTCTCTAAAAAAAGAGGCTTCTGCGGTGACCACTGCAATTTACTTATTATATTATATTATCTAGTATTGGAACGAAGGATTTTTTTATCCGATGCTTAGTTTCCTTTTAATTGACGAAAATCAGGCAAGATTTATGATAAAAATTGAAACTTTTACTTTAAACATCAGCCATTTTTTCCCAAATCAATATTTCGAAAAAACCTTCGCTCAAATACTAGACAATACAATATAATAAGTAAATTCTTTTGAATTTTTTATTTTAGATGATCGACTTTCGACCAGCAGTGGTCACCGCAGAAGCCTTTTTTTTAGAGAACCTTCGAGTGATAGACAGTAACTCGGTTATTGATAAATATTTTTAAATAAAAAAAATACGACGCACGGTACTAGATGCAATCCTTAAAAGGAAATAAGATTTTTTGAGAAATGTGCTATAGCTTTTGAGTAAAAAATTTCCAAAGACCACCCTTTTTTCGGCCTCCTGACTGAGCATAACCCCTTAAAGAACATATTATAGCCCTTCGTAGCACAAGGGCTGTTTCGCCCGTAGAATTAATTCTTGCCCTCAGGAATTCCCTTTTTTTTTTGCAAAATTAACAAATGTCAATGCCGAATCTTGTTTTCCTTTCCGCTCGGAGGGTGCAATTTGGAGTTTTCGAGGGGGCTCGTTTATGTTTAAGCTTTGACGCGGATTTGGTAGATAAGCGTATAATTGGGAATGCGAAGAAAGTAGTAGGTAGGGACATTGAGAGCTGCCAGGGATGATTAATTCTCGCCGGAAAGCGGCAGACCCTTTGGAACTCGTTGTAGCGCCCCGTTCCACCGTCTACCCACCCCTCGCTCCCTCGCTCCCTCGCACACCCGCCCTATTCCTCTCAACCCTCTGAGCCGCTCTTACCACCGGCAGACTTTCTCGTTTCGTTTGTTCTCCGCCCGTGTCATTCGTTATTACATCGTAGAAACTCGCGGATATTTGGAATTCCGAGTGACGTCTAAAGGCCGCCGTTGCTTTAACCGGTAACTCGGCTTCTTACCGCCTCTTTGTCTGCTCCCACTTTTTCCTCTCTTCTACCATTATTGTCAGCTGTTCTGACGTGCTTCGCGGCTATTTTGTAATGACTTTCCACGGAGGACTTTAACTTTGCCCATACACAGATACACTGTTATTCCCCGGTATTGTTGCTCGCACCACCTAACTGTTAATATTTACTTTTTCTCAAACTGGACAGCATACATTAATGACTGCAGAATGATACCTAGTGGGTGGTTCTATGCAAGTGTTCCTAAAAGACTCGGACAGGACTCGAGCCACTGGAATGGCGAAAGCCTGTAGCACAGAAATAGTTGAAGCGCCCGCGAAGAGCAGAAAAAGTTGAAAGCGGAGGTGCAGTTTGCGCGAAAGCTTTGTCGATGCGAAGGCTAAAAGTCCCTAGCCGTGGACAGGAACTGCAGGAAGCCGGGCCGGGCCCATGGAGCAGAGTCCGTACGTCCGCTGGCAGGACGAATCGCGACGGTGAGGAATTCTGGTTTTCCCGGTGGCGTGGTGGTGAATTTTTCCCTTGGTCCCCGGCGAGGACGTACGAATCCGGGAACGAGGACGTCGGTGGCCGGGCCGCGCAGGGCAGGTTTCTCTGGGAGCTGGGCTCGCGATCGACGAAGCGGGTCCGCGCGTCTCGCGGGGAGTGCTCGCGATATCGCAGCTATTTGCATACGGCTATCGTCTTTCCTTTGTTGCGGGCTCGCCTCCCACGTACGTGGCGAGGCTGTCACTCAGCTCTCAAGCCTCTCTCCTCGGCCTTCACTCGCATCAGCCGCGGATCAGGGCCTTCTCTCTATCCTCTCTATCTACCTACCTCTCCGCTGCCTTTTCTTCTCTTTCTCTATGTCTTTCCCGTTCCTCCCTGTTCCCGCCGCCCCCCTACTCGCTTCTCTGTTCCGCTTGACGGGCGTCCTGGTTCGTTCGATTTCAAACCTCCCTACAGAAGAGGCCCGTACACCCTGTCTTCGCTACCTTGCCAGCATTCCTGCATACAATTACACGGGGCTGCGCTTATGCATTTCGTGCGTAACGCTCGCTCGCCGCTTTCGATCCCCGCGAAACCGGGGACTCGTGCGTCTCTCCATCTCACCAGCCTCGATCTTTTCGTGCCTCTTAGAAACTCCGCAACCTCTGGAATACACGCGAGAATCGGAAGCTTTCGATTCCTAAGAGACTAAGGGATTCTTAATCGATGGAAAGGCAACACCTTCCCGCTGATCGGTCTCGGGACCAGTTTCGGGGAGTGATGCTAAAATTTTCAAATAAATGCAACCGGTGGTCAGGACGCCGACGCAACGTCGCTGCGTGTGCCGATGACTATCGCGGCTTCCTGCCAAATCGGGTGACTCGGTCAAACGTCCCAGCTCCACGGGTATTTACATACAAATTGAAGCCGCGAGAAGAGCATCGATCGTGCCCGCGAATATGGTAATCTCGCGTTATGCCGCTGGCCATCGATGAGTTCGGGAAACGTGCCCAGCAAATTCAATTGCCCTTGCCACGACGTCCCGAGCCCCCGCTCCCTCTCGCGCTCCGGTCTTAGCTCTTCCAGCAGCTACGCTGCTAAAACCAGAGCCGGAGGAGTGACATTTTTGGGAACGCTACGACTAACTCTGATATCCCGAGCACTGGAGAATCAATGCCAAGATCCCGGGAGATTGCGGCTGAATAGAGGCAAATATGATCGCGAAGGTTGGTGGTAATCCGGGAGTGAGCTGGGTAGAAGAAAGAGGGGCGGTGATTGGCTGGCGCCTTCGGAGGAGAATGGAAAGGGCATTTTCGCGTTTGTATTTTTTCCCAGCACTCGTGCGATCGGAGCGGGCGATAGCGGGCGTCAAGACAAGAATCTCGACGTTATGGTTGGACAGCCGATCAAAACGTTTGGTCGGGCCGCGATCGAAGGCAAAACGCGCAAAAGGAGGCGAGTTAGGGAGCGGGTGTGCTCCCCGGTGCGCGCGATACTCTTCGTGGCCACGAATGTCGGGTGTCTGTCCGATGGCGATGGTCGGTGGCTGGTCTGGCCTAACCGGGGATGGAATGGAATGGACTCGGCGGAATGGGACGAGGACGGAGGCCGCATTAATAAAACATTAAGGTTTTGTAGACGATGTATCGATGTAGTGTTTATATTATCTTCTTTGATGTCGACATGTGAATTGGACAGATTTGTTATTCAGACTCCGTACATAAAAGTGGTGAAGTCTTGCTCCGCTCCGTTTGTGGACAGGGCGACTGTTCTCGACGAAACACAAGCACGACCGAGACCCACGACCACGACCGCGACCACGGACGGGCGAACGGAACGAACAAACGCGACGCGGACGGGAGGACGGAAGGACGGATGGACGGGCAGCTTCCAAGTCTCTTCTGGTTCCTGCGTCGCGTCGCCTCGCCTGTCACTCACTGGATCCGCCGCTGAAAGAACGAGAAAGAGCCAGCGGGACAGAGGGGACCCCCGGCCCCCAGGCCGGCTTCCTCCTCGACTTTCTGCATCCTCGCGGAAAAACTGACACCACCGGCCGTGTTATAACCTTTCCAAACGCGGCCGGTCGCGACTCGCGGCGTCCTATCAAGATCCTGTTAATGGATGTCCAGAGGCGCACCGATCCGCTTCAAGGAAACAGTGGTTTTTCTTCGACGGACGGGAAACGCGTAGATACTATCCAACCGTGAACCGTTGCTTCAGCGTTTCCCTAATTTGACGTCTTTTTTTTTCACCTGACCGGATGTCTGAAGCTCGGCACGGCGATATCTAGCCTCCCAGCTATCAGCATTCGCTTGAATCTCTAAATACGATTGGCAGTCAATGCAGTGCTACCATTCGCGCTACCGCGGGCAGTGAATAAAATGGGATAAAACTATGGAAATCAATCTCCTCGTAGGTAGGGGAGACCCGGACTAGTTGAGTAATTCTCTTTAATTATTGTATTATGTTATAAATTATGCTGCCATTCGCGATATTCAAGCATATGAATGACCAGCTTGCCATTTAATGTTATTATTATTATTATTAAACTGCTCGAATCCACTTCCCCCACCACAAATCCCTCCAAACTCACCCCTACCAGTTTTACACCCTATCCTCCCTTCGAAGTCCCAGGCCTTCCAAATAGACCACAACAAACAAGTAGAAAATAATTACAGTAAGGTGAATGTCCCGATTTTTGCTCATATCTCAATTTCTGCGCATTTCGTGTTTTTCTTATTATTATATGCGTTACGTTCGCACTATAGTTGCAAGAAAATAATTCTAAATTATTTAAACATTTGCGCGAGTGTTGCACGAGCTTGCGGCAATATATACATCGCTGTTTTTCATGATTTGTTATTAAAGAATTAATCAATTACTCTGCAAGTTTTTATCGCAAACAAATTTTTTACACCTTCTTTACGACGAGTCACCTCTTAAATGAGCAGAAATTGGAACATTCGCCTTATCTAACACCGTGATACTCGATAAAAAAAAAATAACAGTGTGAAGGAGTGAAAAAAAAATAAAAAAAATTTATTGGCCGTAGGATATATATGTAGGGGAGACCGGGACAGATTATAACAAAGGTTCAGATTTGTTTAAGATGAAGCTAGATGTCTAAGTGTCCAAGACTTCGTCACGTACTTTCACGCAATTAGTTCACCACATATGTAAGTAGTAAATCACGCAAATTATTTCCTGATTGAGGAAAACACTTTCGAGAAAAAACTGTGAAAAAACTTTTTTCTTACAACCTGCCCCGGTCTCCCCTACGCCTTTCGCAGCCAAAGGGTTAAAACTGAAAAATAAATGTCAAGTCAACTAACCCCACAGCCGGGGTTTGTTCACTTACTCGTCTCACTACTCTAAATACAATAAAAACTACGACCTAGACGCAATTAAAACAGTTAAAAAAATTAAGCCTGTATACCTAACGAAATTTCTAAACTTCTGGCGTGCAACAAGTCAACAAAATACCAATTTGTCTATTTATAAAAATTAGAAGCGTTAAAAATTAGTCAACTAGCCCCGGTCTCCCCTACTATATTTTAATCGAAAAGCAGCTTGGACAAAGTACGCGAGCATTAAACGTAATATAAATCGTAGAAGGTCCGAAACCGTATCCGCATCTTCCCCTCTCTCTATGGACTGTGCGGGAGCAAGAAACTGAAATCGCGGAAAATTGAAAAGTTCCATCGCCTGGCACTTGAGAAGCCCAGGAACGAGCGTCGTTCCGTTGCTTTCGAACGAACACCAGACATTCCCTCCAGCTCTGTTTCTCCGCGCGCGACGACCACATCTCCCGCTTGATTCCCGAGGAACGCGCGCGGTATCGATACTCGTCTCTCGATGTCGAGAGCTCTCCCGTCGTGTCCCCTCCTCTGAACTCGGCACCGTGATCCCGAACCTTGACTCTTCATTAATCACCCCGCGGTATCAATGACTGACTGAGTGACTGACGCCAGCCGAGAGGTATTATATCGTACGTATACCTACGGGGTTCGCGCGAAACGCTTCACGCTTTCCGCAGCGAGTTTCCCTGCCGTAGCCGTGGAGAGGAAGGCCCCTCGGAGGTTTCTAGGCGACCTCAATGAAAATTCCTCCTTGGCTTGACGTCGCGCCGCCTCATTTCCTAGGCGATGACGGCTAAGAAGTAGTTGAGGGAAGAATCTCCGAATAACCCTACCGAGGTGCGAGTGGCTCCCGATGGAAGGATCCGGCAATTCACCACTGCTCCCAGAGGACCGATCGTGGGGACAGTGAAAGAGGAAGATTGGATAATTCGACGGCGCCAGAGTTGGTTTCACCGTTGGTTCCGTGGCGGTCTATCGTTACGATCTGGACAATGAAAGTCACGGCCGCCGAGGAAGAACGCGAGAGCTAGAGAGAGTGGATCCGAGCGGAGACGGTGGACCGATCGAATCTGCGCCGTCATCGTCGGTAGCATGGCAGAGAACTGAGAGAAGCCGATAGGCCACTGGCAGAGAGTTTCGCTCGCGCGGATCGTGACTTGCGTTCAAGCCTTGTCTTCTCTTGTCTCCTTGTTACACGACTCCTGTCCGTTTCGGTAGTTTTCGAGAGTGTGAGGCTGCTTTATCACGCGCGACCCCCCGCTGTTGTCACGCGATCTTATCGCCGCGCCGCGCCGGGCCCAGCGGATCCCTCGATTCGGTCGCTCACGAGCTACGCGAGACTCACGATCGCCGATCCCGATCCCTTTCCACTCGCAATCAGCCGCTCAAGGCTTTCGTTTTAATTGAGCTTAACAGTAAGAGGAATCGTTGCTGGCTACTTTCGAAATCCAATACACGAAACGGGCAATTTCAGGCGCAGGGGAGTGTTTCGGGTTTCGCGGGCCACGTATCTGATCAGGTTCGATCGGATAACGATAATGGTCGCGTTCTCCTTTTCGATAGAGGTAATTACGTTGCGGCTCGTTATCTTTCAATGGTACAGGAGAAACTATTACTTTCCGATACGATGGGACATAATCGGCCGGCCTCGTCCCGATAATTGCGGATAATTCGCGGGCTCCGATTGAAATTAAGACTCGGGGACGGGGAACGCGGCGAATTAAAGAACGACCGAGCCGAACGTACCACGAGCCGAGGCAAACCCGCGCGCGACAGATAACCTCTGGCTGGGCATCGCTCGATCTTTCGACTCCGAACGCTATCAGCTCGCTGGAATTTCAACAACGCGAGGCGGTCGCCGCCGTATCGGCACATTGTAAACATAATAATTATCGATTTACGAGATGGCTGTAATTAACACAACTTTTATGCCTTCCATTGTGTTATTCCCGCCGATTGACCAGCGATTCATGAAGCGTAATCGCCGGCCGAGGCGACGACGGTCAACTGCTCGGTTTATCGTCCGCCGTGTCTCGTAATGCGCCGTATTCGTTGTAATTGCAGCGAAAGCTTTTCACTCGCATCGCGAATCCTGCGGCCGTCGAGCACGGTACCAACTTCTCGCGGCGCGGGCAAGAGAGAATCCCTCTGAGCGAGGGAATACGATCGCGCGGGTCTCGATAGGAAATGAGGTAGCAGCCGTGTTGTTTCTGTACGTCATACCATTTAATAATTACAATTTAAATTATATTATTATACGACCTTACACGTACGGTGCTCTAGGTTACGTAGATGTAGTAAGTAGGTATTTTAGTTAGACTATTACGTATATTACATGGAATGAAGTAACATTTGAGTAGACGCTACACGAACGTAATACTTGAGCTTAAGTTAAAAGTGGAGAACGCATCCTTCGCACCTGACGAGTAGTAAATAGGCTTCGTTTACGTTCAACTCCGTTTCTTTCCTCCTCGATAGTTGGACTCGGCGACGCGTGTATGGACGAACGATGCGGTCGACTCGAAAAGAAAAACAAGAGGGAAAAGGTACCCCGCGAAATCTCGAAGGCCGAGGTGATGATGTCACGCGACCGATTATTGTTTATCCCTTTCCCTCTTAGAGAGCGCGAAAAACCGAGCTCTGCATTCATAGGTACGGAACGTGTTGTACGACACGCGGCGTGAACAACAAAATAATAATAATAATAATAATAATAATAATAATAACGAAACAAATAAAATAAAATATTAACACTGGACCAAGTCGTTAGCAACAGGCTCACTCTCAATAGAATAATAGCCGTAATATCAATAATTTCAATAATCATCGTAATAATTATTAATATAATCCTCACTATTCGTTTATTTAAATATCCCTATAGAGTACTAGGCGATAACGAAAGAATTCGTAACGTAGAATGATGCTTTAGCTCGTCGAACAACTGCTGCCCCCTCCGATTACACTACGTATCGCATAAACAAATAATTAAGTTCCGCGAAGCTCGTATACTTTTCTCCTTATCGGTTCACAGAAACGAAATAAAATTTTCAGGAGTCGCTTCGTTCGTTAGCGCCTCGTACGATAATAACATCGTTCGATATCGTGTAGTCATATATTCAATAGCTATGTACAATTCAACATTAGCCTACTCTTACATCTTTCTTCCCACCTTATTCGCTTTCACCCTACATTGCTCACCCCTTTCTTTCTCACCCTCTCTCTATCTCTCTCTCTCTCTCTCTCTCACATTAAATCTTGATAATATTTATTTAGATCCCTGTATTCTTCCGAATTTGCTTCGCGCATCGCGAGTTCCACGATATTTTACTAAGCACAGAGCGACTGCTAGCCTTCGTTTCTTCTTTAATCGTTTAATTTTCTTCGTATCACAAGATAACCAATTAGCGCGTGCGCGCACGCGCCTCGTCCGTGGACACACTACCTAAATTCATTTACACACCTGCCGTTTCGTTCGATTAGTTCGCCGAGGGATCCTTTTATTCCTCCACCTCCGTCTCCTTCCTCTTCCTCTTCCTTCTCGCGACAGCTGCTCGTTTTTTGCCGATTACTTATTCGCTCGTATTGCACGCGCGGCATCGCGTTGCGCAGTCGCGGACGCGCAGCCAACCGGCAGGCGCATGCGCCACCGCGAGCGCGTTCTCTGCGCGGCTCGACAGCGGCTCAGCGCATCTCTACGGTTTCTAGATAGGAAACTATACATTCTTTAGTACAAATCGGCTGACGATTGCACCTTTCAACCGGACAAATATATGCAAACCTCAATTTGCGCGTGCAACGAGATCTCACTCTGCGCTATTCTACATCGAAATGCATCGCCCCGACCGAAGCGTACGCGCCGCATTGCCGAGAGGATTCGTCACTGGTCTCGTTCGGTCGAACCGGAATAACGACGGGAGAACGATGGTCCGGTAACTTGTAAACAGTTGCCGTTTCGCTTGATATTCGTCGGCCGAACGAAACAAACGATCGATCCCGCGCAAAATCAACGCACACTGTCCAGGAACAACCGCAGATCGGCTGCCTCGGGGAAACACGAATGACATCATTATATTTACAGCGAGCTGGCTGACACCTCGGCTGCCCGTCTTTCGCTCTTAGCGTGATGTTACAAATCCAGTCCATTATTCACAACTCGAACTCGATTCTGTCACGGGAAGAGACCTAGGTAGCGAACGAGAAACGCTACGCGTCAGCGCAGAGAGGAAGAAGAGGAGGAAGAAAGAGCGGCGCGTACATAAATTCGGAATACGTTTGTTCGTCCAGCTGCGACTTTATAGTAACGCCGTTACGCGTACGCCGAGAAGCCTTTCGGGGCAGACTGAGGCGTGTACAGTCCTGATTAATTTGGCTTAACACGTTACGAGGCGCAGCAATCGCGTGGAGGGCTTAGCTCGCTGCCACCATTCGCGGCTCCTTAGTCTCTAGAGAATCCTACGCGCTCTGTCAGCCTGGTTTTCGCGCAGCTATAAATGCTTCGATATACCTAAGTGTATCGCGGTGTGTAGATCGCACGGACGTTCAAGGATTCAGCAGCCTCTATCGAAAAACGGCAGAGAATAGGTCGAGTATTAATAGGCACCTTACATACTACGAAGTAGAGACTTTAACGTGCACATAGAGACTACGCTTCGTCGGGGGAGACTTTGTCGTGACGTTCGCGGCTGTCGTCTCCCCCGACGAACGCGTTCTGACGATGAGAGATAGATCGAACGAGCGAAACAACAGAAAGAGAAAGAGGAAGTGGAAGAAGAAACAAGGAATAAGTACATGAGCGCATCGCCTGACGATTTTCCTCCCGTTTTCGGGGCTCCGTGGGAGGGGGGATGGGGATCGGGGGAAGGTAGAGTGGATACAGAGATGCGAAACAGTGATGCAGCCAGATAAGCTAATTAATTAATTTAGTTCGTCCGAATTAATTAATTACTTAGACCGCTAATTTCTACGCCTTATACTACTGATTCGGATTTATCTCACCCGCTGAGGTGGCCTCTCGCTCGCGTTTAACGCAGGTATCTTTTAATCTGCCGCGACGAGAGCCCCTCGGAGCGCGTCCAGTCCATTTAATCGGGCGCACAGCGTGCTTGCAGACAATTTTTGGCTTCCCTTCAACTTCGAATAGTCCTATTGCGACGGAGTGTTCGTCTCGCGCGCACAGGCCGACGTTGCCGGGTCACGGATCGTCATTACGTACGTTTGGAAGAGGGTGGATGCCGCGTTTCGAGATCGGGATATCGATTGAATATTGATAAAAAAAAAAAAGGAAGGGGTCCGAGGCAGCGAGAGCCTCGAACTAAACGAAAGTTTCAAAGCTGCGACGCGTCGTCGTTTCAGGGTTCTCCGCGGCAAAAAGTCTGAAGCCCCCTTTATACGCAGCAACGCGCTTCTCCGACAGCGTGTCCAAGGATGCCCGGGCCGAGGAGGAGGGGTAAAGAAAAAAAAAATGGGATGAAAGAAGAAAGAGAAGTACAAATTCCGGTTGACGAGTGACAATCCATGGAGGCATCGGTGGCCTGTGTGAGACCTCGACGGGTCTGGTCTCACCACGTGTCCTACTGGAAGTGAAGTGTCCCGGCCCGAACCAACGTGACGCGACGAGTCACGCGATAGACGGTCGGGCCGAAATCGGAAAAAAGCCTTTTAGAAGTTCTGCTCGCCGTACATCCCGGGGAACCGGACAGCGTGTGCTCCGAGCTCGGCGGGCGAGAACTCGTCCTATGTGGCCAAGTGAGCGAACTGGCCTGGGTGGGGCGCGAACTGGTAAGGGTGGCCGTACGGCGACATGTGGTACGGTACAATGTTCATGCTCGCCATCTTGTGCTCCTTTTTCCACTTCATTCGCCGGTTCTGGAACCAGATCTTTATTTGACGTTCCGTCAGGCAGAGGGCATGCGCGATCTCGATGCGACGCCGCCTCGTCAGGTAACGGTTGAAGTGGAACTCCTTCTCGAGCTCCAGCGTCTGGTACCTGGTGTACGACGTCCTCTGTCGTTTCGTCTCGCCGTTCGCGTTCACCGTGCCTGCAAACCAAACACCTCTGTTAGCAAACGGATCAGCAGTGTTTCTGTGGGTGAAAAGTTTAACACAGTGCCACCGAGTACGCGACTCGGTTCACAGTAGCCGAAGAGTAGTGCGATCTAAGGGTCCGTTCGACCCTCCTCGTCGCTGCCTTCGCGCAACAGCGTTTTATCAGTACCGCCGAAACGACTGCTTTGGGAATGTACCTGCGTTTCCCGTGTCGACATCGCTTCAACAGGTTCCCCAGAATTATCGGTGGCAACTGATAACGAACAGAGCCGGTTCACCGACACGGCTAATGGACTGTTTCCCAGGAATACAAAACCGGAGTTCATTCGACCGGACGTATGGTGAATTCTAGTCGGTTCGGATAGTTGAAACTTGCGAGTCTCGAGCCGGTGTTACCGACTTGATTGCTCGCGTGCTGCAAGGCGAACGAAGAGCAGTGCGAGGAATGAACGAAGCCCCGGAACCGCTGGACGCGGCTAAAGATATCGGAATGCACTCGAGGGCAATCATCGAACGAACGGGAACAAAAGGGGACGAAGCCGCGCGGTGCACGAAAGTGGGGAACACGGAACCCGTAACGCTTCACGAGTTCGTTAATTATTTCAACGAGTGGTGGTTAATACGTCGGGCGTAGCTACTGAATCGCGAACTGGTCACTTGGCAGCTGTTTTACCTATTTACTCTGCACGCCCGGGCCATAAATAATTTTGCAACGCTGTTATTACGATACTCCGCCTGCTACACCTATCTCCTCCGCGTTGCAAAAGCGGCGACTATCCGTTAAATGAATAGCTCGTGTAACGAGCATCGGAGAAACCTCGAGGCCGGCTTTAAATATCAATAACCTGTTACTTCTGCTTTTCTAGCTCTCCGCGGCGACTACCTGCCGTTAAATATTCTGATTTAGTTGTCGCTTAGAACTTTGTGTCTTAAATTAATTGAAACCGAGTAAGTGTCCAACGATCGCTTCGGAATAAAGAATCGATCGATGTGTGAATTCGATCGCATGTTATTATTTCGACTTTCTCTTCTTCTTTTTTCTTTTAAACAATTTCATTGATATATTTCCAGGCAATTATGATTAATAGGCACGTGTGTTTTCCCTCTCTCTACCTCTTTGATACAAAGGAAAGACAGAAATCGTTCGTTTCGGATGGTCGAGTTGAGCAGGTGCGAGGTGAGACAGGGTCGCATCTCTTTCGCCCCAGGGTGATCGTAGATCCATGTCAATGCGGATATTAAAGGGTCGGCTCATTTACAGCAATAATGAACACGCTATTAATAGCGCTGCAAGGGGGAGAGCCGAGCGCAGGCTGCTCAGGGACGTCGGTAGAACTGCAAGAACTGCGGCAGTCGCGTGTGCGAAAAGCAAGCTTCTCGGGTAGGCGAGAGGGCGCGTGAAACGCTCGAGAAAGTTTTTGTGAGGCCGTTGGAACATGCTCGTGTCCTAAAAATTAGCAAGTGAAGCTCAGCGCCGGGGCTTGCAGGCGCGGAACGTTGGAGCGTGAAAATTCGTTCGCCGGGAGGGAAGGGACGAGGTGTCCAGCGAGGCTTAATGACCGAGCCCTTGGAAGCACTGCGTTATCGCTTTCCTCCCGATGTAGCACGTCGTTGGCTTGACTTTTTAATAAATAGTGGTCCGCCGCGCGACTCGTCCGCGCACACCTAGCCGTTTTGTAACAGACAAACGGAATTCCTTTTTCTGGCTGGCTCATTATTATACGACAGCCGAACGCGCGAACTAAGCCGGCACGCGAACCGCCGCCCGTGCACGGGGCCCAGGGGATCCAGCCTGGCCCGATCCTCTCTATGGATCCTTTCTGGTGATTAATTGCTATCCGTGTCCCGCTGACGTCGATACAACCTATGGCGTGGCGCGCACACCGCGGGGACAATCGGCCTCCTCCATGCCAGCGATGGTCACTCTCCTCTCTCCCCCGCAATTTTTCAACCAATTTGCGGGTTGTCCGTGTTCCTCCCGTTACGTGCCTCGCACCGTTTCGAGCCCGCCAGCAGTCGCGTGCGATTAAAGTATCCTTCGAACAAGCTAGACGAGCCTCGAACCGAAAGGCGTAGGCACTAAATTCCGAGGGATGGGGGGTAGGTATTATCGATGCCGTCGAGGCCGTGGAGATTTGAAAATTAAACCCCGGGGAAGAGCAGCGTATTGGGGTAATTGAACGGTGGTGCGCAGACAGCTGAGATTAACAATCGAGCCTGTTGTTGCGTTTAGTTGTCGAGGTTCGTCGGAACCTCTAAGAGATGGGAATCGTACAACTTGGACTTATCCTTTAACTAGGGCTCGGTGTTGCCTCGCCACGAATTACGTCACACCGCACGGAAGAGGATGAACGGCAAAAACTCGCGGCTCCGTGGCCTCGTATCCTCGTGGCGTGTCAATCGAACGGGAATGAAACTTCATCGCGAACACGGTTGGAACTATAATATCAAGTAGTATGAACTATGAACCGAGAGCGTCCAGGCTATGTCATCGGGAAGGACAGCGCGCCGATGCTTTTTCTAAATCGTCCCGGATGATTAATGGCCGCGGCCGCGCGTTTCGTGGACGTCGCATCGAGCCGCGCAGAAAGAACGGCAACGAGCAAAGATTCGCAACAACAAAGCCCGCGTGTGTTGGGCCGGCGCGGCGCGCAACCGAGCGCCGCGCCGCCTTTTCAACGAATTTCAATGCGTCCGCGGATTCGTATTCGGCTCGAGGCGCGAACAAAGCCCCGTGTTCCGGATAATGATCCATTATCAACCGGTGATAAAGATAGCCGCGAACTGGCGTGATTCCGTGACTCGAATGCAAGGCCGGGCCTCAAACTTCTTTCTCTCGGAGCAGGCCCCGATGATTAATCGCTGTCAGTGTCTCGTCGGCGTCGATGCACCGCGGCTGCACGGAAGAATGCGGACCCAGTGAAAGTCGGGATACGCGTCGTCGTTTCGACGTAGGTACCCGATCCGCGCACCTCTTGCCTCTCTTTTTTCCTCCGATCGAGGAAAATTGATACGGATCTGCCACTATCTCGGTGACACGGCCGGTCGAGTTAGGTATCCCTCGGTATGAACGAAAACAGAATCGGAGACAAGTGTCGTTCATCGTATGCCGGGAATATCGAGATAAGCATGCGAGATTTTCGAGTCCCCGTGCCGCTGTCAGGCCACCGTCGTCGAAGGAAAGAGACGCGGATCGAAAGGCAAGGAGAATGGCGTCATCGAGGCCGTAGGAGCCCTGAAAAAAAATTCACCGGGCCTAATAATACCTTTCCTCTGCGACAAATCGAAGCTGTATTTTCCGGTCAGGCGTCACCGAAGATCGCGGCCGAGCAAAAATGTTTGACACCCGGGGAACGAGGGGTGGCGGAGGTGGGAGCACGACAGGGTCATCGAGTCGCGTAGCTGTCGGTGCTGTTAAGACGGGGACGCGACACCGGTGTGGAAGGAAAGACTGCGCTAAGCGCAGGACCGTGTCGTGTCAGGCATCTCGGTGTCACCTCGTGTCGTCTAGCGTTTTCGTGGCTCGCTCTTAATAGAATGGGCCGCTGCCGCTGTGGAGCGCGCACGCACACGTCTGGGTGTACGTATTCGCACCGAGTATTCTGTACCGAACGTGTCACTGACTGTGAGGCTGCCAGTCCCGAGACTGTTTCTGACCGGGCTGACTGACAGACCGGCTGGCTAAGGCTGACTAACGCGTGACCGGGATAACCTCGGGCGAACTTTCGTGACGTTTCCCTGGCGAGGCGAGGCCTGGGATCCGAAAGCTCGATACGTGATTCTGGATTCGGTGCCTAAGCATCGTCTATGGTCTGATAAATCTGTAGCGGTGTATCTCTTATCTCTTGTCCCTTTACCCTTCAGCCGAGTGTGAGGATTTCTGGCCACGTGATCGGCCAATTGAAGCCCGGGGATCAACGTTTAATCGATGCGCGGTGGAACCAGTTGAAAAGAGTCTCTGTCGAGTGGAGGAAATTCAACGGTCTCCTAATACTGGCAGGAGGAGAGCAATAAGATCCGATCAAACGAATCGCCGACGAACGCAATTCAGATGTATCCCCGGAAAGCGGGACGGAATTATCTGGCTGGACGCGCAATTAATCGTCTTTGTCGTGAAAGCATCAGCGAAGAGGCGAGCAACTGGTGAGCCGCGCGGTACGCGCGAGTAGAATTGCTCGATTAAGCGGGCTGGACAGAATCAGAATCTGACGGTCGGGAAACGACCGCGTGTCGCATTCCACAGGCCACGGCAAACGTTGCACGCATGATAGTGCACGTGTGTAGTCCCAGTATGCAGTTCAGCAGCGGATTCTACGAAAGTATATATAGAATCATACCACCGCTAACCCCTGCCACGCGTATCTAAGTGGTTATCTGATACCAGCGCGAGTACCACGGCCCTATCGACCGTTTCCATCTGACCGATCGATCGGGGAATGCCAAAGGAACAAATGGAACATCATGCGATTCGCGACCTAATGACTAACAAGAAATTAACCGTCACTGGGGGTGTTGCGCAATTTCGACGTTCCAAAGCAGGGTAGAGTGGGGCTAAAAGTCCGGCGGGTAAAAAGTACCGAGTTCAAAATCTCTATTCCTAGGCAATGTATTGAGTCTCGCGGTATACTATGTAAAAGGCGAGAAGAAACGGAGGTGACTACAGAGTCGCCAGTCGCCCCTGGACGTTCGTGCGAATTACGCGACTCCTTCGTTATTTTATGTATCGAAAACCAAAAGAAATATGTCGTCTTTATTGTTTCATACGAAGTGAACCACAATTTAAAAGCGTATCAGCCATGTACGTTAAGATTGTATGTTCCTGTAGTAATGTGTGCATGATATTGTTTATTGCTGAATGATAATATTTTCTAACGTATATATGGCAGAAACTATAGAGGTACCATTGCGGCAAGAAGTCCCTCAGACTGAAAACATATATTTTGTTATTTGTTTACATAATAAGATGGCTGAAGTATAAAGAAATGATGCCAAAGTCTTTAAATAGTGTTTTTGTTTTAGCTGAGCGATTTTCTTTTAGTTTTTAGTTCAAAGTGAACCTTTGACTTATATTTTTATTTTTTGTTAAAGAAGTCGTGCACTCCTTTCAATAATGTATCTATAGGTACCAACAAAAATCGGTTCAATAAATATTTGTTGATTTGAAAAGAGTTTTTTACTTATTTCGTTTAATATTACACGAAAAGACAGGGACTTTTTGCCCCGTGCGTGGGGCAAGAAGTCCATTTTGCATTGACAAACATTTTGTGGTATAACTCAACAGAAAATAACAATATCAACAAACGAACTTCGTGAACGTAAAGCATAATAGTTATAGTTTATACAAAATAACACCAGATCTCTCTAGATTGTTATTACTAAATTTTACACAGGTTTATATAAAAAAACGGGACTTTTAGCCCCAACCTACCCTACCTACAGGCAGAGAACATTTCAGATTTCAGAGAAGCGCGAATAGCGCGGCAGGTGCTGCAATTCCTTCTTACTCGCAAGAATAACGAATCTTCTCGGGTTTGAAGTTTAAAGCGGCAGGCGAACGTACCCAGTACCTGCTTGTCGACAAAAATCAGACTCCGACACGACGTGCCTGGAACAACAAGTATTTATAGCTCCCAACAGGAATCTGACTCCGAAGAAATTATAAATCATCAATCCTCGCTGGAGAGATTAACCGACGGGGAAGGGGTACCGCGTGGCACGACGACAAAGACGATGTAAATCTAAAATCTACTCGGGCCCGACAACGTGGACCGATCCACTGAAACACATCCAGCGCCGTTCAAATACCCACCTCCCCATTGACACGGCCGACAAAAGAAGAGAGGAGGTTCATAAATAACCCGGCCAGTTTATCGTGCCTATTATGCAATTACGATTGCATCTTTCAAGCCTAGGTGGTCCACAGCCTCAAGATCCTGCGGCCGCGCCAACGAGATAATGACTCTTAAAAAGTTGTCGTTGTTTCGGCTCGGATACTTGGCTAACAGTTTCGCGTAGCCTCTGCTCCTCTGTTCCTTCTGCTACTTCTTCGTCTATTCTCCTTCCACTTTCGAAGCGACAGCTACGTGCCTCGTCTTCCCCTCTCGATCCAGCTCCCTGTCTTTCCAGCTTCGCGCGATACAACGGCGAAAGCATCGGCTGAACAGACTGCATTATTTTTAGTCCAGAACTGATTCTCTAGTTTCTAATCCTGGTATTTACTTTCGCTTTTACCGTTCCCCCGCCTGCTTACTTGGGAGGAGGAACGCAACCACGAAGCGTCCGTAAGCACTGGCGGGTAGTTTATTTCGAAAGGATATATAATTCTAAGAACGTGGCAAATGTAAGGTGTTAACTGAATTTGTAGTTGAGTTTACACAGCATAAGGCTTTTGAATAGATTCAATAGCACTCTCGCCAGCTTTATGAGCGGAATCTATTACCAAGCTGTCTGGTACCAAGGAGATAAATAGAAACACCAAAGTACCAGGGTCTCCTTTGATCCTGATGAAGCTACAAGTACCATAACGCGAGTGTATAATACAAACACGCTCGGACACGAGTTAGGAGCCTGAAACCAAGCGAAAACACATCGCTCTCCGAATCAAAGACACCCTCTGACGTGAACGATTGCGATTCCAAAGTCGCGCCAACTTCACACCCGAAAACTGATCATCTACCCTGCGAGAGGGCTGGGGGGTACGGCCTCCTCTCTGTGGCCTACTCTGCGTCCTCGTCGCGTGACGAACGAACCGCTGCTAGACGGATTTTTCGCGACCTGCGCGTCACGTCCATTCCTCTGAGGACCAAAGAGCAACGACGACGATAGGGATCAGATCGTGAGACGTCGACGACTGGCGCGCGGCCAGTGGCGCCCACGGAGTTTCACGAAAACGCGACAAGAATCGGGCGGTGGCGGTTAGGCCCCTGGTCCGTGTGCAATTTAAATTTATCTAGGCGTGTTTTGCGTCATTCAGCCTCTATCCCGGCTGATTTGTGACCTTTCGGTGCTTTCGCAGCTGGCGGCCAATCGCCGGCCAAAGATCGCCAGTCGGCCAGCAAAATCAACGACCTGTCGACATTCCACGACCAAGACGACGAAGACGACGACCACGACCACGACGACGACGACGACGACGAGGAGCCCGTCCCGGTCGACGATCAGCCGATCCGCGCTGTCGCTACGCGATCCACCTGTTACCGCACGTCCGACCCTTTCGGCTCTCTGTCGGCCGTTAAGCTTGCGCAGGAAAGACGACCGGATCTATTTCGTCTGATAAAAGCTGACACGTTCGACCCGCCGTGCGGCTAACTCCTTGGTTATAAATTCCGCCGTAGTGATCATTTTCAAAAGGCACCCGCTATTTATGAGCCGTGACAACCGGCCGAGGCGGATGCGCCGCGACTTGGTACGCGCGCCGCTGCGTGCTTGGGAAATGGCTTCAGGGAAATTGTATGCGGAAAGAGAGAGAATCTGGGTGCCGCGGGCGGACCACTTTCGCGAGTAGGCGTTATTTCTATTGATGATACTCAATGAACGCAAAGTTTAAGGATTGAAAGGGAGCACCGCTAGGGGCATCGAAAGTTCGATAAATGAATTTAGGTTTGGGGTGGAAAGTTCCCTCGATACGTGCGCGATTAAAAGTGCCTTAAAACGTTGCACTTACTTCTGACAGATGTACATAAAAGCCAGTTGATGGATTCAATCCGTCGTGGTCACTGGGGCCGTTCGAGTGCTCGAATATTCGGGCGGCTTGAAATTCAGACCGAGCCGGGATTCGGTTTCCGAGCCGAGCCGGGTACCCGTAAAATCCGGGCGGCCCGAAAGATCCGGGTAGCTCGAATTTTATAGGGCTGCTTGAAAAGTCCGGGTAGTGCGAATCGTTTCGGGCCGCCCGGAAGAATCGGATACATAAGCACTATATTTTGCACAAAACTACACCCTCCAAAAATTTATATACCCACGCTAGATACGAGGAAAACATGAGTAATGCGAAGTTCGCACAAGCGCGAGGGGTTTGAAAGTAGCTAGAAATTCTTTTAATAAGTAAACTTCAAGATTATAAATTAATCAATACCCACTTGGAAACGGGTGCTTGGCCCGAAGCAATTCGGGCTATCCGCTTCTTCCAGGCGGCCCGAAACGATTCGGACTACCCAGATTTTTCGGGTACCCGGTCGGTCGAGCGGAGCCAGGCTCGGCTCGCTTTACGGTCGGGTTATACAGCCACCGAGCCGGGCCGTCCGTGCCGTGCCGAGCCTCTATAGTAAGCTTATGGAGGCGAGGAGCCGCCGAGCTCGGTGGATGCTTATTTTATCAGAACAAACCTATATGTTCAGAAGTAATATCTGTATTAGTTTTAATAGCGATTTTATATTAGGTCGATCGCGTCTACGGGACTTACCCTACGTGTTGGGAGCATAAAATCCAGCAACGTTGCACTTCGACAGGGCACGGACTCGGCCCGTCCGGCCTGTCGTCTCAACGAACGCAGCCAACGAGGAGCCGCCGAGTTTCCACCGAGCTCGGCGGCTCCTTGCCTCCATAAGCTTACCATAGAGGCTCGGCACAGCACGGAAGGCTCGGCTCGGTGGCTGTATAAACCGACCTTTATTCGAGTACCCGAACAGCTCTAGTGGTAACACCTTCTTATAATCAGAAATTAGTCACATGGAGTATACTGCACAGCCCAGCGTCATTTTTCAGTTACCATTTTCGTGTCTTTGAATCTTTTAACTTTTCAGTGATAATTGTACATTCGTAATACTTATAGATACAATCTTGCTGTAATAAACATTTTCTAGAAATGTAAATTTCGATACGATGAACTTTGTAGGTGAATAAATAGTTGTGGAAGAAAGCGATTATTTTTGTTAAAATTGAGCAAATTTTTAAATTTTAATATTAAGATCCAAAAGTTTCGTAAAGACGCGACAATTGAACTTGAAAATTGCCTGGGGTGCGATACACCCCGTGTGACCACGAAAAGTTAAGCTAGCAATATATTGCCTTTTGTAAACAATCAAGAGTTAATGCTTAAGTTATGGTAAAAAGTAAACTTATCGGAGGAACCACTGGTGCAAGTGGCACATTTGTGTCGCTATCGTTCTTTATTATTCAATCTAAATTACTACGTTACCGAGTTGGATAAAAGGCGCACAACTTACACAAGCGTCACGTAGATAATCTTTGTTTGTCACATTCCCATTATTCTTTCACACCTCATTATTACCTACACAAAGATGTCTTTCGTTGTCCAATAACGCATGTTTTGTTTCTATACCATTCTATACCATTGAATCTTCCCGAAGCACCTCTATACTTGAATTAGATGATTTCAGTTGCACGTTGGCCGCGTGAAACGGACAGTTATAAATAGATTCAAAAACTATTGCTTTTCAATTCGCCTGGTGTGGCGAGAGGTTCTCGAGAGAAGCTTGTCGCGGGCAGGGACGAGGGTAGGGGAGGCGAACGAAAGAACGCAAGGGGTTGAAGAAAGAAACGAAGCGATCCCGGCGAACGGGGGGAGAGAGAACGACGGGTTCTCTCGGTTGAAGCTTTTATGCCGAAGTTTGCGAGCCGGCCGCCTCCTGGATCATTTGTTATCTTCCACGAGAAAGCTCCCCGACGCAAATAGGTTTGTTTCTGGCCGCTTTAAACGCTTCACAATAATCCACACGAACCCAAATTCAATTAACGCCTCGTCGCCACCCTCCCCTACACTTCTGCACTTTGTACCCGTTGACAGGCAACGAAAGTCGTGCAGTCCTTCTTTCGTCTCTTTTATGCACGGCCCTGGACCAGCGGTGCGCGTTTCCATTTTCCCGATCAAGCACCGATTCGATTGTTTCGAGGGAGTCTCTGCAATTGCAAGAAAATTCCGCGCAGTAGGTACTTAGTAAGGCTGTCCGAGTACTCGGAAAGGCGAGCCGAGCCAGGCTCGGTTTTTCGAGCCGAGCCCAGCACCCGTAAAAACCGAGTGGCTCGAAAGAACCGAGCGGCTCGATAAAACTGAGTAGTTCGAATTTTTTTCGAGCGGCCCGAAAGAATCGAGAAGCTTGAATTTTTTCGAGCAATACGAATGTTTCGAATATTTTAGGTTACGTTTATCTACGGGAATGTAAATAATGGTTCTCAATAAGTAATGTGAATAATTAAAATATAAGCTGTAAATGGAAGTATTCTGTAACCTTTGAAAATAAATACTAAATTCAAATCTTTCTTTTTTCATTTTTTTGTGTATTTATGAAAGTATTCATACACTTCTCTTTATGTTATCTTTCTCTTCTTCTTACTTTTTTCTTCGTAACCTAAATATTCGAAACATTCGTATTGCCCGAAAATTTCAAGCTTCAATCTTCAAGCTACTGGACACAGTCGGTCTGCTCGAAAATTTCAGTCTGCTCCAAGTATAGGGGAGACCGGGGTGGTTGTCACAAGGGATAGGTTGACTAATTGTTAATAACTTTGCACCGACATATGCTCTACTGCCGAACAATTTACTGTAGAAAGAAGTCACTTCTACTATGCCACGCATTTATGTCCGACCTCGCGACCGCACGATTTTAAAAATTATCAGCGTTTGTCGAAAAATTGACTACGTAAGTAAATATTTTTTCTTTCAAGATTCTATGTTTTCACGCTCTATATAGCTACAATAGAATAAATATTAAGGGACTATTTCAAAGTTTGTTTAGTAGACGATCTATTGACGTAGTATTTTTGTTTATACATAAATAATTGAAGGTTACATAGATTATTGAAGTCAAAATGATCGGTCGGGGCTGTTTGACTAATAACGTTAATAAGGTTTAGATTGTTATTTTGTTATTCAGAAAGCGATTTTTACTTTTGTTTAAATTTCATTATGTTATAAATACATTATAATTTATGTTTAAGTCGAAAAAATTTCAATTTACTATTAAAATTTGAAGGAAAGATAATTAATAGTTTATAATGAAATAACTCTAGTGACATTGTGTTGTTGTACTACCACCGAGATAAGTTGCTAATTGTATTTTTTTTTAACTGATTGTACCTATAGTCAATCTACCCCATACTTACAAGTCTACCAACCCCGATCATGGGGCTGGTTGACCAGCATGGAAGTTGTTAGAAAAACATTAAAATACTTTAATTGTTTTCACATTGAGTCAACTTTAATAATTTAATCAGATAGCCAGATGTATGACCTATCAAATATACTAACCAGTTTAATGATATTTCATCCACATAATTTATTAAAAATCAAACACTGAAAAACTGGCCTACCAGCCCCGGTCTCCCCTATTCGAGCCGCTCGAAATAATTCGAGTTCCTCGGTTCTTTCGGGCCGTTCGGTTCTTTCGAGCTACTCGGTTTTTACGGGTACCCGGCTCGGCTCGGTCCGCACTTGAAGCTACTCGAATATTCGAGTACTCGAACAGCCTTAGTACCTAGTACCTACTCGATGAGATCTACGTTTACGCGGAATGCCTATAACGTTAGGGCGTTATCCAGACTGTGAGATCCGGCCAACGATCGCTGGAAGCGTAAAAAGGGTCAATAAAAAGCGGACCAATGTAAATATAGGGTATCTCGGGGACGCTAGTCGGAACCATCGCGATATCGGCACGCGCGATCTTCCCGGAGAATCGTCCATCTAAAATTAAACGTTATCGAGCGAGTGGAGGGCTGAAGCGAGCGACCGGAATATTCTGTCGAAGCCCGCGTGTCCGCAGGACGTTTTTGTTCTCCGTAATCTCTCAATCCTTGCGAAACGGCACGGTAAATCATAGTACATCCGAAATTAGACTCTGTCCTTTCAGTGGGTCATCCTTGGAGTCTCCCGATGGGATCCAGAATAACATATTATCTGTTCCGTTCCCCCTTCTCGCGCCAGATTGAATTCACGGCTCGGCCCTCTGGCTCGGTTGCGCGTAAGCAACTGCTCCGGCCGAGGGGTTACTTTTGTGCGAGCGGATAAAAGAGAGGGACAAGACCAAGAGGAAGAAGATGGTCCGGAGGAGAGGCATGTGTGTACGTAGGGAGAGAGGCACGGGACGATGGGACGAGATTGAGGAAGAATGGGGAATAGAGGCTACGCATCTCCATCCATCAGACAACGGTCCGATCGGTCGACACACGCGACTCGAACCTACGGACAACCTCCGAATGCATTATCTCTTCCCATTGGCAGTGGAGCGCGGCTATCCACCGAGTCGATGCCTTTTCGATAATCAGAGCGTTTAGGAGTCTTTATGCGTTCGTTGAATAACGTATGGCTCGACCAGAGACCGATACTGATGTCACTGTCCTTAGCTTTCGATGTACCAGTCCCTGTGCCTCCCTTATATGTACCGTGGATATTTTAAACGTCGCGGACGTCCCGGATGCGCTATGAGCTTCCTAAATCTTTTCAATGCCGCCTGCACCATTGAATACTTTGAATTTCATCTGGATCTACTGCATGCCCTACAGAGAGGTCCACTTGCTAGGTACGTTACCCTATGGGGCTACTATTTTATGCAATAGGATTCACAGAGCGGTACAGAAAATCGAACAGCTTTCCGGAGCTATTAATTGGCAGCAATCGTTTGAATAACCATGACTGTATGCTCCCCCGAGGAAGGTACTAACATTCTATAAATGTATGCTCGTTCGCGCGCTCGCTTGTACGCTTATACCCACGCAGAGGGAGAGCGCGGTGTGCCCGCACACGCGGGGCCCGAGCAGCGTTCCTGGCGCGGGGAAATTAATGACTTACCTTCACCGGGAACAATACAGTCAGCTGCGACTCTTTACGTGTCTTCGTGAGTACCGTGCGCCGCGGTGATGCGAGCTGCCTAAGGTCGAACAAAAACACACAAACGAGTAGGCCTCGTGCTCGCCGATCGATTTATATCCGCGCGCGTCGGGCGCGAGTGCAAGAATCTGAGCATATCATTTTCGTACGGCCGTTTTTCCATTCACCCGTTAACGCTTTAATCCGCCCGAGCGGAGCGCCCGCGACATCCTCGCTCGCGCGAGCGAGCGAGGATGTCGCGGGCGATTTGCCACGGATTCGCTGGATTAGCGTGCTTTATGCGCCTGCTCCTTGACGTTACATTGTCGGCGTAGCTGCCGCGGGTTTCCTAACCTCCGGTCCAGCTTAACGCGCAACTATATTTACTGAAGTTAAATGCGTTGCATCGCGGTCAAGACGGACCAGGAGCAGTGCACTCCGGGATTCCTAGTTCCGAGAGATTCGGGGGGGTCTGCGATCGATGGTCCGCCATATTTGTAGCATGGTTTAGGGTTTAGGGTAGCTGCTGTCGGCGCGATGAAGTCGATCCGGTAGCAATAACGGTGAAGCTTCTATCAAGGATCCAGCAAGGAGTAATCCCGAGAGTAATGTTTCCAGAATCCGTTAGGAGGCGCGATCGCGGACGGCATCTGCTTCTTATTCTCCATGCCAAGCATACGCCGGGCAGATAAATATCATCGGGAACGCATCTCTCTTTCTAGACTCCGGCAGACGCGCCGCGCGGTCCCGTCCTCTATGAATCATGTAGTACCTACGTTTTAGGTCAGGTTGTTCCTCTTAGGAGGCTGTCGGTTTTGATCGGCTATGGCGTTCCTCCTGGTTACCCGAGCCGGGGTGTTGCTGGAGCCTCCGAGAAGAGTCCATGGCGGCACGTAAGCCTCGCGCGAGCACTTATTTATGGTCCGGGATCGCCGGGGTGTACGTGGAACCGCCTCTAGACAACCGTAATCTTCTTTCGCACAGAGCGTCACCCATCGAATCAAGCTGTTCCCCTTTTAATTGCGATACCAGCCTCTGCATAAACATTCGACGCTCTGACCAACCCGAGTTCCTTAAGCCTAGTTTACATTAGTCAAGTAAACGGTACAGTGGAGTGGCGAGTGTGAAAAAGCATATCTAACTCGACTAGTGTAAACAGTTGGTCGAGTAAAAAAGTCGAGTAAACGGGCGAGTATTAGCCGAGTCGAGTGGTAGAGCGGACAGCATAGCAGCTGGGCCCTAGCATTCGGCTCGGTTCACTAGGCCGAGTTACTTGACTGATGTAAACTAGGTTTTAAGATAGGGTAACTGTGGGACAGATGCCGCACTTTACACAAAACTCTCACCGTGTCTAAATTTTGCGATGAACATTTGTTCCAAGGATACGTTTTATTAGTTGAACATCTTGTCCTACTACTAGCATTAAAGAAGATCAAAATTTTAATACTTGGCACCCTGAAAAAATTGAAACTAAAAACATCCATTTTTCAGGAGAGATGCCGCACGTGCGGGAGTGGTGTGGAATTTCGAAAAACGTTTAATTTTCCATTTAAACTTGCTAATTTTAAGTTTTTATTTAAAAAATAGTAAAAGCAAAGTAAAACGAAACATCTTTTTAATTTATACAGTTATAAAATACAATAAAATTGGAAGAATAAATAGGTACAGATATTATTTCTGCTTTTCTAAATTAAATTGTCTTTTCTTCTTCCTTTCACATTCATTACACATAAAGTAAAAATAAAATGTGAAAAAAGAGTAGAAAGCCGACAAATACGTTTGGATTATCAGATTTATCATTAAAAAATAATTAATTTGCCTTGAGATATCGCGGTATCTATTTTCAGACACTCTTTTTGTATTTTTAACATTAAAAGCATCATTTAGTTAGTCGACTTAGGTACCTTCCGATATAGTGCGCATAAAATTGCGGCATCTATCCCGGAAGAGACGCTTCACTTTCGTATTCCGAAGTGCTATGTCGAATATGACCTATTCTGGCCGAGAAATATTCCGCAGAGTTCCTTTAACGTATTACAAAAGTTACATCACGGAAAACTATGAATCTTTAACTACTACGATAGCAAAAATAAACTCGACGTATAACTATCGAGGCAAAGTGCGGTAGGCTTACCTAAAAAAATAGCAAAATCTTTAAAAGTAATAATGGAAACACGCTTTCGCTTATTAATCTAACCTGAATTAACAGCCTAAAGCAAATAAAATCGACAGCGTTGTATTTTATTACCGATAACCCTGATTATTCTTTTGTACTCGACAATTCCTCACGCCCAAATATCTTGGCAACCCGTTCTCATTCGTGATTCGTTAAGTATTTTGTGTTCGACATAGGAACGAGAAGAAAATGAAACGTCCGAACTGGATTTTAATGCGATCGTTTACATTTGCCACCGGGGATGATATTGAGAAATCTTATCCGGGTGGGAAGAATTCGCAGTAGTATGTAAACCCCGGGCAAGCATTTATTTATGGTCCCGGGTCACCGGGTGTGCGCGGGTGCCGCCTCTACAACACACTTTACAGAGCATATTTTACACCGAACATCACCCACGAAATAAAGCTGTTTCCCAGTTAATTCCGCCCTCCACTCTGATCCCTACAAAGGCGACCATCTGTACCGGTTAATTGACGCTATATCACTCGATAATTGGCGCAGCTACCAGCCGTCTGACATCATTCGGCGTGTTTCGCTTTCGCGCTACCAGCCGCGAACGATTGTCAACCATTTCCAGATACATATTTCGATTACAACGAAGGAGATGTTCCGCGAGGACGTCGCGAAACTCGGAGGCTTCCATTTGCTTGCGGCGTGTAATTCAGCATTCGAAGATTCGCGTCCTCGGTGTCGCGTCGATAGCGAAACTAGGACATTTAGGTGCTTCTTCGTTTGCTTGTCTGGAAGGGAGTGACAAGTAGGCTCGCGTTCGCGGCACTTCCCTTAGAACGGCCGCGTCGATCGGGCCTGGCCAGCAGGCGGGACGAAAATAGTTGGTAGGGGTGTAAAAGGGGACGGTGCAAGCTGAGCGTGATTCCGCGCGCGGCCAGCCGGCGAACCGGCGCGGCGCGGCGAAACGCGCGCGTCCGTGCACCCTCACGAATTGAAATATCCGAAGGATAATTAAGCAACCGAGCCGTGCAGCTGGACGTTGAATAAATAATCTTAGGCGCGCACGCGAGCTCGTCGCGGCCCTAAGCGTCGAATTATGCAAACCTTTTCGCGGCATAGATTTCCTCGTTTAATCTGCCACCTCCGCGGATCCTCTGATGGGAAATTCATGTGGTCGGCGGGTCCGTTAAATCGTTACACGGAACGTAATGCGCCGTATCATCGTGGAGCGTAGGTGCTAACGAATTCCATCGAACAAGCTCATTTGCTCCTAACCACCGACTCTGCTAATGGAACGATTTACAAGCTGCCGCGATCTCGGATCTTGCAAACATTTTCGAGACGATTGCCTCGAACGTTACTAGAGGCAGAGCAACCGGGAGGGAGTTACGACGTCTGTATCAGGTGTATCCTTCCTTGCCGCTCGCGTGGTACCGGAAACGGGGCCCGGCTAAGCATGCAATGCCCCCGGTTGTGAGAAAAAATCGGCGCTATCTATCGGTATCTATCTGCATCCCCGTTAACTCCGGCGGATCGATGGTCGTTGATGATGCAGAGCGACATCGATCGCCGGAGTGACGCATGGGGAGCGATATTTCTTATCGCGGTTAATTGAGACGCTACGGTGACTTATAGTGGAAGTTAGCTACACCCGACGCGGAATACACGCGAAACCCGCAAAAAGTGCGTTCCACTGTGGCGTCCCATTGTGCCGTCTAACGGATGGACGTATCGAATAGCCGTTGTAACACGTTGTACAGCACGATATCTACGAGGAACCGACGCTCGGCCACGGGGCATAGAAAATATGACGGCCGAGTGACGCGTAACCGAACGTGTTCGCATTTGTCGATTGTCGCGCGACGTACCATTTATGTAAATAGTTTTCGTCGGACCCAGCTCGACGTAGGTACCGGCATCCTGATTAATGGATGCCCTCCACGATTGATTCGAGGTCTGCGAACTCGTTGATGAGCCAACGAAGGCGGGCAAGCGGTCGTTTTTATTCTGCGGATCTTTGCGACTTATTTCGGATTTAGGATCAAGGAAACTCACGCGTCCCGACGAGGGAACCTACAACGAGCCGCGGATTGCTCCAGAGCTGATTGCATCGGTGAACGCGCTCGATCATAAGTGCGTTTTAAATGGCTGATGTAAATGCGCGGAACCGTTGATCCCGCGTGATTTATTTGCAACGAGCACCACTGGCCTCTGTGTCCGACCATTACATCCAGATGGTGTACGTGACTCGGTTATCCGCAAATCGGACGCCGCGCCGCGGCGCCTGTCCACGATTTCCGGATTATTACTAAGCTGCTCTAATTACGTAATTGCTCGATCTTTTTAAACAGGAGAACGCCTCTGAACTATTAGCCTCTGGAATTTAGTTTTGTACAACCCCTGGCAATTAGTTTGGAACCAAATGCGAAAATACGAAATTAACGAGAAACACCAATATTTTTTTTATGTATAATATGCAACGGTATATATGTGGAACGCGTGGTAATGTTAAATTGCTCTATTTTAAAGTAAAAGCACCAAAACTAATTAAGAATTTTGTTTATTATATAATAGAAAATATGGGAAATAAGTATGGAACGGACCGATGTTCTGGAAGACAGTATGGAACAATATAAATTTGCAAAGAGATTAACAAGAATTTTTTCAGTATTTATATTACCTAGTATTTTCTGACATTTGTACATGCATGTTAGTTAGTTACTTCATGGTTTTCATTTCATTATTCTCTTTTCAATACTCTTTTGAGACAGGAAACAAGCAAGTCGAATGAATAAATGCCACCACCAATAAATAAATGCCGCCACGCAAACATTTATCTAACGATTTAATGTTAAGCATAATTGCATTATCGAAAGAAGGTAATACTCAGCAAAAAGTAGCTGAAATTTGGAATTGTAGCCGAAGCGCAGTAAGTAAAATAAAAGGAAAATTTAACGAGAAAATTTCTCTGCTTTGTGTCTTGTAAACCATGGGTATTCCCCGTATAATTATTTAAATAAGTAAATAATTATTTAAATAAGTAAATAAATAAATAAATAAATATTTTACATAAAAAATATTGGTGTTTCTCATTAATTTCGTATTTTTGCGTTTGGTTCCAAACTTATTGCCAGGGGTTGCATATTCTCCTCGGCGAAGAAAATCTTCAATCTGCCTATTTAATCCTGGAATCATAGCCTCGAATAACCTGACAGAGACGGGGAATCGGAGGCTGGTGTAACACCAGGGGCAGAAGCCCTTCGTAAATCGCATAAATAACCGTCGACGGTGTGGCGTCCGCCAGGTAGAATTGTTTGACGATGTTACGCCTCGAGGACACGTTAAATTGCTCCCTACATTCCACTGAACTATTCGCCGCACGGCATCGCAATAATCATTGTGTTCGGTTGTTCCGGTGCTCGTGTCGTATCAAAGCCCAAGACGCACCAACAGACGCCATTCAAGAGAGGGCCATAAATTTCCTGGGGAGCGAAAGACTGCTTTTTTACAGTCGCTCGTGCAGCCTGAACCAGTGAACGCTCTGTTTCATACGGGCCTCGAATTCCTCTAGCCTTTTTACCAGCCTCCGTTTGAGCAGCTTCCGATACGTAAATTAGTTATCGAGAAAAACCGCAAGCAAGAAGACTACACATGGCCGCGATCATTGCAACCCGAAGAGAGCTTGATTTTTTCAAAGAAGCGAAGTGAAACTTCGCTTCGTCTTTCAAGCAAGCCTCGCAACTGTCGCCAGCTTTGAAAACGCGCCGGTTTTCACTGTTACCCTGCGCGTGGCGAACTTTCCCCGTGAAAAGAAACTGCGCGCCACCGACTAGCGGGGAGACGAGAGAAACCAGCGGACCGTATGAAGACGTCTCGCGATAAACCGCAGAAAGACATCGGAGGGGGACGATCGTGGGTTCGATTTTCCGGGACTTTTGTCGCGGGAAAACCACGGAACGTGTGTAGGTCTCGCCGGCACGGGCGGCACGGGCTACTCGAGCCGCCCGAGCCATTCAGCGGCAGCTCGTAAATTTTCAGAAGCGGGAATCCTCCTTCGGGAGGGGTTTGTCGGGCCGAAAGACCGACTGCAGGAGCATAAGGATCAAGGATCCCCGTGGCGAGCGGGCCACGACGCAGCAACAGGCGGCCCACTTCGCTCCCGGCACACATCCATTACCCCATCGGCTCATCCCGTTTGCACTAGCTGGTTGCGATGAAAATTTATGTCCTAATAAGTGATTTGTACCGCGTCCTTGGCGCGAGCAGGGCTTGCGGCGGGCCCGCAGCCGGCTAAATTGCGCGGCCTTTTGGCCCGCAACTTTCCAATCCGGAGCGCGTTCACCGCGAACGAGCAATTACTGATCGTCGCCGCGAACTTTCGCGACCCGTCTGCGTTGGTGTGCCCCTTCCAGGCATTGTTAAACGGGAGATCATAAGCATTGAGCAATGCGTTTTGCGATCCAGACACGGTACCCTCGGCTAACAACAATGGTAATGTCATGTTTGCTCAACTACGAGAGGCAGAACGGAGGATGTATGTCGATCCATTGCAAATAATCCCCGCAATCGTTGCTCCGCTGGGAATATCAATTTTTCGCCCCAACAGCCATTTATCGCCAGCAGGCTCGACTACCTACCTACCGTTCACACTGTGCGCAGGTTTTGCGCAATTCTTTAAAGGGCGTTCCGAGCTCGAGCATTGGAGCATCGAAGGATTCAACTATCGCTAGAATAGGATTATCCGCGCGGCAATGGAATCACAGAACGTTAACGCAAGGAATTACTTAGAAACGCTTTGATCCGACACGTAGGAATCGATTGCGAGGCCGCTGGGATTGTTAAAATCTCCGTCGCGAATCGCCGAGCTCGCTTGACTTCCGCCGTAAAAATTCCATGAAGTAGCAATCTCGTGGTTAAATTAAGTATTGTTAAGCGTGCTGCGCGCGAACTTAGCTCGAGGAAAAATGACGTCGGCCGCGGAGGACGTATCCCTCAAGATGAAGCCGCGTGTAGCTTTAATACGGAACTTGCAGTGTATATTGGACAGGGAATTGCTCATGCATGCTGATTGATTAATGCATACTAATGAAAAGAATTTTTGTTGTTACTAAAATGAAATATGCGATGCGACCAGGAAAACCAGTTCCAGGCTAACGTTCCCGCGTTAGTTTCGCCTGTTAGCCATGGTAATGGTGGTTGCATATAGGTACTATGTCTGCATACTCTCTCATCATCAGCCGAGTGGTACAGCCGCGCCGCGCCGTGCCGGCCTCGAACAACCTTCCAACGCTGAACGATTTCTAAGCTTGTTAATTTCGTATTAGCAATCGAAGGAGAAGTGGATGCTTCTGTCGTTCAACAGGCCCAACGAGTTCCTTTAATTTCACTCTAAATGTGGTTTGCAACCTGGGGCCGGTCTCTTGAATAAATGGGTCCGGATGCAAGATATATTTTGGGGCCCCAAAGAATTTCTCAACGGTAAAAAGGCGTAACATCTTTTCACAGAAAGGAACCACGAAAAAAAAAAGAATAATAATAGCAATAATAAAGAAAATAAGATAAAAGAATAGCAGAAGTAAACAAATAAATAGTAACATATTTAAATATATGATTTTCTGATTGCCATGTCATTAATAATATTTTTTCTTAATTTTCATCGAATAAAAAAATCTCTTTCTTTCATTTTCACTTTTGCTTTTCTTCATTTTTCCTTTTTCTAGGGCACCCTCTGTACAGATCTGGGTCCGGGTGCCTCGTACCCTCTGCACCGCCCCTGTGGCCGGCCCTGCTCCAAATTAGCAAAGATCAAAGCGGCCATTTGAGGAAAACGAGAAAGAGTCACGTTTCTAGTTTATTCAAGAATTTTCCTATCGAATAAAGTCTTCTACGATAAAAGTAGGGTGAAGTAGCCGAATATGACGACCTCTCCTAATACGAAACCCCAGCTTATCTCCGCTACAGAACTCTTGAATGTCATAGAGATGCTATTTCTTTACTAACTAACCGCGTATTTGTTGTTTTGTCGGCACAGTGCATCAATCGAGCGTCTTGAGCAAGCACATATTTCTGAAATACGTTGCAGAAAGTTTTTCAAGTGGTTCGATTAAATTACAAATACTTCTAAAGTGGTAAGTGTATAATGAATTCCTCAAATACTGTTGTATAGTGCTTGCATTGGAGTTTAAGGCTTACTAGTTGCATATCATTAAATGACGAAGACTTAACTTCGAAGCTACTTAGTAGTTATCGTGTTATTGTTTCCGAATATGAGACCCGTGGAAGTTCTATCGATGAGAGTGAAGAAGAAATTGTTCTGAATGATGAAAGTGATTAAGAACGAAAATTATGATACAGAATGCTTGTTTTGCACAGGTCTTTATTTCTCAGATGTGCTAGATGAACAATGGGTTAAGTGTACGTATAAAGTGTTACGATGGGCGTGGTGGGCCCACGAAGACTGCGGTAATGAAGAAATAGGTTTCACATGCCTACTTTATAAAAAAAGAATAAAAATATAAATAAACCCATTTATTTTATCTGCTTATTTGAATGACTTTCGCTTTTATTTTATTATGAAGAAACCGAACTTTTGCTATAGTACTTTCCTTGTTGCTAAAGAATACACATTCCACTTTTAAAACGTGCATCGAATTTTAATAAAACTGTTCTCAGCCAAGAGTTACGATTTTTTCAAGAAATGGGTCTCGTATTCGGCTACTTTACCCTACATCTGTGAAACATCCACTCCCATTTTTAAGGCGTTCTCATAGCTTCTATCGCCGGATATTCCTCAGCAAAATTGCTTTCGCGAGCCGTTGTAACGAATTCTAACTACCCAATATGCAACCCCGTAATCCGCAGAGCCAACACGTTAAATGTAATCAGTGTGTTCGAACTGTTTTAACTCATGGTTAAGTCGCTGAGGTACTGTATGTATCGCGAAGTGCTCCGACCACCACCCTTGCCACAAATAGGCCTAGGGAATTGTACCGCCACTCGTGGCCCCTTTGCAGGGTCTTATTTATGGCGGAATGATTGAGCCTTGATTACAGGCTGCGGGAATGAAACGACCTTCCGCTTACTGAATAGTCGGCAGCCTTCTCTTTCTCCCAATGAAATCCCAATGAAAGTACCTACTTTTTCCAACTACTTAGTTGAGTCACCGCGCACACTCTGCAATTAATTCTCGCGACTACTCGACTGTGCATCTTCAACCGAGTGAATACTAAATTCAATTATATGTGTATACCTGAAAAATTGAACGGAGCAATGATAATGGAAATAAAAATGCAGAGAATTGTGTGCTCGGCGATGCGCCGTGGAGAACAAGACAGAGAAAGTGCCGAAGAAATTTAAAAGCTGACGGCGAGCTCGCGAACGCTTTCAATGAAAGTGGTCGGGCCCGGATGCGGCTTTTTCCACGCTATTTTCTATCGATAGCCACTGTACTTTACAGATCGGACGCAGCGGCGTCTCCCTCGAGCGCCGCGATCCGATCAACTTTCTACGAGCCACTTGCACAAAGTCAATGCACCCGAAACAGCGAATTATCGAGCATCGCGACGTCGCAGATGATCTTGACGAACAATCTGCACTTTCC
Organism: Andrena cerasifolii; assembly: GCF_050908995.1. Classification (NCBI taxonomy): domain Eukaryota; kingdom Metazoa; phylum Arthropoda; class Insecta; order Hymenoptera; family Andrenidae; genus Andrena; species Andrena cerasifolii. The sequence continues at coordinate 15,243,015 of NC_135119.1, read as the reverse complement.
GAGAGATCCTTGAAGGTTGAATTAGAACGTGGCGTCCGATTATCTCCAAACATGATCGTCCCACCGTCCGGTTATTAAAACCTCCTGTATCAGAGTTTCACGTCAGCTTACAGTATTAACTAAACGTCACTGCGGAATCCTCAGCGTTTACTAGTGACAACTTGCGAGCGAAGCTGCAAATTATCATTTTATAATCTCCACTGCATGGACCATTTATATTAAACCATCGTCCTGGGGTGCTCGTCCGAGGCAGCTTCTTGGACGTCAGGTTAGCCGTTCGATGAAACAGGGCGTACAGAGTGGAGCGAATACTAAGCACAGTCGGATCGCTCATCTTTCTACGCTCCACAATGGAATACATAGCATCTGCTCGTAATTCACGCGTCAACTGGACTATTCTAAGCGCGGTTGAACCCCCGAAAGCTTGCGCGCCGATCTAGCGGCTTTAAACACCGTTCAGAGAGTCAAACAATCCCGCGGAAACGTCCAAATAAACGAACCGGTTGGTTGCCACCGATCGGGCGTCAGGCGGGCCAGGGTGTACGCGTGACGTCCAGGGGCATCGTTCGTTTGCGCGCGCGGGCCTTAGGAGAGAATTATCGGCCTGTAATTACGCGTTCCACGAGCGAAGCCACCTTCCAGATAACCAACTACCGTCTTCCCCAATCGTTAACCGGCAATCCGCCCGGGCAAAATAATTACGCTGATCGCTTGATGGACGATAACTGGCCGCTCGCTGGCGCACACCTGATTATCATGCCGTTCACTGGCCAACCGACCGTTTCTAAGTAGATCAAGAAGTTCGCGGTGGCAACGGACGATTGTCGATCAAACGCCGATCGTTGCGCATCCTCCGTGGCCGATTCGGTCCGTCCGTGTAGGAATCGTTGGACGCCCGATGGCACGCCTTCGGCGATGATTACCGAGCGCCTCTCGATTCCTGGACATTAGCGCACGCTACTCCGAGCGGCGATTCGCTCCTTTCGCCGATTTTCTGACGGCAGGTAGTCCTTTTGGGGCAGATTGCAGGTTACCTCCTCGCGTTTGCACCTCTTTCTCGCATCGATTTTCGTGGCAGAGTGGCGATGCTCGATCTCGAACACGGAAAAGCTGCAACCTCTTGCGAGCGTCCTCCGTTTATTTCTCCAAATCAGACGGCGAAGCGTTTATGTATCAGCATCAGCTTGAGAAGCGTCGCGACGGTCGGACGAGCCAGTAAACCGTACGTCCCGTTTTGTAGAACGCGAGCCCTGACGAATCAATTATATTTCCCCTCGATGCGGACACGCGAGTTGTTTATTTTCTTACGCCTCACCCTCGACGCCGCCCCTTCTTCTCCAGTTTTTTGGGGACAGAGCTCGCTGCGAGGCCTATCGCTCGGCCAGCGACGTTAAAATCCACGCTTGAATAACAGAAATTGAACGTGCTCCTCGCGTTTCACATACGACGACCCGTCAGCTGCCCGTGCCCGTCGAACTTGATCCCGCTCCCGTAATTACTCCTTGTTATCGGCAATTATATCCGCAATTACCGAGCGACCTCGCAATTACTTTCTTGTGAAACTTCGAGGAATCGCGAGGGGATGATTTTGTGATAATTTCGGAGGATGTGAAGCCGCCTGGGAAGCAGCGGGTATAAATATTAATAAGAGAACTGGTCTTGCCGATCGTCCTTCGATAATATAATACCTTTAATTTCTGTGCTGAGATTCCGAGGCGGGGGAATTTCGTATGACTTTGTAACAGTGCGCTCGGGAGCGAATGGCGAACGCAATCCGGAGCGAGGTCTACGTTAAGGGGTCGTGCTCAGTCAGGAGGCCGAAAAAAGGGTGGTCTTTGGAAATTTTTTACTCAAAAGCTATAGCACATTTCTCAAAAAATCTTTCTTCCTTTTAAGGATTGCATCTAGTACCGTGCATCGTATTTTTTTTATTTAAAAATATTTATCAATAACTGAGTTATTGTCTATCACTCGAAGGTTCTCTAAAAAAAAGGCTTCTGCGGTGACCACAGCTGCTGGAAAGTCGATCATCTAAAGTAAAAAATTCAAAAGAATTTACTTATTATATTGTATTGTCTGGTATCTGAACGAAGGTTTTTTCGAAATATTGATTTGGGAAAAGATGGCTGATGTTTAAAGTAAAAGTTTCAATTTTTATCATAAATCTTGCCTGATTTTCGTCAATTAAAAGAAAACTAAGCATTGGATAAAAAAATCCTTCGTTCAAATACCAGATAATATAATATAATAAGTAAATTCTTTGAAATTTTTTATTTTAGATGATCGACTTTCGAGCAGCAGTGGTCACCGCAGAAGCCTTTTTTTAGAGAACCTTCGAGTGTTAGACAATAACTCAGTTATTGATAAATATTTTTAAATAAAAAAAAATACGATGCACGGTACTAGATGCAATCCTTAAAAGGAAAAAAGAATTTTTGAGAAATGTGCTATAGCTTTTGAGTAAAAAATTTCCAAAGACCACCCTTTTTCGGCCTCCTGACTAAGCATGACCCCTCAAAGCACGGTGGACTAGCGAGAGAATCTGAAAATATCGTTGGACCACGAAGGAACATAATTCACGATTCTATCTAGTCAGAGAGTTACTTTTGTATATCAAAATGGCTATTGCGTCCGAGATCGTGTTGAATCCGCTATAAATCGTGCCACGTGGAGTTTATTTCGAGGGTATCGTTATTATTAAGTATCGCTGAACCTACCTGAAAGCGTAATCCGCGGCCTTGAAGCGAACTCTAGGCGAAGTCAAAAGATGAGCGGGGCCAAGCTCGTCGCTCGCGCTGCAAGGATCGAGAGAAGTCGGGAGGAGGTCGTTTGCTTTCGGGATCGTTTAGAGAAGACACGGCCAGGTCAGAATTTACCTAGCATAATTATCCCGAGCACAGTTACCCCTTTGATGGGGCGACTTTCGTGCAACTCTTCGTGATTTACGGTCAGTCCTGTGCGGCTTGTCCCATTGATGCAGAATTCTGGGAAAGAGGCAATTATCACGGCACTGTCTCCTCCGAGGGAGCGTACAATTAACGCCGTGGGTTGCACGAGACGTCTCGTCGCGGTGCCGGGCCGAAAAATTCAGATCTCAAGGGTTCCGTGCGTTTCGCTCCGGTTGAAACGCGAACGAGACGCTCCAAAGGCCCGTTGTCCCGGCGGCGATGGCGTGCAGCGTGCCCAAGATCTTTCGGAGTAACAAAGTTCTCGTACGGTGCACGTTCTAAATCTGTTAATGGGTCCGCGCGGAAACTGATTCAATTTACATCGCTGCGACGGCTTACGGAATCATTAACCCTTCTGCTATCAAGAGACCTGATCACAATGGAGCCCCTCCACACACGCGCGAGAAAAAGCCTGAGAGGAACGAGGCCCCGCGCTCCCAAAAGGGAGCTCCGAAGCTAAGGCCCACCCTCAGTCCCGGTGTTCTAGAGCCGCCGCACAGTGGTTCCAACCTGGAAAAAACCCTAAATTATGAAAGTCGGGTTTCTAGGTATCGATTATTATTTTCTGGGAGACAATGGACCAATCTATCTTGCTATGAAAAGGGATGTATGTTTTTCTCTTTAATACGGAAGTAAAATGCATCTGAAGTAGATCTTCCATATGCTAGCGAGATTCTGACAGATTTCTAACCTGAGTTTCGACATTTTCCTTTTACTTCTGGGGACATTTATAATCAAATGAATTATGTGTTATAAACGGGTATAGTCTCAGCTTATGTATCACGTAAATAGTTTTCCAAATACATAACCGAAATCACGTTTTCAAGAAGAGAAAATTCGTGTGGACAGTGAAATCGAGGGGCTACATAAAACGGAAGTACACGCGCGTGGGCGCATTTTTAATGCGGAGCAAACACTGTACTTTACGATGATAGATGGGAAAGTCGCTGAATGTGTAACTAATACAGCATCGTCCAGCAACTGCGTTATTTGTGGAGCCACACCATCGCAGATGAACGACATGTTGCGACTTGTAAATAGGCGCCAATCATTAAACGACGAAGCTCTTAAGCTTGGAATGTCTCCAGTGCATGCACGCATCAGATTCGTGGAGTACATTTTACATATAGCTTATAATTTAAGTTTTAAGTCGTGGAGGACAGAAAGAGAAACAACCCTTGCCATCAAAGAAGAAACGAAAAGACGTATTCAAACTGAATTTAAAGACAGAGTGGGAATAATAGTTGATGCGGTTAAGCAAGGAGTCGGTACCACAAATAACGCGAACACTTCCAGAAGGTTTTTTGCAAATCCGAGTATAACAGCCGAAATAACACATGTTGACGAAACATTAATAAAAAGACTGGCTGTTGTGTTGGAAGTGATTCGCAGCAATTTTGCTATCGATGCAGATAAATTTAATACATTTTCCCAAGAAACAGCTGGATTAGCAATATCATTGTACCCCTGGTATTACATGCCGGCAACTGTGCATACAATTTTAATGCACGGCAGGGCCATTATTGAATGCGCTGTTTTGCCTGTGGGTTCACTCTCAGAAGAGGCTCAGGAAAGCAGAAATAAAGACTGTAGATATTATAGACAACACCACACCAGGAAATGCTCTGATTTGGCAACGAATCAGGATACGTTCAACACGCTTCTGACAACTTCGGATCCTTATATTAGTCACTTAAGACCAGAACTAAAGATCAAGTCACTTCCACTTAGCGAAGAAGCACAATCGTTAATAAAATAGTTATATACGTATAGGTCTTGTAAATATCTTTAAATAAAGTGTTGTATACAAAGTAATGTATAATTTACGTATGTTAAAATGTTAGTTTATAACGCCTAATTACCCATTTTATAAAATTTAATAAAATTACACATTTTATGCGTAAAAAAGTCATATTAAATTATTTCTTTAATATTATATTAAGTTTGATGCTTAAGAAGTAATACGAAACAAAAATAATAATTAAAAAATATTGAGAAATGCCGAAGTTATGAGTTTTTTTCCACTTTCCCCTCTATGCATCGGACCACTGTGCGCCGAGCCTTGGAATTCCGATTTCAGTGGAAACTTTTTCTCGCTACCGTTCGGGAAACCCGTGGCTGTAATCCTAGGCCACTGGTCCCCCGTGGAGGCCGCGAGGAGAGCAGAAACACACGGGACACGGGACACGGAACGAAGGAAAAAATGAAAGTGTGTAAGGGCGAGGGCGTGAGCAGGGGAGAGGAAGTCGAAAGGCGCAGGAAAGGAGCTTCGGTTTTCGTATCCCGTTTGGGAGGCCCGTCGAATGGGCTCTCCAGGCTTCGTTCGGGAAAGGGCAACAGGGACAGAGAGCGAGAGAGAAGAAAGAGAGAGGGAGAGCGAAGGAAAGGGCCCCCCGCGCCTTACAATGCAGCCTGATTTATGGCCCGGGCGCACATACATAGAGTTACACACGATATCATAATACCATTAATTCTTCGTCAAATTCCCCGCTGACTGAATCATACTGGCCGCGCAGTAAATCACGCGGGGCGACTAATGTGAACGCGACCAGCGCTCGCTCGCTGTCTTATCTCCTTTGAACCACGGGGGCAGGTGGATCCAGTCCCTTGGACCCCGCTGAATTACTCTCTTGGTCCTGGACTCGCTGGCGTTGCCCTCCTCCTCGCCCGCCGCATCCACCTCCATCGCCACCCTCCTCTCTCGCCCCACCCTACCCCTGGTGCCAACTTTCCGGAGCCCATAGTCGTAACGGGGGCCCCCCCCTCGTGTCACCCGGTGAACGAGTCGCACTCTATTTGTCTCCTCTCGTTTCCGTATTTTTATAGCCGTCGTCGTTATCCGAGAATCACCGAGCCGATTTCACGAGGGACTACCGCCGCGGCAGCCACTTGTCGGGACCAACGTTTACGTAATCGCGGTTCACCGGAGGACCGTTCCGCTCGGCCGCCTTAGCTTCTCCGGGAGGAAGCGTGGGCGTTCGTGGCAATCGCCATTCGATGTGGACATTTTTATTTCCTTCTCTCTCCGCTTTCTCGTTTTATTCCTGTTCCTCTTCCTCGTCGCAGCGACTGTCTGATCTAATGTATCGCCGAGGGATTTTTCAGCGGGCTGCCGCGTTGTTTGGAGTTCCTGCGGCAGCGTAGGCTTTCCTGGTCTTTTCGAAAGCTTTCGAGTGAAAAATTTTCCAGTGCCTCCGCGCGTTAAGTAGCCATTCGATTTTATGGCAAGGATTAATGGTCGACCAGCGGGCTTTTGATGTTACACGTTTCCAGTGGGATTTCGAATTTAATGGATATCAGGCCCACTGTTTTTCCCCGCTCAACGGGCAATATCTCAATCATACATTCCCAATTTTCTTGGAGTAGGTGTCTGATTCGTTAAAATTCGGATGGTCGCACGGGACCTCTGAGGTTTGGATTCGTTCTAACGCGACTAACGCGGTATGCCCTATACTTCCAGTTACTTTCTTTTGGACAACCTCAACTGTCTTATCGATTATTTTTCTGCTATTCTTGCGCGGCGCTCGTCCCCGCACGTCAGCCATTCCGCAACAACGTGAAACATTTACGGAGCAGATTAACCGAACCGCAGATCGCTCCGAATCGCTTGGCGATCAATTCGTTTAGCGTGCAGCTCGCCGTCGAAGATTAAGAACCGATGAAAGGGATTGAGTCGCTATTACGCAACATGCGACCGTTAAACATCAAATGGGACTGATTTATGTCTCGGTTGCCAGAGTTTCCTCTCAATTGATCGGTCACGTTCGGCGAGAACTATCCGAACGACGAAAATATTCGAGACTCGAGGGAGAGAGCTTGCTAATTTGGTAGTGGCTTCCCGTTTAAGAGCGCGAGCGTGTAATATACGAGCGAGGATCGCTATCGCGGCAAGTATCGAAATTTATAATCGCGCCGCTAATATTTTAGCCGTGATTTAACAGCGCTGAGGAGCCGACCGCGGCCGCCGCTGCCGTCGCCGTCGCCGTCGCGAAATACATAATCGCGAGTATTAAAAGTCGTGATTCCACATTCCTGTTATGACACACTGGCACAAATTTCCGTGGCGCTAATCTACAAATCACCGCTAACTTTCGCGAGCCGGCAATATTTCTTTTGTGGACACACATTATATGAGTTATCACCGATCGGGCCTGGCCGACGCGCGATTTACGGCCTAGCAGAATACACGCTCTACACGAAGAATGGCTGTAAGCCTTTTTCTCCGTGTAATTCGTTTGCAGAATGCTACTTTGCGAGGCTTCGTTCGTTCCTTTCTTTCCGCTGTGGGCGAAACTGGAGAAACGGCTGGCTTTCGGAAATCCGAACTACTTCTCGCCAATTGCAGGACAAGGGAGAGATCGCGAAACACGCGTAGGCAAAGGTTAAAGGGAGGATGTGGCAAAAGTGCTGGGTTTTGTGAATATTTTCAACTTTACCGGCAGAAATTGTAAGGAAGGGCTGTTGGCAAGATTCGGGTTTCAACAAATCGGATATTACTTAAATGTTCATGGAAAAGTAGGATAAGAATTTTTCAACTGCATTACTTTTTTATCATTCGTGATTAACGTCGGTAAGGTAAACCAACCAGTAATTGGCCGCATACCAGTGAATGACTATTAGGCAAAGAAATGTCAATTATAAATTTAAACATTATTATATGTTTATAAATGGAGTATAGTTGCACTTTTAATATCCTATACTTTTATTTACGCGTATTAAGCAAACATTAATAAGTATAATTCTTATTAAAAGTATGCGGTCATTTACTGGGCTTCTACGCGTTTCGTATTTTATAATTGTTTTTTTTTTTAATTACGATAAGAATAAGTAATTATTTTTATAGAAATTTCAACGAAACTAAATTGAAATGCAATTTCAACAGTTGTTTTGTTGTTATACATAAATATATTCAAGTATTAATCTCAAAGGTCCATAGGTTCAACAATTCGGTTATTCACTGGTTGGTTTACCCTATGTATTTAGCTGAGTAAACAGAATTTTGGTATATCTTCATGTTTATGTATTACTTGTCTCTGATAGTTACAATTTCATAGTCTATTGTGTGATTTGGTGTACACAGGAATGTATACAAACGGCTGTTTAGCGAAGGCAATAATAATGATTTTGTGAGATTCACAATTTCAATTATCGTCGCATCACGATTGTTTTATTGTCGTGAATATTCAATCTTATGCGTGGTAATATTATTTGCTTAAGTAAAAGTGTCTGAATTCGAAACGCCTTAAAATACGATGCGATAACTTGCAATTAAGCTTCGCGCAGAATATGCCTCGTTACAATGCACTAATGGGCAACTACAATAAACGTGAAACTAGCGCCACTCTATCAGAGAGTAAGGAACCAAGTGAAATCGAGTAAAAATGCTCGGAAAGGATCTCGAAGCGCGATATAAGGACCGAAAGTGGAAGAAACCCCGTTTCCACAATCGAATCAGCTGGAGCGTTTCTTCGCGTCGAACCGACCGATGTGTAACCCATAATTAAGTAGGTACAATCGCGTAGCATCGGCAGCAGAGGAGCGAGAGGTGTAATAAGAAGAAATAGAAGATGATAGAGAGAATGGACTTACTCTGGCCGATGTGCACCCTCTTCATCCACGGGTAAATCTGCGGTGGATTGCTACCGGTGGCGTTGGACTTGTTGGACGAGTTGTTGCCGGTGCTGGATGTGCTGGAGGTGGAGGACGCCGGCGAGGACGCGGACGACGCTGTGGTGAGCGTGGAGGTTCCCTCTGCCACGGGTCTGGAACTTCCGCTGGGCGGCGATGCAGCGGAGGCGGCCACGGATGACCTCGAGGAGGTTCCAGGTGGCGAGGTGAGGCTGGAAGCGGCTTTGCTGGTGCCAGGTGCGACCAGAGGTGTCGGACTGTTCCTGGAGGTGGACGTGGTGAGATCCTGGGGCGACGCGACGCTGGTGGAGGACGTGGAGTCGGCGTACTTGCAGCTGGACGTGGAGGGTGCCGATGGCGCGGACGCCGCCTGGAGGAGCGGCGTGGTCGGGTCCGGATGGAGCTGCGGCTGAGGATGATGCTGCTGAGGATGATGCGACTGTTGCGCGTGCAGGCTGTGCTGCTGCGAGGTAGTGGTAGCGCTAAGCCGGGACTGTGGCTGCAACTGCGTGTAGTCTATCATACCGGTGGGCGCCGTGTGCTGCATCCCGGCTGCTGGAGCTGCGTACGGATGCTGAGGGTAGTGTTGCTGAGGAGAGTAACAGGGTGCCGGGTAACTGGTAGCCGCGGCATTCGGATTGTAATAGTCCCCACCTGCGGGAGAAGCCGCCTGCATCGGTTCTCCGGGCGAGTTGGCGGTGGCTCGAGGCTGCTGCTGTGGCTGCTGGCCCGCGTAACACGACGCGAGAGAGTTGACGAACTGATAGGAACTCATTGTTTTCACGAGATTGCACCCGTCGCCGACGTCACTGTACCGATCGCCCCGCACGTGTACGGCTCGACATTCACGTGAACACCACCACCAATCCCTCTGATCTCCAGCTGGTCGGGAGGAGGAGATACGCGCACTCTCGTTAAGTACAAGGTCGTGTCATCGTGTCGCTGGTCTCATGACAACGGCACCGGCAGCGGCAGCGGCGGCGGCATGTCACACATTCGGTCCGGCCCAGCAGAGATGGGGTACGAGCGATCACACTGGAGCACAGCGAGAAAAAAACGAGCCCTAGCCGTTCCTCTTGCTGGCGGATGGGAGCTCGCTCGCGTTCACACCTATCGCGTGGCGTTACACGCGGATAAACACGTCCCTAAACGACTCGATAATGAACGAGGGGGATCACGACGAATAGAAGGAGAAGCGGCCGTGTGCCGGCAGGCGGGCAGAGTCTGAGGCCGACCTGTGCCGAGTCGGGAGTTTACGAGGGCCACGTGGACCCGGGCTATAAAACTGTCTTCTGCTTCTTTACGACCTCACGAGTCGCAATTACCTACAGAGAACTCGCGGAAGCGGCGTGCAGTAGCGCGTAACAGCCGGCTTATCGAGTCGCCCCATTGAAGACGAGACCCCGTGCACTTCCCCCTCTTCCTCGATGATATATTTCCACGAATCCAAGATGCTTGGTTAAGGGAAACGATACAAGATCCGTGCTGCCGAGGGACCAGGCGGTGGGAAAGTCGCGATATTCACGGGAACGTAACACGCGGCAAAGTGTATCGTCGTAAGAATGGAACTGACGTGGTTGCTCTGGCTGCCGCGGTGTAGCCGATATCACCGCATTAGGGGGTGAAGCGTTTGTGTCGCGGTTCTCCGTTCGCCGTTCACCGTTCCTGTTGCGTGCGCGGAGGGTGGTTGGTATCGTACTGAAGACCTCGCCACGATCCAACGGAGGCCCGGTGTGTGCGGTAGCTTGTCACGTGCCCGCGCTCTCTGCGTGTCAGAGGAGCGCCTCGACCAATCCCCGTCGTTCGTCAAACCTTGATTGGTCTCTCCGCCGGCGTAGGATTCTTCAACCCCGTTCCTTGCGTCTCCGTCGCTGCTGTGCTGTGCTGCTGCTGCTGCTGCTGCTGCTGCTGGTGCTAGTGCTGGCTCTGCTGCCGCTTGCGTAGTGGTGTGATGGTGTGTGGTGGTGTGTTGCCTGCTTGGCTGCTGCTCGACGTGACAAGAGCCGACGAGAGGGGTGTGCGAGCAAGACAGGCAATCCGAGGGGTCACAGAGAGGGGATAGCACCGTCAGGGGGGCTAATGGAGAGATATTCGGGAGCCCCGAGGACCGATGGTGGGGCGAGGATCTCGCTGCTCCTCTCTCTCTCTCTCGTTCTCTCTTCTCTGCAACCTTCTAGCCGCAACGTCACCAAGAAGTAGTAGTCTTCCGCTTGCCGCTCTGCGAGGGGGCAACGCGCGCACGCGCCCCCTTCCGCGTACACCCTCGTGCTTTCGCGAGGAAGGAAGGTGAAGAAGAGGTGGTTCTCCGCGAGACCGCGTTCTGCTCGATCTACGATCGTTTGATCGCAACTCTTAAACTTCGCTCCAACTCTGTCGACTGGCCTTACTTTGGCTTCGGAGCTGGTATTCCTTCGCGATCACCGAGACACCGGAGAGGGCAGAGCGATGCTGCTCAGCGAGTGCTGGCCGCTTGGTCCCGAGCAGAGTCGAGACAGGAGCCCGTCAGATAGACCATCAGGAGGAGAGCAGTCAGTCGACTTCCGGACGCATGATTGGCCCCGCGAATTGGACAGAGTCTGAACCGTGGAGAGAACGAATCGGGTGCAGCGCTCGAAGCTGGGACGCGCATAAGTCAGCCGGACGGCCGCGGCTGACAGTTTTATGAGAGTTTGATAGTCTCCGGCGCGCTGTTCTCCGCCGACAGCGCGAGAGGAGCCGGAACGTGTCTGCAGGAGAGACAGAGCAGTTCGCTGGCGGAAAAGAAAGGCCGGGACGCGATGGAGCGAGAGGGAAACACGCGCGCACTACGCACCGCACTCTTTATTGTCCCATAAATTCAAACCTGTTGCCCATAGTCGAATGAGAGGGAACGGCTGCGGGAAGGAGCGACAGAGACAGAGGGACATAGGGTTTACAGAGTAATATAGAGTCAGATAGAGAGCGAGAAGGAGAGATATAGAGCGAGTGGAAAGCGTGCACGAGACTAGGAATCCTCTCCCAATCGCGCGATCCGATTGACGCCCCCGTTGTTATCGCACGTACGGCGAACCCGGACGCAACTCGTAACTCACTGAACCGACTGAGCCGGCCGAGAGGAGAGAGCCTTCGGAGTTGGCGGCTCCAAGGCGAGCAAAAGCATGTGTGACGTAGTAGCCAGTTGGTCAAACGGGGGGCACCGCAGGGTGGCGTGGTGTCGGTGGGGTTCCGGAGCGAAGGGGACGGCCGAGGAGGCGGAGCTCTCCCGCTTCTCGCAGATTACGCTTCGGCCGACTTCGTCGTCTTTTCCATGCACATTTTCCGCGTTCCTCCAGATCACACCTCTTTCTCAACGTCTCTCCGGTTTTCCCAACTCTTGTCTACATCCTCGACCCAGTCGTACCTTATCGACCGTCCATCTTTTCACCGATCATCGTCCTTACAATCGTAGCCGGTACAACAACGATCAAGTCGCCGGAAATAAGCGTGTAACGTAGATGGGCAGCCGATTAGTTGCTACACCGACCGAAGAAGAGAAAAGCGGTTGAAAAGGAGCAGCGTGTCCCCTCGCTCGCCAGATGTGGCAAGTGCGGCCCGGCCTGGCCGTTCCTGTTGAATTGTCGCGCGCGCCCGCCCCCGGCCGCCCCTTCTTCAACTAACCCCCACCAACACCACGCCGCGCCCCACCACCGTCCCTCGAACCGGCTATCTCTTCCACTTTAAGTCTCTCGCGGTTCTGCTCTTGTGCTCGTGTACGCGGCCATCCCCACCACCGACTCGGTATTCGCCACTTCGGAGCCCGGTATTTGTCCTACACCTACCATCCTTCCTACATAGGCCTCTCTTTCCTCGCGAGCGGCGCGGACGGTGTGCTCGGAGCGCGCGCGCAAGCAGCTTCACACGGTGGGAGCGATAGAGGAGGGAAAGGTTGACAAGTGATCACGGATCAGATACGGTTCATCCTTGCCGCAAAACACCGACGAGTTGCTGGAAACGCGATCATCCTCGGGACATTCGCGGATTCGTCATCGCGACGGCGACGGCCACCGAGCCGACGCTTTTGTTCTTGCACCCCAATTTCCAAAGAACCCCCTCCCGGGGCGAAGGGTGGATGAATTTGAAGGGTGATCGAAGTTCCGGGAATACAGCTCCGTTTGGGTCTTGATTATACGCGGTCAATAAGTATCTGTTGCCTAAATTTGCGGGGATGATGGCCCATTGTTAGGGATTTCGAGAGAGGAGGTGGAGATCCATATGACGCGTTCTCACGACCACTCTTCGTGAAGGAATAAAAAGTACACTCCGTGAACTATCTACTTGGGATAGACAAACAATTTTAAGCGATAGGTATGTTTAAACGTTTGATAGGTAGGGTAGACCGGGGGCGGTAGTAACACTTTAACTTTGGAATACAATTATGCAGGAACTATTATTTTTACAACGGAAGCTCTTATTCGGAAATGTTACTTACTTATCTGACATCATTCAGCCGAAACAGTTTCGCTATATGTCAAGTAATATCCAAGTTATTAATAAAAAATGAGAAGCAGGTAAACTCCGGGTCGGTTGTAACACTGCATGGAGTTGATAGTAGCAGAAATTTAACTTTATAAAATTAAAATATTTATTGATTTAAATTATAATGAAAAATGAAAAATGTAAAATCTATAACCAATTGTGTGGTATCGCAATTGTGGCAGAAATAGAAAACGTTTTGGCTGGTGCATTCTTCATCTGCTCAATTCTCACATTCAGTAAGGTGAATGTCCAATTTTTGCTCATTTCGTATTTTTCTTATAATTATATGCGTTACGTTTGTACTATAGTTTCAACAAAATAATTCTAAATTATTTGAACTTGGGGCTAATCAATGCGCAGCATATGTAACGAAAAACTTTTAAAAGGCGAGACTCATGATTTTTCGACCGTGTTCTAGCTGATTGTGCTAAGGCACAGCGTCACTATTGGTATTCGATAATTGGGCAGAACATAGTTTTTGCAGTAAAAGTTCTCATTTAATAACAAAAACAGATAGCGTATTGTGCTCTGGATGTAGATTTTTTACTATTTTTAATTTTTTAAAGTAGAAAACAGATGATTAGGTTTAGGGTCAAGTGAATCACCGTCATGTCCGCATTTCTATTCACCAAAATTTTAGTAATATAACCTCACAATTCAATATATGCTGTAACCTCTATTTCTACTCGAAGGCATTGTATTTTTTGTTTATCATTATTTTATGCTTTACTGTTGTGTTATAAAACATCTTCATAAAAGATGTAACTTATTTTAACCTGAAAAGGCAACGTATTATGTCAGTAGAAATTGGTACGAACGGTGAGTAGAAGTACGTACATCGCTATTTTTCAGGAGCAGAAATACGGACATTTAAAGCTTTATCAATACCACTTTAAAAAAGGTCCAATTACAGTTTAAAAAATCTTACAAGCAAATACTTGCAAAGGGAGTGTTTATATTACAATTTAAAGTCAATAAGAAAAAGTTATTTTCTTCACTATCCATGGCTATTGCGTATCTGTACTCCTAGGACATGGATGTGGTTATTCCAAAGGTCATTGTTCATCATATATCCAAAATTGGTGTTAATATCTATTATATGTTTTCAGATATTTAGCGTGATACATTCGCCCCCCTGTTACTACCGCCCCCGGTCTACCATAATTTGAATTTCGACCGTAAAAATTGTTCTAATTAGAACAGATGATTTCGGCGCACTGTTTCGGTCTATTAAATAATTAAATAAAAGCTATTTTGCAATTTTGAGAATTTTTACCAAATTCCAACGTTTCGGTCAATGATTATGACCATTCTCAAGGAAAGTTAGATAAAAGGAAAAAAATACTGCGTATGCTTTATCTAACTTTCCTTGAGAATGGTCATAATTAGTGTTCCTGATTTCTCGATATTTTTTGTTTCTCGAGAAATCAGAAATAAAATCATATTTCTTGAGAATTCTCGAGAAATTGAGAAAAATATTGCAAAAATTATATTTTTCGAATAATGTTGATAATATTTATTAAAAACACAAGAAAACTTTAACTAAATGATTATTCCTGTTTAATTTATACAAAACTTGTGTAAAATTTGTACAAAGCGAAACATTACTTTTTGGTTTTAAAATTTATTTTTAAATAGCACAATGCGTCTAATGTAGCGTCAGCGAATCTATTTTTTTTGCGGCAAAATCTGTTACTGTTATATTTTCACGTTTTAGAAGTATCTGTCTTGGCTGTTAAATGAAAAAATGCGTCTTTTGACCCTTTTGGCAGAAATTCTGGATCATGCAAAAATTTTATACGCGGTACAATAGTCTCATCTCCTCTTTTCAATGTTTCTTCTTTAATAGCCACAAGAAACTCATTAGGTACTTAATTCAGTATACAATTTTTCTAAAATTTTAAATAAGAATTTAAGAGCACCTTCTGCAGTTAATAATATCGAATTTTCTGTACTGTGATTTTCTATTGGAATTCATGTAGGTTCTAACGTTATTAATAAGATGTATTATAAATTGTAGATGTGTTTATACGTTCGCGATTAACTAGTAATACATTCATTAACGAAAATAAATGAGATTTATAATATTATTCCTGGACTTAAGTTTCTCGAGAAATTATAGTATTTCTCGAGAAATAAGAAATAAGCAATTATAAAATTTCTCGAGAAGAAACACTAGTCATAATCATTGACCGAAACGTTGGAATTTGGTAAAAATTCTCAAAACTGCAAACTAACTTTTATTTACTTATTTAATAGACCGAACCAGTGCGCCGAAAACATCTCTTCTAATTAGAACATTTAAATACTTGTTAAGCACTCTTGTGCGAACATCGAGGCTACGCTACCTTTGACGTTTCATCCCGTTGACGAACTCAACTTATACCTTCCCGCGCTTTTCATCGAATTATGAACGATGAGCCCCACGCGGCATCACCCACCACGTATTCGAATGTAGCAGTACCTAGCATGTACCTACAACAGCAAAGTATTTTTATCAAGACTATAAAGCGTGTTTAGTATTCGAAAGGGGCTGCGGAGGGTCCCATGGTCTCGTGGACGGGTTCCGCTGAGGCCCCGTCCGAGATAACGAAGTCATCACTTCAGGACGTCGATGTATTTCAGACTGACGTAATGAAAGCCAAAGGCATCGAAGGGATCCGGAGGAAGAAGTCGGCCACGGTCGGAGTATTTCGGTCCGTTCCGAGGAGCGTTGCCTCGCGGCCGCGTGTCACTCTTTTCTGCTCCCTCTTTCTCCTCCTCTCCCCGCGCTTTTTCCCTCTTGGTCAAATTAGAATTTCTAATAAAGCCGTCGCAGGTGTAAAAAACGTATCGGGACCCCCATGAATCACGTGTCGCAAAGCAGAACTGCCAGGACACGTGTATCTGTTATGCTATTCTCTCTGCAACAAGGAGCAGAACCCTTTGCGCGTCCTCCTCATCTCTCCGCTCCCCTGCACCCCCGTAATCTAGCGGGCAGCCGGAGCGAGGCGAGTCCCGGCGAGTGATTATTGCCCTTGATGCTGGGTGTTAACCGACTGCGAATTAGTGCAAAATCTATTTGCATCTTTCGCAGGGGTGAATAGAATTGAGAGTACCACAAGTAGCTAAGCCTGAGAGGATACAGGCATTTATAAAATAGAGGGCTGGATAATTCCAGAGTATTCGTGGTACTATTGACAGGGGTGGATAAAGAGTAGATCCTCCAAGTGACACGCACTTCATTAACAGACATTTTATCATTGATAAGACCCGCGTAGCATAATAAATATTAAATATCCAATTACTCCAATCGCACAGCAAAAGCTGCTGAAACCGAGAAAACTTGAATGCTCGTTGAAAAAATATAAACCCCTCTGGAGAGGCGGCGGCGCGCAGGAGGGAGCTGATAAATTCCGCGCGGGTTACCCGGACAGGCCAGAGAGAAAAAAATATATTCAATTCGAGGTTCACAGCTAAGACGCGTTGCAGAAAAACCAATACGTATCCGCGTGCCGGCCATGATGGATTGCCGGAGCTATGGGAAACTATCTGTCAAGCACAATATCGACCCTTGCCCTCTTCGTCCAACCCCTAGGAGCCGAAGGTTCGCTCGCTGGCGGCGTTCGTCCCAGGGTTGCGCTCTGCAATGTAGGTTTACCTATACACTGCCATACAAACCTTTTCTCGGGCCCCCTGCCCCTTTTCCCTTTTCCCCACCTCTGCCCGAGAGTCCGTGACCATTTCGCAAATGGCACATCTCCGCCACCATAGATCCTGCGGTTTGCATAAGAAAGACCGCCGGAATCTATATTTAGGAGTGTCGAGTTCTTCTTAAGTACGACGAATCCTCGTGATAAGGGGCAGCCGTGCTTACCATTAAAATGTTTTATAGATCCCCATTGATACCTCGCGATTGCCTCGTAACGCTTACACGATTCCCCGTTCAGCCGGCTCGTTCAACTGTTTTTGTTAGCGTGACCAAGCTGATGGTCTAAATGATGTAAGAAATTTTCTTTAAATTTACAATATTGCAGGCTGCCATTAAATCTCTAGCTGTAACTCCTTTCAAATATTTTATTCTTACTTTCAAAATGCCCTGCCGAAATATTATTTTATAGAACTTACTCTAAATCGACTAGTATCTGATATAAAATATAGTTAAAAAAATATTCGCCAGTTTGTCTCGCAGGGATGTTATAATTTGCCACAATGCTTCTAGAGTCTTAATAAATAAATGCGTATTAATGATAAAGAGTCCTGTAAATCTACAATCGTTATAAATAAGAATGAGCATTCCTTCGTTTATTACTTCTTTTTTTTATCACTTTTACGACGTTAACTAATAAGTCGTAGTATTTACAGTGCGTTACTAACTAATAGGAACATGTTGCATTACTCGCGTACGTCGTTCACAAAATCGTATTCCCTCGAATGCTATTGCAACGAAACAGTGAACACGTACGCTGTAATAGAAAAAAGAGTAGCATCGTTTACATGTACGCATCAAATAATTACCATCGCGACTCCGATGAAAATAAACCACGGAACACAAGTATTTGCACAAAAACAATGTTTCACGTACGGTGGCGATTAAATTTCAAGCGGTCGATAGCATTCGATTATTCCCTCCTAACACACCTCGCGTTTTTTTAGCAACGTTAACGTTTCAACAGTCCGTAATTCGCGACGACACAAACACCGTGGGCTGAATGAGATGTGAACGAAAAACATTGATAACAAATTAAACTGAAGGGATTATTTTTGAAAACAAAAAACAACTGCGAGAAGAACGCTCGTGTACGCACGGGGAATGCTTTCCGCCATCTTGTTTCGTGTGAACGGCGCAGCTGCTAAGCTACCCCCCACCTTTCTCCATCCCTTAACTTTTCGGCTCCCCACGTTGTCTCGCTGTTCCTCGACTCGTGGCGAAGCATCGGTAAGTTTCAAGCTCTCGTCCCTTCACGAACACACGCAAACACTTCTCGATGGTAATCCGTCGCTTCGTTACTAATTGCAATCTTGCCCATCCACAAGACCATCTTACTCGTTACTTTATGCTCAAGTAGCTACCTCTTCAGTTGCCTCCGTTTCCCGATTACAAATTTTACACTTACAATCAGAATCCAGCTATGGAACGTCAAAGACACAGTGCTCGTAAGATCTTATTACAACCGCGTTAAACCTAAATATGTCGATTGCAAGTGCGTCGAAATTTCCGTAAATGTTTGTGTTCCGTGTACTTACAGTGCTTTGCTTCCACCTCGCCGAAAACGGCCCGAAGGGCGCGACGAAAGCGGGCACGCGGGTAGCGCGCGCGACGCTGAGTCAGCGTCATTAATCAGCCGAGTATGAATTTTCGCGTGTCGGTCAAAATATTTTGGAAATGACGTTGCCAGTACTCGAGGCGGAGGAGTGTCTTTCGTAGCGGTATAACGCGAGGCGATCGGCTGTGACCGTGGCCGGCGAAATGCGGCGTGAACGGCCGCGCTTTCGGGATACCTGAACTACAGGATGCTCGGCTGTTTAGCTCATTCGGCCATAAATCATAGTGGTTGCAGGGTCAGCTGGCCCGATCTTGCCCAGAACGGCATTCTCTCCTCACGATCCGCCGTAAAGGTCGAACTTTGTCGTGCGCTCCTCGTAATTTCCTTTCTTCGGATTACTTATCGATCGACTGCGACGCCCCGGTTCTGCTCTCGGATCGCTTTGTCCACGGCCCGATGGTAGTTTCAGACTCCTGATATTTTAATATAAACTATTTTCGCGAGGTAGCACCGACTACCAGTCCAATGTCCCCTTGGGTGTGCAGAGTAGCGAGATGAGTGTATCGGGAGCTGCGCTACGTTAATAATTACGCTAACCAGTCTTCCATACTTTATCAGTCAATTCAAGGAACGCTATTTACAGTAACTGAGATCTATGAGCAAAGGGGATCGAAGCATAATTATTCCTAAAAGCGTTCACGTCTCAGCGTGTGGCTCGAGCTTCATCATCTGAGCTCCGTAATTTTGCTTCTGAAAGTAATTCTGGCTATCGTACATGCTGTGTGGCTGGTGCTGGCGATAATGGAGGTAGGCTTCGTGAAGACGATGATACTCCTGCATACTGGGAACTTGCTGACCTGGAGTCACAGTCTGGCCGGCGTTCATCAGCGTCGTCGGCGTCGTCGTCGGTGTGGTGGCCGTTCCCGTCGCCAGCAGGCTGTCGATCGGCGATCCATTTTGACTCGTCGAGACGACGTCCTCCGTGTTCGCTTCCAAGCCGCTGTAACCGAGCTTGCCATCCTTCTTCGCCTTCATCCGCCGATTCTGGAACCAGATTTTAATCTGACGCTCGGTCAAGCACAGTGCCTGGGCTATCTCGATGCGCCGTCTTCTGGTCAGGTATCGATTAAAATGGAACTCCTTCTCGAGCTCCAAAGTTTGGAAACGGGTGTACGTCTGTCGGGTTCGTTTCTGCCCGCTGCCATTCGTGTCGCCTGAAACAGAGGTGTAAGTTTCCTGGATTATGATCAAGTAGGAAAGCCGTCGGTTACGTTTATATGGTAAATAGCAAATTAGATCCAGAAGCTTGAAATGTCAGAGGGAAGGAGCGTCGAGATTTATTGCCATAATATTGGGAAATATTAGCATTAGCTATAAAGTTCTTTATTTTACGAACCATTGGAGAAAGAAGACTTCATCCACGCGTAATCCACTTGCCGCTGCGTTTGATCGTCCGTGTACTCGTTAACCTCGTTAGGGCTCTGCTTGCCATTGTTATTATTGTTCACGTAGCCAGCGTATCCCTGTTGCACAGCATAATCCGTAGGCGAGCTCGGCGTCATCATTGCCGGCGCGACGCAGCTACTAGAATGCGGCTGTGCGGGGTAGCTCTGATAGCTCTGCAAGTATCCACTCCGCGGTTCCGGTTGCTGAACGCGTTCCTGAGCTTCCGACAAGAATCCAGCGATAGGCGACGTCCTGTCCGTCGAGGAGGTCGGCGTGTACGGCGGCGTTTGGCAAGGGATGTGCGGAATAGTCGGTGCACTCGGTGGCGTCACTGGTTTCCCAGCAGAGTTCGTGTAGCCATCGCCTATGGCCTCCTTCCCGTGTCGAAGAAGAGTCTCGAGGAGGCTCGAAGGGGGAGAGACATCCTGAGCGGGTCTCTGGCTGTAATTCGTGCTGGAGTGGAGCTGCTGATGCGTGGCATGATACGCGCTATCGGGGTACGCAACCTGTTCGGCGGATCGATCACAGATCGGCGTCTGATAGGGCCAGTAGTCCGCCTCGCTGTTGGCAAAATATGCGGAGCTCGTCATCGTCGCGGAAGCACTGGATTCCAGATCACGAAAAGACGGCTGGACGGATTTCAAGGGACGCTGACACGAAGCACTTCGCGGGGAGCGCGTGAAAACGTGTAACTCGAAGCGTCAGGGTGTCACGTGGACGGTTCACTTCGTGGAATTTTCATCTGTCGCTGTCACTTTGAACGAGTTCACTGGCTAGTCACCAAGGCGAGACGGTTGCACTCGAAGACGTTTGAGGAACAAGCACGATGTTGGTGGCAAAGTGTCACTGAGCAGTAGGTATTCCGTTTGGCGGTGGTGTCCGAGGTACGCTTGGAGTTTTCCAGGGAAGGACAGCGAGGAGAAGCCCTCGCCAGGCACCGAAGCCGACTTACAATGAAATGAAACGATTCCTGTGCCCGTGACGATTTCGACCGTCCACGGTACACACAGGGGGTTCCACGCGTGCCAAAAAGGGGCACCCCGGCAAACTTTCACCGGTTTATTACCGTACCACGCGGACAGAGGTTGCCCGGGGAGGTTGCGGAGGTGGAGGGGGCAGAGACTACCCTCGGGTACGGGGGTCTGCGTAGCGCCTCCCGTGGCTACCGCAGGGGAGCTGGCTCTCGCTTCTATCAGCTGCCCTTTGATTCAGAGTTAAGGCCACCCCCGTGTGCCCGATACACGCACCCGCTTTTCGATCTCTGCCGCAATCCCCTCCCACTATTAACGCTATTGACACAAAACCCATATTGGCTCCCCTTGCGCCCGACCTCGTACAATGCCTGCCATGTGTGCAGCCCCCTCGAGCGGGCTAGATCACGCGCTATCGGCCTATCGGCGACGAGCAACCCCCTTGGATGGAAGCTGCTTCGCGAGATCCACTGATAGAATCCGGTAAATTGATAAGCAAGATTTAACGACGCACTGGCGAAAGGAGCGGTGAATATTTCAAGCTGGAAACGAGACCTTAGTCCAGCGAATTTGTTGAAATTTTCAAAGTTGGCTAATTGCGTTCGTGAGAAATAACATTCGATAAATACTTCTCGTCATTGAATGCTGCTGTAGCTCCGCTTCGAGGAGATTTAGGTTTCGCAATGTTTTTATAAAGGGTAGGAAAAGATTGAAATAGATATTTCGAGCAAGTAAACAAAGAACGCTCGGTAAAGCTAGACGCAGGCAGTCTTGCGAGTGACGTCTCTTTCTAGAAGCCTGACCGGCGACGATTAATCAACCCTGCTGAACCCTCTCTCTCTCCTCTTTCCTGTTATATACACGTGCATTTAGCACGTCTCTTCAGCCCCCGTTCACCTTCTGTATTTTCATTAATCCCACTTTCGTCTCGGCGCGCTCGCGCGAAGGGGAACGCTCGAGGAAAGCTGAAGAATTATGAAAGTAGGCTCTGTTCCATTCAGAGGGATACATTTAGCGAATCGGAGATAATCGAAATCTTCTTTCTGCCACCCTTCAAAGTACTTACATACATAATTCGTGTGCTCTCGTGGAACGAAGCACAGTCTTTTTTTTCTTACATAGGTATCTTACATTTCTCAACACTTTCGCGCGACAATTAGCCGTACTGTTCTCCCTGGTGCTTCGTATCTCGCCGACGCAACTTTGAGGCTCTAAAACTTCCGACAACTTGCGGTTCCGTTCACCAATAAGAAGATTGATATTCATTGTCCCTCGTGCCTATTAATTTCTGTTTAGAAAGGCGAGAAGATTATCGATGCTGTCAACCGTGTAATAAGGGCGGAAAAAATATGTTGGCTGCAGGATCTCCGGCCGGTTAACGGAGGATTAAGTGAGACGCAATCGTGGAGCAGAGCGCGGGAGACGCTAATGATCGGGCTTACGGTTAAAGGGCCGGCTTGGAAACAATTATCGTTCGCCGAAGATAATAGACGGCCTTGCGGACAAACTATAAATAGTAAAGTAACCCCGAAAAAACGTGATTGATGATGCGTTCGACGCGGTGACCAAACCTACGGGGACTCCGAGCGGCTGATCAGGATGGACACGCGTCTGCACGCGCACACCCATGGATCTCCATGCACGTAGCCTACCTCTCACGCACACCGGGACGCAAATGATGCTGGGAGAACAACGTCGGAGCCGGGCCCGCGTGTGTACGAGAGGAACGGCCACGATGATAATAAATAATAATCCGCAAAGGGCGATACTTGTGGGAAGGAACGAGGGGTCGGACGTGGAGAGACGATTCGCGCACCGTAAATGATTTTACCTATTGACTTAATTTCCCTTGCCCGCGCGGAACTCGGGTGGGCTGTGCCGCGATTACGCAGGGGAATCGGAGGTATATACCGATGAGGGGTAGAACTATGTAGCAGACGCACAGTGGGACGGATCGACACTTAAGTAGGCATTCGCTTCATTTTTTTTTACATATTTAATTATTTAGTGATTACTAGCTTTAGATTACAGAATTTAGATACTAATTTTATGAAATAAAATTTTTTTTTGTGAAAATAGACACATTCATCTGGGTTAGCCAGGCATAAGAGCCTTGATTTTTGTATTTATTGTACAATATATTACCTGTAATCTTAGATTATCTTAAGTATAATATAATCTGTAATAAAGCAGGTAGTTTATATATTTTTGTGTTTGTATATAAACTACCTATTTATTTTCGTAAATGAATGTATTACTAGTTAAGCGCGAACGTATAAACACATTTACAATTTATAATACATCTTATTAATAACATTAGAACCTATATGTATTCCAATAGAAAATCACAGTACAGAAAATTCGATATTATTAACTGCAGAAGGTGCTCTTAAATTCTTATTTAAAATTTTGGAAAAATTGTATACTGAATTAAGTACCTAATGAGTTTCTTGTGGCTATTAAAGAAGAAATATTGAAAAGAGGAGATAAGACTATTGTGTCCCGCATACAATTTTTGCATGTTCCAGAATTTCTACCAAAAGGGTCAAAAGACGCATTTTTTCATTTAACAGCCAAGCTAGATATGTATAAAACGTCAAAATATAACAGTAACAGATTTTGCCACAAAAAAAATAGATTCGCTGACGCTACATTAGACGCATAGTGCTATTTAAAAATAAATTTTAAAACCAAAAAGTAATGTTTCGCTTTGTACAAATTTTTTATTAAATAAATAAATTTACCAATTATATTTAATACCTATTTTTTCATTTACATAAGTTTTGTATAAATTAGACAGGAATAATCATTTAGTTAAAGTTTTCTTGTTTTTTTGATAAATATTATCAACATTATTCCAAAAATATAATTTTTGCAATATTGTTTTCAATTTCTCGAGAATTCTCAAGAAATATGATCTCATTTCCGATTTCTCGAGAAACAAAAAATATAGAGAAATCAGTAACACTAGATGTCAGGTTACTAAGGATTTTGAGTTTGCGGTGTTTTATTGAGATTGGGTTTTGAAACTTTTACATTAGTCGTTGGAGACGGGGAATTTGACACCTGGGTGCTTATCTGAACATGGAATCATCAATATACTAGGGGAATTAGAAAATGTAGAGTTGCAAAATACGTTATAGATTTAGTTTGCTTAGCTTTTGCCACCGTAACAGTCCATCTCTGTTACCTTGCTACCGAATAAACCCTCGAGCTACCAAACAGAGGGTACAGATAAAGATGAAGATGTCCAAGCGCCGAAATCAAGTGGAACCGTGTAACATCCAAACAAAAAGCCTGCGATATTGAAGCTTCAACACCGCGGCTCGACCAGTGCGTGACAGATTTCCGGAAAAGATCCGGTAAGGGTGGTCGCGGGTGAAAGTTTTACTGTTCATTGTCGACGAACCGGGACCAGGGCCGGGGATTTTTCGTAACTACTCGAGGCTCTCGTGAACCACGTCGGCCTCTACCTGGCGACGGGCACAAAAACAGGGGAACAGCTGGCAATAATTCTGTTTATGGTGTTGCGAGGCCCCGGACGACACGGGGAAGGGAAAGATGAAGACAACGAGCGCGGCTAGCGCGGCACCTCTTCACCGCCGGGGTAGGGATAACGCGTGGGGAGGCGCGTGTCTTGGAGTTGCCCGGTTGTTAAGGGACGCTGCTATTTATGAAGCGGACTCATAAAATATAAAGACGGCGCACTTTGGCTGCAGTACGTCATCCCAGGTGTCGTTCAGGTAGTTTGCTTAATGCTATGTCTGGTCCCGCTGTAAATAAGAACCTGCCCTTTTTTTTTTCTTCACCCTCGCGTCGCTTCTCCTTTCCGGCTGACCGTGAGCTGACGCGAACGAGACGACGGGGCCCGTGCAAGCCCCGCGATATATCCTCATGGATTTCAGCGTGTAATTAAGATTTCCGATCATGCCCGTCCGGTGCCTGTCGTCGGTGGCCGTGTAATGATAATTGCGACGAATTACCGGACGAGCCAATTGAAACGCTAATTATACAGGAAAGCTTTGCGCGCGCCGAGCAACCTTCGAGCAGGGACACGAGGAGTCGACAGCCAATAATTGCCGATTCTTAGGCCGATGGAAGGGAAGCAGCGCGAGTCATTTAGCATTTTAACACGTAGAAGTAGGTATCTATGGGTTTCCAAGGAACGAATCACTGCGTTGCAGTAAGCCACTGGAATTGCTGGACGAACCAAGCTGTCAATTAAGGCGCAATCTTTTCGTAAGTGCAAAATTAACGGAGCGGAAGTGTCTCCGATCGCGTTCGCCCATCTGCGACCCCCGAGCCAACGGAATAGGGGCGAACCAGTTACTTTGAATACTGGATTCTTGCTCGCAGGACAAATTAAATTGGGGTTCCACGTTGCGTGAAATAGCGTGGCATCTCGGGGGGGGGGTAACATATGTGCCCCAATCCGCCCCGTGTACCTTTCTCCAAGGGGGCAGAAATTTTCGACGCCGGGGAGGGCGGCGTTTGCGACCATTTGGGAAATTCGGGAATATCGGGATCAAGCCAGACGGCCTCTATTATTCGTCGATTGATTTATATTTTGTTTGCGCTGCGCCGCGGCTCACTTTACGGGTCTATCCGCCGCCTAACGAACGAATCCCTCGAAATCTCTGCGTTTGCTTCGTCCGCGAGCAGCCTTTTCGAACCGGCGATTGTTTGGAGAGGATTACAGGGACGAAGGAGGGAGTAACAATAAAATTGTGGGATTGAAAATTTGTTCAATATTGTGATGGCTCGTTGAGTGCATCGGCAGCCTGCGCGGGGTGTATTTGGGTAATGAGAGTTCGGGAGGACAGGAAAGGAGTGTTGCAGTAGCAATAGAAAATTCAAAATGGGTGCCCACGGCTAGGAAACTTCGGCTTTAATGGCAGCGTTAGCAATGACGAGACAAGCAGGCGTTTCGGGGCGGAGCGGAAAAACCGCTGAGCAATCATTCAAAGGGCGGCCGATCTTTCGGCTACAGGCACACAAAACTGGAGCAAAAAGCCCAATATCGTTTCTCACGTTAGCGGTGCGCGTTCTCGACCGTTATCCTCGTGTAACATTTGCGTGCCATAATAAATTTCAGATTTTCGAACTAACTGTCACGCGGATTTTGCTCTAAAAATCTCAGACTTTTCTTCAACAATTTTCTGCTCTCCTCGATTGCGTTTTCTCCCTTCGAAAAGCTTGCCAGATGCTGTCACGCGGACGTGATCCACTTGGAGTTGGCCCGTAGACACCTTGGGCTCGAAGTCTGCTGCGTTCAACCAGCTTTCTGTAAACCTAAGTAATCCCAGTCGTGTGGCTCAGGTAAGAACATCGCCCGCGATGCTCTCCGCCTTTCTTCGGAGCCGAAATCCCAAGCGGGTACTTGTGAGATTAGGGTCGAAGGGGTAAATATTGACAGCTATTAGTCGGCGACTAATTTCTCGTGTGTCGGTCACGCCCGTTGTTTAGGCACCCGAGGGATTTGCATTGTGCGAGAATCGTCGTTGCCAGGTTTCTTCGAGTGCCTGCCGAGAGGCAAGCGATCAGAACGAGCCGACAACCCTTCCCGGGGGATTTCGATATTTAAATGCGTCAGCTCTAGCCTGCGATGGTCAACGGGACTAATCCGTCTGACGTTGAGACCAGAGTTGCGTTCAAGCACAATCTGAAGTATCGATGTCGAAGTGTTTACGTTGTACTGAGTGATCTGTTTGGTAAAATGAATTTTTTAAAGAGAACTTACCGCGGTTGCCACCCAAGACGTCCCATCCAGCTACATCCCCGTTGTTACATCTTGTAGCTTCGCAGCAGAGGTGCTAGTCTTTGTTAAAATTCCATCGTACGACCGAAGGATCGCGTTACTAAATTACGCGCGCAGTTGCCTACGTCCGTCAGGCGAGGTCCGAAAGTGGAATAGAAAACGACCTGGCTCTCCTCGGCTATTTCGAATTTCATCGTCATATTTATTCGCGGAAGGAGGAAGTTTTCTGTCTAAAGGTGGCGTAATAAGCACGAGCTATTTATATTCCCTGTAGTTAACGTTTCGTTCCTGTCGGAACATACATCGCGCAGTGACACGTAACCGAATAATTAAGCGGAGGGTCAAGCCTGTTGATGCAAACCCTTCTAGCGTCAACTGCTCCGTAGCCTTCGATCGCGTTCATCGAACACCTCACACCCTTGTCCCACTCGGTGGACCTAGCCCTCTTCCTCCGCTGAATCATTTAATCCAAGTAAATCCGAGTGTTACTTTCGTCCGGTTATTGATCACGAAGTAGGTATCAACGACCCTCCAGACCTCTAGCCCCCTGTAAAGCAGCCGAAAGAGAGCAGAGTCCCTCGGAAAAAGGTTGGGGAGGAGAGGAGAGGGGCTGGACGGGTGAAAGAGTGAGAGATTCTTGAGAGGATCCCGAGCAGAGCTATCGATCCCGCATTCGTTTGTATAACGTGTTTACTTCTCACCGCAGATATCTTCTCTCTCTGCGCTCATAGCCTCTCTCTGGTGTCTGTTGAGACTGCGAGCGGTCCGAGAGCGAGGCACCCTCTTCCCGATTCGAGCCCAGCAGGGGTGGATCCTTGGTGAACGCGGAACTCCGAGGGCGAACGCGAGGAGAAGGGGGATACGCGCCGGGGATACGGCCGCTCGGAATATCATTTATCATGGCCGGGACTGTCAATCCGAAGCGCATTGATACGATGATGGTCCAGCGACGCCACGACGATCCGCTTCGCTCGTCCGCCCGCTCATCCGGCCCACTGGCGCTCGTGTTTCCCGATCGTCCGCATGCAGATCCGATCGTTCGATAGGTAGTCGAAATTAAAATCCAGATCCGGGAGGAACAAGGATCGCGACGTGTTCGGTGAAACGGAACGGGTTGTTCTCGGTGCGATAGAAGTCATCAGATTCTGCCAAACAAGAATTTTAAACATATAAACTCCTTACAAGTTAGCGTGTAAGTATTTAATTGAATCATTAAAATTTGTTGCCAGGTATCTCGACATTTATGTAATCTCGTGGAATGTCTGCATATGAAAGGTCCTTCATTTAACTATAGTCCACGCATTAAAAAAATGTATTCTCTTGTACTATGATACTCAGCAATGTTCTCCGAAAAAATGAGAAACTGAAAATTAAAAACTTTATTCATTGATGTAAAATTCATATTTTCAAGAATCGTCCGAAAATTTAAATACGCAGCGAAAGGGTTAACGCAGTGATTCCCAACCTGTGGGTAGCGAAGTGTTTCTTTTTCTCAATATCATTCAGGTAGAATTATATTCTGAAATACCTATTCTTAATGTGTTTTCTGCACCTTATTAAATTTACCTTGCCTAATATGGGAGGTGGGGAGGGTCGCAGGTTATTTGAATATTATAAAAGGGGATCGCGACGCAGAAAAGGTTGGGAAACACTGATTTAACGCAACGAATAAACCCGCGCACAGGATTGTTGTTAGCGCATACCTACTGAATCACAAAGGCCTGCTTTTCAATTCATTTCTTGCTGGTGCACTCTTTTAACGCGTACCCACATCTTTAATTAATGTACATTAATCTCGTTCGCGTGGTATTACCGCCGTGGTATAATCTGGCAGGCGCGAATAAAATTAATGCGCATAATATGTATGAATGTAATTGATGTCGGTAAAATTGCTGCTCGTAATAAAGAGTGCGTAATAATTTCAATATTCTATATCGATGTTGCGCTACATCGAGCGGACTCGTTTGAACGTTGAAATTGATGGTAAAATTTCGCAAATTTTTGAAACAAGGAAAAAGATATTTCCGGGACACGGTCGATTTGGCTTTCCACTTGCAAGCAGATCCTGCAGGTAGGGGTGAGTGAAAAGAAAAATTCCTCGCTATCAGAATAGACCCGATAGCGAGCAGGGGGCACAGATGCTTCGGATTCGCCGATTATTTCTCTTTTAAAGGCATTAATGTTATCGTCTCTCGGGTGCCTCGGTCAAATTCCGCTCCGCCAGCCAGAACGACTTTTAAATTCTCGGCCGCAGCCGGCGTCTCCGTGTCGAAGAAACGAGGAACGACTTTAAAGTGCAATGCAATATCGCGCGGACGAAGCTAATGAGAGTTTCGCGTGTTCCGGAAACGAGTGGACTCCTCTGCTACCGGGAGAGCGACAGCCACGCTTCCACCAGCTCGTCGCGCGCAAATGTCCCGGCCACTCCCAAATTTTGCACGCACCTTAAATACTTGGCGCAATTAGCGAACTGTGCCACGGGCCTCGCTGAAAAACCTCCGGCCTCCTCTGACGGCGACAGATGACAACACAATTTCCACTCCAGCACGGCTCCAGGCTCGATGCATTTTAACGCTGCGACGTGGTACGCAATACTGCCTTAAGATCTTTCGCTCTTTCTTTATCTTTCGCAACGAATCGTGTCTTCGCATTTTGTATTTTCGGCGAGCAAGTGGCAGCGCTTAATTCTTAATCGATGGACAAGGAACTGCGGAATGTCATTGATCACCAAGATGAACACCGTCCACCAGGATTCTCGAATCTCTTCTACCTTGTCGAATCAACAGCGAAACTATGGAAAAACATCCAAATTCCAGCTGGCAAACGTGCATGGAACACGAGGCTGCCACGGGGTCCGACCAACAAACCGGCAATGCATCGTTAGCCGGAATGGTTGGCAGATAAATGACGTGGTCGCCTCGCATCTGACGTGAATGAAGCCAGTATGGCTTACCTACGTGTCCGTCGGCCCGTGCCTGCAACTACGGTGCCCGTGGTGATCGCAATGACTACCTAATGATACATTGAACGGCACGGTGTTCACGCACCGCAGGAACCTTCCGCGACTTTCCTTCGAATTAGCCTTCTTTAGCCCATAAAAGGTATGTTTAGAGGGACAATGTTTAGTCCTCGGTAAGTCCAGTTAAACTGAAACGTATCTAAACGTTCGGTCTTCTGAGTGATAGGAGCAAAGAAAATTGCTGGTGTTGGTAGTCACATTCCACTCGTAATGCATAGCTATTTTCTGTCTTTCAGATAGCCGGGGGGCAGTTTAAAAGGGATTGGGGTAATGATGTTCGTTGTGAGGGGCTGTGTTACGTCTTACGTCGGTGACTCATTTAGATTCGTTGTTTGGTAGAATCCAGTGCAACAAGGAAATTAATTACATTTCTAAGTAAGTCTCCGATATTTAGCAAAGTGTAACGTAGCTGAGCTTAGATAATTACAATTAGTGGAACTAACAATGGAAGACCACCTAGCCAGAAATTCAAAAAATTATGAAACTTTGGGGATATGTGGAGGACATGTAGGTGCCTATGTATCGCGCATTTTCTTTTTGTTGTCCAAATTCACTGTAAGGGGATGAAATAAACCCCTGAGAAACTGACTATTTTCCAATTTTGTGGTATAATTCACGAACTGAAAGAGATGGTAAAAAGGTTTCAGGCAAAAGTTACTTCTTTTAATTAGGACTATCATTTGGTAACTCGCAGTTCTTACTACTCGCGAGTTATAACACAAAATCGAAAAATAACCGGATTTCCAGGTGCCAATATCGCCCTGTAGACTAAATTTGGGGAGCAAAAGAAATTGTGTAATACATATCTAGGGTAAACCAACCAGTGAATGACTAATACTTTAATATATTCATGTATAAAACAACTGTTGAAATTCCATTTCAATTTATTTCTCTTGAAATTTCTATGTAGATAATTACTTATTCTTATCGTAATTTAAAAAAAAATATCAATTATAAAATGCAAAACGCGTAGAAGCCCAGTAAACGACCGCATACTTTTAATAAAAATTGTACTTATTAATGTTTGCATAATACGCGTAACTAAAAGTATAGGATACTAAAAGTGCAACTACCCCCCAGTTATAAACATATAATAATGTTTAAATTTATAATCGACATTTCTTTGCCTAATGGTCATTCACTGGTATGCGGTCAATTACAGGTTGGTTTACCCTATATATCCTCTACATATCCCCAAAGTTTCATAATTTTTTGAATTCCCGATGACACTGAAATGGATCAGACACTTTTTACGCGAGTTATCGCGCTTCTCTATTTGTTAGTACCTATACCAGTGTAGCGAGGTATCTTACAGGATTTGGATCAGTAGTCTATTATAGTCGACTCTATTATAGGCTACTATAGAGCATTCGTATCGTCATTGTCTTCCTATACTTGGCAGCACAATCATTGAGACTATTTTAATGTTTCTCTCAAACGATCCACGAGTTATCGTGCGTTGAAACTTTTACAATCACCGTTTCAAGGAATAAACAAAGACCGTCGAACGTGTCTATCGTGGCCTGATAATTCCAATCGGTTATTGACGCTTGTTCCGCGCGATACGTTCTTGACAGTGACATGAGCCCGTGGAAAGAAACAACGCACCGTGAAAAATGACCAAGTGACGTAAAACTGGGTGACCATGCTACGCGTTATCGGTAACATTGTTCTGCTCCTCTAACTTTACTTACAGTGACGAAGCAAATGCTTTTACACACAGAAATAAAGTTCAGTCCATTTAGGCTGCAAGGTGCGGCTGAAATCAAAACCACGGACAATTTAGATATCGCTCTACTATCATTATTACACGCGACTAAATCGAGCACAGGAGAATATTAACGCTTAATACGAACGCGTACGTATAAGGAGATTCGATTCGAGGTATCGCCAAGGAATCACGTGGCTAAAAGAGGAACCGCGTTCGGGGGCAAGACTCGCCGCGACTGTAATTACAAGGAATGTCGTTTTTATGCCGGGACTAAAATTAATTGGCGCGGTATTAATTAATAGCCAGGTAAATTCAAGCGACGCTGTAAAACCGGTAGCCGGCTTCTTCTAGAAAAAGGAAAAAATTACGGTGATATCAGCGGCCCCATCGCACGTTCATGCAATGTCCGCGAAGGTAATTAGGCAGCTACTTGCAAAGCCATTTATTATCACTTGGCTATCTCGCGGGGCCAAGAAGTACGCGCACCCTTTCATTTACATCGGGCTGGCAAAGAAAGTTCAGATGGTCACCGTCGAAATTGTCGAGGGCGTTATTAATGCCGCGCCGACCACCACCGCGAGCCTCGATTATCCTTCTTCGTGAAGCGAAACAGCGGTTACGGTTTGGCGCGGGTATTTCGGCGCACCTCGAAGAGGCTAAAGCCTACAAACGCACTTTTTGCGCGCACGAAGCATTGCTGAGTGTTCCCGTATCGGGCATAGTCGAAGGTCTCCATTAGCCCCGGTTGATTAAGAAAAGCAGCCGCACTGGAGACAGCGTCCATTATCGAATAACGAAATAACCGATGAATCAGAGTGTGCCGGGATCGGCGGTAGATCACCGGCTACAATTATCGTGACATCAGACGACTGCTGGAAGAAGAATTAGAGTTGGGCCGGCTGCGGTAAGGGGACGGAGTGGTCGAAGGAGGTTGGAGAAAACGGGTCCTCGGTTACGTCCAAATAGAAATTCAATTGATCTTGTCCGGTAGTGTCAGGCAATCCATCTTGTTCCTTCCGCAGCGTCCGAAGGCGCGTCTCTAACTCGGCTCCGGAGCAGATTTCCGCGCTTCTCGTTCTCCAGCTCTCTGGTGCCGCGACGGCCACGATTCCGTCCGTCGCCGTCAGAAAAAGACTTGGGGCAGCTGTCCAGCCGACCGCCAAACTGCTCATTAATTACGTTCTCGGGGACCACTCACGCGCGACCGGTTGTTTGTCTTTCCACCCCGTTTGTCACTGGGACGAGCCAGCCGTTCTGAATAAAAATCTCCCTGCCGACTCGCCATTCCTACCACCGGAGATCTTTCTGCTTCCCGAGTTCGATTGGCCCTCGTTTCGAGGATTCGAAGCGCGTAACGCGAGCACGGTGCGCAATTCAGGCCGCTGGCCGTTGTCGATCCGTGGAAAAACGATCGAGCAGACGCGGCTGCTAGAGAGCGAAGAAAATGGAATGGCCGCTAAGAGAAATTGCGCGCGAGTTCCCGATGCCGGCGCGCGATTCCCAGCCCCGGTCTCGAGATAATAACGATTATTCGCGGATTACCGATTTTATCCCGGACGACCGAGACGAGATATCGCCGCGATAGCGTGGTCGCGATACGCAAGGCCGGCTACCGGCTTCTGGCACCGCGTCGTTGATGCGCGTGCTTCCATGGCGTCGGCTAATTGGTGGTACAACTTTATTACTCACCGTTAAGTAATGACGGGCCATGCTAAGTGCGCCGGTTTAAAGACCATGAAAGGGAGCGTGAGTACGCCGATACAGGCCGCCGATAAAGACGCAAGCCGCGCGTCTGGGGTACGCGCCTCGGCCGCTAGAAGCCTCTTAGGAGGGTGCCAGCCCTCCTCTCTCCCTGCCTCTCTAATAAGGCGATAAGGGTCGCGATTCGAGCGATTTCCGATTGCTCACGGCGATCTTTACCCCACGGAGACGGCTGGCCATCGAGAACGCCCACATCCGGCCGCTTTGCATACGAGTTTTCCTCGAGCCGCGCAACCCAGCTCTATTCCTCGGGTTCTTCTTTTGGGGGATGTTACGGATGAAGCAGCCCGGCGCCAAGGCTGCGAAAATAATAACGCGCTGGGCGACGACGCACAGTGGTCTAATTCGCCAAAAAGCTGGCCAAAATACGAAGGCATCTTTCGATTTATACAAAAATTGGCACACTAGGGTTTTCGAGGTCGCTGATTCAGAATCTGAAGTGAAAATTGCAGTAAGGAAACAAATGGTGGTCGAGTACCTGAAAAAAATATCAAATTTAACAGACACCTAGTACTTTAGAGTTTTCGTGGTCGCTGATAGCAAATGTGTCATTGAAAATATAAAATTCATAATGGAGGATGTAATACCGCTGGAATAAATATTGTCTTTTACGTATTTTTTTGTGAAACGTGACGATTTCTCTGTTTTCCATAAAAAAAGAAGCATTCGAAATAATGAATTAAGTATAATTTTATTTTAGAAGATTTTTGAAAATAGTTTGCATACAAATTTGATTTCCTTCACCTTGTTTTGGAAAATAAGCATTTTTACTATTAACTCACTGTTGACCGGTCACGAGTTAACTTGTGTTTTCATGTCCTAACGTAAAATTGCCGGTCAATAATGAAATCGGTTAAGTAGATCTTGAGATTTTATGAGAGCAATGAGAATATCCTTTCGGTACACCCTTTTGCGTACGAGGCTCTGTACTGCCACCAATTTTCATTATTTCTCATTGTAAAAATTTGTAAATATCGTTGAAAAATGAACAAATACATGTAAAGAAAAACATCAATGGAAGAAGTTTCATAGTTTCGTTATAAAAAAATTCCGGAGAATGCAAAAAATTGTCTATAACTATAGAAGACCCTCTTAAGCACTTTAAATGTAAATATCTTATAGGGTAGCAAATTATAGCAAAATTTTTCAGTTGCATATCCTTCTAGGCAGTGTACTTGAAACGAAGAATTTCTTCTCTTTGCGTATAAAAGCGTATGACATTACTTTTTTCCTCGTTCTTTATTAAGGGAGGACTAAGATGTACGATATATTGGGAAGGGAAATACACGGGTAAATGTACAAATATTTTGGACTTCTGCTATGCAAATTTAATGTTTATAACACATATTTTAATGGTAAAACATTTCACAAATGAATTCCTTCAATGAAACTTTGTGTGATACATTAAAAATGATAGAAATATCATAAAATTAAGCCAACTTTGAAGGTTTATATAATAATAACTGATTACTGTATTTTAATTTTTCAAACAGTATTTATTACATTGCAATGTATATAACGAATGTGCCATAGTAGCAAAACGCTGTTTTATACTTTGAAAATTGCATTTTAGCCAGCTTTTTGGCGAATTAGACCACTGTGCCAGTCGTAAAAGTGTATCCGTTTAATAATAATTACACGGCTCCTCGGTTATTAATTTCATTAATTTCTTTGGCAAGTGGGTGGATCGAGTGTCGAGGGCCTGTGCCGTAGGATCTGCGCTCCAGTAATAACGCAGCATCGGGCCGAATTCCAGCGATCGCTCTTGTCCTGGTGAACTCGAAAGGATCCCGAGGTTGAGTCACGGGGGTCAAAGGCACGGAGGGGGTTCCTGCAGGCTGGAAAGTGAAGCTGGACTAGCAAAAAGAAGTCGAGGCGTTAGCAGCTACTTGCGGATAATTAATAATGCCGGGATCAAAAGTGTGCCCATTGAATGTTCGCTCATTCACAAATGATCCCTCTCCGCCCAGATGAATGCCGGACCAGATCGTTACAAGGGTATTCTACGGGCGTGCCTCCTCGTACGGGTGTCTTCAGGTCAATACCGGCGGTTCGTTGAATACAATTATTAATGCCGTCATTAAGAGCATTTACCATTTTTAATGCGAGCGATCGGAAAGAAATATAAATCATATCCGGACGCGGCGGCCGGCGCGACGTGCGTGCAACCATTTCGTATCTTTCTTCACGCGATCCTGTTCCCCAGCTTGCGCTCTTTGCCCCCTCTGCTTTATTTCTCTCTTTGTAATTCGCCGTGGCAGAAAAATTGGGCCAGGTAAGACGCTGGTCCGGCCATCTACTCCGTTCTTAATGTTTCCAGCGGTAAACGAAGGGGCGCGCGACCCTCCGTCGTCGACATTAATCGTATTCTGCGAAGCCACGCACTATTTCGCGCTCGAAAGTTTCAAGCGGCAGGTGTCGGAGGTTTTTAAGCAACAACGCAGCGTTTACAGGAATTTTATTCGGAAAATGTTATCGGGTTTAAGCAAGACGCAGCCTGAAGGCTTAAGCGATTGCCCCGCGTCCTGTATCCCGCGTTAACAAAGCCCTCCGCGAGGGAACGCTGTACCAAGTCATAAATTACGACGAAAGAGTTAACCGCTAAAGTAAGAAGGGAACACGAGCCACGGAAATTTGGCCGTTCTATCCTCGAAAATGTATTTTAATCGCGGTTGAAAGAGAGGCCGACCACGGGCACGGGGGCGAAACGCGTCTCTCTGTAAGAGACACGTGTCAACGCGATAAATCGTGCCGATGTCCGACATACGGTTTGCTTTGGACGGCAAATTCAGTACTACGTATATATAACGTGTTCTCGTGTACAGTGTGAACCGTGCATAGGCGTCGCAACACGCAACTCGCCCATTTCAATTTTCCCTTACTTCGAGGCGCTTGCATTAGACGAGGATGCGAGGAGGATGTGACCGGTATTTTTGTATAATAACTCTCTGCGTTATTATTTGATCAGGTGAGGCTCCTCGCCGAAAGTTCCCGATGGATATGAATTTTACCAGCGGAAACTGTGGAAGCTAAGCCAGCCCGCGGGGAACTCGAGCTCCGCGGCAATGAGAGAACTTGCGGTGTAGCGAGTGAAGCACAATGACACGGACTCACGGCTCTCAAGCGATGACTCTTCGACGCGGTCCAGGGATGATCTCCAAGGCGGAGAGACGAAGGCTGGAGAAGCATCGCAGAGATTATATGGGGCGCGACCATTTTAACGTGCCTCTCTATTTTCCCCTCGTTCTCTCTTCGTTTCTCTATACTCTATGCTTTTCGTGCCTGCTTCGATCTACTTCTGCCGCCGTCTCTCTTCGTTCCCGCTCCCATGTGCGACGGGGAACCGCGTTACGCGCGGTTTGCGTCCGCACCTCGGGCGATTATTTGTTGCTTCCGTTCCCGGACAACTATTTTCAACCGGCGCGGCTGCGTGCGACGGATTCGAATCCTAAATTGAGCGATTAACCGCGATCGGGGGAGTCAGACACTGGGGATACTCCACCTGTTCGTGGCCTAG
The DNA here is from genome assembly GCF_050908995.1 of Andrena cerasifolii. Lineage (NCBI taxonomy): Eukaryota > Metazoa > Arthropoda > Insecta > Hymenoptera > Andrenidae > Andrena > Andrena cerasifolii. The sequence goes on along the minus strand of NC_135119.1, from coordinate 15,206,516 downwards.
CCGATTCGTCTGCAGTCCCCTGTATCGCGGTGTGCCTAAGTAATATCTCTAAAGCGAACGAGGCTCTCAGCTGAAACGGAAAGTCGCTGAGCCGCGAGCGATCCGCATGGAAATAAATCGATGCAGATGCCAAGATTCGCGTCCAGGAGTCGAGCTCGTTAAAGAGTCGGCTCGGTTGCACGCGCAGTCTCAATCAGGACGCGTAATTAATTATCGACGAGGTTCGGGAGTAACCAAGAATCGTTCGGGTTCGCGGAATCGATAAGAGTGTATTTTCGTGTCCACCTAAATGTCCCTATGCTTCACGGGCAGGCGCGTCTCCGAGCGGGCAGATGCGTGCCGAGTAAAAGGTTGGCTGGTGAAAAATCGAGACCGATCCTCCAGGTAGGCGGTCGCAGGTTCTCCAGGAACTGCGGGATCCACGGTGTCCCTCGAGCCTCCCGGCTAGGGAGTTATGGCGGCGGCTGGTGGCACGCCTGCGAAACTTCCTCCAGAGAGGGCGTTATCAGGCGACTTAATCGAACGATTAATGGCACGGTGCGCGTAAAAGTAAGCGGTGCCCGGTGGAAGGGCGAGGCGAGGCGACGCGAAAGGGAAACGGGCCGGGAATTAGCAGGCATGAATGAACCGAGTGGGCTGCTCGTTAAGAGTTAGCCCTCGAACTCCGCTTGCGTTTCAATAAAACAACGCTCGCCGCTGACTGATTGACTAATTATCGGCTGGACGGTGGACCCGACCGGCCCGTGTTCAGATCAATACGGCTGCAAACCACGAGCATAGGTTGTCTCCTTTTTCAGATCCTCCAGATTATCCCGACGCGGGGAATTCGGATTTTTATCGCAGGACCGCGAGCCCGAGCAAGCTCGAACCGTAATTGTGACTTTTCGGTTAATTAACGCGCGAGAGAGCTGCAAGTTTATGAAACGGTTCAAATCGCCTCTGATTCAAATGGGGTAAAGGAACCAGTTGCTGACACCTAACCAATTACTGTCACCTTAAGCTATTTTACGTAAAATAACGAATACATAAACTATAGTATATAATCTATAGTATAGATTATAGGTTGAATTACATAATTCTTTTTTTGAAAGACTTTACACAGTTTATTTATTCGTTATTTTAAGTAAAATAGCTTAAGGTGACAGTAATTGGGTCCTTTACCCTAGTCACCGTTGCTAATCACTACAGAATAAGGAATTCCTCTACAGAAATACAACAAAGCGCAACAAACCGATTTTGACAAATATAAGATCGAGCTACCGAAACTTCGCAAGCATGGAAGCTTGAGGCGAGATGATGTGGCTGCAGGATAAAAATTAGATACGTGGAAATATAGAAATGAAATTGGATCGAGGGTATATAAAAGAGTGACTACTTAGGAAAGTGTAATCGATTGCAGCTTGTAGGGTAGACCGGGGCCAATCGGATCACTTTGTGTTTCATAGTAAAAGAATGATAGTCAAGCATTAAAAAACTAATTTTTTTATTATATATTCGTGACCACTACACATTTCGCTTGAGAATTAATATATAAAAATTGAAATTAAACATAAAAAACTTTCAGTTATAAATAAAAAACGAAAAAGTGAGAAATACCCGATTTGCCCCAAAGCAATTCTCGTGACAACACTCTTCTCAGACAATCTTCTGAAAGTGGACGAATTAATTTTTCACTGCAGTAAATACAATGCCATCTGCTTAAGACCATTAATTTATTTTTTTTTTTTCGTCATTTCTTTCGAACGATCGGAATGCTCATTTCTATCGCGATGTAAGAAATACGGACTAAATTCTTATTTTGCTCCGATTCGCCCCGGTCTACCCTGTGCAGAGCCGCGATTCCGTGTGGCCAGTGTTAAAACGCGCCCCCTAATACTGTAGCCAGGCGTAGAGGTAGGTATCGAAAGGTGATGGAACGGCTCGAGACGCGTTAAATATTGAGCCGGTCACGAAGCACACGCGGCCTGGCCTGTAATGAGGCTGTCCTTCGTATCTGGAAGATGATAGCCGAGCGATTGGGAGTGCTCATTAGCGGATGGATTAATATGATCCGGTGGAAGGAACGAAGGAACGACCGAAGAAATGCACGGTAGCCGTGTCCATGGCGACGCGATCCATTCGTTTCGAATATTTTGCTGCTCTTGGATCCCGATGCACGTCTACCTAGAGCTCCATCTATCTCGCCCCACGATCGCCGCAACTTTGTCGTAAGGTCTTTATTGAGCATCGGGATATTAAGCTGGCACTTGGCTTGCTTAATCAGTGTCTATGGACATTCGACCCTACCCGATTGGCTGGTTCACGGATTAATGAGGGTTTCCGTTGATTTTCGGATGGAGCGTCTTTGACTCCTGGACAGTGTCCTCCTAGAGACGTCAGGATTGCCGGGAAACGTGGTTAGATTGGTTTCGTGAACTTTTTAATTGGTAGGATTAATTACAAGTGAATACATCTCGCACGAAACGCTGAGGCATCGTTTACACTCGTTTCATAGTTTGGAGTTAAGTTTTCTTTGGTCAAGGATAACGCCACATATGATGATAGTTGCTCGAAATTGATTTATTTATTTATTTAACATACATACGGGTGAGACCCATTTCTTAACAGAATTGGTAATAAACAATACCTAGTAGAGACGGACTTTACACAGAAAAGGAAAGGAAAAGCAAACGAAATATGTATAGCACAATGTTTGTGAAACCCAAGAAATGCGAATAACTATCAAGACATAACCGTACGTGCCACTGCTCTATAGACACTAGTCTTAAAAGTGCAATGAATAAGAATGTCAAACTTTTTTTTCATTTATTAAACTACTTGTAATGTATACGGAACAATTTTTTAAATAAACTTTTAATTGTGTTTTTTTTCTCAATGTTATCTGGAGTTCAAAATCGCGCCTTTGAAAAGAAATATCTCCCTGGCGGGAATGATTTAAGCTCACAGACTCATATGAAACAAAAAACCAAGCTGATTCATAATCATTATGAGTACCGCTATCGCAGGTGCTAGAATTAGCCCCGTAAGTCAAAATTTAACAAAATTGCGCGTATTCAAACTTCAAGTTTCGAAATTTTCCATTGTTACTTGAAGTTTGAATGCGCGCAATTTTGTTAAATTTTGACTTACGTGGTTAATTCTGGCACCTGCGATAGCGGTACTCATAATGATTAAGAATCAGCTTGGTTTTTTTGTTTCAGATGTTTGTGAGCTGAAATCACTCCCGCCAGGGAGGTATTTCTTTTCAAAGACTCGAGTTTGAACTCCAGATAACATTGAAAAAACACAATTAAAAATATATTTAAACAATTGTTCTGTATATATTATAAGTAGCTTAATAAATGAACCCTGAATGTTGCCGAATTTTGCGGCGTGACTACCAGACTGACCGCTAAAGTAAAATACTCTTCATTCGTTTAGACTGACGAAATATTTCTTCAGAATGTTCCTCGGGAATAGGCACCTACTCGTAGGTGAAATGCTGGCTGATGCTAAAACTTTGAAAGGCGAGCTTTCCACTTGAATAACGGGGGTGGTTGCTAGCGTCGAAAATGAAAATTCGGTTCGATTTTTGCCCAGGCAGGTTCCCGTTGAATAACCCCGTGGTTCGAATGCGAACGTCTTGCGTAGAGGTAGATACGATTGACCAAGGTTCCTGTCAGCCCAAAGTCAGGTTTGACGCCAGCCGGGGCGATTTATCAGAATAATGCACACGCCATTACCCTCGTGTCCCCCGCCTTAAAACCAAGATCTTGATTTCGCGCGAAGTCCCGTGTAAGGCTTCGACTTTCTTCAGCTACCCCCTCGCAACTTCGAATCTCCGATTCTAACATTATTGCGGCCACATCCGTCTTTCTCCCCGTCAAATTTCTAGCGGTCTGTAACAAAGAAACAGTAATATTTACTTTAATTTATTTATTTATGTTAATAGAAGAAAATGGCTGCGTTCGCAAGGGATTGCAAATGTTTTGTGGCGGTAAAATGCACCCTTCGATGGAATTAATTGTCTTGTAATAGCATGAAAAGGTGCAGGGTAAGAGGTAACGACTGAATTTCATACGTAGGGGTGCTGTAGGAAATTAATAATAACACTGTGCTCTTAGATAAAATAATATACACGCGTTTATTTCGTTAGTCGCTCGCTGTCGCTACGCCGTTGCTATCTCGCGTCGAACTGCCTGGGCCACGCTTGGCCCCACCACGTCGCATATTCCAACGGCTTTCCTAAGGACGAGGAGAGGTCACGCTTCGCGACCGTTTGTTGTGGTCCGCGCTCCTTCCACGAAACTGCTAAAGCGCGTTTCGCTCGCCACGCGTGCATAACGCGCTCCCGCGAAGCTTCCCGTCGTTATAAGGCTGTAATCCGAGATCAATGCGCGACTAAAACGAGACGGCAGCGTTTTAATTCCAATTAAAGCACTCAAAGCACTGGGCAAATTCACGGCGGGGTGATTAATGGCCTCGCGAGGTATTTATCACGTTGTTTACGAACACCCGAAAGAATAAGTTGACTGCTACAACCGACCGTGAAAACCCTGCCAGATTTATCGCGTTATTATCGATCCGTCCGTCTACGGGAAATGGCAGAAAACTGTAATTGAAAGACAGCGGCTGATAGCCGGAACTATTCCGGAGGATGGAAAGCAATATCCGCGAGCGGCAACGCGAAACTAATTGCGATCTATCAAACGGTAATGCCCGTTTCGATCGCGTAATTGTTAGTCGATCGAAGTCGAACGGTTCGTTATTGTTACATTGCTATTAAGCGAAGGTTATTAAGTTCGAGATTGGGCAGCAGGGAGGACCCTCGACGAGGACAATGATGTATCCACCAGAGTGGTGCCAGCAATTGGCGAGCAATCGTAAACGAAGAAAGGCGTTGCAGAGAGTAAAGTATTCCGAAGGTTTCTGCATATTTAAACTCTTTTAGCGGCTGCTAGCCGTAGATGTATCGATAAGCGGAAGAAGCTGGTCTACCCCCGTGTGTGTCGCGACCTGAAAAGGTTCTCCTCCCGTGACTGCCGAGATTTATCGTTTAAACGCGCACTTACGACCTCGGCCGAGGGTATTGCATCACACACAAGCGGCAATAAATCATCAAAATACGAGTCGATGACGGGACGCAAAGAAATAACATTTAGTACCTGCCGCGCGGAATTTCGTGTCGTCGCGTCGGGAGCTATCGGCCAGGGAACAAATTATTCGGCGAAGATAGTCGTGGCCGAAGTAAGTGGAACAAAGCAAGGTAAGTGTTGTGGGGTCCTTGAAACAAGTCCATCGAAGGTAAATAGAATCGTTCAGCGTGCTCGCGCGGCTGACGGCGATAGAATCGAAGAAACGTCGCGGTCGAGAAGTCAAAAGCGGGGAATAAACATATCTGGCAAGATCAAGTTTATCGGCGCAGATGGTTTTACACGCGGGGAGAGCTCGTCGCGACTAAAATCATAGCACGTGCCGCGAAACGTTGAACCCTCTTTTTCAGTTTATCTTGCCAGCGTGGTAAAAAGGAATATCGTTCGGCGCGATACCAAGCCCGTCATTCATACGCACCAAGAATTAATGGCTCGCGCAGCCTGGAATTCCCGTTATTTACATCTCACCGCTGTCTATTAATTCGTTCGGTTCCCAAGGAGAATCGACAAACATTCGCCACAAGCACCATCGACGCCGTTTCTTTGACTACTGCTGCGAGTAGCCGGCCGTAGATCGCGATCAGCGCGAGAACGATCGATCGAAGAAAGAGATCGAAAGATTGTTAGTCGTTAGACATAGCGATCGCTATACAGGAATGTAGAACTGTTTAGAATGATAGCTATCCGAGTCTCTGGCTGGCTATGTAACGTACGAACTCCGCATAAAAGTTACGCGCGGTATCTCTGTCAGACTGATACACACGTCCAACTTGACTCACAATCAGCAGCCTTGAACTCGTTGAACAAAGCAGAGTCGATATAATTATCGTAACGCGTTATTGTTTACTCGAATTTCACGATACGAAAGTCCTTCAAGACTCTCAAGTCAACTTACTTTTTGCAGTGGAGAACTACTTAGTGGAAACTACTTATAAGGTAAGTGTCCCAATTAGCGGCCCAGTCGCAATTATTCACAATTTATTCTAAAGGAAAAAAAAATTCATATTTTTATATAAATATTTAAATATGAATTTCTTTTCGGTTCGAAACGGGCGTTAGTATTGAATTCGATTCGGGAATATTCAAAGTATCTTGCTGATGGTTTCGCTAATGTATATCATAACATATAATTAAGTAATTAATAAATGTTTTCACGTGTGTCAGCTACAAAGCCGTGAAAAAGTAGTTTCTTGTTATCGAACTTAAGAACCGCCAAATTTTATGTATTAAGTATTTCTTGCATGAGTATATTAATGTAAGAAAATTATATTCAAATAAGTATAAAAAATAATTGTAAATTTACTATTTAGAATAATTGCATGGAATTTTATTAAATTCATAATAATTATGGGGGTCAACAATCGGTACTCGTAAAATGTATGAATTCCTATTATTGACGCGAGATGCCATGTCATGTTTTCATCTTACGCGTTTGTCAGAGTGCACCATAACCTCAATAAAGATGGCTAACACGGGAAGATCCCGAACCCGAAAATTTAGAAAGTTCTGAAACTTTGTGGATATGTGGGGAATTTCCTCCTGATTACAACGCAATTTATGTTTGCTGCCTAAATTCACTCTAAGGGGGTGTAATTGACCCCTGAAAATTCGGCTATTTTCCGATTTTGTGTTATAACTCGTGAACAGTAAGAGATAGAAAAAAAGTTTCAAGACAAATGTTACTTCTTTTAAATAGATCTATCATTAGGAAAACAAATTATTTTACAGTTCACGAGTTATAACACAAAATCGGAAAATAACCGGGTTTTCAGGGGTCAATTACACCCCCTTAGAGTGAATTTGGGCGGCAAACAAAAATTGCATTGTAATCAGGAGGAAATTCCCTACATATTCACAAAGTTTCAGAATTTTTCGAATTCCCGGGTTCGGGATTGTCCCTTGTAAGTAATAAAGACTGAAGAATATAAACGACGTAAAAACTATTCGCAACAACAATTGGAAAATGCTTTGACAGCTATCAAATCTGGTCATAGCATTGAAACTGTTGCAAATTATTTTGTTTTTTACTAAGTATTTTGTAAACATCCTTTTCCGATGCAGTCATTAATTAGAACATTAGATTAGCATGTCCTGATCAATGACACGGTATTCCACGCATTATGTACGAGTCAATGATCCGGTCCGACATAGGTCACTATTTGGGACGAAGAGAGAATTAAAAGTCAAGAATACGTACACGTGCACCATGTAATATATTTATTATTAACTAGCGTCCTCCATCTCGGCTTCGCCCGAGATATTAGCGTGACTGATTCATGTTTATTAGAATTAATATATTTTAAGGAAATAAAGGATTTTGAAAGAAAGATTAATTTCTTTAAATTATTTCGGGAAAGATAACACTCTCTTTTTCCGAAGATTTATTTTCCCTCCATCGCAATACATACCAGGCGCTTCATCGTTCCATGTTAATAACCCGTTTTTTAGACATGCTACATAGCATGTGTCCGTCCCAGTGTATCCAGAACTAACGTGTTAAAATTTCAGGAAGATCGGTTCAATAGGTCTTCAGTTTTGGGCAAACATAAAAATCGGCTCTCTCTTTATATAATAGTATTTTTACCTGTCCCAGGTGTGACATCTCTATAATAGGAGGGACATAAAAACACGCGCGCATTCAAATGCAACGTTGTGTCAAAAATTCAAAGCAATCGGTGAAGAACTTTCGGAGATTTAAGATTTTGAACAAACGAACATTTACATTTTTATTTATATAGATAATAGATAATAATATTCGAACAATTTCGTCATAAAAAAGGGGCCTTTTTCATACTGGAAAAGAACCAGCCATGTGATAGGCTATTAATGAGTAACTGCGATAAATACTTTTAACATGTAAATATGTTAGAACGTGCCCGTAGATCTTACAGGGTCGCTAATTGGGACATTTACCTTAGTCCATGTTGTCCGGTTTCAGGCCTAGTGCACTTTCAGCGCGATTGGAAATAGGTTCAGATTTTCGATAGGTACACACTCCAATATGATCCTAATTGTAAGTGAAGTTTGACTTTCTATTTTGACGTGTTTCTTCCAACATCCTTGTCCTGCGGATCGAAACTTGTTTACCCTCATGGCTGTATAGTTTGACCCAGTTCCCTATTTCTTTTCTACTTGGTCGACATACGTGGTCAGCAAAATAGCGAAGTCAGAAGATCAGCCAGGCGTTAATGCAAACACGTTCCGAGCATCGGGACAAGAAACTGGGAATATGAATGCAAGAGTCTCACTTAGGGTCGTAAGGAGTACATATCCCTACTTTCATTCATATCCCATTGATCCCATTGAAGGCTGCACGGAAGCTTAAAGTCAGGCGCTGTACATGGCTCTGTCAACGAGCCGCGCTGCCTCTGTGTCGCAGCGCAGTATTCTGCGCAGTATTCGTTTATGAAAGTCGGAGGTTAGACAAGAGGAGTTTCGCTTTGTATTCTATGAAAGATAGAATCTACGAGTGTCTACGAATAGGACGCAGATACGAGGCTTAGCCTGTTCTCGGAATCATTACAAGCCCTTTCGAATAGGTCGCACGTACACACGCCCAGTGATTACGGAGGTTTCACTTTCCTTGACGCGAGATGTACGGTTTCATGAACTGGACGCAATAAAGCGCGAAACGCGGGCCCAATTACAGCTGAGTTTAAATCGCCTGGCAAACGATTTCCTATTGCCCGCTACCGTCTCCGTAATCGCGGTGATTCATGGATCGCGATTATCAAAGCACGAAACTCTCCGGATCGCGGCTAATAAGTGTAGGACGAAACGGCGCGGCGGTGGGAGTCGCGCGCGATACAATCATAACGTGTAATTCAGCCATTAAGGCTGACCGTGGAAACCTAGTTCACGGCAGTCATCATCATTTCTATCATCCGCGCGTCTGATCCCAGCCGTAGCGAGCGAACGAGCGGCCCGCGACGACGCCGATGCATTAGCTATTTAATGCGAGCCTCTTTAGCCGAGGCTAATTAATGGCTAGGTATTAGCGTAATTGTAATGAGGCGAAATTACGGCAATCATGCTTGCTCCCGTCTTGTTGGTGGGGCGAACGAGTCCCCGGCTTTCGGCGGATCTTCAAAGAATCTGCCGACGTTTTCCCTCCCCCCCCCCCTCTCCCCCCAGCTTCATCTTCCTCTATCGTTGATCTAGCTCATGGTATTCCCGATATTCAACCGAGACATTCTTTACAGATTACGGCACGGACTTCTGGCGATTCTTGGTTCTCCCGTTCCGCGAAACCTTGAGCAATCAGCTTGTTACCTCTTTTAGCCGGACATGTGATTCAGGATCTATGAAAGGATTGGAATTTTGCCTTTTCGAAAGAAGCCGAGTAAAGATGTAGAAGGTGTAGAATGTGAGAGAGTATGATCTTACAGGTTCGAAGTTAAGGAGATTAATAGTGTTCGAAGAAGAATATAATTGATTACGTTTAATCTTGGTACACGGAGGCACCGAGGCCTCGACTACTCGGGTAGCTCGTCTTTTCGAGTATCTTACGAGTACCTGTGTCTTCATTTCCCCCAATGTGTTACGAGCACCCACTTGCCCAAGTGTTTGGAGTATCAATATCCCTACTCAGTAGCCACGAGGGAGCACAAAGTCGCGGCGACTTATTTAGACGAGCATCCATAAGGCTGATCTTCCCCTTCTGACGTCGGGTCGGTAATTCATCCACCGTATACCGAACGCACCCGCAGGATAGACCAACAACGGGCTTACGGTTTACGGTGCAGGCTTAGGGGGTTGAAACGACGCTTAAACGACGGCCATCTGTCGGCCAGACCGCGAAACTCCTGTCAACCAGAGTTCACCGTTGTTCCGTGGCCGGTAAAGGACACGTTGTCGCCGACGGTTTATGTATCGGTGGGTGGTTAATCATAACCTGACGACGAATACGTGGATTATGATAACTATCAGCGACACGTGCACACGCGTGGGACACGACACGCTTACCCAGCAACTGATTCGCGCTTCGAATAGGGAAGGAAACGTTGCCGTTTTCTCGAGGTGACTCTTTTTTTTTTAACCGTGCTGTCGGCCATGATGGATCCATCGACCTTTTTGAAAAAAAAATTTGAAACGCTTACGCTTATCTGGCGAATGAGTTTGCCAGACTACTTAGAATAGTTATCCAACGAAATGTTTGTGCATTTCGATGTTGATGCACAAAGAACCGAATCTTAAGATCTTCCCTCCACCCGCAATCTTTAAGCTTAATAGCGCCTAACTGGAGGTTTCGCGGAAGAAAACTGTTTACGGAACGGTGGCGTGGACTTTCAGCCCGTAGCGATTGATATAATCGACAGTCGCCCGACGAACGCTCGTTAGAGAGCCGCGAAATGGCGGATTTATTATAACGTCAGAGAGCGCGGCACTACCGAGCCGGCACCGATTTTTCATCCCATAAACACGGCCTGATTATTTATGAACGTGCAAACGCACGCGGCACAATCGATTTCACGGAGGCAAATTAGCCCGGGCTGCCGGCAGACACCGGCATTAAAATAATAACGCTCATCGCATTAATGGGTTATAATAATTAGGGAAATTCTTGCTCGCCGTAGGAATCGGTCCTCGTTGCGCGAACAGCGTTTCTCTTCTCTCGCCTCGTCTCGTCTCATCCATGCTGTGATATCTCGCTTTCTTGCCACGGGAAAATGGCTTCCTATCGCCTGCAAGCCGAGCTCCTTCGTCATGAAACTTCTCTAGATTTATGATCGACTCGCGATACTTTTTCGGTCCTACTGGCTGCGCGGCTAATAAAAGCCACGCTGCCGGAATTAATTAGAAAGAATCACGCGATACCGATGACCAGCAGTCAGCTACCTACGCGTGTCCATGGTGCGCGTGCCCGCCGCTCTAATAATAAATAGCTGCGTAGCTGGGGTTGGTCTCTCGTCCTATCGCTGCCTACTTTACCCCTGGTGGTCATTCTTTCCTCCGTCTCCGCGGAGGGGGGGCGAGAAAAGCACAATGTCGAAGCGATAATGATCTGGCTGAGCTTTAATATACCGAGGGTTGTCATATTGTTTGTCAGTAGCCAGAGCAACATTCATTATCTAGGTCAACGCGTATTTAGTTCGGGGAAACAGGGGATGGTCCAATCATGGGTTAGTGTATCGTTGAGGTTTGGGGAATTAGTCCACGGAAGTTTCAGTAAAATTATACAGTATGGCACCACTTAAAGGCGCATATCGGTACCTATCTTTTAGTAGAATAGACAGTAAGGTGAAACAGGAAGTTTAATCTGAGCACGGGTGTGCCTTTCTATTATCTTCGATCCTCGGCATTCTTCTGCCTCGAACGTTGCTGCGATCCCACTGATCCGTGAATTGAAAAATACAGAAAACTCTGCAAGCCGTGGAAAATCCCCTCGAACGTCCGGCGCGAGATGGAGCGCCCAATTATCGAAGCGGCGAAAGAAGCCCGAGAATCTCGGCAACGTTCTGCTCACCTTCGCCGATACTACGAGTTAAGAGCTGTACTTGGGCCAGGTCTTGGAGGTTTAGAAAGTTAGGGCATTACCGGGAAGACTAGGGGTGAGAAAATTTGCCGGGCGAACTCGCGATTCGGGAAGGCGGCGGAAGGGTGTTTTAATGGGCCGCGATTAGCGGAGCTAGGCGCCAGGGAGCCGTAGATAGCGGAGAACCATGAGCGGCCACTTTTCGTGCATCGCTCGCCTTCTTGTTTCTTCGCTCGAACCTCGTCGATACTCTTGAGAGCGGAACAGCCACTTTCCTGAGTAGTTACGGAGTTCTAATCTTTCCCTGCCGGGCCCGGAGCGTTTTCGCGAGCTGGCCGAAGATCGGGGAGAAGTTTCGCGTAGAAAAGCGCGACGCAGGTTTCGCGCGAGCGAGGTATCATCATGCATTACCGGTATACTACTTAAGCAGAGCGACTCTATGCGCCAAGATCGTTCACACCGGCACAGGTACAACCCTGTGATTGCATGTTCTTTTGCGAATTTCATATCGCTATGGCTATGGAAAGTATAGTGGACCGTTCGCAACGCGACAAGGAACATGCAGAGCGGGCAATTATAGCGGGGCGTAGAAGGAAGTGGCGCGCAATCCGATCAGACCCAAGCGTGCTGTACTCGCGGCTCACCTGGGCCCGCTTAAAATCGCGAGCGGCGAGGACGCAGCGGCGAATCCAGGATCGGTGATCGCCGCCGGGGAAGCCCGACGAGTCCGAGTGTGGTGTGCGTGTCGGCTGGCGCAATTTGCGTCCTCGCGGATCCTCGCACGTATTATTTCGCGGGACCCAGGGAAATGTGTAATTCAAATGAGTTACGAGCGGTATCGCACTCCTGGGAAGTAGGTGCTAAGCGGTCGGATATGCTGATAGAGCGGCAGTGATACGTACGACTGGAGGTGGAATCGCTGGATGGGGTTGAAAAGCGTGGCGAGTCGGGGCGGGGAAGAGCGAGGAAGGGCGCGAGAGGGCTCGCGCAGAGAGCGAGAAAGGGAGAGAGAGAGAGAGAGAGAGAAAGGAAGCGATACAGGGTTACAGGGGATTGCAGAGGGCGCGACAGAGAGGGAGCGAGGGATCTCTGTTTGTAATAGTCTGCGATGGTACGAGGCGATGAGATGTGATCGCTTGGCGATGAGCTGTGGGCGACCTGATGGTCCCGCAGCGCTCCCGTGCTCGCCGAGAATTCGCGCTCCACCGCGTTCATACCAGATCCAGTTATACTGCCTACGCTTGTCCCGGGTAATCTCTTTTTTCCCAAATCTCCACTCCACGCCAGGAATTCGGTACGATTTCATCGAGGCGCGAGGGACAAGTTCGAAATTGTAGGCAGTAGGTGGAGACGGCACTGCCGAGATCGAATACGCTTCTGGGAGGCGTGCACTCCGCTTGTGATGGATGCTTGGCGGTTTTTAATCTTGCACGGCTCGAGGATTGCTTTATCTCTTTCCGACTTTTTATAATTACTTTTGAATATCAGTTTAGATCGGTGGACTCCTCGTCTCGTAAACCCGTAGGTAACGTTTGAAATTGCAGGCTGATAGAGAAAGCGGAGCGGTGCGAGCATCGGGAATTAGAATAGGATTTGATTTCGAAGTAAAGCTCCGGGGGTGGCGGCGGAACTCGTCGGGAACAAGTAAGATCGCCTGAATTTTTCTGAAATGAAAAGAAAACAGGTGGAGGATCGATGGAGGCGAGGAGTCGCGGTTCGCCTGACCCCGCGCTCGAATTATTAGAGCATCTTGGCGAGCGCGAGCGTTCCAGCGGCCGTTCCACTGCCGGCAGATCTTCACGGTCGTGATAAACGGTAGTTTCCAGCCAGCGCGGCAAAGGAACGGGCGATGCAAAGTGATAACATAATCAGGTGATAATGTGGCAGTCATATCTCATCGCGAGAACCCGAGCGAGAAGTAGCGGCGAGAGAGTGGGACGAAGGAGAACGAAGAGGGCGGCGGTGGAACGTTGGAGAGACGGTGAAAGGAGAAGCCAAGCCGTAAGGGTAGGAAAGAGAGAGCTGACCTCTCTCATTGGTTAGCTCACTCGGAGTCTAGAGAGTCTAGACCCCTCGCGATGCCTCGGGAAGGTAGGAGGTACGCGACGAATGACAACACCATTCAAGGAGAGTAAGTTTTAGCGAACAGCCGTCGTTATCATCTAAATAAGGGGGACGCCGGCCTGATCCGGCGATGATAACGCTTGTCGAGATGCACTCTCATTATTTTACTAGATACTCATCGCCGCACAGTGGGGAGATTTTGCGATTTTACGGCCAAAACTACAGGAATGAAAATTTTGAATTTTACAAATTTAATACAAATGTCGATTGAAGAACTATATCCATTCTCGCTGTCAAAACCTCAAAACTTATTTTTAATATATAAAATTCGGCACTTTTAAGTTCTAATATAGGAGAAATTAAATTATCCGAAAAACAGCACTTACAAAAATTACGAACGATAAAGATTTTTTTATTATTTACATTTATACACTTTTTTTTGTTAGAGCATGCCTCTGCTACAGTGCAGCAGGGCATAGCAAAAGGGTTATCGCTTCTGACGACAAACAAACATACATAATACAAACAATCAAACAGAGGATCGAAGCTGAATAAAATCGTTTAAAAATAAATAAAAAGGTTTGTAATGTATAACAGGTGAACCAGTCTCGGTCACAGTTATGTCGTATGTTAGACGAGACACCCTGGATCGTGTTTAAAAAATGCATATAATCACAAGATTAGCAACTATTAGCAATTAATAATTGCATTTATAGAATGAAAATAGTCGAACGTAAAATAGGAATGAAAATCATTGCAGGATATTATGGGATTGATAAATATTTTATGTACTGAAAATTGATTCTTATATGAAAAGGTTATTTCTAAAACACTACTTTAAATATTGTATAAATTACGTATTAAAAACCGAAATATAATTATTTTGGGGACAAAAAGATATTTTACGCACCACCAGGAATTCAAGCCATGTCTTGAAATTATTTTCAGATCTTTGGATAACACAATATAAGTGTTTGAAGCAACTTGAAAATCTGGATTAATTCTTTGCGATCTATACGAGCTTTGTATTAAAACATTTAACAGTACAATTGGTGGCATTTGATACGCATATTAGTTCTTCAATTGACATTTGCATTTATTTTGTCGAATTGAAAATTTATTTCTGTGGTTTTGGCCATAGAATCGCGAAATTTCCCCACTGTGCGCCGGCGAATTAATTGAATTTCAAGACGAACGCCCACCGTGCCTGGGAGACAGCTACTACCTACCTTCCAGGCGGTTTCAATTCGTCCCGTGATTTTCCATTCGTGAGCTCGTGTTCCTGCTTGGACTTCTTGATTCGTCACGCGTGACTTTTAGAGGGCATGTATTTTACCTGGCCAGAAGTCCCGATTTACGTTATCCCGCAGGTAATAAGTTCTCAAGCATGAGGTTCATCGCCGCCTTAATTGCGCCTCAACGTTCCCAGTCCTCCTAGAAATCAGATATTCCGACAAATCTGACACTGGAGGAAACTCGGCGAAGCTGACCCCGTTCTCGAGCAAGCAGAAGTATAATCGCGTTACAAGGCTCGAAGGGAGCGCGGCGGTAGAAGCAATACTCCGCAAGATGGGAATGTATCAAATCCGAGTTAGGGCCTCGGCTAGCAGGCTGTGCCTCGCAATCCTGCCTCTCTTTCACCCCCTCCTCGCGCTCCCCACTCGTCCTAACTCCATCTCTCTCTCTCGACTTATTATTTGTAGCCACAGCGTGGTGGTTTGCCGGCGCGCACCAGCATCCATTTAATCTCTCTCAGTGAGGAGCGTTTCTTTGATCAGCGCGCGACCGCATCTGCCTGGTAATATCTCAAGCTGGTCCTGCAACCGGCGTCCCGGGCGCGAGCTCCCCGTCTTGCCCGCACCGAGGCATTTGTTGCTGTCAACCGGCACCTCGGATAGTCTCTGTACCCGTTGACTGCGCGCACTCTTCCCTCCTCCTCTCTCTTCTTCTTTCCCTACCTCGTCCGCATCTTCTTCGCGGTCGTCTTCTTCCAGTTCTTCTTCTTCTTCTTCCTCTTCCTCTTCTTCTTCTACTTCTCGTTCCCCGACCGCTTCTTCCAGACCCGTCGCCTTCGCGTGAGCCGCGAACCGAGTCGCGTGCATGCCACGGATGGTCCTCCGCGTAGTAGAGGGACAAATATTCTTTACCTCTGGCTGAGTCTCGCTGTGCCTCCGCAGGTATGGTTTCTGTACCACTGGGGTTCCGAGAGTTACTGTTGATATTTTAGTTCAGACGTACCTAATCGTAGAAGGCTATGGGCCACTGGCGCACCCAGAGCGGGTGCCTAGGGACCCTGGCACCCCCAAAGAAGGGGCGTTGTAAGAAGAAAAGAAAACTGAACTTTATTCTTTAAATAAATGATTGAATTATTATTTATCGAATTTGCATTAGAAATATTTATCTCCATTCAACACGGCTCCCGGCAAGATTGAATCCTGAGTGCGCCACTGCTATGGGCTGTGTCTTTCGTCCGAAAGAGGGATAATACAATTGCGGTGTGTAAGAAATTGCTCGAAGCGTTATTATTCAAGGCAAATGCTGCCGAATGCAGTGGAGCGGGAAAGAAGAAGGGCACACCTACTCGTATGTGTAAAAGCCTGCTTTCTGCAAGAGAAGACTGCGTTTCTCGCGATTTCTTAGGTTTCTGTATCCCGAAAGAGTTTCGTTAATTAATATTCCCAACAAGATCGATCGTGCCTGTCCTACGCAATTTTTATTCCATTTTTCATGGTGGGAAACCATAACGGTGCGTCCTTAATCCCTTCGCAGTTCGACGTGCATGAATTCCCCGTACACCTTCTGCATTTTTGCCGCTCAAGTTTCACTTTTTCCCGTTTCATTTTTCATCGACTCAACCTTTCTCTCTGCTTGTGCTTTCCTGGAACCAGGATATTTAACTTCTCGGCAAAATGAAATTTCGTAGTGGGCCCTGTTTGTCCCAATTAGGCAGAAACATAGCAATCCGAGGATTTGAGAATTAAATATTCTGCGCTACTATAGATTCAGAAACGTCCCTTTAAACCGAGAATATACTGCCTTGAGAAAAACTAACGAAAGCGACAGAATGGAGCACTCAGCGGGCAGCAGTATGCCCGACAATCGCTCTGGATAATAATTTGCTGCGGGTTGATCGCGAATTATTATCCCGGTTTTTGTCCAGCAGGTCCGGGTCGCAATTTGTTGGAGAGGAGCGTCCTCCGCGATCGTAATCCGGGCGCGCGTCGCGCTCCGTACGGTCGCGCTTAAATAATACACGGCCCGGGAGTATTTGTCATTTAATTAACAGGTACTGTATTTTATGATCCGCGATCGTTAAGGCGGAGGGGCCGGCTTCCCCGACGTATAGCCGCGAAGAAAACAGGAAACGGAATGGAATGTTCTGTTGGGACAACTCGCTGGAGAAATATATTACGTGCGCGGGCACACGTACACCCGGCCGTGGCAAAAATGCCCGTGCACACGCGCACATATGTATATATGGTAGTAATATGTAACGCACTTTGGAGTAATGCTACGTCAAAGCCAGCGCCACCGAAAATATGAGCCGGCTGCCGAGCGGCCCGCTAATGCTCGGCCATTTGTTATGCTTACATTATTTCGAGATTATTAGTCTTCCTCCTCCTCTTCTAAAAACCTTACGTAATGTTTTGACTCGCGACCCGCCGCCGCTAATGTTTCTGCAAATAAGCGCCGCTTCGCCTCGGCCCGCCGAAATTCCCCCGCTTTCCACGATCCGTCACGTCTCCCTCGTCCCGCCGCGGCCGCGCCGATTCCGTTCGCCCTCTTTTGTTCTGCTTTTGTTTCCAGGTGACCCGGTGCCGCGATGGAAAAATCGCGGCATAATATTTCACCTTTACGCTCCGCCGTGGCCGCGACGTAAATCACAATATTTCGAGGGGCGAGGTCGATAATCAAATTTAATGCCAGGCACGTTAACGTCGCAATCTTAAAATTCGGTGTATTATACGAGCAGCGCGCAAAACGGTGCGCGATTCTAGCTGAATTCGAGAGTCACAGGATTTCCTATGAGGAAAAAGGGACATTGTTTAAGGGTGGATAGTGTTCCTTCTCAGGAATGCTTTCTAGAGAATTTCTGGAGAAATTTTATAATTGCTTATTTCTTATTTCTCGAGAAATACTATAATTTCTCGAGAAACTTAAGTCTAGGGAAAATATTATAAATCTTATTTATTTTCGTAAATGAATGTATTACTAGTTAATCGCGAACGTATAAGCACATCTACAGTTTATAATACATCTTATTAATAACTTTAGAACCTATATGAATTCCAATAGAAAATCACAGTACAGAAAATTCGATATTATTAACTGCAAAAGGTGCTCTTAAATTCTTATTTAAAATTTTAGAAAAATTGTATACTGAATTACCTAATGAGTTTCTTGTGGCTATTAAAGAAGAAATATAGAAAAGAGGAGATAAGACTATTGTATCCCGTATAACATTTTTGCGTGATCCAGAATTTCTTCCAAAACGGCCAAAAGACGCATTTTTTCATTTAATAGCCAAGCTAGATATATATAAAACGTGAAAGTATAACAGTAACAGATTTTGCCACAAAAAAGAAATAGATTCGCTGACGCTACATTAGACGCAGCGTGCTATTTAAAAATAAATTTTGAAACCAAAAAGTAATGTTTCGCTTTGTAAAAATTTTGTATTAAATAAATAAATATACCAATTATATTTAATATCTATTTTCTCATTTACACAAGTTTTGTATAAATTACACAGGAAGTTAGACAGAATTTAGTGAAAGTTTTCTTGTGTGTTTGATAAATATTATCAGCATTATTCGAAAAATATAATTTTTGCAATATTTTTCTCAATTTCTCGAGAATTCCCGAGAATTCTCAAGAAACATGATCTCGTTTCCGATTTCTGGAGAAACAAAAAAATATAGAGAAATCACGGACACTAGCCGCGGATGACGCACTTCGGGGGTCGTCTATCGAAGAACGCGCGAGGAAACCGCCACGTACACAGGTGAACGGGTGAACGGGCGCGCAACGTGAATTAGACAGCTGTCAAAGTGCCGCGGAGGAGAAGATCGAGTGGCCATATACATATGTGGTGCGCGAGAGGGCATCAAGGGAGCTTAGAGGAGAGAGGGCTGTCGGGGGGGTGAGGGAGGGTTTGGCAGGCAGGCGAATGGATTTGGATGTGGAATGGAAGCAAGGCGATAGTAGAAACGCTAGAGAAAGACAGAGGGTGGCCGGGAGGGGTGCGGAGGGGTGGCAAGGGAGACGCTGGAAAGGGGACAAAGGAGGGAGGGAGGGTGAGCACTGATAAATACCACGCCATTTCTCTTTGTGCTCCCCGGCGAGAGCACAAACACAGGGCGGCTCCCTTCGTTTCAACCTGAGCGAGAGTAGCTACCTAAACCTTGCTCTCTTCTTATTCCACCTCTCTGTTCCTTATCCTTCCTCATCTCTTTTGTGCTCAACTTCGACCTTACCCTCACCCCCTCGCCCCTACGGCCGGCTTTCTCGCTCTGGTCCCGCGTCTCTATCGTTTATCTTTCGATATTTCCCCGCTTTCGGTCTTATCGCGACTCGCGGGGCTGACTAGCTTAGCGAGCAGGGGTTAACGATGCTCGATGGATCTCTCAATGGAGCACCCTCGATGCAGGCCGGTATCGTAGCGATCGTCGCGTCGCGTCAGATGTCAATTGATTCCAAGTCGAGCCACGATTGCGTTTCCCAGGTAGGTGTCTCTCCGTTTACCTGTCGCACAAATTTAACGATCTATCCAGATCAGGAAACGGCAAAGTTTCCTAAGGTACGCTTCATATCTGCCCGCGACAAGGATGATCGATGATCGACAGGATCGCTTGAAGGACAAAACGAGCGCGCTCGATCCCAGAGGTAAACCGGCTCGCGTGTTTCCGATCTGTCCGAAGGGTCGAGGGTGGGGATTGGGGTCCCGAGCAATTAAGGCGGCTTTTTTTCGAAGGATTTTCTCCTCGGCATGGAGCGAGTCGCACGAATGGCGGCCAATGCCTGATTTCTCCTCCGGGATTGGTTTTAAAATTAATGCTGTGTTTCTTCGTTTCGGCTCTTAATGGATTCTGGGAGGAGCTCAGCGAGAACCAATCGCCTTCTGCAGTCAACCTGGACCGAAGTGAAAGCATGACACCCACGAAACGATGCCCGCTCCGTCAGATTAGCTCGTATTCACTCCTTTTTCCTTTTCCCTACCTTCACCCCACTCCTGGCCGGCTCGACTACCTGGTCATCGACTAGGGTCCAGCATTTACCACGATGTCGTTAATGGGAACGCAGGTAAGGTGCTCCTTTGGAATCGTTTGCACGATGCTTGGGACACTGTAGAGTGGCGAGAGGAATTATTATAAGAATTTCCTGTGAACGGAGCAAGTGTCCATTTCTTCAAGCGCAACGGGTTAGATAGCCAAGGACCATCCGAGGCCAGCGAACCGAACGAAGCCTCACCACGCGTTTTTACCCGCGGCGTCTTCAACGTAACTGTTCCCCGTTTCCCGCGCAATGAATAACCGCCGGAGCGACGGAGCGTGTTGCGTTTCCATTTTCCATTCCACGTGACTATCGATAGCGGCGCGGCAGCATAATCGAGGAGGACGCGGTGGGTCCCGTTAGGCTTGCCCGCGAAAAGAAGAGACCAGAAGAATCCCACGACAATGATCTTAAGGGCCGTGCACAAAGGCCGCGCGATCGCTGACGTAGCGGGGTCGTTTAGTAGGTACATAGAGGCGTGGGCGTAGAAAGGAGGGTGCGTAGGCCAGCGAGGATTAAGACGTCAGGCGCCCGCGGCGCTTGATTAATGCAGCGCATTCACAGCTACGAAAAGATCCTCCGCTGCATCGCGGGATCTCGCGCAAGCCGAGCCCGCTCTCTTCTATAGGTACTCGCGTCTATGCTCGACGTTTTTCTAGCGGACACGCAGCGAATAGACCAGCGACTCCGGGGCCTCATTGTACACCTGGAACGTCGTCGTTGCTAGCCAAAGACCACCGATTCCCTCTGCTGCTGGATCGTAACGTCTTGAGAATATCTTGAATTTCTCGATAGGGAGATGCATAGGTAATTAAAAGTTCCAGACAACCCAGAAGATCTGGAAATCGCGAAATTCTTTGGCAGTCAATTTGATGAGGAACAGATCCTCTGTCGTTAACATTATAACACGATGTCCACACAATGACCGTACTTTCTCAAGAATTAAAGCATGCCCACCTCCCCTACTGGTTGAAAAACATTTTGCAGTAGGGTAGGGTAGGGCTAAACGTCCCGTTTTTTCATATAAACCTACGTAAAATTTAGTAGTAACAGTCTAGAGATATCTGGTGTTATTTTGTATAAACTATAACTATTATGCTTTACGTTCACGAAGTTCGTTTGCAAAAAGTCCATTGCAAAGGGTAGAAAGTCCCTAATGTCTTTTCGCGTAATATTAAACTAAAAAACTCTTTTCAAATCAACAAATATTTATTATACCGATTCTTTTTGGTATACAATATTGAAAGGAAAGCGTGACTTCTTTAACAAAAAATACAAATGTAAGTCAGAGACTCGCTTTGAACTTAAAATTTAAAAAAATCGCTCAACTAAAACAAAAACGCTATTTAAAGACTTTGGCATCATTTCTTTATACTTTAGCCATCTTATTATGAAAACAAAAAATAAAATATGTATTTTCAGTCTGAGGGACTTTTTGCCCCAATGGTACCTCTATAGTTTCTGCGTATCTTCTATAGACCCAGCGTACAGTATCGACCAAAGCTAGTTCTCGCTTCTTCGACCAGATATTAGCACTTTATTTGTATTAACAAATGAAAATCACAATTCTCTATAACCTATTTCGGGGTCATATTTTTTATTCCATTGCTCTCGATGTTCCGAGGCATTAAACGTTTATTAACTACTTTTTTACATTTGCGAATTATCAATTCTTATTATTAAATTTCAGAAAAATATTTTTCCCTCCTCTTATTAAGTTCCATCTATACTAGAAACACGTTTTTGAATTTCTGATTTTTATCGACTCCACCCCAAGATGTGACAAAAAAAACTTAGAGCGGTCGGTACAGCACGACTCTCCCCTATATACGTTAGAAAATATTATCATTCAGCAATAAACAATATCATGCACACATTACGCTTTTAAACTGTGCTTTACTTCGTATAAAACAATAGAGACGACGTATTTCTTTTAATTTTCGATGCATAAAATAACGAAGGCGTTTTGTAATTCGCACGAACGTCCAGGAGCGCCTGGCGACTCTGTGGTCACCTCCGTTTCTTCTCGCCTTTTACATGGTATACTGCGAAACTCAAAGCATTGTTTAGGAATAGAGATTTTGAATTCGGGACCTTTTACCCGCCGGACTTTCAACCCCACCCTGCCCTACTTACTTACCTAACTGTCAGCTCACAATGAAGATCAACATATCGATTAATAATACATCCATCATTTTTTCTACTTCAAATTATTATAGCAATTTCTACCGGTGAATTAGCGACTATGGCGGCCGTTGTTGACAGAACGCCGCGGAGAATCGGTCGTTCGTACATACTTGGGATAACGAGCTCATTAACGGAGGATCACCTTCCTCCATCGAGAGCAGATCACCTGTCAGTATGGCGTCGATAACCGTCTGCAGCTGCGAGAGCCTGATCGGAGCTAATATAGAGGTACTCTTTGGCCTCGATTAATGGCGCACGGGAAAATGACTTCCTTCGCGATACCAGTCAGGGGTCGACTAACGACTGTCAAAATATTGCCATTTGTTTGTTGCAAGGTTCAAAAGAATGCCAGTGTCTCAGGCAGGTCCGAAAAGTCTGCAACACTTAACGTAGAAGTATCAGTAGCGAGAATAAACAATCTTTGCGAAATTAATCGAAGAACCTCTCATTAACGTCAACGTTTCGCAGGGGCAAGAAAGGTTCCCGATCGGGAATCCTCAGATCCCCAAGAATTCTGTACCCTCATTAATAAAGCGACTCGTCGATAAACGGTTCAGGTAGTCCCAGGCGTTTGTTTCCCGTCCCTGGGATCTCATGATCTCGGGATACAAAATTTCGACGGAGCCGGTCAATCAATTCCTGTCTAAGATCTCCGCGCAGGTTGAAAATCGCCTCACAATTGAAACGTCGCGAGAACGAATGGCTACGTGTCAATTCGGACAGGAAAGCTATTAAGGTTCTTCGAAACGAGACACAAAGTTCGCTGGGGCGTTTGTGCCTTTATTGTCGCCGTAACTATGTAGTTTAAAAATTCATTCTTAATCGTGGAGACATTTATGCAACCTGGTTTAGGTAGATGCATAGATACGGCTAGGAACTGAACCGCAATTAATCAAGAAATAACGGTAAAATTATAGAGTGACGTCACTTCTTCGCAGGCTTGAAAATCCTCGTCCCTTAGAAGCACCCTATTATTTCCTCGTCTCCGTAACACAGCCATCCGCTCCGTCCAATTTCGAAACAAACAACGGACCCTCGCTGAACGGACCACCGAAAGGGAGAAAAAGAAGCGGCGAATAAAGTTTCATTCATCGCGAAAACATGGCAGCGGTCGGTGTGATCGTACAGGACTTGGTATTCCAGGACACGGCGGAGGAGCGCCGCAGGACGCGTGCGAAGGACACCCAATTGAAACGTCCCGGAACGAAGGATGGATAGCTGTCACTAGCACGAGGGAGGTCTGATCGTGCGGCTACGGTTGCCATTTTGAATTCCCCTCGATCCCTGGGCCGAGTTTGAGGGATCGTAGGCGGAGATGAAGCTTTTACACTGCGGAACGAAGACGAGAGATGGAAGGCTCGTCGGTGTCCAGGATGGATGCCGTAGTACGGATACAGCCCCGTAGAGGCCAGGTACGCTGGCTGGCCAGGCCTGTACACCTCGTACGAGGATACACCTTATTCCGAGCGGAGGATAAACGCGGCGAGAGAGAGAGAGAGAGAGAGAGAGAGAAAGATAGAGGCGCGGCCCAAGGCGTCATTTATCATTGCTGGAGCTCATTAAGGCCGAATCTGCCGCACGCTGATCGTCTGGGATTACACTTTCCTCCTGTCGGATCCCTCCGGCGCTTAACCCTCCATCGCGCCAACCCTTCGGCCCTCTTCTTCCTCCTTCCTTCCCTCCTTTCGCCTCCTTTTTTCTCGTCGCCGTGGGAGATGCTGCTCTGTTCCGGGGTGCTCTCGTTACGGCCGCTGTTTCGGCCGAGGAACCGCAGAGGCGACCGTCGCTGTACGCTTCAAAGTCATCCGTACGCTTCCACGTTGAGACGCAACTGTCCAGAAATAGGATTCGCGGTTCTTTCGGCAGAGGTCCGTTACCTAGCCGAGGGAATCTCCGCGCGGTCCAAAGTGTACGCCCCCGCAGTGGTGGAATAATTTCCCAAGGAGCTATTCAGTCTCGAAGCATGCGATCGCGGAATCAGACGCGGTCGTCCCGTAACGTCCGTCTCATTGGAGGACCCGCGGAATTTCTCCCAGCAACGCGGCTCGCCAGAGGATCAGAAACCATGGTAACTTTCGCAGACGCCATTTACGCGGCCGTCGCGTCGCCCCGCGTCGTTCTTCGTGCTCTCGGCTCATATGCTGACCTCGCTCGGTTTTTCCAAAGGCCTCCGGCGAAATCCGACGAACGGTGCATTAGCTCTGCTCGGAGCAGCCTAATGACGCCACCGCGTCCCCATAGGGATCCTCCGCTCGTGATTTCTTTCTCGCCACTTTCTGTTACCAGTTCGGTCGTGGCCCATCTATCACCGCAAGAAAAAACCGCTTCTTATATCGCCTCCTATCCTCTTCCACCTTTCCGCTGCTTCTATTGTCTATTATCCTTCATCCTCTTCCTCGCTTCTTCGTGGCTGCGCTGCCGCGAGTCCGGCCTGGCAAATGGTGAACGCCATTATCCATGAAACCTTGGCGATGTTACTTTCGAAAGAAAGTATAATGTACACGGCGGGTGAGATTGGTTTACACGCGCGCCAATGGATTGCAGCATTACAGACTATGACAGGCATTAAAATTTCGAACGGGGTTGCTGGCTCGTGACGTCGCGAAAGGGGAGAGAAGTCGACGGGCGATTGCGAATCGTTAAGTAGCGAAGGTATCGACCGAATGGGAGCTGACCAGGCTACGAAGGAACGGGGTAAAAAGCGAAGCGGACCGCGGGCGAGGAAGACGCTGGCTGTCAGGAGGGACAAAGACGATGGGGCGGGACATTTGTCGCGAGTAAAGCAAACACTCGGGACTCCATCAACGTCCCTGAAGTTTCTTTCGGGTGTTGCCCCTGCCAAGGTAGTATTCAGCGTCGCGGAGCGTCGGTGTACTATCGCTTTTCGGTTTTTGCCGGAGTCGGTCTCTTTACTGGGCGCCGTGCTAGCGCAACCGCTCGTAGCTGCCCCCTCCGGGTGAGAAATGCTGCTACTTTTATTTTGCCAGTTCCCTACGTTAGCGATTTTTCCATCACCGCGGCGAGATATTTCACCGGCAATCTAAGAGTCGCAAATGGAGTCCACAATGAGGCAGAAATGGCTTGGCGCACTGATGGCCCCGGTATTTGTCTTCCGTCTGTTCCTTCCTCGTCCTCCCTCTTTCGGTCTCCGAACACGCGCCTTTTACCCCCTCGCGGCGACCTCCTAGGGACGTAATCGAGCACTCGTACACTCCCTGGGACCACCTTCCCTTATCCTCCACTTATTTCTTTCTAATCGGTCTGCGCCTTTTCTCGTAGAGCTCCTATTCGAGGCAAAAAAGGCTCGAGTGAAACGTACAATGGTCTGTTCTATGTACACCTCAATGTCGGAAATTATTAATTTGGTCATATCGTGGTTCGATGTCTTTCAATTTTATATTTTCATATAAATCAGAATCCAGAGTGTTTATGTAGGGAAGACCGGGGTAAAGTGAGCTTAAAAACGTTTCAAATCGAATAAAATTTTTCCCTTTCAATGAAAATGTGTAGACATAAATTTGTAATATAATTTAAACATGACAGCAAAGAATAATTAGAATTAGAAGCCCACCCACCAATCGTTACAGGGTATACTCCTATACTTAATACTCTTGTTAAATATAAACTACCAAATTTTATTCTATAACCATTACAAAAATAATTTGTTTAAGAAATCGGTAAGTACAACGGAAACTACACTCACACAGTTCATAAAAAAAATGAAATTTGATTTCGGACCTGCTGTTCCATGGTTACACATCCGACAAGCTCGCGTGGGGGGTCTAGAAGATTAATTAATATATTAAAATTTATGGATGTTTTTCTATTTTTTTTGTATAGTCTCTTAAGGCAGCTTACTAAAGATAGGTAATACAATTTTTGTATGAAAACTGTAAATTATTCCTGAAAACAATTCTTAAAAATGGCTTACTTTTCCGGCCAGCATAGTGGTGTTCCCCCTTAAGGTACGTTACAATGGGATCCAAAAGTTATTCGATTGTCGAGGAGCATATTTCCCCAATACAACAAAAGTTGAAAATGTATGGAAAAAAAATATGGATTATGTTGTTTCATAATTATTAAAACATCCAGTTCAGATTTCACGCGAAATCACGAATTTTAGAAAACATTATTAATATTTTTGTTTATAACTTTTTTCTAATTGTTTAAACAATTGATAGAACATTTACCATTTAATAGATCTAATTAAAAGAAGTAACTTTTGTCTTGAAATTTCTTTTCTATCTCTTGCAGATAGCGAGTTAGAAAATAAAATCGAAAAATAGCCGAATCTTCAGGGGTTAATTTCACCCCCTTAGTGTGATTTTGGGCAGCAAAATAAAATTGCGTTGTAATCAGGAGAAAATTCTCTACATATCCACAAAGTTTCAGAATTTTTTGAATTTCCAGGTTCGTGATCTTCCCTTGTCAGTTATGTAAAAAGCTAAATTGAAAAGAAAGCCAATCGGAAGTCTCTAAAAATTATTTTTTAAGCTTTTAAATGAATTTACATTTTTTGATGTCTGAATAAATATTACATACATTTATTACGACACAAAAATTTGTAAACATATTCTATTTTTAAATAAAAAATTAAGAAAGCTCATTTTACCCCGAGGCTCACTTCACCCCGCTCTCCCCTACCTCCTTCTCTATCAAGAGTAGGTGCCTCGGCTCGAACCACCGCATCTGTTTCCACACAACTCAGCTAAAAAAATATCACTGCGAGTATGCACGCTTGTTAATTGGCGGTATGATCTGAGTTGGCTGAATAAGTGGCATCCAGGGCAATCTTTATGCAAAGTGCGCGTAAACGCACACGTGGGTGAAAGAGAGGAGCAAGTATGTAGGCAAGGTCGAAGAACGCACGAGTGCAAGTCACCGAGGAACGCCATCTCGAGCTGGCTCCGTTCCCCTCAGCGCCACTCTCCTCTCCCATCGAGCAATACTCCCGCAATTATAAGCCCATCAACGACGGGAGAAGCTTCGCGTTTTTCTGACGGCTGGAAACGAGCAGGACGGCGGTCGAAACCGTGGAAGACAACGTTTCCAGCGGTGTCTGGCGGTGTGCGTGGGGCACACGCACGGTTAACATGCTGGGTACTGGAGAGGCAGACCGGTAACGCGGGCATTTCGTGCAACAAAGTCGCTCTGATGCGATTTTAATCGTGACTACCCTTCCTGCTTTTTCTCCGCCCGCCGCCAAAGGCCTCGGCTCACGACAGCCACGGCCGGACCAACCCCTAGCCAGTCGGCTCGGTGTAAAACCGATTAATTTCATTGTTCTACCCCTCTGCCACCCGCCTCTTCGGCCGATATCGAAGGAATCTAACGAGTGGCCGGCGACAACCAGCCCTCCTCGTTCGTAATTCATGCCTTCCTGCCCGCCATTGTCGTCCGTTTGAATCTCGTTCCCGTCCGTCGCCGTCGCGAGCAGAGCGCTGGGTAATTAACTCTCGCTGACGGCCAGCCTTGGATGTGCGCGCCCACGATGAAAGGGCCTTTTAGCAAAAGATTTTTGGATAACCCCGGTGCTCCGGGGTCGCGCGAGATCAATACGAGCAGATTAAAACTTCCACCCATTATCATTATGGAGGATATAGTTGTCAAGCATTTAAGGCGATCCCCGCTCCCGTTGGTAACTCCTTACGGTCGCACCCATTCGACGGCAGAACGTTATCACGTTATACCTACAGTGACGGAAATAATGACAGGTTCACTTTAATTGGTTGACATAAAAATCTGTTTTATGCTGTACTTTTGATTTTATTGATTATTATTTATTCGTCCTAATGCAATTAACAAAATACACTGTTCAATTGAGCAACATAATGTTTATTAGTGTCAGTTACAAATTTTCTATCACAAAATTTGAAATATACGGGCGAAATAAACACAGGTTCATTATATATTTTTGCATAAAAATTTAATAAATAAAAAGATAAAAATAATTTAATACTTCGTTTGACCTCCTTTGTTTTTAATCACTTCAAACATTCTACTGGACTCTTGTCATTTTTGTTTCCTTTTGGTCACGCAGATCGTGCCATAATAATGCCATATAATATTGGAACCCATCAGGGCCATCTAAGCTTCTAAAAAAAAACTCAAGTCGTTTGGACCAATTCTAAGAAAGTTATGCGATTTTAAAAAGTGTCCGAATATTAATGCGAGTCACTGTACATAGTGTGTAGGGCACATTCCTGTGCAACAATAACAAGCGACACAGCACACTTCCGACAATGTAAACAGAAATAAACACAGCAAACCAGCCGACGCGGATAGTGAACCTATCATTGTTTCGGTCACTGTACCTTCCCGAAAGCAAAGTTTTCCAACGTTCGATTGAAACAACCTCCCAGAATTGGAATTCGTTCGAACATATCGAACTGTGCGTATACCGCTTATCAACGAGTCCATGGAGTTACGGCAGGTGAGAGGGAAGAGGGGAAACACAGCCGGTGTAAGTTTCTACTTAGAAAGGACAGTCGGAGGTGTCAGCGTCAGACTGAGACTATGGGCAGCCGACATAAATATGCATGTCTCCGCGGGCCCATGGTTCATGTGCCGGTGATCGTTATATCTCCATCTGACCGGAGACTGGAAGAGGCAGGGGGTTCGGTGGTGGTCCGGTAATACATTCAAAGTTGGATGCAGAGAGTGCAGAGACAGAAAGGGGGATGGAGACTCGGCCAGGCCGTCGAGTCGCGACGCGTCGCGCGTCGGCTGGAGCGGGATAGAGCGAGGGTGGCGAAGTAGGTGGACGCAGAAGAGGTGAAGCAGGAGGGAGCCACTGGTTGCAGGGTCGGGAGGGGGTGGCCGAGGGCGAGGGGAAGGGGGAGGTTTCTCGTGTTTCATTTCCTGAGCTCCTATATAACTTTGTGCTCAACTCGACACCAGATTAATAACGGCCCCACCTATCCTATTCTATCCCAACCCGAACAAGTTCGTGCTGTGTGTAGACTCTGGTGTACCGTGCTCGCGATGCCTGCCTCGTATCGCTTCTCTCCTCCCCAGTCTCTCTCCCTCTGGCTCCTTCCATACGTCCCTGTTCCTCTCGCTTGCCTTTCCGCGCGACGGATGCGCGACACGCTTGAAAATTCTGACCGTGTTACCGATCCATCCGTGCACGCTGGACGAGCGCCGTGCACGCCCTGACAAACCGACGCGCTGAAAACTCCACCACGGCTGACCGATGCAACTCGTACGCCGAACCGGAGTAATCGTATTTCATATCGCGCGATGGCCACCCCGTTATTTGTTGCCCCAGCTCCTCCGCAGCCGACCGCTACGCGCCGCGGCGGAACACGGGCGGTTCTTCCTTTTTTCTTACAGCGATCTTGATAATCTACGAGAGCTTCTGACGTCCCTTACGCTCTTCGCAAAACGTACATTTGTTTATGCGAGGCCCACGGGTAATCTTACATTTCGCTGTGTCGCGGTGAAATCTTGGACTCTGACCAAACGAATAGCGGATACCGGCAGCAGGGTAGATAGGATCTACAGATAAGCGAGGCATTATGAACATTTCAGTCACCCATCGTTTCGAAATTTTTCCTCCAACCTCGGAGGAGCAGAAGCAAGGCCCGAAAAATCTGGCGTTACGCAAGAAATTCCTCACGGAGGAGATATCGCGATCGTTCTCGTCGGTCTTCTGTCTAGCTACCATATCCCCGTGATCGTTGGAGCAATTTCCCGCGACTCTGGCCGAACTAATCACGCAACATCCGAAATCTTTTCCCGCGGCGTAATTACGGAATAATTTTTCACGCGATCACGTGCCCGTTTCCATCTACCCTCCACCGCTTCTCCTCGGCCACCCTCATCCTTCTCATATTTCATTCGCGCGTTAGAGCGGCCCGATCGCCAGTCATTATCGCCGTGCTTCTTTGCAATTAACTAGGGGCATCGAGCCGGAGCGATTTGCGATCTGGCGCGGCGGTGCTCCGAAAATGCAGCGAGTATTCCAGTTGCGTCGCAACCCCTAAATCTTCCGCGTGCGTTTGCGCCGCAACAAATACGAGGCACGTATTCTTTCTCCCCGGCAGATCTCCGCGGTTGATTCGGGTTCATGAGCATGATGGTCGCCTCGCGTGCCAAGATAAATGTACCGCAGACACGTTATTACCTATCGGTACGTGGCGCCGACCGCGGCCCACCGAAACACGTCATATCGTAGGCAGATGTATGGAAGCGGTGCTCAAGGAATACTCATCTACCTACCTGGTTACGTACGGCTCAGCAACGTCGCCGAAGCAGGCTTGAACACGGTGTGGTCGTGCGGACACGCGACACCAAGACCATGTTCTAGTAATGGGTATTTGATTACGGCCACCAGAGACTACGTTCCTCCGTTTACAGTTCACGCCATGGGGTGCGTAGTGGCGACCAGCTGGATGGGATCATCGGCTACGTCAATTATACGTTGTTTCACCTTCGAGGTGACATTTTAAAGTGATTCGTGGCCAAGTGCTTTCTACGACCTTGCCGCGTCAGCTAATCACCAGCAGCAACTCTGCCCATCTTCGCTGTTCGGCCATGGTCCGACAGCCTTGATACAGCCACCGCGAATACATCATAGAGAGGATAGACGGGAGCAACGGCGATAATGATGATGTTGATGGTCATTACCATGGAAACGAACCGCCCATTCAGCTTGTTTTGCCACCGGGTTTCGAAAAAGAGGAGCCGAAGAGGGTGTCGAGGGGTATCTGGAAAGAAGACGCCGGAGGGGTTGCGTATTCGAGATTGATCAGGCGGAATCAAATATTTTATTCGGGGCCCGCTTCCAGCGGCCCGCGGCCCGCGATCCAATGACAAACGCGTTACAAAATATTTTTAGATTACCGGGCGGGATTTATGGGCGCATTAACCGACGGTATTCCTCCGCGTCGTCGGGCTGCCGATATTAACACGTACGAAAGTGAATTACCGCGCATCAACATGCATTCCCAAACATATTCCCTTGGACGTGTAAAGGATGGCGATCCATTAGCAGGTAAATCGTACCTCGAATCCCGGGCTCGGGAGTCCCTCCTTCCTCGGTGTGTCGTCGTAAGCCCGTCGAGCGTGTAATCGGTCCGTTCGCCGTGAAACAAGAACGAACAGTCCCCGAGCGTATCGAAGAAGGAAACCAGTCGAAGGGGAGGGACGTTATTTCGCGAAATCGGTTATACACGCGAGGGGCCCTCGCTGATCCAACACGGTAGCACTGCAAGACGGATGGCCGCCATTATTCCGGATATACTAACGGATGCCTCCGCTTATTAATTTAATTGCCTGCCATTACAAGCAATGCATAGGTAATTAAACTCGAGTGAAAACGAATACGCCGACTTCAGGGGTGCTGCTTTCAGGATGGTGACTCTTTGCCGACATTTTGCATCGGTGCTGGCAAAAATTTATGCGAAATGAGATAGGTACAAATACAGACTTCATTTGCTTCTGCTAGGTAGGTAGGGCAAGTCCAGGGGAGATGCTCATAGTTTTGTTTGGAGCCTCTTAGAGCCAACCCGTTTAAAATAAAGCAACGACAATGATGTAGGACAAAACTTCAATCCTTTGTCTACATATCCGTTAATATAAATAAACGGAAAATTATTATTTAAGACACACATTTTACAAATGAAAAAAAGTGTCATTGCCCATCTGTCCCTTAATTTCCGGGAAAGATGGTCATACGTAGCTTTCAAGCTAACAAGTTGTGGACCTTACTTGGTTATCACAGATTTTTTCTAGTCATGACGTAACGGGAACGCTGCTCGGCTCCGTCTGAACGTAGCTGTATGGCTGTTATTTATTCTGAGCGTAATAGTTGTGTGCCTTACGAAGGTATGCGTAAACCAATACGAGATGAAAATATCGAGAAAGAATCAATCTGCTGACCAATAAAACACCTATTCTGATGTATGTATTTCTACGCTAAGAACTCGGTGTGTCCTACACGTCAGGAGCTTGCCGCTATCCCCACCACTTCTGATTCACTCTTGTTCTGCGAAGACGAGAGCGAGATGGAGTTCCGTTGGCCTGGGTGCCGGATAGTTGTCTTTTGATTAACCAAACACAACTGTAACAAAATTTTGGAAAAATATTCATGTCTGCAGGTACCTTTTTTTCTCCTAAAAATGATTATATAATCATATGATTATTTAGGAGAAATAGGAACCTGTAGACATGAATATTTTCTAAAAAAATTTTACAGTTGTGTTCGGTTAATCAAAAGACAACTATTCCGCACCCAGGCCAACTGAAAATTCAAATTTAAATTGTCGTCTATATAGTATCGCTCCGCCCTACCGCCCATCTCCCTCATGACCAACTCCCCCTGACTTACCCTATATCTACCTATCCTAAAGTGCTCCGACACTTTTAATACAGAATATAGCACGCGGACCTTATTCCTGTAATTCTACTGCTGCTCTCCTTCGCTCGCTCATAAAGATATTAATTCCTCGATTATCGACAACCGCAGTACCCCCGAAAACCGACGAATCGTTCAAAAAGCCCTACAACTCGTGCCGCCGCAGAACAGCTCATCAAATATCCATAACGCCTTCTACAGGAAAACGGAGCAACCCCTCGTGCTATCCCCAAAGATCTCGTCCCTCTGGCTAGGGGTGTACACGGTCGACACGGCGTTTCAGTTCTCGTAGTCGAACTCGGGCAAACCTCCGACAAGGGCTCGGGTAATGAATTTGGAAAGTGCAATCAGTAGCGCAGCCCTAGGGGGAGGGGTGACTTCAGGGTCGTGGAGCTGGTGAAACTCTCGGTTCGACCGCCGGGAGGAGGAAGGAAGGGTGAAGGGTGAAGAGCGAAGGGGGTGCAGGAGGATGGAAGAGGCGCGGGACAAGGAGAGCCAGAGCCACGGCACCGTATCAGAACAGAGGGAGGAAAGAGGGATGAAAGAGGGCGGATGTGACGCGGAATGATGGAGCGCGGACCGTGGAGAAAAATGAGAGTGGCGGAAAGGCGAGGGTGGAGGGACGCTGATGGATCGGCGCTCCTCCCTCCGCTGCACCCTCTCGCGGCACTCTCACGCCCGACCCTCTCCGGGCTTCCACCCCCGTGAGCCACCCTCCACGTTCAGGTTCGCGCTCCCAGGGGTAGAAAAGCCCCGCAATATTACTCATAGTCCGCGGGCCTCGTTCTCCTCTCTCTGTCTCCCTTTCTATTTTCCGCCTCTCCCGTTTCTGCGCTTTCATCTCTGTCCCCTTTTCTTTTCGTCTTTCTTTCCCATTTTCCATTTACTCGGCTCTCCGCATCGTTTCCCTTGCTATCGTCCCATGCTGGCTATGGCTGTTCGATTTTCCGTTCTGTGGACTTTACAGCAGATTTGGTCACTCACGAAGCTCCAGTCTCAATAATTGTCCTATGTATATCCCATGAGAAAGAACTCGACAACGTTGAAAATTATTCCAAATGCCCCTGGTGAACTTTCAAGGCTCGATAGTCTCGAAGCATTGAAATCTCTTGAACGCTTCTGTCCCTGGATCGCTTATGAAAATGATATTCGATACGAGTCGAAAGATTTCTTGTACTTTGAGAGTCTCAAACCCATCGCTACTCGTTGCGTTTGCGTTTTAACCATCCTGGACAGCAGCCTGCACCCAGCACCTCTGAGAGAATTATTTATTCATACTGGATCTCTTGAAAGTAACCGCCCTTTTCGCGACCGCCTTCTAGCGCGATGGTCAATGGGTAAGGTGGAACAGGTTTAGGGGAGACCGGGGCTAGTTGTTACACTTTTCAGTTTTTTATTTTTTATTTTTTTTGCATTCCATTTTCAATACTATCAATGACTCTGACTTAAAGTACGTTCTTTCCTCTACCGATGACCGCTATCGCATGTAATTAAACGAAAACCATGACTTTGGAACAAGCCATTTTGAAAGTCGAGACATGTCGTAACAACCTGCCCTGAGTAGGGGCAATTTGTTGCAGATTAAATTTTACGAAACGAGGCTTATTATGAGTAATATAATTACATTTTCTTGAACAAAAGTAAGTTTATTAATATTAAGAATCTGTTACAGTAAATATACAATAAAAAATCTATTTGAAAAATAATAAAAACTACTGAAATCAGTTGCACTAATTATCGTCATCCGTTTCATACGGGGACTCGCAATTAATGCACAAATAAAAGTGATTCTTCGGTTTTGCACACTTCTCATGTGCCCACTTTTTGCATTCTATGCACTGAATCCACTCTGTGGAGCCCCTCTTTGAATTTGAAAAAGGAGAGAGACTGCAAGCAAACGCATTCTTCATCTTCGGAGAAAGATCTATTACTTGTGGTGGATTTATTTTTCATCTGCCTTTTCTTTACTGTATGTTTTTTTTTATTTTTGTCATCAGTGTCCATTCTAAAACTTTTTAATAAAATCTTTTTAGGTTTTGATTTTTTACTTTTACTATTAGTACCGAAAACACAAAAAGCTGTAATAAAGTGACAACGCGTGAACCGACTACAAACAAACTACATACACAACCGTGTATGGTTGAAACACATCAGCCACTTCATCGTCGAAGTGATAGTCGAAGCAAAAGAAATTTAAACGGCTTTGTAACAACCTGCCCCTGTAACAACTAGCCCCGGTCTCCCCTACCTATCGATTTTGTTTCCGATGTCCTTACCTATTATTTCCATCCAATAACTATTTCTACGATATTATGTCATTTAACTCTCGTATCTTCATTTTCTTCGATTTTATTTATCTACTACTCCGGACAAGAATACTCGGGCAATAAAATGTGCCAGTGTGTACATGAAAGTAAATAGTGTTTACACATGACAAATTTGGTACGCAGAAATCGGTTGGCCGTGCATCGTTTCATGATGTAAAGGTTAAACAATTTGTTAACAAAAACCGGTGCATTTAGTTTAAGGGTATATTGACCGTGGGACGATATTTCCTGTAAATATTTTGCTTCCGGCAGAGCCAAACAATGCGCGACGCAATTTCGTCGCTGTTTCACGGTTAAATCTGTTAGGCGAGGACTCACCAACAAATCCGTATATTTATTTGTTATGTCTGATGCAAAACCCATACGTTTTGCATCCACGTTTTTTGATCCAATAAATTATAAGCTTGCGTTGCAGCGGATTCCCGTCAGGCCTCTGACACGTTTGCCGAACCCAGTGATTGGTCAACGAATATTGGTGGGAAATTACGCGCTACTCTCGAGGCCTCACCTTTTTCTCCTTTATCCACTGGGTTCAAATGATTTATTTTCATTGCTTCTGTTTACGCGCCGTAGGAAAGAAAGAACGGAGCAAAGACGGAGAGAAGTCTTGAAATCTCGAAGCACCTTCCTCGAAACACGAGACCAGGTTCGATGCAAGCGTCACGATGCGAGTCGAACAATCAATGAAATCGTCAACCCTATAAAACCCAGGGAGACGTTCTCCAGTTTGTCGCTGGCCTCGACAAGCGGGCAGCGGCGGCGCGGCGCGGCGCGGAATTGAAAAGGGCAAGCTTTCCAGGCAAACAAACGCGGAGGTTCATTCAACGATTCTAATACGCGAGACATCAGAAGCGATCCATCTAGGCCGCGCTTCAATACGAAAACTGTCGGCGTCAGAAGCGGTTACCGCAGGGGGCGGAGGGTGGCGGGGGTGGTAAAGGGGAGTGGAGTCGCCTGGCAGGTACTATCGGGCGGTAGCCGAGACTGAGCTTTTGCACGGTTAGCGCGATTCGGATGGCGGCGCCACGAACCGCCATTACTCAACTATTCACTCGGTAACGCAATCATACGTCACAAAGGCCTTTCATTTGCAAGCGCATTGTGGAAACCCGGCGATATTAATTGCCGCGGCTCGTTACCCTCCCCAGCCCTTCCCCCGATGGGCTGCTGCCGCCGCCACCGCCACCCACCCCCTCGCGTTTCCCGGCGAACCACCCTCCGAAAGCCCTCCACCGCCACGTGAACCACGGCTATTCCCCGTATTACGTATTCCAGTGCCATGCGGCGGCTCTGTCCCGCGTTCCCACCGACAACCCTCGCTTCCGACCTCTGCGTACACCCTCTCACCCTCTCGCTGCTCCGCGGAGCAGCGAGACCAGTCTTTCTAAAGCATTCTTGCGCCTGACAAATACGTCGTCCGAGGACGACGCGAGGACGGGACGTGACTGCTTCGTTTCCGCTGCCGCGCCATCCTGAGCCCTGCCGCGTTCGCGAATATTAATTTTTTCCGGCGACCGCGTGATAGGGGAGGCCAGTCACCACCGCGGATGAAGAACACCGAGAGCGAGGGATTGGTAATTGAGCGGGATCGGGAGTCGATGGCTATTTTCTGCGACTCCTGAACGCAGCGGCGCACCCCTGGTGTGCGTTGTAAGGAGAAAAGAAAATGGATATTATTCTCGAAATAAATTTTTATAATCACATAATGAATTTCGTTGAATTTGCGTTGAAAATATTTGCATCCCTTCAACTCGGCTCTCCCAGGATTAAATCGCGAGTGCGCCACTGCTCGAAGGAAATCATGCAGACGATCACCTGTCAATGAAATATTTTAGGAGTCACAGAATCGCACAGAGTTGATAATCGTATCAGAGTCGACGTGTCATCAGAGACACGATTTTTAAATCGCACGCGAAGGCTTCCACTGGCATGCAATGCGGTTCTTGATTGGGTAAAACGATTTCAAAAACAGTGGAGGAGGTTCGAGTTAATACCGAGCGCGACTAGGAAAGAATTGAATCTCCAAGAGGATCGCCCGTTTTAGAAAACCTCGCGAGGGAGCACCACGTCGCATTTATTGGAGGGCGTCCGAGGGCGGCATGGATATCCTTCATATTATATATTCTATTTTCGGGCTGCCTAGTGTCCCGCGCTGACACCGGCAGCGTCCTGTTTATGCAAACTTTTCGCGCGCGTCGAGAGTTCCTGAAGCACCCTCGCGTGTGCCAGATACAAGCTGCAAGATAGGACAATAGGATGCATCGCATGCAGGCCGCGCGAGATACGCGTTGCACTGGCAAGAAGGATGCTTCGAAGCGGTTAAGTGCGCCGGACAGCTTTTTCGTTCCGTTAAAAACATTGTAGCTCGTCGGTTTCGCGAATCGTTGCATATTTACGCGGCTTTAATTGTACCAACGAACGCGAAACATGAATACGATTCGTCCTCCTTTTGGATACCATATTCCTTGCTCGCAATTATTTTCACCGCACATTGTCGCTGTGGGTGTGTGGGTTTCACCTCGCATGCGTCGTGGAAGCCTGGATTTGTGGCAGCCTTGCAAATTGAGCTCGTAAACCTCTTTGTCATTATGCTTGACAGTCAGGGATTAAAAAGAGGGAAATAATCAGATGTTGCTTTCGTCTCTGCTCTCTAAGATTTATGAGAATCTCGTCGTATGAAAAATGTCCTATTACGTCAGTAAGACATCCAATTTATGCTATATAAACCGCGTTAATTAATATCTGATTTTGTAACGTTAAAGGAGATGTGCACTCCCTATGGTGTAAGTCAGAGGAGCCGAGAGATTGAGTTATCACTATGTTCCCCCTTCTTATATTAAATTCCACGCTTTAAGCAATAACCTCGCGGAATGAGGCGGGAATGACTTGCACCACTCTCAATCTCGGAGGCTTTTACAGAGACTTTTAAGGAAAAGCAAATTACTGAAATAATATTACAGCTGTTTCTCTTCGCTTCCCTATGCGGCGTTCGCCGTCCAGAAGTAATTTATTTTCAAATCACATTGATTGCTATTTGATTTCATCCTAATTTTATTTAAAGAGCATATCGCAGCGAGATCGAGCCAGTCCTTTGTCTTCTTTTCCATTTAAGCGATCCGTCTGCAGAGAACGGTCTCAATGGATTCTTGCCAGTGACAAATACAAAGCCAAAGACATTCCTCCGATGCCAGTCATTGATTAATTTCGCCGTGTGGATTGTAAGACGGAGAAGTAGGCAGTCACTCACAGGCATATACACAATATGCTCGCGATTTTTCATGTCCACGCTCGGATACACTGCTTTACCAGGCGTGTCACGAAAAAAGCAAACATCGAAATTGGATTACACGCTCCTCGACGATCGAGTACATTATTATACATTAGAAACGTCCAGTGGAAACGAAGCGACGTTGCTCTGTATTGCTCCCTATTAATAATAGACTTTTGCAACCGTCACCTCGCTCCCCGATACGTTCTACCGGTAATTGATGTGTTCGATCTTGATCAAACGCACGCTTCTAATCGTTACTCAATCTGCTCGAAGTGTGAAGAAAAGATTAGGCAATTTGTAATATCTAGTCGTTGCTGGCAACTTTCAATGAGTGCAGCGACTGGAAATGGTTTCTTTTTAACCGTTCCCTTTATCGCGCAGACAAATCGGATACGCGGGACTGTTGGCTATTCGAACTCCTTCTCTACGACCTGCTCTGCTACCCTCAACGAGTATGTAATTGAAAAGCCCTCGTAGGAAACACTGCAAGTGCCAAAAATCAATTTTTTTTCAGGCAGAATAAAACTTGCCTGACTTTAAATTATTTACGAAATTTGATTTGTTCTGATTGCTAAATATGCGTAAGCACACAATAACCCAAATGCATCGCAACATTTTCTACTTTTTACATTAATATAGTCGAAATTCGTGACAAAAAGAATTGTGTTTGTAGAAAACCCTGTACGTGCCACCGCTTAAAAATTATTTTTTTAACTTTGTCACTTACAGTGTTTTCTACAAAGGCTCTTTAGGGGAGACCGGAGCAGAGTGGAACGAAAAATGTTTGAAGTCGAATACAATTTTTCCCTTTCGATAGAAATGTGTGAAAATAGATTTATAATATAATTTGAGCGTTGCTATTGATAAATGTCGAATATCAATACTTAAAATAAACTTAAAGTATATTAAAATTCAACTTAAAAAGAAAATGCAAAATCGAACACTTTACCCCATATATGGTCTGGGTTAGGTTATATATGGGGTAAAGTGAGCTACTCTCTGGGGTAAAGTGAGCAGAAATAAAATACGTGTTTTAATGAAGGATGTAATTATAAAATCAACTTTATTAGAACTTAAACTATTATATATTTAAACTATTTAAACTATTTTTTTTTTTAAATATATTTCATTAATACAAGCTTAATGTTAATAATTTGCACTTTGTAACTTTGTACTTTGTGTTTCTAACCTAAACTCATTTTCTTCTGAAAATGTGTTTTTAAAGGAACTTTGTTTACATGAACAGTCTGACATATTATAAATAAAACAAATACATACATAATTTTTAATAAAATACGTACTTATAATATCTAAATAAATTTTTCAACAAAAACATATTTTTCTATCTAAATTTTTTTTTCAAATGGGCTTCAATAATTTTTGGCAGACAGGTTTCACATAAAAATAACGATGTTTTAATAAGATGCTTAACGCACTCATCATGAGCCCATAAATTGCACTCCTGTCGTTGAATCCATTGCTCATTCGAGATGGATTGACTATAAAATCTTTGGCATACTAGACACGAACAATCTTCTTCGTTTCTTCCTGTTTTCACAAACTTCTTTTTCACTTCTTGTCGTTCTTCTTTGATAATTTTTCTTTTTACAGGTAATGTTTTCTTTGTCAATGCATTCCTGTTTTGTTCAAGTTCTTTTATATACGAACTCGAGGTTACAATTGCTGCGCGTCCTTTTCGGTTAGAAGATTTTCTAACTTGACTTGAACCTACCTATCTATCCACGCAGCGTCGTTTCCCAGGTAGCTGACAGTTTAGGTTATTGCGCACATCACTCGCGCATCTTTTCTTCGCAGCTCAGTTTACCCCGGTCACTTTGCCCCGAATGTGTACTCAGTGGAAAATTAATTATTTAATAATGTTAGGATTAATGTTTTCTCAAACGCGTGTACATGTATGATTATAAGCTTGTTATAAACACGCAGAAAAAAAATGGAGTTAAAATAACACATTTAAGACTCATTTATCCAAAAAGCTAAATAGAAAAAGAAACCAATTGGAAGTCTCTAAAACTTAATTTTTAATTTTTTAAATGAATTTCCATTTTTCGATACCTGAATGTGTATAATTATCATTGTCGTATTACATACATTTATTACGTCACCAAAATTTCTAAATATATTCTATTGTTAAAGACTAAATTAAGGAAGCTCATTTCACCCGGGGTTCACTTTGCCCCGGTCTCCCCTAATTATGCTTCGGTAGGTACCCTACAGCGACCGCGTATATCCACGCTCGATTTCTTTGTAGTCACCACTGACGATACCTGCTTCATTGATAAGCGCATTAACACGTTGTGTTTTGAGGCGCACCTACTACTTGTATGCCAATCAATATGAATTAATACACCAGCTTCTCCTACGTAGTAAGCACGACGCTTCGCTCTTCTTGGCATGTAGGCCCGGCTAGTGTGTTGTGTACCTACGCGCCGCGCCACCGAGGGGTTTACGCGACATAGAACACGATTCATCAGGCATCCCGGCTACACCTTTAATTAATACCTAAAAATCCAAGCGTGCAGGCGGACATGTTTCCCGCGCGCTTGGTTATCTCGAGTACAGGGCCGAGACGTGTTCCGCTCATATCCCCGGCCCGTGTTTACCGTGTCCGGACCGTGTCGAAAAGCCATCCTCGTTCACAATCGTCGAGCCTATAAGCGGCGCGGAGCGTTACAGGGCGGCGGTCGTGTTTGAAAAATCGCCTCGCCGGAAGAACCACCTTGGGGTTGAAGGATGCGACGTGTTTGTCTTCGCTCCTCGTCAAACTCGGTAGAATTCGAAATAGAGCCCCCCGAAACTGCCAGCGGGAAGGCGAAAGACGAGAGAGGAACACGGATGGCCCCAGCGACAGCTGGCCTCCCTTCCAGGCGTATGTTGGTACCTACATCCAGCGTCGATCTTCATGCAGAAGCGTCGCCGTCCTCGAGACCCCGCGCGCCTCGGTCACACTTTCCACGGAAAAAAACCGATCGCTGACGTTTGATGGATCGCGACTAGGATACTCTGGACAGAGAGTCACTCTGTTTTTCCACGACTCCTTCCCTCTCCTCTCTCTCCCGCGGCCATCAACCGGCAGCCGACTCTTTCTTACACGGCGGAGCAGGCCGAAGAACAAAGACATCAACGCTGATGGATGCGCGAGAGTACCGGCTACGCTCCTGGCGAGACCGAGCGCAAGTTCTGTATTGTCTCTCGCCTCTCCAGTGTTCTTTGATCGCCTGGCAAGATCAAAGAGCGCCTCCCGAGTCTTTGATTCCCGTGGAATGAAGCTCGGACTGGTTTTAAGGTGGACGGGCTTTTTATTTAGGCGCAGGGCGTTTTCATTCTCAGCTCTGGCGTTTATATATGAACGGGTATTAAGCTGAAACGAGGCAACTGTCGGTTGGCTTCTTAATTTAAACGGAAACAAGTTCGCGGGAACGAGGAGCGATCAGTCGCCGATGTTGCGTCCTTGTTCCCGCGTAACCACCCTCTCGCTGTCACATATTTGTCATTCCTCGTTAAACGGGGGAAAAATGGAGCGGCGAGGAGAACACGACACTTGATGGACGATTTTATGCTAAGAAAGTTTCTAATAGCAGGTACGTTCACGGGCGACAAAAATAATCGAAGACTGTTCTACCGAATTTTGGCACCGCTGTATCGTTAATGGCACTTTTCACCAAAGGACAGTGCCAGGAATTAAATCCCCTACGAAATGTGCTCCTCTAACCCAGCCAAACACATCCCCGTTTCCTCATTTCGGCAATAAGCAGCTCGCGTCCTCGAGATTCGGTCGCGAGTAGCGCCAAAGAGTGGCGCGTCTTTCGCGGGACAGGAACGACTATTAATTACTGTCCGCGGTGGCTGTGCGCGCGGCTAAGGAAAGTAATTATGTGTCGTAGGCCGTTACTTGGAGCTGAAGACGTACGAGCCGCAACAAACGTCATTTTTTAACGCCGCATCCGACTCCCCGTTGATCTTCGTCCGCTCGAGGAAGGACTCCGCGACACCTGGCTCACCGTTCTGCGATCGAAAGTTGCTGCGAGAATATAAATTGCAAGCTTCTACTTAGGCTTAAGTAGCGGAGCCGTGGCACCGCTTTGCTAGCGGCGGAAGAAAAATGCGCGAGTCGTCTGGTGTCCCTTTTTCAACATCAGGAACACAGCAGCGACAGAGGCAAGCCGAAGGTGTATTATCGGCAGAAACCTGTACCAGAATTCGGTTACCACGGCATGCTGCGAAAACTTGGCGAGTGAAGGCATCCTCTCGAGCGTGCACCGTAACTCAAGACCGAAGACAAAGTTTTAAACCATAGGTAACGGAGCACTGAAAGCATGACAAACGGAATCACGAAATAACTCAATCCCGCGGCACGCCCATGCCCTGGAATAATTTTGCACGGTTCCGCGGGCTTCTTAAGCGCAGCTAGCCACACGCTCTCGCTAGTGACTTCATCGGAGCGGCCTCGAGCACGCTCTCCTTTTACCACTGATAACACGAATTTACCGGCCGGTTGTTTTACTCGCGCCTGCCGGGGCCGGGAAGAAAATGGCCTCTTTTCACATTACGCATATTACGTAGCGAACGCAGCCCTTACCTGGCTATCCATGCGGCAGCAAGCCGGTCATCATCATTACGTTGCCGGGAATCGCGATATTATGCTTTATCTCTCTGCCAGCGAGTCCTCTGTATGATGGTTACATGCGCGGCCACGATCAGGTATGCAAAAGTCGAATTTGAATAATGAGATCTTAATGATAACGTTCCGAGCCGCCGAAAGTTCCTCCCAGGGCTCGCTAAATTCGCCGCGCGAGTGACACCCTTCGCTGGCCCGGGCAGGACATCGCTTCGGAAATTAATCGATCACCAGGTGGAATCAGGTTGGCGGTCGCGCGACATGTCGGGCATTTCTCGGGCAGATTGGAGGCCGTGCCACAAAATGCCGCTATCCGGGAGTTTCGGTTGCAAATTTGATGGGGCTGCAATTTCTTGCAGGAATGTGACGCCGCGAAAATTGATCCTCGCTCGGTATGCTTTGCAACCCGGGGACAGCTGCTGCGGATAAATAATCGACCCGAGATCCAAATTTTCGGTACAGTTACGAAGGAATATAAATTATCCGAGCTGCCATTAAATTTCACATTTCGGTGTCAGAGAGGCGGACGCTTCCACTGGCAGACGGAAAGGGTTTGCTCGATTCGTATTTGCAT
The DNA here is from genome assembly GCF_050908995.1 of Andrena cerasifolii. Classification (NCBI taxonomy): domain Eukaryota; kingdom Metazoa; phylum Arthropoda; class Insecta; order Hymenoptera; family Andrenidae; genus Andrena; species Andrena cerasifolii. The sequence continues at coordinate 15,163,217 of NC_135119.1, read as the reverse complement.
GCCCGCCGATCGAAACGGCACGGCGATGCGCCGGGTGAACCGAGGGTCCAACAAGCCAAGGAAGCAATTGGCCCCGCTGACCAAATTCCCGGGGATCTATTCTAATTGCGCAATTTGTAAAGGGGGCTGTTGTTAAACGGAGGAACGGTAGGATCGGGTGGAAATTAAAAAGCATTAATAACAAGCGGATTGGTCGGCGGAGGTATATCCGTGGAGAGGTGAGTCGCAAGATGCAGAGAAGGAAGAAAAGAGAAGAGAAGCGGCGATTCAGGATCCACGGGTGGGTGGATGTCATGGAGGGGGTCCGGATGAGCCGCGAGGAGAGAGGACGAAAGGGGAGAAGAGGCGGGGAGAGTTCTTGGTGGCCTCCGGAGGGTGAAGCGGGCTAGACGTAGCCGTTGGACGTTGCCGTGTAATTTATTTCCCTTCGCTTCCGCGTCGCGGCCGAACGAAACGTCGGATCGACGGGGGGTGGTCCGTGGAACACGGCCCGATCAACCTATCCTCCATCGACCACCGTCACCCCCCTCTCGCAGCATCGCCCTTAGGAGTCCAGTGAAATTTTCGAGAATATCGCCGGTCCCGTATAAATCACGTTTATCGGCCGCGGAGAAGCTCGCAAGGCCGGCCTGAATGCTTCAACAGATCGACTCAAAATGATTTTCACGCTTTGGTAATTCCAAGTCGTCGATGGTGGTTTCCGCTTCAGCTATCGATACCTCGGGCTTGCCGCCGAGGATGTTCGAATTTGTTACGACTCGCGGGGGTAGAACCTTCCCGTTGATCGCAAATCAATACGTTCAGATACGCGGTAGTTCACATCGGGAGAAAGAGATACATTTGTTGAAACGATGAACTGTGTCGGGATTCGTGAAACTCTGATGGAGTGACTAAGTAGCAGAAGTTAAGTGTACTTATTATGATTAGTCGCGGACTGGCCAGGGTGTCAGCTTCTCAAGCATAACTACTATATTCATGGTTAAAAATTAATAAAAAAAAACCTGCAGCTTCTTCAGAGATGCATCAAAACATCGTCCAAATTTCAGATGAATCGAATCGCTGGTTTCTTAAAAAAAAAATTCCCAAATTTTGCTCTGTTTTTAGCCCAAAGAATAGAATTCCCTCCTTAAACATCAGACAATATTTCTAAAAAATATACCTACATTCGTTTCCGCAAAATTTTAATTGAACTCTTTTGCCACTTAAAGTATTTTTTGAAAATTTTATTTATTTCTTATAAAAAATAAATGATAGACTTGTAGTTGTCGGTGGGTCCCCTTTGTCTCCTGGCAATCAATATTTTTAGACCCAGTTCGCCACTGATTATTATCACGTCTTGGGTAAGAATTTATGTTAAGAGAAAGAATATAAAATCACGGTTTGCGGATGACTCGAGGATCGTTATTGATTACCGCGCATTCTGACGAACGTCCTGAATAGACAGGGACAAGGGGTCAACATTTTTCGCCATCGCCGGAATACGGCGAAAATTCGTACCGAGTCAGAGGCCCAAGAAATGCCTTTGATAAATCGCACTCGATATTTTTTTACTTTCCCCTCGTTCGTCTTGCAGAATGCGCTCTCACCCGGTTTCCCGGCCGCCCTCCTACCCCCTTTCATCCCTCGTTCGCCTTGCCACGCTCGACGCGAGTTTCATGATTTCTTCGGCCATGCTTCCTGTTGTCCTTCCCACGCTCTTCTGCCTCCAGCACCGCACCTTTGCGCGCAGTCCGCCTGTTTTTACGAAAGGGTGTAGCCGGATAAGCATAGTGAAAAGTGCCCCCAAACCAAATTGAACTTTCTTTCGAAAAATCTAAAAAAATTAGACATCAATGACCATACAAAGACGCCAAAACTGTAAAAATATAAATGTTGCAATTTGAAATTTTTACTTCGAAATCGTGATTTTTAATATTTTTGAATTTTTAAAAATTCGGTTTTTGCCACAGAAAATTGTGAAAAAATTCACAGACACGTGTATCAATGGGCAGGAGGCCTCTGATTTTTCGTATAAGTTTCGATTCAATAGAACAAAAATAATGGAGCTTAAACTGTAAATTACGTTTCACCCTGTAACTACCCTAGCAGTAGGGGTGTCGGGTTGAAACTTGGCAGAAATAGTTTTCTTAGAGGAACCTATCGATTGCCGCGAACAAAGTTCAATTTGGTTTGGGGGCACTTCTCACTATGCTTATCCGGCTACACCCTTTCAACTGCCCCAATTCAGTCGAAGTGTATTTCAAGGCTGACACATTATTACGTTCGTAAAATTCTGCGAAACCTGCGAATCAAAACGTCGGGCGAATATTTTGCCACGAGTGCTGCGACGTAATGGCGGCTCGAGGTGGCGGCCTGGCAGGATAAAGGGAAAAGGAAACAGGAAGTGTTCTCGTTGGCCAGGCTACTTTAAACCAGATATGCGCAACGATTCCACGAGAGTCAGAGGAAGAGGAAGAGGAAACTGAAAGGATCTCGGAGTCAGTGACCTTGGGCGGGATTTATGGCCGCCCTTTTAGCTATTCGTGACGCAGGGAAGGAAGGTCGTCCTCGTGTGGAAGAATCGCTTGGTCGCAGCGTGAAGTTGAAATCCTTTCCGAACTTAAAACTGTCCTTGATCCCCGATACAGTCCCTATACAATCGTTAGCGGACGCCTTTGTCGCAGCGACCGAGGAGTCGGGTTAAAAGCCTGGCTCACCGAAATCTTGTATACCCATTGTGCCACGCAGTATTCTGCTCCATGTACCTATCTCAAAGCAAAGTGACAGAGATCATTGATGTTTACCCCTAGGATACGGATCTTCAGGCCAAAGGACCTTGAGGTTCGCAATCTCTTGCAATAGTAGTAAATTACATTTTCTCAGCATTGGCCGATTAACCCTTTACCGGTGGCATCCCACTTTGCGACATAAACGGTGACGTGGCGTCTCGCAGACTCCTCTTTAATAATTTTATATTGGCAAGCCCAAATTTATTTTTAACATATAGGGTAAAGTAGCCGAATATGACGACCTCTCCTAATACGAGACCCCAGCTAATCTCCGCTACAGAACTCTTGAATTGTCATAGCGATGATATTTCTTTATTAACTAACCGTGCAGTAGTTGTTTTGTCCGCACAGTGGCATTGTAATCAATTGAGCGTCTTGAGCAAGCACATATGAGCTATTCCACGTCAAAACGAATAGGTGAAAAATTTAGTTTCACCGATTCTCTTCAAAATTACAGCATTTATCGATAATTTTGCAAAAAACAAAGTATATTGAATTTCAACCGCCTATGTCAAATACTTTTGGATATATTTAATGTTAATGTTTCGAAAATGTAAACAAAATCGGCTGACGCGTCATCACTTTTCGAAAATTTAACATTAAACATTTCGGAAACTATTTGACACAGGCCGTTGAAATTTAGTATACTTTGTTTTTGCAAGGTTATCGACAAATGCTGTAATTTTCAAGAGAATCGGTGAAACTAAATTTTTCACCTACTCGTTTTGACGTGGAATAGCTCATATTTCTGAAATACGTTGCAGAAAGTTTTTCAAAGTGGTTCGATTAAATTACAAATACCTCTAAAGTGGTAAGTGTATAATGATTTCCTCAAATACTGTTGTATAGTGCTTGCATTGGAGTTCAAGGCTTACTAGTTGCAAATCATTAAATGATGAAGACTTAACTTCGAAGCTACTTAGTAGTTATCATGTTACTGTTTCCAAATATGAGACCCGTGGAAGTTCTATCGATGAGAGTGAAGAAGAAATTGTTCTGAATGATGAACGTGATTATTATACAAAGAGAATTAAAGAAAATTATTATACAGAATGCTTGTTTTGCACAGGTCTTTATTCTTCAAATGTGCTAGGTGAACAATGGATTAAGTGTACGTATAAAGTGTTACGATGGGCGTGGTGGGCCCACGAAGACTGCGGCAGTGAAGAAATAGATTTCACATGCCGACTTTATAAAAAACGAAAGAAAAAATAAGTTTCAGGAAAAAACAAAAAGGGTCTCATATTAGGAACCCATTTATTTTATCTGCGTATTTGAAATACTTTCGTTTTTATTTTATTATAAAGAAACCTAATTTTTGTTATAGTACTTTCCAGTAGGTTGCCAAAGAATACATATTCTACTTTTAAAACGTGCATCGAATTTTAATAAAAGTGTTCTCAGTCAAGAGTTATGATGTTTTTATGAAATGGATCTCATATTCGGCTACTTTACTCTACCTACTGGAGTTATTAGCGACTTTATTACATATTTGGAAATATGCTTTTGCATGTCTTGTTCAAAACCGCTGAAAGGCTACCTTTGTGACACGATACATTCTAAATCAATTTCGAATGAAAAGAGGGAAAATATAGGAAAAATGATTCTGCAGGAGTCATCCAGGACTCTACGTCACGGATTAAGAGTTAAGTACGCTTTATAATTACATAATCCGATAGACTCCCGTTTGCATCAGTAGGTAAGTAAGTAGGCACCTATCCATAAAATTTCCTTCTTCCAGCCCCTTTACTGGAGACGGACGTATTAAACGACACCCACCCCGCAGCTATCGTTAAACAGTCATCCATTTCACGCGGGGAAATATAGTCAGTCCTCTTCATCATCCCGTATCGATCAAGCGTGGCGTGTGACACGGGGCAAAAAGCGCGGTTTCAAACACCGAACTTCGAAAGCAGACGAACGAACGCCTCGTCATCGACACGATTCGGCCGCCGTTCATCACCTTCCCGCGCGTCAAGTATTCCCGTCCGCGTTCAAGTATTCGGGCGCAATTAAAAAAAATGGCAAAAAAAAAAAAACAAAAACAGAGGAACGACGGAGGAAGAGGCAGAACGGCCGCAGTGCGGCGCGGGAAAAAAATTTTCGCGAAAGCCCTTTCATCACACTTGCCCGCCAAACTGTCTCGCTGGAGTTTTTATTGTGTCCGAATTGCGAAAGCTACGGGGGAGAGTTATTGTGAAAGCACCGAACATGTGGACGTTAACACCGTGAGAGCTCGTTTGGTGCGGACCAAGGGTGGAACGGGGGCGGAGGGGGTGGGCCAGGCTTGTTGGTATTACGTAAGCGTTGCGCGACGCGAGGCCATTTCAAAAATGGAAAAAAAATACGGGAAAAAGAGGTTACGTCCCGGGTGCTGGCTGGCTGATGCCAACACGGCTTTTTAATTAGAGCCGGCAGCGCACCAGCACCTGACATCCTGCAACGCCGCGACCCCTTCATCAAAGTATCATTCTCGTTTCGTCGAATTTCAGCAAGAATTGCGGCGCATCGAGTCGCTGGTTGAAATAAAATCGTGGAAAAAATAGGGGAAGCGGAGAAATATAATATTGCATATATTTTACCGTTAACAGCTTTGAAGGAGGCGTTAATCGGGCTGGTTTTTTTTTTTATACATTGGACGCGTTTAATCGGCCTCCACGATCGCTCCACTTTCGCCGGTGAAAGGTTCGACGAGCTATTATTTGAACGTAATGCGCGTTGATGAGCATCGGCTGCTCACTCTCGAGGTCTCGAGCCGCGCTTTGATCTCGCGCGAGCGCCAAAAGTTCCACGGCGCGGGTATCGATCTTGTTAACGATAAAAGGCTTTCCCGTGTTCGGCAATGTTTCAAAGATTCCGTCTGCTATCGCCGCCTCGTAAAGCGGAAGATGGTTTCAATCAGGGCTTGAAACCGTTATTATAAAGGTTTCGGTTCTTGAAAGAGTTATTCAGAACCTTTATTCGAAATAACTGTTATAAAGAACCTAAATATCAGACTATATAAGTATAAGTTACGGTTCCTATATAGCTGTATAACTTTTATTTTTTAGGTTCTATAACTTTTATTTTTTAGGTTCTATATAAGTTACAAAGCGGTTAGAGAACCGATTGTTGTAACGATTGTACAGAATTTTACAGTAAATGAAATCACAATATATTGCAACTATAGATTACTCTGTGTAACCAAATTGTTTAAAAATTATTCTAAATAAGTAAGCAAATATATATATTATGTACACATTTGTACATATGTATACAAGTGATCCTTGCATACCGCCGATTGTATACATACAATGACAACACACTCCTATGTTTGAGGTAGAGACGAAATTGCGTTTTTCTGCAAAGACAAAAACAAACAACATTTAAAGCCTTTAATTCAGGGGCTATAAATTCTTTACAGGCAGTTATTTTACAGTTCTCTGCCTTGATCGTTTTAACTACCTCTAACCTCTTCTTCTCTCCCGTCTCATAAAGACAGTCATGACACCTATTGAATTCCGTCGATAACGCGGTAAATTCAAAATATGTCACTAAGAAAACGACACACTACTATATGAGTGTGGTTGTTTACTTTACATACATATACATATGTACAAATCTGTACATAATATATATTCGTTTACTTATTTATAATAATTTTTTAACAATTTGGTTACACAGAGTAATCTGTAATATGTTGTGATTTCATTTACTGTAAAATTCTGTACAATCGTTACAAGAATCGGTTCTATAACCGCTTTGTAACTTATATAGAACCTAAAAAATAAAAGTTATAGAACCTAAAAAATAAAAGTTATAGAACCTAAAAAATAAAACTTATAGAACCTAAAAAATAAAAGTTATAGAGCTATATAGGAACCGTAACTTATACTTATATAGTCTGATATTTAGGTTCTTTATAACGGTTATTCCGAATAAAGGTTCTTCATAACTCTTTCAGTCAGAACCTTTATATAACAGTTTGAAACAGTTATTTTCGATATCTATTCAAGCCCTGGTTTCAATACGAGCGCACAGCGGTGGCTGCTAATTAAGTTAGCAGGTACAAAGGAGACTACCATTCCGATACGCGATCAGTAATTACGGACAGACGTACAAAGCGAGGTATTAAAAAATTCAACGTCCTTCAAGATGGACGACAAGGCTGCACGCCATGCCCCTCACGGGCGAATGACACATCCCCTGAAAGGCATGCTCTTCCAATCCGTTGTAGGGAGCCCTTAAACCGAACTGAATTGAACGGAACGCCACCCCTACCGAAGCGAGCAGCTACAACAGCCTGAGCGCGGAGACCTACTCGTATTATCCACAGTGACAGGATGGCGGAGTTATTAATGGCCGCGACAGTGACAAATGACGAACTGTCGGCGCAAGCAAGACTGATATGGCGGGCTTCGTTCCTCTCTTCTCTCCTTCGTAGCCTGCTCCCTGTCACCTTTCTCTCTCCCTCTCTCTCCCTCCGCCCTTCTACTTCTGTCCCTCCGTTATTCCCTCGTGGTCTCCGGCCCCGTTCATCCCCTCGTTCCCGGCTCGACCTTCTCCCGCGTTTCTGCCAGCGCTACTCCGGGCGAACTTCGTCCAAGCCTCGTGTCCAAACACGGGCCAAACACCGCCACCGATACACCAGCCGACGTTTCTTCCAGTGATATCAATGATCGAGGAATCTTCCATGGGGACGCTACCTTTCGACCCTCCCTCCTCGATCATTGATATTAGGAGTTAGTAGAGCGTGGGGCTTCCACGGGATTATGGGAATCCGAGGACCCAGTCTCCTCCTTGTCCAAGCTCCTCCATTGTTTGTTCCGTCGACGAGGAGATTTTTCTCATTCCGAAGTGTCCAGATTCGGTTCTCGCGCCAATGAAACTTCGATTCGTGCAATTTTCGAGAAAAACAAAAAAAACAACGCAGGTCGTGTTAGACGCGTCCTTCCATTCTCTGTTAAAAATGCTCCGGCATTCTTTCACGAACCCGCGTATCCCGCGGTAAGCGGAATCCCGCGCTCGACCAGCCGACAGAAGCGCGTGGGTGGACAGTCATTTTTCGGGTTTACCTCTGGAAACACGTGCGGTGCTCGTTTATAATCCCAAACTAGACGCGATCGGGGCCCGGCCGATTCGAAAAAGTGGAGGGACGAAGGAAGGGGCCGCGTGATTGGCCACGAAATACAGCCGTGTCGTGTCGTGTTGTGTACAAAATCAAAATAAATATATTTACAGATTATCCACGGCAATAACTCATGCGCGGTTTGAATAGGCGGCAGGGGGTCTCTTCTTTTTCGAAGCTGTTCCCTCCCTCCTTCTGTGTCTTGCCTCCTCCCGAACCTCCACCTCCTCATCCTTCTATCATTCGGTCGCTGCTTTGTATTCCGCGTTGCTTGCGCGCTGCTCCCCTTTCCTTCCTCCAAGTCGTCTTAAACTCCACGATTCTCTCAGACCCTTCCGTCGATCTCGTCGCCCCCTCCAGCACCCCTAGCAGCCCCTGCCACCCTCTGGATTCCTCTAGCCAAAAACCCTCCCCACACACATGCTGCTCGTACCTCTCTTCTTTATCCTCGTCCTTCTTCGCCGCGGCGCTCGGCTTCTTCGCGGAGCGAAGACCCGGAGGCTTCATCCTAAGGCAACTTGATCCACCCCTTTCCACCCCTTGCATCCCGGCCGCATCACGCCAACTTCTTTGATCCCCGTCGACCGCTCAACTTCGAAGGATCACCGGCAAGATTTTCGAAAGAATTCATAACTTTGCCCGGAGTCTTAGCCGGGAGAAGCTTTCCTGGTTGAAGCTGGCTGGTGGTGTCTGCTAGTGCCGCGGGGACACTCGGGGGTTATGTCGCTCTGGGGGGCTTCGACGACCCACGTGGGACCTGGAATAACGTTCCGCGATTTCCGGAATGCGAAATTCGTCCGGGAAAGAGCGGCCCGCCCGCAGGAATGTATAAAAAAAATGGATAGCTCTTGCGAGGGACGAGAGGAGATCGCCATTTGCTGTGAGTTACGTGGTCGGGGCAAGAACTTGGAGGGATTGCCCTCTGGGAACAACAGGATTGACTTAATTGATCTTATTTGACAGTAGCATCGTCGAGTAAATTCAAGCTGCCGCGTTTGTGTCTAGAATGAACAGCACGCTGGCATTTTTTTTCTTTTTCTATTAGCATTTCAAGCCTCAGGGCTTACATCTGCTTTACAATAAAGGTAGTACTTGACAGAAATTAATTCTTATAATACATTTAGATCAGTTCGATGAGAATATACAGTGGCTCGCATTAATATTCGGACACTTTTTAAAATCGCACAACTTTTTTAGAATTGGTCCAAACAACTTGATTTTTTTTTAGAAGCTAGAAGGATTAGTTTGGAGAAAGTTAGAAAGAATAGTAAAGGTCGATTTTTAAACTTTTTTTGTGACCTTGTAATGAAAATTAAAAAAAAACGCGTTTGTAGATTGCAGTAAGTTGTATACGTGCCTAAAATTTCACCAAAATCGGTTAACGTTGCTCCGAGCTACAAACGTTTAAAGATCGCAGAATAAGGTCGAGAATCGCGAAAATTCCTGAAATCAGCGTTTTTTTTTTTAATTTTCATTACAAGCTCACAAAAAAAGTTTAAAAATCGACCTTTACTATTCTTTTCGCTATTGCAACCAAATACATTTTTTTCAAAACGACGAAACGCGTCAGTTAGCAAACTAATCCTTCTAGGTTCTCAAAAAAACTCAAGTTGTTTGGACCAATTCTAAAAAAGTTATGCGATTTTAAAAAGTGTCCGAATATTAATGCGAGTCACTGTACATAGGTGTAGCTTATGTTAAACCGATTTATTATATTTTTTTAGATAAATAAATATATGCCTGCAAGCTGGCGTGTTTGGGTTGGTAACGAAGCTCTCCATTTGCAAGGGTAGTTGATATTTGAGATCAATCAGCTTCTTGATTAAAACTTCCCTCTGCCTGTTGTACGGGGGGCACTGCCACAATATGTGGTTTAAATCTTCTAGTCCTTCACGCTGACATTTACTGAATCATCGCGATAACAAAGTAGCGAATCGATGTTTACGAGCGGTGAAACAAGCACCGCGACAGGGGCAGCAGCAGTGACATTTCGTCGGGCAATGGAGTAGAACGAGGAGCTGGAAAAAAGAATTTTGTCCGGGCGATATCGTTGATTGACAGATCGGGAGAAGGGAGGATGGTGCAGAAATTGGAGAAACGAGACGGAACGGGAACGGAGCCGGAATAAGGGAGACAGAGGAGCAGCAACACGCAAGCCTGATCTGCTCATGAGCGTGGAAATCCCTCGTGGCAGCCTTGGGGTTCCGAAACATCAGCGTGATTGCGTTCCTCCAGCGAAGGTATTCCATTACCGGGGCGAGCGGGTACCCTCATTCCTGTTCCACCCTCTCCAAACATTTAGCATCGAGCCTCGCCATCCTCGATCCCGGTTCAGCTCCGAGCGGACCGAGCATCGACGTGCAAACCGATATCTCCTACCCCTTCTGCCCGCCGGACAGGCCGACGGACATTGTTGCAAATGCGACTACAGCCGTTGATGAGCTTTCGGCTCCGGTGTAAATTGGAAATGGGCATTTTATTTCGATCTCTGGACCACTGCACGTGACTATACCTATATTTAAGGTGAATTATATCACGAGTGAGTGAAAGGGATGCTTTTCACGCGGCCCATAACGAACTCCTGTCTAACAGTTTTCATCAGACTCTGCAGATTTGCAGAATAGTGAAAAATATTTGACACGTAAGTATTTTTTGTTATCGGCCATCATCCATGTTGAACGAGTGAAAAGAGCCCCTAAAGTTGCGGGTCGAAAACGTATTTTCTGAAATTTTCTAAAAACCGGCGGCCGGATTCGTCTTTAGAAAGTCCACATCCCCATAAAAAAAACTTCGAAAAAGTAAAAGAATTACGCCAAATACATGAAATCCAATAAATCACAAAAGAATAGAAGATAATAATAATTCTAGTCTCTAGATTTAAAAAAAAAATATCTATTAAATAAATGAACGAATGTACCTATAACTTTCTGTTTGCATTTGCAGCAGAAATGATCGAAATGCCTGGCAACGAAGCGGCTGGGGGTGCAATCGAGGGGTTGCGTCGAAGAGAACGGACCAGCGTCCGCGTTCACCGGACCAGGCGTAGCAACTTTAATCAGAAATTGATACAGGGATGCCTGTCCTGTTTTCATTAACATTCCACAAATCCTGCAACAAATTAAATTACTTCGCCATTGCCGGGGCTAATGAATGTCGGTGGGGTGGCACCGGAAGAGGTGGAGGATCCTGAAGGACAGAGAATAGTAGGGAGTGAGACTGATAATCGATAGCTCTCGAAAGTTGAGTTCATTCGTCCGTGCGAGTCGGTTCGCTATTCGCTACCAGCCATCTTCGCCCCGCTGGAATTACACCGCCGGAAATGGAGATCTTGCGTGCGAAATACCTGTCCCCGGCTTTACAGACTACCTACTTTAGACCGTCGACTGCAAGAGAAGAGTTAAATTCAATGAGACTCGATCAGGTAGCTGTACCCCGCTTAATCGATCTGTCAATTGTGTGAACCCTCGGGGGCAGTGACTCACTCAGAATTTAATCTTGGGGGAGGCGAATTTGATGGATAAAAATATTTTTAATGCAAATTCAATGAAATTCCTTAGGTGATGATAAAAATTAATTTAAAGAATAAAATCCAGTTTTTCTTTTCACAATGTCTATTCTGTGGAGGGTGCCAGGGCCTTTTGGCCTCCAGTCTGGGTGCGCCTTTGCTGGAGGGCATTCTTCTAAATATACAACCCCTGGCAATAAGTTTGGAAGCAAACGCAAAAATACGAAATTAACGAGAAACACCAATATTTTTTATGTATAATATGCAACGGTATATATATGAAACGCGTGGTAATGTTAAATTGGTCTATTTTAAAGTAAGAGCACCAAAAATAATTAAGAATTTTGTTTATTATATAATACAAAATATGGAAGAAACAAAATGTGTCTGGGAAATAAGTATGGAACGGACCGATGTTCTGGAAAAAAGTATGTAACATATATACCGTAAAAAAGTATGTCATATATACACCGTTGCATAATATACATAAAAAATATTGGTGTTTCTCGTTAATTTCGTATTTTTGCGTTTGGTTTTGTAACTCAGTTTGTACTTATTGCCAGGGGTTGTAGTCTGCAAATCAGAGCGACAGTCGCGACAAGAATTCCAGTAAAACCTTTCCACGGACTCTAGAAACAGTAGCATTAGCCGTGCGAATTAAATAGTAGCCCTGATACTTTCAAAATTACTGATAAATCCCGAACGTAAAGGAAAACGACGGAAGAACCGAGCGTTCGTCGATGAAGTGGAAGCGCATTAACAGGACTGTCGCGTTGAATTGTCCTATCAGCGATCGCTGTTCCAAAGTCGGGCACGATACAATAGTGGCAGCGTTCCCGCAGCCCTTTCGAGCGTTTCAGTCGGCGGGAGTGAGCGTGCCGGCTCCATTCGTGTGTTGGTGGTTACGTGCAGGGTATGGAGGGTAGGTAAGCTACGCTGGAGTCCAGATTCCACGGCAGCGAGCGGAATGGAAGCGCACGGGCATGGCAGCGGCGGTGCGGGGCAGCGAGGGCAGCAGGGGCAGCAGGAGTGAGGGGTGGAAGAGGGTAATGGGGTTTGCTGGGAGTGACGCGGGGCTAACCGAGCGGAATCACGAGCTCCGAGGAATCGAATCCATGCGTCACCCAGGCCTGCCAACACCATTTGCAGCTAGCAAGTTCCACGGACCTTAAGTTCCGGGGGCAGACGTCGAGCGGAAACGCTCTCCGGCTTGGATTAAAGATCGCTGAATTCTCTGCAAGGAGGACACTGGCAAGATTAACGGGTTGTTTTGGGGTGAGTAAGGAGACGAGTGAGACCTTGCTCGCCTTATCTTTCGAATTCCAACTTCCTTCTCCCGTTTACTTTAAAATCACCATCAATTATATCCTCCTTTAAATAACGATCCACCCAGGATGAGATACAGGGTGGATCGATCGAGAAGGAAGCGGGCTCTCAACGAGTTGCGGACGAATGGCAAGCGGCTCGTTTTGGAAAGGCGATCAGGAGAATTCGGAAGGGTGAGGGAGCCGCGGGGAGCGGGCTCCAGGGTGGATGATGGCGAACAATTGCATGCAACTCCCCGAGCAACCTAAGCAACGTCTCGTGCTCGTCCGCGCGGCGCTGCCGCGTAAATGATGGCGCCCAACATTATCTATTGTGCGCCCATTCCATTTAATATTGTATTCCATAACGCAAACAAAGGTAAAATGCGAATTAATGTACTCGATTTATCACGCTTTTGTTGCGCGCCGGGACGCGGAGAGAGCGAGCGAACCGGGGGCAGTCTGCTTCGTCTTCTTCTTCCCCCGCCCCTGCGCAAACCCCTTTTCACCGGCGAGCCGCGCCGCCACGTTGGATGCGCCACTTTCCGAGCTTCGACACGGGGGAGAAGCCTCTCCGGGAATATTCCTCTCGCATGCTTTCAACGTATTTTTCTTACGAAACTTTTTTCTCCTCCCTTCGCTCGGAGGAGCTTCCATCGACATTGTTGAGGGAACGATACCTGATGTTTCGTTGCGGAAACGTTAAGGTAACGACTGCTTCGTCGTTCAGCGACTATTAACAACTTTCACCGCGTGAATCGTACTTCTCGCTTCCGCGGAATCCCTATTTCTTTTCGTTCACAGAATCCCGGGGGAAATTAAATATTTCGAAGATGCTCGGTGCTCGATCCAATTCTTTTCTTCGCTTTCTAGTCTCCATCGAAAGATAAAGTTTCGCCACGGTCTACCGCGCGAGGCTTAATGAAGATCGTATGACCGGGGTAATCCAAGAAGGGAACATAATAATTCAAGCGGAATACCTCGACCACTTACAAATGGCCGACGAAGCGGCCCAGGGATCGCACGCGAAAGAAAGATATCGAGGGTCGCGATTTCGAAGACGGTTAGAATTAATCGTCGCAGGAACTGACGCAGATCGCGAGGAATTTCTCGAGGAACGACGCGCGGTCCGTCCTTCCATTTTTCGGAGTCCCGCGATTTTTGTAAGGCCGGCATACGTCGGGCAGGGCGAACGGTGCTTTGGTACCGCTCGAAAATCCAGGGGAATCATTTTTCTCTACCGCGTACGAACGCTGTATGACCAAAAAGGGAATCTCGAGCCACCGCGCGACGCTCCTCCTCTCGTCCCTGAGCTTCCTCCACGCTTCAGCCCCTTTTCACACGACTTAGAAGCAGTTTTTTTTTCGGCAATGATTGAGGATCCCGAGGTGTCCCGGACTTCATTACGCTCGCGGCATTGGCCACGGTTGCAAAAACGTTATTCAAACCGTGGGAGTTCCGGTTAGATTTGCGCGGTAATTACACGCGCGGAAAAGAAAAATCGCGACGCGGATGTAGTCGCGAGTAAAACTTTTCCCTCCCAACTTTCCAGCAAATCCCGGAGTTCGTCGCATTTATCATTGTTCTTGCCGCCCGACTTTCTTTCCCGCCATGTTCTGGCGTCCCTTCGATTTCTTCTGATACGCTACGTGTCGTCGCGCGACGTCGTAAATTCGAAAATGCACGAAACGTTTCGCTTAACCGCGAAACAAAAACGAAAGACGCTTCAACTTCCGCGGCAAACAACCTTCTTCTCTTTCGGATGGAAGCAGGGTGGTCCGTTTCGGGGACCCAAACAGGCATCTGTCTTTTTCACCGCCGAGCATTAACTGCTCCTTGACCCGCGATCGAACGCCAGCAACTTTTCAGCTGGACCAGAAATTCGTTCTACGGGGAGGCGAAAAGCGACAAATTCCCTGCGAGCTGAGTGTTTGTCCCCGATGACGCTGGAAAACAGGGGAGAATCACGAGGGGGGCGGGTGGCGCGGAGGACCAGAAACGCGAGACGAGCGGCTAGTGACAAACGGCGCCGCGTATCGCCAGCGCTGAATAAAACAAATGAGAACGGAAGAAAGCTGACAGAGCCGGCGAACGGTAGGAATAACGCGGAATTCGAGGGTGAAAGTGGGCGAGGCTCTGGGCTAAGGGGTAGTTCGGCTAATGCGCGATGATTAAACTAACGGCTGCCACCGATCACTCCGCCACGAAAACCTTCCGATCTTCTCCAGCATGCCGTTCGGAACCGACGTTCCGCCATCCGTCGAACGACCGCTTCTTTCACCCGTTTCCTCCGCGTTTCTTGTCGTCATTGACACACATCTCGCCGGTCAGCTCGCTCCCGTGACGTCGAGTCGATCCTCGAGACAAAGGAAACGGGGCGGAAGATCCCTGATCGCGTCCTCTGCGCTGGTCGGTTCAAGGGGTGGCCTTTCATTCGGGGGTGGATCCTCATTTGTTGCGGACAATAGGTTTCGAGTGCCCGCGATATTCGCTGCAACATGAACCGGACGCGTCGTTTCGATTGCATTACGATTCATAGGGGGAAAAAAGAGTGGTACCCGCGCAACGAAACGGTCGCGCACACTCGCAGAGGAACGATGCAATTGTTTACCGAATAAAAACAATATATTCCGGTAGTTAAATCCGACAGGCTCTCGCGGAGTGTTTAAACAAACGAAATTAATCTGCCGCGTAAATACAATGACGCGGGGGGATGAAAATATTGTGCAGCGACGTCCGATGCCGCGTTTAAATACTCCGGAGCAGCTCGCGCTCTAGTCAGTAAACCGTGTTAATATCGAACCTCAACGGAGATCCGTTAATTTATATCGGCCCGCGTTTGCAGTAACGACAAAAATTAACGACGTCACGTCCACCGTTAGTCATCGAAATTGACGCTAATTACCGACTGATTCGTCGAACGGGAAAATTTATTCCCCCGGACGAATTAATTAAGGGACGTCGCTTTTAACGCGCCCCGGATCATTTCTCTCCGAAACGGATTACACGAGAAAGGCTGCTCGCCACCCCGCGACAGGTGAGGCGTATCAAGATGGCGGGCGTATCTTATCGGCCGCGGCGTGAATATAACGGGCCTCGGATCTAACGACGCGCGTCCAGCATCGAGCTTTAATGTCCCGGGTATCTAAAATTCGATAAGGAGCGACTACCTGTCGCATTCCGTGTCGACAATCGCGCGAGCGCGGTGATAATTCCGCTCGTTCGATTCCGGATGAATGGTCCACGCCTGAGTGACATTTCCTCCTCGACGGACCAAGATAAGTAGGGCCTACGTTTTTTTTCAGACTGCAGGTGACGGCTGCGCTCTGAACTGTTCAGCCCCCTTTTCACTGATACGGGATAATTTTGCGTGTTCCACGGCGAACGGCGACGCTGCAATTCATTTGCAGTGTAAATGTTTGAGTGCTTATCGTCCACTGAGTTTGTTAACGCGGTTTCTTAAACGCTAGACGTTTCGTTGACAGTGGCGCGTTTAGTGTAAACAGTGCCTAGGGTACGCGTGGAATTTGCGCCTACCCCACCACCCTCCTCCCCTCATGCGTATCATTCCAATTTCATATTTTCTGTTCTGCTTCGTCGTTAACAGTGCTCATCACACAAAATATTTTATATAGAATTTAGGTAATCCTTTTAAAGAAAGTGGAGCTGAAGGGGCGGAGAAGACGAAAGTTGGAGGCAAATGAAGCCGAAAAGTGCAGGAAGTTTCTTTCGAAGGTTCTCTAAAGAGGCATGAAGGAGCCAGGGCTTGAAAACTGTTATGATATCGATTTCGGTTCTCCGAACGGTTTTGAAGAACCTCTGTTTTTAA
The DNA here is from genome assembly GCF_050908995.1 of Andrena cerasifolii. Taxonomy (NCBI): domain Eukaryota; kingdom Metazoa; phylum Arthropoda; class Insecta; order Hymenoptera; family Andrenidae; genus Andrena; species Andrena cerasifolii. The sequence goes on along the minus strand of NC_135119.1, from coordinate 15,146,704 downwards.
TAACTGTTGTGAAGAACTGAAATTTCCAACTATTATCTGTTTCGGTTACGGTTCCTATTTCCTTCCACATATCGGTTCCATAATCGTATTTTTTCGGTTAGATATCGGTTCCGAAACGGTTCAGGATCAATTCTTGTATCGACTTTTTCCTAATTGATATCATTTATTATTGTATCCTTATAGAAATCCTTATAGAAACTGGAGAAACTTTTAACTTCCTATTCTTAATAATACAGTGTGTGCGAATGTAAAAAATATGTGGCTGATTTATTTATTTCAACGCTTTATTAGAAATCAATGATATGTATAAACATTTATTTGAATATATTTATACATATCATTGATTTCTAATAAAGCGTTGAAATAAATAAATCAGCCACATATTTTTCACATTCGCACACACTGTATTATTAAGAATAGGAAGTTAAAAGTTTCTCCAGTTTCTACAAGCATTTCTATAAGGATACAATAATGAATGATATCAATTAGGGAAAAGTCGACACAAGAATTGATTCCGAAACACTTTCGGAACCGATATAGAACCAAAAGAATAACGGTTATGGAACCGATATGAGGAGGGAAATAGGAACCGTAACCGAAACAGATAATACTTGGAAATTTCGGTTCTTCGTAACAGTTATTTGGAATAAAGGTTCTCCATAACAGTTTTAATCAGAACCTTTACATGACAGTTTTAAACAGTTATTTTCGAAACTGTTTCATACCCTGTGCGAAGCACACGAATAACAAACGTAAACTACTAAGTAATATTAACCATCCAAATAAATTTATTCACGAAACACTATTTCTTTCTTCTTCTTTTTTGCGATGGCATTGGAGCCCAGGGCACGAGCCCCACTTGCCCCACCCTAGATACGCCTCTGTTCGTTGATGACAGATATATTCGCGGTATGTTTGGCTTGCATCGAAACGCCGTGATGGATGCAACTGCTCCTTCATCGTTTTTACATAAATTATCGACAATTTCGTTACGGACGTTCCGCGCGGAGAATCGGCCCGTCAACATCGTAATGGACGTGGTCATTACAATAACGTTGCGTTTGAAAACAAGGGAGGCGTACCGCGGTTGTTGCGGTTTCCATCAGGTACCGAAACACAAAGACTATGGGACCATCAATCAAATCGAATCAATGAGCCCTTTGTGGGGGCCGATTTGGCTACTTATTCATTTATCATTATTAGAGGCGCGGTGTTGCGTCTGCTGCGAAACCTCCCACCTTCTGTCCCGAACGATTTACCTTCATTCATCACCTGGCTAACTCATACAAATCGTTTTATTCGCCCTCTCCTTATCAATGATTGCGATACGTGTCTATCAATGCCCGATGACGTATCGCAACGGTGACAGCATCGGTATCGCCAGGCTGCAACTGGATCGTTAGCCCGGCGAAGATTGAATTTCCACGTCAAATTAAATACAGAAAAAAAATGAAGGAAACGAAGCTTTGACTCGGCGCTCAAAGAACCGGCGAGAGTAAAGGATGGAGGCGAATTAAATGCTCCTCGGCATCACGTCGCGTAATCCACTCGATAAAGGATCTCGAATATTAAGGCTCGAATAAATCACGATGGCGTCGTTAATTTTTCTCTTCTTCCCCCCGCTTTTTCTTTTTTTATTCCCTCCTTCCCCTGCCTCCTCGCGTCGTCAGCCCGGCGAGGTTCCGAGAGGAATCGTTCTTGCGGTATCCTTTATAAAAATGTACATATTCAGTGACCTGGCCGGCTCTGCTCGTTCCGCGAGAATTATTCACCGTCCGGCGCGCATTCGCGTGTCTTCGCGAATTAAGCCGTAGGCGTCGCTCGAAACGGCGCGAAAATAATCTGTCTACCGACGCAACACGCAATTTTTCCGCCAGCCCCGTTGGCCGGCACGCAATTTTTCCGCCAGCTTCGCGCCACCCGATAACTAGCCGCTCCCTCTGCTTTCCGGACGCGGCGAGCCTTTCCACTGGCGTCAATTTGACGCTTCCTCCCGATCCGCTCGTGCGAGTCTGTCGGGGGCCTTCTCTTCCTCTCTCTAACTTTTCACCCGACCGTTTCGGATTCCTTTATCCGACGGGGCTCCGCCGCATTTGCGACGAACGCCTTACTCATTCCTCGTTTCTTTAAATAACTGCTGCTCGATTATGCAGTAGGAAGTAAGATATTGCAGCAGAGGTACTCCGGCGAAGGAGTGACCGAAGTCGAGTGTCGTAACGTTTGAAAGGCGAATGCGGAACTTTACTGAATTTTTTATGCCCGATCGAGTGGAAACATTTCGCTGGCGGTGCTTTAATCGAATAATTCCATTTCGTTTGCTAGGGTAAAAGATAAGAGGAATTGAGTGGTGAAAGAAAGCAGTCGCGTCGAAGTAGGAATTCATTTAATCGCAGGATGCATCGGGTTAGAAACATGTTGAGAACTCGGTTCTAGACGTGTGAGATCACGAATGTATCTCGAAAAATAACGAGGAAGTTATTAATTATGCGCCTCGACGCTGTAATTTCTGCTTATTATAATACTACAATCGCGGACGCATCGTCTTGTTACGTTCATCAAGTATCCGTTTTACTTTCGTAAGAACACGCTTCGAAACGGAGTGCCCGGTGCTAATGATCTAAGCCGGCACGGTAGAAGCTCTTGATTCTGCTCGTCGGAATGCCCCGACTCTTATGAGAACTGACAGAAGATACCAGTGGGAATCGTTCGCCGAAAGCAGGGTGCTGGACAGCTGGCGATTCTCGGGGAATCCCCGCGGAAAGCGAGCGGATTCTCGCTCCGCCCGCGAGAAGCCGGGCGCATTTCACGTGAAATTCCAGCGGCCGCCACATCCGCAAACCTTCTTTCGGACCTTCTGCCTGGCGAATCCGCAAAGGCTTCCGAGGGTGTCCAGGCATTCATCGTAACTGAAGCAGAGCGAATCGCGCGATCGGGTTTTACGACGGCCGCAGGGTGCCAACGGGGCTGAAAAAGCAGAGCGCTGTTTACACCGGCCTTTATTCTCGCCCTGTACCCCGTCCAGAACACAAGGATGGACGACGGCCTGAGAAGGGTTCTTGCTTACAAGGGGTTAGCAGAGTTATGCAAACGAAAGCGGAAAAGGTACCTGGCCCTACTTTAAATCCCCGGGAAGCGCAACGAGGTCAGGTCACCCGTTTCCGCCTCGATGTCCGTCAAAGTAGACCGATCCGCTTTGATTTACTGCGGGACGACCGTGTTAAAGGCTTGCCCTTGCGTCGACGTGCCTTTCAATATGCATACTGCGAGACGCAAGGTCGCGTTCGGTCTGGAAATTCGTCTTGGAGGTTGGCGGCGGGCGGCTGGTGATCTTGGAAAAGCGATACCCTCGGTCAGCGGCTAGAGACGGGGTCCAGAAGGATCGCGGAGTAGTAGCTTCGAACGTGCGACAAGCCTGTCCTGATAGATCATCCCGAGACGTAGTGCATTTCGACTTCAGGGGTTGTACCTAGTCAGGCGGCCGAACAGAGGCGAATGTTTGTGAATTTTTTTTTCAACAAGCGGAAGCGTATATTTTTACAAAATTGTTTGCGCTTAAAAGAGCAACATTTAAAGAACATTTGGTAATTTTTTCGTGGAAAAATATTTAGGTTTATAATGAAGTACCAACCGACATCCAAGAAACATTTTTAAAAATTTGCTTTTGCGGCGAGCACAGCACTGTCATTCGGAACCAGATTATCTAAAATCAAGAAACAAAAAAGATTTCGTTAGTATATTAATGTATCCTCAGGTTGACGCAGAGAATTTTCCGAAATATTAATTTAAAACAAAATGGCAGCTATTTAAAGTTGACATCCTGATTTTTTCGCGTGATTTTTGCACACAAACATCAGGATTTCAACTTTAAATAGCCATTTTGTTTAAAATTAATATTTCGAAGAATTCTCTCCGTCAACCTGAGGATACATTAATATACTAACGAAATCTTCTGTTTTTTTTTATTTTAGATAATCTGTTTCCGAATGGCAGTGCTCACCGCAAAAGCAAATTTTTAAAAATGTTTCTTGGATGTCGGTTGTTACTTCATTATAAACCTAAATATTTTTCTACGAAAAAATTACCAAATGTTCTTTAAATGTTGCTCTTTTAAGCGCAAAAAGTTCTGTAATAATATACGCTTCCGCTTGTTCAAAAAAAATTCACAAATATTCGCCTCATTTCGGCCGCCTGACAAGGTATAACCCCTTAATTGCGGTAAAACAATCTACTACCTATTATAATTTACCTACCGCCTGTTAAATCCGATTAACATGCGCGAGACTCTCGGAGCTTCTATTATACTCGCGTTAAATTAAAGACGAATACTACAATACTCTTCGAGGCCCTGAAGAGGCGATTAAAAATTTCGCCCCACGATAGGCTGGTTCAAAAGGGCTCCGCTTACACAACGCGCTCCTCGAGGACCGGCTTTCGAGCATCGTAGAAAGCCGAGGGCAGTCGATTTATCTGAGCTTCGGTCCAGCAACCTAAAAGGCGGTCAGCAGAAGGCGGTAGTTAAATCTGAAGAGGGCCTGTGTCTCGCGAGCTTATCGGTGTGTTACGAAATGGCTGGATTAGAAACTCCACCGATCACCGTGCTATCTAGAAGCCGTCGCTGCTCCTCCGATAGAGCATTCCGTTCCCCGTAAACGAGGATCGAGGGAAAGAAAATATTATCGAGCTACCGGGATGTGCTGCCGGCACTGTGGAAGGCGCGGCACCTTCTGCGGATGCTTCGATTAAAAGTGCACCTCGGATCTCCAAGAGCGAGGTTCCTCCGCGGAATGTCTAAGCGCAGTATCGTGTACCTACAAACGATCCTAGCCTTCGCTCCTACGGTCCGAGGATCGTTTAAATTAGACTCTCGCTACACTTGTCCAAGCATCGGTTCTCATCCTTCCCCGCAGCGGAGGGCACGGCTGGGCAGAGCCGAGCGGATCCGTTCACGGTTTGATTTACTGCCGGACGACCCAAAGGCTTGCCCGCCGCACCCCGCAATATTCGTTTTGAATAAGCAAATTGCGAGATTCAAGGTCGCCGCCGCAACTCAAGGGGTTTCACTCTAGAGCAGCGAGAGAAAATCGGTTACCTGCGTCAGTTCTACGTAAAATTCGTCGGCGACTGGACGTCCGGTCCACCGAAACGCCTTCTCTGGTCCAGCTTTCGCTCGACTCGCGAACCGTCCCCGTGCCTTCGCCCCGCGACGAATCGTTAATCGGTGCGAAAATCGCGCGACAGTGCGTTGGAGTGCGCGTGATGATTGATGGTTCTGTGTCAGCGGCGGTGCGCTCCTTTCCCTTCGCAACTCTCGAGTACTCACCGAGGTAAATGAATCAGATAGGCACCGCGATAACTGGCTTCATATTGGATCGGTGTTGTACCTCGGGGTAATCTTAACCCGCTCGTCCTTTCTGGACCTTCCGTGCTCGTTCCACTTAAGAGTGTCCACTGCTTTCAATCGCGGGAGCCTGCGATCGAAAGCCTCGTCGGGAGTATTGGGAAACAGTCGCAATTAATTTAATCGTATCGATTGATCAAGTTCAGTATCTAAACACAGGTAACACTGTACTGTCTTTACAAAACTTTACACACCAATCTTAACTCCGTTAACTCCGCTTGAAAATGGTTAAAATGGTCATTACCTACGTTAGGGTAACTCGGGGTAATATGCCTCAGTTAACTTTGAAACGCGGTATCTCGCAAGTGTAAGTAGCTACAGGGAAAAAGATAAAACCATACGAAAGTGTAACTAATTCTGTGTATTGACCGATAAGTAGAGATATGTAACTTTTATAGTTCAATGAGAAACGTACGAACACAAAAGTCCTCGAAAGTGGCAGATTACCCAAGTGGTGGGTAAATATGCCACAAGCTATGAAGTGCGAACTAATCACTCAAATTTTTCAGAATCAACAATACTTTAAACTACTGAAGCTGTTAGTAACTAATAACAAATATTTGAACTCAATGAAACGTAAAATATATTTGAAAAAATTGCTGTTTCTTACAAAATAAACAGTCTCCAATCTCTACGCAGTCTTCATGGATCCACTTTTTGCAACAAGTAGTTTTTACCCAGTCACATTTAGTTCCTTTTTTATTGTAATAACATGGTTCACATATCCTTCACCATTCGAATGGCTTCCGTTAAACTTTTGTCTGACCAAGCAGCACGATTTGAAGTTCATACACACTTCTTAGACATGGTTCTAATACAAAAAGAAACTCGAAGGCATTAAATAGAAAGAGTTATAAAGATACGTCACAAGTGGCATATTATACCGACAAACATGTGGCATATTACTCCACACAGCCATGAAAAGAAGGATTGAAAGTCTCTCGACAAAGTAGGGTGGATGTACCAGTAAATGAACACGTACCAGTGAATGGACATTTTTTATTAAAACGAGTAAAATAAGTTATTAAAAGAAGCAACTAATTAATTAGAGGCTTCTTGTAATTTCTTGCTTCAGACCCAAACAATTTTTGTTCATTTATTGTTCATTTATTGGTGCGTTTACCCTACATAGTTTTAACAGATGTGTGAGAGGTTGTAAAATTCGTTTGTTACTACACTTTATCATAATCTATTGATTTTTCCTGCAGAACTGTTCACAGAAATGTATAATCTGCATTCTACTTACAGTGTGAAATTAGATCAAGACGATACTTTCATAACGTACCAGAAGTCACTGAAAATAAAAGAATTTAAAAGCCAAAATACATTGTGGTCTTAGCAGTTACACTAATTTCAACGGAAATGGTGCAAACGTAACGCCGGCTGTGCATTACTTCAAAACTTATTGAGAAGTGGCATATTGCCCGCGGTGGCATATTACCCCGAGTTACCCTACATGATTTCCCACATCCAAACTTACTGATTGCTGTATCCTGTTCCGAGCCACACGGGCCGAAGACAGAAGGTTCTTCAGCGCCCAGGCTCCGTCCCTTGGACTTGATTGCTGGGCGCCAAAATGGCCGCGGCCGACGTCCCCGGTTCGAAGCGACTCCGATTAGAATCCGGGCGTTAGGTATCGACGCGGCACCGATAATGGGCCGCGATATCCGCGGCCCAGCCACGTACACGCATGATGTACGGGAAGTAATATTTTCGGCCGCGCGATATATCTGCCGGTAGCGGACAGCGGCCCTCGCGATGCGGCCGCCGATATCGGTTATCGAAAATATTTTTAAATTCGCAAAATGATAACGCGCCGCTAGGCTTCGCACTGTTCCGTCGCCGACGTCACTTTCACCTCCGATCGGGGGACCCCTCCTCGTTGCTGAAATTTATTAAATCGAGGCGCTGAATGCGGACACGGGTGCGCCTAACCGACTTTTAATCCCGAGGAAGACGTTTCTCTTTCGCTCCTCTTAATACTGATTAGAGGAATAACGGTTGCTGGTAAATTTAATTAGTTGAACGCTGATCGCGTGGCACATCTGATGATACAGGGAGGTCTCTGTAGCTTTGTTGGGGTGTAGAGCGAGGTTACAGAGCAGACTATCGAAATTTCGTTTGTCGAGATGGCGCAGCGCAAAGGGGAGCGAAGGGATTGGGAAAAAAGCCAATTAAAAGCAACCGTTTGGGTTTGTTCTCGGTAAACGGGGACCGATTCTTTGCAACGTGGAATTCATCTGTCGGCCCTTTTTGCGCGGCTTTCTTTCCCCCCGGCCCACTCGTGGGTCCACAAAGAGAAGACGGGTTTATCGCGAAGAAGCGCACTTGCTGCTCTGCCTTCGGGCATTATACGCGCGACGATGCGATAGCGCCGATAGTCATACTTATAATTAGAGGAGTCAGCCAAATGATTTACGACGCACACGTGGTACCTACGCGCCGCTTTCGTAAATACGTCCTCCCTTTCTTTCGTACGCGGACGCGTTTCGAGAGCTGGCCCGCTCTCGATTAATAATTTTTGCAACCCTGTATTCCTTGACGGCCACCTTGCCCAGGCCGCGACGAATAATAAAATTACTCGAGCCTCGTTCCCGCAGTTTAACCGATCTCCAATGCGATTAGCTTCGCCCGAGGCACGCAATATCGATAAATTTCGATCAGGCGCCTTTCGTTTTGGCATTAGGAGCGAGCCAACTATGGTCACGACATACTGCAATCTTCTCCTCGGGGTTTCGCCGTTCGGCATTCAAGCGCACTCAGGTCTTCATAGTTTTCGGGAAGCGGAATTTGTCATTTTAGTCGCTCTGGTCTGTTCAGTGGACATTTCAGATTCTTCATTCGGATGTGTCTAGCAGACTTTAGTGTCGCCTACTTACTATACCGTCAAGCACCCAGTTCCTGATCACTTAAGGGGTTACCGCAGTCAGTAAGGTCAGAAAAAGAACGATTCTTTGGGAATTTATTTCTGAAAGTATGTGCATAGTTTCAGGCAAAGGTTTTTTCATTCAGATGAGGGACACTTTAACAGATTATTATATTATGTTTTGGTGTAAAAATATTTATTTATCGAAAAATCACGACTGATTTCCCGGCAGCTGTTTTTAGAAATACGTTTCGCGGTGACCAACATTATTCGGAACTGGGCTATCTAAAATCAAAAACGAAGAAGATTTAGGTAGTACAGTGGTTTATTTAGTCTTTAATCGTTCCGTTTTATAGAATATTAATCTGGGGAAAAATGGTGGATGTTAAAGTGGAATGATGGAGTTTCGTTGAAGAAAACACTCATTTTTAATCCATAAAATAAAAACTATGCATTGGAATAACAAATGCTTCGATTAAAGACTAAATTTGAATGTCTAGAAGACACCTACAAAGTTTCAGAAAGATTGGTGAAACGGTTCTTAAGAAATCGTGGTCACCGGAACCGTAAATAAATACTTTTACACCAAAACATAATAAAATAACCTGTTAAAGTGTTTCTCATCTGAATACAAAAACCTTTGCATACAAATATGCATGTACTTTCTGAAATAAATTCCCAAGAAATCGTTCTTTCTCTGACATTACTGACTGCGGTAATCCCTTAAGAGTAAGTACCTTTTTTTTGGATTCCGTCGCATTCGGGTATCCGGGGTAATGATGTTGTGGACGGTCTAGCGAAAAGTGCTACTGTCTCCTGCGCATTAGACATCCCAAGAATACCTTTCACCGATCTTTCGGAATTATTAATAAAAAGAGCCTTCTCACATACGGCCAAAATAATAAAGGACCAAGGGACATGTAAAGGTAAATTCTATTTTCAACATTACTATAGCAACTATCGTATGCCGTGGTATGGGAACAAGAAACTATCCCGCCAATTTATTGTAACTGTAAACAGAAGCAGATCGGATCACTATCATTTGCCCGCTTCCCTGGCTCGTATCGGCTTTATCGATAGCCCCAAATGTAAATGTAATCTTGAACACGAAACTCTCAATCACGTCCTTTGGCAATGTAATTTATATAACGTCCAAAGAACGAAACTAATATTCAACCTGCGTTTAATAAATCTTCATCTGCCACTCGATGTCGCATCGTTAATTGCTAGTCCTAACATTAAAGCTTGCCACTGCATTCTAGCCTTACCAAATAGCTGTAATTTGCGTATGTAGGACGAATAATGGTTTAATCCCACTGTACACTTCTGTATGTGCGTACTGATATCTTTCTTTTTGTTACTTCTTCCCTGAAATTCGGTGTATTACCTGTAATATTGTTTTAATAAGTCTCCTATGAAATTTAAATAAAAAAAAATAAATAAAAAAGTGTAACTACCGCTGGTTTTTAAACGCGTAAAGGGAAAACTTAACCAAATTTAAAAGAGTTTTAGTTACTTCAGTGAATCTATGTTTTATCTTTAATTTGGTATTAAACAAAAGTGCACACGTAATAATAATTATTTTATAATTTCAACTCTGAAAGTGAAGAATGCAAAGGGAGCAGTTTCTGATCAGCTTCACACGTTTCACTATGAGCTATCAAATTTTGCGTATAAATTTCAAAATACTTCGTAATTATTTAGTAATTCGTTAGAATAATTTTGTATCATAATAAGCTTATCATTTGGTTTATTTTCCTAAACTGATCAGGAATTGGGTTCTGATCGGGAACTGGGTCTCCTTGGCGGTAGGGGCTAATGAATAAAGAGCTGATAAAAACTCAAGATTCGCGCTACAGAAACGATTTCGCAGAGGTTGGAGTAGATATGATTACGAACAATGCTGGCTGAATTACTTCGGTAAACTTCTGCTCTGATAAATATCTTCTTTAACTATGCTCTTGAATAGTTTGAAAGTATACCGAAGAATTCGTGTTGGAACCGTCGGCCGTCGGAACATGGCGCAAAAGGGAAAAGTCAACAGTTTTTCTTTACCGCTCGGCAGCAAGTGTGTATGTATGATTCACTTGTCTCTCTATAGCAACGATAGTTTATTCTGATCAATGCTCATTTCGTTCTATTTAAGAAGACACCAATTTCGCGACGGTCGCACGTAAAAGGCAAATGGTTCTCATTATATTCCCGCGCAACTTCATTTCAGATATTAAACGATGTTTCTGAAACTCTTCATTTTTCGATGAGTAGGTATTTCTATAAATATGCTGCTATATCACTTCGATGACGGCGCGCGAGGAGGAAATGAAAGAATAATTATTCGGTACACCTCTGCATCATTATGTTGAATACTTACGTAATGAAAAATCGCAGGAAACTGTAATCACGAAGGATGCGGTGAATTTTCGGCTAAAATCATCCCAGTGGAAGAGCTAACTGAGATTGGTGTAATGAATGAATAAATTTACGCGAAAAAATTCAGTCTGCGAGCATAAATTCATTGAGAGTGCACGAAGATAGGAGATAGCTTGCATCTGCAAATTGAATTCGTTGAAAATTTGTACCACGCTGTAATAAATAGTTTTTTGCTTCCTGCGCTACGTTTTCTCCGCACATTAGATAAAATCTACATCGAGAGTAATTATAGAGCAGTGTTTTAAAATGAATTTATATGGTTTATTAATAATCTGAGATTGCTATTTCCCTTGTAGATAGTTACTTGACGACATAATCTATCCATCAGATAAATCAGCGAACTGGGGCAACCTTTTACATAAACTGAAGTAAATAATTAACGCGATCGTGCAGCTCCATTTTGGCCAGTGTTTGAGTTATGACATGTAATATACGTGCGTTAAAAAAAATTCTACGTCGCTTCGTGTACGTTTCATGCAAATCCGATAGCAAATGAACGATTCGTTGCAAATTTCGAACCTGTTTCGTTTAATATTCTTATTCTAGCCAGCTCGAGGTTTGAAAAATTCGCCAAAACTAGACAGAAAAACTTATCAACTCAATAACAACTACTTATTGTGTGCAAAAATATATATTTTTCAATTAGTGTTAAGGGCGGATTCTCATCTAGAAGGCCAATTTTTTGCCTTTCTTTGGGAGCGATGCACAAAGAAACTACACAGTTTTCACCGATAAGCATTATCCACACATATTTATTAATATTTCACTTAGTTGTGAAAAAAGTTTCAGCAATATATATAATAATAATTATTGGAGATATGGGTCATCTCGTAAAGTGTGTGCGAAAAAAAAGTTGCTCCATGGTACGCACGATTCCGGCTGTTCCGCAGATCCAAGACGAAAAAACCAAAAGGTTTCTGAATCAGTAATACTGTGGCTATAGCCGGCAGCAGATTTATGAAAATAAATTAAAAATTCACCAAATGGCGGGACATCGAATTGAAAACTCATCCCCTCCGTGTTTCGTTTTTCGTCTTTAAACGGCCTTAAACTTATGAAAAAAAACTATTTCGCGTCGATTCTGCTACCAGCTGGAATTATATGTTTTCCGAAGGTGTACGAGAAAGATGGACCAGATTGGCCCACTAGAATTTGAGATATCGTGTATACCGTCATGAAAAAACACAGTTTTAAGAAAAACCCATGTCTCCAAGAATTATTATTATATATGACTGAATTTTTTTTACAAGTTACTGAAATGTTAGTAAATACGTGTGGATAATGCTTATCGGTAAAAACAGCGTGATTCTTTCACGGGTCGCCCTTAAGACGAGAACAGCCCCTTAAGTCCAAGCAATAATTTTACAAACAGTTTCTCCTAATTTACTCCAACTTGGTAGAGATGGAGCTGCACCCCTTTTGCCGCAAGGCCCTCACTAGCTGAATAATTAAAAACAGCCATAATTACCAAAGAAGGACTCTTCCGTGTGTTCCTTCCATCAGAAAGATCGGGACGTCTACAATTGCTGAGGTGCCAAAGAAACGAACCGCAGAAAAGCCACTCGAAAAAAAAGTTGAATCCGAACACAAACCCCGAGAATAAGCAAAGTTCTCTTTGATATCCCCGGCAGTTCTGGAGTATACGGAAATTGAAGGGGATTGATCGAGCGTAGGCACAGAATCGGGGGTGTTAGGGCAACATGGCGGTGCGACGGCCGTCGGAACATGGCGACTGGCCGCCGCCGGCTCTCGCTCCCTCGCTTGCTCGCTCGCTCGCGAGTGGCGAGGCGGACGGGGTCCGATCCGGCCTCGTTACAGGATTCCAGTGGATCTCTCCTATTCGGCGGACGGGCTTTTGAAAAATCGTCGCGTTTCAACGGTCACGGCTCGTTAGAATATCGCTTGACAGTCGGCAACAACGCCGCGCGCCACGTCCAAGTACGCTTCTATTAATATGTCTGCCCCGCGAGCACGCGAGCGCCCGCGTGTGGGTGAATCGAAACGAAGCACTGGCCGCGCGTGTCCCATCAGTGCGAGTATTTTTGACGCACTTTCGACCGGCCCTGGCGTCCCGCGGGATCGCGATTTAACTGGCCGAAAATTAATTGTCGCGGCGATGCCGTGTCGCACGGCCGAACGCGTCCTCGCTGTTATTTTTCAGCGGCGCGCGGAAATCGTGCCAGAATCTTCGCCGCGGCGGAACAGCTGTTCGATCGGCAGTTTCTGGAGGCTCGGGGGAGCGAAGCTGCGACCGACGGTGCGTGGTCCAGCTTTCCGTATTTTCGTTGGCTAGTCTCGGGTTCCTCTTCCCTCGAACGGCGACGCGGGAGGCTAAAGAGGTCTGTCGAGCGAGTTTTTGGCGAGTCGGACGAGGCGAGACGAGCTGGATCGAATGGTATTGATTAGGGGGACGCTCGGGGGGAATATAAATTGGTTCGCGCAGCTCGATGAACACGCTGTTAAAAGCTCCTGATCGCTCGGAACCTCGATTCGGAATAGTTCCACTCTGCGATGATTGTTTCGCTCGCTACAGCTTCCTTTCTATTATTTTTTACTCCAAACGGAAGAATACTAACACGGCACCGTCGTTTCTACGAAATTCTTCGACTGCGTTCAGTTCGTTCCTGGGGAATAGTGTAGAGTAATTGCGGCAGAGGTGCCGGACTGGGAGAGACGCCGCACCTTCGGTGTTTCGGGGTTGTCGGTAATAAAATACAACACTGTCGATTTTATTCGCTTTAGGCTGTTCGTTTAGGTTGGATTAATAAGCGAGAACGCGTTTCCATTATTAGTTTTAAAGATTTTGATATTTCTCGAGGTAAGCCTACCGCACTTTGCCTCGATAGTTATACGTTTAGTTTGGCAATCGTAGTAGTTCAAAATTCATAGCTTTTCGTGATATAACTTTGGTAATACGTTAAAGGAACTCTGTGGAATATTCCTCGGCCAGAATAGGTCTTGGAAATACGATAAATGCCGCACTTTTATGCGCACTATATCGGAAGGTGCCTAACAGGGCGGAGCGGAAAATTTAAATTGGAATTTTCAGTTGGCCTGGGTGCGGCATAGTTGTCTTTTGATTAACCAAATACAACTGTAAATAATTTTAGAAAATATTCATGTCTGCAGGTTCCTTTTTCTCATAAAAATGATTATATGATTATTTATATGATTATTAACTATCCCGCACCCAGGCCAACTGAAAATTCAAATTTAAATTTTCGCCTATATAGTATAATTATGTAATCATTTTTATGAGTACAACGCTCTTTTCATTTTGAAGATAGAACCGTCGCAATAACCTATCCCCGGAACTTTTAGCCCTGGTCTTCCCTACCTAAGTCGACCAAATGATGCTTTTAATGTTAAAAATACAAAAAAAGTATTTCAAAATAGATACCACGATATCTCAAGGCAAATTATTTATTCTTCAATGACAAATCTGATAATCCAAACATATTTGTGGGATTTTTGTGCTCATTTTTCACATTTTATTTTTACTTTATGTGTAATGAATGTGAAAGGAAGAAGAAAAGACAATTAAATATAGAAAAGCAGAAATAATATCTGCACCTATTTATTCTCCCATTTTATTGTATTTTATAACTGTGTAAATTAAAAAGATATGTTTCATTTTACTTTGCTTTTACTGTATTTTTTAAATGAAACGCTAAAATTAACAAGTTTAAATGGAAAGTTAAACGTTTTTCGAAATGCGGCACCACTCCCGCACGTGCGGCATCTCTCCTAAAAAATGGACTCTTTTAGTTTGAATTCTTTAAGGGTGACAAATATTAAAATTTTGATTTCCTTTAATGCTAGTAGTAGGACAAGGTGTTCAACTAATAACATGTATCCTTGGAACAAATTTTCATTGCAGAATTTAGACACGGTGACAATTTTGCGTAAGGTGCGGCAGCTGCCCCACAATTACCCTAAACACAAAAAATCTTCCAACCTCCGTCTTGCAACAACTCGCTTACCGACCAGGTAACTACCTGCTGTGGTTGGGAAAACTTGTAGGTCCGTTTTTCCGTCGATCTGCAACGATCTCCTCTTACTGAAATCGGAAAATGCGCGCCAGCTGGGAAACCGTGGATCGGTGAGCACCGGCTCCATCGATATCGGTGGAATTGAATTAGTACCGCGCGATAGAATGCACCGAGATACAAGGCGACCTTCTACGCTCGTAGAACGCGTTTCGTCATTTTTCCATTTGTTTAATGGAAAGCTAAACGGTTCAGATAAGGTCGGGTAAGCTGGGAATGTTGCGAGATCGCCGTTATTAATAGGCGCCGATCCGAGCACGGAAAATGCACGTCCATTCTTTCTAGCTGGAAATAGATGTTCGATGTGGTCGCGCGCAGGCGTACAAATATTTCTAGAGATTAGTTTGCTGCCACTAATTAGGTTACTGCAACGATAATATCGGTATCGGTGCAAGAGATTCAAGAATTATTCGCGTCTCCCATCGATTGAGCACTTTGCAATTAAGGAGCAGATTTTTCACTGAACAGAATCTGGACGTTGACGGTGCCGTTCCGTTTTTTATTTTACTCGCAAGACTTTCAGAGAGCAGTTCTGGAATATTTGCGGGGGGGGCTTCGAAGACGTCGGGGGAATCTCTTCTCTGAATTCAATTAATACGGCGCTCTCGTTGGACGAGAATATGGGCGTAATTCAATTGATGGCGGGATGGTGGCGGCCATTTTTCATCGAACCGCTTCCCAAAGGTTCAAGTTTGCCGGAAGTTCGATCAAAAGCACGTCCGTCGGGCGAGACGCAGAAGCCCCCATGTCTCGCTACAGTTAGAAATGCGTCCGCATTTGTTCAAGTCGCTTGAAATTCGTCCGCGTCGCGACGACCAACTTCCCGTGTCAGTTTGTCGTCATTAGGGCACCACAATAAAATGAAAATTCAGTCGCGCGGAACGTCTGTTCTATCTCAGGCTCAGCACGCCCGATATAGACGAAAGTATAAAGAAAAGATGCCGAAGTCTTTAAATAGTGTTTTTGTTTTAGTTGAGCGATTTTTTTTTAGTTTTTTAGTTCAAAGTGAACCTTTGACTTATATTTTTATTTTTTGTTAAAGAAGTCATGCACCCCTTTCAATATTGTGTCTAGAGGTACCAAAAAGAATTGGTTTAATAAATATTTGTTGATTTGAAAAGAGCTTTTTACTTAGGTAGTTTAATATTACACGAAACGACAGGGACTTTTTGCTCCGTGAGTGGGGCAAGAAGTCCATTTTTGCATCGATAAACATTTCGTGGTATAACTCAACAGAAAAAAACAATATCAACAAACGAACTTCGTGGATGTAAAGCATAATAGTTATAGTTTATACAAAATAACACCAGATATCTCTAGATTGTTATTACTAAATTTTACGCAGGTTTATATGAAAAAACGGGACTCTTAGCCCCACCCTACCCTACAGTAAAAAAAGCTGGAAGTGG
The DNA here is from genome assembly GCF_050908995.1 of Andrena cerasifolii. Taxonomy (NCBI): domain Eukaryota; kingdom Metazoa; phylum Arthropoda; class Insecta; order Hymenoptera; family Andrenidae; genus Andrena; species Andrena cerasifolii. The sequence goes on along the minus strand of NC_135119.1, from coordinate 15,130,552 downwards.
AATATATCGAAAGCAGTGTATAGGAAAGGTAGGAATATAAATACAGAGGAGAACAAATTTCACATACGAATGGCAGCCGCCAGCAATACGTAAGGAGTAAACTACGCGCCGATGAAATAACTCTTTTCCCGTGACAAGTGACAACTTCCGCTCGTTCGACAGCAGACGGGTCCCGCCAACAGGGGAAACGGCGAATTTCAATTTCAAGTGGTTACTGAATCAGTATTAAATAACGCGTCGCCCACCGCCGTTCAATTGTTCGACATAAGCTCAAGTGACATTGTTTATTTTCTTCGCATCGTTTGCTCGACCACAATTTGTATACACTTTGGATACAATGCTCAATCACGGGACGAAAGTGCAATTGCGCAAGACTCGACGCGACGACACATTGTCGGATCTCGAAGCGATAGCGAGAACAGAACTTGCCCGGGCCATTAATCACGCAGCTGCTAAATCGGGCGATTTGAACAATTCAAGCAGAGGATTTCATCGCTGTTTTATGCTTTATACTGAGCCAGAAAAATGTTGAAAACATTCGCTCAAATATGTCGAGACGTGACGCTCCTGCGGTATCAAGACAAATGACGTGGGTACTACAGTGAAACGAGGTTTTCGATGACAGAAGACTAAAATTCCAGAGTCTTCAATGAAGCTAATCTCCCTGCAGAGTTGGGCGGAGCGATACTATATGGGCGAAAATTTAAATTTGACTTTACAGTTGGCCTGGGTGCGGGATAGTTGTCTTTTGATTAATCAAACACAACTGTAAAAGAAAATTTTGGAAAAATATTCATGTCTGTAGGTTCCGTTTTCTTCTAAAAATCATCATATAATCATATAATCATATAATCATATAATCATATAATCGTATAATCGTGTAATCGTGTAATCATGTAATCATGTAATCATGTAATCATGTAATCATCATAATCATGTAATCATGTAATCATGTAATCATGTAATCATGTAATCATGTAATCATGTAATCATGTAATCATATAATCATATAATCATATAATCATATAATCATATAATCATATAATCATACAATCATACAATCATACAATCATATAATCATATAATCATATAATCATATAATCATACAATCATACAATCATACAATCATATAATCATACAATCATACAATCATATAATCATATAATCATATAATCATATAATCATATAATCATATAATCATATAATCATTCTTAGGAGAAAAAGGAACCCTCAGACATGAATATTTTTCCAAAAATTTTGTTACAGTTGTGTTCGGTTAATCAAAAAGACAACTATCCCGCACCCAGGCCAACATGAAAATTCAAATTTAAATTTTCCGCTCCGCCCTACTGCAGAGTTTTCAGAGCGAGGAGGTGAAATGTAAAGCGATAAGCGAAATATTGTAAGAATTTGACAAGTGACTTTCAACTTACCAAAGTTGAAGAACTTTCTGCTGCAACTCTCATGAGAAACGATTCAGTTTTAATCGTTTCTAAGTTTGCCATAAGCGGGCATCACGCGTCCCGCCTTCCATTTGGAGCAACAGCTCTGGCTGACAAAGCTCACGAGAAGCAGCCTCGCGTTTTTAACCGGCAGCGTTCCGCGTTATTGACATTTTTCGACGAACTTGCCCGGCGTTTATTTCCATCGGTCACCGGCGTCTGTAACGAGGGAAAGAAAGAGCGAAGGGGAAGAGAACCGGGGGAGCGAAAAAGCGACTCGGGGGAAAGAAAGCGAGGGGGAGAGAAAGAGCAGGGACATTCGCATCTTGCTGCCTTTATAAATGCTTCTACATTTATTAAGGCTACTCCCCGGAGCCTGGACGTACCAGTGTACGTACTTCGAAATGAATGCCTCGTGACGTGGCACCGCGACGCTGTCGTCGGGGCGCGCGAACGCTACGAAAAGTGAAATATTTCCGTCGTATTTTCACATGCACGGCTAGGACGAATGGCGTCCCTGCGTCTGACGGCTCTGTGCTTTGGCAGCAAGGGGGGGAAAAAAAGGGGAAATAATAATAAATACATATATACGGGCTACGCGCTCGTACCTAACCCGCGTAACACGCTATTTAAACAGGGTGTTCCTGAAATGTCCAGACAAACCTCACCAGCCTATTCCACTAATCGCGGACAGGAAAGAACGCCGTGTAAACATTGCCGCGCAAATGCATTCCTTCTGAGTTATAGGCCTAAAAGATTCTGCTTTCTTTCGCAATGGGTAGAGAGAATAACATAATGGAATACGAAGCTACTTCGTTAGTTTTCCATGAATGATTATGTGGGTCATCTCTCGCAAAGACGCGAACCATTCCTCCTAAAGACGCGAGCCATCTCTCCTGGCAACTTAGGAGAGATGGGCAGGTTTCAGTTTTCAAGCCAATTTTCAGCAAACAGTGTCTTAGAACAGCATACAATTCTGAACATAGATATTAGGGTAATTGTGATAAACTGAATAATATCAGGGTTAGTCTCGATGGCCATTTTACATCAGGTGGGACGACTGTCCTCAACTTACCCTGTAATATTATTTTCCATTTAGTGTTAATGGTGCAGCATAAGCTTTCACCATCAACCGCGCATTCAAGGGATTGTTTCACGAAGGATTCGTTTCGAATAAAGTCCCCGGAAAAAGGTATCACTATATGTATAGGCGATTGAGAATATGGCGGCCGACGCTGTCGTCGTTTGCATGAAAATGAAGAAAAGAATTTATTTCGTTCGTACAAGAAACGCTGACTTTTCAGCGTGATTTATGCGAGACCGGGTCGCGGCAAAGTGCAACGCGAAATTTCGCGTTTTTAACGGGCGCGCTGCGACCGCCATGTTTGACGGGCGAGAATCAGGTCGCGTGCGTTCCGAATTCACAAATGAAACGTTAGTTATCGCAGTGTAGTTGCATTGTGAAATCTAAATGTTTTTAATTAAAGGTCCGAATGCTCGTTAAGGGGGAATCCTATTCTTTGGGCTAAAAACTTAGCAAAATTTGGATTTTTTTTTTAAGAGACCAGCGATTCGTTTCATCTGAAATTTGGACCATGTTTTGATGCATCTTTGAAGAAGCTGAAGGTTTTTTTTTATTAATTTCTAACCATAAATATAGTAGTTATGCATGATCGACCATCACGCCGCGCAAAATTCGTCGGCCGTTGGTGTGCATGATATTTATCTACCAAGTATTCTGAAAAAGAAAAATAAAACGGCGTTTTATTTTATACATATGTAGCTTGGGATTGATGAACCAGCAAAAAACAAAAATATTTATTAAGCAGTGTGGAGAGCTTTCAAGCTGAAAGGTCTGAACGTTTAATTTTTGCAATCCAATTTTGCGCCAATTTTCTTATTTAACAAAAGAAGTGTAGAACTTAGCGGTATTCTGGTTCATCAAATTGAAGCTACATGTGTACAAAGTGATACGCCGTTTCATTTTTCTGTTTCAGATTACCTGGGAGGTAAATATCATGCACACCAGCGGACAACGAGTTTTGCGCGGCGTGACGCATAACTCCAATATTTATTATTAAAAATAAATTTTAAAAAAACTTCTTCAAGGATACATAAAAACATGATCCAAATTTCAGATGAATCGAAATGCTAGTTTCTTAAAGAAAAAATCCTAAATTTTTCTATGTTTTTAGCCCGTAAAATAGGATTCCCCTTAAACAGAGAATTTACACTTCGTCGTTCTGAGAATAGTCACAGCGGCGACGCCAAGCTATTACATATATCGGTTTCACGAAAACTGTAACATAAATACGATAAGATACTACACGATATAGAAATTGCAACGAATCTCGCGAAAGATGAAAATATCTCAGTTGAAGAGTAACGCATCTAAAGGTGCGAATTCACAATGAGATTTTACATGAGACTTTTCTATCGTGAGACAAAAATCTCAGCAACAACTAAATGTAAATAATAATCGTGACAGATGAGATTTTTGAAAATACATCATGAAACTTGTCTTGTGAGAGTCTAATTTCGTGAAACTAATGACAAAATAATTAAAAAAATGATAAAACAATGAAATAATTGTTTCATCGCGGATTTGCGGCTTTAGGGCGACGAAAAGTTTGAGCTCGCGTCAATTGTTTCTCGTCAAAGACGCCCGAATTACATGGAATTATTTAACGGACATACTTATTTCACGGATCACTTTTCACGCGACTTCTGCACGCTGCCCCACCGTACAATGCGCCAGTAATTTTATATAACCACTTAAATGAGTCTTGGCAAGGAAGTGATTTGTCGCACGATATTTTATTTCAGATAATCATCCTCCGTGTCAGACGTGGGCCGTCCACCGCGACAATGTATGTATACGTTGATTAATGGTCGCCTCTTCGCCGCGGAATAAAAAAAAAGCAGCTTAGAGCGTCTCTTAAATCGGACGCTCCGTTCCGCGCAACTGCGATGGCTAATGAATCGTCGCATTTTCGAAATCTTGTTAGCGTATCGTTGCTTCGAACCTGCCTCGACCAGCTTCGTCTCATCGTTTGTCTATTTGGCGGTCGAGCGCCACGAGAATTTATCATTAAGTGGAACACGAAGGCAAGAAAAAAAAAAGAAGAAAAAAGAATGGAACATCGATGGTAACGCGTTACTTTTCGGACAATTACACATCCACTCGGTTCTCCATTCGTCCGGAAACATTTTCAACGAATAAATCAAGTTCTCCCAGCGATATAACTCGTAAAGTGATCACGGAACACCCAGTATAAAATATACATCTAACGCCTGCGCAACTTGCGTCGTGGGAAGAACAAGTCTTTACCTATAGCCGCTCGCCCGAATAAAGATGTTTACGGATAACTTTCCGCAGACGTATCGACCATTCTTTAACGCCCAGGAGCGTGAGCGCCGTCGAGATGATCTGCATGGATAGAGCGCGCGATATTTCTGAAGGCGAAAGGGCGTTCGTTCGTGCGCGATAAACCCTTCGCCCGAGCAAAAGCCGTGGCCGAAGGTTGAATGGCTGGTTGCTTAATACGTTGAGTACCGTTCATTCCCATTGGCGATCCGATTTACCGAACTCAATTAAGTTGCTTACAATTCGTAAACAGAGGCTATTCGCCAAACTCCCGCTCCACTTAACGTTTAAACGTCTGTAGCCCGAGAGCCGGGCGACATTAATCATCGACATCTGAGAAGAGTTCACGGGCGATCGGCTGATCGGGATCGCGTGCAGGTAGCGCGCAAAGGCAATCATCGGCGACGTGGAAAAACAACGAAGAGGAAGATGCGCGGCTCTGAACCGGCAATTTCCGGCAGGTAGTTGAAAAAAAGCTTAAAAGGGGAGGAAATTGCGAAGACACTGTAGAAGATATGATTGCCGGTGCTCTTGCCCTACACGCGAGACGCTGGCTCCGCTACAATGTACGCGACACCGTGCAATTTGCATGTGAAATAGCTGAAGAACCGATTCGAGCGGCTGGATCCTTCCACGATGTCTGCTGGCAACTCAATCTCCCGTTTACGTTGCGATTTCTGCGCGCAGGGAGCCGCTGCGTATAATTCCCAGCAATTCACAGCTGTTTGTGCCTTGTACTTTAAACGTGACGTTTTGATTCGGTGGAACCTACGCGGAGTATCGCTTATGACACTGGATCCCTTCGAAACGAGGATCATTTGGACGTCTCTGTCTCCGTGAACGCTCGCAAATTGCGCTGGCGGACGACCAAACGACGTACGGCGTGGAAATACAGAGTCTCGCGAGCCGTTCTAGCCATCTTGGTGCGCTCAGCGTGTGGATTTACGGAAGGAGTATCGCCAACAGACACGTTAACGCGCGGCGACACTGCAAAAAGCGAGAAGCGAACGGGCGGTATCGACTGCGATCGAGGGTGATGCGAAGCGACAGGGGGAAATGGCTGTGTTTATCCGGAATCGAAAACCATAACTGCAAATGATGGATCACTATTAACCGTAGAGGCCACCGGACCGATCCATCAATGGCAAATGGCAATAATTTTCCTACGACCGCAAGTAGCGCAATATCTTCATGAAATGAAGCGTTTCGAGCAAGTGGTTTCGAACCGGCGAACTACTTCCATCAAAGAAGCATTAATGAGTACGGGGAAGCCTCGAAGTCGGAGCAACCGAATCGTATGCGAACAAAGGGTTGCCGATCGTAGTGTAATATGGCAATATCGAAACTTTAATTTGCGAATTTAGAGTTTAACAGAGAGCAGTTTTTTTCTATGATGAATGTGAAGTGGCGAGAAGAGAGAAACAGACCCAGTCTATCTCTCATAAAAAATTATAAATCTTTATAATTGATAATTTATACTTTCAGCGCAATCCACACCACTGGCATATTTGCTAAACACAATAAATTAGTTAACATTGAAAAATGCACAGAAAATAGATATTTAATAAAAGAAATTTAAAAAAATTAAACAAACTTCAAAAGCCTCGTCATCTCTCACTCTTCTGTTGTTTCGCTAGCTTTATTTCTGATAGATAATGTTTTGGGGTTAGGTTGCAAAGCAGCAGGTATGCTGAACCTCGCCCATTTATCACATAATTTATGAAATCCTGGCGAATAAAGTCGATTTATTATTATTATTATTATTTGCACTGTGTAAATCTGGCGCCGACTTGAAAAAATTTCGGAGTAGTAGATTAAATAAGGAACAAAATTATTTTTTAATTTTCAGCGCGTTTTTATTTATTTTTTTTTTAAGTCGGTTTCAATTTCTTAAACTTGTTTATTTTTCACTTTTTAGTCACTTAAGTTGTATAACTACATTTATTTATTAAAGTTATATAACTACATTTATGTAAATAACGAAGTCGGTTAATAAAACAGATTTCTTATTTTGGTTGTAACTTCAAACCTACCGAACCGATTTTGATAATTCTTTTTCCACGACCTAAGTTGATCCAAGATAAACTGAATGCAATAAGTTTCACGAAAATCGGTCCAGCAGTTCCGGAGGAATTCGCGGACGAACATTGAACGTAGAACCTCTTTTTTTTTAAGTCGGTTAAAAAACAAGATATCGTTTTAATTCATACTGAATTCCATCTGAGAGTAGACTCGTTCCGCGCAGGTATATAACGTTGATTCCAGATCAATGGGAGCTGGGCAGATCGGTCGCAAATCGGTAGGAGCGTAGGTCTACCTACTTTTAGGTGGAATGCTATATAAGATCGAAAAGTACCCATTTACTATATTTTCAACCCTAATTGTACACTAAACGTGAGTCGCTTGCGACCGCGAAGCAACTACAAAGAAATCTCGACGAAAGAATATTCATGGAAACGAAAGAATTTGGTGGTTTATAGACGCACGTCTTATTTGAACGCACAGAACTATATACTTGTTCGAAAGAAGGGACAGCAAGCGAAGCTTCGGTCGAAAAGACGCAATTAGCGAGGGCCGGGTAGAAAGTGCGGATGCAGCGGCCGGGCCGCCCGAAATTGCCCCGACGGCCAGCGAAACGAAATTACATTTTGCAACGCGTAATACGTTGCACGTTGCACTTTTGAAACGGGGCCGGGCCGAAGGAGGGCCATGGAAGCTTCGGGCGGTCAGTGAAACGAAAACAGAGCAACATAAGCAGAGGCTGGAATACCGGCGCGGCGCGACCAGTTTGCACACGCGCATCCAACGACGTCCGCGCTCGGTCCATCCACTCGCGCAGTGCGCAGCCATCGTCAGCGTCCTTTAATCCCGGCCAGCCATGGATATCCCGCCTTACTTTCATATTATTTAAATGTATTATTAGCCAAGATTATTATAAGCACCTCCGGGCATTAAGTCCTGGCCCGATCGCGAGCCATTACCCGCGGCTCCCCCGGTATCTAGAATACTTTATAGCGAGTGTAATTTCCGGTCCCCCGTACACCGTTCGCGTACACCTTCGAGTTTTCCCTGGATGCGTGCGCGTTATCGCGCGACTGTTTGCCGCCCGCTTGTAGTTTTCTGATTAACTTTTCTGCTCGATGATAGAGGCCAAATTATCTGACAAGGAAACGGTTAATTATCCCCGGCGCTTTTGGACATACGAGAAGGGTAATAAGAGACGAAGGTCCGAAAGATATGAAAGATCCCTGGGAGCTGATTCGTGCGTTTCTCAGATACCATGGTTGTCCAAGTATTTCTCACGTTCATTCGGGGGGCGTTTCCGAACATCTGCCTGCATCGAATATGCTTTTAAAGACGTCCACTGATCGAAAGCATTCGGTAATTACTATCAGCAGATTTGACGGTAACCTGAGGACGAATGGGAGACGAAAGAAGGTTACCCAAAACGTAATAATATAAGTCGATGGTTGCCACGTTCGCCTCGTGTCCGATCTGGTCAAGCCTCTGGCCGTACGAGGGTGTGCCGAGGGAGGAGATGGATAATCCATCGTGGCGGCAATGAATCATGAGAGTGTGCTAGGGCAGCTCGCCGAGGAACCGACCGGAGATGAGAAAGGGCAAGAAAAAGTGGAAGATCGGGAGAGAAAGGGATAAACGTCAGCTAGAAAGATCGAGTGTAACTAGGGGGGTGCCATCAGAAATTCCTACATGAAAGAGCGGGAGAGAGAGAGAGAGAGAGAGGGGGACACGTGCAGTATAGAAATGAAATGGAGAAGGAGGAAGGACGAAGGGGTCGATAGAGACACGCGAGAGAAGCAGAGGGAAAAAGTCTGGAGAAAGAAAACTGGATAAACAGGGAGGAGTGAAGCGGAATGGAGGAGAGAATGGGAGCATAATGGAGGGAGACAGGGAAACGCTGGCTGTCGGGGAGGCCTCCGGAAGTCCGCCTGCCGCGGCCGCGGCGTCGCCCGTTCCTCCATTTTTCAAAAAATAAAAGCGACCGCAACGCCAGCTCATTGTTTGGCTTGTCGTTCGAGCGTTTGCATGGCTGCGTACCGAGGGGTTGAATGAATCCACGGAGGGTGGATCGCTTCTGTCTGCGTATATTACGTGCATTTGCCCCCAGACTATGCGCGAGCAACGAACGAACGCTGGAGCGTTAATTAAATATCAAATTCTTTATCATAGGTAGCTTTCACTTTGGTCTTTGTTTCTGGTTAAACTAGGGCTGCGACTATTCGAATAATTTAATATTCGAATATTTTACAAGTATTCGAATGCTACGAATAAACTTCGAATATTTGAGTATTCGAATGTTATTATTCGAATACTACTTGAATGTTATTATTCGAATACTACTCGAATGTTATTATTCGAATACTATCCGAATACTAATGTATTCGAATATTTAAGTATTCGAATACTGAGGTGTTCGAATATTTAAGTATTCGAATACCGATGTGTTCGAATATTTAAGTATTCGAATACCGATGTGTTCGAATATTTAAGTATTCGAATACTGATGTGTTCGAATATTTAAGTATTCGAATACTGATGTGTTCGAATATTTAAGTATTCGAATACTGATGTGTTCGAATACTTAAATATTCGAATAGTATTCGAATACTTGGATACTCGAATAGTATTCGATTACTTGGATACTCGAATTATATTCGCCAAATAATTGAGCAACTGAAGTATTCGAATATTCGAATACCGAAAAATTCGACAAATAGTCCCAGCCCTAATTTAAACATTGCGAGCACTCGGTGCAATGACCACCGCAAGTTTAAGATTCATTTCCAAGGGAGAGTCGACCATTCTTTAAAACTTCAACACCCTTAAGTATTACAAGATGCGACGTTTCGACGGATTTATTTTCCCAAGCAGGTCTACTTTCTCGCAATCCATCTCGCGTCTCCCTGGTAGTGCCGCGCGTTCCCATATCTCTGAAGATCGATCAGACGCACGCGTTACCATTGTGATGCAAAGAACACGGCGAGCTCTTAATATATTCAGTTGCAGGGCGCAAGTAGCGGCATTTACAAAATGACGTCGTTGCAACGAGAATGAAGCGTGACCCAGAGCGGTGAAACGCGACCAGGCGGAAAATGACACTGTCTTTCGGGGGACGCGGCGAACTCCACGTTCCGCCGGTTAACGACGTGAGGAATTTTCGCGAGGGCGAACGTCTTCGTCGGACGTGACGGGGACGACGACGTCACGTGTAGGGTGGCTAACAACCGAGGGATAATTAGCGTCGAGGATAGTTAATCATTTAAGAAAGCAACCCCTCGCGCCGACGGTGAACGCGACCTGTCGCCTCCTTATTAAGCCCGAACAGAAATGTTTCCTATTCTGACGTCATTATTAATTCAACAACTTCCGGCGCTAATGACACCGGCAATTTACACGGCGAAGAAGGAGCCCGTGTCTAAGATGGTGTACGAACGAGACCAACGTGTTCGAAAGTGATTAGCGATGTAGGTTTGTTGGGTAACAAACACGATTCGAGCCGCAACTATGCGATGAGGGTGAGCCGCAACCTCGAAGCTATTGGTTTCTAAAAAGACCTGCGCAAGGAATTGCAGGACAGCTCCGGTTCACCAGCCCCAAACGGCTTATCCATCATCCCCGAAATTGGCTGACATTAAACGAATCTCGTCGACCACGGGTGTGTTCCTACGGCGAAGCCGACCCAACATTCCTCCGTATCCGAGGGAAACCGCACTGGCGGGGCGCCGCGCCGCAAGAAAGATCCGAATATCAATTCGCGATACAAAATCCCACGGCGCGGCGGGGAAGAAGCGAGTCTCAGAAATATGGCCGGCAGCCAAGCCCGAGTCCTTGATCCTAGGTACTTATCACCCCTTCTCGCACCCTCCGCCGCCTGTACGGCGAGTGTGTACACAATTTTGAACAACTTTCCTCCTTTTGTCGGGGATAGCTGCCGGCGATAAATTTCCCGCGGAGCTTTTAAAAGAAAAGAAAAGCGGAGGAAGACGAAGACCGGGCCGCGATGGAGAAAGAGAAACGGTAACGGTGGGGGGTTGCGGGGCGCGCGGCGTTTCTAAGTAAGTTAGGGCAGGTTAGGGCGCGTTAGGTAGGCGCAAGATCAGCTCGAGTTCCGCATCCGACTTGTCAGTTGCGTCACGTCATGTCACGTCGCGTGACGGTGCGTCACGGTGCGTCAGGGCGCGCAGCACCTACAGATACAATGCGGTTCCCGGGGCCATAAATCGTTCAAACGCCGCTCCTGCAATGGACGCCGGTTACGTGGACGAAATGCAAAACCAATTGCACCCGAATTCTGCCTCCGCCACCTTTCGGCCACCCTCTGCGCCATAGGTACCTGAATGATTTCTCTTCACGGCTCTCTCGTCTCGTCCTTCGCTGCCTCGAGCGCGCGGGCCTGCTCTACTTAGTTCTCAACACGCGCCGAAGCATTTAGGCTGGCAGCATTTCCAGTTCAGGGAATTTCCAACTGAACCACCCCTCGACAGCTGTAACTTTACCATTTTGCCAGCAGGCACCGTGGCAGCGATGTTCCTTGTCAAAAGTGGAAACGCTTGCTCGATACGTCGCTCGTAGTTCTTCTTCTCGAATCTAGAATCCGTCGTCTATGAATTCAGGGGAAATTCAACGAGAAACAGACGATTGGCTGGAGAGTGGTGGGGTCGGACGAAAATAACATTAAAATACGTGTTCGGGCGGGTGAGATCGGTGCCGACCGCGACGGTGGCAAAACGCTAACGTGCGAGCGCCAGCAATGAAAGCAAGAGAGCAGCAAGTGGCTCGTACGTCAGCCGGTGGCTCGTAAACGTCAGCGGTGGTGCTCGTAAACGTAAACGCGATGCTATAAGGGGGATGTAGAACGGCGCAGCCGGAGAGTCGCCATAACATAACAGTTAAAGAGATACACATAGAGAGAAAGACGATCCATTTGGCGGTTTAAATGCGGTGGTTACGCCGCACAGTGGTTCCAAATCGCTAAAAACCGGCAAACCCCTCGAAACGTACTTCAATTTACTCAGAAATCAGTGCACGGAGGTTTTTGGGGTCGCTGATTACGAATCTGAACTTCAAATTTTTTAAAACAAAATGTAGAATCCAATATGACGGATGTGCATATTAAAAAATTGATAGATCCGCGCGAAAATTGTTCCTCGGGTCGCTGATTACGAATATCTCGTCCGAAATGCAAATTTCAATATCGAAGACCTAATAGCATTGGCATGAACCTGGTTTTTAAACTAATTTCTGCGGAAATTGTGATAATTTTCCGATGTTCGCCTAAAATTATATAATTTTGAAAATTTTTTTTTCGATTTTCATGAAAAATGCGGCATTCCTACGTTTATAGAAGATATATAGTTAAAATATGTTGGTGAAAATAATAATAAACAAAGTCAGGATTATAAAAATGCTGTTTGAAATAAGAATGTGCTATTTTATTCATATAATAAATATTATTGCCTATATCTAGGTATATTTATTTAGATTCTGATAAATCGGATATCGTACTTGTACTCTCTGTGCTTTCATTTACATTTTCTTTGTGACATACCGTTTCGAGAACCTTCAGAGAAATTTTTTTTTCGTGTGTTACGGAATGGCATCAGAAAACATAATATATGGGTCAGAGTGGAGCAATAATCTTTGGAAAATATCCTGATGCGTTCTTTTTCGCGATGTCTTAAGACTGTAACTAGTGTTCCTGATTTCTCGATATTTTTTGTTTCTCGAGAAATCAGAAATGAGATGAGATTTCTTGAGAATTCTCGAGAAATTGAAAAAAATATTGCAAATATTATATTTTTCGAATAATGTTGATAATATTTATCAAAAACACAAGAAAACTTTAACTAAATGATTATTCCTGTCTAATTTATACAAAACTTGTGTAAATTAAAAAATAGATATTAAATATAATTGGTAAATTTATTTATTTAATACAAAATTTGTACAAAGCGAAATATTACTTTTTGGTTTTAAAATTTATTTTTAAAAATTATAGTATTTCTCGAGAAATAAGAAATTAGCAATTATAAAATTTCTCGAGAAATTCTCGAGAAAGCATTCTCGAGAAGGAACACTAGCTGTAACCCTTCCTGTACAGTTTACACAGTTTGTGGCATGATTCCAGGCCCTCTTCTGTAAAATACCCTATTGGGAGAACGCAGTTTTTGACAACAGAAGGACCATAAAATAAAATTCCCACAAACCAAAAAGTGCAGACTTGAAAGGGTTCGTTCACGGAGAGCGTAGATAGATACTAATAGGCACTTTAAATGCGGATATCTTAAAAAAAGTGCAAATATGTGCAGAGATTTTTCAGTTGGATATAATACTTCACATGTAACTTTAAGTCATGAAACTTGTCACTCTGTGAAGTTCGGTGAATAAAATAACTATTTTCCTTCCGTTGTACTAAAATATGAGTAAGATTCAGGATATCTTGAGAAGGGAAGTACAAGAGTAAGTTCAAAGATACTTTGCATTGTTCTAAAATGTTTTACATATGAATTTTTCACAAATGAACTTTGCCTGATACATTAAACATGCTAGCATTTTCAAGCCATCTAAGAAGCACGAAAGTTCGTCAACTTTGATGGCCTATATCTCATTAACCGACCACTATATTTTAAAATTTCAAGCGGCATTTGTTGCACTGATATTATGCGTCACAATAACTTTCTAGTTTCTTAATGTTAGTTAGTTTTTAGTCACTTAGTTAGTTACTTAGTTATGGTTAGGCTTCTAACAGTATTGTACTGCAGCCTCGCCATTTACTTCGCTTGTCTTTATGTATTATTTTCTTCTCTGGATGTGTCAAGTAATAAAGACGAATAATAATAATAATAATAATAATAATATATATATTAAATGTGCCATACTACCAACAAGCTGCTATTCACTTCAGAAATTGACTTTTGGCCAGCTTTTGGGGAAAAGGCACCACTGTGCGCCGTCGTACACAACGAAACGATCTGCCGCGTTCCGTTTAATCCGCCCGCGAAATATCAGAGCTCGTTAGAGCAACGCGTGCTTCTCCGGAGGTTCGGAAATTTCTTTTCAATTCTTCGCTATGCAGTCTTTGGGGATTTAACGGTGCCTATTTCTCTTGATGCATTGGTCCCGGGACAGACTAATCAACTATATCGCCAAGAAATTGGAGTTGCGTCGGTTCCAGTACACAAATTACGCGGCACCCTCTCGGAGGAATTAATAAAGAAAACGAGGGAATCGCCGGCGGTAGCTTTCCGCGACATTAACGCGACAAGCGAAATTTCCCGCAGCAATGATTCCAATTAAGGCAAAGAGTTTATCAATGGACGGGGATGAATAGCAATTAGAGGGTGCGTCGGGGCCTGTCGGGAGCGAATCAAAACGTAACGAGATAAACTCGTGGCGGGGTGGGCTTAGCGAAACAAGGAGACCAGATAAAGGCTGGGTCGCATCGTCAAGGGGTCGCGCCGGCGTTATTGAATGCCACGAAAGGAGAGGCCAGCGAGTTTTCGAGGGGGTAGTGATTAAACTGAGGGACGGATCCTAGGGATCCGACCGAGTGGGCCGTGGGATCCTCCCGAGGTATCTCCGCGGACGCTAGGAGGGGTTGAAACAACGGCATTCTGTGTTTAATCATGTCTGACCAAGTGAGGGACAGTCGGATGGGGTGGAATTTGCATAGACGGGACTTGCAGCGCTCGCTACACGCCTAGTTCCGCCTATGTTCAAGCGGAATAATAAATTCCCGATTATTCTTTACTTTCCTCACTGCTCAGATACGATAACATCGTTCGCGAAGCGATACGCGTAACTGTTCCTCCGTGGACCCTGTTCCCATTGCACGCGAGGCGATCCATTCGCTTATTAAAAGTGTCATCAATTTTATTCCGAATTAACCGCGTGTGCGCCGCAAGGAAATAAATCGCGTTAAAAGGAAGAAATTGTAATGATAATTGATTCGAGCGCCGTATGAATAATCGAGAACGCACGCCTACGAACCGCCCTATAAATAACGGTGGTAAATTACAAGAACAAAACGGAATCGGCTGCATTAACGCGCCGCGGCGAACGGTGGATAGGTACCGAGCCTCGTGCTCAAGGAACACACGATCGATCTGCGCGGGGTTGTCGTTCAATTTTCGCGAGCTCCGGGCAAACGCGGCAGCAAAAATACCGCGCAAAAAGTCCTAATTGCGCCTGTAAGCTTTTACGCGGGCAGTTTCGCCGAAAGCTTTCGTACGAAGGACGATAATTAGTTTCGCGGGTGTATCTCCCTTCACGGGCGGCCCCATTTTTGCGGCATTTTGGAGGCAGCCCCGAGGATGCGGCGGGAACGAGAGACAGACGGGGGAGAAAGCGTAATATAAAAGAAGAAGAGAGAAACGCGAGGGGTACACCGATATCTCAATCGCTGCGGCGCGTATAAAAACGGGCAATAACTTGCGACGCCACCCAGAAAGATGATTGCACATCGTGCGCCGCGCAAAAACAAGAACCCCGAGAAATGCCAAAATTATGATAATGATTCGGAGCCGTTTTCAGTTAAGACATTAGGGGACGTGTATAATTTAGACAAAAACCAGGCCCCGGTAAGTAAAGACCGCAAAGTATCGATTCGTGGCCGCTCACGATAATAAACTTTAATACATATTATGCAGATTGCGGTCCGCGTGCGAAACAACGGACCGCGGTGCGGAGCGCCGCCTCGCGTCTACGCCTATGGGTCTCGCGGTGAAACGCCGCGCCGTTTATCAATACACCACGGCCGTAAGTAGAGGAAAAATTTCAGCCTGCTCCAGCCGTTATATAATTATTCCACCGTCCCCCTCCGCGATAATGCATAATGCAGCGGGCAACAGTAACGCCGCTTGCATTAAATACCAGCCGATCGATAAATTGGCCCCGTTGAGACGTGAAAAATTCGCGTGTCGAAGAAGGATTCGTCTTGGGCCAAAGTACCCGAGTAAGTAATGTCGATCGTAGATCGCGCGGAAATAAAAGGGAACACACAAACGAATCGCGAGGATTCGAAATCCCCGCCGATTTTTCCACGTTAATCGCTTTTTAACGATCTCGTTGTTTCGCATCAGCGCGACGCGCCCTACGTTACGCGCGTGATTTTTATTCGAGCGACTTCCATTTTGAGGGGACGTTAGGCGCGCGCGCGCGCGCGCGGGCTCCTCGATCGGATCGTTTACCCCCGGAGAGAAAAATGAAATGCGCGCGACGTGCGTAAAGATTGGCAGAACCCGAAAGGGCAAGGAACGAGAGGAGGGAGAGGGAGCGTAAGAGGGGGTCCGTGGAGAAGACGGGAAGGGCGGCAAGGGGGAGGGATGATGGTACCAGAAGGATAATAATCCGTAGTTTCGATCGAGATTATAGGCGCGGATAAATGAATAGTTTACGAGCAGCGAAAATGAGACGGGTAAAATATTAAACGCTCCCTATGGACGCGGACTCGAGCCTTTTATATACTGGTCGACTGTAATAAACCTCAATGTTAAATGTCTTTATTGCGTTTCTGGCCCTACGCTGCTTTATACGGTAATTGATACCAGCAAAGCTAAGGGCGAGACGCGCGCGGACTCGACTTGTCCGCAAATTACACGCGGCGTACCTATACCGCTCGCGCTAAAAGGACAGACAGGTATTTAATAACTAGCCTGGTAACGGCTTCATTCGCGGTCCGACAGTTCTAGCCTGATGTTCGCGAGGTATAATGCATTAATTTCGAGTTCGAGAACGAGTGTCAGTGGCCGAATTTTTTAATCCCAACGTCCCTTTTATGGTCGCGTTCGAGGCCGTTTATCGGAATCTTTCCAGTTTGCGCGCAAATTTTCAAACGTTCATTCGACGTAAACGTAGATACCTGAGAGTAAGAGAATAGGTAAGGTAAATATTCCAATCAGCGAACCAGTCCCAATTGTTGACACTTTATACTTTATATTTGAATATGAATTTTTTTCGGTTCGAAACGGGCGTTAGTATTGAATTCGATTCGGGAATATTCAAAGTATCTTGCTGATGGTTTCGCTAATGTATAACGTAACATATAATTAAGTAATTAATAAATGTTTCCACGTGTGTCGGCTACAAAGCCGTGAACAAAGTAGTTTCTTGTTACAGAACTTAAGAACGGCCAAATTTTAGGTATTAAGTATTTCTTGCATGAGTACATTAATATTATTGAACTTCATAATTATTATGAATTCAATAAAAATTTCGATGCAATTTTTTTAAATAGTAGATTTACAATTATTTTTTTAACTTATTTGAATATCTTTTTCTTACATTAATGTAAGAAAAATATATTATATACATTAAAAATAAATATATACATTAATGTAAGAAAAATATATTATATACATTAAAAATAAATATATACATTAATGTAAGAAAAATATATTATATACATTAAAAATAAATATATACATTAATGTAAGAAAAATATATTATATACATTAAAAATAAATATATACATTAATGTAAGAAAAATATATTCAAATAAGTTAAAAAAATAATTGTATATTTTCTATTTAAAAAAATTTACATTAATGTAAGAAAATGTAAGAAAAATATATTATTTACATTAATGTAAGAAAAATATATTCAAATAAGTTAAAAAATAATTGTAAATTTACTATTTAAAAAAATTGCATCGGAAAGAACCAGCCATATGATAGGCTATTAATGAGTAACTGCGATAAATACTTTTAGCACGTAAATATGTTAGAACGCGCGCGTAGATCTTACAGGATCGCTAATTGGGACATTTACCTTACCTACTTGTATGAAACAGAAGTTATATCGACAAAATTATCGAACGTCGAAAAGAAGTTTAAGTATTGTTGTACGGCTCGTATCCACGCATTGCGTGCAGATTTTTTTATCCGGTAGAGAAGAGGGGCCCAGCCCGGTTTGACATTTCGCTTACAAAGCAGCTCATCAGTCGCCCGACGTGTCCGTCTCGGGCGGCCGAACTGGACGAAGATTGAAATCGAGAAATGAAGCAAAATAAGCGTAGCATACCGTAGGTAGGCAGGTTAGGCGTCAACCCAGCGGGGATATCTGGCGCGTAAGTACACGCTGCGGGCATGTTCGTGACGCGGACTGCACCAAGAAGGAAGAGAGGCAGAGAGAGGGAGAGAGAGAGAGAAAGAGAGAGAGAGATACCTACGTGTCACACAGACGCGCGTGTTCGTGTATCCGAAATGAATTGACCCGTGCGTGGTTGATGGACGTAGCGGGTGGCTCGTTATGCTTACAGCCGGCCCAGCAATCAAGAAGAATTCATACGAACCGCCTGACGTGTCGCTCATGATGGAGGCCCGAGCCACGTAGTCATCCATCTTTCGCGGTCTTCCGAGTGCATGCTTTATTCGAGGCTGACGTAACAACTCGCGCGCCTCTTTTCCTTTTCCCTCGGCAGTGCACGCGGATCGACGAGGATTCGGACACTGAGCATCGCGCGAAAAGTGGTCGGGAAAAATGTTTGAAAGGACGGTGGAATATATTTGCAGCCTGTGGCATGCTGGGGAAAGGAGAAAGCGGAACGATAAGCTCCTGACAACATCCCCCGATAAAAGTCCTGGCGCGATGTATCCCTCCGTCGTCATCGGGCGAACGACTCTCCCTTATCAATTATAAATTCCAGAAAGAAACCCCCGAGCATCGCGGCGATAACATTCATGTACGTATACGCCCGTATATACCTTTCTCTCAGCCAGCCGATTCTCCCGAACTAATTAATGGGCCACCGCCACGGGATGAGGTATAGCGGAGATTCTTTCCCTTCGAAGTTTCTTTCTTCGTGGTAGAGGGGTGGTTGGTCGTGCTGGAAAAGGTGGATGAAAGCGTCGGCTACGTCGGCTGATGGTGGTACGAGCCGAGAGACGAAGGAAGAAGGAGAGGGCGACGAGGGAGAGACGAGGAAAGGATGGTCGACGTGGCTTGGGGGAGTTTTTCTCGTTCCCGGCTTCCGTCTCCTGGGACGCGAAGCGCGAGGATCTTTTTGCTCGCCTCGACGGAGGATCAGACGTCCCACTTTATCTCCGCCGACCCGTTCAAGTCCCCTCCCACCCCCGCCCTCCTCCTCCTCCTCCTCCTTCTCCACTACCGCCACCCCTCCTGCCTTCTCCGCGCTGGCCCCGTATCCCATGTCGGTTCTACCCCTCTTCAAGCTACGTTCTATCCTGCCGCAACCCCCGTTGCGCCTCGGTTTTCTACCCCAACGCTCCTCCGCCCCTCCTACTCCCCCTACGTCAGCCGGAGCTATGGTTGATCACGTATAGGAGGAGCCCCTAGCAGCGCCTAGAGTGACGCGTCGTGGAGGAGCCATTTGTCATCCATCAGCACACGCTTCTAGCCCAGCGAGATAGGACGCCAGAGCCTGACCCAGCCTAGACCGATTCTATGCTTCCCTTATCTCCCTTGCTAGCCTTCTCTCTCTCTCTCTCCCTCCCTCTCTCCGTTTAGCTGCTTCCTCTCTGTTTCCCGTGACGCGAGACACATAGGGGAAAAATACTGTTCGAGAGGCTTCCACAAAGCAGATCACGGATTGGGATTATGGGTCGAGAATGTTGCGTTCACGGACTTCGTTTCGTGGAGGACATTTTCTGGGTCGACATACAAGGGAACATCCCGAACCCGGAAATTCGAAAAATTCTGAAACTTTGTGAATATATAGGGAATTTCCTCCTGATTATAACAGAATGTTTGTTTGCTGCCTAAATTCACTCTCAGGGGGTGTAATTGACCCCTGAAAATCCGGTTATTTTCCGATTTTGTATTATAACTTGTGAATTGTAAAATATTTTTTTACCAAATGATAGATCTAATTAAAAGAAGCAACATTTGTCTTGAAACGTTTTTTCTATCCCTTAGTGTTCACGAGTTATAACGCAAAATCGGAAAATAGCCGAATTTTCAGGGGTTAATTTCACTAACTTCGAGTGAATTTGGGTAGCAAACATAAATTGCGTTGTAAGCAGGAGGAAATTCCCTACATATTCACGAAGTTTCAGAATTTTTTGAATTTTCGGGTTCGGGATCTTCCCTTGTTAGGTACATAAGGAGGAATTCACGACGCTTGTTAGCGAGCTACCTACTATTGCTAATCTTTTATATGGTGAGCAGATATTTCTATTATTTTTCTCGAAAATACCGAAAACACCGAATGAAAAATTTGTTTTAACCCATCGTATATAAATACTTTCCTACGCTAGGCTATTGTTTTAAAAACGCGTGCGTGCGGACTGACCATGGAATCCGTGCAGTTCCAAGCGGTGTGCACTATCGTAAGTTTTATTTTTTTGTTAACTGTTGTATTTTTTTCAAACCAGACCGTGGGTGGGAACGACGTCAAATCGCGATTTGAATCTTTGACATCGATTACTGTTAAGTTTATTAACAATAAAGAAAATATTCTATATACGTTTTGAGAAAGCATTCCTTCAGCTTTAAAATGAACCCAAGACGGTGGCATTATCTTTAAAAATGACCGAGATATTACAATTTAAGTGATGACGCGTCAGCCGATTGTGTTTGAATTTTCGAAACTTTAACATTAAATATTTCGAAAACTATTTGACATAGGCCGTTGAAATTCAGTATACTTTGTTTTTGCAAGGTTATCGACAAATGCTGTAATTTTTAAGAGAATCGGTGAAACTAAATTTTTCATCTATTCGTTTTGACGTGGAATAGCTCTATCGTGAGTGGTATCTTCTTATCGCAGATTAACACTATTCCTACCACGACCGATCAAATGACCGTTTGTAAAATTTCGATTAGAATTTCCTATATAAAACGTAATTGAATCGCCTTTAAACTACACGACTTTTCCTCAAACATACGAATGTACATGATATACTTCTGAATTAAAGAAACTATAGGCACTTTTATACTGCCAAATTGGCTATTATCTTCATTCTATATTAAGAAATATAAGCTGTGCTAAAGATCGGTGATTTGACCGGTCGGTAGGAATAGTGTGAACGACCGAAAAGATGCAAATACAGTTTTGGCTTTTGCTGCTCGTAAGGGACTGCCCTGGCTCTATATTCTTCTGTACTCGACTCGTTTAATTTTCATCGAATCGAATAAATTCACCTGCAGCCTCGTTTCATCGATTCTTAAGTTGTCCTCGTCTTCGATACGCGCGGCGTGTCCTCGTCATTTTAAAATAAATTAGAATCATGCCGGGGGTTGCGCGAGTTGGTGGCGAAGAACGTGATCGGCGTAATTTATGAAAGCCGAGCGGTTCGGGGGATGACGCCGCCTAAAACTCGCCGTGCTCGCGATCGATGTAACGAGCAATATGTATACAGCAATGCTCGCTCGAAATTGTCACGTCGTTTGTAATGACGATTCGATCGGATGGTTTCGCCTCTTTACACCCTGCCGCGCACACCCCCGCCTTTATCCCGGCTCGAATGTGCACTGCATTCCTGGCTACGTCGTCCCTGGACTTTTGTTCTCGGCGGCTTATCCATGGATTTGTGACCACCGATCCGAGTATCGTGAACTGCCTACTTATCAGATTTATCTCCCGTCTGCGCTGCTCACCCTCAACCCCTCTCCCCAACGGTTTTTCCCGTTCTTTAATCATAGTAGGTAGTACGAATTCTCAGAAGAAACCATTGGTAATGGAAGACGAAGAGAAGCTTCAGCGACGGATTTTTACATCCGTAAAATCTTAGGTGCCTCTAGAGAACAATCGACTGCATATTAAATTTACGTTTACCGGTAAAAACACCGATTTCACCCGAACTTCCTGCCCTCCACGTAGCGGTGCTCTCTCGCGAGCTCTCTCCGGAGTGGGCGCGACGCAACGCTTGCAAACGGATCGGAGCCAGCCCATAATTTCTAATTAGCGATCGATACGAGGGGGCGCGTCGTCGGGAAGGAGCAGCGGTACCCGGGCAGCGCCGGAGCCATCCGTTAAATACACGGTTTTTTGCGGGAAACAGGAGGGCCGCGGGTTGGGGAACGCGAAGCACAATGGATGATATAGGTATCGCCAATTTTTCAGCCGTCCGCCAGATTTTTCAATGTAACTTGAGAGCCGCTCCCTCGCGAGGTCCCAGGACAGAGGAATGGATGAACAGGCGGCGAAGAAGGGTGGCAACCGGGGGTCACCGGCGACAAGAACACCGGAGACAGCGGAGCGAGAGGGCCACGGAAGAAAAAGAGGCCAGCAGAGAATGGAGGGCCACGGCCCGGCCCGGCCGCGGAGAAGAGATAGACACCGGGAACAGAGGAGGCCAGACCAGTTCCTGTTCTTCTTCCCGGGGAATACAATAATGCCGGGAAAAAAGGTCCCTGCGAGATGGAAAGGAACGAATCCCGAGGTTACCGCGGGCTGCATCCGCCGCGCTAGAAAATCTGCCGGAGGGTTCTCGAGGGTGAGCCGGGTCGCAGGCCTGGAGGGGATGTGCTTCAGGCATCGATGTCATTAATAAAAGTGTCAATGGTGTCAGTGGACTAATGTCGGTAGTCACTCCCTGGCTGGGTGGACGGGGTGGTGTGGCATCAGCCGACGTCCTATCCAAGTATTTCACCCTCCCCCGTGGCTCCAATCGTTTTCCGTTGCTCCTTGCCCGATAGCTTCTTCTTCTTTCGACTAAATTACCGGGTCTTATCGCGTGTCTTACGCAGAGATGGGAAAAAGAATGTCCCGTACTCGGAATCGGTGGCAGAGGCAGATGGAAAATTATTTTGGTCTACGTTTGTTTTAAATTAGATGTCTCTCTCTCTCTCTCTCTCTCTCTCTCTCTCTCCCTCTCTCTCTCCCTCTCGGCGAAAACATTCTCACAGAATTGAAAGCAAGGCTTTACTCAACGCCAGGATAGGAATGATTTCCCTTCGGGAGTAATTACTTTCGTTACTGAAACGCATTAAAGCCGCACTAATGCTCTAAATATAACTTTCTCTTCGAACCCTCGTTCCAGCTCTTTTCCATTCCCTCGGTCACGGAAGTTTTACATTAATTTCGCCGGAACTGCGGGGCTCGCTGCGATCTCCAGCACCGCAACCGGCTGTACAGGATATTCAAAATTCCATTTCACCGTCCATCGCGGTTTTCGAAAGGGATTACCTCGGCAGTGCTCAGGCCCCCGTCGCAGAACTTTAAATGCAGCCTTTCCCGCTTGACTTTCTCCAGGAAATTGTTCCATTTGAATTTTAACCGATACGCGCATACTCTGGCAGATAATTGCAGACTTGGAGCACGAGTGAAACAGAGGTCTAGAGATTTTCAAGGAACTGTTCGATCCGAGCGAAATCTCGTTCGATTCAATTATAGCGCGACGCCCGTGGTGAGCGAAAGCTTCGCCGATAAGGGTGTAACGTATATCGGTCCAAAATGAAGGAACATGTTTGCAGATCGGAGGGGTGGCGCATAGGAACATCTAATAAGAACCTGGAGCTCATCCATCGTACGGTGGGGCACTCCGGGGGCTGTCACCGTGGGCGTCAGCGTACCATGGAGAAGGGGTGATTTACATAGTAATAATATCGGGACGCTGGGCTGTGCCACGGCTCCAGGGCTTCGAGTTTGAACCACCCTGTCTTAAACTTGTTTCCTAATACGCGTGCGACTACCCCCTGTAGCACACCCTTCCCACGACATCCCGGTTGAAAAATTCGGATCGTTATTCTCAGAGGAATAGACTGTTATTTGATTCTTAAAAATCTTACCAAAATGATAGAAAACATTGACCATTTCTCCACCATTTGATCCCTTCTACTTTCCGACCATTTGATCCCTTCTACTTCGGCTTCGAAAAATATCTAGAGTGACTCGCATTAATATTCGGACACTTTTTAAAATCGCATAACTTTTTTAGAATTGGTCCAAACGAATTGAGTTTTTTTTTTTGAGAAGCTAGAAGGATTAGTTTGCTAACTGACGCGTTTCGTCGTTTTGAACAAAATGTATTTGGTTGGAATAGCGAAAAGAATAGTAAAGGTCGATTTTTAAACTTTTTTTGTGAGCTTGTAATGAAAATTAAAAAAACCCGCGTGTAGATTGCAATAAGTTGTATACGTGCCTAAAATTTCATGAAAATCGGTTAACGTTGCTCCGAGCTACAAAGTTTAAAGATCGCAGAATAAGGTCGAGAATCGCGAAAATTCCCGAAATCAGCAAACGGGTTTTTTTGAATTTTCATTACAAGCTCACAAAAAAAAAGTTTAAAAATCGACCTTTACTATTCTTTTCGCTATTCCAACCAAATACATTTTTTTTTTACAAAACAACCAAACACATCATTTAGCAAACTAATCCTTCTAGCTTCTCAAAAAAAAACTCAAGTCGTTTGGACCAATTCTAAAAAAGTTATGCGATTTTAAAAAGTATCCGAATATTAATGCGAGTCACTGTACCTACTTTTTCTCCTCGCGTAGGATATTTTCGAGCAATCTTGACTAATAATTGTAGGGGAGACCGGAGCAAAAAGTTGCGGGGCTAAGTTGTTCCGACGGTTCTATCTTCAAAATGAAAAGAGCTTTGTACTTTAAATTATTTTTTTCCGCGTGAGTTGATCACGCCATTCTGTCGCCCACTTTAATAGCGTCCGCGACAGCGATTCGTGTGGTGTGAGTCCCAGTGCGATAACAACTTGCCCCATAAAGGGGTAAGAAGTTCCGCTTCGACCAGCCACAAATAAATTACTTTTTATGAAAAACCTATTACAATATGTCAATCACAAGCTTAAAATCATAAAATATAATAAATTCAACAAAAAATTACTCAATAGTGAAGAGAATAACTACATTATTTTCCAGTCATTTTTTATGTTTTATCGAAATCGGAACTTTCAGTCCCGGTCTCCCCTACTTTGACTCCGTAGTAGGTAGTATTTGGTGAGAGGAAGCTCCCGCGCGGCGGTCGAAGCTACGAGTATTCAATGGACCGAAACGCGGAAACAATATGGCGCAGGGAAACGGGGTCGGTTCTAAAAATACGCAGGATAGGCAGCCACTTTAGCGCGAAGAGGGTCACCGATCATCCTTGCCAATCGTCGGGGTAAGGAATTTCCTTTCAACCCTCGGCAGCGGAGCGTCGTTTCTCCGCGATGTCCCGCCGACGGCGCGGCCACGTCGCGCTTCTTTCATCCTCGAGGAATCCAAGAGTTATCGTCGTCGCTGTCGCCCGGAATTCCATGGAGGCTCCGACCGAACGAGCGGAACAGCCGCGGCGGGAGGGACGATGCGAGAACACGGCCGAGCGTCGGCTGATTAGAATATCAAGAGGCGAGTAACAAGCCTTGCCCGGCATAATAAGCGGCCGGGGTAAACAATAAAAGGGGGCGAGAAAGAACGGAGGAGGGTTGCTGCCCCCGGTGCCACGGAACAAAAGGGGTTCAGGGTCCGAGTCGACAGACGCTTTGACGTCTTCCTCCACGCCCGCTCGAGCACAATGTTAATTAACGAGAGGAGAGCCGCTCCGGAGATCCCGGCTCTGCGACCGCGATTCTCAATCAACGATGGTATTCATGAGCCTCCCTCTGCCCGCGCGAACCCGCTCTCTCAGTTATGCAAACTAAGTATAGAACGTTTAATGAACGAAAACATCGGGATGCCTGCTCGAGGCGGGGTTTTCGCTCCTCTCGCACTTCTCGCAGAGTAGGTATTTACCGATCCGTATAAGAGGGTGTGATATTAACCTATTATATGTATATAAAACAGGAGACAATAGCATTTTTAAAAGTAGATGCCTGGAGACCGGGGCGAAGCAACCCTGCTGCTCGGATAGGTTAGTTGAATTTCTAAGCTGCATCTTGCCATTATTTCGCCACTGTCGAGTCCTCGGTGCAGGCGCGACACTATTGCGGTAATTAACTCCGACGACGGAGCGACCCGCTGTAGAACGCGTTCCATGAAATGATCTACTGTGACGTGAGTTGCCGTCACAGAAACTAACCGGTGAAACCTGATTAGCTGATCCGTGACGTGTTGCGTCTGCGAATGCGCTTAGATTTCCACTCCACTCGTTTGGACCTCTGACTGTCCGTTCCCCGGTGGATCGCAGCTAAGGTGAATGTCCCAATTTCTGCTGATTTAAGAGGTAACTCGTCATAAAGAAGGTGTAAAAAATTTGTTCGGGATCAAAATTTACCGAGTAATTGATTAATTCTTTAATAATAAATCAACCAATTCAAAAACTATTTAAAAAAGATATTTCAAGATGTTTAACTATTAGCAATTAAATTTATAATGACTCTAAATGTCCGTATTTCTGCTCATGAAAAATAGCGATGCATGTATTTACCCAAGCTCGTGCAACACTCGCGTAAATGTTTAAATAATTTAGAATTATTTTGTTGCAACTATAGTGCAAACGTGACGCATATAAAAATAAGAAAAATACGAAATGTATTTAGCGCTTATTTTCTTATTTTTTATTTTATTTTATTATTCTGCAACTTACTGTGATTATCTTTTACTATAAGTATTCTTGTTCTTAATGGGCTTGTCCCGCGAATAAATAAATAAATAAATAAAAAAAAGAAATGAGCAGAAATGGGGACGTGAGCAGAAATTGGGACAATTCGCCTTATGCGCTCGGGGATTTTCGTTCGATCGGCGATAGGAAATCTTCCGAGAGCGGTTTCGTTTGGTAATTGCACGGTACTCGGTAAGAGTCATGACGCGAGCTCGATCAGGATCGAGCCCAGGACACGGTGAATTTCATTATAAGCGAAAGGCTGCCGGCGAATCTATAATTAACGCGACTAATTGGCAAACCTGGATCAACCCGTGTGTAACATCCTGTGTACATAATCATCTCCGTACGAAGGACGCGCACGATAATTTGGCCGGTGCGCAATCTTATCCGCGATATCGACGCGCGTCTCCGTACAGAGGCCAGTTCACTCTGATTACAGATTCAGCCAGCTTGAAAATTACGCAGTCGATTCGGAGAGGGTGGGGCGGGGGATGGGAGAGAGCGCAAGTGGAAGAGATTGATAATACGACACGCCGTAATTTTCCCTATAAGATCAAATTACAGTCGGCGCCGAATTAAAGACTCGCAATTTTGCGGCGGTCTCGCGTGTTTATTCCCTCGCCGGAATGTATAAACGATTCTACTTTGCGGCGGATTTAGAAGCCGATTCTCGCGACCCTCGCGACCCTCGTCGCCTCCTTCCCGACATCGCTGTCCGAAGAAATGTTTGCCGCGTACGCGACCGATTTACGTCGATTCATGCCGTGTCTTCAAAGCAGCGGCCCCAACGAGCGCCGTTTACCGCCAAATTGCGGTCTGAAGGGCGAGACCTTGCGCGATTAACGTAACTCCGACTGCGCTGCACTTAGTTCCACGCGCGAGTCCGTATTATTAAAGGAATTTCTATGTACTACAAGGCCTCTTGGGGATGATTACTTTACTAGTGGATTTCTACGGCTAATTCTGAAGAAAGAATATGATAGAGTTGCTCGCGGAGTCCTGCAGAAGTAAACGCCCAACTACGGTAGGATACCTATGTCTACTGTCGTCTCCAAACACCCGACCTATTTCTTTTCGCTGCTGCAGAAAGGTCGCGTTACTTATGGGATGACTTAATAACCGTTTAACCAGCGAGAGACGTTGACCGGTCGAGGAGCAAGCTTAAGCGGCGAGCGGACATCAAAAAGCCATCACCCCGGCCGAGGAAGGGCCTCCAAATCCAAAGATACTAATGTCCTCCACCTTCCTCGCAGCATCCTTTCACGAATAGAGGTTTTTTGCATAACTTCGCCGTAGAAGCGTTCCCCTTTCGTCGCCCGCCATCAGCACCCCCTCCCCGAATCGGTGACTTGCCATGTCTTGCGCTTCACCACCACCACCACTCCCTCTCCCTGTAGGACCTAGAGCGTCCCCTCTATCCGCTGTCCGCCAGCCGTGCACCACCTCCTTCTTCCCTAGCTCTTCCTCTCTCCTCAGCGACACCTCATCTCGCGTTTTCCGCCTCTCTCTCCCGCAGCGGGCTGCCAGGGCGGTGTACACGAGGCTGCGGCTAAGAGCAGAGCGACGTCGCCGACGCCACGCACCCCGACGTCGCCCTGACGCGCTCCACTGACGCTGCGGAGCGGAGATTAATGGCTTCGGACTCTGAAATCCTGGAAAATAAATAGCGGGGGCGCCGGTGGCGAGAGCGAGAGTCCTGCGGAGCAAGATGCGATCCTCTGCTTCCCTCCACGGCCCTTTCGATCGCTCCTCTCTCGCTTCTCTCGCCTGCCTCGCTCTTGGCCCAGCGAAAGGGACGCAAGGTGGTAGGGAGGCGGGAGAGGAAGAGAGAGCCAGGCTTCCCGAGGGACCTGCCTACTGCTCGCTCCTCCGCTGCTCACCGCCATCGCTGGCCCTTCTTTGTGAGGAAGGACCTGAAGGTTGTCGAAGGGCTGACGCGAAAAGCGGCCGCTGTAGAAATTTATCCGAGCGGAATGCTTTTGTTGGCCTGCTTCGTGACGAGGAAACCGAAGGCTCTCCCGGTTTTTCCCTTTTTCCCGGCGACTGGGATTTATCGAACGCCCTGGGATCAACGCCGCTGATACGCTTTTGTTCCCAACAATCGTTCCCTCCACCGGAATATCGCGCTCACCTTTGCCAACAATTTTCGGAAAGGACACGGAACCGAGAGGAGTCGGAGATTCGCCGTGCCATCGGCATTCATCGAAATCGACCTGGAGCCCTGACTGCGTACCTGTCCGATACTCGAAACTCGTGGAGGAACGTGTGAAGATAGCCATTACTGGGCCGGCTCGGGGTAAATTATATTAAATACTAAATAACCGGTGGAAGACCACGGTCTAATTGTTGCGTCGTTTGCATAATGCCTGGTCTGTAACTACTCTCTTCCTTTCGCCCCCTATCCTCTCTCTGTCCTCCTGGTACCCTCTTTAGTAGCCACTCCGCGTATCTCTTCCTTGCATCCACCTCATCCTATCGACTCTCCTCCATCCCTCCCCTCCCCGGCCATAACCCCGCTTTCCTCCCACTGCTTCGTCGCAACGCCAAAAGATTAACTGCTAATTCTTCCTACTGCAACCAGTTGCTACTAAATGTGGATGGAGGTTGTAGAAATGTCAAGGAACCGCAAGTATCGCAGGGGCGTTAACGAGGATTTCTCTCGCGGCTCACCGATGATTAATGCTGCACGCGAATAATCGCGATCGAGGTTTGCAGGACGATTATCATGGGTGGAATCCTTCCTCGAGGAATATGGAGCACCCTGACGTTTTCACCTCAGCTACGGAACGCCCTTTACTGCATACCTACCCCAGAAAAATGAACACCCAGGCTAGCTACAATCGAATTTGTAACAAACTGACTGAAGCAGGAACGCGATCGTCAGCTTCGGGTGGTAAAACGACTAACAATAAGATAAGTAGGGGAGACCGGGGCTAAAAGTTCCGGGGGTAAGTTGTTCCGGCGGCTCTATCTTGAAAATAAAAAGAGCGTTGTACTTTAAATTAGAAAATAAATATTTCATTAAAAGGCAACTCTTATATCTTAGTAACAACTCACCCCAGTGCGATAACAACTTGCCCCAAATAGGGGTAAGAAGTTCCGCCTCGATCAGCCAGAAATAAATTACTTTCTATGGAAAACCTATTACAATATATTAAATACAAGCTTAAAATCAGAAGGTATAATAAATTTAACAAGAAATTAGTGAATAGTGAAGAGAATAACTACATTATTTTCCAGTCAGTTTTTATGTTTTTTCGAAATCGCAACTTTTAGCCCCGGTCTCCTCTACCTAAGGCTGGGTGATATTTGGCTTGAGCTGCCAGGGATAGGTGCACAGGAAGCCTGAGAAGTTCTAGGAGACCGTAAAAGGAAGACGCCCGCGTCTGTGTTCCGCGCGAAGATCTTTCGTCCGCTGTCTCATTTGAGCGAGCATTCGCCCGGCAACATTCTCCCTCGGTCATCGTCTAGTCACGTTTGCGCGGCAGCTATTTGCGAGATTAGGTACAACGAGGCGCTCTCGCTAGGGCGCTCATTAACGAGCGAACGAAAGAAGAGATTATCAACCGACTGAGCGTAACTAACAACAACGCGCCGTCCAATTTGAGAAATGGCTAATTATACGCCACGGATACGCGTCCACCGTGCGCGCGCGCGCTTCTGTTCTCTCTTCTCGGTGGGTGCGCTACTTTTTCGCGACCGCGACTAATTACTCCGAACGACTTCGATCGCCACCGTTGTCGCACCGTCGCCAGCGCGAGATTAATCGCGATACGTGCCACGTCGGAATTAATTACACCGCGTACGCGCGCCCCCTCCTACGCGTACGCTCCTCCAAAATCCACCGGCAGCAGCGAAAGCGAGAGGAGCAAGAAGAATCCGCCGTCTTGAAGCAATAAAACCGACCTCGTCTCTTTCCCCCCCGGCTAATTTATTATTCAATCCGTACGAGACTGTCCCTGTCCACCCTCTAATCTCGGCGCAATATCGAAATACGGTGAAAACATTCGGCGGGGATTACTATGCCGAGGACTCTCCAAGGACGGCGACGAGTCGGTCGCGCATTACATTCCTGAACGATGATTTTCGTTCCTGCACATGGCGAACCGACAGTGGAGCGACGTGCTGGGATGAGGCTGGGGGCAGGGGGGCTAGATTTGATTCGTAGGGGGATAGAACGGATCGGGTATGGTGTCTGCCTCGACAGACACGGGGGAGATGGCGGTGTGCAGCACCGTACCAAAGCAATATCCATAGGAACACCCCGTGTCAGAGGGAGAGATGCAGAGACGTGCAATCAATCACGAGGGACCCTGCTGCCACGTTCGTGGCCCTCGTATCAAACGTAACGCACGGTAAACATTTTTAACTTTGCCACGTTATTAATATTCGTTGCGCCCCGGGAACCTCTCCTCCTAACCCCCATCCCTCTCCGCCCCGTTTCTTCTCTCGGTATTGCGTTCCGCGTTTTTGTTAATCAATTTGCCGCCGTTCGCGAAACGGCTACCCTTGGCCGCGGGAAATCGTCGCGCGAGACCGTCTTCTTGAGGTTAATCCTGTCG
Source organism: Andrena cerasifolii (assembly GCF_050908995.1). Classification (NCBI taxonomy): domain Eukaryota; kingdom Metazoa; phylum Arthropoda; class Insecta; order Hymenoptera; family Andrenidae; genus Andrena; species Andrena cerasifolii. Next base: position 15,099,718 of record NC_135119.1, on the reverse strand, counting down.
ATTCGAAACGATTCGAGTGTTCTGCGTTAAGTAGGTTCTTTGGTCCTTAATTTACCTAAAATGTACAAATATTCTGGCGTTCGTGTCCGAGCAGCAGGGGTTGAAAACAGTTATAAGAACCGAAATAATCTTGAAGCAGTTATGAGTGAAATAGGTTCTGCGCTATATCGGTTCACTCATAACTGTTTCAAGATTATTTCGGTTGTGGAACAGTAATATATATCGGTTATACAGTAAAGTCTCGCTATGGGCTGGGGCACCCCTTGTGGGCCTCTCAATCGGGAGTCTCCCTTTTCAATACTTAATTTACAGATGCTGTCTTTGATTTCGGTTCTTTCTGCATCGAATGAACTCTCGAAAAGAGAGACTTCAGCTAGAGAGGCTCAGCGAAAAAAAACCTATAAACAAACAGAATTTCCATTCACAAAGTGTGATATTTGTTCGTAAATATTTTGAAACGTGCTATGAATACCCGATGCGTAACCGATACATGCATTACTCGTATAAAACCGATATATAACCGTTGTGGAACCGATATAATATCGGTTCTGTAAGACCGTAACCGAAATCGATATAGTCAGAAATTTCGGTTCCTTATAAGAGTTATTCAGAATATCGGTTCTTCGCAGCTGTTTCAGTCAGAACCGATAAATAACAGTTTCAAGCAATTATTTTCAGAACCATTGCAACCTCTCCGAGCACCAGGTATCAACAAAGTGACACGGAACAGGAATTTTCGAATTTTCCAGTTCTTCCCATTAACCATCGAGCTTTCAACCGAAACATCAAAATGTCTAAAACAGTGGAGATTGTAATAGATATTAATGCCTGCAACGCGATATCGTATAGGTGCGCTTTCAATTACGCGTCCACATGCTCTCGCTAGGATATCACATTAGACGTAATGCACAGGAAATGTTTTTTAACTCTACCGCGTTATTAATACTCGTTAGAGGTCTCGACTCCGGCCTGGCCGCTCTCCCCTATATATTAACCTTTTTGTTGTATTAATGCACATTCCACCGCGCTAATCGCAATAATGGAAATTAATAATCGGCCAGTCGTTAACGTCACGCACAAATAACGGTTATTTATACCGAACAATTCGCGTGCGTGCGTGGTTCTCGAATTTGGGAGGGGGGGTGGAAATTACGTTTTCGCGTCCACCTGGAAAAATCGCCGAGCATACCGATTAGAATCTGTTATCGCTGCTGTAGGTAGGCCTACATTTCCTGAATCCGCTCAGACCTTGTCTACTTGCAAATGTAATAAAGTCTTTACATTCGTCCTAGACTGAGAAAAGGATGGATATTAACTGAAGCGAGGTTTCGTTGTTAATTCTCTAATACAACAATGCGTCGCGTCGTTACGGCCCGAATTTCGATAAACTGCTTTGTCTCGGTAAGTCCAGCAGGATGGCAATACATCAGAGAACGACGGAAGCGCCGGGCAATATTTCTGAGCGTCTCTCCTCCCTGTGTATTGTAATTATTAGACGCACTCGATACTACAAGGGCCGACAAAATGTCAGATACAAATATCGCCCCAGCACGAGGCACCGTGTTATCGTTCCATATTGATGCAGACAACGTACCGATCAGTCTCCCCTCTCTCTCTCTCTCTCTCTCTCTGCCGCTCCCCTAGCTACTACCTCCTCCCCCTGTTTCTTGCACAGAGGAAACTCGTGCCATTAAGTGCAGCTACACCCACTCACACGTACCTACACAGAATCGTTTTCCCTATCCGCGAGCGCTATGCTGACAAGTTGTTCAATGATCCAGCCGAAAGAAAATGACGAGGAACGCGGTGCAAACTTCGAGGTCGTTTGAAAGTCGATTCGAGCTTAATTAGGGGACTGTGGTAAATTGCTAAATTACAGCAGAGGTCGCCACACGATGCTACCGGAACGCGGTGCTCTCTTTGTGCAGGCCACAGGAATGCACCTGGCGGATTTGCCATCGGGACGGACGTCCTAGGAGTTCCTGATATTTCCCTTCAATGGTTTACACTGAAAGTGTACATTCGATCAGAGGTGACTTCTCTTATGGATATTCTCCCGCTGATTTCGAAGATTAAAATTTTTTTACGGAACAGTTTTTAAGATATTGCGATTTTTAAAATTTTGTTACCTCTTCACGGAAAAATAGAAACCGATAGAAAAATCGTCCGGCTTCTCTTCATGTGCGTGAAGCTGATACTTTTGCGCAACAAATAACACCAACCAGAAGTAAATCGACCGAAAAATCACGAAGTTATCAGCGATTGAGTGGATAAATCGAAATCCCACATTTCGACAAGCGGCCATGCCGGCCACTTTCTTTTGAACCGCTTAACCAATTAAAGATCCCATTGTACATATCTGTTCGTCGTTTCAATGCCTTTCATTTGGTACCAGGAACGACCAAATCGGGCACACCTAGCTCCAGATATGATTTTTAAAGCGAAGAGGTAAGAAAATTGAAAAAAATCACAATATCTTAAAAACTGTTCCGTAAAAAAATTTTAACCTTGATTTTCGAATTGAGCGGGAGAAAATCCATAAGAGGAGCCACCTCTCATCAAATGTACATTTCCAGTGTAAACTAGTGTTACCGGAGCGCAGAGGGCGAGCGCGTAGCCGTCGCAGGCGTACAACAAGGACCACGTGTGTAAGACAATTCTCGATGGTTGTTACTGCTACGGGCTCGTTGCGCCAAACGACAAACAACAGGATCCAGCTGCCGCTGTTTCTGCCCACGCAACGGCCAACAAACGTCAGAACTGTAATCCGGATGAAATTAAAGCGCGGAATTAGCAGTGTCAGGTAAATACGCCGAGCCGGTCGCGACGGCCACGGTCCCGCGCGACATTTTCAGCGGCGATAGCGCGATAAAACTTCATCGTTAACCCTTCCGGCGTGATAGACGATTCGCAAACAGCGGTAATTCGAGGCTTCGCAATTCTTCAGGCACCTCTACCGCGGGAAGAAGATGAGACGGGAGAAATGCGCCGAACGGTTCGAATGTCGAGCCGCGTCCGCGATTAAAACTTAACCGCGATGCCGATTATGTAATTAAAAGGGTATCCGCGGTAATTGGTAGGACAGGCTAACGAGCTTTCTAAAAATTCCCGAAGATAATTGCGCGTGCAGCTCGCAATTATCGGTGGTTCGCTAATTACGGGGCTAACGCGCATCGTTTCTCTTTTCCAGCTATTACCGTCGACCAAAGTCGTCGCGGAAACGCGTCGAGCACCGCGCACCGTGCACCGGAGGGCTCCTCCAAACTTCCTTATCGCCCTGCCATTGGATTCGCACGAAATTGGAACTGGCCGCGAGAACTTTGACGCAACCGCGGCCTACGACTTCACACCCGAACTTACAGCAGATCGGTGCAATCGACTCTGGCGTGGTATCTGATCTACCGCGACTTCTCTAGCAGACGCTTCTGGGAGTTCCATTTCTTTCGGCGCGGAGTGATCACCATTGATAAGATTTATAGCGTCGGCTGCTGGGTCTTGTGTATTATTAGAGACACCAAGCTACCTGCTCATTTTAGTTACTTTGCTGAGAGGGACGGAGGACGTGCAGAAAGGTGCTGTCAAACTATGAGGGCAGGCAGCGCTCGTCAAAATAAATAAAAAGGCTGCATAAACATGGATACGAACAGTCCAGGTGGTACTTTTGTGTACGGCATGTGTTCCATGTGTTCAAAAGAAATGTACCTACTCGTTCAACGATCTTACTCGGTTCCTTTATTTACTACCAGGGTAAACTGCACTGATGCTGGCACTGCGCTAATCATTGGCACTCCTGGTTAAAAAGCCGAATATCAAGAAGCAGGGGAGAGATGCTATAAAAGGAACAGGTCTTAAATGGGGCAAATCGAATTGCCAAAGTTCTAAACGCATTGCACATGCAAGTTATTTTCCGGTTTATGGCAACGCTAGTGCTCAGACATTTCACGTGAACTTCACTGCAGCCTCACTTGCAACAGAGTAGTAATCCGCGGTTGATGTTTTTCCGCAGTAAAAGTAAAATTTTCGTTGCTTCTTTCTCTCTGTCGTTTCCTCAGATCAAGATACATACAATGTGTTAAAGTGTTATATCATTAAAATAGCCTGTATTCAACTGAAACGAAAATACTTAACAGGTAAGCTTAATTTATTATTTCCTTTGTTTTGAAGTTATTTCATATTAAACTCACTTATAGTCTTAAATGCGATAGCACAACAAATCATGTACTGCTGGACACTATACGTATTTTACTTTCCTGTAAAGTTTTTTTAATTTATCAATTATTAGTTGATGGCGTCTTGTTTGAAATTTAAGGATTAGTGAAGTGACTATTCAAAGCGACAAAATATTGATGATTTATAGTACTTACAGAGAGTTAATTTTTTCATAGATTCCATTGTTTTGTATCATTAAGATTTACAATTATAACTGCAATACTTAGTAAGTTTATTTTTATTTACGTGTCCCTTTCGTGACTTATACTGTCCCATTTAAAACCACCTAGTCGTAAAAGGGACATTTCCCACATATTTGAAAGTCGAAGATTTTGTTAATTTCTATTACAATTGACGAGCTTGTAATATACTTTTATTGAAGGGAAATAAACACGCTTTCTATTGATGTACTTTTTTTTTAAATACCTATAATGATATTGTCAGAAATGGACGCTAAGCAAAAGTGTCCCTTTTATAGCACCTCTTCCCTACAAGCTGAGAAAGTACTTTTCTTACAATTTCTTATTTATCTTTCACTACAACACTGCAACGCGCAGTAGTTGAACTGCACAATTTACAACTGGCAACACCACAAAGTGGGACAAACGGCTGAGTTTTAGGCGTTTTCTTAAAATTTTGATAAGGGGTAGGTAAGTATATTTTGTCGCTTTATAACTAAGTAATGGATTGAAATACAGATTTACTAAGCGTTGTAGGTATTTAATAGCGAATGAAATATACTGTTTAAACCCTTGAAACTTCATTTTCAACTACACATGTTTCTCTATGTAACATCAAAATTTCAGTGTGCCAATGATTGTACTTTTATGCCTATTTTTGTTTTTCATTGAACATTTGTAAAATGAACGACTTAATAGGTACTCCAGATGTTTTATTTTAATGAGAAATCTATAATCTTTGATAATAACTGAAAATTAAGACCACACAAAAATTTCACAAAAAAACATAGACATTCTAATTGGGATTTCCGCTTAGGGTGCCAATAATTGTACAGTTTACCCTATGCGTATCTACCACCGGTCTCGAAGAAGTCGGAAGCGTCTCAATCCCTTGGGCGTCCAGAAGGTTTACTTTATTAATAGTTAGGTAATTACGGTTCGCACGACGAATGTTTTCGAAGGCATGATTGAGTTATACCCTGATGGCGCACAGAACCATTTACGCAATCATTAAGGTGTCATTAATCTTGCCCTCGGTTTTATGCGCGACAACGGGGTCATTGTTAGAACAGGTGCTACTTCGAAAGAGAGCAGGATCATTATCCGAACATATAGAATCGCTGGCCCACGGAGTAAAGGAATCGATGGTCGGAATATTTGTTACAATAAAAGCGGACCGCGGTGCTTACGCAGATGCGCTATTAAACTCGCGCGCATTTCATTTGACGATGAAACGTTTGAGGACAACAGAGGAGCTCGTCTCGCGAAGACGAAATACCATTAATCCTGCTGCATGATTATTTCTCAGGGAGCATTCACGAACCCTCCTATTTTGATTGCATTTACTCTCACGATCTCGGGGCACTCGTGACGGCTCTCCTTACGCCCGGCCAGAAATTTAAGGAGCCTTAATTAACACATAGCGATCTCGTTAACGCACCTCAGAATTACTTAATGAACTTCTTTCAAGCGTTATTGCCCCTATTCGTTTAACCGAAGAAGCACTGACCTAACGCAAGAGCCTCGTATAGAGAGAGGACAAGCGTTCTCTTCTATTTTCGACTGATTCCCAGCGCCCCTTTCGTGGCGATGATTCGGTTCTCCAAACAGAATGGGGGCGACTAACTACCGCTAGCAGGCGCTACCCCATTGTTCGTGGACTCGGTTCGACTGAAACGAACGAAACGAAAGGAGAAACCCCGAAAATATTCGGCGAGAAGCGTAAACGGGCTGCCATTTGTCAGCGAGACGACTCAATGTCCCGCGGACGTCTTTTTAACTTGTGCCATCGCGGCTGGCCCGTGGAATCCGCAGATGTAAGATAAACGACGGAAATCGAAAGACAAATAAACGCTTCGTGGCACGGCGGAGCTGTCGGTGAATGGGTCGTGTGACAGACATCGCAATGAGAAATCGCCCCGAGTGTCCTTGAGGGCACAGATTCGTTTATAACGCGATGCTTCTAGGCGGGATCCGGCCGCCAAGATTGAGTTCTCCACCGCGCGGTGGAGCGAATTACTGCGCTTCGCGCCGCGGCTTACACTTTTCGAAAGAGAAACGGCAAGTAAAGGCTGTTTCGCGGAATTTCAAGCCGCATTCATAATTTTGGAATAGATCGGAGAGTTCCGTTCAGATTAGGTATGTGCTTGTTGTTGGCAGAGAAAGTTAAGAGCATTGAATGCGTTCGGTTCTGTTCGTTCCACTGAATCGAGATAAGCTGATAACTCCTAACAACACACGTAATTAATACTAATGGAAATTGTAGCCTAGGAGCGGTAAGTGATAGCAAATACTATATAATTTAGCGAGATGAATGTTCCTTATTATCGCGTAGGTTCTTGAAGTCAATGGATAATCACATGGTAGCTGAATAAACGCACTGTACATTATGAACTGAGGCTTGCTGAGGTGTACAGCGCGATTGCAGCACAGTTTCGGTAAAATGAATTTATCTTCTCGAACGGTACTCTGAAGTACTTTACAATCTGTTAATTAATTTACCGAAGGGTGAAAGTTAAGTTTAGAAAAATATGCGAGTAGGGTGGACCGGGTCGAATCGGATTACAGGGCGAATCGGACCAAGATAAGAATTTAGTCCAGATTTCTTACATCGCGATAGAAATGAGCATTCCGATCGTTCGTAGTACATCGTCCCTATCCCCCGCACTTATCGCAATAGCGAGTCAATTGTTTCAAGGCATTGTTTACAGCTGGCGAACGGTTTCAGCGGGATGGACGCGAACGTTATAATTTTGGTCCGAATCTAACCTACGTAATCTGCAACTTCGAATTCGAAATAAAACGTAAACTTGAAAATTCAAATGTGTTTATTGTTGTTAGTTCGCACGGTGACCAAGTTTAGTATTTAATGTATTTTAGAATATTATATCATATGTTTATGTAATCTACAACCTTTGAAATCCTTATTTTATTATTATTATTATTATTATTATTATTATTATTTGTCTTTATTACTTGAAACATACAGAGAAAAATAATACGTAAAGACTAGCGAAGTAAAGGGCGAGGCTGCAGTAGAATACTGTTAGAAGCCTAGCCGTAACTAAATAACTAGCATTAAACCAAAACTAAAAACTAGGGAAGAAAAATAGAAACAGGGAGAATCTAAACATTGTTCTGACGCATAGTGCAAAAATATATATCGTCGAGCTTTACGTTTAAAATCAGGAAACGAATTTAGCCCTCGAATATCAGGTGGAAGGGAATATGGGGCTAATCGGATCACGTCATTTGGGGCGAATCGGATCACTCTTTTCTTTCCATTTCAGTACTTTTATGATGATAAATATGATAATTGTTTATATACAGATGGTTCGTGCGTACATAAAAAAGAGCAATCAGGGGTCATGATGTCAAAAAAAAATAAATAAATAAAGGAAGCTGTGATAAAACTTAAATCTAAAAAAATGACGAAAAAATAAATAAATCAATGGTCTTAACAAGATTGTATTTACTGTGCTGAACAATTAATTCGTCCACTTTCAGAAGTTTGTCTGACAAGAGTGGTGCCACGAGAAAATTGTGCTGATAGAGGCTGCAGAAAACGGCAATATCCTTCCGATCTATGTTCTAACTAGTGTCACTTGACTTCAGTGTCATTAAATCTAAATCTGTTTAAGTCGATTCTAAAGATTTTGTTATGAAAATTTCAGTTTCTTCACAGATTTCTGGGTTATCCGATTCGCCCCAAGTTTCAGGGCGAATCAGATATTTCTCACTTTTTTTGTTTTTTTGTTTATAAATGAAAGCTTTTTATATTCAATTTATTTTCAATTTTTATATATTAATGTTCGAGCGAAAGGTGTACTGGTCACGAATACATATTAAAAAATCAGTTTTTTAATGTCTGACTATTATTTTTTTACCGTCAAACACAAAGTGATCCGATTCGCCCCGGTCTACCCTATGTATTAAAATCACTGAAGCGACAACAGCTCGAGCTAAAGAAAGGAAAATTAGCGATAGGAAAATGTCGTAGGTACCAATAGGCGGCAAGTATCCGCTTGAAAAGAAAAAAAGAAATTAAACCGCTGTACACCTGCGGTGGAATTTATGCGTCGCGCCCAGGTCACGCGTACAGTTTCTTGCAAGAAATTACATGCATACTTGATGATACAAGATATTCATTCAAGATGGCCGGCGCCATAACGAAGCCACAGGCTCATTTTCACACAATACACTGTTTACTTCATTTCATCGAATAATTAACACCACGCTAATAATTAATGCCGCACTTTAAGCTTAACAACCTGGTGAATTAATTTAAACGAACGCTTAAAGCCTCCGGCGCCCTATCATCTATCGTCGCTTCAATTTTCCTCTGGATATTCAATTTGCACGAAATCGAGCCGGCCGATCTTGATTCTCTTCGCCACCAACCTGCCTTCTCGCCTGGTCTGCCAACCTCGGAGCAGCACAAGTTAAAAGTGTAAACGCTCCATTGGTCGCAATTAATACACTTTAAAGTTCCGAACCCTAAGTTATATTCCGGGACGTAAAAAGGATCGTCCAGAAAGCTAGCACTCTAAACTCTCTGCCAATTACCTAAGCCTTATCCTGAGATTAAAACGAAACAGTATTAAAACTGTTGGAAAATACTTCTGAATCTGTCGTCATCCCCTTAAGCAGGACCTACCCACCAAGAATCACAGAGGAATGAGACCAAGCACTGGAAATTTCACACACTTCGAATACTTGGCATCGCACGTAGCTCAGCTGGAGTTTTCCAAGTAACCTCGCGACCAAAGTACCTATATAATACCTAGCCCTCGACCAAAAGGCTCCAGTAGGTACCCACTCAAGTGTTCGACCAAAGCAATTGCCTTAACGTTTGCACGTGTTCCCTTTGTCCGCCAGTTATGCAAGACGTTTCGTGACAAGCCCCAGAGGAGTTGCGCGATGCAACCTCCTTAGGCCTGCTTCCGGGCTCAAGGGCAAAGAAAAGTGGCATTGTTCCAGTACACACGTGTCACGGTAAGGCTTTCCTTCGAAACTGGAGCAATTTATGGGGCCCGAAGATCACCGCAATATTCGGGCCGCAGCGTAGCCAACATCTGGCTTTTTTCTTGCCTTGGCCTGGCCAGCGCGATGAAGCGTCGTCCTTGCGAACCACGGCTCATACACTCCGGAGGGAAATGGGGATTTATGTCGGGCAATTCGAGACTGACTGACTTTTACCGTGACCATGTCCCGAAGAAACCAACTTCTGGAACTGGTCTTGCGCGTCTAGCGTTCGCTAACGTGTCCTCCGAGCGGTAATTGCGCCGCTGTTACCTTACACGACGCGGCGTTTATGGTTGCGCTGCGTTTATGGCGATATTACGGTCGCGATTCAATGGACGAAATACAATTAGAAAATCGTTGCGAAGGTAATAAAGCGGGAAGAGTGGAAATTTCCATGCCCCAAGGTTTCTGGTACCCACAACTTTCAGCTGGCATTATTTTCGCGAGATAATATTATTCGCGGCGCTATTCGTTAATAATCGCTCTTTAATCCCGGTACACGGGGACCAGTCGCACCGATGTTGCCCGCTGAAATTACGAATAGCGCGTGATAGGTACGAATTACCGGGGTGTTTAAAGCTGCTCGTTCGACGTTTAGCCTAGCGTTCAACGGGAGTTTGTTGATACAATGGCCAGTGGCCGAATTTGAGAACCTGGCACAGCCAGTTTCCCCGTCGCTACCGAGCACGAGTCGCTGCGATCGGACTCGCAAACGCTTGGTAGGTATACAGGAGAGAAGATTAGCGAAATATCGCATGCAATTGCAGCAGGGACTCACCAGTTTCTGCGACAGTGGCTCGAAGGGGGCAGAAAGTCCAACCGCGTCACGGCACCGTTGCTTCCTCGTCCGACGTGAGACGTAAACTGACTCGTCGGCCGCGTTCGGGCCGTGTTTCTAAGCTGCTCTATAAGAAGTTTATTGCTCGAACGCGACAAAACGGATTTCCCGGGGCGCCGAAACGTCAACGACGATCGTGCCAATGTGACGCGGCGACGACGTGTCAAAACAGTGATGCGATGCCAGGTAAGAGCACGATCGACTGCAGTGATTTCAACGACTTTTTCTTTTGCAGATAATTACAATATACGGAAATGATTTTGTGCTTGCTCGGATTTACATCGAGTACTCAAAATGATCAGGTAGGTACTCGATCTTGTAGGCAGTTACAATGACAGTAAGAGAGGAAGAATAAGTAAACACGAGAATCAGCTTAGAAGCTTAAAAGTTTTAGTTTAGAAGTTTTAAAAGCTTCAGAAGCTTCTGTTGTCACTTCGAATGCATGGAATCAGCACAGAGCTTCGATGCGGATTGATCTTATTAAGACAGTGAACCGGAATAGCTCACAGAACGTCATGCGAGAAATAGCAGTCGTTATTTACCAACTAAATTTTGCAAAGGAATATCGAAGCATAAAATTGACAATAACGTTCTAGCGTTTTCCTTTGGTGAATAGTACTGAGTCCAAAAAATATTAGCAGAGACACTCGCAGTCTGTTACCCCCGAGTTTAATCAAAGCATTATACCGCGACAAAAGATAAAGACACCGCGAATGTCATCGAGCAGAAGTTAAATCTAAGTTACCTCTGCGGATGCAAGCGTTGCTGCGCTCTATTGGGACCCACGACCCACGAGACTCCTTCCTCCGCGATAACTCAAGGGGGCGAATTCGGGCAGCGAAAAATCGGCCACTCCCGAGCCATCGGGTCCGTCAAGTAGGCCCGCACGGTGGGTCCAGGAATATTCCAAGGAACTAGATAATCGAACGGAGGTACGGAAAACGGTGGATGTAAGGTGCTGCAAATAAAAAAGGAAGAAAAAAGGAAGACATCGATCGGCGGCGTTCGCGGTTCGGCCGCTAAGGTGGCAGCACCTCGCCACGCGATTCCGCGTCGGCGGGGGCAACCAACCATCGATGGCCGCATTTTTCCCCCCTTTTTTTTTGTTTTTTTTCGCCCCCCTGTTCCTCTTGTAGTTGGCAGATTAGGCTAATGCGATGGACCAGATGAGATATGGGCCAGCGAATCGGAGTTCAGTGTTGGCAGGGCAGGGGCGTGACTGTACCCTGGAAACGGCCGTGCCCCGGGCCACAGTCACGACGTGAACTAAGTGCTGGGTGGAGCCCCGTCTAGGCACTACCTACTCGATGGAACCATCATCCTCTCCCTCGAATGTCACGGAGCAACCTAATGGCTGCCAGCCACCTCGAAAACGGCGCCAATTTCGAAACCGTCTCGCGCCCACTTTGCTTCTTCGCTTTCCAATTGCCCGTGGTCCACGTCGGCCCACGTGGTCGCTCGTCTTCGGGATCGTGTTAAGAATGCAGCTGATGATGCTCCGATGGCCATAGGACACGTCTGAATTCTTCTGGGACAACTTCATCGCTAATAACCGTGCTTGTAAATGGAAGTGTAAATTGTGGGCCGAAGGGAAGGGTAGTTTCATCATCGTGAAGTGCATTGCGATCTTCCAACCCACGTATATTTTAGCGTAATCACAGCACTGTAATTGAAATCGCAACTCATGGGTATAACGAGCCCTTATCTGGGTCGTGTGAATCTTTCAAGCATTTAGAGACATCTCCGAACGTAAGATTTCTGTATTTAGAGATTCAATCCTTCTTTTTTACATTCGGCGCATTGTCAGTCTGCTTAAGTTACGACAGATTCGTCTTCCTCACGAGTGGAATCAGTTCCCACGAACTGTTTATAAATGTTCTTATCGCTGCATTCAGTGAAAGTGTGGTAACTTTGCTCCCAAAATCCGTCGCAGTTAGCAAATTCATCCCCAAAGGTCGATACTCCCATCTAATTGCCAATTAAACTTCATCAGCTTCAGGTAGGATACTTTAATACCCAATTGGTTGAGGTCTGCAAGTGCACGCTGGAACTTAATCCCACCCATAATCGTGAGTGCGGGTAAGTCGCATCAAGATCTCGGCTGACCAGTGTTTAGAAACACGCGAGGTATAGATACTCGGTCACCTGAAACAAGTAAAGCAGTTATTTATTATTTAGCGTATTGATAGTTTTTACAGCGTTGGAAAATTGATAACCAGGCGGTTCAACTAACTTAGACTTGCTTGCTTAGTGAATTTTTTCTCAGTGCAAACTACAGTGGCCTACATAACGTGACTAACGCGCGCTACGCGACAGGACATCGGCGATATCGTCGCGCAGATCGCGAAAAGATTTATCACCAGATCAAGAGATTACACCCCGAAAGTCGCTAAGTTAAACAAATTCATTCTCCAGAAATGACATCCCTGTCCAGCTATCAATCGAGCCGCGTCAAGCGCGAGAGAACACCTGTCACCTGATCCCGGACCCACCCCCGAGTGAAAAATCAACAGAGCATCTACGAGCTTCGAACCACGGTCCAAGTAATGGCTCGTCGCGATAACTTCGTCTTCGTAAGCAGAAGAGCGAAGCGAAAACAAATCCAGGAAAGGGACCATCGGCAGCTCGCGCGAACACTTTTCAGTCGATCAAGCTTCGCCGGATATTTTTTCCACGTCCGTTCGCCCGTTTCAATCCCCCGCCGGAGCCCGCTCCTCATCCATCTGCCTACCGATATTCGTCCGGGGCCACATCTCTCGGCCACTTTTCAATTTCGCCCGACGAATTTCCAACCCCCCTACCCCCGGCCGCCGTTCCCAATCTACACGTCCAATTCTCCGGGACATAAATCGGAGGAGTTTTTATTATTTAACGGTTTTTTCCTTGTTTTGCAGGTAGCAAGGTCCTCCGCGGTGTCGAGCAGGGGTCCGCGTGACAACCGTCCGATGGGTCAAGGAGAAAGGGGTTGAAAGCTGGACGAGACGAAATTACCAGCGACGTTGGAGGCTCGTCTCAACCCCTTCCCATCCCGCGGCTCGCCCCTCCTGGGGATACTGCACCAGTGTCATCGGAATATACGGTTAATTGCGAGGATGTTTTGTTGGCCTGTCGGAACTCGAGACCATCTCCCCTTACAAGGTTTTGCATTTAGCCTTTCCGTATCGACGACACGTACAGCAGGAAACTCCGCGGGGCCGGGGGAAGTTCAACCCCCGCCTCGACGGCTCCTGCCCGGCTAACTTCGCTTTAACGCGTTAATAGACGGCTCCGTGTACCGGTGAAAGTTGCATTTACGGCTGAGTTTCGGGTGACAAGACGAAGGGACGACGCGCTCCTTCGACGATCGCTATCGCGTCCGGGAAAGAAGTTACTTTGGCGGTATACAGGGTGATACTACTTACGCAGAAGCTACTGTCTTTCTAAGCTCGTCACGGGAGGGTCATTCCACGCGAAGTCGGACACTTTTCGGAGTAACATTTCGGATTTTTTTGTGCAACTTGGATATGTTGTAGTCTTTAGGGGTATATAAACATATCTCGAAGGATTTTTCGAAATGTCAAAAATTGTGGATGTTACAGCTCTTTAAAATATAGGGTTTACTATTTTTTCAAAAATTATAACTGTTGAAATAATAAACGGATAAAAATGACCTTTTGGGTGCTTACAGTGCAGATGTAAGAGTACCTAATAAAAATTATTTCACTTAATAAAAACGAATATTTGACCATCTATTATTTCCAGAAATAATATCAAAAACATTCACGATTATTACTAGAGAGACGTGGACTTGCAAAAACAATTTCTGGAACGCGAAATTTTCATTCATTTATGCCAGCGGATACAGTGTCTCATTTAAAAGCTAAAGTCTATTCATACAGTGACAAATCAAAAGTTGTAGCAATTATCAAATAAGTAATTCCATAACCGGTCATGTATTCCAAAAGACGCTGAAAAATACGACAAAATAATTATCCTTTAACATAATCCCATCACATCTCATCCTCTCTCGATGGAAGAATACTCACCACCTTCTCGTGGTTTCCATTGAACAATGGCAACTTAAATGTTTCAAACAATAAGTGCCATCGACAGAGAGTGAGTTTCCAGTAACTATTAACGGTATTAAACCTTGCAGCGGTCCTCGTTAACACCCTATATAAAAGTGGCAGGTATAGCCGCTTGGCCGCTGCGAGTACCGCACGGCCCGTGCGACCAGTCGAGCCGGTGTGATTTGACGCAGCGTTACATTCAATTAATTTTCATTTGGCCAATTTTAAAACGTCCACGTTTTTCAAAACATGTCCATAAAGAGGAAAAACAGGGCTTCATCCTCCTATTTTTTCCAAATTTTTAAAAAGGTGCCTTCAACTATAAAATTGCATTTGTTTAGAACAATTACTAAATAAATTGTCAAATATTCGTTTTTACTAAGTGAAATAATTTTTATTAGGTACTCTTATATCTGCACTGTAAGCACCCAAAAGGTCATATTTATCCGTTTATTAGTTGAACAGTTATAATTTTTGGAAAAATAGTAAACACTATATTTCAAAGAGCTGTAGCATCCACAATTTTTGACATTTCGAGAAATCCTTCGAGATATGTTTATATACCCCTAAAGACTACGACACATCCAAGTTGCACCAAAATCCGAAATGTTACTCCGAAAAGTGTCCGACTTCGCGTGGAATGACCCGGGAGGAAAGAAAGCAACGCGCAAAGAGCAGTCGAGAGTTTTGCAAAGTTCGTACTAAATGGACGCCAAAGGTGTACGGTAATTTTGATGAATCGAACGCGATCTTATCGGCGGCCAATGATCGGATAATTCTCGCAGCGATCGCCGGCCGATTGATTCGTTAATTAAGTCGTGGATATACTTTTGCACGCACGCGACAGGACGTATTAATCGCCGAACGCCGGAGGTCATATATTGTTTGTGACGCTTTAGACGCAAACATTGATTGCGAGAGAGACGCCGGCGTCGCTCGGCGGTTTGCGGGGGAGAGACGGTGCTCGGGGAGCGAACGGCGGTGCTCCCGGGGGAGGAAAGGAAGGAGAGGGGGCGGCGATATTATTGATTTATGTCCCGTTCTACGTTATGTATTCTAGCTCCTCCACACCGATACCGAATGATCCAACCCCGAGATGCAACCTTCTCCTCGCTTTCAGCTTTTACTTGCAAGCATTTCGGCGCTCGCCACCCCTTAGGTCCGCTCCCGTGAAATACGAGCTTTTGTCGCGAACACGCGATGACGAGACACCTGCTAAGTTCCGGATATTAAGGCGGCGACGTTCGTGCAGCAATATGGTGTGCGTTGAAATACATTTCAGTACCGATCTCAGCAGTTACCCTCTATTATCTAATTGCGCCGCAGTCGTCGGGTCTATTAAACAGGAAATTAAATTGTCCGTGGTCCAGAGGCATCGTTCAAACTTGAATGCCATACTTTCGAGCTACTCCACGTCACAACGGGTAGGTGAAAAATTTAGTTTCACCGATTCTCTGCAAAATTACAGCATTTGTCGATAACCTTGCAAAAACAAAGTATACTAAATTTCAACGGCCTATGTCAAATAGTTTTCGAAATATTTAATCTTAAAGTTTCGAGAATTCAAACAAAATCGGCTGACGCGTCATCACTTAAACTGTAATATCTCGATCATTTTTAAAGATAATGCCACCGTCTTGGGTTCATTCTAAAGCTGAAGGAATGCTTTCTCAAAACGCATATAGAATATTTTCTTTATTGTTAATAAACTTAACAGTAATCGATGTTTCAGAAATATCTGCTCACCATATAAAATATTAGCAATAGTAGGTAGCAGATATTCCTACTATTTTTCTCGAGAATACCGAAAACACTGAAAGAAAAATTTGTTTTAACCCATCGTATATAAATACTTTCCTACGCTAGGCTATTGTTTTGAAAACGCGTGCGTGCTGACTGACCATGGGAACCGTGCAGTTCCAAGCGGTGTGCACTATCGTAAGTTTTATTTTTTTTATTAACTGTTCCCAAAATCTCCCCACTTTTTTGAAAAAGGCATTTATTAGTTGAAGACTTAATGAATTCGAATAGTATTTTTTCAAGCCGGACCGTGGGTGGGAACGACGTCAAATCGCGATTTGAATCTTTGACATCGATTACTGTTAAGTTTATTAACAATAAAGAAAATATTCTATATACGTTTTGAGAAAGCATTCCTTCAGCTTTAGAATGAACCCAAAACGGTGCAATTATCTGTAAAAACGACCGAGATATTACAGTTTAAGTGATGACGCGTCAGCCGATTTTGTTTGAAATCTCGAAACTGTAACATTAAATATTTCGAAAACTATTTGACACAGGCCGTTAAAATTCAGTGCACTTTGTTTTTGCAAGGTTATCGGCAAATGCTGTAATTTTGAAGAGAATCGGCGAAACTAAATTTTTCTCCTATTCGTTTTGACGTGGAATAGCTCTTTCGTTAATGCTATCGTATCAGGGAAGCCAAAGTTGGACCAACGTCACAGCTGACTGTAGTAACCACTTTAGACTTAGCTTCGTCAAGTATCGGTGGAAAACAGCCAGGTTCGGCATTAAACAGTCGCGAGTCCTTGACAATTGTCCGGGTTACGCCGCGCAATCGTTAGAGCGTGGCAAATCGAAAGCGATGATCGCCGGGCAGACGTAAAAGCGCGTCGCGATCATCGAGCCTCCCCTCGTCGCGAGAGGGACGCGATATCAATTATCTTCGATACGAATTACGGTTACACGAAGCGCTGTGCGCCGATGGCGGGGGTTGCTGGAGGTTATGCGTGCCGGAAGTTACGCCGGGATGAGCAGGTGAGGGGGAGCGCGAAGATAGGGGCAGGGAGGGTGGCAGAGAGCTGGAGGGACGGAGAGAGAGAGAGATCGACGAGAGGGAAGCGCCGAAAATTGATGTATTCCCTATGCAAAATAGCAGAAGCACGGCGCTAGTAGTAACTGGACAGCACGCAACCGGGAATCCTCTATGGCCATCGTCTCCCTCTCTCCCTATCTATCGCTTTCTCACTCGCTCGCTCTCTCTCTCCCCGTCTCTTTCTCCCTTTCTGCTTCGCCTGTCTCGCCTTCTACCACCATCAGCGGCTCCGTCACCTGAACAGAATCGAGAGCGGTATAGGAGCAATTAACACTCTATTAACACTAACGACGCTCATACATAACAACGGTGCCGCAGGGATTGAATTTATGGTCTGTTAATGGGGGTTACTTTATGCGTTATGCAGTCGTACGTGTCACGACGCCGCGCCGGCCAGTGTCGCGTAAATTCTGCGAGAGCCGCGATAGGGTTCCTCGCCGGTTAGGGAAGACGCGTGGGATTTCACGCTGGAATTCGCGGTCCGCGGGGCTGTTTGCAATCCACGGAGCTGAATTCCCCTGGTTATAAAACTCTAGATACCGCGTCATCTTCGCTCGATAGCTAACAAACTCTCCCTTAACGATCTCCCATCTGTATCTGTCGAACTACAGCGCAGAGACATCCTCCAAAAGTCCGACCTCTCTTTCGTTCGTTCCTGACAGACACAGAGACCTTCGGAATAAATCGGGGCGTCCGAATTATTCGCTTCTATTTCCACAAGATGTCGACAACTTCCTCCAACCCCCGGCTCCCAGTCGTCGTAACCTAATTCCCATTTCCAAGGGAACGTGTCGTTCAGCGTCGAAAGCCCGGAAGACGAAGAAAGAGGAAACAGGTGTACGTGTAATCTCTCTCTGGCAAAACGCGAGTAAACAAGAAAGTTAGGGGGCTCACCGTTCGTCGAGTGCAACGGAGTCGAGTGCCAAAGTTCATCGTGAGATCCTGGCCCTCCTCACTGAGACGCGGCAAGGCCGGTAAAGTGATAAAGCGGCCATAAATTCTGACCGCCATCCTCCCTCCCACCGTGCCCCTCTATCTTGCCAGCTCTCCACTCCGCCGCCTTCCATCCCTTCGCCTGTCTCCCTCCTCCCTTTCCCATCCGCCGCGTTCCTTGTCGGTCGACTTTGCGACCTGGATGCACCTGCAACAGCGGAATTGGCAAAGGTCAGCGTACGTTTCCTTCCCTCGTGTCCCTAACGATCCTCGCACTTACTTGACGATCTGTTGCTTTGGCAGAGGATCGCGACGCTTCGGGTACAGATGACCCATTGGAAGAGCAAGGTCCAAGAAGAGAACTGCTGGCGCAACATCTTTGTGTCAACTGTACTTACCTGCGCGAGAGACTTTCTATTCCATTGGCCAGGTCTCAGCCAGAAAGTGGTGATCAGACGAAAGCTAAATTAGAACGAGAGCATTCTCCCTCTGCCCTGCGGCTTCGTAGCGCTGACTGTCCCCTGACCTCTCTGCGAGTTAATAACCAATTGTGCTAACAGATCGCCCTTGGCCATGAATTACCCCCAAAGAGGAGATCGGACTTTGCCCAATTAGCGGCTCCACTTGTCCAGGCGAATACTGAAAGCTCGCGTCTAAAGACTAATTTCCCCCTTTATCCTTGTATCTCATAGAAGTTAGCTTTGCTAAAGCTCCCGTTCTTTTTGGGCAGGCACAAAGCGTTTCAGATACGCACAATACTTGTTGATCCGAAGAATCTATAGACAGAAGGGAGTCGACCTTTGGGATCCAGGTCTGTCGATCTGTTATCCAAACAAGAATTCCCCTGTAAGGAGCCGGAGAGGATCAGAGAGGCCTGGAAGCATCGCCAAAAACCCATCGAATCCTGCTTGTGCTCCAGTTGATCGAATAAAGAAAATCACAGCTGGCGCTGTATAGGTGGAATGTGAAATGGGGGGGGTGGAAAGTGGGTCAGCCAGGGAAGCATGGGATTCCACATGGACCCGGAATTCCAGGGGAGAAATGGAGACGTTCCTGTCGAGAAGAAAGCGTTGCAGCTGCAGTTTGGCGAAACGTCGAAATCCAATATCACAGTGTTCCAGGCATACCCAGCCGCCTAGAAGCTAGGCACACGGTATGCTCGTTGCAGCGCAGGGGCGAACAGACAGAAATCCCAATAAATCATCCCGTCACGAGCCGTGAGCCAAGGCGGAGCCTCTTGCCTCGTATTAGCCAATAATAATCCTCTCCGAGGTGGAGGCCATCTTGGATTATACAATGGTTCCTTCCGCCACAATTCGTATAAATGCAACCTTCGGTGTTACCGGGCAACCTTTTCGAAGGGTCCCAGTGGCGTACGGCCCGCGATATTTTCGCTCGGGCGTGAACGACATCGCTGACCGCCAGGATCGATGTCGTTCTCGCTAGACGAACGCTATATGCACCTACGGAAAATTATATAGGGCACCGTGCGTTGGCGGCCATAAGCTTGAAACCATTCACGAAACTTGTACCGATTAATTAGCAAGCTTCTAAAGCTCTCAGTATCTTCTTATTTATTTCAGAAATGTCTGTCTTCTTCCTCAAGTGCGGAGCAAACTCGTTATTTCTGGAATAATAATAATTGCAAGTACAATGTAAAATGGTCCCAAACATATGGCTAACGTGGTGTACCCTACGTGTATCGTTACCGCTGAAACGAATAACCCACCGTATTACCAATTAATTAATTGATCGAAAGAGGAGAAGCAACACGGCAGAGGGTCGATCAATCTCGCGAATCGAGGTCGAACGAACCCGACCGGTTTCAACCGCGTATACCACCCCTCCCCCCTCCCCCCCTCCCTCCCTCCTCCCCCACCGGTTGTTCGCGCATCGATCGATAAACTTTGGTCCAACGCGGAGAGACGAAAGTTGGAGGAGAGCGTGCGTCCGGTACACATCCGTTTCCGCAGCACGTGTGTGACACACTCGGCTCGATTTCATATTCAACCACAATTTATTTCTCGTTTTCAAACACAGCTATTATAATTAATATAATTATTATTATTATTAATATGGACAGACTCTTATATAATATAATACAATACGGTTTAGACTTGTCGACATGATAGCGTATAATACTATTATCGTTTCCCATCGTCATCGTCGTCGTCGTCGTCGTTACTCATAATACATAGCTCATTCGCGTGCATATCGTTCGTCATTGCAATCGTATCGTAATTATCGTAAGCTTCGTCGGTACCATCATCATCATCATCGTCGCCGTCGTCGTCAACGCCATCTACATCGTTTCGCTGGCGTACGTTTTTTTTTTCCATGTGTACATTTAGTTTACATAATGCGGGACACTACAAAATAATTATATACGTTTATCGTAATTCGTAATACTATTATATTTATATTTATATTCATATTTATAGTTAAATATATATATAATTTATATATATATATATATATATATATATATAGATTCATTTATTTATATCTTCTTTTTCCACTTATACTTCGGTAAACGCGGTGCAGCCTACATTATTTTTCGGCCTGTAGGCGCACACCCCTATCTAACTTTTTTTTTTTTGTTTTCTTCAACATCGCGTAATCGTTTCGAACGAATGCGTTGTACCCGGTATCTTTGTGTGCCTGGGCCTGTATCTCTGCGTGTTGGAGTGTACGTGTGTGCACGCGCGGGTGTGCGTACGTCTGTGAAAACATTTTTCTGTATAATATATAATAACATGTACATAGATGGTTCTCCACCAGCTCGACCGGAGCAATGTGTCCATGTAACACGCTGACGACTCGAGTGTGTAGCCAATATTGGAAAAAAAAATTAATCCGCCGAATTCCGGTTGGACCGCGCCCTGACACGCGAATTACAGCGGCTGTTCCTGTCGAGAATGTATATCTAGACGCTCTTCAAGCTATTCGTATATGTGCATATTTATACCAACAGCGTCGAGCAGATTCGAATTTGGCGCGAGAACTGGAGGGCGCTGCCTGCGAAGCAATCCTCGAGGATACACACTGGAGTGGTGGAGCGTAAACATCGGGGGACGAAAACGTGGCGGCTCTTAACAATATTGTCATCTTTTTACTCTATTTCCTTCGCCGCGGTTACAGACCATGGGGCCACCGTCGGTAGTCGAATCGTCCGTAATCCACGACGGTGCTCGTATATCGTTACAGTACCGTATCAATAAATAGTAATTAATTAGTCCTCTGCTACCGTTACTTTGTAACTCCTTTAGTCTATGAAACAGGTACCTACTTTACCTACGCGGTATCGTATACAGTGGTCGCGGCTCGCGATTCGATGCCGCGACGTCAGACGTCGCCCTTCACATTGCCCCGCCGATAAACGAAAGAATCTCATTCGATGCGCCCAGCTTTTTTTCCCTCGCGAATGGAATTATTTACAAGTGTCTGTGTTGTGTGCGCGTGTGTGTGTGTATGTGTGTGTCTCTTGTCACAGCGCGACCCAGTGGCAATAGGACTCTTTCTTGCCGCTTGTCAAAAGAAATCGAAGCACTCTCGGTAAGTGCTGCGCCGATTCTCCGCGATGAAAAAGTTCGGCCAGGAATCGATTTATCGGAGCGATCCTGTCGGCGTACGGAATTGTCCTACGGCAAACGAATTCTCGTGCGGTGGTGTTCGTTGAGTTTTTTCTTTAACTGTTAATCGTAAGTATACGCTGCACTCGCCACGCATTACCGGGTTTATCAGTCTTCACAGAGCGGAACCCTATCGTCGAGACCGCGCGTTCTAACCTCTTTTAGGAAACTTTTGTCGAATTGGAAAGGTTTTCACCGCGACAGTAACGACGTCCCTCGAGAACTGCACTCGAGAAAAGCAATATGGCGCTACCGAATCGGTTACTCGTATTTACTTGTATTTACAAAATGCACTCGATGTACAGCGACTGAGACATCGAGTCGGTCAAAATGAAGGAGCATTCTGGATACTCTTCTCTAGTTTCTGTGTAGACTGTAGACGATACGACGCTGTGCGATAGCTGTTCACTCGAAAATAAAGCCAACAGAGAACGCTGAACGAGATTACGTTGGGAGATGGACGTTGAGGAATACATATTACGGCACGTGTGATCTTATCGACTGCAGCAAATCTTTCCTCCGTTTTACCGATATGAAACCGCGAATTGTTTTGTCGTTTTCTGTCCGTTTTTCATTTACATCGTAAAAAAGACGGTTAATTGAGTTATTCTGGATGATGAATGTTTTGTATGTTACAGCACAATCCGAGTGATGGATGTTTCGCGTTGGCTGAAGTGGAGAGGCGATGGACTGCCAATTCCCCTTTCTTTACCTATTTATATGTTCCTAGGTAGATACTATACAGATTACCTAGAAAGGTATACGAAACTAGCGACACCTGCCCGGGGAGTGACAGGAAGTCAGGAACTCTTCGGCGCATGGGCGTGCGAGGACGTGGCTTTATCGTTTACCAATTTCATTTAATTAAACAGACCACTTCCGACGTGGATCCGTGTCGATCCTTTTCAACGCCCCGCTCTCAACCGTGGGCAGTGGGAAACGTAAAGAGGCCCTTTCACGATACACAACCATAAGAGTAAAAGTATTTAAATGCAACGTAGCCGGAATAAAGGTCGGTAAAGCAACGAAACAAACATTCGCCCGCGTACAGGCTCCTCCCGCCTCTCGGATTAACGCCAGCTCTCTGCAGCTCGAATAATCACGTTGGAAGGTTGATTCTGGTGTGCACACAAATATACGTCCGACCACACGGTTCACGTTGTAAAAAATATTTATTGGACAATTAATGAAAACAGAAGGGAAAGATTCACCGTGCTGCTCGCAACAACGGTGTTAATAAATATTACGCGAGGCTACATTAATACGAGGGTCCGAAAGCTGCTTATACCATCTCGAGCATCTCATGTCCCCTTTCGTTCTTCGTTCCGAAATCTCATAAACGGCGCCTGCGAGCTCACCGAAAAAAAAAAAGAACACGCATCAATTATGTACACGATCGCAAACCCCACGAATTCGTCTATTCGGTTTAATTGCGCATTGCCCATGGGTACATAGAAAATGGCGATCGAAGTCACGTATTTTCGATCCGACGTTTATTTCTTTTTTTCCCCCCCCTTTTCCATGACCACCGCCCCCGCTCGCTGCAACCGACATGCCCGATTCCTTAAATTCTAGTTAATTATCTTCTTAAGACTTAGGCTTTAGACGTTAACCTTATCGATTAAGCGCTAGCTTAGTGACTCACTTCGTACGTACACACTGCTCTTCATCATCATCCCTGGTTTTTTCTCTCCTTTCGCTCTCTCTCTTTCTCTCTCTTTCTCTCTCTCTCTCTCTCTCGCTCTCTTTTAATCCTCTCTTACCTTCTCGCTTTAACTCTACATACAATCACGGCACTCGCTTCTCTTTTTCTCCCCCTTTAAATTACGCATATCTGTGATTTTACGCGACTATATAAGAGTAAAGATAAAATATATAATTTGCATTTTACACGTTTCCAGTTAACGCTAGGAATTCTTTTCATTTCCCCTCTCTTTTTTTCGCCGCATTTGTATACATATATATATATATATTTACTCTATATATAAGTAGTAATTCGCTATCCAATGGATACAAATTTTTTTTTTCCGTATTTTAAGCTAAAACCGGTGTTCGTGACGATCGCTCGCGGTGATAACCCCCTTCGCGTTCTTCGTTCGTCTAATTCCGAAATTCCGTTCTGTCCGGTGGACGTTAGGCTAAATGGAACATTGAGTAACGCACGGCTGTCGTGAGCAGCCCCGTATGATTATTGCACAATTGAGTTTTTCCACGTGTCACGGACGACTTGCTGGCAAGAGAAATACCGATGATAAATTTACCAATAAGGACCCTAACGATACTTTCCGCTCTCAGAGATAAAGAACCCTCCAAAGACTGCCTCGAATCGATCGATTTCGCTATCTGCCAAGGAACGTACGCAATCCTATGAATTGAGACACAACGGCGCGAGCGCACTTTTGCCAATCAGCTGAACGCTCGACGAGAATTAATGTTGCGAAGCTAGCCCGGCCGCGAAAAGTTCGAGAAAACGGTTTGTCAGGCAGGCATTTGTGCGTGAAATTTCGCCTGCACCGTTGACCGGCGTGTCGTAACAGTTGACACCGTGACGCAAGGGCAATAAATACTTCCTTTGTCTCGAAAGCCGCACCCTACGCTTCCAATGCCGGCCATTACCTGGCCTACATAGATGGTATCGCTGATTAATGTACCCAGAATTAACGCATGTCTCACTTACCTACCGCGAAATGCGCAAAAATCCCAGCCGACTCGTGTGAGGTTAATCGATTTATCCAAAGGGTTATAAATCGTAATCGGTAAGCCGAGAGGCTGGGGACACCTCGGTTCCCTTCGATCTACGGATCGAACGAAAAACCAACCTAATCTCCAGTTAACCATTAACGGACAGTAATGCAACAAGATTTTGGGACCTATTCAGAGTAATTGGTCGTTCATGAAAATGAAGCGTACAATACGTAATGTCTTGAAGTTTCTTCCGCTAATGCACGTGACACAAAGGTTACGCAAGTTTCAGCAAAGGTGGCTTCGAGTTTGGATGCCAGTTGCGAGACGAAAACGCGAGCTTCTACTTCTGATGGCACTGTTACCAGTGGCGGATTAAAAAAAAGGGGCACAAGTGGCAAACGATCTGAGGGGCCCATTCTTCGGGAAAATGAAGACGCGCCTATAGTTCACTGAAAACGGATCAAGTGGAAAAAAAATGTAGTTTTTGGATACCTATACCTAATCATAATTTTTGTTTGGACACGGGGCCCTGGGGGCCTCCTGGGCAGGGGCCCAGGCGGCAACTGCTCGTCAGCCGCCCTGTTAGATCCGCCACTAACTGTTACCATTCACTTAAGAATGAAAGAACTATTTAAATCTCAGCAGTTTAGAGTGGATCGATGGAATACGAAAGGTGCGCACATCCGTCGTTTATCGCCGGTGTTTCTCTGTCCTCGAAAGTTTCACGAAAAGCCATACCGACAGCGATGCCGATGCCCCTCGACGGGCCATCGAGCTTAATTGGCGCCAATTTGCCGGAGCAATTTAGGATCGCGACCCCTGACTGTAAACGCACGTTTCGGCAGTTGCGAAAAAAGAAACCGTTCGCGAGAGACAGCGAGCGATCGTCCAAGATCTTCTCTTTTTCACAGTTCGTTGCTCCTCAAGGACAAAAAGTTATACATAAATAAATCTCTGGAGAAAGAAAGGCCGGCCGGTGCTCAATTGATGCGCGTGCGCGAGCTGGACCATGTATTACGTATATCAGTTCCATATATCTCCCCGTTCTCCCCCTTTAGATCCTTCTCCTCATTGTTTTCCCTCGTTAACGCGGCAACGGGGCGGAAGAAAGTTCGCGGGGCAGCAGCCCGTCCCTCGGCAACGCTCCTCCGACCCCTCGTTCGCGAGATCGCCGGTTCCCCCTCTATATTTATATTTTTCTGCTCTGTTTTCGTGTTTTTTTTTTCTTCTTCTTTAAATACCATCTTTTCGCCGCCGTCGTCGTCGTCGTCTATACATACTACGTACTCGTATTAATTATCGTTTATTACGTATATCGTAGATTACGTGTATACAAGGTATAAACTAAATAATGTCGATCTAAGTTTTACAACACAGCACAAGAAATTCGCCGCGGCGGAGTTCTCCGACGTGTCAGCCAGTGGACGCGGCGACGCGAGCGCCCGCGTGGATCGTCGCGCGAGTTCGTCGATCCGTCATCGATCGCGAGTTTCGGCGACCGGGCCGACAGATGGTGTTCGCTTACTGCTTGGCACGCTTAACCGCGTTCGACAGAACGTTTCGACTGGGCGGGAAACGAGCAAATGCGAAACAAAACGAATGTGATCACAGATGACATGCGCTCGAACATGTGACTAGTGATTACGCGTTACGTTAATATAAGGACGACCCTGTCGGTCTGTTTCAGTTTACTTCACCCGAAACGATTTTCATTTCACCTCGTACTATTCTTTCATTGAATATTCAATTCGGATTCCACGTACATGCCGTGAAACTCCACTTATCCGAATGCGATCTTACTCCATGGCTTTTGTTTACCGAACTTACTACTTGCTCCAGTTATATTGGACGTCTTACACTTGGAACAAACTCTCAACTATAGTCGCTCAAGGCCACTCGCTGTACTGTCTGTCATGTCAGGCACGACTGCTACTTTCGTTTCACGCCATCTCTCAAACGCAATGGGCGGAGCAGCGAGACGAAATATGGAGAGCTAAGGAAAACCCCTCAGCAACCTTGCGCGATCAGTGATTTTCTTCAGACCATAGCTACGAAGAGCTACCGGAGCATCAGCTTGGAAGAAACGAATGGATTCCCTCCGGTTATCCGAAGGAAAGATGATAAGCAGAGAAGGAATTTATCGACGCGTTCGGATTAATGGAGTTCTACTCTAAATGAAAATCAGTTTGGATCGGATAGAATGGCAATGACGAAACAGAGCAGCGGGGATTCTACGAGATGCAACTAAGTGTATTTCTGCTGATTCCAACGTAGCTGAGATTTGACTGGACACTTTCCAATAATTGACAGCGATTTTTTTAGGGTGGATTTCAAACGCGAGGTTCTCAAAGAGAGCAAAGAGGTACACTGTGAAACATTTCGCGGCGGAGCAAGGGAGTAGAGTTTTCTGTTGGAGGGTTTGCTCTATAGAGTCGCTATTAAGGTGCCAAGCGGTTTCATGCCGAAAGCATCTTATTCCAAAAATACGCTACGAATTACATCACTTGGTAATTTGGCCTCGTGTCGCGCGGAGCAGCAGTAAATTTTCGGCGACCGTTCGGTTCGCGAAGATTCCTCGAGCTTTGGTCGTATCGAGGATCTCTCTCACCGGGGTCACTCTTTCTTTTTTTATCGTCGTTTGCTATGAATATTTACAAGAGAACGAAAACACTGCGAAAGTGTAGTTGCACGGTTTTGTTGGAACCGCTTCGTTTCGAAATACATACTTCGCGTCTCTACGTCGAAAAATGGCGTTTCCAACGGCCTTGTGAATATGTGCGAAGGACATCGTAGCACGTTCGCATATAGTAGCGCTGTTTTGCAACTTTCTTAGCCAATTATGAAATAGGAAATCTGTGAATTAGAAGAAGGAAGAATGTCCCGCGAACATTTGAATATTCGAACGTCTACAAAGTTGCAAGAAACAGAAAAGGACCATGGTACACTGCGATCGTTGGTAAACACCATTTTTCGAGTAGGCGCGATACTTTTGAATGTCACGCTTGGCGAGAACAAATTAATGATTACGACTGTCTCTTCTGACATGTTCTTCAGGCAGTATACGATCGTGGAGGAATTACTGAACGAATGGTAGCAAAGGTAACTCTACGAAGTGTGTAAAGGGAAGAAGAAGAATAATAATACAAGTACACACGTCGGGGTGCAAATAAATATGAAATTTTATGAAACTGACCTTGCGATGACACTGATGAAGAAATGTCAAGTCGTTTCGATTCTGCTCCGCCGGAGGCCTTCGCCCTCTCAAGCGCCGCTGCTTTCATTCTTTCAGCACCGCGGACAATAAATCCCATATTTCGCTTCGCGATTTCGGCCAAGAGATACCGGCGTTCGGCGGGTCTGATCGATCACCAAACATCACTGGAATTTAACCAATTGCTGCACACACTGATACTTTTCACTGGTAGCCACGATTTCCCTCGCCTTTCCTTTCCCGCCAGCGCGTTAATTCCGGGCTGGTCGGCGCGCAGGTGTTCGCGCCGCGATCTCTTCCTTTCATCCCTCCGTTTTACTTTCCGCTTCGTCGGATCCTCCCGGCACCGGGGAAACACATTCGAAGATCACACTTGGCACGTTCGCGATTACTAAATTACCCTCGCTGAGCCACCGCGGTATTGTAGAGAAAGAAACTATCTAAACGATCCTCTAAGAACACTAAACCGCTCATCTACTTGCTAAATAGAGACACGATCGGACGCGTCTCCGTCCTTCCGCTATTTTACTAACCGCTCTACGACTGCTACGCGTGTACGACGTAAGAGAATAAATAATAAAACGCTTTTACTAAGGTATATTCACGCGGTATCTCCTCAGATTCTTACTCGATCGTCCCGTGCGTCTCGCATTCACCCTTCGCCTTTCTCTCTTTATATATATAATATGTATATATATTTATATATATATATATATATATATATATATATATATATAATATGTATATATATTTATATATATATATATATAATATATATATTTATATGTTATATATCACTTTACACGCTTTTACGGGCACATTCACACTCTACTTACAACTAGACTCGACCATTCGGGCATAGTATCCACGACTTTCGTCACTTTAAAGTACGTATATTCCTTTCCCTAGCTCGCTCTCTTTCTCTCACTCTCTAGCTCTCCTTCTTTCTTACTCTCTCTCTCTCTCTCTCTCTCTCTCTCTCTCTCTCTCTCTCGCTCTATCTCTTTCTTTCCCTATCGCTCTCTCTCTCTCTCTCTCTCTCTCTCTCCCCGTTATCTCTAATAATTAATATATAGGCTTTAGTACAATTACATTCGATTAAATGTAACAGAGGTTAACGCGGTTCTGATTAGCATGTGATCCAGTTTTCTTCCGATTATCGATCCAATCCGATCCCTCTTTTTATTCGGTTCTTCCTCGGCGTTCCGCTACGTTATTACGATTATAAGAGATCGCGCGTCCCTATAAATCTTGATCCGACTCGTCCGTGTGTGTCCCGTTCCGTTATTCCGTTTCCTCTGCTCCTTCCACTCGTCTTATCTCGCAGTCTTCCCATCCCTCTGTTCCTCTCCTACTTGCTCCTTCGTCCCTTTGTCATCATGTCCAGTTCACGTCTTCACTTCCATCCACACTGACTGTCGGCTACATCCATTTCTCTCTCTCTCTCTCTCCCTCTCGCTCTCTCTCTCTCTCTCTCTCTCTCTCTCTCTGCCTCATCTTCCTCTTTTCGTTTATTTGGTACGAGCAACTTGATTAACACGACAAAATAAGCGTCATTGCTGTTTGTTGGGGTGGGCTGGGCGGGGTGTGTGGGGGAGGGTGTCGCATTTTGGAGGTCATCGGGGGTTGCAGGGCTGGCAGAGGGCAGCGGGTGTCGCGGGGGCTTCGGGGCTGGGGGGGGGGCGGCGGTGTGGGGGAGGAGGTAGTGCTGGAAACAAGGTATTAACGACCCTGAGAGAGATGAGACCTCTTTGGAAGTTCCACTCCTCGGGGCTCTCTCAACCCTGCGGCGAGGTCTGCGGCGAGATCTCGGTGTCGCCATCGCCCGAGCCTGGCTCGCCCTTCGTCTTGTTCTCCTTCTTCCACTTCATCCGTCTGTTTTGGAACCAGATTTTGATTTGCCGTTCCGTCAGGCACAGCGCGTGAGCGATCTCGATGCGCCGCCGCCTGGTCAGGTATCTGTTGAAGTGGAACTCCTTCTCCAGCTCCAGGGTTTGGTATCGGGTGTACGTTTGTCGTCCTCGTTTCCTCTCTGCAACACGGGCAAGCAAACGGATCTCGTTAACATCGCGTTTCTAGTCGCTCTTTCGCGCGGTTATGGGAGATTCAGCGCGAATCGGGGCCACGGGTACAGCTTCTTCGTGCAACTTCGCTCTGCGACTGATCGCCGAGAATATTCAACGAACAAGCGGAATCTCGTTAGGGATGAATGTATCACCGTGACCTTGATCGTAGCCAATGTCTGCTTTGATAAACGCGCGAAAATCGTGAGTACGAATCCCGCGACCCGTTTTATCGGCACGTGGGTAATATCTAGAGACGCGGCAGCGTCTCGACGCCAAGTACATGAAAGACACCCTGTATATGTCGACTGTCGCTACCGCTATCATTTACTCGTCGCACGGCTATTCCATCCTAACCTGAAACTTATTTCATTAATATCTCATCACGCCTGCAATATTTTCTAAATTTAAAGGCACTTTTCTGATGTAAACTGCATAGAAGCTTTCGAATAAGACCAAATTCAATAAAATCGGTCCACGCATAACAGAGATATCGTAATATCGTCTCATGAATCAGGCGAAAACGGTAGGATTTTTCTTCTGATTCTTCATCTTCTCATTCTCCAACCCAATTTTGTCGACATAATACGTATACGCGTTACACGCACACCTTCAGTCAAAAAGAAACTAACACATGTTTCGTTCGTCAATTGCTATCTTCACTATGCAATCTACTCCAAATTTTGACAGCTTACCGTCAAGTTATTACCAAGTTATAAACGTGTTTTTACAAATTTGAATCGGTGTACCATTGAATTGCAACCAAACTGCAGTCTCAAACACAAGGTAAGTTGCAGAAATTTGAATTGCGACATATTTGAATATCATCAAACAGTTTTGTATATGTAACTGAACTGAGGATTTTATGTATATATAGATAATCGAAGCGTAAACTGATACTGTGACTGGATTTATCATTAATTCTGTCCCGTGATAATTTGTAATTTATAATATTAAAAATTATCTGAAATCATTCCCTATGCAAATTGTCTTTGTAAAAGAAGTGAGATCCCCATAATAAAACTTCGAAAAAGTAAAAAAATTACGCCAAGTATATGAAATCAAATAAATCACAAAAGAATAGAAGATAATAATAATTAGCATATATAAAAAAAAAATGTGAAATCAAAATGATATGCAAGTACATAAAGATGTTTTCCAGCTGCGCTTAGGAACTATTCGAAGTTTTTTTTTATGGGGGTTTCATTGAGAGTTGTACAGTGAAATAGAAAGAAAGTAGGAGCAAGCAAAGTATATTTCGCGTTTCTCATTCCCCGGCGTCTGAAAGCGTTGGCAGAGCCAAAGCACGAGGAGGACCAGTTGGATAGTCTCGCGCGCTCTCGGGAGGAACGCGCAGCAGCCCGCTATCCGGGATATTTAATGAACGTTGCGCGCGCCTTGCAACCTGCTTCGGCACGCGGGAAACTTTTGTGCCGTCCGGCGCGCCGCTTCGAGACAAAAATACCTGTTCGGCGAAGAAAAGCTCGAGCGGTGGTTACGTAGGCGCGGTTCCGCGTATGATAGATACCTTACAGATATCCGTGACATGATCTGCGCTCGGTGTGGCGGTACACGAATCCCGAACGAGAATATTAATTGTGCTTGCCAAGGGAGGAAGGGAAAGGGAGACGCACGAACGGACAGAGAGGGCCAGCTGGCCTCTACACGCGCGTACACGCGTGTATGCGATACGCCTCGCGATCTCTCGGCCGGGCATAAGCTGAAAGGGTTAGGTTGGAGCTGTTGCCACACGAGCGCCAAGAGGGCAAAACGAGGATATTTCAGAGTGGTACGAGGGAGGGAAAAAAGAAGGTGGAGCGGGGTGGGAGTGAGGGGTGAGGGAACGGAAGAGGAGGGAGGAGAAGGAGTCGGAGGAGGAGGAGAAAAAGAAGAAGAAAACTCCTTGGTGAGCATTCGAGGCAAACGCCGCCCGTCGCGCTGTCGGCCGATGAAGACGGATGGCGACTCTCCTCGGCCGAGAGAGACGGAGAATTCTTGGAGGGCTCCGCGTCGCTCGGACGAACCGAGACAGAGGCCCGAGGGACAGAGAGCAACTCTGGGAACATGCCCTCTTCTTCCATCCAGCCTTCCCACCCGCCCTTCGGCTACGCTCTCAAATTAACAACATACCAATCTCTAGCCTCCTTACTTATAACTTTTAACCATTTGCCTAGCATCCCCGTGCTAGCCTCCACGGCCGCAATTATTCCCCACCAGGATATCTCTCCTTTCTTTCCCCTCTTTGCTATCTATGTATTAGGTTCGCGCACACCACGGGACAAGGCACCTAATCGCCTTTACACTCAACGGTTAACGGGGAAGAGTAATGGAATTTGTCCCGCCAACTTTTTCATCATTATTCTGAAACGAGCACCCTCCGACGCCACGTCCGCTAGATCCTCTCCTTCAACTCCTCCAGACGCGTGTACCGGAGCTTCTAATAATATTGACCCTTTGACGAGTGCCCGCTTCACCTGGACCATTTCGAATGATAAAGCGCGCCGGATCAAAAGTGAAATACACGTGGACAAAGTTCGCCGCAGAACTGGAGTCCTAGCTAGCCTATCAAAGGATACCGGAGATAAACATAGATCCAGAGTTTCATCAAAGAAGCTGGCGAGGCCCGTGCGCCAGCGCTTACCACTTGGACGCGCGGCTTATTAATGTTCATTCGCCGGCCGGTTAATGAAGGTGCCTCTCGAGAACGATCTACATTTCGACCCAGAAGATCATCAAAGCGTTCACGGAATAATGAAACGCCTCGGAGTCACGCTCGAGCTCCTATGCACCGATTAGTTTATGCCTCTTTATCGATAACAGTCTTATTACCTAATTGCAAAGGATTTACGTGTACAATCGCGTATCCGCTGAACACGAGAATCCCGAGCTGCTGCTTTGAACTGGCACGGGCTAACGCCCGACCCGGCCAGTCAAAGGGCTTCCTAATAACGATGGGGCATCAAAAGCGGTCGTTGACTGATTCCCAGTACTGGCGCATGAAACTGCTTCCCTATTAAACTCCGTTTGTCACGCAGAGAAAGATCGCATCTGCGGAGTACACCAGTTTCCGCGTCAGATAGTTGCCATTAAGCCGTTCAGCGAATGGACCCACTATAAAAGTAGACGCAGACTTGGGAGTTGCGCGGTAGGATCTGTTAACAAAATTATTCGAAATTTGCCTTAATTGTCGATTGGAATACTTTACGATGGCATACGCGTGAGGCGTCAGCAACGGATCGTTCGTGTTAACTTCGTCTCGAGTACCCATTACCCTAATAGCAAGGTAGCGCAAGGTTATTGGCAATATCCTCTCGGTTTAAATATGCAACATTCTCATTCAAAGTCGATCGATTCCATCACATCAGCGAGGACTCGAATCTTGATTAGCCTCGCCTGCCCGCTGAATTAGGCATCGGACACTCTGTTTTTGCTCGTTGGTCAAGCATGCGGGCTTAATTAAAGAGGCGTTCTCTGTGCCCGGCAAGGCGCGTGTAGCCGTAATGCGTACGGAAACGGCCCCGTGTATGATTATGCAGGCTCGGGGGACCGTGAACCAGAAATAGGAAGAGGCTGGGGCCGCTTGAAAAATAGAGAATGCCTAGAAAGATTTTGTCAGAGAGCAAATGAAGTTGGCAGTGCTGAGAAGTACCTAATCCAAACTAATAGGGAACTATGCTAATTGCAAGATTCGAGCAGGGTTCGTTCAACTTACCACCACGATGTAGAAAATTGCTTTTCGCAAAGAAGGGCATCGTGACGCGAGAATCAAGGGGATATCTGCTCACCATATAAAAGA
Source organism: Andrena cerasifolii (assembly GCF_050908995.1). Lineage (NCBI taxonomy): Eukaryota > Metazoa > Arthropoda > Insecta > Hymenoptera > Andrenidae > Andrena > Andrena cerasifolii. Next base: position 15,066,262 of record NC_135119.1, on the reverse strand, counting down.
TTAGCAATAGTAGGTAGCAGATATCGATTACTGTTAAGTTTATTCGACATCGATTACTGTTAAGTTTATCAACAATAAACAAAATATTCTATACACGGTTTGAGAAAGCATTCCTTCAGCTTTAGAATGAACCCAAGACGGTGGCATTATCTTTAAAAATGACCGAGATATTACAATTTAAGTGATGACGCGTCAGCCGATTTTGTTTGAATTTTCGAAACTTTAAGATTAAATATTTCGGAAACTATTTGACACGGGCCGTTGAAATTCAGTACACTTTGTTTTCGCAAGGTTATCGACAAATGCTGTAATTTTGCAGAGAATCGGCGAAACTAAATTTTTCACCTATTCGTTTTGACGTGGAATAGCTGTTATAGGAGTCCTTGAGACGGTGCGGGAGCGTTATCCGCGCGCGTGATCTCCGGTGAATTAATCACTGCCGCGGAGTCTCGCAGGCTGGAAAGAATTTAATGGCGTTTTCATCGTGTGAACGCGTCGTGGGAAACACGGCCACGAGGAGACGAGGCGGAGCGAGGCAGGGCAAAAGGCAAGACAAGACAAGGCGAGGCGAGGTAGGGCAAAGCGAGGGTGCGAGACTTTCTTTCCCGTTGACCACCAACGAAACACTCCGCGATAGTAAGGAGCAGCTGAAAGAACGCTGCTCGAAGGGCCGGCAGCGCGAAACCGAAAAACGACGCGCGGTTCGCGAGCGAGGCGGTCCAGCAGCGACCCGAACGAAGATGAGAATTTTTTCCTCCGCGCCGCTCGAAGGATGTATCAGCGAAGGAAGAGGCGCGGGGCGTGTTAAAGAGGTCGATAACAAGAAAACCTGGCCCGGTATCCTCTCGGTTTATGCTGAACCGGCGTTGCCGGTGCTCTCGCGGACGGAGGTGACTTTAAACGCGGGGCAATAAATTAACGGCGTTGGGTTACGCAAGGATCAAATGTCCCCTGGAGTATGCCCGAGAGATTTATGGGTCTGCCTTCACTGGCGCAGCATGAAGGAACGGAACGGAACAGAACAGAACGTGCACAACCGTACGGGCTTATTATAGGCTAGTTGCTCCGCTTCTCCGCTCCTCTGCTCCTCCGCTTCTCCGCCGGCCGGCTGACTGGTCTGAAAGACCCGCCGCAGGATACACGCAGGACTTTTCAGACGAACAGCTAGCCGGATGTTGTAACCCGCTAATAAGGCGCGGCCACCACTCGCTGCCCAATTAAGCTAAGCTTTACGTGGCCACCTTAAGGCCAGGCCTTGAAACGCTCTTCGATTAGATACCCTAGATATCCCATTAATTTTATCGCTCGCCCTCTCCGCCTCCGTCTCTTTCTTGGCTAAGCGAGCCCGCTGCTTTATATGACCGGTCGACGCCGCTGACAGAGGTTCAGATTAATCGCGAGGAATCCGGAGAATCGCCTTCGAAACCGTTCGCCGCGGATATTTCGGGGATTCGGGTGCCTTCGACGCTGGTACATTCTACCGCGGGGTATTATTCGCGCGGATATCGATAAACAAGACGATAATTTCACCGCCCGTACAGCTCGACTCGGCAATGCTCCGATTCGCACCACCGTTCAACAAGTATCGCGGTATTCCCATCCATTCGCGAAACTCGGGCCAAACGTACGGAATAACCTGGACGAATAAGTCGAAACGTCTCCGCTGGCATCCCTTTAATCCCGAACACGTGATCGAACCTCCTCCAGCTCCCTGTCCGCATCCGTCTCAGCCTCCATATATTTTCAGCGCGGCTATCCGTCTTGCTTTTTGTATTTCCGTCCTAGGCTGCTTTATGTCACGTTGTTTTCGTTGAACTTTCTTCGCTTAGGGACCCTCGGTTTTTGCCTGCCACGCCAGCCGAGTCGCCGTAGGCTTCCTCCGCGTAGGGGTCGCGCCACGCCGACAAGATAACCTTCGTTCAGGAATTTCGACGGTTGTTTATGCGCCACCCGTGAGGAGGGTCGCATTCCTTCCTCGGCGAACTTCCTGAATCTTTGATCGAAAAAAATTATAAACATTCCGCGGTGCCGGAGGACGCACGGAAACGGCAAGAGGGACGCGACACCGAAAAGTCGCAGCAAGTGGAACAACATCCAGCGTCTTTCGGCCCGCGATCGAGCAGCTGGCCAGGATTATTCTCGTCGAGGGTACTAGGTAGCAGGCCAAAGTGGATGGTGTCCTAAGCGCGGAACAGCCACCTGGGGCCGAAGTGTAGAGGACGAAAGGAAAAGGAATTCAACAGAAGTCGCCGCCGAGCAACGCGGAGTAAGAACCGTCAAGTCCAACCGACACTCATAGAGGGGACTTAGAAGCCTCCAACGAGAGCAGAGTATCTGATAGAAGAGAGGCCTCTCTCTTCTCTTCGAGACTCTTCTCGTTCGCCTTACTTTTTTTGTCTTTCGGCCAGACGAACAGACAGCCGGACAAGGAGACGGAGTCTGAGAGCTCCGAACAGGGCTAGAAGGTCGAGATAATGAGCGGCTAGAATGGCCCAGCACGACATATGCATTTGTACGCAGGATATCACTCGGCTTATCCGATGTCCTACTTTGTCCACCAGTGTCCCTTTTCATTTACACCTGCTTGTGCCGGGTTGTAGGGCGATCCTCGTGAGAAATGCCCGCGGAGGATAGTTAATGCGACAAGGAACTTATGAGTGACTCGGATCTGGCAAGGCTTGCCAACTCTGTTCGATTGATTCGCTACTGTTGACCGTATCAGATCTAGAGACGCGGCGGCGTCTCGACGCCAAGTAAAGGAAAGAAAGTACAGGAAAGACACCCTGTATATGTCGACTGTCGCTACCGCTATCATTTACGCGTCGCCGGGCTATTCCAACCTAACCTGAAACTTATTTCATTAATATCTCATCACGCCTGCAATATTTCCTAAATTTAAAGGCATTTTTCTTGTGTAAACCGCTTATAAGCTTTCGAATAAGACTAATTTCAATAAAATCGCGCATAACAGAGATATAATATCGTCTCATGGATCAGTCGGAAATTTTAAGATTTTTCTTCGTCTTCTCGAAGAAATTTTTTCGTCAACATAATACGTATACGCGTTACACGCACACCTTCAGCCAAAACGGAACTAACACACGTTTCGTTCGTCAATCGCTATCTTCGCTATGCAATCTACTCCAAATTTTGACAGCTTACCGCCAAGTTATAACCAAGTTATAAACGTGTTTTTACAAATATATACATAAACGAATTTCTTTTTAATTTAAATGATAATTATTTTGAATAAAATGTTTATTCGTATTAAAATATTTATTTGTATTTATCATTACCTTTATGTACGTGCAGCTCATTTTGATTTCACATCTTTTTTTATTTTATAATTATTATTATCTTCTATTTTTTGTGATTTATTTGATTTCATGTACTTGGCGTAATTTTTTTACTTTTTCTGAAGTTTTTCACGGAGATTACTCTTACTTCAACAAATGGAGCACGAGAGCAGGGTGAATATTCTTGCAAAAAGAATGAAAGACGCAGAGCTACCTAACTCTACAGAGAAGAATGAAAATGATTCGTGTGCTACAGAGCTGTTAATAATGAACACGTTTAACCTTACTATACCCCTCGATTGCTTCACCACTTGGTTCCAGCCTCTCAGCAATCTGTTTGGAGAATTTTTTGTGGATGCCTTCCGAAACGCCTAATCTGTGAGCGCAGCGGAGTCTCTCGTCGTCCCACTTTCACCCCCAGTTTCCCCCAATTTCGAGGCTTAATTTATACGTGCGGAGGTCCAGCAGAAACCCATATCCCAGAGCCCGTATCGTCCATGGTTGTCTCGGGAGTTCATGGCGGCGGCCCAAAAAGCAAACGGACATAGGATTTCTGTGGACTCATCCATCATCGTCATCCCGTCCCTACGCCCTCCTCCCACCGACTTCCTCTCTGCCTTTCTCCCTTTCTCTCGCCTCACCCTCCGGCTCGCTCTCCGTTCCTCTCGTTCGCTCTAACGTCATTTCCTCGACGCTCCTCCTTTCCTGGCCCACCGGGCTCCGTCCCTTTTTGAATATCTCACGAAGCCGCCATCGTTACGGACACCAATCTCGCGTCTGGCAACGCGGACTAGAACGGAACGCATTTAGAGATGAGGAGCCTGAACCCCGCGACCCCGACCGCATACTTCGCCCACGAGCTGAAACTGCACGCCCGCCACGTGACACCTTGCCATTTTTTCCAGGGTAAAGGGTATTCCTTGCGGGTATCAAGCCTTCGCATTCACAGAGATGATTCTCGGTTGGCTTGAAGGTAGATCCTCAGATACCACTGATAGCTAAGAGAAATGGAGCTGGGGAGCAATGAAGCGCAAAGGATAAACAGATCTGACGAATCCCTGGATTGAATCGAGCCCTGAACCTATGTAGTCCTGGAGCGCTAGTGGGATAAGGCTTAGCTCTCATACTTCCTACGAATTTAAACCTCGAAGTGGAAGACAAGGCTGTGGAGTACCACACGCTACAAGCCGCGTGGGCTTCGAGCACCACCCTCGTCCATAAATCCTCTTCATCAATTAATCGAGCAAGAAAAAAATGAGGCGGGCCAGGGAGTAAGTATGGGTAGACCACTTTAATTCCTCATTACTTGCCACGGGTTATTGGCCAGTTACGTAGATATTCGCGCGATTAATTCGACGGTAATGCGGCGGTCTTTCGCCGCGGAGCTCGGCCACGTACCTACGTTCGCTAAGCATTCGTGTCGGTGCTCGGATTACATAAGAATTGTGGCGGTGGTGCACGTACACGAGTACGCGATAACGGAAGCCTCACACCTATGTAGCTGCACCGCTGCATGCTTATTTACCGTAGGCACAAGGAAGGAGCGAGGGAGGGCGGGAGGCGCAAGAACTCGATATCATAAATCTTTTCGCGCACGAGGATCGCAATTATCTTGCGCATTAAAAGCATCGCCGGTGTGGATGGGTTCCTCTTCCTACTGGTCCTGGCCGTCGATCGACCTGTTCGACGGCGAACGATGCGCCGGGCACCGACAATTACGCCCGGTGCCACGATCCAGATCGGTGGAATTCAATTTCGGTGACCGAGGCGGGTACATCAAACGGTTCTACTTGGGACCTTTATCTAGGATCAGGCGGAGTTTTTTAGTCGGCGTCACGGTGCTGGAACTTGTGAATTATAACCCTATCGCGGGTTCTTTTTCGTAGCACTGCGATGGCGTTTCACGCGCCACGACTATGAGAAATATCACGTTTTTTCCGTATGATAATGCGTCTACAGAGATAAATCGGCGCTCCCCAGGCAACGTATGCTTATTCCTACGGTTGTTACCTACTTTGTAATTACCAATGGTCGAAGCCACTGTCCGAGAGCCGCGCTCGCACGGAGGATAGTTTTGAAGTCCCTCCCCGTATCAAGCTAATTGGCTCGGTGCTGATGCGTTTCCCCGAGATTCGTTCTAATTTAATCAGCCCCGCTGATCGTTAAAATATTCGCTAATCAGCCGCTATCCGTATGGATCTCCAGCGGCGGATAGAAATGACAACGAACAATTAAATTGAAAACGCACTCGAGTTCGTTGCGAATGCATCCGCGGACTCGGATGACGATGCAATCTTGGCAGAGGCACTTTTAACGAAGGCTTGATTCATACACGGAAACATCCATTATTAGGAAGTAATAAAGCTGTTTCTGTTTAAATAATTCGAGCGCGCAATTAAACGCTGAGCGGAACCGTGAGCCAACATTCTTCCGAGAGTTTAGCAGTTTTTAAGCATTATTGATGGCACGATTAAAGTCTTAATAGGACATAAACTGTCACGTGACTCGACACGTGAGGGATTCAACGAAAGCCTCGTTGCGTCGCTAATGGCGGGGCCAAGGAAGCGCTAGAAGAGGCTCTCGCGTTGGAAATCGCGCACGCTCGCGAGCACTTCGTGATGTTCGGCAGTAAACGACATGCGATGTGCACTCGGCAGCCAACTATGCCAGCGGAATTCCCTAACCTATGTAACGCAAATGTCCCGCAAAAGGTGCCAGGAAATCTCGCCGGTTTCACCGGGGCAAATGCCCCATGGAGAGCACCTGCATCTATAAAATTGAGCCATGCATTATTCATGGGGCTCCTGGCCGCTATAGCGCGGCTCAGCTCGGCTAGTGTTTTGCAACGTGGAAAGAAACGGGCGGCCACCGCCTGAAATGGATAGGCAGATAAATTGATATGAAGTTTATATCGTGATTGGTAGCCCCGTAAGGGTAATGGGATCGACTGGCAACTAATAGACACCGGTGGAACTGCAGAGGAGGCTCGCGCGGCAACGTAGAATAGGACACCGACGAATGGCCAAAGAAAATCGAAGATCACGGGGATACCGAAAGAACCTGGCGAGAATCGAGCGATTCCGACATGGAAGTCGATTGAAATTGCCGCTAAGGGGGTGGTGGTAGATGCGAAACGAGGAGGAACTTTTGCCGGAACTCTGTTGCTCTTGGAGGTTAAAGATTCTCTGCTGAATCTAAATCCTATTATGATTAGATGCAGGAAAGATGGTGCGCGTCATGTGTCCTCTTCTTATTTTTCCATGGAAGACTAAGAGGAGCCAGTAGAGGATCGATACGTTTCCTACGTCAGGGGAAATATATACGGTTTTATGATGCGAGAAAAGACTTAAGCGTGCCGACATCTGTGAGCAGATCCGGGCACTCGATCCTCTGTCTTCCTTTGACTGGGAACGAAGTATGAACTGGCATCGTCGTGTGGTGAACCGGACCTTTTATCGGCCAATCGGGCAGCTCTGGTACCAGCTTCCAAACCTAACCGAGAGATGGTCTTCAGAGAAATTGCGTTTGTTTACACGAACCCCGGGAAAAAGTGAACTTGACGCAAAGTAACTACCCTAATAACTAATCTCTTACTTAATTCCCTGTGTCACGTGAACGATTAAATTTTAAAAGTTAATGAAAACTGCGGCGCGTTAACGCGAAATGGCAAACTTACGTTAAAAGCGGGCAACGTTGAAGATGCAGCGAGTCTCGCAAATGCACTATTTCGTAAAGTTCAGGAAAAAAAGTAAGATCCTCGTTATTCAAGCCGGATGCAAGGAGACTAATGCCGGCTGTCTCCGCAAAGTTCACCGAGCAACTGAGCAACCGAGCAAGGGTAGTAAGAAGGTAAAAGCGGATGGAGGAAACATTTGCGGCATCGAGGAAGCCTGACCTTGCAAGGTTGCGGTATTTCTTTGGATTTGGAGAATGAAGACCCACGACGACGGAAGGGAGTAAGGAAATAAGAGCAAAAGCAGCGGGGTGCTGAAACCTGTGCTCTTACCCAACCGGGGACAGATAGCTCGGAGTTAAGGGGAACGGCTATTATCACTTCGTTATTGCCGTCATAAATTTCCAACTCGTTACACCGGAATTACCCCTGCGATCCTTTACAGTCACGGACGGCTCGAGAAAATTTCGGTAAACCTCTCCCGCGTTACAACCCTGCCGTATTTCAGAAAGCAGGTGGCTCCCGACTACATCTCGTCCAAGTGAATAACTATCATAGGAAGACGACCTAGGAGAGTCTATCTAGCAACAACTCCTCCCCACCCTACAAAATACATTCTCCGGTCTTCCAGAAGCGTTGACTCGTTTTTCTCTGGGTCAGCCCGACCCTCGAGTACCTAGCAGGATACGCGAAGGTGAAAACAGTTGTACCAGTTCCGCGCAACATCGAGCGGTAACAAGAGGCCGCGAGTTATCATGGGAATAAAAGTGGATGAGTCTCGAGTCTGGCAGGCCGCGAAGCCAACGCGAACGCAGCCAGCAAGATAACTTTTATGGGGAGGTACAGCACGGTGTACGTGCGGTGAAACTACCGGGCTAAAAGGTCAGGGCAATAAATAACTCGGGCCGTCGGTATACCTAGAAACTGGAGACATTATGCCAATCTTGGCTCGCGAAACCGTACAAATGTGGTCTAGTTTTACTTACTGTTGCATAAATCTGAAAGCGGCCGACCGGCTACCTGGCCTCCTCTCTAGAAACCTTGCTTTCTACGAAACCTTTTGGTCACGCGGCAACGAACCTTGAGCCTATTTTCGAGAACCTGGTCACGTGTCCTGATTACGCCGCTCCGTGTTCGCGAATATACGATTCCGCTATTTACCCGAGATAGGTACAAGGATTTTTTGCACGAAGGGAATTGATGTCTTCCAAGTGGTTACGGAGGTTAGCCAGGAAGGTAGAGAGAGGACGCGAATGGAATAACTTGAATGTAAATAAAAGATTTAACATGGACGCTGCTGGGTTTATATCTCTACGCCTTCCTTTCTCCTCCAAATTTATGTAAATACTTTTTTCTAACCACGTCATAAGGTAGATACTGTCGATAACGATTTCGTGTTGCGCAGCTCTTCATCGAATTTAGTCATTCCGCGTGAGAATCGGAAACCGGTTGCGTTTTATGTTACTCTTATGTAAATCCTTGTAAAAGATTTCTCTCGATAATCGTACAGTAGCATAATGATGCACACGAGGCACACCTTTGCCTCTATCTCACCCGTAGAAACGGCCGAGAGCGGTGTGATACATGCGACGAAAAAGGTTGAGATTGTACGCGCAACTGCATCTTACCGAATTGACTTCTCATCCACGGGTAGAGCGGACTGGGTAGGTTGGTACTGGCCGCACCTTGAGGAGTGCTCTGTTGCTGCTGACTAAGCGGCGACGTGACCACCCCTTGGTGTTGCTGAGGTTGCTGCTGCTGCTGGGGATGCATGCCGGATTGGGACTGTTGCGTGGCCGTCTGCGACTGTTGTTGCTGTTGGTACATCATGTGCTGCTGCTGCGGCTGAATGTGTTGATGCTGCTGCTGTTGCTGCGGATGCTGGGTCTGCTGGGGTTGCATGTGAGGATGCTGCGAGTGCATCTGATGGTGCATCTGTGGCTCGACGAGAGGCGGGCTGTCTGGTCCATCGAGCACGCTACCCTGATGATCGACCGCGGCCGCCTGAAGCTTGCAACTCGCGTAGACAATAGGAGTGGACGGATGTCCGTTCGGGGTGGGCGTGTGGCCCATGTGGGCCATACCGGGGCTTGGGGAAGTGGACCTGTAGCCACCCATGCCGTCGATGCTGCCGTGCTCCTGCTGATGCTGATAATAGGTCGCGTTCCGCATATCAATCCGATTGTAGGGCGGAAACCTCGGATAAGGCATATCTTGCTGGCTGCCAGCGGCCCCATAGTGGTGGCCAGGCACTCCCTGGCGTAGGAGACTAGGGTCGCAAGGGTCCCCGGCTTGCTGAGACTGCTGCTGAACCGACTGCGTCTGCTGGGGCACCTGGACGGCGGCACCGTAGTGCTGCTGATGCTGATGCGGGTGTTCCACCCCGCCATTGCGCAGGTCCGGGATGTACGAATTCGCGAAGTACGAACTCATGCTACTGTCCCACCTGTCCCACCTGCTGATACCACCTTGATCTTGTTGCGTGCTCTCACTCTCCGTCCTTTTGTGTCCTTGATGAGTATCCACCTTCCTCTTTCACGTCTCCTTCCTTCGTCCCGGGGCAAACTCTACGGGCGTCCTTTCCTCCCTCTTTCTCCACCTATATCCGTGCGTTTTGTGCTTTTTGTACTCTCTCTTCCTGCGAACGGACACACTGGCACGCGTGCTTACGTATGGATATCTATTACTATTTATACATATATGTAATATCACCTCCGTCGCGATTCTCCTCAACTCCTCTCCTCGCGCACTCTCTCGGACGAACACGCGCGCGCGCACACTCTTTGTCACACCACCATCACCGTCAATCACTTCTGTATCATTGAATTCCCGTTAGCTTTCCGCTTTCCCTCCTCTTATCACACTGGGCTCACCGAACGCGAAAGAAAAACCATAAAACTGGAGCACTACAGAACCATAAGTTATCAAGCTGCTGGCTCGTAAACGGGGCGCGGAGGGATGGGGATGGGGGAGGGGGGTATATAACTTGTACACGAGGCGGGGAAGATGGTAATCAGAGTTCTTCGTCTTCTTCGGTATGGTACCTTCCTTCAAAGCGCCAAGCCGCTCCAGACACGTTCCGTTCCTCTGTCCACCCTGCTAATGAAGTTGTGCCGCACCTGCAACAGCAAACAGACACTCGGCTTTAATTTCACGTACGCCACGGTATCGGCTGTAGATTGATATAACTACGTATGAAGGCTAATAAGGTAACCAGGTACGATTTCGTTCGGGAGTTTTCAGTACCGTGCTCGAGGAAGATTCGAGGGAGCTTCGCTCCGAGATGAGCAAAAGCTCCGTTCGCTGATCTTTGTCCGACGAACCGAATGAACCGAGTGGAGTTTGACTGTGAGTGACAGAAGGCGAGGTACACACGTGCTCGTCACGGTGACGGCCATCGCCCAGACGCCGAACCTGCCCCGGGCCTTCTGTGTGGGCGGGCTAAACGATCGTTAAATTTGGAAAAATTCCCATCCATTAGGCAGCATGGCTACTGAACGCTTCGCCGAGATTCCCCCCGACCTACTAATTTTTTTTTTTTCTTGCAACCGCCGCCGGAGGTTCCGTATGTCTCATTACTACGCGTAACTAGAAGCACACGGGTCTTTCTTTTTTCTTTGGTATTCCGGACCAAAGCAAGTTCTGGGAATATGTACGAGACATGGAAGAAGTGAGAAGTACATTGCAATGATTATTGTATTGATTTCACTCGTTCGTTTCTGGTGAACGTTGTGGGGTTAAAAAACTTTCTTTTGACAACGCATCCGAAATCCGCGGAGTGATTGGCGATTTTAAAGCGGACTCACACATATCCGTATCAATGATCTCTTTGGTTCAGTGTTAGTAACTGATGCGAACGAGAGTGAACTGCTACATTTTAAAAAAAAACGAGGAAACCATATTTTTCACCGTCAACACTGACAGCACTGAACCGTCACGGAACTGATATGCGTGACTTCGCCTTTAAGAAGCTTGGAATCGCGAGCGACGCGTCGGTCCCTTATCCGCAGCATCTCCTCGAACCTTCCAATCCGATCTTCCTTCCGATCGTGGCCGGAAACCTTCCATACCGACTGCACGTCATACTTCGGTTTAATGTTAGCCGTCTGACTCACGTCGTACGGCCGGTCGGGACGCACGAGTCTGTGTAGGGATTGTTTCAAACCACTTGGCGGAACGGGAGAAAGAGGAGATGCTACACGAGACCAGTAAATTGTCCATGAAACCTTTCCGTTCCCTCTGGCTATTGGTAGCGATGGCTTCGAGACGAAGCAGAGTGCCAATTCCTCTAGGACTCCCAAACCACTAAAATCCCTCCACCAGTGCAACAGTTCTTACAGCCCCAATAACACTGCAAGCGGATGAAAAATTGATTTTACGTTAACTGCGGTGCAATTTGAACTTGAAATCTCCCTCTTACGGAAACATCTACACGTCCCATTTCCCTAATCCCGCCTGTAAAATACTTGTCAGCTATATTCCGATATTTGCTGAAGGAGTTCCAGGGGAGAAAAGTGAACTCTATAAAAAACTTCAGAAAAGTAACAAAATTACGCCAAGTACATGAAACAGCGCCAAGTATTTTGAATAAAATGTTTATTCGTATTAAAATATTTATTTGTATTTATCATTACCTTTATGTACGTGCAGCTCATTTTGATTTCACATCTTTTTCTATTTTATAATTATTATTATCTTCTATTTTTTGTGATTAATTTTTTTACTTTTCTCAAGTTTTTTATGGAGATCACTCTTCTTTTTACAAAGATAATTTGCATAGAGAATGACTTTAGATAATTTTCAATATTATAAATTATTATTATATTATTAATTGATGACTGGATAATTTTTTCATCCTCTCGCGTTTTTTTTTTTAAATATATTGTATTGTCATCCAAACTACGCACGCCTGCAAAGCTTCAAGACAATTGGATTGGTGGAATTGGTTTAAATTGGTTTTTATCATTTAAATTAAAAAGAAATTCATTTATGTATATATTTGCAAAAACACGTTTATAACTTGGTTATAACTCGGCGGTAAGCTGTCAAAATTTGGAGTAGATTGCATAGCGAAGATAGCGATTGACGAACGAAACGTGTGTTAGTTCCGTTTTGGCTGAAGGTGTGCGTGTAACGCGTATACGTATTATGTTGACGAAAAAATTTCTTGGAGAAGACGAAGAAAAATCTTAAAATTTCCGACTGATCCATGAGACGATATTACGACATCTCTGTTATGCGCGGACCGATTTTATTGAAATTGGTCTTATTCGAAAGCTTATACACGGTTTACATAAGAAAGATGCCTTTAAATTTAGAAAATATTGCAGGCGTGATGAGATATTAAGGAAATAAGTTTCAGGTTAGGTTGGAACGGCTCCGCGACGAGTAAAGGTACACGGTAGCGACAGTCGACATATACAGGGTGTCTTTCCTGTACTTGGCGTCGAGACGCTACCGCGTCTCTAGATATCCGTCGCCATCGACAGCGATACGAGAAAAAAAAGCAAGCCTCTGAACAAAAGAATAGAATGTACGGTGCGACGGTATTGTGGGCAGCACGGTGGTCGTGTTGATAATGGTAGGGAGTGTGGGTTGGGACGCGGGGGCGGATGTACAAGGGATCGGCGGAAGGTAGGCAGAGCGGGTAGGGTGAGTAGGGTGGATAGGGTGGCAGGTTGAAGGGTTCGGGTGGAGGTGGGGCCCTTGGGGAGTTTGCTGTACACGGGAATGGGTCGGACGCGGGACGATCGCGATTAACATTCCGGCCGCTGGCTCGCTGTTCGCGCGGCGCTTTCATTAATTCCAGCGTATTGATTCCCCGGATTGATGAATGGCTGCCGATAGCGATTCCATGCGCTCCGTACTCCCCCCTTTCTCCTCGCACACCGCCCCGGATCGCGTATAAATTCTACCTCTCGTAGCATTTTAACTCAATTCCCGCTTTACTTTGGGACTCCGCTCCGCGCTGTCTTTTCCCCGGAAACAGCCTTGTCCCTCGGACCGTATGTCTCCCCCCTTATTTATTCACCACCGCTCCTCCTGCGATAGCGATAGCGGCTTATGCCTCGTTTCCATCGAAACAACATCCTATTACCGTCCTCTCTCCACCCTCTGTTCATTTTTTGCCACGCGCTCGAACGAAGGCTAGAGCCTACCGGTCCGGGCGCGATTAGCGGCGATCGGTGTTACGCGAGCCGTGTAATAAACACTTTGGAATGGAAAACGTCACGGCTCGGTGTTATCGGGAACGCTCGTGTTTCATTGTTTTCCGCTGAAAGCGTTCTTGCTTTTCTTCCTAAACGGAGCAGAATTTAATTACACGCCGGCTGTTCGTAACGGAAAGCTATTTCCTGCCGATGAAAACCTCCGGGAAATGGCGCGATCGAATCCCAGAGACCGACCCCCCTGTCGGTCTAGATCCACCGCTCGGGCAAGGCAAGATTTTCCCAAACACCCCGAGACAGGGATTTTTGGACTTTGTTCGGTGGTGACATCGGCCGGAAAAGGCATAAACTAACTCGGCTGTTTGAAGGTCTAAGGAGTTCTTATTATTGCCGACAGATGGCGATGGTGATAGTCAGAAAGAAGTGGAAAAAACGGGGTGGAGCGTGTCTGACAGCTGGGTGGGTTCGGGGCCAAGGTGATTGAAAACAGGGTGGAGCGTCACGTGACGCCATAGTTGGATATGGAAGTGACGTCAGGCAGCTATGATGGCCTCTAGTTAACAAAATGGCTCCTGCCCGGGATATTTCTTTGTCTCTCCGAGTGGCTGTTCGACGATCCCCGTTATCAATGCCTGAGGGAACGTTTATGTTCCGCTTCCGCGACCGACGGTAGTCGAAAACTCCTCCAAATCCACTTAATAAATTGATTTTCTCTTCGATCAAATGTTGCGTGCATGTGTTAGGCTCTGCTCAACATAGGCAATCGCATTTCTTGTTAACATAATCATTTAAAATTAATTTAAAAATAGTATTTGAAATATGAAAACAGTTTTAGTTTAAAATTAGGCATCTGTAGAATATATATATATTCCTAATTTTAAACTAAAACTGCTTTCATATTTCAAATACTATTTTAAAATTAATTTTAAATGATTATGTTAACAAGAAATGCGATATATATATATAGTATTATTAAAAATAGTATTATGTATAATTTTGGACTCACAATCAGTCTGAATTTGTATAAATATATAGAAATATATATATATATATATATATATATATATATATATATATATATATTTATACAGATTCAACTGAGTCCAAAATTTGGCGCGCAAACCGACTCAACAGGGACAACAGAATTATTAGCAACAAAGAAAGTGTTGGAACGAACGATTACTAAATGGGATGCGTGTATTTGAACGCGATTGCTCGCGCAATCATGATCCCCGAGCGATAAACTAATGGATGCTAATCGACCAACAGAATTGTCCCGTGGTATGTAATCGAAGCTTGACGATCGACCGCGGCCGACTCGAAAAGCACGGGCGCGATCGCCGTGCAGCGTAGATGAAGCGGTCCGATTAAATAAACGACGCGATATCGCGGACAGCTGGTCCACTAAAGATTGTCGGCCCATAAACGGTGGCAGGATTTGACAGTTATGGGCCCCGTAGCTCGTGCGAGCCGTTCGCACGCCGTAAAACAGTCGTAAACTAAAGGAGAGCTCGTAAAACGGCCACCCTCGACGCGAGCCACCTACGGGTATCGAGATGTTCCGGGGAAGGAAAAAAAGGAAGGAACAGAAAATTGCGGCCTTGAACGCATTCCTGTTCCGGCCGCGCCGGACCTGATCCCTGCGTCCATCGATTTCCTCTTCCTCTCGCACCGCGGTTCTACAAACTTCCTCAAGCTCCGTTGGGCCTGGATGTGCAGACGTTTTTGAAAATATTTTAAGGACAGAACTTCGATTTATTTGACAGATACGTCTGCAGAGTCCTAGGAAATTCTTGCAGGTACTTAAGTGGGTACTACTTAGAGTAGCAGCTACAATTTCTTCTAAGCTACCTAACTGTTAAATTTAGTATACCATATCAATAGGACCAGTGATACGCCCTTAATTTTTACGGATAATTAGCGACCCATTGCACTGAAACGACCCTGTGATTTTTCTCTTCGGCTGCCTCATCGATTGATGAAGATCAGAGGGATCGCTAGCACGCGGAAGCACCGAGAGGGATAAATATTTATGCCTTCATAATTCTTGTAAACGCGCTGATATCATGTTAATCTAATTAGTGGTTTATTGCCGGTTTCGTCGGAGGGAATTAATTGTACGCTATTAGGTTAAAATCCGTGTTATAATGCGCAGCCAGCATTCAGCGAGACCGGTTCCCAGCAAAGTGACGCGTAACGAACGGAGAACTCGCGACGGCCGCGGCCGGCTTTTCGTACCACGACCCAGTTCGCCCAGCCGATTCGAATAGAATAATTACCTGACTTTTTCTTTCCTAATAACTGCCTATGCGAGTAGCAAATTAGCTGCTCAGCTGCGCGTTTATCTCCACCTGAAATCAGGCTCGCTTCCATCCTCTTAGCGCGTTCGTTCAACGAACGAGTGTCGGCTGGCGAGTCGCTGCCAACATAATAGCATGTATTACCGGTTTCCGACGCGATCTCGTGTAATTCCCCGAGCCTACAAACAATCGAATGAATTTCAATTCATCGTTCCCTCTTGTGTTTGTTTTCAGCCGCCGTTTATCTCTGGCAATTGATCTCCCGTAGATTACTCCGGCCGAGAGAATATAATTCGTCTGATCGATTCGGCGAATATTGGTCTTACGGGCTACCGAAATTTAATCTCCATATTCGACGAAACAATTGTCAACCGCGGCGTAGTGTCTGAACGGTCGGAGGTAAACGGGATCGAAATGGGCGCGAATTGCCGGGAATTCAGATTAAATGGAACGAGATAACAGTGAGTCACTTGCGGTCTTATCGTTGCATCCCTTCATTGCCGCAATGTTTCGCCACCTCTACAGAGCCCATAAATCTGCGAAACCACGCTACGCGCGCGAGATAAATAGAACGGAATGCGTTCTGCCCGACGATATTATCGGCAAAAGTGTTTCGCGCATCGCCGGCGCAGGCTAAATCTTTCTCGCAACACCACGTCGGCTTCAACGCTACTCTCCAGTGGATTACGTTGACATAGACTCGCGTCGCACAGAGACACACACCATCCCGCTAACAATCATTTAGATACTTTAACCGTGTAACGAATGGACCGTTTAGTGGGCGCGTAAATAATGGAGGAGACGCGACCGAGTCGGGAATTATATAAGTGAAACGCGAAGGAGAACAATGAGTACCTAGGTAGGAAGCACAAACGAAAATCAAAAGAATGGCTAAACATTTTGTAACACCTTTTCGTCTCTATTATACCTACGCATCTTAAAGAATCAAACGTTTATAGTCGGACTGAAATCTACTGGCCGCTAAAGGTTACCCAGGAATTACCCCCACCGTGACATTTGGCTGCCACTACCGTTCCATCTCTCGCCCCGTGGCTCCACCCACATCGTTAAAAGGACAGAGAATGCAAAGGGAAGAGCAAGGTGCCTTGGAGAGACGGAGCTCCGCAGCTACCGAGCCAAAGCTTCCCCTTTGATCCGACTACAGTAGCAGCGAGAACCGATCCGCCAAAAGGAGGAGCGGAGAAGTAACGGAGGAAACCGGAGGAGCTTGGCGACGAGGGAAAGCAACGAAGGATACCGTTACGCACGGTGGATGGTGTCCAGCTGGCGGAAGGTCGAGTCGGCATTAAAGGGTAGCCGCGATCAAGGTTTCGAGCGGACTGCTCGTTCGAAAAGGATCACGGTCCGCGCTATGTATCGCTGTGTATCTCCTGCGAGGGGTGGTGGTGGTGGAGGCGCGTGGACGCATAGGCTGGCGAGTACGCACACGCGGGCAGGCAGGCAAGCAGGCACAGACCGGTGAACGGAGAACCGACACGCCGGCGGATCAGCCAAATGCTAACATGCATATGCGATTAGCATAATCGAGTCGGCCTGCAGGAAACCAGTTTGCAAGGCCGCTCAAAAGCCGGCCGCCCAATAGCTTATGCCGCTCTTCGCGGACCGGCACGCACGCCGCATCCGTAATTCCATTTCCCCTACCGAGCCAAGCCGCGGCGAGCCGCGTCAGCTGACCGCGAGAGGAGACCGGACCTGGGGACTCGCCGAGTCTCGCCAAGTCTCGCCGAGTCTCTCGCGGTAGATCGCAAAATCTACCGGAACGGCGCTAGGAATCTTGCGCGCATTCTTCTTACCGATTGCGACTAACTAACCTCTTCGATCGCCTCTTACCACGGAACAAGAATCACGAGGGTGTTGACTGGTTCGCAGCCTGCGAAGACTCGTCGCCGCTTCCGAAACGGTGGCGCGACGGCGTAGGTAGGTATTTAATAAACAGAGACACAGAGAGAGGCGGTCATGGGCCTCTGGGAACGGAGTCACGGCCTAGGGGATGAAGAGGGTCGAAACGGTCGGCCATGAACGTCGCAGATAAATCCCACCAATGCTCGGCTAGCCGACGATATGTATTACACCCCCGGCCACCTTTTACCTTTGTGCACGCATTTTTCCCTCTTCCTTTTCTACTTACTTCGACCGCGGGGTCAGTTTCCACCACCTCTGCCTTTTTTCCCCCCTCGCCCCTCGATTCTGCATTCCAGATTATCAACGGCCGTATTTTTCAACGAGCTCCCTCTTTCCCGGTGTTTTTGTTTTCCGCTTCCCGATCGAAGGTACCTACTCGCGCCCGATAACGCTTTTTGTCCCGGTAGATATACTCGTTTCAATGAAACCTTTATCTGGCAACGCGTGGTCAAGCTTTTTCACAGTTTTTGGGGGCCGCTCGCGGACAGTTTCTCTCCATGGCATTGAAAGGTCGCCCCTCGGCTTTTACCAGCCGAATATTTCTCGTATTTACGCTGCTACTGAATAAAGCTCGCGGGTCTACATTCTGTCGCGCATTAATTGGGAACACTACTGTGGCGGCTTTTTCAAGAATTTCTTTTCAGGAATAATGTACAGTTTTCATATTAAATTTGTATTACCTACCTTTAGTACAATGTCTTGGGAGACTATACAAAAAATTAATAGAATAACATGCGTAAATTTTAATATATTAATTAATGTTTTAGACCTCTCGCAAAAACATAGGTCGCTTGGTGGATGTGTAATTATGCAACAACAACTATGAAATGCAATTGAATTTTTTTTATAAACTATATTAGTGTAGCTTTCGTTGCACGTACGGATTTTTTGATCGAAGTTTTTTGTTAAATACGCTCGAAGAACTGCCTCTCTTACATGCGGATTTTCGAAACTTTTTCTTCTAAAGCGCAATATTTTTACAAAAATATTTTGTTTAAAAAGCCAGTGCGTGCAACGGAAACTACACTCATATAGTTTATAAAAAAAATAATTAAATTTGATTTCAGAGCTACCGTTCCAAAGTTACACATCCCGCCAGCGACCTACACTAGGTATAAAAAGTCTGCGTACACTAAGGTATGCAGAAGTGTCTGTTTATGAAAATATAGAAATATCCTTGAATTCAGGTCAAAATCTATTTGTAACATGTACATGGTATGTTTACAATTCTAATAATGTCAAAGTAACAAATTAAAAATGACCGGAACTTAAATACAAACAATAAAACGAAAAATGTCTAAAAAGTCAGCAGAAAAAGTCTGCGTACAGGTATAACAAAAGTAAGAATAATCCTAAGTGATGCAAAGTTAGTAGCTTGTAGGATATCCTCTTCTTTTTAGAACCTCCTGCAATCGTTTCGGTATAGAATGTACAAGTGTACTTGTCTCTTGAGCACTAATTTTTTCCCATTCTTCTTTTAAAATAGTTTTTAACATATAACATAAAACACTGTACTAAAAGTAGGTAACACAAATTTTCTATAAAAACTGTAAATTATTGCGGAAAAGAATCTTAAAAAGGCTTATTTTTCCGGCCGTCACAGTGCTGTTCCCCCTTAATATACGTTTCTGAAACCAGCTCGTGGAAATCTTTTAATAAATTATCGCGAGCATGCAGCGGATTGTCGGCAATGAGTTACGCGCTTTCCACGATCGATCATTTTAATTTATTCGACGGGACAGCGAAGCTCTGCAACGACGAATGGACATCAACTTTGAACGTCGAAGCGCGATCGTAACCAGCTCGATTTCACTACCCCCGGGGGTGTGCGTTTGGGGAACAGTCGGCAAGAGAACGGAACTGCTTAGTAAACAGAGGCAAGAGAAAGCGGGCGAAGAGAAAAGCACGGGATGCCGGAGGATTCGCTTGTTGACCTAAATGAGCTGCTCGAATTTTGCGTGTCTGCCTCGCGGCGGGGTGTCTGGCACCTAGAACTCTGACACCCGGGCTCGGAGCAGCCCCCGTTTATCTACCCCCGCCGGTAGCGTCGCGCTGAAAGGCCGCCGAAGGATCGCAGCACGCCTAACTTTCACATTTTTTCGTGAAAACTTTTTTGTCTAGGAGCCTGTCTGCGCTGAAATTTAGGGCGGTCAGCTTTCACTTCCGAACCCAGGGCGCGGTCTCGTTTCGTGCAGCCGAAAGTCGTCTAAGTAATCCTGTGAACAGCGACGACTCGAGGCGATTCTTCGAAAACTGCTGAGGAACCAGATAGTTCCTTCAGCTTCCCCACGTTCACGAATATCTTTACGCTAAGTCGAGGGGGCACCCCTGACTCTGCGTAAGAATCGAGAATCTCTTTCGAAGAGGATTAAAAGCTTGCAGAGGGGAGGAGGGATTTTCGACCGCGTCTAACCTTTGAAAAGTGCAGCGAAGGCACGCGTATGCGCGTTCGTCGGTCAAGAAAGCGAGAAGAGATAGGATCTCGCGTTAGGTAGGTATACAGCCAAGTATTGCATACACGCGGGTGAATATAAAGCGCGTTAGCCAGTTGCCCGATTGTGGGAACGCCGAGTTTCACTCCAGCGAGGAGGTTGAAAGTTCGGAGCAAGATTTCACGAAATCTAAATTCTACTTCGTTAATAAGCGTCCGAGGAAGCCCGCCGTATCTTGGAGTCCATCTAGGGGCAACGAAAGTTTTCTAAAGGGGCTTTTAAAGTCGCGGCGAGATAGAGGAACGAAGGTAATTCCTCGCGGCACAGAGTCACGGAAATTAAGCAACAACGAGGACTCGTTCCGAGGCCCGGTGAAACTGGAATTCGTCCTTAACGCCGGGACATTTAGATCCTTGTCTAATAGTACCTACACTGCTAAAAGAAAAAGAATGTAGGCACGAGGGAACGATCACACATTGATAGTGGAACGAAAAAAGTCTAATTATTTTGATTTACCGTAATAAGGCCCTAACACGATTTTCCGCGATTTAAAGCGGCTAATTAGAATTCATGACGCAAGGTAGTTCCCTTCCAGAGGGACAAGCTGAAAGGGATAGGGTGGCGGGATAATTCATAATTTATGGATGTGTGGTTGACCGATGAGACGAGGCCCATACGTGCTCCGAAAACACCAGGGTATCCTTCGTTACGTGTAACATTAAGGCTCATTCGTCTCGACTGCTAACAACCCTCGAGACCTCGTTAGAAAGTGCTCCCGTTTGCACTTACCAGCAAACGTTTCCAACCCGAAACTTCTGATACCAATGAAACTTCGCGTGGGAAACAAGGAGCAATAATTTTTCTATCCTGCGGAAATTCACTCCGAAGCGGTGAAATCAATCCTCAAAGTTACCGCATTCTTTCCTATTTAGTATAAGTAACTTTTTAACGGTTCGCGTTGGAGCAAAATTTTAAATATAGTCATTGTTCAGTTTTTTATGCTGTACGACAGTATCGAAATAAAAATTAAGTTGTTCGTTCTTCACCAATACTCTGTGATTTCAATAAGCAACGGAAGGGTTCGCTAACGAGTAAGAAGTTCTAGTATTAACAGTGGCCTCTGTCGAGATACTTATGAGGGTAATCAAGAAGTTTCGGAAGAAACGATGAAATTGTAATGAAGAGATCGAGGGTGGAAATTTGAGAAGGACGCGAGTGGATGTGGACGGAGCAAAAATTACGAAGGTGAGCCTTTATTTCGTCGCGAGGGGGTTGCCTACAAGACCGTCGAGACACGGCGTAGAGTAGAAAGTTTTGACGCCACCCTATAAATCAAGCTGCAGGCTCGCTCGGCCGGAACGTTGTACGGGCTCACCCCGGCTCGAGAGTTTCGCTCACCGTATGTCTCCTTCGCTCTCGGCACAGACAGCTTGTACAAGGTGAGTCAAAAATTCCAACAGTTCCAACCCGCCTCCCATCCCCCACCTCCGTGGCCGCCCCGACTTTGAAATAATTACCTCGGAGTTAATTTATGTCGCGACTGCGGCCCGCCGCCCTGGGGGAGACGGCGACGCGTTTTTCCGAATTAACGCGCGGCACCCTCGTGGAAAAATTGTTCGACTGATAGTTGCCGGGGCTTCGCGCAAGAGGGAGCGAACTGGGGGAGTAGCACAGGGTGAAATCGTAGCCGCGTTGAAATTCAACCGTGAGAATTGCGGACATTGGATCCGTAGGTCCGCGAACTTGCATTCCGTGAATTCTTTTTAAACGATTTTATTCAGCTTCGATCATTTGTTTGTATGTTTGTTTAATGTATGTATGGTTCAAATCTGGCAACTGAAATTTAACCCATTTCCAACTATTCAATTGTCTTGAAACTTTGCAGGCGTGTGTAGTTTGAATGACAATACAATATTTTTAAAAAAAATTAAACCCGAGTGGGTGAAAAAATTACACAGTTAGCAATAAATGTAACCCATAATCACAAATCTAAACGACTTGAAATCAGCCACTCGCGTTCTTTACGAAAACGACAAAAAGCTCGTCGCATCGCGATTACCGAAAATACACAATTTATCGAGAAATCATCCGTCACGTATGTACGAATAGTAAAACTAATACTTTGCAGGCGTTCGTAGTATATCACCATCGAAATTGTAGTACAAGAAAATAATTATTTATCAGTGACTGTAGCACTACAAAGTTTAAGCTGAGCTGTGAAATGTAAATCCAGAAACACTGAAAACTAGAAAATAAAAAATATATTAAAAAAAATTATGTTAAACGATTTTATTAAAGATGTAGCAAAAACTAAATTAAAATGCACTAAAAACTGAAAAATAATACTTTTCTTGTACTTCAATTTTGATGGTGTTAATATCAATTTAAATAAAATCGTGGGGCACCATGTGCAAACAGAAGTTGGAGTATTAAAGTGATTCGTATCCTGTTTTGAAATATCGTGCCCCACGATTTTATTTAAAGTGATATTAACACCATCAAAATTGAAGTACAAGAAAATAATTATTTTCTAGTTTTTAGTGAATTTTAATTTAGTTCTTACTACATTTTTAATAAAATCGTTTAACATCAATTTTATTTTTATATATTTTATTATTTCTTATAAAAGTGTTGACAGGAAGGAGTAACAAGTATGAGAGGCTATAGCTCTCGCTAATCTGAATTGTGGACCTTGCAAAATGAAGGGTGCATCTTTACCAAGTTCGACTACTTGCATTAGAAAAAACTGTTTATAAAATTATTGCTTTGACGTAAAATTAAAAAGTGACCATTACTTAATTGAGAAATATATATTTTCACAGAATACGTGCCTAGTACTTAATTATTCAGGTGATCAGTTTTTATTTCTACTTTTCGCGAAAACTGTTCTATAATAAAAATATTAATATTAATATTTCTATTTCTATGGATTTGCAATAAATCGCTAATTTGTTATTAGATTTGCATCAAACGTGCATCAAACGATGTAGGCACAATTTTTTTATATAGGTACATTACCCGTCATAACTCAAAAGTTGTCAAAAATGGAGCTGCACCTCTCCACTGCAAGGTCCTAAATTGTTGTAACAGAATTTGCAATGAAACGATATCTGACAAATTATTGCATTGCAACTGGATCCTACACTGAAGTACTTAGCGTAGCGTAGGTACGTGCTCGAGGGAGAAGGAAAGGAAAAAGGCTACGGCGAAATAGGCAAATAGAAATTTGTGTTTGCGGCAAAGGAAAGACGAGGGCAGTCGGCCGTTTGTGGGCGAGCCAGAGATATCGCGAGGCGATAATCGCGGAAATGCCCGGTGCGAGGGGAACGGTTAGCTCTTACATATGCCACACACACATGGCGGATGCGCGCGCGAAGCGCAGGGACACGAATATCGTTCGCACGCGTTACAGATATTATACAATTAGCAGATATAATTAGTAAATGGGGAGCGAATTATCTTGGATCGCGCGCTTTTAACGCTCGTATCGTTTATCGAAAGGAAACAGCGTTGCCTGCTCCCGCGGAATATATCATTGCATGGATGTTACGAGGAACACGTTGAATAGATCGAATACCGATAGGCGGCACAAAGGCCGCGAAGAAATGGAGCAAGCTCTGTGTAGATACCTATATAGACGCCATGCCCGCAGCTGGAAATTCTTTCACCCTTGATAAGGCAACCGGTCGATAACTAAAGGCACCAACTTGAGAAAGTCACGGTACTTCGATCCAAGTTACTCGTAATCGTGTCTCGACACTTACTGATCAACCCTCGAGCATTGGAACTTTCGAGCGAAAGGATTTGCAAGTTTAATTATTAGAAACACAGAAAGTTAGCCTGGACTTTGCGATACGGCGTTAAACTGAAAAGAAGTAAGATGAAACGGCCACCCCCGAACACACCCCTCCTGCAGCTAGCCGGTGATCCTCCCGCTTGAAATACGTTCCCGGTAGCTAGCTGGACGTGGTGGAAATCGCGTGACGGATAGACGGACAGACGGCCAGAAAGGAGCGTGTACAGAGGAAGAAGTGGTCTGCCGAGGAGCAGACGCGGGAGAAAAGGAGGAAATTGGGTGGAGTAGCTGGTCGGGGCAGGGTGAGATGCGAGGATTCGGCTAGCTAACGGCGTGGAGCGGTTGGTTCGGGGTTGGTATTGGATGCTGCTGCCTCGGCGAAGCTCACGGTAGGGGTACAGGGGTAGTTTGACAAGTTGACAAGAGCACAAAGGCCGCGGCGGAGCCGCAGAGGTGCAGGATGGCCGAGTGAAGGAGACGGGAACGGAGGGAGCGGGGGAGAGCAGGGGAGGGCAGGCACGAGAAGGGTGAGACGAGGACGAGGGAGAAGAGGGAGAGGAGGAGGAGGAGGAGGAGGAGGCGTCGCGACGCTCAGAATCCGACGGAGGGTTACCCCGCATAGGGTGGTAGGGGGATGAAAGCCCCCGGCAGATCCAACGCCGTGAACAAAGGCCGGCTGGCTTCACCCCACTGCCTCTCTCGGACTTTGGAAACGAGATCACCCATACAGCCTGATCGTTGCACGTGTGCGTGCCAGCGACGCAGGCAGCGAGGGAGTTGGAGTTTGCTTGCTCGACCCGATAGATACGGGCCGGGCCTAATATCGAAAGTTCCTGGCTCAGGCAGAAACCGTGCTTAATTAAATCGGAAGTCCGTGAGAGATAACCGGCGGCATCCCTCCCCAACCGACGCACCACCCGTGTCTGGAAAACACGCTGCCTAGACTCTGGATACCATTTTCACGACCAATGCGCTCTCGGAGAGCCTGTTGACGCGGAAAAGCTACGAATAATAAGAATTTTCGTCTCAGTTGCAACTAGGGAATTCAATCCCGGCATCGTAATCCCGGGATCCCGGCTGTTTTTTGAATTCTAAAACTCCCGGGATGTGATATATCAAGTTACAACTTATCCCGAGAATTTCGAGAACTTTTAAAGCCGTAAATTACTCAAAGAACAACTGAGAAATATAAAAATGGAATCCAAAAAAAACAGCCGGGAACCCGGGATCCCGGGATTGAATTCCCTAGTTGTAACACGGTAGTGATGAAAGCATACCTACCCTCTGATTCTTTCCACGAATCTTTAAAGGTACTTCCGATTTCGTTGCCACAACACGTTGCAGTAATTTACTACTCGTTAAAAGACCACCCCGAGAGATGAATGAATCCGCGTCGAATGGAAGGAATCAATAGAATACAACGGGCGATCAGCGGTTTGATGGACGGTTCGCGGTTCGAGCGATGTTTCTAATGATCCCCGTGGCCCTTTCGATCCCGATAAATCACGCTAGCAGCTCGTAAACCGTAAGGGGTCCCCGGTATACGTGCATGTGTATGTGTATCAATGCGGAGTTGCGGACACGCGAGTAGGGCAGCGCAACGAGGTAGGGGAAGCAGGAAAGACTCGGTACATCGTGGTGAAGTTATGCCGCGGTATGAATGGAACGCTTTTGCGGAGCACGCCTTATACACGCCGGTGGTTAGCTGAAATATTTATTGCCTTTCGAACGGGTATCGGCGGCCCGTGGTATGCCATTGTGGAAAGTCCTGCGAGTTGTTCACGGCCACGGTTCGTATTATTTATTTATTTTTTCTTCCATTCCGGCTATCCATCCTCTTCGGGGGTTCACGCGTCAGCAGCGTTTTAGGGGTCGCCGCCTCGGGAACGTTCGGGGGCTCTTTGACTTCCCTGTCTTCAGAGAGTTCATTAATTTCGCCGCGGCAATGCATATCGCGACAAGGAAGTGTAGATTAGATTTGATTCATGAGCCCATTAATTTCCGTTAAACGGTTTGCAATTAGTCGTACGAGCGTGATAAGCTGTCTCGCTCTGAAAAAGTCAGATTATTATGTCTGCTACAAATTGACGGAAGCTATTCTATTCGTCTCCTAGCGATGCGCCAGTTGTAGGCTTAGTTTGAGAGATGAAATAGGAGGGGCCTTTTCATCTAGGCGGTGATCGCAAAAGGAGCTGCGCGTGGAAGTATCAATTTGTAGAATCACCTTTAGAATTCTCGAAACATGTTGGAAGCCGTGTTTACGCGGAACCCGCCATGATGCGAATTCTGGACCCCTAGCTGATCCGGCTAGCTACCCCAGAATTAACGGAAACCCGTGAAATAATACACCCATGGGCTGGAATTAAATCAGCCCTTGCGATCTCAATCGCTCCAGGAACCATCTCCGCCAGATTACGTGTCATTAAAAGGCGATCGCGGAGCTAATAACGCGTTTCAACCGATGATCCACCGAATCTAAATCTATTGGAGTAGGAACTTCAAAGAGACTCGTATGGGCAATGATGAAATTCGAAAACAAAACTGCTACTTGCGAAGGATTTCATTTTACAGGAAAGAAAACGGGAAACGAAACTTCCGAAGAAGTAGCTCGTCGAAGTTGGTGGATTTTTTAGCGAATTCTGGTCGATCCTTGCGTTTTATTGCTCTCGCGGTTCCACGTGGGAAACTAGTACGAAATGGGATACGCGAGGGTTTGCAGAAAAACTTGTTTGCCTATAGCTGCGGTTGGACGAAATGTTCCAAGGAAAACCGGCGTGTGCGCTCGAGATTACGCAGTGAAAATAGTCCAGGAAAGGAAATTACGCCGCGGAATTCGAAGCTGCACGCAGGCTGAGAAACGTTTCACGGGAATCACGCCACGGCGACCGTCAGTTTCCTATCGATTTCCACGCTGCAACGCTTCGAATCTGCACTCTCGCGACTACGGCCAGCCAACGCCGGCAATTAAAATAATTACTTAGGCTGCTGAGTGCTGCTTGCGCACGAGAGATTCGGAGAAATTTGACTCGAGGCGATTCAGACGCACAGCCGCGATAAGCTTTCTTCAAATTTCATGAACGTAGGTATGACGTAGAGAGACTCATTTGTAGAATTTCTAGAATTATCCGATGCCATCGAAGATTACATGTCGATGGCTTACAAGGGAAGATCCCGAGACGAGAATTCAATAAATTCTGAAACTTTGTGAATATGTAGGGGATTTCCTCCTGATTACAACGCAATTTTTCTTTACTGCCCAAATTCACTCGAAGGGGGTGAAATTAACCCCCGAAAATTCGGCTATTCTCCGATTTTGTGTTATAACTCGCGAAATGCAAGAGACAGAACAAAAAGTTTCAAGACAAAAGTTGCTTCTTTTAATTAGATCTATCATTTGGTAAAAAAAATATTTTACTGTTCACGAGTTATAACAGAAAATCGGAAAATAACCGGATTTTCAGGGGTCAGTTTCACCTCTTTAGAGTGAATTTGGGCAGCAAATAAAAATTGCGTTGTAATCAGGGAGAAATTCCCTACAAATTCATCAAGTTTCAGAATTTTTTGAATTTCCAGGTTCGGAAGCTTTCCTTGTAAGTCGACTAAACTATGCTTTTAATGTTAAAAATACAAAAAGAGTGTCTTAAAATAGATACCATGATATTCCGAGGCAAATTATTTATTTTTTAATGACAAATCTGATAATCCACACATATCTGTGGGCTTTTTACTCTTTTTTCACATTTTATTTTTATTTTACGTGTAATGAATGTGGAAGGAAGAAGAAAAGACAATTAAATTTAGAAAAGCAGAAATAATATCTGTACCTATTTATTTTTCCATCTTTATTGTATTTTATAACTGTATAAATTAAAAAAATGTTTCCTTTTACTTTGCCTTTACTATTTTTTAAAATAAAAAGTTAAAATTAACAAGTTTAAATGGAAAATTAAATGTTTTTTTTTCGAAATGCGGCAGCACACTCGCACATGCGGCGTCTTTTCTAAAAAATGGATGTTTTTAGTTTCAATTTTTTAAGGGTGGCAAGTATTAAAATTTTGATTTTCTTTAATGCCAATGGTAGGACAAGATGTTAAACTAATAATATGTATCCTTCGAACAAATTTTCATTGCAAAATTTAGACACGGTGAGAATTTCGCGTAAGGTGCGGCAACTGTCCCACAATTATTGTGCACTAAGCCATCCATCTGTAGGTTTTAGAACGTCGCGCAATGCATCTAGCCGAAGACTACATTTAGGTAGAGTAAAGTAGTAAAACTTGCAGCGAACAAACGCATTTAATACATGTTCGAATTAATGATCTTTAATTTATCCTGACCTCCGAGACCTTTGCGCTTCCCCGTCGTCTCTCATCCTCGATGTAAGCTTCTCTAAGCTACTAGACACCCCAACACCGACCTCGTGGCAACGAATCTACTAAATCAGAAGCGCAGCGAAGCGTCTTCACCCCGGAGGAGTCTCGGATCACCCTCGAATTCGGGTTTCGCTCGTAGTTGCCACCTGAACGCGAGGCAAAGTTCAAAGTCTAGTCGACAGTGTCTACAAAGTGGGAATTTGCGAAAGGGTCAACGTTGCAACTCGTCGTCGCCCTACCGATCACGTTGCTTTTCCAGTGATAACATTAATTATCTAGCTCTCGTGTAACTTACAGACTTAAAGTACGTTAAAATAAAGCATATTCTATACTATGGTGATTTTCACTCGCGTTTAGAAGTGCTCCATTTTCAAAGGGGCGATTAATTCTACTCTATCGAATGAAGAAAGAGGAAGGGTACGAAAGTCACGCGTTATTGGCAATCGAGACGCTGCAGCAGAGCCCGCGCCGAGAGACAGCTGTTGCAAACATCGCATCCGGGAAAAGCTACTTGTACAGCGACGTCGCGACACACGTTAGGAGGAAATAACTTCGCGCAACTCGGCCGATCCATCAATTTTAAATGGCAACATTATATGTACGCGTGTGCAAAGAGAAGTCATGTCCCCGTCGATTGTTGGAGAACTGTTCGCCCGCTGCGAGCGCGGCGCCGCGGGTAGAATGGAATATTTGCGCGCGAGCACGCTTCTGCAGCTAGAAACGTGTTCTGTGCATGTGACAATGTTGCAGGCCCGCATTCTTTCCCTCTTAACGAATCCACCATTAAAACAATGCACGTGCTAAAAATTGTTTCACGCTTTATCGTATCGCCGGCAAGCACGCCGTTTATCAAAACCCGCAATTTCTCCATCTCCTCTCAACCTGTTGCCGTGTCATCAACATTTTCCCCCCAGATTCATCACGGATTCCCTTGCGCGAAAACTCTCACCAGACGTCGCCCGCAATTCCCTTTGCCCCGTCTAATTTTTCTTCTGCCTTCATTAACTTCTAACTCTCTTCTTATGCGGCAGCTAATCTCGCGAATTATCTCAAGATCGCGAGGGCGGTGTTGCGGAGGACGCGTTAAATCGCGTGCAATCGCAGTTTCTGATACGTCGTTCAGCCGATTATCCTCGGGAGGATTAATCCATGCACCGGTGACCCTCGTCAAATCGAAGGGTTCGAAGTTCATTAAATATTTATAGGGTCGCGATACCGTGTCGAAACGGCACCTCTCCCCAACAGTCGGGGTACGACCGCGTTGGATAATGGTGCCAAGATTCGCACTGGCTGCGAAATTTCCTCGATCGCTTTTCCCCGCTAGGTGAACGAAGAAACCGGCCTCGCGCCGATTTCTCGAAAATTCGATTGCATCGCGAGCGTAAACAAAATTCCTGGCTTTTTCCACGGTTCTCCCGGTGGCTGGAAGGCGGAGGTATCGGGATGGCAAGATGGTCGCGTGCTGGTCGGGCTTAAAAATAGTCGAAGAAGGACGGCGGGCCCGTCGTCGGTCGACGATTACGCAAGACGAGTCTGTTATCTGTTCCAGGTAATAAGGCGACAGCCGGCGCGAGTCCTTTCGCTACCCGTGTTGAGGAGGACCGGGGGTCCTACGGTGCCACGTGGCCGCCGAACGCCGCCAGAACCGTTTGACCTGCATTTCAGATTTTAATCCGAGATAACGCGGGGGTGGCCCTTTTACCGAGACATTTGTCTTGGCGTTCCACCGCTTCCAGAAGCTAAAACCACTTCTCGCTGACGACACCGCGGTCCTACCCAACGCGGGCGTTATTCCTGTGGACGAATATTTGCAAAATATTCCTTCGCGGATGATAATGTCGAGGGCAAATAACATCGAGGAGCATTCCTCAGTAATTAAAAAAAAAAATCTGTTCTTCTAACATTTCTGCCAGCAACAACTTCGCATATAACAGCCTGGCGCGCGCAAAGGACTCAGAACTCAGACCCGATCACCGATAACGCTCAAACAAGTTCCGAGCATCCGTCGATGATAAATGATCGAAGCGCCTCCGCGATCGCCATCGAGTGTCATCGAACAGACGTACCTGTCTCCGCCATGATGCGTCCTTGGTGAGGCGATTCCCGTGTAATATCGCGAGAGCGTCGCGGCACCGCCACTAACGATCACTCGCGCGCAGTCGCGCGTGAAACGCGATTTTCTTTCTCGGCGATGGCTATGCAGCGGTTGATTAGCATGAAACCACGCGGCTGGGAGCGCTAGAGCCGCTTAGAGAATAGAGACAGGGAGATGAAGAGAGCAGGAGACCAAGAGAGAGAGAGAGCGAATGAGAGAAAGAGAGAAAGGGTGGACAGCGATTACGGGTGCGCGCGGGACAGGTCGAGTCGCGGCGTTATCGCAGCGCGTTGTCAACCGCGAAAACCGACGACGTGAGCTACTGCACCAGCCAGACTGTGCAAACACGCCGCCAATTACGTACACAGGCGGGTAATGCTTCTATTGATACGCCCGAAGGAGACGCAAATACGTAACGAACTCGTCGAGTCTCGCCACGCTTTCCCTGGTGGCAGGCACGCCTAGCTACAACCAACACACGCCGGATTAAGGAACCTTTCCGCGAGAGCGGAACTGTTTTCGCGGCACCGTTCGAATCCGCCGCGGTGCACGCTCCTGACCACGATAATTAGCCGCGTGCACGCGTCCCCGGAGCGCATCCAGGCCCCCGAGATGATTAGTGGCAGCGATCGCGATCCGATCTCGCTGATAATCATCGAGGAGACCGATCGCACAAACCTCGCCGCCAAAGATAAGGAGAAGCCTGGCGAGAGTTCAGGTGGATGGTCCCATTTAATTAATTTCCCCCGATCCTTTTCGAGAAAGTGAAACTATCGATACGGAAACTCGATCGTCGCTTCCGCGATAGAGGGATTCCCGAACTTAAAAAGCGGAGTGTATTTAAGTTGCGCAACAGAAGTACAGATTGCGCGGAATATTGTTGCTCGAAGCTGATCCCCTTGGAGCGGGATTAATATACGTGGGCCAGGATGGTGGAAACGTTAATCGAGGCGGCGAGTCGAGAGCGACAGTCAATCAGAAACGTTGCGGGCATTCGAGAACTCACATCGGTCACCTGCGGCCATCCGCGATCGGCGAAAATCATCCGTGATGGATTCAAGTGCGACCAGCCAGGTAGAGTTCGTTGTCGGCACGTGTAGGAAGGAGCCGAAGGATAGCCTGACGTTGCGTCGTTCACGAGCGGTCAGCGCGCAAATATTTCCGCGATATTCAAGCCGCGCCTGTTCACACACTTCACTGTCATTCGTCGATCGGCGAATCGTTGCGCGCAGCGAACGTAACACCTCCTCGGTTCACTTGATGCACTCGGCTCACTCGGTGCACTCGGCTCACTCGGTGACACGTGGGAGCTCGCGAACGTCACGTTCGAGATCACGTGTCCAGCGTTCACCGCGGGACGAACCGTTCCCGATTACGAGCCCGAGCATGATTGCGGGAGACCGATCCCCTCGGAACTGTCATCGACGACGACTGCCTCGTCTCAGTGTCGGGGCGCGAGCGGGCGGGCGAGCGAGCGAGCGGCGGGCGAGTCACACAGCCAGCGCAACTCCGCGTGTCCGTGTCAGAGCTCTTCTGACTCGGCAGAAGTATCCGGACAGAAACGAAACTACGCAATGTGACGGCTAACGCGCGCACACCGCCGGCCGACTCGCGCGGGGAGAGAGAGAGAGAGAGTGCGTGTGCGTGTGTGTGCGTGCGAGCACGTGCGTATAGGAGCCGGAGAAGACGAGCAGAACGCGCGAGCACGGGAAAAAAGGGAAACGACGCCACAGCGTTGTTGCACACGTACATGGCGCACGCGTAGTGAATGTGTGTAGGGTGGCGCGTGTGCGTGAACGAGTGAATGTGTGCAGAGGAGCGTATCCTCCTGTCGAGCGTGGAACGGACGAGAGCGTCGAGCTGTCAGCGCACCCCACCCCACCCTGAATCCCCCCTTGAAATAACCCCTCCCACTGTGACGAACCCCCACCCCAACTTCCAACCTAGCTTTCCTTCAAACCCCTACCCTTCTCTCTCGCTCTCTCTAACCCTCTTTCCTCACTCTCTCTCTCTCTCTCTCTCTGAATCGCTCCCAGTCTCGCCCTCGATCGTCCACCGCCCCTTGCAACCCCTGCGACTCGTTGGAGCGACGTCGAAGAAAACCGAATGAAACGGGAAACGTAGCGAGAGGAGAACGCTCGGATTTTTTAACGTTGCAGCACTGCTTTGCAGTAGACATCTCTTCCTCCAGAAATCTAACTTGTTTCGCGTTCAGAATCATAAAACTCGCGTCATCAATTTCTTTCCGAGCAATGATTTTACTGGCTTCGGTTAATAACATTGATTCTATTCTCTATTTACAAACGTCGCGCCTCGTTTTAATCATGAAGAGATTCGTAAATATCGCGCGAGCTTTAATGTACCGCTAACGTACATACCTACGCTCGAGCCCGCCCCTAGTTCCACCCTCTCTGGAAACATTTCAAACATTACCGCGTTGAAACACCGAGGCACGAAGTGAACGAGAGCGAAAGAGGGAAAAAAGTAGGGAGACGAAACACGAAAAAGGGGAGCGTGTAACGCGAGAGTACAAGGAGTACCCGGGCGCGGTTACTGGAAAAGCGTGCTGGTCCCTTTGCGCTTGCATCGACGTAGATGGATCATAATTCTTGCTTACCTCGTGGCTGATACTGTACTCGCCCCACTGTCGGCGCGACGCGGCGTCTCCGTTGCCGTTTTCGCCCCTTCTACTTCGGTTTCGACTTTCGGCCCGTATCCTCCCTCGCCGCGGCATCGCACCGTGACCGGAACCCACCCCATAATCGTGATAAAATGTCAGCCCACCGACGGGGAGTCGTGTCCGGTGGAGCGGGATGGACGCGACCCCGTAATTGTCCAAGAGTTGTAAATCACCGCCATCGGCGCAAAAATTTGCAGAATCTTGGACGTCTAGCAACGGGTTCCAGCGTTATTTTTCAACAGGAATAAGCGTCACGGAAATTTCGGCGCCGAGGAGCGCGCAAAACATTCCCACAAAATAATGAATCCTCAAGGACGGCCACCTTTCGCCGCCTCGAAAACAATTAAAAACACCTCCGTTCGGTGTCACCTTCGCCATACAGACGTTAATTTATATCTTTACGGAGCGTTCTAAATGTAACTCACTGTTTTTCGATTTCTTGCGCATCGACTGGGAGCCGCAAAGAGCTGCGCGCTCTGATAATGGCTACCGCCTTGATTTCTCCGCGAGAATTGCTTGGAAAACAGTATCCGTGGTTATTGTTCGACGCAGAGTTCCATTTCCTGCGCTGTTTTCCCCAGCTTCCTGTTCACCCCCACTTATCGAACCGTGACCAGGGCCCACCCCGTCGTCACGGCGAGAGAATGTCAGTCGACAGTTGGAGGGTTGGCCCCGCGAGCCAGCAGCTTATGGATACCGATCGTCTGGGAACGAATGTGCGCGCACACACGGTCCATCGTCTTTGTGTTTGCTGCAGCCAAACACGAGCCCAAGAAACTTGTCTCGGGGGACGATTGAACGGT
The DNA here is from genome assembly GCF_050908995.1 of Andrena cerasifolii. Lineage (NCBI taxonomy): Eukaryota > Metazoa > Arthropoda > Insecta > Hymenoptera > Andrenidae > Andrena > Andrena cerasifolii. Next base: position 15,032,724 of record NC_135119.1, on the reverse strand, counting down.
CCGCCATTGGCGGAACAACCGGAGGCTGACCTTTGGGGAGGCGAGAACCGAAGGGTCCTGATTACTGGCGAAACGGATCCCTTTGTCCTTTGTCGTTGCGGGCGAAGGGGCAGCTTCTTTGTCGACGAAATTCGCCGCGTATCAAATCGATCGCGCAAATATTACACCGGGCTTTCTCTCCTCCTTGTTCTTTCGCTCTGAGCGTCGCCCAGCGCTCGAAGATTGAGGCCGACGTGGAAAACGGGCCCCGGCCACGGTGCGACTTTATTGCCCGCTACGCCATCGTCATTTGTTGCGCTCTTATCGCTCATTTTCTTCATTCGCGCGGTCGTTTGCGAGCCACTTAACGTAATTGAGACGTGGGTGTCGCTGAGGAGAGCTTTCTCCTTCCTCTTCATCTAGATTCTTACAGTTCGGCTCACTGCTCCTGGGAAACTTCACGAGGGAACATCCCGAACCTGGAAATTCAAAAAATTCTGAAACTTTGTGAATACGAAGGGAATTTCCTCCTGATTGCAACGCAATTTTTGTTTGACGCCCAAATGCAGTCTAAGGGGGTGTAATTGACCCATGAAAATCCGGTTATTTACCGATTTTGTGTTGTAACTCGTGAACTGTAAAATAACTTCTTTACCAAATGATAGATCTAATTAAAAGTAGTAACTTTTGTCTCGAAACTTTTTGTTCTATCTCTTACAGTTCGCGAGTTAAAACACGAAATTTGAAAATAACCGGATTTTCATGGGTCAATTACATCACCTTACAGTGCATTTGGGCTACGAACAAAAATTGCGTTGTAATCAGTCGGAAATCCCCGACTTATTCACAAAGTTTCTGAATTTTTTTGAATTCTCAGGTTCGGGATCTTTCCTTGCCAGTAATTCGTACAACTTTCTCTGGAACTGCTGGATTAGATCTTTAGAATCTCCATATCAGGTGACGACCATTTCACGCTCTGAACAGAAAAAGGGGAATATCCACGTTTAAGAATGGCGGCGGAGGTGACGTTAGCGGTCAGCCAAGGAATTCTCAGGGTTCCACGAACAACGCAGGATGCTCGGAGGTGCGTTTTCAAAGAAAATGGAGTTGGCCCACGTGTGGGTCAGCGGAGTGATGACTCTATCCAATCGACTGGGCCGATTTCTCATCCGTATTCATCCTGTTGGCCGTGGGCAGAGCCGCGCGGCCCCGGCCAGGGAAGAAAGAAACGAACTGGTCGGCCGGGGGAGAGAAGCGCCTATGATTTATGACTGCCATTACAGTCCTGATAATTATATGCTGCCCTATGGCCGCCCCCTCTTGCACGTCGCACGAAAGGAACCGGAGAGGATCGGTAGATGATATCCTGCCTGCTGACCAGCAACGCAACAACGAGTCAGCTTGAACACAGCCGGACGCGCATCGGCCCCGTTCCTCTTGATTGCCTCGATCGCTTTGATACGCTTCGATATTACGGCAGATCGGGCAAGTATGGGTTCCGACCCTCGTCGGGCAGCCCTGCACCAAATTGCCGCGGAAGAAGAAAAATTGCGCGGCTCAAATTACGCCGTGAGATGCCCACCATCTGGTGACGATTACCCTTCCTCGGTTAAGCGACGCCTGCTACCGATCCTGATATCTTTGTGTATGGAGTCGATGGACGCTGATGGTATCGTGGCAACGGATCTTCTGGGCAGAGATTCTTCGCCTCCTCCAAGCTGCTTCGCCGCTCCAAACGTCAACGGCGAAAAACTTGGAACAGTGAGAGGGGAATCCTTGCCCAAGGATATTTTACTTGGCCATTACGGCTCCTCCGCGAATCATTTTTACTTGTCGCAGCATAAATTGATCTTGTGGATGGCTTACGATATTAACGCGTTAAGTAATGTATATTTATACTACACTGAAGTCTATTTACTAAGTAGGTAATGCATGAAGAAGCGTCCACCGACATCATCAATTGTTCCACAGCGAGGAAGAAGAAACATGCGACGATGGAGCGATCATTGTAGTCGTCCTTAAGGGGACTAGGCAATCGAAAAGTCGGTTTTTTATTGCATTTTAAGAAAGTACTATCGTTTCTGAATAAAATGCCGATTGGTTTATAGTGAAATTCGCAAAATTGTAGATTTGGCAGCTAAAAACGTCAAGCGACAACCTATAGCGTCGTCTTTGCCCAGAAACTTTAAACGCGTCTTTCTCGAATATTTATTTCCCTTCGTTTGTTCCTGATTGTGAACGAATGGAGGTTCGGATCGACTTGGAAAATATTACAGGATGTGTAAAACATGTGCCATTTGCGGGCAAACCTCTGATGTGGTCCGTAAAAATTCGAGATTTTCATAAAAAAATTAAAAAGTCATCGGATTTTACTAGCGCACAAACAAGAACGAATTTTTCTCGAAAAAATCGCCGTTTCTCATCCACCAATCGCATAATTTTCATTTAATTTTTGTTTATTTAGGTTTGCCCGGAAATTATGATCCCATCAAACAAGAATCACCAAAATTACCCTTACGTAATTTAAGGACGGCCTCTTTGGAATTTCTAACGTATTCTCCTTTCCTTTGATATATGTTGTAGGTTTCTTTCTCTTCTGCTTTTAAATTTTCTACGACTGTTTGCTGCTGGCTCTATGGTTCGTATCTTGATGCGCACACCCTATTCCAGTTGGTTGATTTTATCATTCCCTCATTTCATCACTCTGTTTTCTAAGACGCTCGTTATATTCGGCAAGTTTTCTCACCTCTTCTTCGTCACAACTGCGCCAATGAATAACTTGAGAATTTTGTACTCGCGAAAGTGAGAGATGAAAGAAGCCCGGGGATTTTTATATCCGCTCTAATAGAAGAACGATGTCCGCAGGGGTGAAGAAACGAGAAATGAAAGGAATATTCCGGGCCGCGAAAATCCCTACACTCCCGCCCGTCCGACAATGGCGGTCGTAAATATCGGCGCAAGGGCTCTCCGGGTAGTTTCCTTACTACTCCCCGAGGGCCACTTATTACGCTGATTCCCATACAAGCCACAATCATCTAAGTATTTCTTAACGACCGTGATCGAATGAAATTGACTGGACTAATGACAGAGCGTCGCGTGTACTCGAGAACCCTGCCTGTACCGCGACGTTATTACCAAAGATTATAAAGACATGTCCGCCCGATGATTCCGCGCCCGTCTCTTGCCACCGAAAACGAGACTCTTACGAAATGAGGCGAACGCTTGGTATCGAGAAGCGGCCTCATCCTTCGAAGCATGCGTCGTCCAGGTAGCAACTATATAGCAACGCATCAATTCCGGCAAAGTACAGCATACAGGCTGATTCATAACTGCATGTCAACTGTTCAGGGGGTAAGTCTGCACACTAATATAAGTGAAAACGTCATATGAACATATCGATGGCTTACTGCACAAATATTATATGTCCATTTTTTGTGAAATTGTGTATTTCTTTGTTTATAAAGTACCCCCGCAATTTTTAAAACCGTCGGTATGTTGATCTGACGTTTTTACCAGGGCTCGAAAGAGGTCTGGAACTTTTCAATAGGTTCTATTTAACCCTTAAGTAGGCGCACTGGCAAAATCACACAAGTGGGCGTCATGGGGTCAGCAGTGACACCAACTTCTTTTTTATATTTATGGTAAATCAAAAGGCATTGAAAAGTAAAAGCAAGTATATTTGTTAATCAACATTTATTACTTTTACAAAAACCACAAAAATGAAACCTACGCGTTCTGTATTTTCTTAGCGATCAAAGTGGCCTCGACCTGCGCCTACTTAAGGGTTGAAACATGGACCGTGGAACTTTTTTTAAAAATGTTCTCACATTATAAGTTCCCATGAGAACCGATAAAATAAAAGTTCGTGAAAATAAAAGTTTTAGTTGGAATGGAACTTATAAAATATAAGAATAAAAAAATTTCTATAACAGAAACAGATATTTTGTTCATTAATATGAAAACAGTTCTCAATCGTTGTAACAAATACCTACTGAATGCTATTAAATGAATAGTACTACTACAATAAAAAATAATAATTACAGTTAAATTGATATTCTGAATGTGTCATTTATTTGTAATATTTACCTACATATGTAGATAATTTCTACGCAGATATTATAGAACTTTTATGTATTTTGCTTCATGTCAGTTATAAAAGAATATTATTCTAGTCTGACCTTGAAAAATCGACAAAGGTGGAACCGGGGAAAGAAGAAAAATGAGGGAAAGGGAATGACAAATCCGTGTGTTTAAATTTAATTATCTCTATTATATGAAAATACATTATAGTAAATGTATGTAAAGTAAATGTATGTATAGTAATTAGAAAAAATTAATGATAAATTATAATACTAATGAAATCACAACAGTGGGTAATGTTAACCATTACATTTATGATAATCTTGTCGACAAGGTTTAACAAAGTGATTGAAGCAATAATAAATTTCACAATGACTGCAACGAGCAAACACTGTTTCTTTCATACCTTGATCAACGAGACAGTCTAAACATGTCACTGATATCATTAGTATTATCATTTATTATGATTAATTTTTTCTAACTATTATCTATCATTAATGAATTATCATTCATTTACTATAATGTATTTTCATATAATAGAGATATTTAATTTCAACAGACAGATTTGTCATTCTCTTTCCCTTATTTTTCTTTTCCCCTGCTCCACTTTTGTTGATTTTTCAAGGTCAGACCAACTGTTGGGAGCACCTTTAATTTACATTTTTGTGACCTTTGTGACATATACTTTCGATCTATACAAAGAAATCTACGTGATTCCATCATCAATTGAATAATGTTCCTTGTAAGGGTACCATTTCTTTCAATAAAAATTCCGCAGGAACAGATATTTTCTTAAACGAAACATATAAGTTCTAACAGAATTTGTTTAAAAACGAGAGTTCCCGAACCTTTTCGATCCCTGATTGTTACTTATATTAGTGCGCAGGTTTACCCCCTCGAGTATTGGCATGCATTTATGAGTCACCCTGTATATTCCGACACGTTCGCCGCGCAATAAATTGTCAAGAAGAAAGAGCAGAGCCGCCTGGTTGAGTATCATTCTGGTTGGCGGTCGAAAAAACGCCGATTATGTAACGTTGATACGTGACGAGCCTCGTTACACTCGTTACAGCCGGTGAAATATTTTACAGGGGTGGTCGAGCTGGCGAGCGCGCGCGAACAGACGAAACAAACATCCCCCGGCCCCGCCATAAATTACGGCCGCTTGAAAAAAGAGCACTGGTCGCCGGTGATTTGCGTTCTCGCGGCGGAATTAAGATCGCGACCCTGCCACGCTCTTATCTCTCCCTCTTTCTCTCTCTGCCGAGCGCTGCCGTGCATTGAGACATCGGGCGGACTCTAACGCGGCGTTACGTCACGCTTTTTGACTTTTACAATAATAAATCGGCAGGCTATTGTGGCTGCCGAGCATCGTCCGCGATGTTCCACTGGCTACGTATCCCGCGCGTGAATGTATACCTACAGAAGGGCGTCATTTGCATAACCAACCAGACGAGCCAGCGTACCGGCGCACACAGAAGCACCGCGTAAAACGTTCCTGGCTACACGTGTAAGCTCCGTCTTGCCGGGAACACGACGTACAAGGAATGGCGGAGGATTCATGAGAACCGACCAGGTGGGATACCTGCGCTTCCCGCTTCCAACCACGTGCCACGAGCCCTCCGCCACTATATCCACGGAATTTTCTAATCTCTCCAACGCTTCACCATCGATTAATGAACGATACCACCTCGACCGAGCTGCGGGGCAGTCTTGCCAAAGCCAAACAGCGTTGTACATATTTTTAGACGCGGCAGGAAGCGGCGCGAACAGAGAGCAACGGATTATAAAGAAGAGTGTGTCGACGGAAATCGGCCTTGACAATCGGGCCGGCGCGCGGACCGCGGTTATTGTTCGCCGCGGTGCAATTAGCGCAGCATAAATCACGCATATAACGAGACACGGCGCCCCGAAGGCGTCACACGGTGCTGTTGCGCGCGCGATGAGACGAGCGTAGCTTAGGGAAGGAGGACAGAGGCCGAAAGCAGAAGGCAGAAGAAGAGACGACGTCGACGTACGCGGGGGCGGCTGGCGTTCGCCAACTACGCGACGTTACTTGGGAAGAACTTCCATCTCTCTCCGTCCGCCGCCGCCTCCTCTTCATCCTCGGGCTTCTTCTTCCTCGCTGCCTAGCAGTTGCCATCGTGAAGAGCAACGATGTTGCCAGAAACCCCACGCGCCATCAATCTTGCCGCGCGCTAGACGAAAATAACTGGAATTTAAGAAGCTCACACTCGAAAACAATACGGGGCGGGTTCGCCGGTTGCGTAACAGCTTTATCGGTTCTGGAGAAATTAACGGTAGACGCTCCGACGCCCTATTTAGAGGGAACTCTCGAAGGGAAATTGAATTAAGGCTGGTCCTTCTAGGAGCTGACCGTTTTGGAAACGTTTCAAGCAAGATCGTTTTGAAAGTACGTCCCAAGATTATCTAGGCAATCATCTGTGCCAGCTAGCTTTGTACGTCACGTGGAAACGTCTGCGGAACAATATAGGTAATAGGTGCCGTTGTTATCTAATCATTATTTACAACCGCTTTCTACTATAAACAAGCGAACACGAGCGGGTGAATAATTGAAATTTTACAATTTCAACAGCCGATTGTGGACATTTTATTGCACCGAAAAGGATTAATGCGGATCGCCGGACAATGGAAATGGAGAAGTCACGGTTCGGGAATTCCATCGATTTTCCCGCCTTTTCCCTGTCGCGACACGGAGAAATGGAAAGCCAGCATTGTGCCCGCGCTGCAATAGATATCGGCGCGGACCGTTATCCCGTTGAAGACACATTTCGAGCATGTAACGCGAACAATTTCCAGCCATTATGCGGAGCCGCGTATTTATCGAGGTCGGTTTCGATGCAACGGAGCCGAATAAATTTATGCGCGTTTAAAAAGCGGTTAAAAACCATCGTGACAGGTAAAATCAGGCGGAAAAACGGGGCCTCTGTAATTTCGCGGGGCAGCCCCGATAAATTATCGAACACCGCTGACTTCCTGCGCGGCTTTGGTTTCGGTTTTCCGTCTGGCAACAACGTTGCCCTCTTCTGTCGGTCTTGCTTCCTCAGCCCTTCCGTCGGCGCCTGTGATTTATCGCAATGGAAAGTACGAGGAATAACAGGAGGGATCCCGGGGCACGTTGCATGTCCCGCTCATTCCCGAAATAAAAATGTGATCCTGAACCACGCGCGACCATCGCGGTCGTCGCGGCGCTCCGTACGCGACAAATATCTTCGATTTACCGACGCCATCCCCTAAAGTCTAACCGACCGTTTCCCCTCATTTTCAGCTGAAAGAATTATCGCGGGAAATGGTCGAGAAGCGACGGACACTCGCAAAGGGACGAGAACTCAGAATAAAATTATTATAGAAAACTCCCTTTTCGGTCATTTCACGCGAAGTCGGACACTTTTCGGAGTAACATTTCGGATTTCGGTGCAACTTGGATATGTTGTAGTCTTTAGGGGTGTATAAACATATCTCGAAGGATTTTTTGAAATGTCAAAAATTGTGAATGTTACAGCTCTTTAAAGTATAGTGTTTACTATTTTTCCAAAAATTATAACTGTTCAACTAATAAACGGATAAAAATGACCTTTTGGGTGCTTACAGTGCAGATGTAAGAGTACCTAATAAAAATTATTTCGCTTAATAAAAACGAATATTTGTCCGACTTCGTGTGGAATGACCTTTTTTGGAATTCCGTGACTTCGTGGTCGAAGGCCAAGCGGTATTTCGAGAAGACCTGTGTCCTCGTTCGTACGAGTCAGCGCGAAGGGCGGCAGAGGTGCTAGCAGGACGTAGGCGAGGAGGGAAGAAATTCGGGAGGATGGTTTCCCGCGCGCACAGCAGTCACGTTTTCATATTCCCGACCTTGAATACGAGTGTCGTGAGCGGAAATGAGTCGGGTGGGAAGGGAGGTAGGAAAAAAAGGTCGGGACACCTCGAGTACGAGAACTCTGGGTCGCGGTGGCTCCTGGTGGTGTGTCCTTTGTAGCGAACGGTCCGGCTCCGAGTCCGGGGGAAATCGGGGAAAGTTTGCGCAAGAGCGTGCGGGCCATTGTAAGCCGAGGGAGCGAAAAAAGAAAGTTAAAACCTCGTGAGAGCATTGTTGGTTGCGTCACCGGCGGACTATTCCTCCCCTGTTCTCTCCTTTCTCCCCGAGCCGACGAGGCCTCGTGTATAATATCAAAATTTATGGCACTGGCCGCGGCCGTGGCCGCTCCGGGGCCTTGCGTTAGCTACAGTCACAGTACGGACAGAGAGAGCTCCTCTTCAGCACCTCCTGCCTCTTCCGTCATCGAATCCTTCATCCTTCCCATGCTGCCCAAGCTCCTCGAAAATCGGGGCTCTGGCTTTGAACAGCTGTTCCTGACACTTTTTTTTTTAACTTCAATTCCACGCACGTCTCTTATATCCCGCTCGGTCGACCTGAACGTGTGGCTGCAGTTTAAAAGGATTAGGTGTCCTCCGAAATCGCGCTTATTAATAACCGAGTCATGAGAACTGGCGCACATGCGGGGCCAGTTTGCGTGCCAAGGTAATCAGTATAATGATCAGTGGCCGAATTGACGTATCGTCAAGATAATATATATGACGGCGCATGGCGGCAGATGTGTTGCACGACGTGACGTGCTCTAACGCGTCATTGATAGCCCTCCGCTCCGCTCCGTTCCTCCTATTCCCCTTGATCGACACTCTTTCCCTCTTTCTCTCTCCCTTCCACCTCCTATGTCCCTCTCTGTTTCACTCCGCGTTCCCCTCCTGCGAGCCACCCTCCATCAAATTTTCCTATCACCCCCCGACCGTTCCCTTCATTTCCTGCCTTCGCAACCCTCCCCCACCCCCCCCCTGCCCGCACTGTCACGAACGGAAGGGACGTAATACGAACGAGGGGAACCTCAGCCAACCAGCATCGCGGCCTTTCGGCCTAAGAACTCTGCGCGAGCCGCGCCCAGGGACAGTGTTTTTCCAGAAGAAAAAACAGCATGGCGTTTTTCGAAAACGAACAGCTGACGGCAGGCGATTCGTGGATCTGCGAGGAAAAACGCCAGCGAAGAGGATTAAAAGGGGACGTTCGTACGCGCAGAGGAATAAAGGTATTTATACACAACTAGGGTGTTTCAATTTTCCGAAGGTGCTATTTTCATGTAACTTTGCTCGCTCCCATGGTTCTATTCATCTAAGTGATGTGTATGCAAAATTTTAGACAAATTTAATAATATTAAGGGGTTGCACAGTTTTATCACTAGGGTAGGTCTGGGACGGCAGTAACACTTTGACTTCGGTATACGATTACGCAGGAACTATTACATTTACAACAAAAACTCTTATACGGAAATGTTACTTACTTATCTGACATCATTGAGTCACAACAGTTCCCCTGTATGTCAAGTAATATCCAAGTTATTAATAAAAAAATGAGAAGCGGAGTGTGATAACCCTAACGTTACAGTGTAAAGTGTTGCAACCGTCTCTGACCTCGGGTCGGTTGTGACACTGCATGGATTCAATGCAAACATGACAATATTATTCGCCTTCTTTGACGCTATTCGGTTCTGTTGCGGTACAACCGATCCCGACCATGCTTTTGAACTTCAATTATAAATTGTAACTAACGAGACACTTAGAGGTGCTAAGTAACGATCAGTATTACTTAAAAAAGGTCAAATTACAGATTAAAAAAAAGCACATACTTGCAAAGGGAGTGTTTACATTGCAATGATAAGTCAGTAAGAAAAGGTTACTTTAGGGTATCTAATGTTATCTATCCATTTAGGGTTTACTATCCATGTGTATTGCGTACCTATACTGCTAGGACATGGATGCGTGTATTCCAAATGTCATTGTTTATCATATATCTAAAATTGCTGTTAATATCTATCATATGTTTTCAGATATTAGCGTGTTACATTCGTCCCCCTGTTACTACCGCCCCTCCCCCCGATCTACCCTACATATTTTCGCTTTTTCAGGTTTTAAAAACGTGGGTAAAATAACAAGTTAATAAGGTACAGAATTTTTACAGGTGCGAACAATAATAATAATAATAAAATGTAAATTCATCTAAGTCTAAGTCTTCTTTGAAGTTTAGTTTCTTTTTTAAGGACTTGAGAATAAAAATAATTATCATTGGAAATCGTGTTTCCTCAGCCCACCACGTATTATTTAGTGTGCAAAGTGTGCAACCTCTAAATATTATTCAATCTTCCTAAAATTTATCAGATATTCTTTTCATATTAATAAGAGCATGAGCAAAGTAAAGAAACAATGTAATATTTTAATTTTACCCCAATAATATAAAACACCCTAATACACACGCCTAATATGTACCTAATATCTAAAGTTCTGAAGTTTCTTCTGATCATTCCTGCACAGCGGAACCCCATTTAATCCAGATTCCATCGAACCGTGGCACAAGGGGAGGAAGGTAAGCCGCGCCAAGAAGTTCCTCCGCGAATGCACGACCGCGCGTTTCGCACGCCATCGATTTCATCGCGGACACGGGGCGATTATGGGGGTTGGCGCGAACCAGAACGCGTCGCGTCGGGACTTCCCGCTGCGGCGATACGCGAGCTGGAACCGAGCGGCAAATTTCTTCCACCGGCAATTATCGGCATTTAATCAAAATGACCGGCCATTAGAGTATCTAGGTAGGCGATCTAGGCGGCCGATCACGCGGACAAACGAGCCGGAGGAATGTTTCCTGGGAAGCGTTCCACGCGCACCGGCGGTGGTCGAGAAGCGGTCCCTGGCATCCGATCGGCACGTCGATGAAATTTGTTGACGCGCCGATCGAGAAAAACGAGATTGTGACGCGTTCTCGGCCGACTACCGTAGCCGGCAGCGGTGCCCGCGCCGCGGCAAGAACCCCCGCGGCGAACGAATTGCAGTTAACACTGGAATCCACGTTCTTATGAGGGCCCCACGGGCCCCGGGACCAGCCTGGAATCCGCCGCACGGAACAATTACAATTAAGAGCAGTTAGCGAATTACCGAATGGCCCGGCCGCGCGGAGCACCACGCGGACCACTCTCCTCCGCGGACGCTTTTCTTCGAACCCGTAATTCCTCGTCGTTAGCCACCGGCGACCGGCCACCTTTTCGAAAGCTTGTCTACAAATTGGTCGAGGACTGGCGAACCCCTCGCGCGAGTAACTGCAGTTGGTACGAGACGCCAGTTGCTCAAGCCTCGTTTTTCTTTCCACGTTATGCCTCCGAGATCAATATCGAGGCACGCTGACGGCCAAAGGAATGTTTAATGTGTTTCACTGGAGTAGGGTAGTGGTATGTGTGTGGAGGAGTCTTAAGAACGAGGTGGTTGACAAAGGGAAGAAATTTTCACCGACCTGACGAACGTTGAATGTACCTAATACCGCTCATGTTCCTAATATCGCCACTCGTTGTAGGGTATAGGGCCCATGTACCGCAGATTTAGTGATGGGATGAAAGTTATTTAAGAATTTCAATATAATTTTTCATACATTCTGGGAAATTTTTGCATTCAACTGATTATTAAGCATTTCCGTAAGTTCGGGACTTTTTGATTTAAATAAATAATGAAATATTAAAGAGATATTAGTAAAAATGTGAAAGAAAATTTTGTCGTATTTACCGGACACGCTTGAGAACTATTTACCGTGACCGAGCTACCGGACATTGTCTAGATGCATTATTCACTTAACTAAAACATCTTCGTGAGATTCAGGTCCTGGCTTTTTGTCCTTATATTTGCTCTTAATTTTGACGTGTAACGTGCTCCTTGGAATGTGAAACTGTGTGCTGGCTGCATTTACCGAAGATTGATGCGAGGTTATAACCTCTAATGCTTTGTTATTCGAATCTTTACTGTATTCTTTTCTTATAGTTTTACTCGTATTCAGACTAGCCAAATAAAATTTTTAATGTTAAAAATTCTCTTAAATGTTCACAAATATTGTTATTAGATCCTTCGAACGTTCAGAAATCGCTTTAATTTTTTAGAATATTATTAAATCACCTTCATATGCATTTTTTATTATTGTTATAAACTTAGTACTATCACTACAGAATCATTTTTGTACATTATATCAATTGAATTATTATTATATCGACTCTAAAATGTAAGTGATGCTTAGCCATTTTGATAATGAAAATGGTCAAATGCCGATAATTGCTAGAATGAGAATTTCTCTAAATTTTTTACATGTTTAACCCACATTAATTATAAAAACCTTAATTTATTTAGAAAACTATAATTTCAAATGTTATTATAAGAATATTATATTTAAATTTGTATAGTCTGGATTTTATAAATCATGAAAATGAATATTGTGCCCGGTAATAGGGGGCCGTCCGGTATATGGATCCTTTACCCTATCTCGCAAAGCAAGCACTAAAATTTAACGGTCATGAACTGAATTAGTACCATATGTAAGATGACATACTGTAAATGCAGCGTCACGTCGTCAGCAATTACAGAAAGGGAAGTATTTTAGTGAAACTTAATAGCGAACAAATTTATTGGACTGCGACAATTTTAGTCGCATGGAGGAAGGTAAATCTAATAACTCTATGAATGCAAGAATATCTACTACAAACAGCTACTTAATTAATGATGTTCCTAAGGGCTGTAATCGATTCAAGTATTTTTTCCAATTAAAAATAGCGGTTTCCATTTAGCAGTATGCGTTTTCTCAGTACCGCCGAGTGACATCGCTTGGCGGTACCAAAGTTAGGTAAACTTAAGTTTTCTTAAACCTAATCTAAATCAATAAATTCATAAAAAAAATTTAAATAGCAAGAAGTAATAAAAACACATGTGAAAATAACTTTAAAAACTCATATATACAATAATTAATCACGTTTTGTTGCGGTAGGCGATATTATTTACTTGGCTACCATTTTTTAGCACCCGCTTTTTGCATGTCTTACGTTTTTGTTTTTAGTCAAAATTAAAGATGTGTAGGTTCTAATAATTCTAACCAATGCTACATGAAATATGAATAATTTCTCTCTACTTCGAAACAAATTGCATACAGAAATATAAATTATTATTCAATTAACCGCAATTTAACTTTGGGTAGGGGATATTAGGTACTGTTACACTATGCGGTAGTCTTACGATTAGTAGGTTGCACCTCGCTCGAAATAAATTACAGAAGGACAGAGGCTCGCAGCGTCTCCCATTTGTCAACAAGCACCACCCAGAATCAGATAGTAGAGAAGGATTATACCGAAACATTTCGGACCTGTTTTGTTTCATCCGTTGCCCCCTGACCCAGAACACACACCTTCTTATCGGCAAATAACGACCGAGCCTTCGATAACTTTAATTTAGCTCCTTCAGCTTGCCTGAACGCGTAACGCAATCGCGGCCATTTATTTTTGCGGGCGCGGCGTTTGATTTGATCGGTGACGGTCGAACAGGGCTGTGAAAGAAGCCTCCGGAAAAAAAAATAGAATTGGAAAAATCAGATAACTTCGTCGGCGCTGTGGAACGTTTCATCGATACGCGCGGAAATTTTGACGAATAAGCGGGAATTCGGTAACGAATTTTGGCGGGAGCATTGATCAAGCGTTACGGGGTATCGTAATGTGACATTCGAAGCGTGTCGCGTGTCGCGGGCCCGGCGTTAATTTAAACGTCACGTTATCTCCCGCACGTCGCGCGTTTTATCATAACATTCGTAACGCTCAAACCGCGCACTTCACCGGCTCAGCCATCGTTTAGGATAATTCCCGTCCCTCCTTGGCGAGATTCGAGGGCTGGCACATGTATCTCAACATGTCTCGATAGTAAATTATTCACCGAGTAACCTGTTGTACGTAAACACATTCGTTTGCTCTCGATTTTCTTTCGAATTTATGGTGCACATGTGTCGCTGGCTTTGCTTCATTGTTACCCGCTTTCCTTTAATCGGAAGATCGCGTAGTCGCCGCTTCCTAGCCTTGCAATTAATTTTAGATTCTAGAAAAGCCGCGAAAATGGAAATTCTCGATTGGCGCAGACAGTACAGCAATAAATCACCGAGCAGCGACTGGTTAAATTAATTAGTTGGCCGGTGAATCAGAATTGCGAATTATATTTAGCGAAACCCGCGACGCTGATTGTTGTCGCGAGCATCGAATTCCGCTGCTATGATCGTCACCGCGAAACGTGTTCCTCGAGGAAACCGAGGGTACATGGGACTTCGGTGCCTCTACGCTCCACCGAATCGAGGAACGTTTAAATTCGGCCGACGGACAATCGAGAGGATTTTTCCGCGTTCCTGTCACCGCGAACGCGCACAGGAAACATTCCTCGAGCGATCCCCGTACAACTGGGCCTTATTTATTTGCCACTCGATCGCATTGTCGCGGCAATTCTCCCTCGTTACTCATCGTTTTATAACTCGTCGCGACAGGCTGCAAGAACCGATCGTCGAAAGACACTTCGGATCGTACATATCTTTGTGACGTTCGTAACTGTTGGAGCTGCAAAACACCGTGTCCAAGTCAGACTGAAGCGTAAACAATGACCGCGATTCTTCAGTGAAACTATTCGGGTAGCCAAAGAACCCAGTTGTTTCCAAAGATCCCCTAGCGCGCATTGGAGACCTGAATATCTCGGATAGCACAGGTACAACGAATACGTTGAACGAGCAACGAGCAACGAGACCGTAAGAAAAAGTGAAGGGACGCGCGATCGACGGATGGAAGGCGATTAAGTGACCGGCTACAACGGTTCCCATCGTGCAGGAGCATTGGAATTGGTATCTGTCGTTGAAAGTGAACGCGCTCACCTCCGTCGCCTCTTTTTCCGTCGCCTCCGTCGGCGAGGTGTCCTCCTGGTTTCCCCCCTGTGCAAGGGGGTAGCTAGGTTCCCCTGTAGTTTCAGGGCCGTTGCTGCTACGCTGGCCCCGGTCTCCCCTTCCGCCTGGCTTCTTCCCTGCACCGGGGGCCTAGTCCGTGCCCCGGCGCCGGGCCCCGTCGTGGCTGGTTCTTCCCTCCACACGGCAACACCTCCTCGGGCAGCCTCGTCGTCCGCGCGGTCCGTGCGAGATCGCGGACAGTCACCGGTCCAGCCAGCACCAGACTTCCCGTGGAATGGAAACGACTCGACACCGTCCTCGAACCATGTGTCCACCGTGGAAACGTACTCTGCTCTACGTGGCTACGACGCGACCATACGAGTCCAATCACCATCACCCTTCTCTCACAGTAGCCTGTCCGCGGCAACGTTACGCGCTAGGCAAGATCGGGACCGTAGCGGAAGACGCGGCACTCGGGTCTATCGACGCTCCGCGCTCTGCACTCTGCCCGACACTCGGTCACAGTTCCCACCTTTGCCACCACCGCACAGAGAGAGAGAGAATTGAATCGTTCACTGGGCACGCACCTGTCTCGCACGATATCGGGAGCGAGAACGGGAGCGTGAGCGAGAGCCTCAGCCAAGCGGTCTGCCGATGAAGAAGAATAAAAAATAAGCGAGCGATTGCCTTAGCGAGTCATGAACCCCTCCGCCGGGTCGTTGGATAGTGTTGCGTGATTGGCTGTACACGCGTGGCTCACGAGGGAAGCCCTGTCAGCATCGCTGCGACCACTTGCTCTGCGCCAAGGCCACACCGGGGGCATCCACTGGAGCTGTCCAGAGTTGCACGGTGAACGTCGCGTCGCGATCGTCTCTGTTAACTGGAGGCACGGTCGAGGGTAGCCGAGAATAGGGTACACGGGCCTGGACTCAGACAGTTCGTCGGCGAGCGGTCATGTCGCACGTGCACTCCGTCGCGATAGGATCGAGCAGAAGCCTGGCCACCGATGGTATCGTTCGTCACCGATGGAACCGTGCGCGCGGCTGCATCCTGTCGACGATCGGCACGCGGTTCGGCTGGTACGTTTTCGTCGGCCAGCGTCGGTAGGGCCGCGCGTTCCTCGATTTTCATGGAAAAACCGCGGGCCTGGACTGCGCTGAGCGTGTGTATATCTGAAGCGAGAGATGCGACCACTCTGATCCGCGAATTCCGGCCGCTCGGTTTCGCAGCCTCCGACCAGCGGCGGCGGGACCAGAGCGCCGCGACGCGAGGCGCCCTGTGCACATGCGTTAAGCGTCTCTTGCTCTCTCTCATCTCTCTCTTACACCCGCGTCCCTCGTCCCTCCTTCTCTGGCTCCCTTGCTTACTCCCTCGCTCGCTCACTCACCCGTGCTCCTCTCTTTACTCCCCCGTGATCCAGCACGATGGTGGTTGCGTATACGTTATAGCCTCCCCACCTCCTCGTCCTCCTCCACCATCTCTCCTTTTCCCTTTCTCACCCTCTCTACCATTCACATTCACATCCCCTGCCGTTTTCCTCTCTCTCTCTCTTCTCGCTTCCTCTCTGTTCCTCTCCCTCGGTTCCGTGCTCCGAAGGATCGAGGGTTGCACAGCGCAGAGGAGCGCTGTCACGCTGTTCCTTTCTGCGTCAACAAAGGGAGGCGTACGCTCGATAGCGTTTGATTGCCCGTATTGGACGTTTCGGTGCCCGTATTGGACGTTCGTTCAGAAACGAACGAGTGAAAATAAATTGGTTAGCCGATGGACGACCGACCGGCGACAGACTACTTGCAGACTGAACGATGTTATCCTTTCTACGAGGGTACGGGAATAACAGCGTCGATTTTCTTGCACCGTTAACAAAATGCTGGTTCTTCGTTTAGCTCGATGGTATTACAGACGTTTTTATTCCTCTTGGACGTAGTTTTTGCATAGCTGTTTCGCATGTGAGACGGAACTGGCGGAGCCGGCGGTTCAAGTACACTTGGGGGCGCGAAGGTTAAACGATTCATTTGTTTCAATTCGCCGTCGATATTTCGCACGTATGTCTGCTCTATCCTTTATTCATTCTACCAATCGTGATTGACGAATATTGCACAACAGTATCACAGATCATTCATCGATTGTGATAAGCTAAAGAAGAAATCTGTACTCCAAAGAAGGTCGTACCGATAGTTGGACTGATCGCAGGGTCCGATCTCGCCCTTCCGCCGCACTGGGTGATTTAAAAGCAATTTATAAGTTTGATACAAAACTCAAATATGTATTACCCACATTTTTACCACTTCTTCAAAACGTTTGACTTTTTTTTATTGGTTTTTATCGATTTTAATTTTCTCTTTCTGCTAAAGAGTGACCCCAAAAAATAGTTTGAATTAGTAATTTCAAGTTGAGGTGACAATTACTTAGTTTCTGAGATATGGGAGGTGAAAGAAGTCAAAATTCGTTAACGCGTCAGTCCGATAATTTAAACAATTATTTCCAGTGGTTTTTCTGACTGCTAACAACGAATTTGAACTTAGATTTTCAAAATTCACGAGAAAAAAAATCAAAATAAAAAAATATAAATGTCTGTGTAGTGGGTGCTTTTTTAATATATCGCCCACCATGTTGAATCAAAATTCACAATGGCCGATTCAACATGGTGGACAATATATTTAAAAAAAAGCACCCACTACACAGACATTCATATTTCTTGATTGTTATTTTTTTTCGTGAATTTTGAAAATCTAAGTTCAAATTCGTTGTTAGCAGTCAGCTAACCCCCTGGAAATAATTGTTAAATTATCGGACTGACATAGAAGTTCGTACATCGAAGCGTATGGATTGACGCGTTAACGAATTTTCATTTATTTGACCTTCCATATCTCAGAAACTAATTGTCAACCTCAACTCGAAAATTTGTTGCGATTGATGTCTCATCATAAGGTATTATTTGGCTCAAAACTCCGTTCCAAAATCATGGGACCAAAGAGAGGCTAAAAAAGGCTTCATTTCTGTGGTCACTCTTCGCCGCTCTGGACTGTTGCCTTTTTCGCGGCACCCTAGATCGGGCTCTGCCCTATCAGTAGAGTTTCGTCCATGAAATCCTACGTGAAATCTTCCTACACGCAAGAATGTCCCCAATATAAGCCACTGACGACGGTTTAGAGCAGTGGTTGAGGGTTTAAAATGCCGCGAAAAAGGCGAAGAGTGATCTCGAGTGGCGTGCGAGCCAGCCACGTGCCCCTGGGTTCGAGCCTCGACGAGACGTACGCGGTACGCGAATCGAATTGAATGCGAAGCTCTCGAACCTCGGCGAGACGTGCACGGCCTACGAGCCCGAAGGCCGGGAGGAAAATTGCAGAAAATCCCAGCCCCGTCCACGCACACCGCCGACGGATTCGGCCGTCAATCTTTCGGCAGGCATCGCGAAGCTACCGAACGATCGGCAACATCGTCGCGAATAGAGCCTGCTAGATCTACCTCTAACGCCCCACTAGGCAGCAAATGATATAAATAGGCAACGACGGCGCGGACGTGCGCACATGTGGATCGAGGGCCGCACTCTTGATTCACCTGAGTCCGAGGTCTACGCTCGCGTACCGGAGCCAGTGATCGGGAACCGATTATTTCGGTAGGACGAAAGTGAAAGCTCGAGGAGTCCTGTGCACGATTTTTCGGGGAAGTGCCTACGAGTTTCGTGGCGGTACGACGTAGCGATTTTTAATATACAGTTAGCACTTCCTGGAGGATCGCAAGCATGAATCATCGTCGCGATGTCGATCACGAGACTCCCGGACGGCGAGCCCTCCCCAATGACGCTTTACGAAACGCAGGATGACGCACCGCGCTCGGCAATGAACACTTACCGACATGACTTTCAACGGCATAAGCGTAGGAGAAGCATCAAAGCGCTCTTACCTGTAACAGTTAGAAGAATTTGATTAATTAGTGCCGAGCGGTTTGCCATGCAACGAGGAAATTAATTACGGGGCTGAGAAGATAACGCAGCTACGAGCGCACGCGGAACGCGCTATTAAAGAGTGCGTCACGTTATAAATATTAATCGACGCGGGCTCCGGCGCACAACGAAATTCCGATAAGGCCGGCTATTAGCGTGAGCGTTACGTCACTTATTACGACTGTAATTGCTTGTTTGGAAAACTAAACCCCTTTTCTTTCGCACCGCGCGCGGCGTTCCGTTAATTGCTTGTAATACGCGTGGCCGTGCTCGCGGATTCTCGTGAAAGCGTTTCCCTATGCTCGCGCACCTGTAATGGAAAAATGTAAACACCGTGCGAGAGCTAACGTTACTTGCCGATGGTGGTTCTTTTAGCGCGCAGTGGTCGCTGGTGGTCTCAGGAATTACTCAACTTACCGATACCCACGGTGCCAAAGTCAGACTCGACGCACTGATGAAATATCGACAAGAGGAAGATGCCCGCGCGCTGGCATGCTCCGTCAAACGGGCAAATTGCTGGACGATCAATTTTAATTAGCTGTTAGTCCTGTTTCAACGAGACGATGTTAATACGCCTAATAAATATGCCCGCGCAAGAAGCGTATTAGGCGCGGCTAACGCGTCGGCGAGTACGCTATTTCCGGCGGCACAGGGAGGCCCGGCGGACGCCAAGATTTAAAGGGTAGCCGAAAAGTGGTAAATTTTCGGGCGGTCGGCGCGTAATCGCGGCGCGGATCGCGAGAAATTAACGGGAGGGCAAAGTTGCGGCGCGGCCGAGCGTTGGACGGCGTCGCGGAATCGCAACGCCGGCTGCCAGCGGAAGTTCCTACGGTGGTGGCTCCGAGAGGCCGAGCGCGGGAAAAGGAGAGCGAGAGACGGAGGAAAGGCATCAGGCAACGGGCAGCGGCCGTGAAACAAAGCAGAAGCCGCTGCCCGTGTAATTGGACTCGCCGCGACTCGATGCTCCCTTTAAGAACTCACCAGCGGACTGCCGTGGATTCGTTTTTTGTACTCGCTAATCCGGACTTTTAATCGGTCGCACGTGAACCGCGCGTGGACTTCGAGGATGCAGTCTTTCGGAATGGAACGAGGAACAGGGATCAATGGTTGTATCCGAAGATTTGACGATTTTCGTCGCTCTCGGACAACGGTGCCGAACGACTTTGAAACCTGCCGGGACTTTGAAATATTTCGGAGCGATTGGAGTTTTTCGAGTTTTTCGAGTTTTTCGAGTTTTCCGAGTTTTTCGAGTTTTTCGAGTTTTTCTCGAAAACCAGCACGGCGACCGCAGTCGAACCATTAGAGTAACACTTTGGGAATGGAACGAGGAACAGGGCTCAATGGTTGTATCCGAAGATTTGACGAGTTTCGTCGCTCTCAGACAACGGTGCCGAACGACTTTGAACCACTTTGGCCTATCCGTTTGGTGCTACTCAATGAGCCTCGAGATTTTTAGAGGATAGGCACTCGGAAAGGTAGATGCCAAAGCGAGCGGGGCGCCAAGTTGGCGACCTGAAGTTTTCTTTTCGCGGAGCGAAAACCGCGAAATGCACTCGTGTGCCAAATTATCCGAACAAGAGGGAGATTATGTCGCGGCAAATGGCGTCGGTGGTGACCGTCAAAACAGCCGCTGACGTTGATTCGCCGAGTCGGTAGTTACATAGTGGATCTGAGAGAGAGCAGGGGCAACGAGCTTAACCTGATCGTCGGCGAGCAGACACTCACACCGAAGCGGGCCCCCTCTGGCAATCAGTGACCTCTTCCTCCTACTCCTTCGGAGACCGGTCGTATCTCACGATCGTAGATATGTTCGGCAGTGGTCCGCAAATGGTCGATGGTTGCGTGAGCGTGTGCCGCCACCAGGGCTACGTGACCTAATTCGGTGATGAAGCGCGTGACGCCCGCGTGGACCGTTCACTGGCTCGAGATCTTTGGATCTTTGGGGCCGTTGGCCTTCCCCTCTGCGAATTTAGAGAACGCGGTACTCGAACTCGCGTCGACTACTTATTCTAACCGAGGCAGAAAGTGAGTGTATGATACTTGGAACCCAGTTGACGAAACCTTAGGTGTTTCGCTTGGGTACTATCAGATCCTAGGCACTCGAGCGAAAGCTCTAGAGTAACTGCGGATCGCCAACAGATCAAGGACTACTTAACCATCGATACATCGACCCGTCAAATGTACCTACTCCGTCGAGGAACACCAGCGAACCTAACATGGACCTTGAGAGACATCAAAGTCACGGGTGAGAGAAGCCTCCGAGAGCGCTGTACGAGCCCTTGCCGTGAACTTTGCATCCTGAAATCGAACCTACCGCGAAGAATTCCCCTGGCTGGACACGGTCCGTCGAGCCCGAGCAGTTGGAAGGCGGAAGAGCGATTCCGAGCGAGGACGGGGAATGGTGAAACGGTGAAACGGCGAAATGGTAAAAGACGCCGCGCCGGCAGAATCGCGCGTGGATGATCGTGGTTGTTTCCTGCTCATCGTCGACGACTTGCGAGCCGCTGTCGGGCGTAAGGGGGATATACATCCAACCCCCAGGCAGAAGCGAACTCTCTGCGGGAGTAGCCGGTGGAAGCGAAGCCAGAGAAGTTTCGCCCGGAGAGCGTGACGGGGGTGGAACGAAGGGTAGCGTGCTACGAACGGAACACGGAGGAGAACGACGGCTGAAGGAGGACGGAGGGAGCGGAGAGCGTGAAGAACCGTGGATAAGGGGGTGCGAGGGGATCAGCTAGAGTTGGAGCGATGGCAGAGTATTGATTTAGTGGGTTCCACCGTCTCCTTCTATTTGTCTCTCTCGTTCTACATCTCCTCCGCGTCTCCGCGTCTCCGGCGTCTCTGCACGGGGCTGCGAGGGCGCATCGGCTCGTTGTTTCACGGCTTCGATTTCTTGGCTCTCAGGCCACGGCACTACGCGACGGGCGCTCCTCTTTTTCAACGTCCAAACGAGCGTTTGCATTTCCATTGGAAATTACTTAAATTCGGATTCAGAAGAGAAATTGCGCTTTTATTAATTTCCTTCGGACGCACCTCGCTCCGAGTGTGCTAATTTCGCAGCCTTGGAGCTTGAGTCACGTTTGGAAACTTTCTGTCAACGTTGCAATGCGAATAGAATCAGTTGTGAATTTTACAAGACTTCATTCGATCAACCAGTTTTCAGCCCTCGCTGGTATTACAGTTTATTGCCTTTGTATGCGGAAAAATATGAATTTGCGAGTTGGGGATGTTTCGCAACAACTCGCAGGACGAGCGGCGAAAACACACTGTTACGTGAGCTCACGTGTTGTCGCATAAACTCGCGTCACGAGCAAAAAGTGCGCGGTACCATTTTGCTTATCTACTTGTTCCTTTACGGTGTTTTAATGTATCAGAACCACACTGAAGTCACCTCGCGCGTATCACGTCGCATCACCATCTTCAAGCGTGACAGTGAATTTATATTTTCTGTAAATTCACGCATCTTTTCGTAGTTTTCGTGATAGCGGTCTGTTTCTGTCTTTAATCGCGCGTGATCCATGCGCCGACATTTTTCACGCAGTCCGGCAATAAGACACTTGCGAACCCAGCCGAGCGTCTTCGCGGATCTTCGTCGACTCGGATCCTCCGCGTTCCCGCTTTCAGTACACGTACTTTTACAACGTTCTTCGCTTCGCCTGTCTCTATCCCTGAATAAAATAGGAGCCGCGGATTTCCATGTTGACACCGTCACTGATCGAGTCGAAGAAGCTACCGGCTTCGCCAGTGTTCCGGGATTTTCCTAGTGACTCTGGGAACCCTATTTGTTAGCAAGGATTGGCCTCGGTGCTCCAATGACCGCCAGAAATCAGCCTCGGAATCGCGGCAAGAGCGACGACGATCGACCGACGATAAATTCCTCCGCAGATCGCGACGAAGACATGGTTTTTCTCGCTTCTCGCCACGCATTCTGAGCGCAAGGTCAGAAGTTCTTTGCTCGGCGGTGGGAGGGTTCAAATATTGATTCAGTTATTGACGGATAACCGACTGGTT
The DNA here is from genome assembly GCF_050908995.1 of Andrena cerasifolii. Classification (NCBI taxonomy): domain Eukaryota; kingdom Metazoa; phylum Arthropoda; class Insecta; order Hymenoptera; family Andrenidae; genus Andrena; species Andrena cerasifolii. The sequence continues at coordinate 15,009,943 of NC_135119.1, read as the reverse complement.
TGCTCAGGTGAGCGTGGAGCCGTCCGGGAGCAAAAATGTATCATCGATCGACACCGGCGGGGACCGCGCGTTGTCAAATACAATACGGCGATGTACACACGATATGCAAATCGACTGGATGGCAAATAGGCTCGTTCGGAGCTAGCAGCAATTTCATTGAATTCGAACAACTACCTGCCGCGACAGCGAGACGGCGCGTGCTCCCGCGGAGGCCAAGTTTTACCGTTGTTTACAACAAATTCCAGACATTTCCGCGTGCCTCTGCTTCTTTCCGGCTGCCCTGCTGTCAATTTTACTTTCGATTCCGCGGCCCGTCGCCGCTGACACTGATCGCAATCGTTACGCGTTGCGAATCGCTCGTTACCGGGAGCCTCTCGGCGATTTCCTTTTCCTTATCGTCCGAGGCTCGAGCGCTAATAACCTCGAGCTCTCCACGAAACGTCTACCTGTCCCCGAATCGACTGGCTGCGAACTTTTTAACATCAATTTTTCCACGTACACTTACTGCGAACGTTCGACACCAACGAAGCACCGAGGAACTCGGCGCTTTTTATTAGCAAAAACTCCTAGCATTCCCTCCGGGACCATATTTTTGTTCCCAGAAGAAAGGTTTCAAAACCGTTGTTAGCGACTCCGAAGGAAATTTCGCCGAACAGTGTTGCGACCTCCCACAAAGGGCGGAAACAGGGAGCGCGGGGCGAGGGGTATCATAAAACTGAATCGTCGACAGCTTAATTACCGTCGTCCCCGATTAACAGCGCAATTAATAATCCGATAGTCGGTGCAGTTCGAATCAATTAAACCTCTCGGCGGCAGCGCGAGGGACAGAGACAGAAACGGGGAGGGTGTTTACGCGGGAATGATAGAAAGAGAGAGAGAGAGAGAGAGAGAGAGAGAGAGAGAGAGAGGGAGAGAGAAATAGATGCATTGCCCGTGTGCAATGGCTGAAAAAGAAGCGTGACGAGGGGAGAACGGAGAAAAAAGAAAAGAACCACGTTGTAATCGCGGGGCGATCTAATTAATAATCCTTTAGTTATAACAGCCGCGTAACTGCTTAGGATACACGAGAAGGGAAACCGAGATACTATCTCTATATAGTTAAGAGGTGTTTACAAGTTCGGGCAGGGAATCTGTGGGTAAGTGGTAGAGAAGATGGCAGTAAATATTCCTCGGGTGCCGGTGTTCTCCGCTCTCCGCTCTCCGCTCTGCACTCCACCTCCGCCGTTTTCCCCGGTTTCCTGCCCTCGTCTTCACCCCACTGACCCCCTGTTTGGCCCCGCCAGCTAACCGAGGCACTCCTCGCGTCGCGGAATTCCAATTTACCCTCTTCCAGGGGGCCCACCCCCGCTCTCCCCCGCCTCGATCGGGCGGTGGGCGCGCTTCAAAACGAAAACATTCAATTGATCGCGTCCTCGCTTTTTCCCGCCATCATTATTCTCTCCTCCGCCATCCCCTGCTAAACCACCCTGCTAAACTTCCATCCTCCTCGTCGCGGGTGCCGCGCGCTTCTTACTTTAACTGTGAATTAGTTGCGTCGGCTGGGCCCTTTTGTGGTGTCCCTTGATATTCTTATTTCAAAGATTTTCGCAAGCGCTGTATATTCGATTAAATAATAATTGCGGAGCTGGGTAGTGTTTCGTCGAGACGTGCAAACGGCAATGGACTTGGAAGTAATCGCTTCTCAGTATTTTACCGAGGCCTGTCCCTCTTCCAATCAAAGTTCCTCCCGTGTCGTGGAATTTCAATTTACCCTCGCCGTCCTTTCTCCCTTTTCCTTCGCAAGCCATTGTTCAGAAGGAAAACACCCGATTGATTGCGTCCGTGTATCTCCCTGTGATTCCTTGCCCCCGCTTCTGACCCTCCAACTCGGCAGAGGGGGAAGAACATTTAACTTCTGCTCAGAAACCTACCGCGAAACACTGGGATATGCCTCATCCCTTAAATTAAACGATAAAACGTTCGTTCGCGATCATTTTCCTCCAGAGTTTCAGTCAGGGTACTCGATTCTCTCGCTGCTCAAAGTAAACAGAGCTCTGTGATTGAAATAACAGTTAGGGTAATTGTGGGAGAGATGCCGCACCTTCGGTACTTCAGGGTTATCGGTAATAAAATACAATACTTTCGATTTTATTTGCTTTAGGCTGTTAATTCAGGTTAGATTAATAAGCGAAAGCGTGTTTCCATTATTACTTTAAAAGATTTTGCTATTTTTCGAGGTAAGCCTACCGGACTTTGCCTCGATAGTTATACGTCGAGTTTATTTTTGCTATCGTAGTGGTTAAAAATTCAGTTTTCCGTGATATAACTTTTGTAACACGTTAAAGGAACTGTGCGGAATATTTCTCGGCCAGAATATGTCACATTCAACATAGCACTTGGAAATACGAAAGTGCGGTTTGTCTCTCCTGGGCATTTGGGATGGATGCCGCACTTTTATGCGCACTGTATCGGAAGGTACCGTAAACTGGGGGAACATTGGCCGGTTTTTGAAACATTTTGTTGTATAATTTAAAAATTAACACGTTTGCATTTGCTTTAAGTATCCTATCATAACATTGCATCTTTTGTGATTGTATTACAAGTGTCAAAATGCATACAATTTTTGTCCTTTTCGTTCTTTAATACGTGTTAAAAACGTTAGTGTACCGGGGTAACATTGGCACATCATATATATAGCATTAACGGGTTAAGTTTTACTGATCTGAAGCCAGTAAGATACATTGACACTTAAATTTATTTTATTTTATACTTTACATCTTAATAGCATTACTGGCATTACATATAAATATCATTAACAGGTTAAGTTTTACTAATCCGACGTAAAACAATGTAATCCCGGCCAATGTTACCTATGTTGACTAAACGATGTTTTTAATGTTAAAAATACAAAAAAAGTATTTCAAAATAGATACCACGATATCTCAAGGCAAATCATTTATTTTTTAATGAGAACTTTGCTAATCCAAACATATTTGTGAGCTTTTTACTCTTTTTTCACATTTTATTTTTATTTGATGTGTAATGAATATGGAACGTAGAAGAAAAGACAATTAAATTTAGAAAAACGGAAATAATACGTGTACTTATTTATTTTTCCAATTTTATCGTAGGTACTTTACAACTGTATAAATTAAAAAGATGTTTCCTTTTACTACTTTTTTAAAAAATAAAAAGTTGAAATTAACAAGTTTAAATGGAAAATAAAACGTTTTTCGAAATGCGACAACAGCCCCGCACGTGCGGCGTCTCTCCCCAAAAATGGATGTTTTTAGTTTCAATTATTTAATGGTGACAAATATTATAATTTTAATTTTCTTTACTGCTAGTAGTAGCACAAGATGTTCAACTAATAATATGAATTTTTGGAAAAAAATTTAATAGCAAAATTTAGACACGGTGACAATTTTGCGTAAGGTGCGGCAACTCTCCCGCGATTACCGTACATTCCGAGAAAGAACTGGAAGGCAATGTTATACTTAATAAGGCGAAAGAAGAGTTTGGAAACGCGCAGCTCTAGAGAGCAGAGCAGCTGTCGTGACGGGTGCTTGCCCTCCCGAAAGAGGTTCCAAGACCCAGCCCCCTCTTCTCCCTTAGGCGAAAGATCCTCCCGAACGAAACTTCCAGCCACTGTTTCTCCAACTCGGAAATTATCGTCTTGTAAACAAATTTGTCAAACACGTAGCAGCATCTTGGTGAAAAACTGCGCGCGCTCGCTGATCAACACAAGATCTATGTATACGCGCAATCGTTGCTTTCCACTCTGTCAGAATCGGCATCTAGAGCATATAAATTATTGAAAGTTCCGTCGGGCTCGATTAAATTGGATGCGCTTTTTACTTCACCTCGGAGGAAGACAGAAAGAATTCACAACGAGCGTTGGCGAGCCCGGAGCAAAGTGAAATCGATCGAAGCGGATTCAGTGTTTAGTGAATACGCGTAAGTTCATAAAAATAAACCGTAGAGGTAGACGGGGGCGGCGTGGCGCGGCGGTATGGAAAGGGTGTACGATATCTTTCCGCTGGAAATGGAAAAAGAAAGGGGGCGAATGATGCGGAGAGCGAGGTGGAAACGCGAGGGGGATGGGAAAAAGCGTTGCTGACGGCAGGCTCGGCCGATACGGAAGAAAGGGAGGAACAGGGAGAGAGTAAAAAGGGAGGAAAGGACGGAGCTACCGCGTGGACTGGAAATGAAAGAGCCCAACCCCGAACGGGGCGATAATTCATTCGTGAACCGAACGAGGCAGCTGAATCCGGCGTTGCACACGTGCACGATTCCGTAGAATGGGCGGCGCGTTACGTGCAAACTCGCGAGCGGGCCTATTTCCCTCATTTCTGCCCTCTTTTGTCTCTGCGGATTATCATTTCTGTCTCTAGCCCTTACAATTCAGGACGAAGCGACATCGCGGCACTAGATGGGCCAGCAACAGATACCAAAACGCGGGGACGAGCCCCCTTTACGAAATTGAGGTTTCGATGTAGTTACGTAGTCGTAACGGGATCTGAAGAGGGATGTCGCGATGCAGCAACATCTCGGAGCAACCAGAAGATTCGAACTGATCTGTTTACTTGTAAACTCGAGGAGAAGGCGAGTCGCGGACAGATTACTCTGGGTGCTCTGAAATTTATGAACAACGTCGAAGAAAGTACTCGCGGCTATTATTCACGCCCCCGCTTTCGATTTTAGGTGGGTATAGTCTTGTTACGATGCAGCTATCTTGAAAACTGTGCAGATCGCACTGCAAACTGAACAAGAACGTAATACCAGGCATCCAAAATAGAATTCCACTGTGTGTCTTTTTCACAGATTTGTGTCTGCTTGGTTAGGCCACCCTGGTGGCACGAAAATCATATCTATGCGAGTTTCAGATTTTTTAGAAGTTGGAAAATAAACGAAAAAAATGTTTTAAGAGCTTTATAGGCTGGGACAGACACGTCGAGTAATTTAGTCGAGTAGGGAGTAATTTACCATTGTTTTAATAAACTACTTGACTAAATTTTAGTGTTCACACCCGAAAAATTACTAAATTACTCGCTACTCGACTAAATTACTCGAAGTGTCTGAATCAGCCTTATGGTAATTGTAACTTTTTTTTTTTTAAACAAAATGGCATTCCTGGCGCTCTTCCATTCTTGCACTTTTTGAGACGACACTCTCCACGGCTAGCAGTAAAAGTCCCGTACCTATACTTTGACGTAGGATAAAACACCGAACATTTTTATTATTTACATGGCATTTACTAGAGAAGTAAATAGTGATTTGTCACAATATTTATTTTTGTGAAAATGTTGGACATTTGAAGAGAATATCAGTTTTAGCCGAAAAGTTTGCCTAAATTGTGTCTAAAATGCTTCTAATGAAACGTTAATTAGCTTTTAATGAAACGTAAAATCCGGAAATATGTAATCCTGTAGATAATCTATTACAGAAGCTGCTATTAAAATTTCACGTGACAAAATTGTTCAAGTTATGCTGCCAGTCTATTCGAAAAACGAGATTCCGAGGAGCTTCGCGGGACAACACTTAACTCGGCAATTTTTTAATAGTTCTGTACAACATTTACACGATATATTCATTAATACACGCCCCAAACGTAAGAAGTATAGAACTAATTTTAAACCTCACAGTCTGATTAAAAGAAAACTCGTCTAATTTGGCGCCGTTTTGAGCGTCTCAGGGTGGTGTAACCCCTTAACGACCGATTCAGAAACGATGAGATGCATCACAGATTTAAACGAACCGCATCGATCTACATTCCAGCCGGCACTGATTCCGGCCGAGGGAGCGCCGTCAACGGCCCTTTAGTTTTCTCCACGGCTGTTTGCCTCTTTTCAAAGGTTTTTCCTGAGTCGCGTGGTGGGGCAAAAGTGAAACTCTCGCCTCGCTCTGGTATTGTCCTCGTTTTTCCCGCACCGGGCGAAACTTAGGGACGTGGAATGCCTTCACGGCCGCGACCCCTCGAGTCAACTTTCACTGCCATAAAAATATAAAAGCCCCCGCTTTGCTCCTCCGTTCCCGGGTTGCGTGAAACTGTACCGATAGCCTGGGACCCGCTGGAAAGCCTTGGACAATGAAGCTCGCGCTTTCTATGCGAATTTCGTGCTCTCGTTTACTCTCGTTTGCTCCCGTCTCGGGCTCAGTGTTCTATGGCGTTTCGTTACGCTCACGCGCTGTGCGAAAGAATTTCACTTTCGTTGCATGATCCTTTGTGACCAAGGATAAGGACCTTGAGACAGGGACACGATACGGTGTCTCAATTTGGTTGTTAAGATGGCTACGTAGAGCTAGACAATTACCTTAAAAAATACTCTGGAAACCCCACTATTCAAACTTTGACTAACAACAAGTAGACTGCACCATAAAACAATTCCAGTCATTCGGTTATTCTCCATGGCGGCAGGAGACCTTTTATACCACCATCAAACTTGCTACGGGGCCGTCGTTAAATTGCGGAAGGATAATTTTGGCGACTTCGTTCACCCTCCCGCCCCTTCCTTACATAATATTTTTCACATTGCATTTTTGCAGTTATTAAAATTCTTTTTTTCAACACCTGCATGAAAAAGGGTGTTTTTTCACGCCTACTGAGCGGGAGCAAAATGACCAATTTCAGAGGTATTCGCGTTTCCTACTTTTACCAAGGGAAAAAGACTTTACGCGCATGCGTATTCGTAATTTTCTACTCTGCTCCCAAGGAAACTTGAGTTTGCGAGCTGAGTGGACATGGCGTTACCCTGTGGTACGAAGAAGCAATTGGTCGACTAGATCGATATCGATCATGCGTGTTTATGTTGACATTACAACTGTCGCAGCGCCTCTGTTCATTAAAAGATAAAATGAGTGATAATAAGAGTGATAGCGATACGGGATACTACCAAGCGCCCCCGGATAAGCAGAAGCTGCAAAAGCGATTGAGGAAAATTTGCTGCCGCCGAAATCGAAAGAAAAGTGGACAATGTACAACAAATTTATGGAGTGACGAGATGACCGAAAAGTGGAGTCTTTATCGCAAGCAGTGCTTTTAGTTTCTTTCGTTTTATTTCAATAAAAAAAATCGAACATGCATATTTTTTGCGAATCGCTCAGCAGGTTAATTCTCTGTATAATATTAATTCTTCTATAGGTAATTCTGTATTTAATAATTTAAAAAAAAAACGTTACGTAAGACTTGTAAGGAAACGTAAGAAATTCGCGGCCTCTCCCCCTCTTCCCACAAACCTTACGTAATTTAAGGACGACCTCTCATAAGAACAACTACTCATAAAACGAAGAGCGACGCAGAAGTAAAGCGTTCTAGTCATCGATTCACATCAGCATCGCTGGAAAGGGTGGGCAGAAGATTTTGCAGCAGAGTGTACCCGAAAGAAGCCACCCCTCCGGAGGCAGAGAGCAAGAGGAAAGGGGGCCCCGGCTGCGAGCGTAGCCAGCGAAAGGGCGGGCAGTCAGCGTGAAACGAAAAGGGAGATTTAGATGTCATCCCCTGACGTGCTACTCTCCTTTCATCCCCTACCATCGGCCAGAAACTTTTCCTCCCACTGGCGGGCCCAAATGCTCTTCCCTGATGATGAACAAAAATGCCGACAAGGCGTCTGGAAGACTCATCACGGAACGAGCTGCTCCTCGTGGCACGTTTCAGGACGGTGGATGCAGTTTCCACACGGATGAAGTCATCCATAGCTTTCCCTTCGAACGAAAAGATCCCCCCCCCCCGTACAAGCGGCGTCAAATTCGAGCGTCGCCCGCCCTCCGTGAAAATGGAGGCGAAAAAAATCGAATCGATGCGAATGCACGCGGCTGGTAAAAATACCAGTTGTCGGAAAGACGCGGCAACGTAACCCGCAAGATGAATGCCACGCTTCCCCCGGGGGGTGGGTTTATTTATCGGCCGGTAAATCATTATAATTTTCTTAGTAGGCCGCGAAAAAATGTTAACGGTCCGAGGAGCCGGGATCGCCTCTCCAGAAGGGAAACCCTAAATTTTCTACGAACCGGATTAGCTCGTCCAATCAGACGAAACATTGGAAGGGCGGGCTTAATTAAAATCTTCTCGGAGGCAGGCTATCAAGACTCTCTGGCCCGTAGATGCTGCGCGATGTAAGAATAGAACATTAAGAGGTTTCCCTGCCGATGGTATTTCCGAGCGGTCCGCCGGATTAACGAAGAGTAGAGCGCTCGGTTCTACAAGGAAATACGGTGTAACACGCCGAGCCTATTTATATGGTAATTTATTCCGTATTGTTGCTGCACAGTTCGTGCCTCGATAATCCCCGATGGATTTTTACGTTTCCGTTCGAAAACCGGCGGAGGGCACGCGTTAATCAAACTCCGCCCAATTACCTCGTCGGGCAGATTTATAAATACTTTCGTGAGAAATTCTGAGAGATAAAATACACAGCGCGATTACGGCGGAGGAATATTCATGAGCCTTATTGGTCGATAAAACGCCAATTAATTATTGTCCTTCAGAGCCGCGGGTAATGCTGTTGAAATTTTTACCCAAGAATAACGGCAAATCCAGCGCGCTGCAGAACGCTCGGAAAGGCGCGTTACCGCGATTCCGTTTGAAAATGGACACGGTGTATTTTCGGATCCCGCGGGAGATAAATTCGTACGAGGGCTAAACGACTGCAGGCCAAATGAATTTGCATACCGTTTGTTATTCAAATGCCGCGATTCACTCGTCTGACTCTCAATGAGGGAAACGGAGGAGTATCGCAACAGGGCGATGACGTATCCGTTTAATAAATTATCGTTCTTCATAGGAGGTACGCGATTGCGTTTCTAAACACGTGCTTAATGTACGAGCGGGATGATCGACGCGTCCGAATCTGTAATCGTTCCGACCGATTTCCTCTTAGTTCCTCAAATATTAACCCTTGTAGGTGTTTTAAAGGATCTCGCGAATCGAATAATAGCTGTAATCTAAGTTTACAGAATTTTCCAAATTGCTAAGATTTAACAATCCGGCTGGGCGTTTATTTTACGAACGCTGCGATTCTTGTTTAGCAAACGTTACACCCCTGAATCGGTCCTTGGCAGGGTTAAGGGTTACCGGTGAGCGCGTCGATACAGGATCGTCTTAAGTGGATCTATAAATTTGCCGGAGCCGAGCATCGGGCCTATATTTACTCTATTATGCAGGCTCGTTTTTATAAGCCGTTTACGTTTAACAGCAAATAATCGTTTAGATGCCGCGCCATGATACGGCCCATAAATCTTCTGGCAGCATGGCGTTCAGGCTGTGTGTGTATGTTTGTGTATACGGCGGTGCTGGACACGCGCAGGTCAGTACCGCCTTCATTTTGCGCGGGCCACAAAAGGTGGCAGCACAAGGGAACAGCTGGCCGCCTTTTGCGCTTCGACCTCGAATCACACTGCGCGCCATCTCTCGTGCTTTTCCGCAACATCCGCTCCCTCGCGGTTCCTTCCGGCTGCGGTAGGTGGCCGGGCCGCGTTTGGCGGGAAAGCGGGAAAGCTTTAGAAAGCTCGTGTTCTCATCTACGTTACCTTTACAGTCCGCTGACCATCGATTACTTAATTCAATTCGCACAATGCCTTGTGGCTGCGAGGAAATCGCGATTACTACCGGGGGGGGGGGGGGGAATGATTAACTCAACGCGATGCATCTTGGCAAACTGGTTCCTACGCGAGTCGTATCCTAGTTAAACGAATACGCGGCACACCGTTCCCCTATCGGATCTTTTTCAGACAATTATCTCCGATAGTTGTCACTTAATCCGATATCGCTATCTCAATATTCATGTATGCAAATAACTGCTGGCACCGGTGCCGCCGGCAGCGACGTTGGTTATTTACAGCGAATATCGGACAAATTGTGCATACGTTTAGTACGAAATGCTAATTAAGGTTACCACTCGGCCAGCGATTCGACGGAGAGCTCGCAACCGCCTGCGCTGAAAAAAAAACTTCACGGACTCGGACGCGGCGATTTCTATGAAAAAAAAAAAGAAAAGTAAGTAGGTACGATTGCGTTTCTGCGATTCTCACGTCACCGATAAATCAATGATCGCGATAATTCCCAGCATTAGAGGATCTCGTCGAATGCGAGAAGCCCCGGTCGTTCTTGTTTGTCGCGACTCGCGAGCATTATGGGATTACAGCTCGCGGAGCACTGCAGGTGGGCTTTGCGCCTTCTCTGCGACGATATTAGTCCTCACGGATGCCGCGGGATGTCGTGTACCGATCGCACACGCGCCCGCCTTTTTCCAGGCGTAATTACTGTCCCCTGGTTGTTAACATTGTAGCGCGTTACGTTTTTCTGCTGCTATAATCGGGTAGGTTTCTTTTCAAAAGCTCCCTAGAGCGATCCTCCGGGGAGAAGTAAAGGCCGTGCAGGCATACCGTGTGTAGCGAATGCAGACTGCGGGCGGTCCTGTCGCCTTCCCGACGATCGTATTTGTCCGTCGAATGGCGCGTGGCGCTGCTTATCAATCACTTCGCCTCGACCTACGCTGTTTGTTTGCGCGTTGCGCTAGGCTGTCCCTGTAATACCAATCAGGCCCACCGTTGCCGGAGCCAACTCGTTCTTGCGGCACGATTATTTGGGTGGTCCGTCGGGCGAACCAGCGAGGTGTTAAAGTATATTATTAGAGATCGGGGGCGAATAGAGCGCGCGTGACGGCACGTCGGTTTTTGCGTCAAGGAGCCTCTAACTTCCCCTCGCTCCGCTGCGCGGAATGTCAGGCACTCGTCGAATAACGATTAGACGATCCCGGCACCGCGCATCGAGGCGCTGGTCTCGCATCGAAACGACCATTTAAACCGGCGACCAATTTCTCGCCCAATCTCCACCGCCAAGGAGGCACTTCCGTGCTCCTCGAGTTAACTGTGACGCGACTATCTCTCCGGATGCAACGCGACCCGTGCTTTTTCCGATTGATGATAGAGTCAACGTTTGTACGATTCGTAAGTTAGCGGGACGACTACATAGTATCGTGGTTCGAGGGATGATTGGTGGACTTACATCGGTGTATAGCGCTATAGGCTATACACAGCGTGGCGCGCCATCGGTTGACTATAAAATGAGATGATAAATGATAGGCCGCGGCAGAGTATACGAGTCGGGTTCGACAGGTAGTAATACTCTTCATGGATGCTGTAGTAACTCATAAGCGTCGAGGCGGGAGGAAATTGTGATGTGACGACGAAAAAGGATTGCACGAGCGTAGAAGCGAGTAAAGGAAGAAAGAGAACCGCGGCAGAGGCGCGGAGGGGGGGGGGGGGCGAAGAAGATGAAGAAGAAGGAGGAGACGAGAAAAAGAAAGCATCGACGACGACCAATTAGCCCACATAACCGTTTTTACGAGTACAACGATACACGGAACGTAGAAAAGCGAGATTTAATCGCGCCGCGAACCAGGATGCCGGTTCGTGTCCGTTTTCTCACGCATCAAGAACCTCCACCGAAACTACACAATGAGAGAGGTCGACACACCGCTTACCGAGTAGCAGCGCGATAAACTCGAGGAATAATCTTAATTAGTGGTTGAAACACGTTAGCCCATCCCTCGCGGGGGGAAAAAAGAGCGCGCCGATCGCGGGCACCTGAATTAATTTACTCCTCATTTGCCTTATTCCTGTTTACATCGTAGGTTCGCGGAACGCGTTTATCGCGCCTAACGCTTCTGCACCATAAACGCCGGGGAATTATGAAGGTAGCCAACAAACCGTCTACATCGCACAGCTATTTGTACACCGCGGCAGAGGCGGTGGAGGAGCTAATTTCTTTGGAATCCTTCCTCTTTTTACGAACGGCAAAAAGACGCGAATGCAGAAAAACATGTTCAGAATTCTAACCGTCGTCGATGGTAATTTCATAGTCGGCTTGTACCCAGCGAATGATCGCTATCTGGAATCTCAGGCGAAGGATTGTCGAAGAACGGGTGTAATTTGCCGCACGAATCGCGGGCCGGGCGACACGCGGTGGGAGCGGGCGGATGACGTGGCCGGCCGCGTAGTCGAGTCGAATTTTAACGGGCGTAGAAAAGTGCGGATTTGCTCGTGAACAAGATCGGCAGGAAAGCGCGAGAAGTTCAACCGGTTTGCCGGTTACACGCTCTCGGTATAGGTCCGAGCGCCACGCAGCGGTTCGCGCAATCGGGCTGCGCGCAGCCGATCGCCGAGCAGATAAACGTGACACCGGTGTGTAGGTACCTCTTGCACCGCGAGCGCTCGCGGTCCCGGCGTCGGCCACGAAGCGCGGATTCTGTTGCTCCAACATTTCGCGCGTCGCTTCTAGATCCGCATCATCGCGCCAGTCAGGCCTTTATCGCGGGCTACCGATCGAAAAACAGCGATCCGACACAACCGTTTATCGGACGCCGCGCGCGCCGCCTCGCCGGCCTATCTTACACCAGTTATTGAAAAATATGTGTTCGCCTATGTACCCGGGAGGACCGATCTGCAGATGCCTATGCCTCGCTTCCGTGTCGTGATATACTGGGGGTACTCTTCGAGAAAAGATGGCGCTAGGTTCGCGGCAAAAAGTTACGACGGAGTAGAAAAACTGAAGTTAATGGGAGCGCATCATCGCCCGATACTAAGACAGACCTGGTGAAATTAGGTAGCTAATTTAAAAAAGAAGAAGTCACCGGGGTCAGGTTCAACTCGTGGGACTTGAAAAATAGCCGTGTGCCTTACGCGTGTAGTCGGGCAATAACGATAGAAATGCGATAAGAAAGATGAGGCACGGGGAATAGGGTAATACGTACGAAGAAGCACATCGTGCGGAGGGAACAAACCCGCCGAGAAGTAGAAATGATTTTTAATGTTTCACGAGTGGTAGCGAGATTTGCATCGCTGCTGCGTGCCGCTGCTTATCCGCTGGCCATCGCCGAGAGAATTCTCGCAGCTACGAGCGGGGGAATTTCTCTAATTTCAAGAGACCCCTGCGCCACGGACGGGGCCGCGTAAAAGCGCGCTCGGGAACGGCAGGTGGGGAGATTGGAGGCAGGGGAAGACGAAGACGCATGACTTATACGCCTATTTCAGTTAATAATCCCGTTACGCCCGGTTCAGCCTTGCCTCGCGGCGCATAATGGACGCAGCAAGGATCCGAAGCCTGGGACCCAAAGCCGAGAGCGCGTCGAGGGCGTAAAAGGGGAGAACTGAAAGGCCGCCTCGTCATCCGTCAACTGTCAGACGTCCGACCAATCCTGCACACCACAACCAAGGATCGAGCAACCACCCACGGGGCAAATTGCGTCTAGCCCACCTTCCACCCTTCGCCACGCCATCCACCTCCACTAGACGCTGACGCAACGATTTTTCGCCAACGAACGCCGCGATTGAAAGTAACATTCTGTCTCCAGCTGAGCAACTTTCTTCGACATCACGATGTACCTGACCGTGCTTGAAGATTGCACGGAACCTATGCGTACAGTAGCGCCGACATTTACTTTCTTAACCCAGGCGGCACGAGGTAATTGTTTATCGCGAACGTTGATAATTTTTGCTGAACGTATAAGTATGTGTGTCAAGGACATAAGCTGACGATATTTGCTGCGCAAATATGCGCGTCGATTCTATGCACCGAGTGCGTGCATGGGTTCGGTAGCACCGAAAGTGTAAGAGGGCAAAAATTTTTAGAATCCAAGAAAACACGGGTGTCGAAGCCAAACCCGGAGAGCCGATATCGTTCACCGAAAGGGAGCTATTTAGAAATATGTAGGTAGCGACTGATTTACAGCGGGGTTGTCGCGGTCCTAGAGATCGCCCGCAGGAGGCAGGATGTTAGGGAAAAAATTAGGGTCAAGAGGTGGACGTAGTTGAGCTCGCAGGGCTGGCTCGATGCCTGACGGATAGAAATGGCGTTTCACTTTGGCACGGCAGAAATGCGTATTACTTGATATATACCGGCCAGCGGAGAGAAACCGTCGGGAATGGATTTAACTAGGAAAAACCGTCGCTCGCGCATTCCTCGGCTACCGCGTACCTTGCGAGGGCACGGCATCGTCCTCCGAATTCTCGCGATCTATTTCGAGATAAGTATTCTGGACGTTCGGCGAGCCTCTGAAGCGGCGAGGCCCCCCCAGTCGGAACGTCTTTTATGAGCCTCCTTTTGCTCGGTTTTTAGGGGCTCGCCCCTAGCGGTACGGCAAATTGTAACCAATTTTTTGTCCCGACGTCTCGACCGTGAAATTTTCAAACTTTTCAACCGGAGAAAGAACAACTCGGGTACCTTTCATCCTCGGCTAACGTTGCTCTCCGCTGGGCTTCGGTCACGGCGGTTCCAGGGCTCGCAACCTTGTATTCCGAGTTCACCATTACCTAACAAGAGCCTCGAGCAGCGATGCTTGGCGCATTATCGCGGCAGACACGCGTAGCACGTCAGGGATCCAGGCGGCACTTTGCGCCCTGGATCCAAGTAGATTCACTCGCGCAAATGACCCGGTACGAGCACTCGGCTCCGCGTCCACCCATCAAGATCGACCGGCGAGGGAAGTCTGCTAAAAGAACCGTGACCGATAGACACCAGAAGGTGAAACGATTCGATGCAGTCTAGTCGCGGATTCGAGGCATAGAGATGAAGCCGATCGACCTGAGGTAACGGATCGAGACGCGCAGAAACACTGCCAGGATTATGAAGTGCGATGTTGATAGGATGGCAGGCAGGCAGGCAGGCAGCGCCGGTGAAGGAGGCAGGAACGCGAGGGCGCGCGCGGGAAACACACCAACGCACCCACACCGTCTGCCCCATACACCGAGGAGACACACGGGCACACCTATGCCGGCAGAGCTGCCCGAGCGCACCCACTTGTTTTCGAGAATCCCGGAAAAATGCGCCACCGAAGGTATAAACATACTGGTACCCCTATGCGCTGATCCTTGCACGTGCTGACACAAAGATGATTAACGCGGTCGAAGAAAGTCATGTAGGTACGTCTTTCCTCCTACAGGTGTAATGCTAAAACCGCAAAGAAATTCGCAGGGATGACCGGTAAATTCGCGTTAACTAATTTCAGTCCAGAAACGACGCGCATCTGCGCCCAGGCTGGACATATTAAACTTTCAAATTCTGCTGTTTCATGTCGCGATTTCCATAGAAAGTAGACAGCCCTCAGATGGTCAGCCGTACTCTTGCCGCGTGTTTTCAGGAATATGATAGCCATGGTGGTTAGAACTGATGAATATTGAAATGGGCAAAGCGCGACGAAGGTATTCCTCAGAAAGCTAGGGGCTACAGAAGCCAAGGAATCGGATGATTTCTGTTTCCTCTTACATAACTTAGGTACGCAGGTATGCCGGTGAGATGGAATACTCAAAAGATTCGATGGTTCTACTGTAAGTTCTACGTATTTCAGGTTGTCGGCGAAGCTTCGGCTCCATCGAGACTGTTCCTTAATTTCTGAACCACCGCGACCCCCGTGTGTCCCTAATTACCAACGGAGAAAGCTTTTAGTCTGCTTCTGACGAGGGGACCAGAGCAACGGAGTACCAGGGCCACTACTCGTGTTAAAGGAACGCCGGCTAATACTCGGGGACGCGGACGTAGCGTAATGTATTGCCCCAGAAACAAGCGTGTTACAATGGTAACACGTTCCGACCCGGCGCGTGATATAGTACGCGATGACGTGGACTGGAAAGGTGGACGTATGCGTCCGATCCTAACGCGCGATAGCATTCAAATTTTGCGCGCGTCGCGGATAATCTTTCGCTGGTCCCTCGGCGATCTATTGATTACGGTGCCCGGGTTGGAAGGACCGCGGAATAATCTGCTAAGCGTAACGCGAACGCGCGATATACCGTTGCTTATTATTGGCGACGATATCTACGCTCGCGAGGGCACAAAAGGCCGCGAGAGCCGAGCTTCGCCGTGAAATCAAACTCACCAGGGTCGGTTGTTACCGACATCGACGGAGGCCCCAAGTAATACTTGGAACACGAACATAATATATCGCCGCGGAAATTGCAGTGTGTTGGTACAATGTTGCACTCACACCCCACGCCATCCGGGGTCGCATATAACAAACGGCGCGATGCTGTGAACTAGAAACCCGAACACGCTTGCTCGCCCGTTTGCGGGAATACCTACACGTAATATTCGCACAGGAAAGTGAAACAGAATCGAGATTTCGTTTGGAGAACACTGTTTAGATAAATTCGGAGCTTGGGGGTGGTGTGCTCTTTTGGAGTTGTTGAAATTGTAGTGGGGAGTGTGACGTAAAAGGGAGGATTGATTTTTAGCTATAGAAAAGCTGATGGAAATTTATTGGTCAATTTTGGATAGGGTAAAATCCGGGGCTGTCGGTGCACCTAGCATAAATTGGCTATTAAAACTAACACTGATATCTCACGTCCCGCTTTATCTCTGTAATATTCTTCGCAACAATCTTTCTTACCATGGGCCTAATTCTCTTTCTATTCGACATCAAAGTCTCCTTTCTATACCGGTACACTCGACATCTAAATTTGCATCCTGCTTCGCCTATATTTCGTCTCATTATTATAATTCCCTTCCACCTGATATTCGAGGGCTAAATCCGTTTCCTGATTTTAAATGTAAAGCTCGACGATAAATATTTTTGCACTATGCGTCAGAATAATGTTTAGATTCTCTCTCTGTTTCTATTTTTCTTCCCTAGTTTTAGTTTTGGTTTAATGTTAGTTATTTAGTTACGGTTAGGCTTCCAACAGTATTCTACTGCAGAGCCTCGCCCTTTACTTCGCTAGTCTTTGTGTATTATTTTTCTCTGTATGTTTCAAGTAATAAAGAAAAATAATAATAATATTATTATTTATTTTACCAGAATTTTATAATAATTCAGAAAAACTAGTCGATATTTGCTTTAAGACAAAATTTGCTGAAAATCGAATTGAAAACTGAAAGCATGATATCTATTTCCTCTGAGGTGCCGGGAGAAATGGGTCTCGTCGTTCGGAGAGATGGTTCGCGTCTTTGGGAGAGATGACCAACATAATCAATCATGAAAAGATTACAATGAAGAAAGCAAAATTATTCAATTTAGTCAAATACAGATTTATTGAAATTCTATTTGTTTACGCTAAACAAGTAGAGAACGCATCAAACAACAAGTGAACTACCTACTAGCGATTAGCAAAGCAAAGAAAATAATCATTTTCTATTTAATTGAACCTAATTAGTTCTTCTTGCCGACCACAACTATTGCATCTGTCTCTATTTTAGCCAGTCGACATTTAGATTTGTATTGAAATAATTTTCTAAACGTTCCAGGCAATTCGAAAGTGAACCATCTATCTCAATCATAACTGGGAACATCTCTCCTTTTAGATTTGTTTCCGACATTTAGATTTGTATTGAAATAATTTTCGCTGCATTGTCCCTCAATATCTCTCCTATCTTACTATCCAAAATATTATACGAAAATTAACTTAGAAGTATATTTTAATTACGATTCTGTACACCACTATTGATAAAAGAGGTTAATATAACCCCCATCGACTTTCTATAGTCTATAAATCCGGAAAAACGCAGAAGCAAACGAAATGGCGCTATTCGTTCAACTGTTTGGCTCATAGAGAAGCACTTAGTCTGCACTTTAATGCGTCTTTACGTATAGAGTCTCAAATATAACAACTGTACCAACTCCCTTGCCGTGCCGACACCGCCGGATATACCCTATACGAGATTATCCAACGAAAAATCTATATGCTTGGATATTCTAAATCCTTCTATTGTTTCTTACCCCCCTATTTTCGGCTGCCGTTCGTGCCGTTTCAATTTCACCGAACAAACGAACGCTGCTTTTCTTTCCGAGAAGGGGTAGGAGCGACTCTCGCTGGTCGTCGAAACATTTTCACGGTTTCATAGTGCTGGATCACGATATTCGGAAATATTTAGGCTCGGCTGATGTTCGACGTTCTGTCTGGGAAGGCAGAAGCAATCGATGTTTATGGATTTCCATCCACGCGTGCACAGGTAGGGACCCTCGCCAGTCCCGTCCCCACCCCTCACGTGAAATCGCGTAGTTGGTAGCGGCAATTACGAATTGCGTGATTTGTGGCCGTAACTCGCCGCGACGGCGGCGTCGTGACGCTCCCAGGTTACCTGCAGGTGGCCGGCACCAACTTGCCGCTCGGTTCGCGGCGGCGCTGCGTTTTTGAATGACGGAATATTACATCCGACTCCTAGCGAGCTTTTCCATGAAAATTCCTGTCACGTATGTCAATACCGAGAATTCATCAAATCCCGGCACGAAAGCTCGCCGATATCCGCGGCCGATCTTCCTACCATTTCAAGTCACCCCCTCGATTCGATGCCATTGCTTCACCGACAAGAATAGATGCTCTTCTACCGTACAGGCCTAGCGCGTTTCGTCTCCACTTGCATCCCCGATACGCGCTGCAAGCTTCGCGGCGAACAGCCGTGCAGTCACTTGTTCGGAGAGCCCAGAAAAAAAGCATGGCGGTGCAATTTAAAGCGTGTACAAGTGTAGCGTGACAGGGAGCGTGTAAACAGCGGCGAACACGACATTCCCCGCAAGTTTGTCGCTTCAGTGTTGAACATCGATCGCGACAACAATACACGCGACAAAGGCCCAAGTTTAACGTAAAGGAGCCCCGACAGGGTGGGCATGGAAACTTTCTCCTCGGCGGTGTGGTAGCGCGGTTCGACGCGGCGTTCCTCGGGCAACGATGTCGAAATTGTAAAAATTTTGGAACGAGCCCAAGGAATAGGAGGCGAGGAGTTCCTTCCATATCCACCTGTCGGTGAAAACACCGAGGCACCGCGATGCCGAATCGGCCGCTAAAAGGGGGCCACGGCGCGCACACACGCGCCCGGGGTATTTAGAAAGTCACGAACAGCTTCGCGACCGGCGTCGCCGCCATTCAATTTATTCGACGCCGCGGCACCGCCGCCGTCGCCGAGCGAGTTCGGCCGCTAATTGAAAAGCGGACAAATTAACACGGTGAATGGATCGTCGCAATTTATAATGTCACGGCTGCCGCGCCGACGAACGAGAACGCGATACCGCGGGTTATCGCGAGCGCGGCCGAAATACGGCCGATAAATGGCTGATAGCATCCGACTGGCCGTAGGTTCCGTCCTTTTTCCTGCGCGGACGCACCCGAGTCCTGGGAGGAGTTTTCCGAGTGAATATACTTGGTCGAAGCACAGTGGAACGTGTGGAATGTTTGAAAGTTGCTACGTGTTGGTAGGTAGGGTAAAGGCAGGTAATATGGAACGGCGCGTAATATGGAACTTCGTAAAATTTCGATAACGAAATAACGAACTCCTCGGGGAATCGTGTATAAGGTGAATGTCCCAATTTCTGCTCATTTAAGAGGTTACTCGTCGGAAAGAAGGTGTGAAAAAATTTGTTTGTGATGAAAATTTGCAGAGTAATTGATTAATTCTTTATTAATAAATCAACCAGTCGAAAACTAGTTAAGAAAAATATTTCAAGATGTTTAACTACTAGTAATTTGTAATTAAATAGAATGCTCTAAATGTCCGTATTTCTGCTCACGAAAAATAGCGATGTACGTATTTCTACTCACCATTTGTAAACAATTTCTACTCGCATAATATGTTGCCTTTTCAGGTTAAAATAAGTTACATCTTTAATGGAGATGTTTCGTAACATAACAGTAAAGCATAAAATAATGATAAACAAGAAATAAAATGCCTTCGAATAGAAATAGAGGTTACAGCATATATTGAATTGTCAGGTTATGTTGCTAAAATTTTGGTGAGTAGAAATTCGGACACGACGGTGATTCATTTGACCCTAAACCTAATCACCTGTTTTCTACTTAAAATAATAAAAAATAGTACAAAATCTACATCCAGAGCACAATACGGTATCTGTTTTTGTTCATAAATAAGAACTTTTACCGCAAAAACTATTTTCTGCTCAATTATCGAATACCAATAGTTCCTTACCACAACCAGCTAAAATACGGTCGAAAAATCATTTGTCTATCATTTTAAAAGTTTTTCGTTGCTTATGCTGCATTTCGATCAGCCCCAAGCTCGTGTAACACCCGCGTAAATGTTCAAATAATTTAGAATTATTTTGTTGTAACTACAGTACAAACGTGACGCTTATAATAATAAGAAAAATACGAAATGAGCAGAAATGGGGACATGAGCAGAAATTGGGACATTCACCTTAATAGATCCCTAGACACAATAGACGATGATACTAACAATTGAGTATCAGTCGGACACTAATTGAAAAATATATATTCTCACACAATAAGTAGTAATTGAGTTGATAAGACTTTATTTCTACTCTTGACTTTTTTTACTTATTTCTATTTTTATTTCTATTTAATATTAATATTTTTAGTGTAAAATATTTATGGCCAAAAATAGAAGTAAAAACTTATCAACTCAATAACCATTACATATTGCGTGAAAATATATTTTTTCTTCTCAAAGCAATAATTTTAATATTAATTTTAATATTCTCATTTATTCGCCATATATCGCTCATTTGTTATTGGATTTGCATCAAGCGTGCACCACGCGATATAGATTTTTTTTACACGTATCACATGTCACAACTCAAAAACTGTCAAAAATGGAGCTGCACCCCTATTGCTGCAAGGTCCTCAATTTCACCGATTGCTGGAACTTGCGAAGCGGATTGGTAGTATCTTCCTAAAAAGCGACAGAAAAATATCCTCTCGTTTTTGAAACTACGCCGCTTCTGTCAGAATTATAGAAACAAAGCAGTTCGATTCATAGAGCGAGGGTAAAATACACCGTTCTCCGCGACCACCGACATATTAGGAGTGGATTGAAGGTTCGCAGCGACGGAAGAAAGAGCAACATAAATCCCGAACAATGGAAAACGATCCTCGGAACGATGAAATCGTGATTCGATAGAAGCAGACACCCGCCGCGTACGAATGCGGCAAGTTAATGCAAGCCGTGTAACAAATACAGGCGATGATTATCGAAGTCGATTTGAAGGGGAGACAATAATTATAATGATTATATTGGAGTCGGAAGGTAGGCGGCCGGCGGGAAATAAATTACGGGTTTGCTTGCTGCGTGCAGTCCACATAGCGGCATAGGCGCGTTCGTTCGATAGATCCGTATCTAAGCATTCTGTTCGATAGAGAGCGCCACTGCAGCTGCTAGCTTCCGCAATTTTTTATCAAGCATTAATACGGCTGCGGACGCAGCACACCTCTCGGATCTATGGTTCCACTCCTCCAATAAACACATTTGCTCGTCGCTAATTACTTTTCGACGTAGCAGGATAAATTTCCGTCGCGACCTGGTAGAACGCGCTTCCCCTGCTACCACTCCCCTTCTTCAAGGCTGCGATGGCGTCGGACACCGAAACCCGTCTGGATCCGCAAACTGCTCTGCGGAATTGGAGGCCGGGGAAAAAAGAGGAACTTCAGTGAGTTTTCCACACGAACGCGAATCTAGAGCACAGACGAGGATCCAAGTAGAAACCTCTCGGACCAGTGGCCTACAATGCGATCGCAATTGTCCCTGATCCTGTCGTCCGTGATCTTCATTTTTGCTAATGCATTTGGAGAACCGTCGAACAGCGATCCTTCCGGAACATCCGTAGATATCGCGAGGCCTAGATATTACGGCGAACGCAATCTAACAGGCTGCGATGTGCTTTCAGGCCCGCACCGTCCACACGCAACGTGAATATTCAATTTCTCTGCAGCGCTACCATTTTCCGTAGGCTCTTGTAGCGCCAGGAAAATCGACGGTACAAGCATGGAACTGTTGTTCCTGGAGCTGGTCGATTACGCGCGACTGGAGACAGTGGGACGGCGAGCAGACGTATTTTTAGGTTGTCCGTAGGTTAAAAGCAACTGCCCAGCATCCGGGTGATCCCGTTTGTCGACCAGTCGGAGCATTCTTACCCACATTCCAGCATCGATTACTCGGAGGACACTCCGATTCCTGGTTGATAGCCTCTCGCGATCGTGCGGCTCCTGTCCCGAGGAATGTCCGCCGAGGAAATATGCAAAGATCGCTGGCTGCCGCGAATATGTCGCTTCCCCAGATATTGCGTCGCGTCCACCAGGATGATACTTAATTAGCACGATTGTTGTTTGCTCGCGAGCCCGAGGTAGTCGCGAACGTCTGTTGCCGGCAAGAACAGTTTGCTCCCGCGACCGAACCAGCACCTTCTTCTCTCCTCTTTTTTCCCTTCTTCTCATTCTTTCTCCCTCCTCCTAGCTCTAAGCTCCTCTCGCTGCGTTCTTTTTTATTCGCTCGAGTGGTTATCGTTCCTCCCGCTGCTCCCCTCTCCCCTTTCATTCTAGTCCCGCACCCTGTGCGCATCCTTCTTTACCTCGTCTTCCTCAATTTCAGTAATATGCACGCGCTCGACCGAGCTACACCCGCTCCTTCCTGCTTCCTCGCTTAACACTTCCGTTCAACCGCCGTTCACCACTCTCGCTTATTCCGCTTGCCCGTGTTTCCCCAGGAAGAAGCAGCGCTACCATTTCTGCCAGACCTTCCGGTGTTCCCCTTGATTGAACTAAGCGATCCACGGAATTAAGAATTAATTCTCAATTTTGTAGATTGCCCGGAAAGCAGCTCTCGTGGAAACTGCTTCTTCCCCGTTTCCTCCTATCGTGCGGAGCTGGAACCCTCGTCCTTATTGTTCCAGAGGAAGCCACTTCTATCGAGCTTCCACACTCCTCGTCTTCTAACCTTCAATGCTTGACAGCGGGGCGCATCTTTCTTTCGCGCCTCAGCTTCGACACTTGAAGCACCGGCGCGCAATTAACACCAGCAGAAGAGTGTCGGTACTCCTCCCTTCTCCCACTTGAATCTCAATTTCTCCAGCAAGCGGGTATCTAATATCTATCCAGCTTTCGAGCGTCCGCGTACAGGAGTATAGGCGCGGGCTGCCTGTACTCGGTCCTCTTCGTCCTCTGTTCGTCCTGCTCGTCCTGCTCGTCCTCGTTCGTCCTTCTCTCCTCGCCGCGGTGAAGATTGTCGCGCGATTAGTGCGGGCCCCAATGTCACGGGGAAGATACATTGCTCTCGTGGCTGGGTCCGCGCTATAGGTACAGCGGTGTGTGCATACCCGGCGAGGCTTATACGGGCCCCGTTTATATACGGTAACACCGTAAGTGCATAATCGTCGATCGCATCTCCTTGCACTTTGCGTCAAGCCACAGCACCTTGTACGTCGGGCCGCGCGACCGCCCCGTCAAAGATCCTCGTATCTGCGCCGTGTAACGACCTGACACGTTCTCCGTGTAACCGCGGAGAGGAGCCGCGACGCGACGCGACGCAAGGCGACGCGTCTCCGCGATCGAGCGTCACGCCTGCCGCGCGACTGACGCCAATTGACGGCTTATGAAACACGCCGACTACTCTGCGTCGTGCTAACCGTTTCTTGTCGCGTCCTATTTGTAGCACTTGCTATCATAATTTCAGTTTTTCATAGGTACCTATTAGCCTTTTAAAAGCCTTCCGCTTTGCAGCATTTTTACAATTAGTCGGCGACGGCATTACTGCTCCGTAAGCGCAGAGTTCGATGACCGGGTTCAATGGATTTTAGCACGCTTTTTCCATCGTCGTGTAATTGACGTTGGCGCGGTTAACCAATACACGGCCTAAATAATTGGGCTCGTGTCCCAGTGATTCACGAGTGCCGATGATACTTTCGTGACGCTCGCGGCTAAATACGCGGGCCGTTTCAGGAATGAAATAGCAACTGGCTCGTTTTAATATCCTGCCCGACGACGTTTAACATTTGAACAGTGTGCCGATGTAACGCGCGCTTCGAAGCCTCGCGCTGCAACTGGCACGAGGCACACTTTCAGCAATGTCAGGTAATGGTGCCAAATATTAATCTTCGAGGCGTTAGAGGTCTGTAAGTTGCTAAAGGCTTGGTTCAATATTACATCGCGAAATGCACGAGAGATATAGGCGCAGAAAAACACAATTTCCAAACTGCAAAGATGCGCTTTCGCACCTTGTAGGGTAGACCGGGGCGGATTGGATCACTTTGTGCTTGACGGTAAAAAAATACTAGTCAAACATTGAAGAAACTAATTTTGTATTATATGTTCGTGACCAGTACACCTTTGGCTTTAAGATTAATAATAGAAAATAAGATCAAACTTAAAAATCTTTCTTCCGCGAACAAAAAGCCAAAAAGTGAGAAATATCCGATTCTCCCCGAAACTTGGATAACCCATAAATTTCTTACAAAATTGAAATTTTCATAACAAAATCTTTAGAATCAACTTAAACAAATCTAATTTACTGACAGTGAAGTCAAGTGACACTACTTAGCACACAGATCGAGAGCAATTCTCGTGGCAACACTCTTCTATCGCGATGTAAGAAAAATGGACTCGATTCTTGTTCTGATCCGATTCACCCTGCGATTCGATTCGACCCGGTCTACCCTAGGTATGTTTGAAAGCGCAAAACTAAAAAACCACTGAACCGATTTCGATGAACCACGTACCAGAAGAATCTTTGTTTTAATGGCACTATTATAAGTTATAGAATAGTTCCAAAATCCACGCGCAGAGGGCGCTACACTTGCTTTTAAAATTAAATGCGAACGGAGAGTCTAATTTCGAAGCGGTTTTCAGCACTGAGTTGCAATCACAGTGTTAAAGCCTAAAAAAAAATTTCAAGAAGAAAGTTTTACGCGCAGTACTAATCAATGTCGTAGCAAAGCCGCAGTTATTTTGCCACTTTGTATATTATAATTGCGGAGCAGTATGAAAGACTGCGAGTTACTCAGCTGCCGTTGTTGAATTACACCGCTGAATTTCTCAGAGCGAGCGGTGCTTTCAGGTTCGCGTACAATACTTAAAAAGTAAGAATTCCTCGAACAATGAGCGCGCCGAAAGGGGAGCCGAGTGGCCTCCGAGATCCGTGGTACGTTCAATCGGAACAAAGTGTATCGTATAGTGACCGGTTGGACGTTTGTGATGCGCGTGCCGAAGAAACGCACAACGGTCGTTGTGTTTAGCGAAGAAAGAGGCCGGCGTACGTAGCCGGGAGGACGTTTGTATGGCAAGACGATGGCAGCTCTATCGGCATTACCAATTGTGAACACCGCGACTTTTATCCAGCCAACAGCAGCGGATAGCCGCTTCTTTGAGGGCTTAAAAAAATTCCGGTATCTGCATCCGACTGCCTCGCCCTTGCCTTTCTTCTAAACGGCCCAACAACCTCCAGCCTCCCTGGCATGTGAAATCGATTTGACCGGGCTGGATTACCGCTCGAGCGTTTACCAAATCTGTTCCAGTCGTTCGGCAACTCCGACGAATCAACGGCCAAAGCAGCGATGTAATAAACGCCTTTTCCCTCTCACCATAATACTTTAATCTCCACTCGAGTATATTCAACTAAACTATCCCACGATGCATGGGCTGAACCACCGAGTCAAACGTCGCGTCATTAATTGCAGTCCCCAGAAATTTAGTAAACCAACAGCACTGGGCAGCGATTAACTCAATTGCGAAGGCACCATAGCGCGGGAAACGAGCCCGAACCCAAGCAAAAAAGAATCGTAGCGTTTACGTTAAAGCGAGGGCGCAAGGGTGGCAGCCGCAAGAGAGCGTGTACTGGAGCAGCACCAGGGCGACGGAGACTGGAGAACGACTGCCGGATGATTCAGCGCGGTTCATTACTCAGGCAGCTTTTTACTTTAATCACATTAATGAAGCATTTAATCTCGCCGCGTGTTTTACAAGCCGCCGGTGTGTGGCCTATCTCGGCTGCGTGGTTGACGAGGATTTCTCAGCACTCCCCCGTGGAACCTCTCTCCCTTCTCACACCCTCCCCTTCTTTCCCTTTCTACGTGCCACCACCTCTCCCGCCTCTCCTCCGCATTCCCACCCGCCTTCCGACGTTCCTCGTCCTTTCACTTTCATCCATCTTTCGGTTATTATCTTCTTGTTCTCCCACCCTCCCGCGGTGTCCGCTAATAACCGCACCTCGTTTAGGCCCCGTTTACACCTGTACGGCCGTGCGGCCAGCGTCCTTTATCTCACTCCGCCCGGGCACGCACCATTACGGTAATATATTGTATTACAGGTGCTCGCCTTTATGCACCGCTTATCGCCGCGCGAGTATCGCCGCGAAGGTATAGGTAATCGAAATCGCTATAAAACCGGATTCCCGTATCGACAGCTGCCGCCGCGGCGAGGCACGTAGGGCTCCGGTCGGGGACGCGCCGACAACGAGCGGGCATCGTTGTTAAATTAGGCAGCCACCCGGAAGGTTCCCTTTCATGGCGCCGAGCTGACTAATAACCGGGGACATTTTGCCCGCGCACCGTATACGCGCTCATTTCCTCCGTTATTTATCTCGCGACAAGCAACTACGGAGGCTGTCAACCAGTAGATACAAATGTCACTTACATCCTCTGTCATTCCGATGCGGATAATAGCGCCGCGTACCCCCGTCGCCGAAAAAATTACCAGCTTATGACTACGCCTACTGCACTCGGCTCCGGCCGAGACGATTTACGAGCGTCGTACTCAGCGCCGCGTAAATAAACGATCGCGTCCTTCGCGTTTAACCATTAAATTCATAATCAACGCGTGTCCGCGTCGCGTAAAAATCGCCCCTTCGAGGCGAAAGGGACACGCCGCGCAGCCGCGGCGAACGCCGAGGATACAGCGCGAACCCGAGCGCCGTTGTCGCGTGTATCGGGGCGGCCCCGATAAAATCTGCACTCATTGTGCCGCGGCGGACGATAAATTCGAGGGCGGCCGTGGTGAAATTTTTCGTGGAAAGAAAAGAACGAGAGACAGGAAACGGGTCGCGGAGCGGCCGGCGTTGGCTCGTAGCGTAAGGCGCGTTCTAGGTTTATTGTTTCCCTGGACGAGCC
Source organism: Andrena cerasifolii (assembly GCF_050908995.1). Taxonomy (NCBI): domain Eukaryota; kingdom Metazoa; phylum Arthropoda; class Insecta; order Hymenoptera; family Andrenidae; genus Andrena; species Andrena cerasifolii. The sequence goes on along the minus strand of NC_135119.1, from coordinate 14,983,136 downwards.
GAGCCGCGCCGCGAGCCCGCTTGACATCTCGCTCGTAATAGGTATACAGAGACAGTGGGTTGCTTACATTATGCCGGGAAAGGAAGATGCACGCATGTGCTCTCCGCGAGGCCTGGGGCGGTGCAACGTCACTTACCTGAAACAATAAATTACATACCGTTACGTTGCGTACGTATTATATGTATATAGGCGTATATAGGTAACTGACTGATTTACGATCTCCTCTGCGTTACGTGCGCGCGTACATGTGCTTACAAGCACTCGTGTGCCGGCGAGCACCTGTACGCGCGTGTCTACGAAAGTACCTACTACGACGGCAACCACGGTGAATACCTCGTGCTCGAACAACGGACGGGATTGACGTTTTCATCGCGTTTCGATTTTCAAATTACGCGGGCGCAGTGTCCCTGTTTTATAGAGTGCACCTGCAATTAGAACTTCGGTGGTTCCAAGATGTCAGAGGATATCCTAAATTGGATGGATGAGAATGACATCTAACCCTGTGATTTACCTACATCGCACAGTGGGTCGGATTTAAAATTTCCCACCTTTCGGGTCTTCCTTTTAAGGGGTCATGCCTACCTGCAAGGTCTGAAAACACAAGTATTTTCGGGATTTTTTTTAAAACACTCGAAGGCTTTTTTTTTAAATAAACCTTTATGTATTCGAAGTGTACTTGTTAAACTACTTGTGGTAATTTTTGCGATGGAAAATATACACAAATAAAAATATATTTTAGCGATCTCTCGGCAGCGATTTTTTTTATTTATTTATTCAAAGCCCTTCACAGTGGCTTAAGCAAAGTGTTTGGGAGACTTTTCGTTTCCAAATTATAAGGAAAATTCGAATAATAAAGAAAAGTAGCAACGAATCGGTTTGTTTATTACATTTTAAAATCGATTTTTTTTATTACATTTTTCGAATGTTCAACCTCTTAGGAATAAGAGTTTAAAGGGATTTGTTGAAATTCTTAAAATTCCCGATGTTATACGCATTTGATAGCGGCAAATGCATGGGTAACAACCGGCCACTCGACAGTCACGTAAAACTTTACATGCGTTTTTCTCGAAACAGTGTTCTCAACATCGGTGGGACCTGTATCTCCAAAAGTTATTATCCGATTCGACTGAAACTTTTTTTATTTTGATGAATATACTTCTAGCTAGGGGGGAAACCAGAAAAAATTACAAAAATTGAAAATTTATCATTTTTAAAGCCGTTGAAAGAAAGAAAAAAAATAGGAAAAAAGTGATTTCAAATTTCAAGTGTCGTTATTTTCTAAAAAAGTCATTTTTGTAATTTTTTCTAGTTTCACCCAGCCAGAAGTATATTCTTCAAAATAAAAAACGTTTCAGTCGAATCGGATAATAACTTTTGGAGATACAGGTCCCACCGATTTGGATGAATTTTTTGACGCCTCGACTCCCCAGTACCGTCTGCAATGATTAATTATAAAACAAAAAATATATTTCTGTAGCTCAATACATCCTTAATACAATGCAAAAAGTTCCATTAAATTATATATAGTAGTTTTCCTTTAATTAATTCCTAAAGATCACCTATTTTTATGGGCTCTAGACCGGAACCTCCCCTTAAAAAATATAGTGTTTGGATAGAAGCATATGTAATTCCTTTTTGGAAGATAGGGTCCTGAGGGAGAGGCCTTCCGATAAATCCGCCACTGCTATTAAGTTCAGTTGCATAAAAATTCACTAGCCCAATGCCCCTCCCGAACTCTCGATTTCTTTTCCAGGAATACAGCCACGGTAATGTTATTTAAATAGCTAATTGTTCTGCAGCTAGCTTTCTCAAAGCTCCATGCAATTACTCTGACTACGTTTCAGAAGTTAATCTAGTTTACGTGTCCTGTCTGGAAGCATGTCTGATTCTTATCTCATACTCGGTGCACAAGAGGTTCAAATGTTCCAGTGGAACGAGTAACACCCTGTCACGAAACACTATGAACACGGGGGAACGAAGGACCCGGGAGTGTAAAGAATTCAAAGTTACCGGCTGAATGGAGCGTAATCCCACAAAGTGCGCGCAAGGTAAGGTTACGTTTCGGACAAGTGAAGGTTGTCGGTATCCGGAGCGTGGCCCAGCATCCTTACAATCCCATTGGCCGATGTTAAAGCCCGCTCGCACTTACTGGATCCACTATGCACGTGGTGCAGGCTTCGATCTGCTGAACGTGCATCGGGCCTCCCACAGAAACACACACTGGCACGTACGCTTTACACGCGCGATCCGAAAACCACCGAGTCACCGGACCGTTTCGACGCGTAAGCCGAGAGCGCTTCCCGGAATCGATGCTCGTAACTCGATCGACGATCACTAGCAACCTCGAATCACAAACTGTCTAGGGTCGTCCGATGGAACGATTGGAATCGGAGCGTCAACTTCACCGATCCTCCAGCGATCAGAAAAACCTCCGACACACAGGATCGGGCGGGATCACCGCGGAACGTTATCGAGAGTGGAAGAGAGCCAGCCGTAGCGACTGTGCATGCGGAACGACGATTTCATCGACAGTGAATAGTAGCGCGGCGATAAACATTGATGGCACACAGCGAAACGTCGGACGCGTGGTAAGGAGGAAAAAGGAGGAGGACTAGGGGGTAAAAAAAGAGTGACACGAGACAGAATGGAGACACCGCATAAACCTTCCCGACCGCGAGCCGCCACATAAATATAATAGGGAAGGTAAGGCCTCGTGATGGTTGGTCGGCATTGCCCGCCGAACCGTCACGGACTCAGCACGTCGTATTGGTAGGGGGAATTGGCGCGGGGGTGGGGTGAGATGGGTGGACGTGTCAGGGGCAAGAGTGGAGGTTGAAGAGGGAGGGCAGCGGTGGTCGACTCCTCTCTCTACACGGTGCAACACACGGCGGCGTGAAACACGGGGAAACGGCACGAATGATCGATGGGATTCTGCGCCGTCGCGGGCATGCCATGGGTGTCCGTTCCCCACTACGTTTTGCCAGTGAGCTCGACGCGCACACCACCACAAAGGGGATCCCCGCTCTTCCAAATGGTCGAGCGGCCCGCGCCGTCTGGTGGGGCGCGCGCACGTGGTGACTCGCCACCGGCTTCCTCGTAATTACCACAGATGGCGCGGCCGATGGCTGCGACACCAACGCCACCTCCTAACGTAGCGAGGAACCTTGTCGGTAAAAAATATGTCCGGGGGGTGAAACGAAGTATAAAGAGAATGGCGGGAAGTTGCTGTTCAAAACTGCTTCGTTATTTGGTGCTAACAATTTCAGAAGAGGTTGCTGTCGATATGAATCAACCCCGAAATATTGATTTTTAGAATCGACAGTTAACACAAGGTCACCTGATTAATTCCAACGAAAGAGAGGGATATGCGCTGAGAATAATATGTCTACTTAAACATTATCTACAGGAAACGGAAACGGAAAAGGAAACTGTTGTAACACAATGATACTCCACTCAGAAAAACTGGACGCGAAAAAGTAACGCTCGCAAACATACAGAATACGCGAGGTTTTGTAGAAAACGAATGTGTTCGCCGGATATAGTCGACGATTATACTAAAAAATGCATAAGTACACATACGCGACTAAATTCCCGAGGTTGTTAAACTTTCAGCCCGTCTGGCGCGCATACGGTGTGCAGGGTCATCGCGTTTTATGCGGATCCGCAACACCCTCCCGAATAAATCTATTTGCATACAAATTGAAATTTTCGGTTTCCTTCGAGCATCTAACATTGAGCGTGCAGCGCCGGTGTTACGTGTCGCCTCGTGCCGCGCGATCAGCGCTGTGTTTATTACTCGCGAATGCCCGTCAGAATTCATCAACCTAATTGCGGCATTGTTAAACAACTCACGATCGACGGTCGCGCATGCACGGGGTGTAACGCAGCTCCGTGCGTGTCGATGGCTAGGCCGGGGGACTTCTAAAATCTTCAAGGCGAAATTTAGTTAGGCGACAGCTCGCGCGCGCACATGCGCCTATAAAGCTGGGACGCGTTAAGCATTCGTGAAATGCGATCGGAGGACCACCCGTGCGCCGGTGCTCCTTTTCTAAGTGCGAACCGATGTCCGCATTATGCGTCGCCCGTCATCGCGAGGTGCAATCAAAATTCTTGAGCGAGAGCTGCGCAAAACATTTTCAGAGCCAAGGATCCGCTGGCAACTAGAAGCGAACGGAACGGAGGAAGAAGCCAGGAGCGAATTTCGTACATAGCTGGTGCGCCGAACGCGACGATAAATTATGGGCGAAAGAAACGGAAAGCCGCGGCGCGAATGAAATTAATCTAGCGCGAGTGACGACCGACCGTGGAAGATTGAATGCCTGAAAGTACTGAAATTCCCGAGAACACGATCGTTATATAATTAGTCTCACTCGGCCACGCAGTGGGTATCGCGGCACCCACCGCGGGCATTGTACATTACGGTACGAAAGTAGCGCAAAGCACGGCAAAGCAATTGATCAATATAGCGCCAACAACCCCTCGTAACCACCCTTCTTCAGCTTCCAGTCCTCGTCGTCTACCCGCCCGGCGCCCTCTCTCACTCCCGAGTCCCAGCGGCGCAGAGAGAACGCACCCCCATAACAAGTTTCTTACTCATCTTTTTCGTTCAATAACTCTCCATCCAAGATGGCCACCGCGGTCGTCCCTCATTGGCTGGGGGAAGGGGTGGTCGCAGGGGTCTGTACGGGGTTTGGGTGACCCGAGAGGCGAGGGAACCGAGAGAGAGAGAGAGAAAGTGAGAGAGAGAGAGAGAGAGAGAGAGAGAGAGAGAGAGAGAGATACGGAGAGAGCGAGAGCCGCAGCGGTAAAGGGAGATATAGGGAGCGAGAGAGCGAGAGAGTGAGGAGGGGTTGGAAGCAGTGACGCCATCTATCTTCCGTTGCCTTGGCTCGGCGTAACATAAGGCAAGATAAATTGCGGGATCTCCCGGGTTCTTGAACCTTTCTGGCAAATTGCATAAGAATATCCACCCTCTACCCCACCCGCTCTTGCCCTTCCCACCCTCTGCGACTGCCCTCGCGGCTCCAATGGAATTGGAATTAACTCGAATAAATCACCTCGGTGGCTCTGCACGGCTACGCAGAGAGTTGCTCGTCTCCTCGCTCCAAGGAGTTCAAATTTCTTTTGCAACGATGTACCGCCCCTCTACGTTTTTCTCAACTAATTCCCCAGCGAGATGCGAAAAATTAATGTTGTACATCACGCGCGTGCCAACCGGGCAATAATTTTCAGGTACAAGCGTGCCTTACGTTTCACGCGCCGATATAAACGTCAATTTCACCCGTACAGGTGCGAGTTAACCATTCCCTAACCTATACTCATCGTACACGTAACTAACCGATGCTTTCATTCCGCCTGCATACGTAATGCACAGGGGCAACAAATAAATCGTTGCCACGCAGTTCTCATTTGTCGCTATTTATCGTAAGCGTTATTAATTTTTCGCAGCACTGGCATGTGTAACGCAAGGCTAAATGGCCCGTGGCCGCTGTTTATTTTGCACTCTGGCGGAGGCGCCAATTGCATCGGCAAACGTCCGCGTAAAAACGACAAACGCGATGCTAAATGATATCTACTCTTTATCTACGCTCCAGCGAAATTTCCCGTATTTCACGAAACTTCCAGCAGGCAAATAGGGAGGGCATTATGTCACTGCGATCGCAAAGGCGAAGAGTAAATGGAAGATAAAACGATCGGAGCGTTAACTGTTGACCGCTCCGAAAGTCATAAAGCAGTGCCGGCATCTGGCGGCATCTGCGAGAACAAACGAAACACGATGCACGGAAGACGAAGTGTTGTGTGCGCGGGCGCATCGTGGTCCATTGATCGGAAGATATTGTAATTGTGCAAAATCGGCGAGGCGAATTTCGATTCGCGGAACGGACTTTACGATGCTCGGGCTGAAGCAGGCCTGGCTATAATGTAGGAAAAGAGAAGGGAAGGATCGATTAATTAGCATGAATTAAATCGTTCCATTAATGGAACTACAGCTGGTATACAAAAAGTAAGGTCAATCAGCGTGATACCCAAGGCGTTTATTAATGAACCAGTCATATTAAAATCGACTAATAAATCGATTAATAATTCAGGACATTATTCTTGGGACACATTGAATATGCGAGCAATTAACGTACGCGTACGCCAGGCCAGCTCGGCTTTACTGCGCGTAATCGAACGCTAAGAAATCGTGGATTCGCGTGTCACAGTTACGGAGCCGGTAACCCTGTCCCGCAGCTGAAACGACGTCTCTATTGCCGGCCGCGTCATGATAGTCCCCCCATACGGCGGGCCGGACGAGTAGAAGGGAACTGGTTATCATTGCCGAGTGGCTGGCTTTCCGTATTGCTTTCCGTATATTGTGCCAGGTCAGTAAATCCGAAACCGAGCTTTACGATTTGTTTACTACGCGGTGGTTATGGGACCCGGTTATACAGCCATAGGTATGCGGGGGCCACGTGATCACGGCCATAAACGCGTCTGTTATGCGCTCGTAAACCGTGAGAGTCCCACTCGACGCTTGCCGGCTCTCTGCCCGCCGGTCCTCCCACCACCAAAGACCATCGTAAAACAAGCGTTTTACGATTGCTGCCTATCGCTGATGATACCGCCACCGTGCGGCCACAAGTACTTATTCTGCCAACCGTATCGCTACCGCATACTATCGCCTTCCGTAAACCTGTTCGCGCCTCTTCTGCGGTCACTGAATTTAGTGGCGCTATTGACACCGCCCTTTATCACCGGTATCAACTTATTCACTTTTTACCATGTAAACGGAGAAATTGGAATAGAGATAAGAACTGGACTGGGCTCGATAGATCAAGTATTGAAAGCTGGAGATTCTGCAGCAACGGGTATCGTTCGAAAATTTAGACATCTACTCGGAGCATTGAAACCATACATCGCGGATATTATCCCAGTGGCACACCCAGAGGGTGGCCAAAGTGCCCTAGCACCCTCAAAGAAGGTGTTTGTAAGAAGAATAAAAGCTGGATTGTATTCTTTAAATAAATTTTTATAATCACGAATTTGCATTGCAAATATTTTTATCCCTTGAACTCTGCTCCCTTCAAGATTAAATCCCAAGCGCGTCACCGAGGGTTAACGAGTAACATGCCAGCGTAACGCGTGCACGGTACCGAGGACGTATCAAGATCGGCATAAGTTTGGCGGGACGATCGAGGCGCCACCAGCGGCCGGCGTTCGATCGACGTGTCGTCTGTATCGGCGATGACGCCGTGCTCGCTACGTCACCGGCCCGACGCGACGGAACGTAGCACTGACGTCATTCGGTGGCAATAGAAGAGAGTAGGGACAGACGACGGCGCGGTTGTGACGTAACAGCCGCCTAGGAGAGAGAGAAAGCCGTGCCAGCCATGCTGGCGTAGGTAGGGGAAGGAAGAAAAGGGAGCCATTATAGAAGGGGCGCGACTAGGCTGAATCCTCCCCGCCGACCGGTCGGCCCACCGAGGAAACAGCTGTCAGCTGCGTGGAGTTGCGGACCCTGTCGTCTCACCCACCAACCCTCCTTTCCCCGTTACTCCATGCGCCTGTGTGCGCCCGCGTCGGTGTGTACGTGTATTATTAGTCCCTGTACAGACCTACAGACGCGGCTCTGTGTTTCCAAGCTGAACCCATCCGCGCGCACACAGGCAGAGGCGACCAGCCAGTCAGCCAGCCAGCCACCCACCCACCCCCGATGTTAAAATATTCCGGTGGGCGAGCGAGCGAGCGAGCGAGCTAGCGCGGGACGGGAATAGCCCGGGAGAGTTATGGCCGCCTCCGAGACTCAAATAACTCTTTAATCCGCGGGCGCGTGTACGCTCTTCGCGCTCCTTTCTACCGTGCGTTCGTTCCTCCTCGGGTTCCTCTCCGCGTTGCGCCGCTCTTTCGCCTGGTCCTTTCGGCCCCCTCGCTCTCGCTGTCGTCGTCGATTTTGCCGACTAGAGGACCCGCCGTCTATTTGCGGCAAATACTAACGAAAACTGACCCGTGGAAATTTCATCGAGCCCGTGGACAGCCTTTCAAGCGCGCTTTTGATCTCTCCAGCCTTCCCGCTTCCCTACTCGCATTTGTAACTCGCAACGCTACCAATTTATACCCCTCTGCTCCAGCAGCTATAAATTGCCCGATCAGGCCTACCGGAAGGAACTTGCAGTGTCTGGCAGATTTTTGCATTTTGTGTATTATCTACTTGGACTATATACCCAGTGGCGCACTCAGGATTTAATCAGCAAATTCAATAAAATTTATTAGGGAATTATAAGAACTTATTTAAAGAACAAAATCGAGTTTTCTTTTCTTCCTACAAAGCTCTTGAATTAATTCAGTCGTGGTCATATTAATCTCCTTTTTGCTTATCCTCTGGGTACGCCACTGTATATACCTAACTATTAGAATTGTACGCGATAATATTACTTAAGTAGTTTGCAATCAAAATGGTGATTCAGAAAAGTGTCTGTCTCGAAACCACAAGCCGTACAGATGCATTAGGAGAAGCTGAGTAATACCTAACAGTTTGAAAATTGTAAAAGTTTGAAATTGATGCTCGATGATGATGGTACGCCGAATAGGAAGTACTTAACTATGGAGGTCTAAAATGGGGTGTGAAAAGCACGCCGCATAATAGACTACTTACAATAAAGCAGTAGATAAATGAAGAGCTGCACGAGTTGTGTAGAAGCGAACGAAATGCGGGTAGCACGAGCATCAAAGATTTTATCTTCACGGTCGTAACTTTTTATCCCAACGTTGCTTCACGCCTACACTGGATGCACATTTATGATAAACGACGTAATTGTGATATATGTGCGCACACCTCATCTGACAAAATCTGCCGAGTTAAGGATTTCAATTCCATAATTCGCGCATCCTCTTTCCCTTTGCGAGCTTAAAATGGCACGGTTTGTCAAAAGTTTTCTGACAAGTAAACATTCAGTTATAGGGAATAGAGTTTCTCGATATGGAATATATATATTTTGAAAGTACTCATAGTAACTAAGAAATCCTGAAAAGTATATCTGCAATGGACCTATTTTAGTCATGTTATCAGTAACATTCAATATAGCCTCAAGGTGTTTGCGAGAAACGGCAAAATACTTTTACTTAAGAATAATTGGCTAAAACCTGGCAGCTGTATGTTTTGTTGTGGTGCTGAATCCGAATGTGACGTTATTGGTTATGTAAAAAAATGCCTAAGGTAACTCTTAATAAAAAAATCGCTTTTTTGGAGATAAATAAAAAAAGGAAAGACCGGAGAATTTTTTAAATATTTTCTTCGGATTATTATTATTATTAAGCGTCTTTATTGCACAACTCAAGTGTATAAGCAAGAAAATAAAGAAAGAAAATACAGAAACGCAAAGGCGAGGTTCAGTCATAGACTGTTTTTCAACCTAACCTAAACGAGTAATCCGAAAAAAATATTTAAAAAATTCTCCGGCCTTTCCTTTTTGAATTATCTCCAAAAAAAGCGATTTTTTATTAAGAGAACTACCTTAGGATTTTTTTTACACAAACAATAACGCCATATTCGGATTCAGCACCACAAAAAAACATACAGATGCCAGGTTTTAGCCAATTATTCTTAAATAAGAGGATTTTGCCGTTTCTCGCAAACGCCTTGAGGCTATATTATTATTATTATTATTATTATTATTTAGTCTTTATTACTCGTAAAACAAAACTCATAAAAAAATATTTAATGTTATTGATAACATGAGTAAAAAAGGTCCATTGCAGATATAATTTTCAGGATTTCTTAGTTACTGTGAGTACTTTAAAAATATATATTCCAAATCGGAAAACTCTATTCCCAATAACTGAATGTTTACTTGCGAGAGTGTTGGTACCGTCGCTCGGGTGTACACCTATAAATCGCTGGATCCGTCGGCGATCGAGCGACCATGTTTCACGAGGCTCGTAGTGACACACTAGGAGCATCACTATTTCCCTTCGATGAATTTCGCCTAAAAAAAGGAACCTCCCAATGTTAATCGACGAAAATTATCGGCCACGAGAGTGAAACTCTTTGGGAGAACGAAAGAAACGTTTCCATCGGACTCGAGGGGGGGGGACGCGGCACGCCATCAGCTTCGATAAAGAGGCATCAATAAGCCGAAAAAGGAACGAGACCCCGCGGTTGTTGATCAAGATCGGCGATCTGGATCGACCAAGCAACGATCCAGATTGAGCCGCGGGACACGAGGATACGGCCCGTCGATCGCTGGTACAAATTTATCGCGGATTAAAAATTCCCCGGAATCCATGCGTATCGATGTAGTACTCGGGGGGTAATTAAATGCAACTCCGTTCGCCGCCACGCTTTCTTTCTTGTTTGCATGGAAATCGCGACCGGCACATCCCGCGGCGTGCTTCGTGGCGCGCTGTGTGTGCAGGTATGCGCGCGTGGCCGTGTGGCACGCAAATTAAATATCTGCGCCCGTTCGCGTGTAAGAATACAGACGTTCGCCAGGGCGCCAGAAAGATATATCGTTCCGCCAATTTGTTCTTCGTGAGGAAATCCATTATTAGGCGAAGCACGAACTTTTGCGACTAATTGTGAGCGTTGTGTGCAGGAGCGCACGCGCGCGACGCTGGCCGGTCGACCGAGCAGAACGCTCGCGCGTCGGGCGCGAGCGAGCGAGCGCCTAGACGCGAAAATAATGTATATTCATGGACCCACGCAACGTTAATGAGTCGTTCGCCGATAAGCGGTCGGCGATATTCCGGTTAAGGATACTTTACGATCCTTATCGACTTGATAAGCCAGTTCTCGTGCTACCCTTTCATGTTTCGTGCCTTCCCGTGACTTTTGACCTTCGGCAACGGTCGAAAGTTGCCACCCGAAATTTCTAGTTTCGTAATAGAGATCTTAGCGAGGCACAGACGTCGCGAAACGGGGACTATTTTTTAACGCAATTGCTGCGACAGGAATAATGCAAAATACTTAATAGTTGAATCATCGTTGCCGATGGTGATGGTGATGCATTGCAACAATAAATTTCAAAGGTCCTTTGAAGCAGGCATCCCCATCTTGGGCAAAAGTGGACAAGGTTTCTCGAGGGCCAAAGAAAACAGCACGGTCCGTTGCGAGTCAAGGAGGAAGTCAAGCTTATTGCCTGCAGGTAAACGCGCAAAAAGAGGCAAAGGACTGGCCAGTAAAAAACCTCCCGTCGATCGCCCGCTGGCGCAAGGACGAATACGTCCTGGCATTGGCAACGGCAGATAAGCGAGGGCTTAAAAAGGGCCACCCTCGAAATCCTCAGGGTAACCAGGCCGTCGAAGGTCACGCGGATACGCAAAGTCGCAAGGAGGAACCGCAGCGCGCTGTAAAACCATAAATCTGCACTTGGCACTTTTGTCCGGCTCAAAAAGGCACAGGGAGGAGACGCGGTTGGGCGAGGAAAAAAAGAACGTGTCTTGAAACTCGACTCGAGCCGGGCAAACCGAATTGCGAGTCACAAAGTGATCGTGCCCTCTCGGAGACATAAAGTTGAAAGCCCGTCGATCGAACAGAACCACAGGTTCATAACTCGGGAGCCCAGAATTACTGTGGAACGAGAGGGAGGTTCTTAACGCGAAACACGCAGCGTGGAATAACCCGTACTACAGTGGAAGGGTTCTGGCCCTTTTTAATTGGGTGACAGATAATAATATAGATTTTAGAGTCGCTCTAAGAGGCACTAACATGCCTACATATCCTAGAACTAACTCTTACATTGATATTGGGCTCACCGACAGCAGGTTACAGACTTCCAATCTCAATCCAGATGGGACAATTACGACTATAGATATAGACAGTGACCATAGAGCCATATGTATTCACTTCGTGTTACCAAAGATTGAGGATCAAATAGCTCTCTCGGTCCCACATAATCCTTACAATTATAATAAAACAGACTGGGAAGCATTGCAAACAGAAATAGTCTCTAATAATGATATCACCATTCCTCAAACCAGGAATCTATCCAACACAGACATTGATAAGTATCTAATAGATATTGGTAACAATATAAGTAAGGCAATGGAGAAAAAAAATACCGAAATTCCCTGACCATAGCTCCACGGACGCATATGTTAACCCTAGAATTAGACACCTTCTTAAAACAAAAAGCAAGTTAATATCGATTCTGAACAACGGTTCATATATAAGGGTTAGTATTTAGGCGGTATGAATGTGAATATTATCTACAGCCCATGAGTGAGGCAAAAAAAAAATTCCGTCTCTGTTTTATTAGACAGATATCTTTCCTTTTTTCCGGAACATAGTACCAAAGGTTGTTACTTGTCTCCCGTCACATTCGGGAAAGCGCTTAGAATAGAAAACATATTATAAGTATACCACGAAAATTTAGTATTAGTAGGTTGTGAGCGTCGCCGAAGCGATCTGGCAACCTAGCGGCCATATGTACAAGCGGTAGACTATTCACTACAGTGAACGATGTGAAATTTACTCATTGTAATTTTTTCTTGAATAAATATTAAAAAAAAAAAAAAACGAGAGGGAGGTCAGCATTAGGATATTAAAAATACCAACGATTTACTCAAAAGTAAACTGTGTTATAGCGATTAAAAGTAGATGGACGTTGAGAGGCGTCAAGTTCATCGGAATAAATCACGCTCGTCGACCGGTCAGCGGTAATCAAAGGAAGGAACGAGTTCAGCCGAGATAAGATATGCCGCCGACGAAATCCCCCGGGATAATTATTTCGGTGCACCGGGTCAGGTAAACATATCGCGATGAGAGATAATGAAACGGCGGGAGACGTTTTTTGGGAAGGTCCTGGTCCTTCCAAGGTCGGCCGAGCCCGCAGTCATAAGCGAATGAGGACAACAGTCGGTCACCGTTGCGGCCGTAAATCAAAGGTTGGCGTTTTTCGGCTGTGCTAGGCAGGCAAAAAGGGCAAACAGGGGAGAAAAAAGGGAGGCGTCGGGGCAAAAACTCCGCTCTGTCCGGCTTGTTATAAGCGGTCCTCCGGTTAGCCCGGACGGGGCGCGCGGGACCGTGGGGTGAGGTGGGCCTTAAAGCAGAGACGCTGACAGAGAAGGTGGGGAATGAGAGAGACAGAGAGAGAGAGAGAGAGAGAGAGAGAGAGAGAGAGAGAGAGAGAGAGAGAGGGAAGAGGAAAGGGAAACGAAGGGAACTTGAGGCAGGAACAATGCCCAAAGTCAAGGGGAAGAATGCGGTCCGTCGGGCTACGAGGATGCACGAACTGACTCCTTGTGGGTGCCCATTGGTCGCCCATCGATACTCTTCCCAACGGGAAGACACACGCGCTCTTCCCAGCCGGCGACAAATACACCAGAGAATTTACTGCTTGGCCGGCCGTTACGTCATTTCGCCTCTTTCAAGTCAACCGCGCTGCTTAACTCTTTGTCGAAAAATACGTACGCTTGACGAGCAGCGGACGCAAATGACGCCGAGTTGCTCAACAATTTACTACGTTCTATACTTTGTGGGTCGTTCTTGTCGCTCTTGCCTGTGCGCGGATTTGTGGCAGTGAACTATTTATTGTCGAGCGAGGGCCGGAGCAGGGAATTTATCTCTGGTAGAAATGTCTGATCGAAAGATTTCACAGCTATTAAAAAGACACAGGTGTGTCTAAGTAGCTTAAAGATCAATGAGTGCTTTAGAAATTTCAGAGTGAGTTGGCTCCAAAATATCCACGTGTTTCTTTCCATCTTACGATGTTGGCGATTACCACTCCTCAATTGTTGCATCGAGTACCCAAACGTTTGATATTGTTTTATTCGAATAGAAGAGCGTTAGTTCCATTGCATAAGTAAATTTCAATCTGGAGAGACCGGCGAGCTGAACGAGTCCACTACTCTCGGATCCCGCTCCATCAACTTCCGTCGGATGGCTGGAATCGCCGAAATCGTACATTATTCAATAACGGGCGACCATAAAATGCATCCCAGTGCAATCTGCGGGTAAGTTGAAAAAAAAAAAATACAGCAACTTCCCCGATACGGTCTCTATCGGCTGCAAAGTATGAAAAATTGAGGCTCCGCGGTAGCCGGTGCGCGAAAAACCGACGAATTATATGGCCGCGTGGGAGCGGAGGATGCGCTCGCTCGATTCCGCGTATCCCCCGATCCTTTCGGGGGATCGCGGATCGATAAACGGCGATTGTGCAATTGCGAAATCCATTGTACTCATTTGAGAAGCGGCGCTGCTATGAATACAATAGAACTATTCCGTGAACAAGACGTAAGTGGCGTGGAGGTCGTAACGAGGCGGCGTGTAACGCGGTGGCGAGGAAATCGCCAGAGACTCCGCCTCGAGAGGAACGGCGAAAAGAAGCGTTAACGAGGTATTAGCGAAGTATAGTGTTTTAGAAATAATTGTAGATTATCTCTGAGTAATTGCCGGCTCTTTGCAGGTCTCGAATAGCGAATAAAGAAGATTGCCCGTGACGGTGCATCGCGGCGCGTAATTTGCGAAGGAATTAATGCGCGATCGACGGTGAAGGTGTAAAGATCGTAAATTAGGATGTAAAGAGAGGCTCTCGAGTTGTCCCTGTAATTTCTCCACTCACGACGCATCCGTTAATGAGCGTGATCTCGATTATTAGCCCCGGTGCCCTTTCATCGAGCAAATTACATGAATTATAGAACTCGTACAACAACGATGAAGTCGCGGCCGAGCATAGATGGCGTCTTCGGGCAATATAACAGAGAGCGAGGGCGAGAGACCGAGGGAGAGAGAGAGAGAGAGAGAGAGAGAGAGAAAGAGAGAATTACCGTGGTAGCGCTAATGTCACCCTCGCGGTGAGATAAGAAGCTCAGCCGGCCTCACCCCTCCCTGTCGTTCCTCTCCTCCTCTTTCTTATCCCACACCAGGACCCTCTGCTTGAGTTATGAGGGCGATTTTTATTATTCGCGTACCTCCTTCTCCTTTCCTGCTGTCACCCAGCCCTCTTTTTCCTATCTGCGAGCGCTCGTAGGCGCCGGCTGCGCGCGCCCCGCGGAAACTTTTTCCCAGAAAAACCGGGGGAAGGGAATTCCGTTCACCAAGGCAGAGTTACGCTGTGAGAACGAACTCGGGACGAGGGGAGCGGCGAATTGATACGGAGAATTCAGTCCCGAATAGCGCAATTTGGTGCGGTTCGACTCGCAGACCCGAGGATACGTAATTTCGGAGTAGCCGAGGTAAAAAGACCTAAGGGAACGGGAGCAGCTCCCTTTCGTTTCTCCACAAACTTACCAAGTCGCGACGACGAGTTCAACGCACTCGCCGCCCGCGAAACTTCACCGATACCTCATCGGACATTTTATTTTATCGAGATACGGCTGTGATCTTGAAATCCGGGCGATCCCCAAGTTCTCGTCGTTTGCCGAGTCCCGTCGAGCGGCGGAAAGTGCATAAAACACTCGTTAATCTCGTTAGTTTTAACCGAGAGACGCCACCGACCACCCTCCTTTCGTCATTTTACTTCTCCGCGTACGCCCACCGTGGAGCAACCGACTAGGGGCGCGTTACACCGTGTAATTCGCGCAACCCCTTACTGCTGGAATAATACACACGGCTCGCGGACGCGTAAAGTAGAGAAGCACGGGAAAGTGATGCGCGCGCGCGCGCGCGTGTGTGTAGAACTGGAGGCGAGAGACAGCAGAGTAGAAGGGGATGAAGCACACGCAGAGAGTTATGATGCCGTACAATTAGCAGTTCGTGTGAGAGAGATCGATCGCTGCCGAGAACATACATCAACGGTATAAACGCAGGACACGCATCGCGTTTATATACGCGAAAACGCGAGCGTTTGTACCTTTTGCGCGCACGCGTCTCCCTGTAGTTGGCGTATCGAAGCTTCGAGGCTGAATAAATCTCTTCTGCAAGCTTCCGAATCATGTTTCGCCCGTTCCGATACAAATGTCGATGGTTTTGTTACAAAAAAAAAATAGAATTTTATTATTATTTCTCCCACATTTATCTCTCCGTGTGTATCGTTCTAATATTTCCGCTGAATCTAACGTCTCTACGGCGAAATTATAGGGAGTGATGGCAGCGACGATCCGCTTGAGAGAAGCGCGCTAATGTTTTGTCAATAGAGAGATTTAACTCTCTCCGGCGAAACTGGCCGCTAGCATTACACCGCCGCGGGTGCGCGTCGCTCGCTTGTAAATGCGCCGATCCGTCATGTTATCGTTACTTCCGTTTACGCTTCATTAATTTTAATTAATTTCTATAGCCGCTCGTTCGCCGGCCGGCGATGATTAATCTCGACCCGGGCTATTATCCTGTGTTTTTAACGAATCTATTGTAAATGAACTTTCGTGAATTATGCGGGCAAACCGTGGCGCGCTTACTGAAAAATTCAATTTAAATAAGGGCAGGCCAAAAATCGCTACGGTTATTTATTCATTATTTTCCGTCCTCGTCGCACTAATTGCCCATAGTAGAGTGAAAGGCGAGGTCCAGCCGAAGTTGTTAAGTATGTAAAGCGAATGTTGAAATAGGGGAGACCGGGGCTAAAAGTTCCGGGGGTAAGGTTGTTCCGACGGCTTTATCTTCAAAATAAAAAGAGCGTTGTACTTTAAATTATTTTTCCGCGTGAGTTGATCACGCCACTCTGTCGCCCACTTTAATAGCGTCCGCGACAACGAATTGTGTGAATGTAAGCAAGGATAAGGTATATTAGTCGCACACCAGATAAGTAAATTTTTTTCTATCATTATTCTTTGGTCTATTTCAATTATTTAACGTCGATATTATAGATTGATTCGTTCTTATGGATCAAACGACATTTAAGAATGAGGTGTAATAGTGTTTATCGTTTCAATATATGTATAAGCAGAATAGTATAAATTGTTTCTGCCGTGCTTTAAGATGCAAACATATGAATGAAAGGCGGAAAGGGACACGACTTCAAACGAAGTTATGCGTAACGATAAATAAAAACTGTCGGTCGAGAATTCAATATCTGCCACACGATTCTATCGAGATTTATTAAAACACTACAATGTGGAAAAGAGGCCACAGTAGGCTACAAGTACAAATCTCAATAAGTAGGTACCTACTTACATACAGTTGAATGTAAGACTGATTAGTAGATAATAGTTTTTATACCAAAGATAATGTTTATGGTTACTATATCGTTTTGGTTTTCTTTTAAAGATAATACATTTTCGTCGGTCCGAACCTTCATAAATAAACATTATTAATAAAATTCTCTTTTATTTCATTAGAAAATGAAATATTTCATCAAAAGGCAACTCTTATATCTTAGTAACAGCGCCATAACAACTTGCCCCATGTAGGGGTAAGAAGTTCCGCTTCGATCAGCCACAAATAAATTACTTTCTATGAAAAACCTGCTACGATATATTAAATACAAGCTTAAAATCAGAAAATATAATAAATCTAACAAGAAATTAGTCAATAGTGAAAAGAATAACTACATTATTTTCCAGTGAATTTTTATGTTTTATCGAAATCGGAACTTTTAGCCCCGGTCTCCCCTCCAAGAAGTCAAACAATCGGTAAAATATCGCTGGATTCCTTGAAATAGCAGCAGAAGTACAAAGGAACTCTAATCAAGAATATAATAGTAACTTGATTACAGGCGTAAATTGCACTTACGAGTAACAAGAGGGATGGCCCCGGGTGACAGACGGCACGCTAAAGAAGTCGCGCGGATCACCTGTTTCCGACGTTGTACATTGCGCGAAACGACAGTCCGTCTGGCGAGCACGCGGAAGAAGAAGCGGCCGCGGCGAAAATATCGGTCACTGGTCACACACAGCAGAACTGTACACACTGTCGGATGGCCGCGGTTGGAAAGTGAACTGGTTCGTTCGGTGGTGCGGAAGGCTTGGCTGAGGCCGTGTGTACGGCCGTATTTCTCAAGGGCGCGTGCCACCGGGCTAAGTTACGAGGCGTTTATGAGCCATAAGCGATTCCACCGGGTAGATAGAGTTACTTAGAGGAGTTATTTCACTACTTTCGTGCGGATGGCGTGAGTGGGGCGGGCTAGGTTGACGCGTCTCACGGCAGCCCGCTCGGCTGGATCAGAAGGACCGCCTGCGACTGCCTGATTTACTATGGTGGACCCAACGTGCTATGGACCCGACTCTACCCCGACTGCTATGATGGGATTTTCTGACGGGGGTAAAAGGGGGACCGGTTAGGATAGTGGGGCAGGGGTTGCGAAGGGGTGGGGCTTACGGAAACCTCCCTGGGGCGATTTCGACGCTCGTGTCTTTCACGCGTCATTGCGAGATTGTAAATAACACCGCACTCTCCTCTCTGTTCTTGCTTTTTTCTTCCCTGGAATTGCTCCGTGTTTACGGTCCACCCTTAGGAATCTAGGGCGCCGAATATTTGTGGAAAAATCAAACTAAAAAAAATATTGTACTATTTCGATTTGGGATTTAGATCTTGTATTTTATTATTAGGCTTCTATAATGTAGGTAGGACCGCAGAGACATGTTTATTGTGCCGCAGGTTTTGAACGGCGAGCGCGAATTCTTATCCCACATTTCCCTCGCATAGCTACACGTTGGAAGGGAGCTTTCATTCTTACTTAGCGGCGACGAAAAAAAACCAGAAGCGCGACATTCCTGCATTACGTTATCCGACGCATCGCGCCGGCTTTTTTCTCCGCTCCACCACTTACCTAGAACTGTCCTGTCCCAGTCTAGAGCAGCGAAATCGGGGACTCGAAAACGCGGCCTATTAGAGCTAACCATTCCAGGGGAGATGTAGCGTAAGGTCTTTCAGCTAGCCTGCCCTAGATAGGGGAGACCGGGGCTAAAAGTTCCGGGGGTAAGTTGCTCCGACGGCTCTATCTTCAAAATAAAAAGAGCGTTGTACTTTAAATTATTTTTTCCGTGTGAGTTGATCACGCCACTCTGTCGCCCACTTTAATAGCGTCCGCGACAGCGAATTGTGTGATTGTAAACAAGGATCTATTAGTCGCGTACCAGATAAGTAAATTTTTTTTCTATCATTATTTTTTTGTCTATTTCAATTATTTAACGTCGATATTATAGATTGATTCGTTCTTATGCATCAAATGGTAATGTAATCAGAAATAACTGAATAAAATGACTAAAATAATATAAATAATGCGTAACATTGTATTTTACTTACTTCAGAATCGTTATACGTAAATAATCTTAATTTTTTATGATAAAATGATTAATCGTATTATAATATTACGAGTTCTGGAAAATTTATTTTTACACAAATCATGCATTGTAATTGATTTTAAAAATAAAATGTTATATAAAAATTTGTGCGAATGCAAAATATAAAATTACATTGTCTATTTATCAATTTGAATTTATCAGTTGATTGTTAATTTTCAATAATAGCAATTATCTAATATATTTTATATTTATATTTGTTTTCCAAAAAATATACTTATAAATTTATGGTTTCATAAACGTATTAAATATTTATATTTTCCTCGGATTAGAAATTGCATCTTGAGAATAAAGAATAAATACTTACGTTTCCTTCGCTCAAAGTACACGCCTCCTCTACATCTGACATCTCTATATCCGCAGAATCAATTTCCGAATCTGTATCGTGATCGGATTATATAACATAATCGGAATCTTCTGCGGAATCACTGATCTCGTCTTCAATGTTTACAATCAATAAGAAATCTCGGAAATTAGTATTAGCCATGATTGCCACACAGTACGCGTCGTCCTCGACAGACGAAACGAGACTAACGTTAGCAGGCGCGCTATGGTCGAAAAGACCGACGCGTAAAAATGTATGATTTAAAACCTACACGAGTGCACTAAGCGTCGCTGCGTAACATAAATAAGTCAAGAACTCCTTCAAAGAGGAATAGCTCCACGGAAAAAGTAAACAGTCGAACGCTATGGATCACGTTTCAAAACATATGAAATCGTCGGTCGAAAAGACCGACATGCGCCTACTCCCGGGTTAAGAACATGGTGTAATAGCGTTTATCGTTTGAATATATGTATAAGCTGAATAGTCTTTGAAATTGCTACATGTGTCGGTAGGGGCTAGTTGTTACCGTGACTTGGGGCACGTTGTTACCGTAACAACTTGTCCCACCGCAAATGTATAAGGTGAATGTCCCAATTTCTGCTGATTTAAGAGGTAACTCGTCATAAAGAAGGTGTAAAAAATTTGTTTGCGATGAGCAATTAAAGATTCAATAACAGTATATTTTAATTTTCCTTATCGTTTTGCGTGGTTTCTTAATTGAGTTTTGTAACATCATCTTAAGTCTAAAATTGGAACTATGAGTCGTCCTATGAGTTGGTAATTTTTTACAAAATAAAAAACACAAAATGATGGCATCCACACTGCGTTTAATTAATTTCTTCTCATTTTGAGGGTTGGCAGCCTTATGCGTAACTAGGCCCGATTGATATACGGTGGCAATTAAATACTTATGCTCTTGGCTCGCTCGTTGAATACCTTATTATAGGTACTTGCTGCGAGAAATGCAAAAATTCGAGGCGTCTTCTCACGAGGGAGACAGCAATGGCGTTTAGAAGTTCACCCTCCGTCATGGTACGTCTCCAATTTCAATTTGTGATCCCAGCGTCGGCGAATGAATTGCGAGGATCCTCGAAAGTCGGAGTTAATATTGTCGTGGTGGACGCGAGGGGCCCGAGCATATTAGAATATTTAATGAAACGAAATTTATCGCCCTCCCAGCGCGCACTTTTCACAGTTTTCCAAAGTATTAGGGCGGAGTTTAGGCCTACGGTACGCCTCGCAACCCTCCCCAGAATAGATTATGGTTGCATGGCTGGTGGCTAGGCCCTTGGAATCCGACGACAATAGCCCCCGGGGTGCAACCCCATGAGCAGTCGTAGGTATGCGGGCAGAAAGAGCGTCGCGTAATTTTCCTTTTTTCCTATTCCGGTGCACGCACAGTCTTTTCACGGGCCGATGAACTCCTTTGCCTAAATTAATAGCATTTATATGCTATATTCCATTCGCGGTGCCCTGTGACGTATGGCTTCGCTCCTCTTTTCTCTCTCCAGCGGGGGGAAAAGCAGGCATATGCGCGAGCATCGTTCACAAAACCTTTCCAGAGGGTTTTTCCGGAAGGCTGACAGTCGGTTCGCTGCGCAGCATTAATTTGAATGCTAGCGGCACAATGGGAACTTAATCGATCGAAAATTTAAAATGTAAACAGAGTAGGAGCTCCGCTCTCGGTTCACTTCACCTCGCCTATTGCGCAAATTGTAAATGCATGCTCCGTACAAAGTGTTACCTGTTCGAAAAAAATGGTGAAAGGAACGAAACAGGAAAGTTGCGAAAATAATCTTCGTTGCGATTGTGGATGGGACGGTTTCGTTTAATAGAATTTAGCGATGCGGCTTTTTGCCGTGGACCTTTTTATAATGGGGACGGGGCGAGCGCGGCATTCAATGCCGAAATGATTAGAGAACATGGCCGGTGGCCGGAGTCGGAACGGTTAATTATTATTCTGGCAAGTAAGATCTCGATAAGAGGGAACTGACTAGCCGGCTTCGACCATCGGCATGCGAATTAAGCAATCATAGCCTGCGCACCGAGAACACCATTCGTCACTCACTGTCAGCCGAACTTTCGTCGTGAGCAGCATCGTTCATCCGTTTTATTAGAATTTCACTTAAAACACTCGCAGTTTCGTAACACGCCTCTGCCTGCTCCGCAACGGAACCGTGATTTTTAATGATGTCGCTCGTTCGCTCGTTAATTATAATTAACCGAATAATTAAGTCGTAGACGGCAAAGCGTGTCGAATTATATTTCCGGCAATTTGCTCCTTAATGGCCCGTTTCCAGCCTCATCCTTTACGGATTTGCGATCGCGAATGGAGATTGATCGCCCGCGTGTGGCGAAATGCAAAGCTCGTGTACATCATGTTTTCCCACGTTCAAGTTTACCCCCAAATCCTGTAATTTTCGAACCGATACCGTAATCCACGCTTTGGTCGACGTGACCAAAAGAAAAAAAGAGGAGAAAACAACCCAACGCATCGGGGTTCGAAATTGCATTCACGTGTTTTTTTTTTTTGTAACGCGTCAATTACGTCTGCCCGCGCCATTGTAAATTACCTACTTAACGCGATGGCTTAATGTTCCCGACGCACGGACCGCGAAGCTCAGTGATTAAGTGTAACGCAAAGAATTATCAATTAGACAGCTATCTCTTGACACGTGTAGTCTGTGATAGTTTCATTAAACTACATCCCATTAACACCGCAGTTGAAACCGTTGAACGACCATTATAATCCTTCCTGAAGCCCTTCTCGAATGAAGCATTGCAGCTCTTAATGGACAGAGTCTCAGCGTGAACCGCGACACCACCTGAAAACAGCCCCTCGACTCAATTAGCCGGGGGCGCATCAATCTGAATTCACGCGACTCGGGTCGGCTGGACTCGGCTCGACGGTTGATTGGCCCGGCTAGAATTACACCGCGACAGCGACGTGGTCCCGTGCCCGGTTCCCAGTTCCCGGTTCTCAGTTCCCGGGGTGTAATGTTGTTGGGACTAACGACGAGAAACCAGTATATTAACTCCTCGGTGTAGCGAAGCCTGTCAGACTGGTCGGCTATGTAGCGTGCCGGTAGAAGAGGAAGAGAGCGTTCTCAGCCCGGGGCGTGGGGGAGGTGGGACGAGGCCAGTGGGAAGGGGGTTGGTCGGCTTGATGCCCTACCTGGAGCGCGGTAATATGGTGGCAGTGCATTACGTAACAGTAAACTCGGTATTCAGGGTTAGGCGAGCACGTGTGTGGAACGGTGACGCGCTTTCGGGAGGGTTGTCGCTGGTGGCGCGGTGCTACCGGCGACATCCGGTATCGGAGGGGGTCGGACAGGGGCGGCAGGGATGACAAACGGCATCACCGGCCGGCACGGCGCTACGATGCCCGAGATCCATAACTGTCATCGCTTCTAAACTGGATCTGGGAGGATTCAGATTGGCCGAGCGCGCACCTCGCCGACAGGTTGCGAAAATCGCGAAACGCGCTGAGTGATTGAAACGTACGCGCGGCGGCGATACAACGAGGTGATGTATTGGCCGGTGATAACGAGATGGACGAGCTGGAAAGACTCGAGCCAATGAAATGACCTATCCTCTTCCTTGATAACCGATCTACTCCACCTACTGCAAGGCGGCTCGTTATGCGCGCCTGCTTTTAACGGATTCGGACGAGAACGGGTAGGAGACAATGGACACAATGAGAACCGCTGAGCCTGATCTCGTTCCAGCGAAAGAAACAGCTTGAATCAGCTTCGCGCCGAGCGATCAGATACTAACTCGGCGATGAATAATTTTTTTAATTAAACCGTGTTAATTAAATTCCAGCGGCGTAACGGAGAAGGCTCTTCCGTGATACGACACTATTATTCTCCGTAACTTACCGGCTCGTGCAAGAAGCGCTCGCGCTCGCGCACGGGCAAAAAGTTCAGGACACTTTCGTTGGTATCGTAAGGAGAGGAACAGGTAAGAACAGGTTGGCAAAGAGGGTAATGGAACACGACTTCTCGTGCGCCTGCGAAAGAGTGAGAAGGGAGGAGAGGCGAGCGCGGCCGCAAGGCCGCAACCGCAGTGTGGGAAGTGAAACGAGCCGAGTGGCGTACCTTTTAATGGACTGAGGGAAACAACATTAAGTTAAGAGCAAAGCAGGGTGTGAGAATTACACGGAAATAGTCGTGGCCCTCGCGCAAGTGGCCAAAACGGGAATAAGGGAGGGTGGGGTGGGCGCACTACGATTCATAAACCGCCAATTACCCCGTTGACCCCTTCTAGCACGTCCTGCGAGCTATCAGGGGCCATTTACTTCCTAAATATCCTGGCCGCGTTACCTGCCGCACATTCGCTTTACTTTTCTGTTTTTCTTTACATTCTGCTGCACGTTCTATCGCGATAATTCAAGGTGGACTGTCGGCGGATGTCTCGGAGGTATCGGCGGAACAAGGCCCGGGAAGTCTTCGACATAACAGGTCGGGCAGGCAATTTATCCAATGATAAATTCCTCGAAGATAGGATCGCGGTTAGATTAAACGACGATTCCTGCTCGTCCTCCCGTTTCTACCACCTATTCCATCCACAATCCCCAAACCAGCGAAATTAAATATAGGGGCCGAATTGCAGTCGCGGCGGCTGCGGTGATATAGGCTCCTCTCCCCTCGACCCCCGCAAACTCCCGCCCACCTTCCAGCCACGAAATAGTGGTTCCAGCATTTCTACTCCCTCGACCGCTCTCGCTGCTACTTCTTTCGCCCTTATCTGCCACCGCAGACTTTCCCCTCTACTATCGTCTTGACAAACACCTCCCCCTTGTATCTGAAAGCCACTCGGCTCGCCAACCCTCCGATTTAGATCCTGGCCCTATGGCGAAGGCAACCGCTATCGCGCAAAAAAGCCCGCTCTTCAGATAAGCAATAATACTGGGCCTCCCGGTATCAACATTCGCTATCCGGCCAATCGCAATGATTTACATTCGCCGTAGGGAAGGAATGTTATACTTTCGGGATATACCGTGGAAATAAAAATACAATTTCTTTAGATGAAGCCTGGTGAATCAGCTTTGTACATAAGCGATCGTGACTGCATCCGAAATGTCGCCTATAGATCGTGTTGCGAAGACATAGGCAGCTCCGGCTCGCTCCTATTCGTAAGATTAGGCAGCTGCCTAGGGCGTAAAGTCGACAGGCGGCGAAAAATGGTATTTCCGTTGTTGGCATTTTGTAAAATAAAATTTTAAGCGAATTATTACAAGTTCCACTATATCTAAGTGTTTGAAGCTACGAATAAGAATTCAGAGCAAGGTCATCGAAAATCTCAGGTAAATGTATTATAAATAAAGGGCGCAAAAAAGGCTCCAGCCGGGCCTGGGCATAGGTATCGCGAAGAAATAACGTATTGCAGAGCATCGGGTACCTTAATATTTAAATCAGACTAACCACGAGACAAAAATATCTCCATAACAAACTTCAGAACAGTAAAAAAATTACGCCACGTACATGAAATCAAATAAATCACAAAAAATAGAAGATAATAATAATTATAAAATAAAAGAAGATGTGAAATCAAAATGAGCTGCACGTACATAAAGGTAGTGATAAATACAAATAAATATTTTAATACGAATAAACATTTCATTCAAAATACTTGGCGCTGCCAAAACAGAAAGAATGTTAATTGTCCTCGTATTAATAATTTACAATAACTCCCTTACAATCTAAAATACATATACATATTAGAAACGCAGTCAGATTTATTCTACATATATTTAATTCTAATGTCATACGTAGCATATGCGCACGCACACATACACACATTCATGAACGCACACACAAGAAAGAAAGAAAAAGATAAATTAATGCAATTTATACATATTTATTCAGTTTAGCGGCACCAATTCGGGACGCAGCGCTAAGTATTTTGAATAAAATGTTTATTCGTATTAAAATATTTATTTGTATTTATCATTACCTTTATGTACGTGCAGCTCATTTTGATTTCGCATCTTTTTCTATTTTATAATTATTATTATCTTCTATCTTTTGTGATTAATTTTTTTACTTTTCTGAAGTTTTTTATGGAGATCTCTCTTCTTTTTACAAAGATAATTTGCATACTTGGCGTCGAGACGCCACCGCGTCTCTAGATACCATTCCTCTTTCAATATATACCAACTTCAAGTGGACGAATTGCTCGAAAGAAAGCTTCTTAACTTGTACACTGACCGCAATACAACCCTGCGCCGCGATATTAGAGGGCGAGTGGCGTGGAGCGTGAATACAAACCGTCACTAAAGCGTGCAACGACCGTTTTTCTTGGTGGATAGGCAGCGATGGTGGCCGATAAAAGCGGTCGCACCGAAAGCCAGAGTATACCAAGGCGATCCGGAAGATAACGTTAATTCCGGATATTTCGCACCCCGGTCCGGCGATACGTCGAGGCCTCGGCTCTACTTCGCTAGACATACCCCTTGCAACCCCTATCGCGGGGGTAAAGGGCGGCGGAGAAGGGTGGACGAGTGTGCGGGTGAGTGGAGAGCAGAGCAGAGCGGAGCGGAGCAGAGCAGAGCAGCAGCGTGCTGCCCGCACCAGGCGCCCCTTCGCATATTTCACCGGGAATTTACGAGCCTCGATACGACAGGGAAATTGCAAGAATGGCGGAGTAATCTATCTCTCCTTGCCTCCGTGGGCTCTCTCTTCTTTTCCCAGGTTCCCTCTCCCGAGCACCCCTCTTCCCTCTCTGGCTCGGGCTGCGCGCACGCTCACACACGCACGGCCAGCCAGAAGCAAGAAAATTCCTCGATCCGCTCCCGCCCAGATAAAAGAGATTTGTCCTTCCGGTCCGAGTTACCGCGACCACCTAATTGCGTTATCGAGATAAGCGAGCGATCCGTTATCCGCTACCAAAGGATTCCAGCGTCTTCGAGTCACGATGCCAACGGCATCCCCCTCCTCCCTGGGGGAATCGTAAATTTTCATACGAGCCCTAGAGTTTACGCTTCCGAATGACGAATGCTTGGACCACTGAGTAACGAGGACGGAGGGCTAGTTTCCATCGAAAGTTTCAATTGCCGAAGGTGCCAGGGGACGCGAGCCCGTCCGAGTATCGAAAGATCGGAACCGAGAGGGCTGGCTCTGCTTGCATTCCTTCGGGCGACAGATGGAGGAACGGGGGCCCCATTGATAAGTTAATTAATTGGGAGGATATATCTCGGTAAGCGGGCATGTAAATCACGAATGGGTCAAAACAGCGGGGACCGGGCAACACGTGCTTCACCCTCTTATTGCGCAATAATTGCACGGAAGAGTGCCAGGACCGTTCAGCCGGCCTGTTTTATTGCCATTTTCCATCCACATCCTTCAGCCGGCCAAGTGACTAACGACTGATACGCCGGTGGACGCAATTACGCGAAATATATCAGGCCTCCTAGAGGCGAGGAGACCACTCCGACTGGATTGTTCTAGCGAGAGAGACCGCGGGGCTGGATTCTCTCATCCGTTATGCATGGCTGATATTCGCACCGGCTCCCGCGCCGCTGCCGCCGCCGCGCGTTCATTATTGTTGCAATAAAGTAATTCGCCAGCGCGCGCGTACCGGCCGTGACGAAGAAATATTTGACGCGTTTCATTTCCCCCGCCCTGTCCGTTCGTCCATCCGCGCCGTATCGCTATGACCAGTTAGTTTATCGGCGGAGAAAAAACTGCCGCACGAATTGCTACTCGGACGAGCATCGTCGTCGTATGAATCTACCCGGCCGGCAGCTTGGCCCGTGCATCGCGAATAATCTGTTAACAAGAATTAAGTTTCACGACTGATTGCGAGCACATTACGCGGGCCGCGTAAAAATGGGACCGCGATAAATGAATCAGAAATATTACGACAAGGAATTAAACTTTCGTCGGTGACGTAGCATAGAGTAGGGGAGACCGGGGCTAGTTGATACAGACGAATTATCTCGACATCGTATGTATGTAGCTCCATGTGAGCAAGATATGTGATAAGTTTGCTGTTCAATTCTTTACTATGATTCAGCGTACGTCTGTGTACCTTGACGATAACAATCGTTTTTTTAACTGTTTCGTTTATATGGAGAAACAGTAAATAGTTTTGATACATCCAAATTGATCGTTGAAATAATTTTTTCATTCATTTTGTATGTATTTTCTCAAGTTTTCGTTTACTATATATTAAAGAGGAAGGACCAAAGTATATTTTGGCATATTTGTTATTAAGGAATTAATTCAAATAAAAAATGAAAATAATTGAAACAGAATATCGTATCAACTAGCTTCGCAGTGGGGTAAATGGAAACATTTTGCCTTCGTCCAAATAACATTTTTTCATTCATTTTGTATATATTTTCTCAAGTTTTCGTTTACTATATATTAAAGAGGAAGGACCAAAGTATATTTTGGCATATTTGTTATTAAGTAATTAATGCAAACAAAAATTTAAAAAATTGAAAACTGAAGAACGTATCAACTAGCCCCGGTCTCCCCTAGCTATAGCGTCATTTCGGGAGAGACGCACCTGAAGGAGAGATGCACCACTTTCTGTTCCGGCCGCACTAAACAATTGGCGGCATTGATTGAACTGTTAAGGGGATATTCTACCGAAAAACTCGATTTTTTTTTTGATTTTCTAATAGTTTAGATTTTCGAAAATATGTCCCTAAAATATTAAGGTGAAATTGGAAAAACTCCCAGAGTTCGAGGGGCTTAAGGCCGCAGCGTCCCGAGTCGTTCCCTCGACCCTTGTATCTAAAGAGGCTATGACTGCCAGCAGAGAAGAGGGAGCTGCCCAGAATGATTTTTTTGAAGCTGAGGAAGGTTTCCTCTATGGCCCTGCTATAGCAGATTAGGGATAAGTTACAGAATTTAGTCGTTATCTACCATAACTTCAGTCGTATAGGTCGTAACTGCATGAAAAACTTTAAACACGTTTTTCTCGAAACAATTGTTTTAAATCGGGCGCACATTTTTCTCAAAAACTACTGGACCGATTGAGCTAAAATTTGACACACATTCAAAGTGAATGTGTACCTATAGCCCGAACTAGAGTTATATCAATAGTTTTAAAACAACCTCCTCCAGACTTCGTTTTAGCTCAAGAAAAGTCGAAAAAATCAAATATAAATTTTTAAACAGCTGCGATTTCGGTAACAATGTTCGGACTTGGTTACATCTAGTTCGGGCGATAACTACACTCATATAGATGAAAGAAATCTTTAGTACTTTCGTTTCAGATGACTAGGACGGCCGCAATTCGTGCGCCCGGTGGGGCCGGTTTTTGATGACATGACCTGCGCTTCGGCGTGTAACTTGTACAAATTTCAATATAATGCATTCCAAAAATTTGTGTCGATAGTTCAAATACTACTAAATATGTGTGCGAAATCCCTGCCCTGTAGGTGCGATAGGTTTTCCAAAATTAATTTCCAAATATCACTTTCAAAAACGAGTGTCTAGACTAGAATACCTCCTTAATACTACTTACAGTAGGTAGTATTCTTGGTCTATGAACATAATCTCATTGAACAAAACACATCGATCGTGTTATTTAAGTGCATTAAAACTGAAAAAAAACTTTTCATTGCCTTCGATTTCGTAAGAAATATTTCTGTGAACAGTGAGTAAAATTTTCATTACCTTGTCATCGCGTGGCTTAAACTATTATTATTGGTTTAAATAGTGGCTGTAGTTTCTTCCCTCGGCATAACAACGTGTTTTAACACTTTTTTTGTGCGCAGGTGCATCTGTCCCTAGTATCCTTCGGGCTTAGGGAGAGATGCATTTTCTTGATGATTTTTAGAAAGCCTATTGTAATATTAAAATAAAGTTTTTATATACTTAATGTTATATTTTCTTAAAGAGATTGAAATAAATAATTAAACCACATTCACCTATACTTTCAGTTGTACTTATTTAAGACTTTATAAGCAATAGAAAAAAAAATGTGGTGCGTCTGATCGAAGAGCGCTCGTATCGTTAATTTCCAGTGAACAAACTAGACCGAAGAATATGCTTTTATAGGACGCCCATGCATCGCGCCACTGTTCCCACAATAATTCCGTGGAAATCCGGGAAAGCGAGTCGGATTTGCTTGGGCGATGGTCGTGCATCTTACCCGGTATCTTTGGAAGTTTGGCGCGTGCAAGGACCGATACGTTGGCGGAAATAATTACGCGACGGATTTCCTCGAATTGTATTCGTCGAGAGAGAGAAGAACGCGTCTGTCGGACGGGTCCGTGTGGATGGAAGAGGGCGAAGGGGTGGGTGGGTGTTCCGGGCCGACGAGGGGAGGGAAAATACTATAGGTAACTGTACTTGCTGTACATGGGTAATACATAGAATAGAGGAAGGGAAAACCCCCCTGCGCCACGGGTTAGCGTGCAGCTATATCCACGTAACGTAGTGTAGCGTAGCCGCGCGGCCGCCGGTCGGTTTAATTTAACACAGCAGCTGTAATCCCATCCATTACGGCCGCGGTAATATACGATCGCTCGAGATTCATACTCCGTTTTTTCACTAATTAACAGACGGGACAAATCGCTCCGCCGATTCACCTCTCCGCCGGTGCAGACCACCCCTCGCCCCATGCCCTCCTCCGCGCCATCCCGCGCTCTTCATTCTCTTCTCGTCCACCGGCAACAAACGCTTTGTTCCTTCCCGCTAAAATTTACCCACTGTTTTACACCGGTTTCATTCGGCCCATCATTTTCCCCCGTCCGTTCGTTACCTCGCTCTCTCGTCGGCCGTTAAATCTTTCGCAGTAATATTCGGTTATTTAAAGAGGACCTCGAACCTCCACGGTCGCCGTGTCGTGCCGTACAGTTCGCATTCGAGCCTGATTCTCGAGCTCCCTACCAACTGGGTTCTTCAAGTTGATGCTACTCGAGGCTCCTGAATAAAAGCTACGTTCCTTCGGAGACCAATTCTTCTTTACCGAGTCTGCGTTCCACAGCTACCCTTCGCGATTGCACCTTTATTCTTTGAACAGTCTTTGTACATTCCTGCATTTTCATCCCCTCGGTAAAGATAGCTAACGAAACCATTCCCGAAGAGAATCCAGCCGGTAGATGGAAGTCTGAAATAGTATCGGAGTGGAACTGTTCAACGGGGTATGTTATCGTCGCGACCGGTGGTCGTTTTTCCCTCGCGTCGGGAAGAATAATTAAGGATCATCGATCGATCATTCCGTGCGAGCATCGCGATCCCATGGCGCAGCGTGCCCGAAGTGGCCGGAATGGTATGAAGTAATAACTCTTCCGTCAATACAAGAGGCGTGACGAGCACGCCAGGCCACCGACCGGCCCGCAAAAACCTCTCGAAAGAAATAATTAACGCGCGTTAATCAAGCGACTTGCCCGCTGCAATTGGAATGCATCGATGGCGGGGCTGCTCTCCGTGGAGCACTCCATTAACGCGACCCGAAAGGGGAAGGAAAAGTTGTCGCGCGTGATTTGTGTTACGGCTTACCAATAACACGTGAAGGAGCAATAATAATCAGCAGTCAGGGACCGGTAACCCGAGGCGATAAAAGTGGCCCCTTTAATCCAGACGTGCGTTGCTCGATGGATGTTGCTTTATTCGTGCGCGCGCGATGATTCTACAACTGTGAATCTCTGAACGGCCTGCATGAGCAGCAGCAGAGTTACGAAAAGTTTTAATCACTCGACTTCGGCGCGGTTGGTATTTAGAGACAAAGGGGATGCTCGCACGTAACGAGGAGCGGCGCGGCGAAAATCGAGGAACTTTCACGGGGCCAGGGTGTCAAGGGATGTAGGGAGACGCGAAGGTATGGCAGACACGTGGCTCACGTGACTACACGGGGCATAAGGGACTCGAACGTGGATATGGAGTGCGAAGATGAAAGCGGAAGACGGCGGAGGGGGCCGCGGTTCGGCCGCGAGAGGGAATAGGGTGGCTCGGGAAGTTGTCGGCGTAAAGCGAGCTGCTTCTCCCGGCTGTCGAGTCTGCGCATTCACCGGCCGGATTTAATTGGATGGACACCATCGCGCGGTGTTTAATTAACTAATTAATTTCACGCGGGATACGAACGCGGAAAGATACTGCACCCTGCCCCGTCTGCCTCAGTTTAATCACTCCGACTTCGCAATTATATGTTTTCGCGCCGAAAACAGTGGTCCCTGCTCCGACCCGCGAGCTCCATTTAAAAAAAAAAAAAAACAAACAAGGCAGGAGAGAATAGCCGTTCACCGCGGACCATCAAAAGTTTCCAATAAAGAGAAAGAACGAGGAGAGTGTAAATAACCTCGGTGAAGAGGCAGATACTGCGTGAATTTAAAAGCGTCAGCTTGGCGCGTAAATTCGTTGGAGTTTAATTAAATTTAAATGATTGTCTCTGCTTTCGATTCAAGTGGTCCAGCTCGTTCGTCACGCCGGCCGAGCGGACGCTAGTCCAACAGAAGCCGCCATTTATCAGCGACTTCGCATAAATCGTCGATATGAACATCCTCTGTGCGCGGGGCTGTCCAACGTAAGTAGCAGAGTTTTCGTCGCGCTGCTGCTGCGCAATTACAGCGGACGCGTTTCGTGAAACCTTTATAGCGTTTCAAAGTGAAAATGAGAAGGGAACAAAGGAGCGTCGCGCCTCCCAATCTCCAACATCCATCGCGTTGATGTCGGAACAAGCTTCCTCGTGCCGCTAGGCATATGCCCACGGTACAAAAACGCTGCCAGCTCGGCGGAGGTGAGAATAGGCTGCAGCTCTTAAGGGTAGGAAAAACGTTGGCCCCTCGAGCCGCACGAAAGTCGAGGGTGGAAAGGGCGGCCTGCGCCGAAAAAGTTAGTTCGTTAGAGATAAAGAATAGACTTTAAGTGAACCGCCGCGCGAGTAAGGAACCGCTTAGATGGAAAAGAAACTGCCCCGCGGGTCGTGCATTAAATGAACCTTCATCGAGCGTACAATGGCAGAGTTAGCGCAGGAAACTGTTAGGAGCTCCGTCGCCGATTGGTACCTATTTTAGAAGGCTACATTCCCCCAATCGGGAGTGAATTTATCGCCCGGGAGACCGGTAACGCGAAGCACTCATAATAGTCCGTGAAAACGCGGGAAGAAACGAGGCCGTGGATCGATGGCGGCACAACAGGAAGCGGGGACTTCCTCGAGAAGAGAAAGACGTATGCTGATAAACAGCGAACGAGGCCGCGTGTACATTTAACTTGACTTATAGCAGTCATTTTCGGATAGAAGCTCGGGCATCGCGAAGATGGCACGGGAGAGACGGGGAGACGGGGCGGAGAGCGAGAGATTGTCAGAGAGAAAAAAAAAAGAAAGCGAAGAAAGGGGGCGATGTAGGGAAACAAATCAACTCGTCTGTTGGCTCGTCTCGAGTTTTTAGTGGCTTGGCTCCAAATATTTGCTTTGCTCGTCGGAGGCCGCGGTGTCTGATTCCGGATCGCCGCGGGTATACAGTGGAGGACCAAAGTATTCGCTACAGATGGAACGCCGGACTAATGTCAGTTTGAGACTCCTCTATTTATGATTTAATTTCAACGACTGTTTCTGGTAAAACTGCATCGACACTTTAGGCCGGATGGACACGTGAATTTAGAGTCAAAGTTCGCAAACAGGTAAGGTAAAGGCGAGTACGATAACGAAATAACGAACTCTTCAGGCAATCGTGTATACTAGATCCCTAGACACAATAGACGACAATACTGACAATTGAGTGTCAGTCGGGCATCCATCACTGAAAGAGACACGTTTATATTTTTCGTGAGGTGTAAAAGTTTCTGAAAAGTGTATCAAACAGTTAAATATTGTAGCGAAGGTATGTTACAAAGTATTATTTTCATATAATTTATCATTAAATATGTGTTCTGGATTATTCAACAATAGTTTACCAATAAAGTTACTTTCATCTTAGTATAATTCTTAATTTCTTGTCGGAACATGTGTGAACGTAATATGGAACATACCGAGTAACATAGATGAAGTTGATAACGACGATGGCGACGACGATGCGAAATGTTTATTTTGCGACGGTAATTATAAAAATAATGACAATGAAAAGCAGACCCAATGTATTCGCTTCCGACGTATTATTCACGTGCCCAACGTGCAGGAGACGCAAAAAGCAGAAATAAGTTCCAAAAATGATGTATATTTATTTATTTGTATATTCGACTTAATAAATCTTCATTTTTAGTAAAAGAAGGTGTTCGTAGGTGTTCATTATTAGGACCCATTTTTCGAACGGCCGATTTTCACTCTTTTCAGTTTTTTTACTATAATTGCAAAACAATTCGATTTTTTTTACATTTGCCGATGTAAATATGATTATGCATTAGTTCCTTCATCCCCTCGTGTCAGTTTTATTTTAAAAAAAACAAATTCCTCTACTTTTGACAAGTTTTTGAAATCAGATGTTCCATATTAGCTGCCTTTACCCTACTCCAATCCTCGAGGTATGAAGTCTCGGCTGTAAATAATTTCTACTCTTTATAAAGAGTTATTCAGTAATGACTTTTGCCTTCCACTGTACACACCGATCAACGTCATCCCCCAGAAGCGCGTAGAACGCGTTCCTAGCGGCGCTACGGATCCTCTCCCGGTTCAGCCAACAACCCACACCCCCCGATGCTTTAGTATCGCCGTTCGTTCGAGTGCCACCCTCTCTTTCTCCTCTCAAGAGGCATGGTCTCTCCAACCACCCGTTTTCGTTCGATAGCCCGGCTCTGGCCCCGCGAAGTCGCTGCCAAGAATAAGCTGGCAACTCGTCCATCACGTGCATTATTACACGAATGCTATGATACCGCCGCCACGTCTAATATTCCAACCCCTTAGTCACCCACTCACCCCCCGCGGCTACTTTTTCAAGCGGCGTCGTTGTCGCAGACGAGCTTTATTCCCGACATTTATGATCGGCCTCGTATCTCTTCAAGATTTGGCAGCGTTATCCAGCGCGTAAGCCGACCCAACGTACTTAGAGCCGTTTGTCACGGGGATACGCGTGAAGCTCGCAGGACGGCCCGAAGACATTGCGCGGGTGACATTGGTGTCGATCAGCGAGAGGCGCCAACGCGAGAGTTTAATCGGTGCTCTGGATAGCGTCGAATCGACGGCATCGCGGGAAGCATCGAAAACGTGTCATCGGGGCGAGAAGACGGATGAGCGGTCTTCTTACAATGAGGGCGATACAAATTTAATGGCCCACAGGAACGTCTCTGTTTCCTTTCGGCGAAGCGGGTCAGCGCGATCGCGTTGAACTTGGATAATAACTCCACGACCTGGTATCTTCCGCTCGGAACATCCTTTTCGCCAGTGAATTAACCGCAGCTTGATGTTTATCTAGCGCTACTTATTAGTAAACGTACCCTCCGCGCGGCGGCCAGCAGCCCGGACACGGGGATGAATTATTAAAACGCGTATGCAAAGTTATGGAAATGCGGGCGCAACGAGTCTACGCGCCGTCTCCTTGTTAAGCCATTACGAGAATTTCCATCGGAAGTCGGTTCTGCTTCGGCGACCGGGGCCCATTTTCTTCAAAGTAATCGGATAAGAGGTGAAAGTTTGCGGGTCACCGAGGGATCATGGTGAGTGTCAGAATGTCCAGGTCGCGGAAGGTAGTAGCTGCGACAGAATCTGGACACCGATCAAGATTTCTATTCTGTAACAGCTCTAGCACGTGTCAACAAACTTGCAAACTGTAGACAGCAAGTCGGAGGACTTTAAAAGCGAACAAACCCACGGGAAGAATTTTAAGGTCCGACCTAGGGTCGAAAACAGTGGATGCCACTTTCGTTCCATCGATTCCCAGCAAACGCATAAAGCGCTTAAACGGGGTAGAAGATATGGTCGTCTGAAAGCGCGACAATGCTTTTTTCTTCAACGCGACTGCGGGAAGAGGGAATTTTTGGGCCGAGAATAAACTCGCCATCGCGTTACCACGCGACACTCGATCTATTTCTAATCGTGGCGCGAGGGAATGCCCTTTACCAAAGAGGGGTTTGCTCGACACGCCTAATTTGCGTTTATTCCTCGGAGCGGTAACCGCGGAGAAGAATGGCGGTTTCGGCGGAGGGAACAAGACTTGGCATGGAGACGAGAGACCGTGAACAATAAGAACGAGGCGTGCAGCGCGGATGGGAGATGCCTCGCGTTTTCGAGTTAGCGCGTGTCACGAAAATGTATCGTTCTTAAACGCGTGCAATTTTGTCACGCGCACGTGTAAGTAGAGGAAAGGTGTCTAAAACGATCCCTCGGAGTAAAATGATTCCTGGCTGTTCTGCGGCTACTAGTGGTGCTGTTTCGTAATATCGATGTACAAAAGTTCAGCCCGTACTAAGTATCGCACGAAGTGCCATGTAAATATCAGCGCTGTGTGTGTTATAAACAAGAAAAAATCAGAATTACTGCCTTTTAGCTAAGCTAAGGTCTTTGTCAATGTCGTGTAACTTTTATCATAAACGGCTTACAAGGGAAGATCCCGAACCCGAAAATTCAAAAAAATTCTGAAACTTTGTGGATATGTAGGGAATTTCCTCCTGATTACAACGCAATTTATGTTTGCTGCCCAAATTCACTCGAAGGTAGTGAAATTAACCCCTGAAAATTCGGCTATTTTCCGACTTTGTGTTATAACTCGTGAACAGTAAGAGGTAGAAAAAAAGTGTCAAGACAATAGTTACTTCTTTTAATTAGATCTATCATTTGGCAAAAAAAAATATTTTACAGTTCACGAGTTATAACAAAAAATCGGGAAATAACCGGATTTTCAGGGGGTCAATTACATCCCCTTAGAGTGAATTTGGGCAGGAAACAAAAATTGCGTTGTAATCAGGGGGACATTCCCTACATATTCACAAAGTTTCAGAATTTTTTGAATTTCCGGGTTCGGGATGTTCAACGTGTTAAGGAGGTTGTTCTAAACACCTTTCCCCTACTTACACTCTGTCGAATGAAATTCACGTTGAACATCAGGTAACCAAACAACCAAACATCTTTGCTTCGTTTTTCCCGTTTTTCTTGAGATATAACAGAAACACGGTCCGATTCGAATACCACGCAAAGAATCTGAGGAACTGTTTGCGAATCAACGTCGAACAGGATGATCTTGACGTCCAGTGGTGAGACGGTGGCTAACAACGCGCTCGGTGTCACAGGAGACGAAATCAACGCTTTCGACAATCTGTCCTTACCAAGGGTGGCAGTATATTTATTAACGCTTGGCACCTTGACAGCTGTTTCAAGTACAGCCTGTCTGAATACCATGACTTTGTCTTTAACAAGTCGCCTGATGAATGGCCCATTGCTGACTACCATACAGAAATAGAGCCGCCCGACCAGCAGACTTTCTTTCGGGATGAGAATCCTTCACCCCTCCAGGCTCCTCAAACTCCCTCCCTAAGCGTTTCGAGAAAAGTCCAAATATTTATAAAATTCAGGCCCGTTCGCTTCCATCTCTTGTCGTTGCGAGTGTTGCGCAACGAAACGTCTCGGCCGTTCCCAAGAGAAACAAACACCTGGCTGCACGCCCTCTCGTGTCCCCAAAGACACGCACAGCGACCCAAGCCGATTCCCCGTGAAAACGAGACACCAGGCTCGCCAGTTTCTCCCCCGATAGCGAAAAATTTGTCCCGCGGTGAGTTATGGGAGTTCCGATTTGCATCGACTCCGTCGAAACGGAGGCCGGCCAATTCGTTTTCGCGCGGCATACGCAAGGCCGAGATTGGACGCGGCGCTTGTCCGGCTTGTCGAGGACGGGGCTGGCTAGCAAGAAGTTCGGGAGTCTGGGTTTATCCGTGGCCGAGGCTCGCACCGGTCATCCCGTACCGGATACACGCATGGTAGCTGGGTGTGCACGCCGGCACATGCGACTGGCCGCCCGTTGCACATGCAGCTACGCCCGGCTCGGCCGGGATGTGTTGGTCCGGCCGGGGCAAAAAGGCAAGAAGGCAAGTAGCTACACGACTACGGGACCGATCAATCAATGTTGCCGTCGGACGGTAAAACAATACGATGTTGCCTCCATAATTGACGGGAATCCATCATCCCGCGTTTCGCGACTTCTCCCGCCACCGCGCGCCGACCCCCTCGCTCCGGGACCAGCGAGTGTATTTCAGCATGCCAGCGGCCTCGATCCGCCCCGGAATTCCTGGACCCTCGCGACATGTAAATTTCATATCCAATCGGGCCCGATGGACATTTTTGTCGACCACCATTTTGCTTATGTACGTCACGAGTCGCGAGGAGGCCGAGGTGAATCTTCTCGGGAGGAATCAATCATGTAGTAGGTATCTATCTCCTCTTTTTTGAGAACGTAGATTTTGGAAATAGCAGGGGCGATTCAAGTTTAGCCAGAGCAAAGGAAAAATGTTCCTTTTTCTGATATTGAATGGCTTGTTTGTCTTGAGCACGTTACACAACACATGTTTACTGTCCGGACGCACAGTGGAGCCTGGAAGGGTTAACAGGAGGTGAAAGAACGAGAGAAGGATCGCGTGCGATAACGGGGGAGCGAAGCGAAGGCGAAGGTAGCGGCGCGTTAGAGGGAGGGATCTGTAAGCCCCAAATCCTTGAGCTTAACTAATTCCTGCATGAGTTACGAGCAAGCCGCAGCTAATTCCAAATAAATATTCGGAATACAGATTATGTTAATCACCGTGGATGTAAATTAGACGGTCAAGGGAGGATGTATGTACGTAGCCCTCGTCACCCACGACACACTCACCTTTTCAGGTTCTCGTCTCTGAAATACCATCTGACTCGATATGTAGTGCGAAGACTAGATTGCAGTGACACAGGAGAACATTTCAGCCTCCTTGCCCGTTGCCATCAGGTGGCAGGGGTCGATACGCTTCGATGCTAATTAAGAATCGCATAAACAATCGTTGGACGTAGCTCCGTCTCGATGCAGAGTTACAAACCTGACAATGAATTACTGGCAGAGTCTGGTAGGTACTGGCCGGGGTGTCTAAGTGGCAAGTAGGTAAGTAACTTGGAAGTTAGGGGGTTGGAGTCGGCCCCGCAGATCTGATACACGCGCGTTCCGCGCGCGTGTTGAGGGGACCGGCGTTGTTTACTGTGTGAGAGGCCGGTTGTACGTACACGTAATGCGGCGTAGCCACCTTTAGCCGGAGTTTACCTTGCTGGTAAACTCTAGTAGGTACCTACGCCGGAAACTCTACTCTAATGCAGAGTAATGTTGATTTATGCCCGCGTTGGTCTCATTCCGCCGACCCTCGCACACCCATCCCCTCGCCTAGGCCTCCGGTTACCTATTCCCGCCGCTATATTTCATCGTGCTCATCAGCCGAACAAATATTACGTTTTTCCATTATACGCCGGAGTTCCGATCAGATACGCGGGACTTTGAGACTTGGGGCGCGCGATCGCGAAATTCCGCGTGGAGATTAGACCGCTGCCGGAAGACTATACTGTTCCACGATCGAGCCGATAGGCGCGGGCTTGACTATTTAGCTTCTTTAGCCGACACTTGGTATCGCCTCGTCGTGGGAGGTGCGAGATAGTTTTCAGAGACTTCTCACTGACAGCACCTACATGCGTATAGTTTTGAAGAACACAGTGGCTCCTATTAACAGTCGTGTGCCAGTCGCGAGTTAACACCTACCTCGCGAACGTCAAAGTGTCCAAGCGCAAATGTTTGTCGGAAGGCAACATAATCAAAAGTTAACCGCGGAGAGATTACCGGAACGAGAGTTTCATCGTAGGTGAATATGAAGCGAGCGTCGGGGGCAGTCGTTTTCGAGGCACGAGGAACAGGCCGGGGTTCATACATATTTGCAATGTGCGGCCAAGATGGACGATATGCAATTGTATGCACGAAGGCATACGCGAACGATATCGCGGAGAGGATGAGGATAGATGTGCATACACAGCGCGTGGGTAAATGCTTTATTGCGGCTCCGTGAATATCCTTGCACGGCCGTAGGAGCCGTGTCTATTGGCTTGCAAGTATCCACACACGCGACGCGTCTACACTCGCACCGAAACGCGCTGCGACCGTAAATAAATGTGTACAAGCCAGGCTGAGAGGTGCGGAATTCTAGGTGTAACGCGAAATCCAAGTCCCTGCCTCTCTGCTGCTGCGAAGGAAGCCCTTTCCTCCAATCTGTCGCATTTGGTAAAATCTTTGAGTTCATAGGCGGAAGGTAGGAGATGGTTGCGAGCCGAGAGGAGACAGGGAAGAGTAACTTTGGAGAGCTAATAATAAATTTTGGTTCTGCACGCGTGTGGATTCGGAGACCAGGTTTCTATCGTCGATTTTGAGTTTGAACTCGATTTCCTTCGCCTGGCGAGCGAAGATTCGCAAATGGCTCAGCAGCCGTCACGAATAAAGCGTGTAGGAGCGAGCGGGAACTGGTAACGCGAGCGTAACGCACGCGTACCACGGGCACAATACGCGGGAGGATCGAGGGCCTAGCGATACAAATGCATCAGTTTCACGGCTCGTCGGACAAGACAACGAGATTCATGCCCTCCTCATGCATGAATCAACAACCTTTTCCATATTTACATAACAACGCTTGATTCGCGATGTGCGCCGTGTAGCCGGGTGGGAGGCGGTTGACAGATTGAGAGTATGGATAGGCTTTATTCCCCGAGCGGTCGTCCTTCGGAACGAAAGAGAGCCGAAGAAGCGGAGAAAGGGCGGCTGAATCGGGAGGGAGACAAGGAACAGGCGTGGGTTGAACAGAAACAACGGGAACGAATGAAGAGATGGAAGAGAAAGGAGGATATTTCTGCGCCGTGATCTGAATATCGAGCGTCGAACCAATATGACGCGAGTGTATAAGGTAGCTTGCTGCGTATGAAATATCATTTCTTTCAGTTCAACTTCAAGCTTGAACTTTGCGAAGTGACGGCTATTGGCAATTGTTGTACGCTGTAGCAAAGTACTGTAACGTTCAGTTTAGAGATCAACAAACGGATCAGGGTTAAGGAGTCTTCCTAAGTAGCTCGACGACTGAAAGAAAATTAATTTTTCGGGATTTAAAAAAACATACAACTCTTGCACGTACCTTTTAAGGCTCTAAAAAAATTTGTAAGTAAAAATATCCATTTATACTAGCGGAATAGGAGCATCGTGGAGTTATAAAGGGCGTAGGTAGGGGAGACCGGGGCTAGTTGATACGTTCTTCAGTTTTCAATTTTTTTAATTTTTATTTTAATTAAATCCTTAGTAACAAATATGCCAAAATATACTTTGGTCCTTTCTCTTTAATATATAGTAAGCGAAAACTTGAGAAAATACATACAAAATGAATGAAAAAATGTTATTTGGACGAAGGCAAAGTGTATCAATTTACCCCACTGCGGAGCTAGTTGATACGATATTCTGTTTTCAATTATTTTCATTTTTTATTTGAATTAATTCCTTAATAACAAATATGCCAAAATATACTTTGGTCCAATTTGCTGTTTCTCCATATATACGAAAACAGTTAAAAAACGATTGTTAACGTCAAGGTACACAGACGTACGCTGAATCGTAGTAAAGAATTGAACAGCAAACTTATCACATATCTCGCTCAAACGGAGCTACATATATACGGTGTCGAGATAATTCGTCTGTATCAACCTGCCCCTGTATCAACTAGCCCCGGTCTCCCCTAGTAGACGCTACAAAGCTTACCTATAAAGCTACAAACCTGCAAAATGATACGTGCAATACTTCTTTCTTTCTTTAATTCCAAAAAATTTAAGTTTTTTCAGCCGTAACTCTAACAATAAGTAGGAAGTCCTCTTAAGTTACATATACGATATTTGTTAAGCCAAAGCTGCTTGCTTCACCGCAGAGGTGTTCCATAGTACTACGCGTGTAATACGTTCAGAAGAAGATTCAGTAGCTTTCTGCGTGGGTGCAGAGATGCTGTGCGATAAATTACAAGGAGAAGTAGAGGAAACTGCGATCAATAAAACTCGAAAGAGATTACAGAAAACAATCCATGTCAAAGTGTGCGAAGTATAGTCTCATAAATAAACGGGCAGTTACTGTATGATCGTTGGTCACTTGCCAAAGTTTAGCAAATTAAGGAAGACATATAGATAAGTACATCCCACGTTCCCAAGTCGTTGCTGATCGACTCCTCCAGAATTTCAATTTGACGGATCGCTTGCAAACCAAGAGGCTTAGATCGTGAAGTGAATTTCGCCTAACGCGATTCGCTATTAACTTGGATTATCGCGAGACGCGAGATCGTCGGCGGCAGAGCGGCAAGAATTCTAAGCCGCGAATGAAGAAAAGTTGATCGATTCGTTTGCCGAGCCTTCGGTCACGGAACGTGGAAGCGCGGACCACCGCGGCCGTGTTCCGCTCGCTCTGTCCGGTCGATACAGAAAGTTTCCCGTGGACACGCGAATAGCGAGGCTCAGCTGTCGCAGGTCGAGCGAACGTTACGTATGCACCCTGGCGAGAGGAAGTACTGCTTCATGCAACGTGCTACGTTGCAGAGGCGTGGCGATGAGTTACGTCCTCTCAGGCCGGCCGAGACCCTTTGCCTTCTGCGACTGCTAACCACGGTCCACCGGGAAGAATTCGGGAACCTCGGGGACTATTCGTCACCGCTATTGAACGCGTGTGCAAGATCTGGCGAACGTATTTCCGACGTGCAGCGGATTTGTTCGGCTATTTGAAAGATAAACGAGCCTGGGCATTTTGCTTTATTTTGCACAACATTTGTGGATTCGAAACTCCATCGAGGGTGACTAGTGAGAGGAAGATCAGTTACAGTGGATTGTGTACAGTCGACACTGACGTTACACCGCTGGAGATAATTACGTTTCAAACTGTTCAGATGAGTTTACGACTGAGGGCGTCTCCAGCCAAGATTTCGAAGAAGGTATTTCTCATTCTTATAAAGTAACTTTCATCAAAGCTACGATTTATTATTCATCAACGTAAACGGGCTAGTATTAGCAGTATAAAGTATGCCTCGCAGGACAAAGTGCCACGAAATAAATCGCCCATTCTACTCGCGTGAAACATGGGCGCGAGGATTATGGGGTTAAAAGCTGCCATACGTTGTACAAATGAGACATTCCTTCGTCCATGATCGTTTCGAGCCATGTGTCACGATTTTGTGCCCCGCCACTCCTATATCTGATCGACGACGCGTCGCAAACAAATACGACGTATTTTATTATTTTCCGATAGGCAGCAGCTTGGAAGGTTAGCCGACCGGCGCGGGGATAGATCGCGAGAGTCGCCGGCTCCTCGAAGGACGAGGAGGATGAAGTAATCCTCGTTATGGAACCGGTACGCGTATGCACCGCAACTCCACACTGGCGCGCGCGAACGCGCTCGATCCTCCACGTGAATGCTCCAGTGCGTAATTTCTAAATACGTTGTTCCATAAATGGAGAAAGGAACGACAGGCGTGCTGCGATATTATCGGACCATTCCAATTAAGCTGGATTAATTGTGAATGGTCGCGAGCAAGTCGCTAGCAGTGGCCCACTGCGAAAGCTAGCTCATTGTCAGTTGTTCCTGATTGACGAATATCGAGCAAATACCTCGACGGAAGGAAGGAGGAGGATATCCTTGCTTATGATTAATGGTTCACGCGTTGATCGCGAAGTTAATTGCGATATCCGTTGAATTCGAGAGAAGCTGCAATTTTCTAGAACGGGTACAACGACCCGACGCGTTTGTTGGTACAAGTGGAGGCTAAAGCGGCGATATTTTACCACAGCCGACCGGCTAATATTCGTCCCTGTGGATCCTCGGAAGAGCGTTGATATATCGCGACTTTTCGCCGTGCGAACTCCATCTTCGTGCGAGCAACCGCGTATCCGGTCGCGGAAGACGCTCGCACACAGTCATAAATAGCGTGCCATATTTCCAACTCTGGGCAGCAGAGAAAAATACGATGTTTCTCACGCGACAAGGGCCCGCGGGACGCAATTAACCAAAGGATAATTATAACCGGGGACAGGAGTCATCGAGTTTTCTGCGAACGACGGGACATCAACGCGCGCAAAGACGCTGTCGAACAATTTACGACACGTGTCCCCAATTTCTCGATATCGTCCAACGAATGCGACCCGAGTTCCTGGGAGGTGTCTCGAATCTCTGCTAAAGCAAGAAACAGGGACAGCCGTGGAATAGCCCTGCCGAAAAGCCTGGGACACTACGCGCTTGCCAGCCTACCGATAATTATAATGAACGAGGAGCTACCGCCTCAGAAAGCGATACCGTTACGTTCAGTTACTCGCGCTGGATACGCGCGAGAAAAATCGCTCGTGGATGGAATGCTCGTATCCGGGATGCTGCCTTATCAGTCGGCGCGGCGGCCTGACTCGCGGCTGCGTGAGATTCTCGCGAACGCGTAAAGCGGCCAGCGGCCGGTGCAAGCGTTCCCTAAGGTCCGTCGCGTCGCTGGCTCGCTCGCTCTTGCTCACCTCTCCGCCGTATTCTCCGACGGGCATGGAAGGGAAGGCGTGACAAGACTGCAAAGTAAAAGGAACCAGGCATAGAGTCACCCGCGCAAGAGGGTGACATGCTGCCGAGCCGGTTACGGGCCGACTCCGGCTCAGTCCCAACCGATCCTCCAAGGCAGGTGAACATAACCTAACTGCTAGCAGAAACCCGCCAGGGACCGTTCCGCGCCGGGCGCTCGCTCGCTATAGCCGAGCGATCGCGGTGCCTGTGTACGGTACACTCATGCGTTTACACGATACACGTGTGCCCTCGCTCGCGAATAATCTCGCCGCTGATACACTGTGTCCTACGCGGGATGCGGTTAATATTCGTCCCTCGTTCGCTCCACGGACAGGTGGATGCGGTTCCAATGTACATCGCTGTATCTCGACCACGACGCGCTGCACACGTGGTGCATGCTCTCCCTCGGGTCTGCTTATGAGATTCTTGCTAAAAGAATCG
Source organism: Andrena cerasifolii (assembly GCF_050908995.1). Lineage (NCBI taxonomy): Eukaryota > Metazoa > Arthropoda > Insecta > Hymenoptera > Andrenidae > Andrena > Andrena cerasifolii. Next base: position 14,938,800 of record NC_135119.1, on the reverse strand, counting down.
TCTATGAAGAACCACGTGTAATTGCTCTGGTACTACTTGGACCGGGTGTTGTTGATGCTGATAGCAGCGTTTCCGACAGGTGGATGTAGTTGGGGAGTAGGTACGTTGCAGGCTGCACCGTCTCACACATATCTACCGGGGCATGCTTCGCTTTGGGTCGCGCTATTAGACTCTTGCTGAAAGAATGATCTATGAAGAGCGAGATGTAATTGCTCTGGGTACTACTTCAACCAAGTGTTGGTAATGCTCGTAGAGCTCAGGCAGATGGATAGTTGGAGCGTACTTTGACTTGTCTACGCTGTGCAGCATACATATGTCCATTCATATGTCCCTTGGGTGCAGTTACTACAGTGCTGTTAAAGTAATACTGTTACACAATGGTATTGTAGTAAGATTGGATCATCTGTATCACTGTACAGAGGTCTAACGTAAGAATATTAGGCATCGATTACTCGGGAAGAAACAGCTCGATGAAGACCGAACTGAGTAATAAAATTCATAACTTTCAAGAGTTCCCAGCCCATATTTCGCTTTCACGCGTCCCTGTGCAACGACAGTTCTAATAAACCGTTCAGGTGGAGCTCGTTGCGCAACACGGTTGCCCTTGCCAGCTAGAGGAGCGGGAACTCCGAAACTGCCGGATCTCTACCCCAGACCACGTGGTAGCTATGAGAATTGTACGCGTTGCCAGTGAATTCTGGCAGGGATTCCGCGGAAACGGTAAAAGTACCTTGATCGTGGAGAGCGGGCTCGGCCAGTCGACCAACTCTTCTTCTCTTGGCAAGGCGCGCTCCGCCGCGGCGCAAGGTAACGCCGCGTGCAAATTAAACGCGTCATGAATCACGGAGCAAGGTTTACAAGCGGGCAGGACTCTCGGACCGGACCGTAATCTGCGCGTAAACGCGGCACGCGCGACACCCGCTGATGGGATTTTAATCGGTGCCCGCGACGCGAACTTTCTCGCTCGGTTCTTTTCCCCCCGTGGAAATCCGCGGACAAACGAGAGGCCGGCGGATCGGGTAATGCGCGACGACGCCGGTCGCCTCGGTAGCGTTCAACTCTCTCGAGCGACCTAGAAAATCCCTTTAGCTGGAACAACCGGCGAGACTTTCGTCATCCATTCTGATTTATGCCCGGCTGGATTCTCATGATCCCCCGTGTCCCGATTGGCTATGGAAGCGGCCGCGATAGGCCAATGTGTCGGCAGATTACCGCGAGCGCGGATCCTGCCGAGGATAACCGATACTCGAGAATTTAACCGTCGCGTGTCGCGTCCCGGATATATTCCGCGACCGCGCTAAATCACGGGCGAAATCGAACGCAACCGCCATTACAGGGGTAGCCAATGTAGGATGAGCTTCATATCCTTGACATTTAGCCGTCAAGCTAAGCCTCTTTGTCTTCGTTCCTCTTCCTGCGCAGGAAAATGGCACGTCGCGATCCAAGTACATGCCAGTTTTCTCCCTCGTGCGTGGAATGCCATCGTTCGCTCCCATTGAAACGGACGACGCACACGAAGACACGTGTTTTGCACGCGTTACGCACCTTTAATTACCTTCGGATACGTGTGGCGCACGCTGGAATTTACCGCGCAAAGTCACTTGCAAACTTCTTGCGCATCCTCGAGCCCGCCGCGTCCTGACCGCGTTGTTATCGCGCTACGAGGCCGTCGGACATTCAGGGTGCAGGAAACGGTGTTCTGCTCGTACCTGAGCTCCTGTCAACCGGTCAGTTTAGTAGTCCAGCCGTGTGTTATCCCTGAATCACTTAATAGCCCGGGTGATGAGTTCTGTGTAGCAGTGTTATGACACCAAGACGAACTCAACAACCTTTAGTAGCAAGTGAGTGTCAGCGTTACGAACTTTAGGCCTTTGGGCTAGAATCCCTGTACAGGTTCGACAGTGCCCTTTATCACGATTTCACCGCAATCGCCGCTACCAAAGAGGCAATTAGCGGTGCATTAAACGCGGTGGATAAACGAATATTAGATTTTCACTCGGGGGAACATAAAACACCGATGCAATAACAAAGCGGAATGAATTACAACGGCGGTAGACAGAACGCGCAGTATTACGGGCCGCGGAGCGTAAAAACCTCACGCATCTTAAAACACCGGTAGGCATAATTGAATTAAATAGCTAATAACTCATTCTACGTCCTTAGCGGCGCTTCGTCTGCTAACACGAGACGATCGTAACGGTCAGCATTTCATAAATCCTTCCAGTTCTCTACCGCTCAATGAATCTATAGGGCACCGTTACGGTAATATCTAGGTAACCCCTGGCTCCGTGGAGCATCAATTGTGCGGGTGCCAAGTGGAAGAATTTTCGTGGTCCATTCTCTGCCGGTTACGTCGCGGGGGAAAAAAATTTCGCAAGCGGAACTCTCGAGCAGAGTAGCCCAGAGAGTAGAAAGGTGGGTTATATAGGGAGCAGGTTCTCACGCGAGGCGAAAGAGACAAACGGAGAGGGGAAGATGGCGGCCGCCAAAGTCGCGAACCGGTTGGTCTGTCTCTTTAGATTCTCCTAAGCTCGTACGGCGTTCCAGTGGCCGCGAGCCTAACTTCGATCGGATAGTTACGGTACCGTGTTTCACTGACCGCGGTGGCCGTTCCACAATTTTCCACGCGGGGGCTTCGGAGCGGCTGGCGAAGATAGAAGTCGACGACTCGATAATTCCCTAAATAACGCCAGCAGGATATTCGAGCGGTTGGAATTGGACGCAGCCTCCTCAGGAATTTCCCCCTTCCTGCGCCACTTCGTCTACGTGGAAAGTGGACTTTAAGGTACCGTCGCTGCGCGAACACTGCTGCCGCGAGTACACGTTCACCTGCTCTCTGCGTGCACTTAGAGTTTACGGGATTCGAGGGGGTATGGACCACACTGACCCACCAGTCCACTTCCAGAGGCACTCTTAATCCCAGAAATACCCCGCGAGCGCGCAGGGACGCCGGCAGGCTAAGCCTGCCGCGAAAGCTCTGCGTTTCGAGCGTCGCAAGAACGAAAGTGCAGGAATCGTAAGCACCGAAAGAGAAGAGAAGAGAGGAGAAGAAGAGAACGAGGGAGAGATCAGTCTGTAAGCTCTCGGGGTACTTACAGCGTTGCAGTAGTGGTCCCATTGTGCCGCAACGACACAAGTCCCCTCTCTGCTTTCCGAGCAAACTCTCCGCCGTTCCCCTCTGCAGTCTGGACGAGCTGACACACTGCTGCTCACACGTACACAGGCACGGGCAGCAGCGCCATCAGGAAACACCAGCGTGGCCCAGGTTCCGAGGGAACCACGATCCCGTACGCGAGACGAGGATTTCGGCCGATATCCGCGCGAGACCGGATGACAAGGCATCGGTGGCACTAGAGACAAACGCCGGAGACCGTCTATGGCTATGGTGATCGAGGGAGCCGTGGTCGAGAGCCTTGTAGAGCGGCCATAATGCACTGCGGCGGCACAGAAAGGAATAGGTCAGCACGAGGCTTCAACCGGTGACCACTCCCCCTTGGTACCCCTCGCTCATCCACCGAGCGATCACGCTCACTTTACACCTACACCCGGCTGCCTATCCCCACCTACACCTTTCCTTCACCTGCACCACTAGCTCGGCCCTTTTTTCACCTATCGCCTTACGCTCGCTGTCTTATTATCAATTACACTCTGCCACTTATTGGATATGGGCTCCGAGGCCTTTGTCCGTCCCTGTTCTTTTCAATGTGTCGGGGCCTAACGTTTGTCAGATCTCCTGCTGTTTTACTGTATTTACTGGGGCTTCGTGGTAATCAAGCATTTGCATAATATTTGCCGGGTATCTGTAGGTATGTATTTGTAACAAACGCTTCGGGTTAAAATTGCGAACGATAAGTCTCTATGAAAGTTCATAGAGGAGAGGTGGGTCGCGAATTTGCAAGCCACTTTGTTACTAATTAAGAATGAATAAAATTAACAAAATTACCTAATAATTCCCTAGCTCCTAATGTGACGCAGCTTCGAGGCGGAAGCGTAATTGTGGGAAAGATGCCGCACTGGGAGACGTCGCACATTCGGTATTTCAGGGTTGTCGGTAATAAAATACAACACTGTCGATTTTATTTGCTTTAGGCTGTTCGTTTAGGTTGGATTGATAAGCAAGAACGTGTTTCCATTATTACTTTTAAAGATTTTGATATTTCTCGAGGTAAGCCTACCGCACTTTGCCTCAATAGTTATACGTCGAGTTTATTTTTGCTATCGTAGTAATTAAACATTCATAGTCTTCCGTGATATAACTTTTGTAATACGTTAAAGGAACTGTGTGGAATATTTCTCGACCAGAATATGTCATATTCGACATAGCACTTGGAAATACGAAAGTGCAGTGTTTCTGTCTCGGCCAGTTGGGATAGATGCCGCACTTTTATGCGCACTGTATCGGAAGGTACTTAAGTTGACTAAATGATGTTTTTAATGTTAGAAATACAAAAAAAGTATTTGAAAATAGATACCGTGATATCTCATGGCAAATTATTTGTTTTTTAATGAGAACTCTGCTAATCCAAACACATTTGTAGGCTTTTTACTCTTTTTTCACATTTTGTTTTTATTTTATGTGTAATGAATGTGGAAGGTAGAAGAAAAGACAATTAAATTTAGAAAAGCAGAAATAATATGTATACTTATTTATTTTTCCAATTTTATTGTATTTTATAACTGTATAAATTAAAAAGATGTTTCATTTTACTTTGCTTTTACTATTTTTTTTAAATAAAAAGTTAAAATTAACAAGTTTAAATGGAAAATTAAACGTTTTTCGAAATGCGGCAACACTCCCGCATGCGCGGCGTCTCTCCCAAAAAATGGATGTTTTTAGTTTCAATTATTTAAGGGTGACAAATATTATAATTTTAATTTTCTTTAATGCTAGTAGTAGCACAAGATGTTCAACTAATAATATGTATCCTTGGGAAAAAATTTAATAGCAAAATTTAGACACGGTGACAATTTTGCGTAAGGTGCGGCAACTCTCCCATAATTACCTTATGCTCTACTGTGTAAAGATGTACTGTAGAAAGAAGTCATTTCTACTATGCCATGCACTTATACCCGACCCAGCGATCGCACGTTTTTTTAACAGTTATCAGCGTTTGTCGAAAAATTGGCTACGTAAGTAAATATTTTTTGTTTAAGATTATATTTTTTCACGCTCTATATAGTTACAATAGAATAACTGTTAAGGGATTATTTTAAAGTTTGTTTATTAGACGATCTATTGAGAGTATTTTTGTTTATACATAAATAATTGAAGGTTATATAGATTATTGAAGACAAAATAATCGGTCGGGGCTGGTTGACTAATAACGTTAATAAGGTTTAAATTGTTATGTTGTTATTCAGAAGGCGATTTTTATTTTTTGTTTAAATTTCACTATTGTATAAGTACATTTTAATTTATGTTTAAGTGGAAAAACTTTTCAGTTTATCATTAAAATATGAAAGAAATAAATTAATACTTTATAATGAAACAACTCCTGCGACATTGTGTTATTTTGTTACCACTGAAATAAATTACTAATAATATTTTCTTAACTGATTGTAGGTATCTATCAACCTACCCCATACTGTGAATCAGCCAACCCGATCATGGTCGACCAGCATGCAAGATGTTAGAAAAGCATTAAAATACCTTAATTGTTGTCACATTGAGTCAATTTTAATAATTTAATCAGATAGCCAAATGTATGCCCTATCGAAAGTACTAACCGGTTTAATGATATTTCGTTCACATAATTTATTAAAAATCAAAGACTGAAAAACTGGCCAACCAGCCCCGGTCTCCCCTACCTAAGTAAGCATTTTACTACACAACTATGTGCGAGGGGAAGTAAAAAAGAGAGGCAGACTTTTGGTAATCTTGCAACGGAGATTACTCGCGCAGGTACGCTTCCCTCTCACTTAGTGAAGTTTGTAATATGTTTATGTAGATAACATACTACTCAAAGCTGATAATTTCAACTGAAAATAGCAACCAGTATTTTGCTTGTTGAATTATTGAAAGCAAGTTTGCAAGAATAATTATTTTTAACGGCAACGAAGCATTGAACTCTTCGCAACCGCTCGTTGCCTCTAGATACCTACACCGCGAGCGATGCGAGCAAACGCCGTGGTGAAATAGGAGGAACGATAAAGAAGCATGCGCTCTCCCATCTTGCGACATACGTGCGAGCGCATTTCAGAAATGCAAAAACTACGTGCGCTGGGTACGAGCCGCAACCCGCGAGGCGCGCACGATTAAAAAGAGGCGAACCGACTACATATTCAATTCTCAATTTGAATTCAAGGTTCCGATAACGAGTGACACGGTGAGAAATTGGTCTGAATCTTGACGAGCTTTGTCGCGAGGCGAACAGAAAGAAATAGAGCAGTCGCGCGATTGTGCTCTTGTACGTAGATAACAGAGTGTCCCGGTCGGTATCAATGGCTGCGTTACAAAACGACATTCCTACGCGAGCAACACGGCCGCGGCCGGGGGCACGTGGATCGATAAAATCTCTAGAATTTACGGTAAATCCTAGTTAACAACGGGAACGCTTCATAACGCCGAGATAGATCCAGCTCGAGTGCCGTTACGCGTTTTGATCCGACGCGTTCCGCGGCGGTTGCTGTCCGCGTCGCCGCGAAACGGCTATCAGTATCCCCTTGATATTCGCGGCGACGCTCGCCGGGGAAACGGCCGGGCAGGCTAACGCGATCGTTTCGTCGTATAATCCCCGTATAAATCACTTTCGGTTGTAGCAAGTGCAACGAGGGGAGAGATGACGATGGCTGAAAGGTGTCTCGTACGTTGGAGAACGGGCAGGAACGGTTTCCAGAGGAGAACGTGCCCGGGGTGGTTCGACATCGAAGGCTCGGTGGGGGCTTGAAATTCAAGGGGGCCATTGTTAGAGGACTAGAAGAGGACCGGTAGCTGGGGCCGGGCGAGGAGTCGTGGAAACGTTTAATTAATTTCGAAGACAATCGGCGCTCCTCAAAAGTCGGACAACTTAACTCGGCGCAACAGCTGTGCGTCGTAAGCATATGCGCGCGCGGCGAAAGAACAACGAGAAGGAAGACCGTCAGAAGAACCAGTTTCATCTCTTAAACGCTTAATTAAGGTGGCTCGCCAGAGCGAATCGGGGGATACGTGAATCCGAGTGACGCGCGGCAGAGGGAAGAAGATCCGTCCCTCTCCTCCGCGCCGCGGAAGCATATCGATATGCGTGCACACGGGCGAGGGATCGATTGCGCGTGTAAGTGCAGCCCCGTAGGTACCGAACACCGCGCGCGTCTTCTACCTTCCACTCCGCGCATTTCGATTTATCGTTAACGGCTCTATCGCATGCGTGGTCCTCGGACCAGTTTCTCCTTTTATCATGGCCACTCGCGCACCGCTCTACGTAACCGGGTAGCGGAGTAATTATTGTAACGAGCATACACGGATACGCGTACGGAGCGCTACGGAATTACTCTCTCGCGACAATAACGAGATCGTGCCCGCTAAACGTTGAATCAAACGATTCGGAGCTCATTGCGCAGGTACTCGGGGCTCTAAAGCGTAGTCGTTTTGGGACGTTTTAATGGTCGAATTACAGACGTCGATCGTCTTTGCTCTCTCCTGATTGTCACAAAAAGTAATTTCGGGGGAACGATGGAATAGTACTACAACTGGGCCTAAGTAGTGGTGCAGAAAGCTACCAATGATCTGAAAATGAGTAAAGAGTGACACAAGAAATAGCCTCTTTTGCGTCCCACAATTTTGGAATTGAATTTTGTGCCAAATGGTACCTTATGACGAGACATCAATCACAAGAAAGTTTCAAGTTGAGGTGAAAATTAGTTTCTGAGATATGGCAGGTCAAAGAAGTGAAAATTCATTAACGCAGCAGCCGATACGCTTCGATGTACGGAGTTTTATGTTGTTTGTCAGCCCGATAATTTAAAGAATTGTTGCCAAGGGTTTTGCTGACTGCTACCAACGAATTTGAACGTAGATTTTGAAAATTCATAATGACCGATTCTATATAACGAATCGTATGTCAAAACGTATTCTAATTTTCATAAAACTTTGGTCTAATATTCGTAACGTCAAAAACTAATTGTCACCTCAACTTGAAAATTTATTGCGAATGATGTCTCATCATAAGGTATCATTCGGCACAAAATTCAGCTCCAAAACCGTGGGACCAAAAAGAGGCTAAAACAGGCCTCATTTTTGGATCACTCTTTAGTTTGACGATTTTAATTGTTAAAGAAAAGTAGCTCTATTGGTATTGAGTATATTTTATTTCTTGTTATTGATTTGCTATGCTTTTTAATAGGTTATTTAATAGTGAGTAGTAGGTATAATTAATGTTATTTTAATTTTTCTCCAGCTTTTGTCTTTAAGCCTAAATTGGAACTATGGCTTAGTGTTTGTAAAATAAAGATCACAAAATTATGGGATCCACGCTACGTTTAACTAATTTTTTGACAGTTTGAGGGTTGGTAGCTTTCTGCAGAACTAAGGCCAGATTTAAGATTTGCTAAATTGTCTTCTCTTCGTCCGTCTGATGCATTGGAAAATTCGACGAAAGTAGAATTAAAAGTTCTTCCACGCTTTCGACTCATGTTTTCTTCCAAGGTCCTGTTGTTCTATTCCGACTGTATTACGGGACACCCTGTACGCGGAATATAATATACGGTATGGGAATACCATAATTAGAACCGGGTTAAGCGAATGCTAACCGCTATCCTCCTTATCGGAGTCTCCCTCATCGGATAAGCTGTTCCAGGGGATTCCCATAAACAGCAACACCTGCCAAGCGCATAGGAAACGTTCCGGTGTGCGCGCGCCGTACATGCAACTGCAAACCCGAAGGCGTAAACACTGCTTTATTTCTTATAAGTTAATTCCGTCAGTTCTTCGCGGCATTTTTTCTTTCGCGGCTCCGCATAATTTACTCGCGCCTAATGGAGAAAAATGAGCCTTGCCTCGAGTCCCCGAGCGAGCGAGCAGGCGAGCAACCGGCCGACCGGCCGTGTACAAGATCGTGCGGTTTAAACGATCATTATCGGGTTTTATGACTCAATGAACGTCGAATGTGAAGTGGTCGGTCGAAGCCAGCCATTAATTCTATCTTACCGAAATATCCAGCGCAACAATTGAACATCATATTACCGGGTGGGTGCGTAATTTGCGAAAGATACACTTCTACATATATGAAAAAATGTTTTCAGACTCCGGCATCATAAACAGTAGAGACAGCTTAGCTCGTGGTATCAACGAAGAAAAGGTCCCAGTGTCGGTACTAATGCTGTTCGAGTAGCTTGAAATTCGGACCGAGCCGAGACTCGGTTTGCGAGCCGAGCCGAGTACTCGAAACAAGCGAGCGGCTCGAAAGAAGCGAGTAGCTCGAAGAAAACTAAAACTCGAATTTTTTCGAGCGGCTCGAAGAGAACCGAACGAGCCGAAAGAACCGAGCAGTCCGAGTAGGTCAAGTAGTTTGAAGCTTGAATGTTTCGAATATTTCAGAATACATATGTTTATCTATTGGATAAAGGTTCGTAATAATGTGAGTAATTAAAATGTAAATTGCAAATGAAAATATTCTCTAACTAATGAAAATAATTTTTCGCGTATGTATGATTTAATAATATTTCTTAAGAAATCTATGATTCATGGTTACCCAGTAGAGAAGCATTCAAGCTTCAAACTATTCGACATACCCGGACTGCTCAGTTCTTTTCGGCTTGCTCGGGTTTTTCGGCCCGCTCGGTTCTCTTCGAGCAGCTGGAAAAAATTCGAGTTCTCGGTTTTCTTCGAGTTACGATAAAGGACCCAATTACTGACACCTAACCAATTACTGTCACCTTATTTTACTTAAACTAACGAATAAATAAACTATAGTATGTAATCTATAGTATAGATTATAGGTTGAATTACATAATTATTTTTGTGTATGACTTTACAACGTTTATTTATCGGTGCTGTGATGCCATTGACCTGTTTACAGGTTCGCTTGACCGGTTCCGTACGCATTTATTTAGGCATCTTCTATCGTAACAACAAAACTTTCTCTTGCTCCGTGATTAGGCATAAACAGGCGGACTGTTATATGTATTATTAGTAGTAATTAAAAAGTTTATGTTATGTTATGTTTTTGTTATCTATTATTATCTCATCTTAATTTATCTTTGTTATTTTATTTTATATTATATTATTTTATTTTATGTTATTATTTTATATATATATATTTTTTATTTCTTTCTCTTATTTTTATCTTTCTACGTAGTAATGGTAATAATTTTGTATCTCTGTACACTAAAGGGTTTCCCGTTAATAATAATAATAATAATAATAATAATTTATTCGTTATTTTAAGTAAAATAGCTTAGGGTGACAGTAATTGGTTAGGTGTCAGTAATTGGGTCCTTTACCCCACTCGGTTCTTTCGAGCGGCTCGCTTTTTTCGAGTACTCGGCTCGGTTCGGTTCGTCGAGCCGAGTCAGACTCGAACAGCTCTAGTCGGTACCCACTCGACTGCTCTCTGCGTTTCATAACTCGCTCGTGCATCTGCGCGCGGCAATTATTAACATGACCGCCGAATCGAATCGCGAGCGCAACAGCGCCAGCGCCCGTGCGGTAACCGACAGCCACGTCGCGTTCGTCGACGCGATACGGCCACAACGGAAACGACGCTGCTCGTCTTTCACGGAGCTTCGCCGCGGTAGTTGTCCCTACGAATTAATGGCCCGCTAGAAGTAGCGCGATATTTATCAAGCTGTTTTGCAAACGTCGCGCACCGACCAGGGCCTCGAATAATTATTCGCGGGAATCGAGGCACAGGTGTGCGTCCGAAGCTCCCAGTGTTGATCGGACGCGGCCCGAGTGTCTCCCGGTCGTCTGCGAGGAAAGTCGCACGGACGTATGCAAAACGCACCCGAGGCGGCGGATAAGGGCGCCAGCGTCGGCAGGTTTCAGTTTCACGCAACGGGGGATTGCGATAAAAATTTCTACGCGAGCCGCGCACCTCTTTGCCATTTACGCTCCTCACGGTGCGTGGACGCTATCGATGGAACAGATATAATTAGAGGCACCGTTCCGTTAAGCGATTCGACTTTTAAAAACGACCAGCCATCTAGGAGCCGCGCGCGCGCGCGCGCACCGCACCCTAATCGGCGACGATCTGTGCGCGGGTGCCCGTTAACGAACCGCTAATTATTAATGTCCAACAAATTGTTTTGTCTACATCTCGGTAATTTATCGCGCGGCCGCGGCGGTTTAATTGCACGCGTTAATCGCTCGCGATCGTATCTGAGCGACGCCGATATTTTGGAATGTGAGCGCGTTCTTAAACACACGAAAAAAAAAGGCGCATTAATTTTTGTAACGGTGAGCGGTTAATCGGACACGCTCTGCTTGCGGTAATATCAATTAATGCGAGCGTAATGAGATTCAGCCGTGTCGGAGGAGCAGATGTCGGGTTTGTATGAGAGCTTGTTCCTACAATCGCGCGGGTCTCCTGAATGGTGGATCACAGGTGCCCGCAATGAACTTTTCCGAAAGTTTTCGACAATCTACCGCCAGCCATCTAGCTGTACGAACACCCTTTCGAATAAGATACTTTTGCGGATCGCTACTGTTACGTCATGCATTATTCATCGTTTTCCATCCTTTTTAAATTAACGCTGTCACTGCCGAGTGAGCACGCACGCTACCATCCATTATCATCATCTCGCCCGTCTCTTGCTCCGCCAAGCGAAATCAGAGTTCAGGCCTTATAAGGAAGGTGAAAAATAAGAAAGAATTAAGTAAAGGGCTGGTGTTCCGAAGGAGACCGACAGCGGAAGCGTGGGTGTAATAAAGTAATTGAAGCTCGAGCTGTAAAAGGAAAGAGTGCTTTTCTATAAAAGTTGGCGGCGTAAAATGTTTGCCCGTTTAATTATTCGTAACAAGCGCGAAGCAAGTCATACGGTGCGGCGCGGCTGAGACGGCGGCCGGCTATTAAGAATCCCCCGTGTTGTAGCCAAGAATCGTCGGCGACACCTTGAGTATATTCCGCGGTGTACGATGTAATCTCTGTGTGCCATCGCGACAACCCAGCTTAAACTAGGCACCGTGTATCCCCGATGTCCGGTGCCTCGTACGGTGTTCCCTCTCTCGTTCTCCTTCTCGTTTCTCGCTTCGCTAAGGGAGTGACATCATCAGCCACCTATGTCCACCTCGCGCCCATCCGGCAGTCCGGGCACGTACGTTTCGGACAAAAGGAGCATTAAAACAAAAATATTGTCCGTCTGGAGTTGAACTTATAAATCAAACGACGCCCAACAACGGAATATCGCCGGTTCTTCGCTGCTGCCCCGGCTCCATTATCGTCCCGGAGCCGAGCGGCGTTCTTCTGCGCTCACCCAACCCCCCTTCGCCCAACAGACGACGGACAACCGAGGGACACTTTTCATATACCTATGCCCGTTTAACGTTTAAACTTGAATTTATAAATAATGGCTTAACGAACGGCCCAGCGATCGTTGTCATAATTCAACTTACAAATGAGAGTGGTTTCTTCGTGTCTTATCCGCTGCAAGTCGAATTCATTAATCGATCACGGCCTCGCGATATGCTCGCCGCGCTCTCTCTCTCCCCGTTTCTCGCGTTCACCGTCGGTTCTTTGCTCTCCCTCTCGTTTTGCTCCTTCTGTCCCCCCACCGTATTCTTTCCGCCCGCGCCCGTAAATCATCGACGCGAGACGCACTTAATCGTTTTAGCGTAAATGTCGTCCGTTCCTCGATGCCTCGACCCGTAATTTACGATTTACTCGAAACTGGACGCCGAAGCTTTTCCAGCTATATAATCCTCCGGGACGAAGCGACCGTTCGATAACCCGTTCCGTTCGGCGCTCGCGTCTCGAATCGCGGACACGCGAGTCCCGGCGAGGTGGTATTTCTTTTCGGAGATCGCGCAGCGGAATTCGTAGTTCGCTCAAAATCGTGACCGCGATGGTGCGCGAGCGTCCTGGGAACGAGCAGGCAGCGAGGCGAGCGGGCACGCTCCTGGAAACGGCGCCGACGGAGCAGTGACCTTCGGGGCGCAAAAAGGTCGAGACTACGTACCGTTACGAGCCGTCACTCGGCTAGTTTTACCCATTTTGACGCTTTTTTTTTTCCCCTCCACTTTACGACCGGTCGAATTTATGGGAACGGCCGCGGTTAAGGTCGCTCGCGGACGTTAACTGCCCAGGTAGAGGAGTCGCACAGGTGACGGCAATTGCGCCCGACCTTGCTCCAAAAAGATTTTCGCACCCTCGCTCTCTACCCCCGAAGCCAGCATGTGCCCTTGCGGCCCCGCAGACCTCTCGCGCGCGCCTCTTCCTCGGCCACAAAGGAATCCATTGTACTTTCAAACGAACCGATTTAAATACTTTTTGCTATGGTTAAGGTCACCACCCGTAGCCGACACGGTTTTAGCTTGATCCACGAAGAATGCGCCGCCGCAATTTCAAGGTGGGACAAAACACTGGCCCTGGACCGACGCTCCGCCATAAAAAAAAAAATCGCGTCGCCGACCGTTTGCCGATTTACGCCAGAGTATCTCGCCGCTGCAGCTTTTGAACCGTGCGACGCTCGCGCAAATCTACGTCCCCTAATTCGGGATTTATTTGATGTTTCAATTATTCAGCGCGCACGCGCGGACAAGGGTTCGGCGGTAAATTGCCGCGAACGAAGCGTTGCTGTCTTTGTGAAAATTTGAAGAACGGACACTTTCGACGCCGCGAACGGAAGGAATAATTTCCGCCTAATTGCGGCGCGTTCGACGAGATTCCGCGGAAGCGGAAACGGAGACGCGAGATATTTCAGCGATTTCGAGTGGCCCGTAATGGAGGAGCCGATCGAATGAATTAATTTGCGCTGGGGTCGGCAACAATTTGCTCCGGCTCCCGCCTCCCCTCGGAAAAATATCGTAGGATACCGGTTCGGCCGAGGAGTTGAAAACTGCTTCGAAAATTAATAGTCGGCCATTAATTCGAAATACCTACTCGCCGCGTGTGATACATACGCAGCTTAACCACCCGATCATTAATTTACTTACTTTATGTAACAGGCTGGCGGGCCTCGACGAGCATATTTCTTGCGCGAAATTATATCAGCCTGCTAAAGAGGCCCGGGGAAACTAGCTTGTCACCGCGGTAGCCGCGGTTACATTTATCGGCGTCGCAAACAAAATGCTCAAAAGTGTATATTTAGCGGGCGTAATAAATTTGAAATATCGCCCGCGCCGCTGAGGAACGCGCTTCGCGCTTCCGTGGCACGATTCCGCGGCTTCTAGGAGACAAAGTTACATTGTGATCCGATGTTTAAGAGCGACGTGAAGCGCACGTGGAGGGATCCGACGGCAGCCATAACATCCAGACGTCCCAGCGAGCGCGGATTCCCTTACAGTAGCCCCTCAGAAACTATTTATTCCACCGCTTCTCGTGACAGATTGCCCTTTGCCTGTGAACTTCTCTCGTTCTCAAGTCTCCTTTACAACCCCTTGCACACCGAGCGTTACTTTTCAAGAAAACGAAAGGTATCCTAATTCGCAGAAGCGATGGGGAAACAGTTGATCTCGCAGACGCATCTCTCGATTTCTCAGCGCTGATTCGAACGTCAAAAAGATGCGACGAGTGGCAAACTTCAAATAAGGGGACTAATTGCTTGCAGAGGAAAGAAGTGGGACGCGTTAGTTGTTCGACGAAAGGAAGCCGAGTAAAGATAAGCGAAACTTGTTCGGCCGAATGTTTTAAAAAAAAATAGCTAGGTACTGGAAAATTTACATTTAATCTATGCCGATGTAATTACTCTACTATTATTCTTTTTAGTATTCTGTACTCAGTGCGCACAGCATCTGGTGCAGATATTTTCGGCGAATTCTCTCCCCTCCTCTGTTCTTTTCCCCGGGGGAAAATTAGTTTTCGAAGAGACTCGTTTAATCACGCATGATTTACAGAAACGTCGACTGGAGCGGTATAAAAATTGAAATTACGAGTCACGGACGAAAAGATCATTGCTTGGCTCGATAATTAAGAGCACGCGCAGGACGCGTCATTCGGTGTGCAGCAAGTGATATAGGGTGTCCGTGTTTGAGTTATTGAATTCAATGGGAATACGCGGATTCCCCGCGGCCGACTGGAAGATTGGACGAATTTATGCGAGCAATGCGCTCGGTGCGCCCCACCCATTTAAAAATACTATCTAGGTGGCCATTTGTCAGGCTTAACTGTGTCTTGAAACCGTTCCTTTTTATTGAATAACGTATAACACCTGCGAAAACACTTGATTCACGTTCAGCGGTATATATCGCCGTGCCGCGGTATTAAATCTGCGAAAATTTAGGAAGATACGCCGCGAATGGGAGCGGAAATACTATTCGTGCTTCGTGGCCGAAGATGATTGTGCTTAAAACGTCCTAAGCAAGTTGCGTTCGCTTCGAATCGGCAGAAGCTCTAATGAACAGGAGGAAAACAGGCGATTCGAGTATTTCTAGCCGAACAACAGGAAAACAGTAGGCGCCACAGAGAAAGCAAGTTATTTAGATACCCAGGCGCCTGAAAATAGTGTGAATATGCATTGTAGGATAAAATGGACGATGCCAAGTAGCGCTCGTTAGGAAATTCAAAGTAATGCAGCGTAAATAGAAGAGGAGAAACTAAACAACATTACTCATTTCTTTAATCGCTGAGGAAAGCTTCAATTGAATAGATAGGCACGGTCGTTGATCAATGAATCCTGATACAAGGGGTTAATAGTACCTCTATTACGAACGACCTTTTATTCTCAGATTCTCTCTTTTAGTCTCTCGACTGACTCGACTGAAACAGTAGCGATTCGAAACAGAAGACGATCCCGTTCTCCGAAATCGGGACTTAGAATGGCCCACTTTACGCTCAGGTTTCCGAGGCAGTGATAGTTGACCGAGGGCGTAATCTTTGGTACCGCCAGTGCAAGGTCTCTGATAAAGCGGTCGCGCGCAATCTCGGCCAGAGTTGATCCAGGGGGTCGCGAGGCCCTTCATCATCCCAAGGTCGGATTTGTTAAGTTTTGGGCATGACTTATCTCACGACCGCGGGCACTCGGCCCGCTGCGGGGGTTGCGACCGCGATAGAAGGGGCGGAAACTCGGGGGAAAGAGAGAAAGAGGAGCACTCGCGTGTGGCTCTGCGCGCGTTCCATGGAGCGGTAGGATGATCTTGAACGTAAATGGAAGTTGAAGCGCGAGAGGAAGGACTGGTGGAGCGGCTGTTCAGAAAGGGGTGGAAAGCCCGCTGGCTCGGTAAGGTGTTGCAGAAGAGTCGGGACAGGGTTGGAGGAGCCGGAGCGGCGCGGCGGAGAGGTGAGAGGGCAAGAGGCATCGGGTGACGTCGCGACGCCCCGGGCTCTCCGAGCAAGTTCTCGAAAGTGTCGGCTAAACTGATATGAGAAATGGTCGCTTCGTGCTGCCCGTAGGGGATGAAGGAACTCGACTCTACCTATACGTTACACAGTTGGGAAACGTTCAGGCACCTCGTGCGTTTCTAACCCCCGTTATGTCCCATACGATATTCGCGGCGATACACCCCGATCGAACGGGTAACCGTCTCACGCTTTCGCGAGCGATACGGGCGCGGATTTATCGCGCGACTCGTCTACGACCACGCACCCTCGCGCTCTGAGCGGCACGATATACTCGGAACGGCGAAACTATGTGTCCCCTAATTCCAGAACTAAGTAGTTGAACGGGGACGAGACAGTTGACGGTGCACGCTCTACCTAACTCTGGACACTGGCCCCACATTTCGTGGGAGAACCAGCGAATTGTACCGCTGGGATACCAAAAAAGTATCGCGTTGTCACTTTGACAAACTAATTATGCCCGCCTGTTAGGGGACTGGGAGTCGTGCAATCATCTCGCGCGGTCGCCACGGGGCGGCATATACTTTAACAGGGTCGGTGAATTAATTCAGAACTATAGTTTAATCCAGTTGCAAGTGTTGCTCGAGTTGCAGCCTCTGCGTGCGAAACGACGCGCCAAAATTTTCCGAGCACGTTTCCAGTGAACAGACTCGCAAGACACGCCGGAAAAGCTCGCAGAGGAGTCGAAGCTCGAGGGTCATCGTTTAACAGGCTGCTAATTAAAGCAAGGAATTTAATTACAGACGTGAATTCTTGGGGGAAGATTGCGAAATAGCTCTGGACGATCGAACGAAAGGCTAGAATGAAACGTCGCTTGACCCAACCTTTAGGGATGCTTCATAAACGCGCGAAAGGGGTTCGAAAGTGTTTGAGCGGGAAGTAGAGGTCGAAGAAGAAAGTCGAAAGAGGGGCTGCGCTGGAGGGAGAGGGGCAAAGGAACGCTTATCACTGGCTGCAGCCGCACCGACCGTCGGATCCTTATTTATGGTCCCCGTCAGGCGTCGGTGCGGTACACACCACCTATTTTATCCTCGGGCCTCGCGATACCGAACTCACTTTATTTTCGGCCAGGTTTCCCCATTTTCCCGGGGAAAATCGAAGGTAGGCCGTGAAACACGATCGATTCTAGCGGTGGAACGATGCATTAAGAGCGGAGAGATTAGGGGCATCGTGGGAGGCAGTTGATGGTCTAGCTTTCTCTGTGCAGGTTTGGACTCGCTCGTGGCGCGAATTATCGCGTGTAACAGTATATAGGAGATAGGTGAGACATGCTCGTAAAAGTCTCGGAAGAGCCAGGGGACGAGATTGCACCGAAGAAGCCGTTAACGCGGCCAAGAAGAGTGGCAACTATTAGTGGTTGATTATTTAGCATTTGGCACGAGTCCTGAGAACGCTCGAGGATCCCTCGTCAGATAGACGCCTGTTACGTTTATCGCGGGACGTTATTATGCCGTACGCGCGATGCGTTAGCAGCGTATCACGTCCTGGCCGGTTATAGTTCTTCATTAACGCCGACCGTAAAACACCCGTTTGACAGAACGAGATACAAGGAAAATTGATGCACGCTCCCTGGCCCGAGATTAATTCCGTAATTGATATCTATACCGGTACGTGCAAGCGTACGCGCCGCGGGAAAAAGAAATATCGTTGCGTTTATCGGCGATCGCGAGAGAGCCACTTCATGGCGTACGTTCACGCGAACCACGTGCACGCATTTGTTCGCCCTCGCCGGGAGTCGGGCGAAACGACCGAGAGGACTCGCGATACTCGTCGCGGACACGAACCAGAATGCCCTGCCGCGGGATTTTACGTCGGAATCACGATCCGATCGTGTCGCTGCTGACAGACAGCCGGTAGTTTACTCGCGACGTCTTCAATCATCGGAGCATGTGCACTGGGACAGCGTTTTGGCGGGAGAGAATTTTTCGCGACGACACAGACCAACCGGCCGTTCGGAACGGCCTGGAACGTTCGTTTGACACGCGCTCGATGGGACAACGATGGCCGCGATGTCGCCCGATTCCCGACGCTCTCGCGAGCAATCGGTGAGAGATAAAAAGAAGTGCGAACGATAGACTTACCCGTAGCGGCCGGTGGAAGGATTCAACGAAAGCAGGGCGTCGTGTGCGGAAGGGCGGCCCGCGGTGGTTTCTTGTAGCTCATGATAGCGGTGGTTCAGACTGGGATCGGTAGTTGCATCCGGAAGTCTGTAGCGATGACTGACTGGTCCGAAATGTTGCCGGATAGAGGCTGTCCGAACGGTGTGGGGTGGAATCGAGGGAGACCGTTCCGCGCGCGGAGGAACGATTTCCCGTGGCCGATACGCGCGTGTTTCTCGTACGTGGTGCGGCGAGGAATAAAAAGGGAACCGAGACGAGCACGATCGAGACTCGCCGGCGAAGGAACCGACGGTGTGTATCTCGGTGGAACCACGGATTAGAGCCGCACGTCAAGCCGAAGGCTCTGATCCACCTCCTCGCGCGTGTTTCGCGGAAGGCTCGGTTCGACGTCGGACGCTCGCTCGCTCGCTCGGGTGACGCTCTCTCGCGGGCCAAAGCAAACTTGTCGGATGGCAATACGTGAGTTAAATGTTCACCGCGGATGGTTTACGGCCCGATAGTCCCCACCTCGTACCGCCACGCGGCGCTGCCTCCGTTCTCTCTCTCTCTCCGTGCCTCTGCCTCGCTCCTAGCGCACTCCGTCCTTCTCCAACCACCTAGAACATTCTCCCGGGTGTCTCTGTTGCTGACACGCGTCCTCTCTTTCCCGCACGCCCGGCATTCTCTCGACGGTCTCGACCACGCGCGTTCGCTCTCCGTCTCCGTCTGTTCCACGGCCCCTCGAGCCCTCCCCTGGCTCCGCGCCCCGTCCCGACTGTCCTGCGGCCAGTGCAAAGGCGGGGAATCCGGGCCGAGGCGAGAGAGCGAGAGGGAATTAGCGACAGAGAGAAAAGTGAGCGCGGAGGGAGAGGGCGCGATTCGGAGGACGCGCGATCAAGACTGAGACGAACGATCCCACGCACACACGCGGCCGACCGCGCACGGACGGGACGGGGATTTATATGCAAGGGCGTTGTTAATGGCGGGAGGGGGTACGGCGTAGGGTATAGGCCTGTTGTCTCTTTCTCCGCCGAATGCTGCTCCCTCTCTTCCAGGCTTCTCTAACCTCGTTCCTCTTTCCTTCCACTATCCGTCTCGTCTTCGTCGTTTTTGGTCTATCCTTATTTACGAGAACCACACAGGCATTCGCGTCTTCTTCCTTCGCGCGATCGCGCGCTTTCGCTCCCTCAGAGGAGGGGGGATACCTTCGATGCTTCTCTGTCTTCTCTCCCCCTCCCTGTTCCGTGTTTCTCCTCTCTCTCTTGGGCTCTCTCTCTGTTTTTCGCCCGCTGGCAGACTCCAAGCACTCACGAGGATGGCCACGATGACGTAACGGAGCACGTGACTACCCAGCCAGCCAATGGAACGCGAGCGGTTTGAATCTCGCGGGCAGGCGAGACCCCACCTAGTGGCCCACCTTCAGGCCTGGTTATCATCGCATGCACATGCAGGATTGAGCCATTACCTGGTGCTTGGCGTTATAGGTATAATTATATAGCGTCGCGATACACATCGAGTAATGGTGATTTGTGGCCGCTCCTCCGCACACATGCTCGGTTCTCTGTGCAACCACGTGGTGGCCGCACCGCGTACCCTCCATACTCCCTCTACCGCTCTCTCCTCTCCCTTACTCCCTCGCTACCGGAGACTCCGGTCCTGCCACTGCGCGAATTATCGACGCGCAAGGAGTATGCGAATTTAATTACTCCCTTATCTCTTTCGGCTTTCCTGTTTTCACGCAGCCGCCTCGCGTCGCTGGACCTGCTCCTCCCGTCATCTTTTTCTTTTTCATCAATTCTTTCTTCTCTTTCTTTCTTTAGGGCTTTTTTAATTGCACGGATCCCCGGCGAGCATCGAGAGATAAATGGAGATTTGTTAATCGAGAAATTAACAGGCTTCCCTCGGACAGTGGAATACAGATGCTTCGTCATACTTTGGAAAGTATCGCGCGGTTCAACGCGTTCCTCCGCTTTGTGATCTTACGCGTGATTCGACAAAGTAGATACGTGTATGCAGCAACCGTTATCAGACACTGACGATCGTTGGTCAATTATAATGGAATTCCAGCTCCACCACAGCCATATTGCATGTTTGTTGGGATACGATAGGAATTATACACTATGGACCGCAGTCAAATAGTACGTGTCATGCGGAACAGGGCTCACTTCGCAGTGGCAACGCAGAATCCCACATTATTTCAGTTAAAACTGAATATGCAATGAAGATGTATTATTATTATTATTATTATTATTACTATTATTATTATTTTTAATTATTATTATTATTATTATTATTATTAGGGTAAAGTAGCCGAATATGAGACCCATTTCTTAAAAACAACATAACTCGTCACTGAGAACACTTTTATTAAAATTCTATACACGTTTTAAAAGTAGAATATGTATTCTTTAGCAACCTACTGGACAGTACTATAACAAAAATTAGGTTTCATCATAATAAAATAAAAATGAAAGTCACTCAAATACGCAGGTAAAAAAAAATGGGTTCCTAATATGAGACCCAGTTTGTTTTTTTCTGAAACTTATTTTTTCCTTCTTTTTTTATAAAGTTGGCACGTGAAATCTATTTCTTCACTACCGTAGGCTTCGTGGGCCCACCACCGAAGTCTTCATGGGCCCACCACGCCCATCGTAACACGTTATACGTTCACATAGCACATCTGAAGAATAAAGACCTGTGCAAAACGAGCATTCTGTATCATAATTTTCTTTCTTAATCACTTTCACCATTCAGAACAATTTCTTCTTCACTCTCATCTGTTGAACTTTCACGGGTCTCATATTTGGAAACAATAACATGATAACTACTAAGTAACTTCGAAGTTAAGTCTTCATCATTTAATGATACACACCTAGGAAGCCTTAGACTCCATTGTAAACACTATACAACAGTATTTCTGAAAATCATTATACACTTACCACTTTAGAGGTATTTGCAATTTAATCGAACCACTTCAAAAACTTTCTGCAACGTATTTCAAAAATATGTGCTTGCACAAGACGTTCAATTGATTGCAATGCCACTGCGCGGACAAAACAACTAATACACGGTTAGTTAGTACAGTGACTCGCATTAATATTCGGACACTCTTTAAAATCGCATAACTTTTTTAGAATTGCTCCAAACAACTTGAGTTTTTTTCAGAAGCTATTTCGCTGATTTCGGGAATTTTCGCGATTCTCGACCTTATTCTGCGATCTTTAAACGTTTGTAGCTCGGAGCAACGTTAACGTTTTTTTTTAATTTTCAATACAAGATCACAAAAAAAAAGTTTAAAAATCGACCTTTACTATTCTTTTCGCTATTCCAACCAAATACATTTTTTTTTCAAAACGACGAAACGCATCAGTTAGCAAACTAATCCTTCTAGCTTCTCAAAAAAACTCAAGTTGTTTGGAGCAATTCTAAAAAAGTTATGCGATTTTAAAGAGTGTCCGAATATTAATGCGAGCCACTGTAAGGAAATAGCATCACTATGACATTCAAGAGTTCCGTAGCGGAGATAAGCTGGGGTCTCATATTAGGAGCGGTCATCATATTCGACTACTTTACACTATTAATATTATTATTATTATTCGTCTTTATTACTCAGTAAATATACAAAGAAAAGAACCAGTAATACATTAAAGCAGATCGAAGTAAAAGGCCTGAAGAAGTGAGGAACCTAACCGTAACTACAAAAGAATAAAACTATAACTAAACTAAATAGGAAACAAGAAAGAGAAATTAATAGTACATTAGGATCAGCGTATTAAATTAATATCTGCGTATCCGTTGAGTTTCATTCAGATCCTTTTTCGCGAGTTCCACCCCCCACTTGAAGTTGTATCTACCTAAAGTTCTGAAACACCCTGTATCGTTTAACCCGCGCTGCCGCATCGAAAGCCAGTAGCAAAAGTCATCCAACTTCAAAGCAACTCTCATTGGCACGCCCGTAATTCCACGGGAAATTCTTTGCGCGAGAAAGAAAGCACGGCAGTTGGAAGTCGCTTCGACAGGCCGGTGATAACTCAGAAAGTCAATTCGCACCGTCGTCGCATTAATTCGAATTCGTCGGTAGAATGAACTCGCCGCGAAATTGTGTTTCGCCACGCGGCCAATCCCACTTCTGGCAAATTTAAATCGAGCCTCAACCTACTCGCAGGCGAATTTAGAGGCGGGGATATATACCTAGCCTGGGTTGATGGCGCGCGCACGCGATCAACCGAGCAGACCCGAGCGTATATCATCCGACGTTCGTTCGTCAGCGTGCTGAAGAATTTAAAGCGGCCACCGCCTGATCCTGCTCCTCCTGGCCCTCTCCCTGCCCTGGCAATGAACAATTTTGAAGAAGATACCGTTATTATGGCGCATGACGCAACGAATGGTATCGACAAGCCCGATATATTGGCCGATAAATAATGTTGCGAGACGTAAAATCAATGAATCGGTGCCCAGTCTCCTTTTCCGTTTCGCGTATTTGTTTTCCCGGACAATATTAGCTCCGAAAAAGTCCGCAAAAACACGCGAACACGCGAAATAAATATAAACGGGCGCGCGGGCAAAAAAGTTCGCGGCGAAGATATATTACGGAGCCTTTTATTAGTCCCTACCGAATTACACGGGACTATTGCTCTCTCCGCCGCGTCACAATTTCTACCGTGCACCTGGTCTACCCCCTATCCGTCAAAAGTTTATTTACATCTGAAATGCGCGCTTAATCTGTTCACTGGAATATATCTACATCGGTACGAGTCGTTTAAGCATACTTTCCTAATCAGTGGCGCACCCAAGACGAGTGCCGGGGGGTCCTAAGCACCCCCAAAAAGAGGCTTTGCAATAAGAAAAGAAAACTGAATTTTATTCTTTAAAATAAATTTTAACAATCACCTAAAGATTTTTATTATATTCGCGTAATAATATTTTTATCCGTTCAACTCGGCTCCGCCGAAAATTCTATTAGATCCTAATTATCTTTAAATAAACTAAGCGAATGTCCACATTATCTACACAGCTTTAATCGCTCAATAATTGCATACCTCTACGTATATTTTAATCCCATCAATAACATATGGTGATTTCTAAAGTTTCGGTGGCGCGGTGGCCACGTGGTTTCCGGAATGTTTCCAGCGGCGGCTTAGGTTGGGTTAGAAGGTCTAGGTACGTGTTCGTAGTTTGACGGAATGTTATTGCGGCCATAATCGCAGGCGCCAACAGGTGCGAGCTTGCACAAGCCTACACGCGAATGTATACGTAAGCTCGTAGGAGTGTGTCGGTGAGTCGTGTATACCTATATTACCGCCATAGGGCAATAAAGACCCCATCCCTATAATCTATGGCGGAAACAATAACTAAACAGGCCGGCGGAGCCGGCGAACCAGTGCTGACCCACTGCGAGTCGTTCGTAATGCTAATGGCCGCACGGTTGTCAATATTTTGACAGGAAATTAAGATGTGTCGGTTTCACCTCGATGACCAGACCGTTTAACACCCTTCCTCGCTTCCCAACTCACCCCTCGAACGTGGACGACTCAACGGTTTATCGAGCGTTCTTATAAATCCTCATTTCATCACGCGTACAATTTCCCAAGGATACGAGTAAAGTAAAAGTGTACGTATCGGTGCACCAGCAGGGAAAGAGTTACATAAGACGTAGCATCGATCAATGGCGGCGCACAGAACGTCCGAAGCCTCGGCGTGGAAGGCAAAGTTACATCGCAGGCTGAACTTTCCAGCCCGGAAGCTTGATTAATGTTGCGCACGGAAGACTGCCAGCGGCACATAACGAAATAATATTTCCGGCAACATCGCGGAAACACCTCGAGCCGCGTTTTCCTTTCAAACGTATCGCATGCGCTTGAGTGTCGCCGCGTGAAAGTCAATGTCGCGTTTATGCGGCCCCGAGACGCGTATCTACTATCCGCCGCGTGGATTTTCATTCGCGATCGATCGCCCGTCAACGTGCACATCGAATGTTGATCACCGGCTTCCAGCGAAGTCGCGACGCCCATAATTCTCGATCGGTATGATTGCCAGGCGAGTTATAAATTATCGAAGCCGTACGGACTGCCGGGGAATTACTTTCAAAATTTCTTGCAGCGAGAAATGCTTTTATGGGAGGGGAATAATATTTAATATACTATTTACGGATCCCTGAGAAGAATGATTTTGCTGCGGAAGCTTCGAGTGGGACGAGATAAAGGTATCGGCGCGAATTTAGAAGCTTGGAAAGTTAGTTGCTGGGTAAGAGGGTGCAGTATGCCACTGACCCACTTGCCCGGACCCTCTAATGTATATTAATAGCGGGATCGTGGCAGCTAACGGATAATACCTCTCATTCTCCGGATTCCGGGGTATCGTCTGGCGTGAAAAAAGGAGCCGGCCCCCGGAAGTTCCTAATTTTCAGGAGAAATACGTTTAGCCGAGCGCGCGGATGGTTTACGATGGCTCCGCGATGCAATGGCACTCTTGCAACAGCCCCGAACGCTCGGGGACGCGCGTTTCTACACGTTCCGCGCTCGCAGTGTCCGTACGTGTGCGGTTGTATGTATAGAGGAGGATGCGACGTATCTCCTGCCTCGATCTACTTCCTTATCGCAGCGAAATTGTCCTGCTCGCCGTGGCAGGTCCCCGGTCTCTTCCTTCCTCGAGACCAAGGGAGCGGGTAGCAAGGGCCGCGGGGTAAGAGGGAGGAGGGAAGGGGGTGAGAGAGACCGTACATTACTGCACGCGAAAAAAGACCATCCACAGGACGTTTAATTTCCGAAGCCTTTCCGCCAGCTCCATTCAAGGCGTCCGTGAATCCACGGCCAGGGCATGAATCCCGTCATTCAGCTGCCTCCCCACGCTACCACCCCTTCCCACCTCTCTGCCCTCTTCAGACTTACAGCTGCGGGGCACGACGGTGAAAAGCGTGGTCGCGGGCAATCTTCCCTCCGATACCCACTTCAACCCTCTCCCCCACCATAGAAAATCTCGCTGCAACGGAGGTCGAGCGCGCTAAAGCGGGATAGAAGAGATACGCCGGTTTGCAGTTCTTTGTCGGCCTTGAGTGATGCTCGCCCTTCCGAGTTCCCTGCGAAACTATCCCTCGATGAACCCATTGACAAATATAGTGACGGTCTTTCATAATTCTGTTCGGCAGGTAGGTACAAATGTCGCGTGATACATTTGTAGGTTGGTATTGTAATGCTATTGTTATCGGTGTTAACCCTTAACTGGTATCCTGGGCTCGCTCGTGACCCCAAGCACCCAAAGTTCGATGTACAATTTTCGGTTGTCTAGGTTGGTAAACTGAATTTCTAATTAATTTTATAATAATGGTTTAACTTTCTACGCTTATATTATTTTCTACATTACCTATGAAGAAAATATTTATAGTGGTTGCTCTAGTGTCGACTTTACAAATTTCTGTGTCCTTTTTTATTTGGGGTCTGCCACGACCCCAGTATACCAGTCGCGTTTGCCAAAAACAGTATACCAGTTAAGGGTTAAACTATCAACAGTAGTAAGATTGCTACAGTGGCAAAAGATGAAATGGCAACCGAAGGCCGTATCTACTGTACGAGGGCAGTTTTTGTGTTACACTTTTTAAAAACAAACCTTCATTAAGATTATACCTACTGAAAAAGTGAATATTCTTGTGGCGAGCGGAACGCGTCGCAACAGTTTCGTGCAGCGAAGGTTAAGCGATCCGCCGCGCGTGAGGCAGCGCGTCAAAACAAACGTCGCGACCTTTCTTCGCCCTAGCGGTGAGCCTTTTCGAGACTGACGTGGGTATTGTTCCTGATTTCTCCATATCTTTTGTTTCTCGAGAAATCAGAAATGAGATCGTATTTCTCGAGAATTTTCGAGAAATAGAAAAAAATATTGCGAAAATTATATTTTTCGAATAATGTTGATAATATTTATCAAAAACGCAAGAAAACTTTAACTAAACGATTATTCCGGTCTAATTTATACAAAACTTGTGTAAATGAAAAATAGATATTAAATATAATTGGTAAATTTATTTACTATTTTTCTCGAGAATACCGAAAATACTGAAAGAAAAATTTGTTTCAACCCATCGTATATAAATACTTTCCTACGCTAGGCTATTGTTTTGAAAACGCGTGCGTGCGGTGTGCACTATCGTAAGTTTTATTTCTTTATTAACTGTTCCCAAAATCTCTCCACTTTTCTGAAAAAGGCATTTATTAGTTAAAGACTTAACGATTCGAATGGTATTTTTTTCAAGCCAAACCGAGGGTGGGAACGATGTCAAATCGCGATTTGAAACTTTGACATCGATTACTGTTAAGTTTATTAACAATAAACAAAATATTCTATATACATTTTGAGAAAGCATTCCTTCAGCTTTAAAATGAACCCAAGATCTTGGCATTATCTTTAAAAATGACCGAGATATTACAGTTTAAGTGATGAAGCGTCAGCCGATTTTGTTTGAATTTTCGAAACTTTAACATTAAATATTTCGAAAACTATTTGACATAGGCCGTTGAAATTCAGTATACATTGTTTCTGCAAGGTTATCGACAAATGCTGCAATTTTGAAGAGAATCGGTGAAACTAAATTTTTCATCTATTCGTTTTGACGTGGAATAGCTCAGACGTGGGGATAAGCGTGGCCCAGGCAGCTCTCTGACGAGAGCGATTGGAAGAAACACATCGATATTCGAATACTCTTTAGACCAAGCGCGTCATTATTTTACTCGTACCAAAAACCCTACAATTGTTAATTTTCAATTTTAAATTCTTAATTATATTGGCGCTATAAAATGGGTTCAAACAAGCAACTAATCGTCGTTTGTGAACTTGACCCTTTCTCAAAGCCACCCCCCTCCCTCCTGGAAGAAAGTCTGCGGACGTCCTTGGTCTTTGTATTAAATAACTTTAATTTATCGATGCGAGACAATATCTGGAAAGAACAGCAGACAATTTTAAAACTCGAATGGTAATTTCCACCTGCACGCATTCGGGCCGTTTCCCTCGGTCGATTTACCATATCGTTATCTCTCGGGTGTTAATTTCTCACGAAAACACGATTAATTTGTTCACCTGTGTTCCTGGATCTTATCTCGCCGTCTTTATCCGGCAAGGCGTCGCTGCTTTCACCGTGATCTCATCGGGGCACCGTGAACGGGGCCGAGTTTTGTATCGCGTGAATTCGCGACACGTTGCACGCGTTGTAGTTTCCCCAGTCGGAAGCTCATCGGGGATGCCGCCTAAGTGGCCAGGCCGTATAAATCCTCGACTAATTCGGTAAACAGCGAACGTCTTGGACCCCCCGCAGCGGACTGCTGCGTTAAACAGCCCGTAAAGAAAACGCGACAACAATTATTCCCCTTTGTGCCGACGCCTGTACGCGCAATCAAGCTAATCCTGCGGAGCGACAACCAAGGCTTAGGACCCCTCCGGCGAACACGCCGGCATATTTGTCAGGGGTTGTTACTTAAAGAAGTGGAGTTCCGAGCCGTAGAAGCTGTTCTTCTTCGAACGATACAATTCAGAGCGTGGGGATGCAGGTGAGTTATTTGATTGAATAATAACTTACCAGATCAATTCCATAAATACATATATTCAACTCAGTGGCGCACTCAGGATTTAGCCTTGGGGGAGCCGAGTTGAACGGATGAAAATATTTTTAAGAACAATTTATTTAATGCATTTTTTCTTAATGCAAATTCAATAAAATTCGTTAGGATGAATGTACCTAATATCGCCTAGGTTCCTAATATCGCCACTCGTTGTATCTCGCTAAGCAAGCACTAAAATTTATCCGGCATGAACTGAATTAGTAGGTACCTAAGTACGTAGGGTAATTGTGGGAGAGATGCCGCACTGGGAGAGACGCCGCACTTTCGGTATCTCAGGGTTATCGGCAATAAAATACAATACTGTCGATTTTATTTGCTTTAGGCTGTTAGTTTAGGTTAGATTAATAGGCGAGAACGTGTTTTCATTATTACTTTTAATGATTTT
This sequence comes from Andrena cerasifolii, assembly GCF_050908995.1. Taxonomy (NCBI): domain Eukaryota; kingdom Metazoa; phylum Arthropoda; class Insecta; order Hymenoptera; family Andrenidae; genus Andrena; species Andrena cerasifolii. The sequence goes on along the minus strand of NC_135119.1, from coordinate 14,910,308 downwards.
GCTATTTTTCAAAGTAAGCCTACCGCACGTTGCCTCAATAGCTATACGTCGAGTTTAGTTTTGCAAGCGTAGTAGTTAAAAATTCATAGCTTTTCGTGATATAACTTTTGTAATACGTTAAAGGAACTCTGTGGAATATTTCTCGGCCAGAATAGGTCATATTCAACATAGCACTTGGAAATACAAAAGTGCGGCGTCTCTCCCGGGCATTTGGGATAGATGTCGCATTTTTATGCGCACTGTATCGGAAGGTACCTAAGTCGACTAAATGATGTTTTTAATGTTAAAAATACAAAAAAAGTGTGTCAGAATAGATACCGCGGTATCTCAAGGCAAAGTATTTATTTTTTAATGACAAATCTGATAATCCAAATATATTTGTGGGCTTTTTACTCTTTTTCACATTTTATTTTTATTTTATGTTTAATGAATACGGAAGGAAGAATTAAATTTAGAATAGCAGAAATAATATCTGTATTTATTCATTTTTCCAATTTTATTGTATTTTATAACTGCATAAATTAAAAAGATGTTTCCTTTTACTTTGCTTTTTACTATTTGTTTTTAAATAAAAAGTTAAAATTACCAAGTTTAAATGGAAAATTAACCATATGTGTAAAATTAACCAATGATTAATTAAATCAATTTTTGTAATCACCCGTTACCCTAGGTGATTACAAAAATTGATTTAAACAATAAAATCCAGCTTTATTTTCTTTTTACAAAGCCCCTTCTGTGGGGATGCCAAGCAGACAAGGGCAAAAGTTTTATTTAAATAAAACTTCAATTAACAAATAAAAGTTAAAAAATAATTTGTCACGTGTCGAATAAAGTTAACTCGGGTTAACGAACGAACGACGAATATTTTTTTACCATTAATTTGTTACTCGAAATTTTATTTAAATCAAAATTTTACCGCTCTCTGACCGATGAAAATACGTGTTGAACATAGGTGTTCTCTTTCGATAATATTTTGTCAGGAGAGTCAAGTTCAAAGGTAACGGAAACGATAAAACGCTGACGTTTAAAGCATCCCTCGGGAAAGCATGCAGGCAGTCAGGCTCGTATAGAAGCGGATAAAACGCGGGACCGTAGCATATTTATTTTCCGTGCCATTTAATAGCCGGCTCGCCGCGACAAGACAATCATACGGGTTTGGAAAATCGTCGAGCTAACTTAACGGCGCTATAAAATCCGGCTCCTGGAGGGCACGCGCGTATCCCACATCCCCGTAGCGTCGCGTCGCGTCGCCGGTGCCACCCCACGCGCGGACTTACCCTCTGGCACGCGGGTGCTCCGGCAACGGGACGATCCGGGGACACTCCTTCCGCCACGTATATTCTCATTTGGCCGGCGTGTTTTACAACTCGACTCTCGTTTCACGACCGCTAAACGTGATGGATGCCTAGAAGTTGCACGGGCCCGCAAATCATAACCGGCTGAGCGTGCACGCGCGTGCTCACGTCGGGGCAGCCAGCTCGCTCCGCTCGCCGGCTCGTTATTCGGTGAAATATATCGCGTTACGCAGTTACGCAAGCGAGTACAACGCTTCCGCGTTTGAGATATCGCAGCGCGGAATGCACGCGCGCCGATTAATTAAACCGCGGCAAAAATGCACCGACTTCCAGCGTCGCGCCTCCAACAGGCTCGCGAAATTTTCGCCCGACGAAGATTGGGGGTGAGGGGAGGGGAATCTGGGTCCGGAGCGGGGTTCGCGCTAGAAATATCGAATGACGCGCGGAAGAAAGTAAGATTTGTGGCGGTGTACGTTTCAGGAGGACGCTCGGGCCCCTCAGAATCCGACCGGAGGATGAATTGTTTCTGTTAACCCGTCTGCTTCTGCTGTTTAACGCGGATTAACAGTTCGCCGTCGATCAGGAAAGTTTGACGACGCGAGGGGGTTGCGGGCGGTAATCCGTGGCGCGCGGCTGATTTATCGGCCAGATAAATATGACTGCTACGGCCTCTGGAACTTCCCTTCGACGAATTTCGATATTAGATAAAGAAGAGGGAGAAGAAGTTTGATCGTGAATCACGTCTCTTGAGGAGCGAGAGGTGGCCGGGGGGGATTTTTGCAAGGATTCGTGTATCGTTGGCCGAACGCGCGAGCACGAGGAGTCGCTTACGTTCGAACGTCGAAGGATTTGCCTGTTGTTTACAACGGGCCGAGTAAAGTTTACGCGGTCGAGATAAATTCTCGCGGCAAGGTGGCTGCGGGTGCTCCGAACACCGTCAGGATCAGCGAGATCCCTAATGAATCTGGCCGAAGGACCCTGCGGGAGTTGGCCCCTCCACTTTTGAGCGGGTGCAGCGAACTTTAGCGCGGTTCCTCGGTCCCGCGGTAGCTAAGACTTGGTTTCGAGTTTCCAACGAGCCGGGGATACCTTACAAGGTATCGTTCCACCTTCCACCAACTTACGACCGTTTGCAATTACCTACACTTATAACTACGTACGAAAGCTACGGATTCTCTGCGGTGCCCGCAGTCCACCGCCGCGTTCCATCCGGCCAAGTATTCGCCAAGTTACTGTTATTCTTGCAAAACTCAAGACGCGTAAATAACGCGGACAGCAGTCGGACACGGCCGAGCGTGGTTTAAGGGGACGGAGTAACCCCTCGCCGATAGGGGGAAGAACTAGCTTGCTGCGCGCACTTCCTGCTCGGAAACTATTCATAGTAAAGGATCTGCGTCTGTACAGGGAATGTCTCGCCTCACGGAATGTCTCGCCTCACATTTCTGCCTGCGCGAAATTATGAACAAATGACATATTTAATTATATATTCGCCGTGACCTCCTTTAATCTACATAGGAGCTATTCCACGTCAAAACGAATAGGGGAAAAATTTAGTTTCACCGATTCTCTTCAAAATTCCAGCATTTGTCGATAACCTTATAAAAACAAATTTTACTGAAATTCAACGACCTATGTCAAATAATTTTCTAAATATTTAATATTAAAGTTTAGAAATTCAAACAAAATCGGCTGACGCGTCATCACTAGAACTGTAATATCTCGGTCATTTTTAAAGATTATGTCAACGTCTTGGGTTCATTTTAAAGCTGAAGGAATTCTTTCTCAAACCGTATATAGAATAATTTGTTTCTTGTTAATAAACTTAACTTGAGAAAGCATTTCTTCAGCTTTAGAATGAACCCAAGACGGTGGCATTATCTTTAAAAATGACCGAGATATTACAGTTTAAGTGATGACGCGACAGCCGATTTTGTTTACATTTTCGAAACTTTAACATTAAATATTTAGAAAACTATTTGACATAGGTCGTTGAATTTCAGTAAAATTTGTTTTTACAAGGTTATCGACAAATGCTGCAATTTTGAAGAGAATCGGTGAAACTAAATTTTTCACCTATACGTTTTGACGTGGAATAGCTCATAGTCAGAAGATAAGCGATCCAAAATATCGAAAACTCGGCAAGTTTGCTGAGAAATTGTAGTTTGAGTTTGAAAGCGACATGGTAGAGCGGTTGGTGTAAGCGTGCGATAATAGCCAGCGGGTGGAGTAACTTTTGCCGCATTTTGTCGTGCACGGAGAGGGCAGTAATAGTTACATATTCTCGTTGACCAGGTCCATTTCGACCGTGATGGCCGCGATATACGGTCGCGTTACGGTTCACCGAACGATTTGACGCCGAGAGGCAGAGTCTCCGTGGTCCGGCCGCGGATGCGACCGCGGCCAGACGTTAATATGCGCTCTGCCTCGTGACTGTTAATCTCCTCGAAGCTGGTCACGGTCGCTTTACTTTTACGTGGCCGTCTGGCGAGAAGTTTGAGCGACGAGAGAAGAAGCAAAACGAGCCCGGGATCCTCGACTCTGGAGGACCTTGCGCGTACCATCGCGGGAACGACGCTGACGCTTCGGGTGCAGCAATTGATTCGTTCGTTATCCGTCTGTCGGAAGGGATCGCTGGAGTCGCGTTGACGCGTTGATCGAGACCGGTTCGCGATCGCGGAAAAGCAGGCGGACCGGTGCAAAACAACGGGGGTAATTTCGTCTGCACGGGTGCCCGGCTCGAGCGACACCGTAGCGGCTCGGAATAATAGGGCGCCGCCGCCGATAGATCAATTCGAAAATGCCGAGTTAATGATTAGCTCGCTCGGTTCTTGGCAATTTATCGGCAAATGCCGGAGTACCGGTGCCGGGAGTGACTTCGATAGTTAATTCACAGATAAGCACGCATTGAAAATGACGGATCGGCCGCGCACGGGCGGCGAACGAGCGCTCAGTAGAATTTCTCGCGCATAAATAAAGGTGGTGGCCCGTGGAATCGTGGGTCTCGCGAGGTGCCGCGGCCGCCGCCGACGACGACGACGAGGACGACGTCATCGTCGTTTCGCCGTGCGATACATAGGTAGGTGGTTAGTGCCGTATACATATATCTATATATGTATATATATTCCAGGACTCTGGCCATGGAGAGTCTTCAACCCCCTTTCTCTCCTCCCACTCGCGAGAGAAGACACGGTCGAGCACGGCGAGAGATAGCGAGAAGGGAAGGCGAAAGGCAAAGAAGATCAGGGACGCCGGGGCGAAAAACAGAGAAAGAGTATAAAGTTCTCTGGACACACGGGCCCGACGCATACGTAGCCATGGTACACCAGGTATGGCGTAGTGGCGAGGCGGCGTGTTGGTAGCGATAAATCATGGGTTACCACATTGTAGCCCAGTAAATCATCGGACGCGGGGAACGCGAGAGCTTCCCAGCGTGAAATGAAACGAATTCATCTCTGTCAGCCCCCACTACCTGCCCCCTGCTCGCCTCTCTTTCCCAGCCCTTCTCTTTCTCCCTCTCGCAACTAACCCCACCGCCTCCAACGGTTACTCTTGCTCACTCGGACCCTTTCTCATTCCACCTCATTCTCTCTCATTCTCTCCTCCCTACCCCCCCTGTATCTCGTTTCACCTCGTGCACTACCGCCATCCCTCGATCCACCGCCCACAACCCCCGCGACCCTTCCTAGCCCCGTGTTTTCTATCCTTCGCACGCAACGGAATAGGGTGGATACCTACCTATGTATACACCATCCGCCTCGCACATATTTACTTTCCTCCTGGTTATACATAATACTTGCTTCCACATACCCTCGTCACGCTTCTTTCCAAGAGAATCATCTAGAGCCTTTCGCGCGCGGGATTCCTACTTCTTCTTATTCTTCTTACTCTTCTTCTTATTCTTCATCTCCCGCCGCCCTCTGCTCCCAACACGCTTCGTCCCTCCTATGCTCTTCCTCGCCATCGCGCGGAGTGCCTCCATTATTCTCTTCCGAACTATTCTTCGGGTCTACCGATACCTAGCCTGTTATGCCCGCGTTCGTTTTCATTTTCGGCCAGAGGGTTTATTAAATCTTCCCCCACCCCTCGGCCACCATTGATGCGAACACATGTCTCACGCAACAGCGGGAAACTATCTAGCCCGGCGATTCACGACGTCACGATCGTACGGGGCACGTAATCGCGGAACGTCCGACTGCGTTTCGAGCGGTATCTAGAGACGCGGTAGCGTCTCGACGCCAAGCACGTGAAAGACACCCTGTATATGTTGAATGTCGCTACCACTATCATTTACTCGTCACACAGCTATTCCAACCTAACCTGAAACTTATTTCATTAATATCTCATCACGCCTGCAATATTTTCTAAATTTAAAGGCATTTTCGTTATGTAAACCGCATATAAGCTTTCGAATAAGACCAAATTCAATAAAATCAGTCCACGCATAACAGAGATATCGTAATATCGTCTCATGGATCAGTCGTAAACGGTAGGATTTTTCTTCTGATTCTTCTTCTTTTTATTCTCCTACCAAATTTTGTCGACATAATACGTATACGCGTTACACGCACACGATTAGCCAAAGAGAAACTAACGCATGTTTCGTTCGTCAATCGCTATCTTCACTATGCAATCTACTCCAAATTTTGACAGCTTACCGTCAAGTTATTACCAAGTTATAAACGTGTTTTTACAAATATGAATCGGTGTACCATTGAATTGCAACTAAACTGCAGTCTCAAACACAAGGTAAGTTGCAGAAATTTGAATTGCGACATATTTGAATATCATCAAACAGTTTTTTATTTGTAACTGAACTGAGGATTTTATGTATATATAGATAATCGAAGCGTAAAATGATGCTGTGACTGGATTTATCCTTAAATCTGTCCCGTGATAATTTGTAATTTATAATATTAAAAATTATCTGAAGTCATTCCCTATGCAAATTATCTCTGTAAAAAGAATTGAGATCCCCATAAAAAACTTAAAAAAAATAAAAAAATTACACCAAGTACATACATAAAAAAGTCGAGGACGAAAACGAGTATTATCAAATAAATCACAAAAAATAAAAGATAATAAATATAATATTAAAAATTATCTGAAGTCATTCCCTATGCAAAATATATTTGTAAAAAGAATTGATATCCCCATAAAAAAAACTTAAAAAAAATATAAAAAAATTACGCCCAGTACACGAAATCAAATAAATCACAAAAGAATTGAAGATAATAATAATTAGAATATAAAAAAAAATGTGGAATCAAAATGAGCTGCAAGTACATAAAGATGCTTTTCAACTGTGAAGCTTTCACATAATTTGTCAAATTAAAACTCTGACAATATGGGTACATTTTCATTATATTGCGTTTTAAAATAATTCTTATTCATCGACACCTTGACCTTGCCTGGCCACGCCAAGTATTCGACTTCCAACCCGCAGACATCTAGGCAAATGTCTAGATGTTACATTTTATCTTCACATTATATTAAAATGTCCGCGATATGGGTAATGGAATGTATGAACGCAGCATTTTAGCTGTGTATATGTAGTTGTGTCATTTTAAGCGCAGTTGGAAAGCATCTTTATGTACTTGCAGCTCATTTTGATTTCACATCTTTTTTTATATGCTAATTATTATTATCTTCTATTCTTTTGTGATGTATTTGATTTCATGTACTTGGCGTAATTTTTTTACTTTCTTGATGCTTTTTTATGGGGATTGTTCTTTAATACGAGCATAAATCAACGAACATTTGCGTGGCGCGCGTCCCCCTTTCGAGCGCCAAAAAATGCCGTCTCGAATCGCGCGGAACACCGCGGAACCCGCCCTTGCCGCGCGTGAGGGTCCAGAGGTCAATCGCACCCCTTTCGCTCCCTCGATGCGAACCTCACCCCTCGCCCCTATAAAAGACACTCGGGATAACAACCTCGATGGTCTTCAGCGCGAGCCATCGGCCGTCCATTTTGTTCAGGAACGCCTTCCGAACGCGTTGATTTTCTTTCCTCGTGACGTTAAGTCGGGGCTCGGCCACCGTGGCGGCGGGGCTGGTGGCGGGGATGCACGTCCGCACCGCGATATTTATCGTAATTTGATACAAGCGGGCCACGGACAAAAAATTGCTTCCAGCTAGCTCGAGACTGGCCGCGGGAGAAGGGATGAAAAGGTGGGGGCTAGAAAGGAGAGCCATAGATCGCGAGCAGCTCAGACGCAGCCGCGCCCCCGCCCTCCTCAACCCCCTGTGCGACTCGCTATCGTCCGATACCGCTCGTTTCTCCGGCCCCCTCGCGTACTCCAACTTTTCCCTTCCCTTTGCTTCCTGCTCCCCTCGCCCCTCTTCTCCTCTGTATTATACGTTTTTCCCTGATCCGGCCTTCGATCATCTCGGGTAAACACAGCGGTGACCGATGACTCGCAAAAACGAGCCAGCTTCCTGACTAGACCGGTAAACACCACCGCTTTCTGACGCGACGCGCCTCCCCCACCCCTACGCGATCAAATTTAATATGTTTCCCTTTCTTCTTTTATTTTATTTTTTTTTTTTTTTTTGGTTGACATTTTTCCGTCCGACACTTTGGAGTTTAATTCAACGGCGCGGACGCGAGTTCGACGCTGATACCGAAATTGCGCTCCGTTACATCGTAAATTCCGCGATAAATCCACACACGCGAAATAGTAACGCGGAAACGCCGCGCGCTGTTTGGACGAACGCAGAAATTGCCGCTGACGACGACAAATATTTCGTTACGGTCGTATTTTCGCTGTAACTCTGTTTGATTTAATCTTTGTCTTTTTTATTGGCGAGCAATGGATATTCCTGGCAATTTCTGGGCTTCGATGCGTGCTGGGGGACAGGACGCGATGGCCACAAAGGCGAGCGTAGGGTATCTCATCGGTCCGGGTTCGAAGAAACTCGTTCCTGCTGACCGAATAGATCTTCATTAACATCAGGTAGATTCGAAAACAGACCCGTTATTTATCATCCTCAATTAAGCCCGGGTCTCGCTTGATAAATAGTACCGTTGCTCAGGTGACAGAAAATGGTCCTTGATTTATTAATCTCAAACAGTTACTCGAAACGTGACAATGTAGTTATTTTAATCTTATTACGCCTTCGAAGGATTAATCAGGAAATAAGGTAAATGGCCCAGTGATTAAACAGGGCCCAATAATTAAAAATTCAGATGAAAATTTGTTAATATTAACAGTTTTACTAATTTGCAACGTTTAAACTGATCAAAATATAATTGCAAAATGTATTAGCTTTATATAGATACAGTTATATGCCTACATCACTGAATGGTTATGTCATGAAAAAATATTATTGCACAGTAAAGCTTCAAAGTTTCAATCTCGCTTCTTGCCTAATAGGCTCGAGCAAGCGAGAGAATATTTTTGTTAAGGTTGTAATTAATTATTATTTTATAATTTTTGAAATAGTACAGTTGTTTTGGATTTATTAAATATTGAAGAATTGAAAATTAATTGAATCTCCTATTAATTTTTGTTTTTAATATTGAAATTGTTGCGTTTATCCACTGGTACTCGATAATATGACACGGACCAGTCATTAAACGCATGTTTAGTGGTGTTTGAACACTGGTTAGAGACGCCAGTATTCCGTGATATTTTGAAATTATCAACATTTATTTTACCAAAGTAAGTGATTTTTGTATCCTATATATTTACGTTAATAATACTAGACAAAAATATAATACTGTTTAAAAATTATTAGGATAATTAATCTGAAACTCGTCATAATATTAACATAACCTACAATTTTATAATATACTTTTATTCATTTTTTTAACTTATTCTTAATTTTTTTCGGACATATAAAGTAATGCCGAAGATAAAGAGGAAGAACTATAGTCAGAAAGATGTGTGTGCAGCAATAGATTCGTATAAAGATGCTGCAATGGGTCCGTCAACTTATTTGACAAAAAAAAGAGGAAGATACAAGTAATTTAAATTTAATAGAATCGAATTTAATGCCACTCGACCTATCGAATGACATTAATTTACAAGGAAGAAACCCTTCACCATTCACAACAACGCTGTTTTGGCCTAAAGAAGTTGAGAAGAAAAAAAAAATAAAAGATTGAAAGAAAAATTACCAACCGTAGCAACGTCTGATGATTGGTATAATTACCATACAAGAAAAGAAGAAAAATTAATAAAGCAAAAGGAAATAGAAGATAAAAGAAGACAAAGAGCTGAAACTAAAGAAAAGAAGCAATTGGAACAGGAACTGAAAAAGCGCATTAAACAAGAGACAGATGCAGGGAAATTGAAGCTACGACTAAATAAACCCAAATTAATTAATAGAGGAAAATAATAAAAAATTGAACACAAATTTATTATAAATAAAATGATTTTATTACCCCAAAATATTACCATGTTGATTTCTTTTCATTAACTGATAAAAACAGTTAAATTAAATAGATATTCAATAATTGGGACTGCTAATTAATGACTAGGACATGCTATGAATTTCATTTAATTACCGAGCTACATGAACAGTTTCATGTTTCAATTAATTTAAAACTTTTCCTTTAACAAATATAGATTCTTGTTACTTTGTCTGAATGTAGAAATTTTACGCTTTAGAATAATCATCTTTACCTTATGACCAAAATTTTTACGCTTCTCGACGGACTAATTACGAGATCCCTGTAAACGGTAACCGATGCGTCCATCCACTCCCTTGCCAAATAAATAGAATACATAGTTTCCAAGCTGAAAGCTTCTTGCAGTTCGCATCCGTGACGCAGAGCCCTTCTTACAGTTAAAAACGGGACGAATGAAGGGCAAGGAGAAGGAGGAGCTTGTAATTTATAGAAGGGAAACGTCGGAAGGATGAAGAGAGCGTCGTGGACGGCGTAACGCACGACTGCAACTAATCCGCGAAAGGTCGTTGGTCACGGGGAGCAAGAATGCAAGGAAGTAGTGCACTAATTAGGAATCACCTCCATTTGTTCTTTTATTTAATCAGTGCAGCGGGGGGTGCTCGAGTAGATAGCCAGGACGGGCGGAAGAGGAAAAGCCGAAGCAGAGAAGGGAAGGACGACGAGGGGTGGGGGGGGCCGGAGGAGGAGGGAGGGTTTCTCGCGTTGCGGTGGCAGACTATTACGGGACTCCCACATAAATTGGATTGTCGCTCGGTCCAAATGTATGTAGCGATAAATCCAGCCGGCAAAAATAATGGCGACTCATTTTGTAAATGGCGTAAAACTTAAAATTGTGCCGGCCCCGTCGGTGAGCTTTATGGATGGGGTGACAGCGTCTCTATCGCAATCGGTATCAGCGAACCGGCTTAGAAAAGGAGATAGATAGGTCCGGTCGAATAGAATTGGTTACGTGAGCAAAGGAAGGAGACTGCGTCGGGGAAGGGGGTTGGAGCCTTACCACCCCGCCAATAAAGCGTCCGCCGACTTTCCTTTGTCTCCGTTGTCCTCGCTCTTCGTCAATACGCATCTAAAGCGTGCTGCTTGACGAATCAACTGGATATGTTGTTCTCGGTTAACGAATTGCTGGTGGAAGAAATAAAAGTAAGGAAAGTAAAAAAAAAAATACTTAATTTCGGACAGCTCTGTTGGTTAACGGGTTCATTTACATTATTTCGGTAGATTTTTGCGACTCGGGACGAGGGGGAATGAGGTTTCGCGCGGGTAATTTGACGATCGCACGGGCCTATCGGTCTGACTCACCCCTGACGTATGCGAGAGCCCTTAACCCCTCCGAATCTCATGACTATCTGTGCCGAGGACCAAACCTGGGACCACCTTTATAGCCGACTTCATTGAACGCAGCGCGCGTTTATCTCTGAACCTGTACGTCATCCCCTCCCCCGGCCTCCCCGCCTGCCAACCCTATCCTGGCACCCTTTCTCTCTCCGTCTCGCTCTGCCCGCCTCTGTCCCCTTTATTCTGTCAACGTGGCACTCAGCCACGGTGCATCTTCCCGTGGTTCGACGGGGAGGAACTGTAAAGCCCGAACCGCTTCGTCTTCATTTACCAATGCCCAACATTGATTCTCGTTCTTCTCATTGCCATTGTCGCGAGGCGGTGCTAAGTTAGAGTAAGGGGTTGGGCGGCTTTATTTATAGAATAGACCACAACAGCCCGAAGTCTGGTGCATCGAAACGATCGCGATTCGTAGCTGCCGAAGAAAGCGTTCTACGTTCTGTCAAAAAACTACCGGGAATCGATCATTTGAAAAGCTCGCTTAAAGGGATTGTTGATATTCTTTTTGTCGCTAAGTTGGCACAACTGTCCTCTATACTCGCGCGGAGTTTGAACGTCACTTGTCATTTAGTTTGTTTACAGTGCGCCATTGCGTCAGTTCATCTCAAGTGTGTTTTGCTATTTTTACAATGGATAAAAATATCGAACAAAGAATCTGTCTGAAATTTTGCATTGCAAATGGAATTTCGTGTGCCGAAGCGCTGAAAATGTTACATAAGGCTTACGGTGAATCGACTTTATCCAAAAACACGCGCGTGTGAGTGGCACAGTGCATTTAAAAGCGGTCGAGATGTGGCGGAAGATTTGCCTCGCTCTGGTCGGCCATCAACGTCTTCAACTGAACTTCGCATCGCTAAAGTAAAGGAAATGGTGGCTGGAAATCGTCGTTTAAGTCTGAGAGAGGTAGCCACCGAAATTTCTGTGTCTCGCGAATCAATTCGTACCATTTTAAACGATTGTTTGGGCATGAAACGCGTTGCCGCTCGACTAGTGCCGAAAGACCTGAATTTTCTGCAAAAACTCAATCGCGTTAAGGTCGCTGAAAATATGTTAGAACGAGTCAATTCCGACCCCACATTCATAAAACGCATTGTAACTGGTGACGAGACATGGGTTTACGAGTTTCACATGCAAACCTGTCAACAAGCTTCGAAATGGCGCCTTCCAATTGAGCCGAAGCCGAAAAAAGCACGTCAAAGTCGATCAAAAGTGAAGGTGATGTTGACAGTTTTTTTTTTCGATTACCGCGGTGTTGCGCACTCGGAATTCTTGCCGCAAGGTAAGACAGTAAATAAAGAATATTATCTGAGCGTTATGCGGCGTTTGAGAGAGCAAATTCGTCGAAAAAGACCAGATTTGTGGAAAGAAAACTCATGGATTTTGCACCACGATAACGCACCAACTCACAAGGCTATTATCGCGAACGAATTTCTGGCCAAAAACTCAAGAAATCTTATCGAGCAGCCACCGTATTCCCCTGATATGGCTGCGGCCGACTTTTTTCTTTTTCCAAAACTGAAATTACCGCTTCGAGGCACCTGTTTTCAGTCGATAGATGACATAAAAGAGAATTCGCGGCGAGTACTGAAGCTGATTCCAAAAAATGCGTTCAAAAATTGTTTCGATGATGGGGTTCTTCGTTGGCATAAGTGTATTATTTCGAAAGGGGCCTACTTTGAAGGCGATACAATAAATTTGGATGAATAATACATATTTTGTGTTTCGTTGACCAATTCCCGGTACTTTTTTGACAGAATGTATGTGTTCTATTTTTTTTTTGTACTGTTTTCGAGTCGCTCGACTCCGTCGATTAGAAGTGAGAGGGGCAGGAACCACCCTGAAGAAACGGAGACGATTCATCGAATATACCGGGCGAAGATCGAGCGAGGGCAGTTCCGTTTCTTGCCACGAAGTAATAAAAGCTCCGAGCGTGGTAAGAAAGCTGCGCGTTCGAGATAGATAGGAAATCTAATTCCCTGGCAGAGGGTGGTGTCCAGGTCTGGGAGATCATCCCTCAGCGTATTATTTATACGCCAGCGAAATTGGTGGTCGGGCACGCCAGGCACGCTCTCCCATCCCTCTTGGATACAGGCCCAGCAATGCCCATTATTTTCTACCCTTTCCGGCGCGAAAATTTCATATATGAAATGCTGCTCGCGCGACAACATTCTTTAAATTAATATACAACCGCGGAGTGGAGTAAGCTGAATGTAATAGGTTAATATCTCGCTGGGACCGCACTTTGCGGGTCAATTTTGGGACGAGCAATTCCCGGGAGGTTCTTGAGCGTATTTGTCGCGCATCGTCGCGTTTGTCCCCGACATCCATTCCCTTGGACCATGATAGATCGATGGATCTATTTCTGAATCCTTCTAGCTCGAATTAAAGAACGTGGAGCACTTGAAAATGAATTTGATTGGCGTCGAAAATACTTTGAGTCAGTTGACCGCCCAGGAGGCGCGCCCTAAATTACGTACGGAGATGATCGTGGAAATCGGGGCACGTAAGGCAGCAGGGAAAGCTGATCGAAAGCCAATAATTGGGATAAACCCGTCCCCGGCCGGCAGTTTCCATGAGATCTCGTTTCACGGCTCGATTCTGTCACGAACCGTGCGAGGAGTTTCGGTACCGCATTCTCGCCGAAGGGGATAACTAGAAAACTTCTTTTCCTCTCGGCTCCCCCGGTCCGACACGAAACACTTTCTGCGGCACACCCCCTCGTTCCTGACAATTTCTCCCCCGTTTATCCTTATCCTTATACCAGTCGTACAGCTGGAGGGAAGCAGAGGCCAGAGGATGAGGAGGACGAGGAGGAGATGGTGGTGGAGGAGGAGGGCAAAGAGGAGGGTATCTTCGCGGTGCAGGGACGTGTTCACCCAAATGCGCTGTTAAAATTTTGGACACAATCTCACCATTTGTCTTGCGGGACCTGGGAATAAATCTCCGGCGGCTCAGGCGGACTAAGAAAAACGCCTCGCCCCATGTTACACGCGCGCGCGCCCAGCTAGCGAGCCTACGTCCGTGTGGATCAACCGGCTGCGCCGGTGTGGATGCGTGCGTCGAGGTACCCCCGGGGGTTTCCACCTTTTTATACTTCTTTTTCTTCATTTTGCCACCCCTACGGTCACCGGGGACTGAAACATCGAACGAACCCCCGCTTCCATCCGGTGTCCGATGTTCCTTCGATAAATCATAATACTCGTATTAACATTCCACGCACTTCTTTCGCGCCACGCTCCTCCGCGCTCCTCCCGCCACGATGGATGGACCCGTCCGACCCACCGAGGCTGCAAAAACTTTTCGATAGAGCGTGGGTGGCGGTTTGCGCGAAGTAAGCAAACCGAGGGGCGGGGGGAAGCGGGCCGACTGGGGGTGGGCCGCGGGGGAGTAAAGGAAAATCGAATTGGTGCCGCGATAAGACGCGCGAATCGTTCAATACCGGAGACCTGTTATTACCGACCTTTTCCTTTTTGCGGCAGGGAACGCACGAACTTGCTAAAACAGGCTGCGCTCGCGCGAATATTTCATCCCGTTGACGTTGCGCCGCGGTAAATCAGTCTTTGCGGTATCCTTGACTTCGTACCATCGATACCGATCCCGGCCGGCAAGATTTAATACTTTTTCTCCGCCGAAGCAACCGCATCGCTTCCACTCGAGGATTCGATCGGGACTTAATTTCAAGAGACTGCCGCCACGCTTCTCCCCCGTCTACCGCAGCCACTTTCTCGCTACGTCCGCGTAGCCTGCGATCCCTTCCACTGCTCCGAATCGCGCGGAAACATAACGTAACACGTGGAGGAACAATCCACGAGTACGTAACGCTGTAAAGACGTGTCTTACATAACTAGGGTTACCAAATCCGAAAATGAAAAAGGTGGAGGGTCTACTGTGAAGTCGTTTGAAAAGGAGGACGTTTTAAAATGAAACTAAATTTTAGATATCAACTTTTATCATGTAATACAGATCCCCATAAAAAACTTCAAGAAAGTAAAAAAATTACGCCAAGTGCATGAAATCAAATAAATCACAAAAAATAGAAGGTAATAATAATCACAAAATTAAAAAAAGCTGTGAAACCAAAGTGAGCCGCAAGTACATCAAGGTGCTCTCCAACTGCGCTTAAGATGACACAACTAACATATCGCGGACATTTTAATGAACCCATCAAAAAGAATCCCATTTAAAAACATTGTCGTAAATTAATGGCTTTACAAAATTAATGATATACAAAAATTTCGCCAATTATAACAATGGCTATTTATACACAGAAAAATTGTATTACATAATATTAAGCAGATATATTTTTATACAAATAAATATTTTAATACGAATAAATATTTTATTCAAAATACTTAGCGCTGAATAAATATGTATAAATTGCATTAATATTTTTCTCTCTTTCTTGTGCGTGCGCATATGCTACGTATGATATTAGAATTAGATATTAAATATATGTAGAATAAATCTGACTGCGTTTCTAGTATGTATATGTATATTATGTATTTTATCGCGTCTCTCTAGATATTAATGTTTTCTTACATAATAAAAGTTGATATCTAAAATTTAGCTTTATTTCACAACGTCCTCTTTTTCAAACGATTTCAGACTAGATTGTCCTTCTTTCTTATTTTTTGACCTGGTAAGTACCTAAGTAGTGCTGGAATCTTGCCTGGAGAGGCCCAGACGAGTGGATCGCTTGAGTTGTGGATAAAACAAAAAAAAAGGTGTACATTTTTAGGTGATAGGAGGACACTGCATTTCAGTAAAAAAAAAAGACGACATGTCCTCCTTTTGAATACCATATAGCAACCCCATACATAACCGAACGTTCTCAGCTTTAAAGTGCTTCCTCCAACCAACTGGGGTAAATTACACTTATGAGACTTTCATTGCACGGTGACATACGGTCCCCTGATTGATTGAAGCTTGACAGAAACAGTTTAGGAGCAGATGCTGGAAGCCACGCATGGAGCAGCGGTTTTGGTGGAAGCGGACGGTGCAGCACGGTCGACCAGGTCGCGGGAATATCGAAGACGGACGCATCTACATTTCGGTGCGGTACTTTATATGACGATAACTCAGAACCGCGACATCACTGCTCGCTCGCGTACAGTATTCTCGGTCGGTGAAGAGACCCGGTGTAAAATATGTGTCTGGTGTCTTATTCCTCACCCGGCTGGTTCCTCCTAAAGCCGGCAAGACCGAAAGGCAGCGGAACAGAAGAAGGGAAGGGAGAAAACAAAGGAAGGAGCACTCGAACGCTGGGGGTTGGTCGGCCCCGTCTTTCTTCGGCTGTTCGCGAAACGTCGTTATTGCCGGTGCTGTTTCGACGTTGCTCCCGGTCCCGCGTTTCCCGGCGAACTTACGATTATTATCGCGGTCGGCTGGGATGGCCGCGGAACGCAGCTCCTGTCACATTATCGTTCCGACCGTGGACATCACCCAGGGATGCTTCACTGGCCACGCGACGTCGCTGCTCCAACCGCGCGACCGTTCCGCCCGATTTTCTGGTGCCTGGATAGCTAACGTCCACTCCGATGTCCCTGGATCTTCATCGACATGCTCGAGTTCCCGATGTCGCCGCCACGGGATACATGGTCGTACACTTTCCACGAGCTCGATTCGACGCATTGGATTTGACAAAACTAGAATTATAGTCGGTCGACGGGAGTTTCTTCGCTGGACACCGCTGATGGAACTTGTTCCATGGAATCTTGGAGGGAGATAGTTGTAACCGGCGATCGCCGGATCGATGTCTAACGACGACTTACGATAGCTTCGCCGTGGCCTGTTGTTTTCTTCCTACTCTAACCTGCAGCCAGTTCCATTAGTTTCCGGCATAATATTGTAATTTGTTGGAGGCTGGGAGGAGGTTAGATGGTAGGCGTGCGCTTTTATACCGAGAGACGCGACGCGAGTCAGTCCTTCATGACGATGAAAGGGAGATTACTTCGCAGTGGTTGCTTTAGGAGAAGGGCGGAACGTGTTCTTGCATACATTTAAAATATTCTGGTTCAGAGCCTCCTCGTAAACCTCCTCGCGGGCTGTATGTACCCAATACACGGCCGTAAGGGAGTAATGTATGCGGTTCTGGTAATGCACTTAGGAAGATAAGAGTTTCCCCACTTATTCGGGAATATTACCCGGCCCTGAAAAACCAACAGACGCTGCAGAAAGGACAAAACACGCCGGCTGGCGACCCGCGAACCTGCTGAAAACGATAAGAATTGTTTGTAACGTTCAACTGGGAGAATCTATTCCAGCCGATTTAATTACATCCCGCCAGCTCCCGCCGCGGTCTCCGTCGCAATGATTTCGGTAAACAGTAAGATTTCCCAGCGGCAAACACGCACGGGATGTAAAAGTAGCATGGAACAGCGGAATCACTCTGTTCTCGTAGGACCTTCAGCCGTGTTGCTTCTGAGACACCTAACCAATTCACGTATGAATCTTGTCAACTCGACGAATCGCCATTTAAGTCGTAAAGACAATTCTCGTCGCTACGCAGAGTGGGTGGCTGTAGGTGGAGCGACTTGAGCATCGATATTCAACATTAGGCGCCCGATATTTACAACTTTCCGCTGGTTCCGCTTTCGTCGCATGGCCCGAGGATCCGATTAACTTCCTTCGGACTCCGTTAAGAGTTCCGACCGCGAGCACGTGGCTGAATCTTATATGAGCTTCTAATGCATTACCCTGTCTATGGCTGAGAGAGAGAGAGAGATAGAGAGAGAGAGTTGCGGAGAGACGGAGGGGTCGAGCGGGGAGCAGCGCATGCAAGCTCGCAGGCCGGAATGGAGTCGTAGGATAGCAATTTCGACCGAGCAGTAATAAAGCACGTCTGCGCGCCGAAATCCTGATGAATGGCCGCGCTTAGGCTTGAAATGGAGAAGCGACGAGCCACTAACACTTACTCTGTCTCGTGCTTTCTCTCTCCCTCGCTCGCTCTCTCCCTCTCTCGTTCCTCTCCACTCCTCGTCGTTTCACCCTGGTGGTATACCCGCGTGCATGATCCTTCCTCCCTCTATCTCTCGGCCGAGCATTCCCTTCCTCTCGTTCCATCGGCATCGCTCTGATCATTCATGACTTTGTCCTCCTCTGTCTCGATTCGTCTGCTTTATCCCTCGCCTGATCCCTCCACATTTCAACGTGGCCCGGCGCAATTTATGCATTCGATTTAGTATCGGCATGTTGCGGAGGTGTCATTGTTTTATCGGGCTTTATAATGAAGCGGAGATTCCTTTTATTCCGGACGAACGTATTTTTATTGGCAGACTGCTCTGGATCCTTGTGCGTTCCCTTTTTATAATTTAGATATCGATGAGCGCGGACAGTGTTAGAGGGACGTCTGAGGCTTCCAGGTTACTGGGTCTCCCATATTTTCTGATTATTATCAATGACACTTGGGATCTTCTGTTTAGTATAGATTCCCCATTCCGAGTGCTGCAACTGCATCTAGGTATATTCAGGGCCGAATTGTACGATTTCTTAGCCATTGCCGATAATTTTAATGCCTTTATATATTTTTCTCTTCAGTTATATAGGTTACTTATTACAGACTGCCGCTTAGTTACTTAGCTATATGCTTCGTTGTAACTAAAGGGTACTTCCCGTTAAATAAAATTGATAAAATAAATTTGTCCTTAAAGTGTTTCTAATAGAAGCTAGATTTTAAAATTCAGAAAATATCTATGGTGCTCCTATTTCACCCGATGCCCTAAGCACGTGCTTATGTTGCTTATTGGTTAATCCAGCACTGGGTATATTCCATCGCAGCACAGCATAGAAATCGAAATTCCTAATTTCAAAGTAACCCGTACCTTTAGAATCGTGGATCTTCGTGCATACAATAGCTTTGTGCCCACGATAGGCAAAATCTTCTAATATGCTAAAGAGAGACCAAATGGAACACGCTCTTATGACACTCAGCAATATTTTCGGCCCATTTTCATGCACGCGCATTTTCTCGGGTCGAACGGTGCAGGAATGAATGAATGAATCTATACGTTCGGCGAACTAGGAAGGCAGGGCTGAAAAGAGAGAGGTAGTTGGCTGGTGAAGCCCAATAAATCTGGTCATCCCGAATTGAGAATGTAAAATACATGCGGTCCGCATCTGCGCGAGCGAGTGAGTGCTCGCGCAGAGATTTATCAGTACGGTGCTTTCGATGGGCAGGTACTGCCCCTAATTTATTCGTCTGTTTCATGGACTCGGCCCTGATAGCGCGCCGTCTTAATTCGACCGATTTTGTCGAGGCGGTGCCCAATCGGCTCGTTACCCTCCACGCTTCAATAATCTTGCCCCATGATGTATCTCGGCCCATTGTGAGCCGTAACGATGCAGCGCTGAATAACAGTAACAAGATTGTTGGGGAAGCATTGCATTGTAGCATAAGTACCTTTTATAATAGTAATATTCGCCCCTAGAGTAAGGGTCGACGCAATCGGAGAAAACGATCTTCTTCCGCCCCACGCTTCTATTTACATCTTTAGATCTAACGACGGAACCTTTCCAGTGCCAGCTCGTCGAGTATCCCTGACGCAGCGAACCAGGGTGGAATTCGATTAATTGTTAGGAAAAATGTTCGATTACAATGGCCGCTAGTGCGCACTGTACACCAGTAGGTTCATGCGGAGGTTACAGAAGGCAGCTAGTACCTATAGCGGTAACTTCTGGGCCTCTAAATCAGCCTCCGTGTCGTGATTCATGGAGGGCAACCTCTCGCCTCCTTTCCTCCCCTTCCTCCTCGCTGCCCTGGTGCGCTGCTCCTCACCTAACCCTCTTCCCCGCCTGTGTTTCCTCCTTACTCCACCCCCTTTCCTCGCCCTCTTACGACTCCTTCGGCAGTGACCTCCTGTGCGACCCTTTTACCTCTCTCGGCTCCCACCTACACCTTCCACCAACCCACGATCCACACCTACCAGGATTGTGCCACATTCGGACCATCCACTTTTCCCGGCACCCGCGAATTAATTTTCATCCAGACACTTCGCGATTCGTCGCGCTCGGGAGGAAGCTTCCCTCGATGCTCGATTAATTCTCATCGAAATTCGCGACGGTCCGGCGAAGTGTGCTCACCGAGAATTTCGCGGCCCATCTGACACGCGACAGGTGAAAGGAACGAGCTGCCTTAATTCATCGGCTCGTCGTGATGCGAGACGCTATTCTCACCGCTATGCTTCGGCGAGGAAGCTTCAGGTTCATCTTGGCCGTGACGAGATTCGTATAATTAACCGACGCGAGAAGGAACGTCAACCGTGGTATTGGCGTGGAACTGTTTTTGCACAGAAATAACAGGTAAATGAAACTTCATCCGTGGAAATAAGATCGTCGAGCCCCGCTAATCAAATGGAAGCATATAGGTGTACCTAAAATAAATCGAAGAAACAGTTGCTTCGTGTCTTGCACGAGTGAAGGTAGAAGGGGTTCACCGGGAGATCCCATCGCGAATAGCGGAGTGGTTAAAAACACACGGAGCCATAAAAGCGAGGCAGGAAAATAAGTTTCCCGGCGGCGATAAATCCACGGAGGCAGCCGAAAATTCGGATAATCGGAACGTATCCAGATGACGCCGTTACGGGGGCGTACATCAAATCCAATATTATTTCGCTAAAGAATTGGCGCTTAACAATACAGATACGCGGTATTAGAGGTAGCAGCGGGTCGTGCACCTTCGTAAAATATACCCCGTCCACGGAATCCCCTCGAGATATCTGTTGGAGAAGGCTATTTTCGAGCTCATTGAATAGACAGCCATGATTCTATGACCGCAGAGCGTGCCAACTCCATTGTAGCGCCCTCCGCCACACTTTATTCCCTCGTTCTCTCTCTTCTGCTGAACCTGCTCGTACATTTCGCTATGGTACCTTAACTTCGGCCCTCGCGAGCTTCAACGACACCACCTTCCCTCCTTCCAATCCTCATCTATACCTATAGCAGATGAAAGGAATATAGCGGGGTACTTGGGACGCAAGTGGTGTGTAAAGCGATGTCTTTGAGAGCACAAGCTGCCTAGAGTGTCCTTACCACTCATTACTGGCTGTGCTCAGATTTCTAATGCACCACCCATCAAAAGCCGTGCGGAACGCGTTGTTTCATTCCCAACGCACAAGTGCGGTACCGTCTACGCCTCGTAGGGAGACCTGTCCAGTGAATGAACACCTAAGAAAATTAAGAACATCGACAATAAGGCTTACCTTCAACTTAACGAAGAACCTAAAAAGAACTTCGAAGGAGAAATCCCCAACCTGGAGATTCAAAAAATTATTAAACTCTGGGGATATGTAGAGTATATACAGGTATTTTTGAAGATGCAGCTGTTTTCCGATTTTCGGTTATAACTCGCGAACTGTTAGAACTGTAAGTCACCAAATGATAGTCCAAATTAAAAGATGTAACTTTTGTGTGAAAACTTTTTTTTATCTCGACAATCGAATAAATTGTCGAGGAGCATATTAACGCAATACAACAAAAGTTGAAATTGTATGGAAAAAAAATATGGATTATGCTGTTTCATAATTATTTTGGATGCCACTGTAACTGAAATTTCTTTTCTATATCTTACAGATTGCGAGTTAGAAAATAAAATCGAAAAATAGCCGAATCTTCAGGGGTTAATTTCACCCCATTAGTATGATTTTGGGCAGCAAAAATATTGCGTTGTAATCAGGAGGAAATTCCCTACATATCCACAAAGTTCAGAATTTTTTGAATATTCTGGTTCGGGATCTTCCCTTGTAAACTTCCCGAGAAATGGTCGATTTCGATTATGCAAATAAAAGGCAGGACCAAGTAATTTATTCTAGCGACGCGTAAACGTTATTCAACGACAGCTGATTTACACAATTGTATATGTCCTCTTGGATAACTCCTCCTTGGTCGTTGCAATCAATTAAAATAATTAGTATTAATTGGCTAATAAAAGGCTCAACGCGAGACGACGTGAGCGTCGCGGCGTCTAACGAGATCGCGGCCGCATCCTCCGTCGTAACCAGCCCTCCGACGACGAAGGCGACGGAGGAGGTTTTTCATCGCGCCGCGCTCCAGAGGGCATACACTGTGCGTACACACAGCAGAGATTCGTTTCGTGATCGATGCGACGGAAACACGAGAGGAGTAGTTTCTAATTAATGGGCCTACTTCACTCGGGGGTAGACTCAATTATTGTCGATACCGCGGAGAACGAGCTGAAATACGAATTCCCTCTTCTCCCCTTTCCTCCCTCTTCATCCCTCACTCGCTGTTTATGCAGGCGCACTCGCGCTCGCGCACTTTCGCTCGCTCGCTCGCTCGCGAACCCCCTGCGCGCGGCCGCGTACAAGAGAGCTCGCGATACGTATCGCGGGGCTACGTGTGGGCGTACGCGCGGGCAAGTGTGCGCGCGTGCATACGTGGAAGGATGGAAATACGTAAGGAAGCAGGGCATGAGCAATGGCTGGCAGCGCTCCGTAATAATGTTGTCTTCGTCGGCTCGTTTTATTTGCCGCGGCGCAAGAATGTAGCCTACAGTCCGCCTCAAAATTCGTGCCTCGGTTGCGCAACCCGATCGGCTCCGATCGATTACTCCTCCTCGATCTGGTTCAATTGTACGTGACTCGATATCGCGACGACAGGCTCGGCTCGTCGAGATCAACTCTACGACCAACAAAATGCCTCTGTGAAAGTGTCGAGTGGGTTGCGCGCGAAGTGTTTGAATAGGAACTAGGGTAAACTGTACAATGATTGGCACCTTAAGCGGAAATCTCAATTGGAATGTCTTTATTTTTTTGTGACGTTTTTGCATGGTCCTAATTTTCAGTAATTATCGATGATTATGGATTTATCATTAAAGTCAAACATCTTGGGTACCTAAATTAAAATTTTAAAAATATTCAATGAAAAACAGAAAGGGGCATATTGGCTGGCACCTGTGAAAATTTAAGGTTATATGGAAAAAAAATTAAAAACAAAGTTTAAACAGACTATTTCATTCACTATTAAATACCTACAACTGTATTTCAATCCATTACTTAGTTATAAAGCGACATAATGTAAGTACTTACTCCTTATCAAAATTTTAAGAAAACACTTAAAACTCAGCCCTTTGTCCCACCGTTACCTTTAATATCTTTTTTTGTGGTGTTGTCAGGTGTAAAATGTGTAGTTCATCTACTGGAATTTGCAATGTTGCAGTGAAAGAAAAATAGGAAATTTTAAAAACGTACTTTCTGAGCTCGTACTTCTCAATATTTGGCTTTTTAATCAGGAGTGCCAATGAATAAATAGTGCAGTGCAGCATTAGTGCAGTCTGGCCTACCTGCGTTAGTAATGGAAAATTTTAACTGGTCTTTTCAAACGATTGCAAGGAATTTAGATCAATTTGATTGAGATCAGATAACAACGCGCTTACTAAGTATCATGCAAAGAGATATCGAATGACTGGCATTAAACTATGAATTCCTGGAGTGAAGGATAATGACAGTTTGAATGCAAATTTGCCGCAATGTTATAAGCAGAAATCTAGGAGACGCTAGAAAATGCAGCAGAATCTCCTAAAGAATCAACGAACACGTGGCGTTCGGAATAAAAAAAAAACCGATCGTTTCGTAAGCTCGAGAGCAGAATGAAAAAAGGCGAACGAGATGTAGAACTACCTTCTATCTATCAGTCGGTCGTTACGCAACGAAAAAAGTTTCTTCGCAGTGTATCCAATTTGCATGGGAAGAGTCCGAGATTCAGCCCGCGACGCGTCATCAATGACCACAACGATTGGCCGAAACTGGGCGAGAGCGGGAGACAAAAAAGCGGAGGAGAAATAAAAGGGAGCGTAAAGTCCCACCTGTGGGTTATCGCGCCGCGCGGTTGCTCCTCCTCGCGAGGCAACATTTCACGTAGGTGAGGCAAACGACGGAGATATCTGACAATCAAAGCGCCGTAACCGTAGATCATAGCCGGGGATAACGATGGGAATTGGCTCTTGCAAATACATTAGGCGGCG
Source organism: Andrena cerasifolii (assembly GCF_050908995.1). Lineage (NCBI taxonomy): Eukaryota > Metazoa > Arthropoda > Insecta > Hymenoptera > Andrenidae > Andrena > Andrena cerasifolii. The sequence goes on along the minus strand of NC_135119.1, from coordinate 14,886,289 downwards.
CGGGGGGCAGCGGCGCGCCCGGGGAGGGAGGAAGGAAAGGAAAAAGGAGCGCGGGGGTGGCTTGATATCGGCCGAGTATTTGCAGGGACCCGCGGCGGGAAGGCAGCGAGGCAAACGGGAAGCAGATAAAATAGAAAAATCGTCACCGATCTCGCGTTTCGGTGGGACGCGAACGCGAACGACGGAGGGCCGTGCCGCCGCCGAAAAAGTATAAATTTCTTTAATGGCGCTAATAATTTCATATCGCATAATTTACTTACTGCGAAACGTAACGCGAGTAGCTACCAGAGGCATTAACGAGGAGCCTAATATTTATGTTGCTGCTCGGTCGCCCGCCACCCAGATAACACCCTTGCTTCCAGCCCCCTCGCTTCTCAATTCCCTACCACCTTCCATTCCCGTCTTTCCGTTCCACCTTTTACCACCAGGCAGAGAAAGTCGCCCTCCGTCGTGCCTCCGCGTCTTCGTAACTAGATAAAAAAAAAGAAGAGATGGAGAAGGAGCCTCCCTCCTCCCTGCTCGAGATAAGTAGGTCCTCGCCGCAGCCTCCTTGGGCCACGATCGGTTAAGGACAAAGGGGAGAAGGGCAACGAACGAAGCGCTGGTGATTTAATACAGGCATTTTTTATTAGGGTGAACGCTCAACCCTCCACTGCTCGGGGGCGAAAGTTTATAATACTTGACTCGGGTTAATTTCTGCCTGGGAACGTGTCTCGCGCAACGATTAGTTTCTCTTGGAAATTTGAAGTTATATCTACTTTTACATGGTCTTCAAATGGATGGTCTGTTTTACCTCACCACTTGAGGGAAGCGAGTGTTCCGATAGCTCCGGAGAATCTTATTTTCCTCTCTTGCCAAATAGTTTTGTCAACAAAGTCTTTGGTTTTTTTATAGCCTAAGGGAGTGACGAGCAACTCGCGGGCCGCATTTGGACCTCCAGCCACTTACATGCGGCCCGCAATTGTTTGAATTGTAAATTCACATCCGAAATAATGAATTCACCCCATAAATTACTATTCTTTGATTAGTATATTTAAGTATTTAATATTGCGGCCTGCGTAGAGTATTAAGGGGGAGTATATTTAATAATCAAATTTCATTTCTAATTCCAATTTAATCAAATAAATTTAATAATCAAATTGAATTTGAATACACCAATTAAAATTCAAATCACAAGAAACTTAAAATATAATTGTACAATGTAACATACATAATAGAACTTTTTCTTTTTATTTAATTGTACTATAATTATGTGAATGTTGAATCTTTTTTAAAAAATACCGTTTCAATACCGCTAATAAATAGGGGGCCAATAACTGTTTTACCGTTATCATGGTTATAAAATAGTTGCCGGCAGCCCCGCCAATTATTGCTCTTCAACATTATTCATATGACAGTTGTTGGCCTCCTGTAATTTTCATAATATATGTATAATTTTAACAAATAAATAATTTTTTTATAAAGTTTTAACCGTTATTTATCAATATACAGAATATGAGAGATATATGTATCACAAATACATTAAAATATTTGAAAACTTTCAACTGTACTCTTATGATTTTTTTATATGTAATTTTCAAGCTGTAAATATAATCACAGTATATAATGAGCGGAGAAATATTGATTACATTCGAAGCAAAAAAGTACAAGGAATATGAATATGTTCATTAAAAAAATCATAACATTGATATTTCTTTTTATTTTTTCATTTCTCAAAATCGGGCCAATCACTGTACTCTTCATCCCTATTACAAACCATTATCCAGTAGATAAACATATATATTCTAAAATACTCTGACTGCTCGGTTCTTTCGGCCCGCTCGGTTCTCTTCCAGCCGCTCGAAAAAATTCGAGTTCTCGGTTCCATTCGAGCCGCATGAAAAAATTCGAGTTCTCGGCTCTATTCGAGCCGCTCGAAAAAATTCGAGTTCTTGGTTTTCTTCGAGGCACTCGGTTCTTTCGTTTCCCACAAAAAGGACAAGCGTACACACGGTGTGCACGAAAGCAGACCTGTTCTATTCAGGCTCAAGGTTCCGAGAGTAGGCAAACATTCGAGATGAAGGTGGAATTACTGTTCCCATGAACGAAGCTCGAATACCAGAGCCGTGCCAGTTCCACCAGCAACACCTCGGTGTAGATTTGGCATCCGGACGCAGGCCACTCTGTCATCCCCGTCGCGCTCGTTCTCGTTAGAAAGATATCTCTGTGGCGGGCGCGCATCCAACAAGGACCGAGTAATTATTGTCATCCGCTAATTGGTCGGCGATAAGGATCCATTAAGTCGCTTTTTCCCCGCGCGCCAGCTCCTCAACAACCTGCTGGCGTGCGTGGCGCGATCCGCGCTCAGGGATGGCTGGACTGAGCGCGCGCGCGCGCGCGCGTGCTCGCGTGCTGGCGTGCCCGCGATTCCACGTGCAGGAACGCACACGTGGCCCACGGTATGCACGGACGGCAACTGAACCGCACATATCTGAATACGAATGAAAAAGCTTAATGCGCCATTATTTACTTGATAGTGGACAACCTGGTTCCAGGGGCACCAGCACGTGTTTACGCGTTTATAACAGACGTGACGTAGAGTGGTTATATTCCGGTAGGGCGTGTGTGTCAGCGACACGGGGGTGTGGGGCTGGGCGGAGGGTGGGTGGTGAAGGGGTGCGTGGGGGCGGCATCCGAGGGGGGCGGACGGGGGTGTTGGTCGGAGGCACTGTTTTGCGATGCAGCACGCGCATTACCGGGCCGTAATGCGGCGTTGGGTTCACCGGTACATATATTTTATTTAACACTGACACGGCAAGAGGGGGGCGAAATTACGCGGTGTTATTAATGAAACTAAACTATTAATTTAAATTCCATTGTTCCATTATAAATAATTACCTGTTAATTACCGGGCGGACCGGGCCCGGTCGTGTAATGTGATTGGAGCACAAACGATACGCGCCATTTGTTACGGATTCGCCCGCGAGATTAATGTACACTTTTCCATGACTCGAAACGTACTTTTTCGCTTTTTTCGTTCGCGTGCGCGGAGAGGAGTGGGAGGCGGGGGTTTGTTTGTTTGTTTGCTCATCGGCAGGCGCAGACGGGGCGAACCGATTCAATCGAGCGATTTTCGCCACGATCCACCGCGGTCGACGACTGCAGTGCCTCGATGTCGAAATTTTTGCGGCTTGCTCGATGGGACTGGCAAAAATGGCAGCGAAATTTCGGTAGGGGGTAACGCGAAAGAACGTTACGATAGGTACTCGCCATTTGCGTCACTCTGGTAAATCAACTGCGCGGACACTAAATTCAGGCGGCCATAATTATTCATGCTCCGGTCGCGCGCAAAGCTTGATAAACTGTGTTCTGCTCCATTAACGCTGTTCTTCGTTACATTATTATGTTAATCAAAATTTAACGATATGTAATCAGATCGATCGACACCCCCCATCCCGCTGTCTTTGCAACCCCTGTTTACACAATTTAATTGGGGAAACTGAAAGACTGCAGCTTGTTCTTAGATTATTTACTGGTAGGTAAAGTTGCACTCAAAAAGTCACATCAATAGGGAAGCTGACTTCTCATCGGTGTTTTATGTGTATTAAATTACCTTATTTTCCTTCTTAATTTCTATTACGATTTAAAGAATCTATTGCGGTAAGTACTGCATTGTATTCTGTAGTCTTTACACAGTACTTTTACGTTTTATCCGGCTCTTTATCGCATGTTGTAGTGTAAATAATTAATGTTTAGTAAATCACCTCATTTGGGGCAAAACAGCGTATTTGAGTATGGGACAAAATCGGGTACCCATACTTTCAATGTATGCCGTAAATATCTTATAGAAGCTGATTTCTAATCTTTAAACGATCCAATAATAATCTTGATTATACGTATAGATCGTGGATGGGCTCATAAGATTTGCACAAATATTGAGGAGAGCGACGAGACCTTTATTTGTGATTTTTGTGCACTAGATAAATTAAAATAAATTTATGTACAAATTAATATTTGTTAAAATATTTTTCTTTAAGGTTTCTAAAATAATAGTAATAATGGTTTTACAATTATATCATATTTTATGCGTTTTTTAATAGGTACCCGATATTACCCACACTTGTAGGGTAAAACCGGGTAAAAACTTGCATACTTCCCAGAAAACTTGTTTTCCTCTGAGCCAAATAGTCTTTTCAAATAAGAACTCTCATTTTCTGATTGTGTAAGGTCCAATTAAAATTTCTAGCGGTATCCAAAGTTTATTTCGCCGTCTGACTTTACGCTAGCAGGAAAAATACATTGGGCACCCAGTTATGCCCCACTTTCTCCTACATCGAAGCGTATGGGTTGACGCGTTAACGAATTTTCACTTCTTTGATCTTCCATATCTCAGAAACTAATTATCACCTAAACTCGAAAATTTGTTGCGATTGATGACTCATCATAAGGTATCATTTGACACAAAATTCAGTTGCAAAATCGCGGGACCAAAAGAGGCTAAAAAGGCCTCATTTTTTAGTCACTCTTTAGATCGTTTAGGTTATAAATACGTCAAACCTGGCAAAATAAAGAAATATATATTAGAAGTCAACTTTGTAATAAAAAATTTTCAAACATTTTATAATATTTTTCTAATTTTCTCCTTTTGTTGCACATTTTAATTTTGAAACCAACAGTCAGCGAAGGTACAAACGCGCTCTGCGCTGAGTTTCGCATCAGCTTCCCCGTTGCACGGCCACGAGTCGCTCGCGACTCGATAAATGTTCCCCAACAGGAGGAATGGTTCGGCGATATAATTGAAGGCTCGGTGCCCGCGGAGGAGTGTTCCTGTATGAACGGCAAGTGCGTGCGTGCCAGCAGGTATAAAGCAACGCGCCTCTTAGGGCGGATTCAATTAATCAAAGCCGCGTCGCCTGGCCGCTGCTGATTACTCTTGCGATGCACTTAGTCGCGTACATGCGATTACACGCTGTGAGATAGACAGATGAGGCTACGTGCCCGTAGTTAATCTTCCGCGCGTCAAACGGTACAAACGACACGAAGTGGAAGGTGAGGAAGTAGGGAGAATACGTGGCCAAGAAGCTGGTGCACGTACACGCTGGGCAACGCGACGCGCGACGTTCTCCAACAGCTCGGCGCGCGGGCAGCCCTCCGAGTAGCCGCTCGCGAGCGCGCGTTCGTGACACTCCTACGGCGCTTACTGGCCAGAGTCGCCTCTTCCGTGATATAGAGCTCTAATATGCGAATGAATTAACCAAATGGAGCCGTACTCGTCGGCCGCGACGCGGTTCTCGCCATACCAGACCTCTTCGTCGCCCTCTGGAGATGCCTGCGCAGGGGATGTTCCCTGCGGAGAGGTCTACTCTCGGGGCGGAGGCAGTTTTTGCCTTCCGCGGACGCAAATCTAATATGCTCGCAATATTGAAGCGTCCTAGCTCGTTCCACGTAACTTGGGGGTGGAAAAGGGTCGTCCAGATAGAAATCTGAAGACGGTTCCTTTGAAACTTGCAGAGGTTTCCGTCGGACCACGTTTTCGTAAATGGAGGAAGCGAGGACCAATGGAAAAGGGAAAGGCGAATGTTCTCCAAGCGGACGGGACATAATTTTTCGGTGAAATACCGTCGGAACTGACGTGAACGATATCAATCGTCCCGCTATTTATTTATTTGCGCGGCCCTCGCGTTAAATGTAGCATTTGCTCTGTCCGCTTCGGCTAGGCGCGGCACCGCGACCGACGTGCGCGCATTTTTCCGTCGGCCGGGACCTCATCAATTAAGGCAATATTTTGATCGGCGAACGGAAGCGACGGAAACCGCCGGGAAATCTATGCGGGATTAATTAATAGTCCGCCGTTAATAATTTACGCATCACGCACACGGCGAGCGATAAATTTTCAACGGCCGTGCGCGCACGAGACACCCGTAACAATTACACACCCACACTAACGGAACACTTTAAATCGTCCGCGCGCGTATACGGCGTCGTCGCAGCTACGCGACAAGCATCGAATTCGTCCGCGAAGACGAGCCGCACATACTAAGGGGGCAGGATTTCGAGGTGAACGCCAGCCTGGCACACGCTCATCGGCCATCAGGAAATCACGATCGGGAATACCTGTCCGTGGTGCGCCTCCTTTCTCTTGCAGCGCCAGGTAGAGCTGCTGCCAACCACTGTCCACATCTAATCGATGGTATCGTACAGAAAGTGTAGGGAGGAAGGAGTGAAATAAAATACACAGTCTCTCTCTCTCTCTCTCTCTCTCTCTCTCTCTCTCTCTCTCTCTCTCTCTCTCTCTCTCTCTCTCTCTCTCTCTTTCTCTCTATTTCTGTTAATCCCATTGCTCTACCTGTTTCTACTCGAAAAAGTATTTATTTCCAAATTTACTCTTTTCAAACCCATCTCTTCCGAGACCTAAAGATCAACTCCCTTTTTAATGACAGTGAACTAAGGTAAATGTCCCCATTACCGACCGCGTCCCCATTAGTGACCAATTATTCATTTATTATTATTTATTGCAACACAGAAAGCGAAATATCAAACAGAAAGTTCAGAAATTATAATTAGATTATTAGGTACTTCATTTATTGTTTCATACGTTATTTATGTAGCCGTACATTCGCCTTTAAGTAAATTCACGTGTAAATTAGGACTTGGTCATTCGCATGAAAGTTGACAGATTCTAATAACGCGAGGTTATACTACAGATATCATTAAACTCCCAAATTTTACAATAAAATCCCGCGGATCCGTGCAGTAACTAGAAATATATACAGAATTATAAATTTAAAAGAAAATATTCATTTTCTTTCATTATTGCAGCAGAAAATCGTGGTCGGAAATAAGTAACGTCGAAGATCGGTTTGTACCTGTTTTCGGACATTTTACAAGTGATGTTGTTAGACCTAACTAAAGTATTCAAGTAATTTTTTAATTATTAAATTTTCAGCACATTTGATTTGAACATAAATATATTTTCTTTAGAAAATAACAATGGTGAAAACAAAGAAAAAGGAGCAGAAGCGCGCGAAATACACGGAAACCGAGTTAATTGAAGCAATGTGTAAAATAAAATCTGGAGTACCATCGATAAAACGAAGTGGCCCGCCCACAATTTTAACAAATGACGAAGAAAGTCAACTAGTTCAGTGGGTACTGTATATGCATAAAGCTGGTCACCCAATTACAAACACTGAAATTATTAGTAGCGCTGCTACTATATTTCTTTAGAGAAACAAAACGAGAAAGCGGAGAAAAAAAGAATAAGAGTTTTAGCTGCAGAAGAACGAAAGAAAACGATTGAAGAAGAAACGAAACGAAAATTATTAGGAAATAATAGAAAACATAAAAGATTATCTTAAACAGATTATAAATTGTTTAATTTATTTCATAAAATGTTAATAACAACAGTCTGTTATACTCATGTACACAAATTTAATAAACAAAATAATGCATTTACAATGGTGGGAACTGCTGGTCAATAATGCAGACGTGAGACGGTCGGTAGATGGTACAAGTTGGTCAATAAATGGGACATCAGGTCCAATATAATTTTCACCATAATTTTTGTGTAAATAGCCGAATATCACTCTAAAACTAATTTGATTATGAAACTAGAGACTTGAAAAAATACAATGATCCATACTTTACTCAAACATTGTCGTATATTAGTAAACAAATTACTATTTCGAACCAGTCACGCTCTAAAGGTAGGTTTACACCTGACGAGTGACTCGACCGAGTCATCGGTTTGCTACTCGGCCGATTGAGAGTCTTGTCCGCCGGATTACTGGGCCGAGTACTAGAATATGCTCTCAGACTGGGCGAGTGCTCGGCTCAGTGGGCTCACTCGGCCGAACACTCGTCAGGTGTAAGCTCAGCATTAAACGGTCGCTAATGGGGACATTTACCTTACTGGGGTGATGAAGCTGAAAGGACCACATTACACAGCTATACGAACCCGATCCGAACTTTTTTTCATGGAAAGTCTGTACCTACGCGATCGGTTCGAGTGTCCGATACGAGAGCAATTGCACGTAGGGGTTAACGGTAATGAGCAGAGGGGACGGCGGCCACGAGGAAGAAGCAAGTCAGGAAGATGACATAACGAAGACACAGTGCTGGCAGAGGAGGATGCGATAGGAAGGCATCGGAGCGCACCGGCGCGGCCGGCGCCCTGCCTCGGCTCCGTCGAGGCGCCGGCGTCACTTCCGCCCTCGCTCCTACTCCCGCTTTCTCCGAGCGGGCTGGAATCGCGAGCGACCGTTTCCAAGCCGCCGCGCCGTTCGAATCGTCGAGCGTCGCGAAAGAAGAGAGAAAACACGGTCGAGCGACTCGTTCTCGCGTGCACGCGCCAGAATCGCGCGGTGCCGCCGATAAATAAATATGAGATGCACCGGCTAAACAGCACTAGGGTTGTTGATCCTAGCTGCCACTCGTATAAATCAGCGGCCGCGCTTCGGGATTCGAGTCGCGGCGACCCCGGCTTCGAACTTGCCCGCTTTCGAATTCCAGGCAATGTCAAAACCCTTTCTCCGGGACGAGCGGACCATACCGAGGTCCGTGGAATTCAGATTTCGCCCGGCCTGCGCAGGTCTTCGATCATGTATTTCGTATACCGTAAACTGGAGGAACGTTGGCATACGACGGGATTACATTGTTCTACGTCAGACTAGTAAAACTTAACCTGTTAATGATATTTATATGTAATGCTATTAACGCTATTAAGAATATTAAGATGTAAAAAATAAAATGAAATAAACAAATTTAAGTGCCAATGTATCTTACTGGCTTCGGATTAGTAAAACTTAACCCGTTAATGCTATCGATATGATGTGCCAATGTTACCCCGATACACTAACGTTTTTAACATGTATTAAAGAAGGAGAAGGACAAAAATTGTATGCATTTTGACACTTGTAGTACAATCACAAAAGATGCAATGTTATGATAGGATACTTAAAGCAAATGTAAACGTGTTAATTTTTAAATTATATAACAAAATGTTTCAAAAACCTGCCTATGTTTCCCCAGTTTACGGCAGAGCTGTGGAGTCGGAATCGGAGTCGCGGAGCCGGAGTCGGAGTTCAGAAGAAATTTCTGATTACCGGAGTCGGAATCGGAGTCGAAAAAATATATGCCGACTCCAACACCGATTACATATTAGTAAATCGTATAAAAATCCGAGTCTGTTGAGCTCTACTTTAATCTGTATTTAATTGAAATAAAAAGTGCTTCAATGACCATTGAATGCATTAGTTAAATTTAAAGTTTTTTTTCATTATCGGTTCTCTCCTTTATTTGCCTTTACTGTTAGCGTAGCTTTAGCTTTTTATACTGTACATATATAATACACTGCTAATATACTCAGTGCATGTGTTAAATATTAGTAAATTAGTTATATATATTTAGTTATATGTATATAAATAAATACCGAGTATACTAACAATCTATTATAGGTAAATGCAGGAGTCGGAGTCGGGAGTTTTGACTGCCGACTCCGCAGCCCTGGTCTACGGTCGGTCCGCTGGTCTTTCGATCCTTAGGAGTACAATGATCGAAGGTGATCAACGAATTCTGTTCGACGAGGCGAACGCGGTCGCAAATAAGAATCGCTAATTAGGCGGGGTGCATTTGCCGGTGGTTCTAAAATTCCACGCGACCCATAACTCACACTTCCCCCCGTGAGCGCGAAGGGACGAGCGTTCGCGGCGGCTCCGAAAAAAAGGGGCAATAATCGAGAGGGTTGACTCTCAAGATATAACGCCGGAGACGGAGGACGAGGGACGACAGGATTCATAATTTCACGCGAGCTTATTGCCGTCAGTTATTTACCCCCTCGGCTCATTCCACATGCAGCTCGCGCCTAAGTACCGCGATTCTCTTCCGCGCCCCCCTTTTCATTCTCCCTGTTCGCGAGCACGCGCGCGCGATCATGCGTCCTCCGAGCGCCGCGCAACGCTTGGCCGTTTTCTCGCCCGGATGACTCACGACGTCTCCGGCCGACGACGTCACGATGTAGTCTCGCATCGACGTCCTGGCCCCCTTGTGCCTCGTTTTCGCAATTATCAATCGATTACCCGGGTAGTCCGCCTCTGGCCACGTATTACCGAGTTATTTATGAATAATTCCGCGGCAGGACGGCACGTCAAAGATTGCCCTCGAGGTTGCAATTCACCGTGAAACGAAAGAAACGACCGCGACGGGTTCTTTCGCTCGTCATTGGTGACGCGTTCGCGCTTAGCATAACAATAAGTGTAGGAGTTAGGAGATCAAGTTCCCCATTGAGACCAACGACGCGGCAACGAGTTCCTCGTGGGCGAACCGTTTCGGAGAAATGCAAAGGAGAGCAGTTGAAATCGAGAGATCGAACTGTTTAACGAGCGAAGTGCAGACGGAGCAGATGACAGGAGGCAATATCAAGGTCATTAGTCGGTATCGCGATTCTTTTGGAGATAGCGGTTATTTATGGGTTGCGAGGCGGAACGGACCGTTCGAACGGTTTCCGGGCAGATTTCGTAGGCCGCGTTCGACGACGATACGAATATTCGGGCGGTTCAGTGGCCAGATAGGCCCTCGGCCGCTACGTACTCGCGCTGGAACACGAAGGATAATCCTTGTGGATTATTGCGGTATCACGTGGGTCCATACGTGCTCACCGGCAGGATGCCCTAGGACGTCGTATTTGTATGCCGTGGAATACACCTACGTGTTTGTATCGTACGGGTTCTCCATGGAAACCCTTGCTAGGGGCCGGGCCTGCTGCGATACCCTAATTCCTAAATCTGTCGCCATAAGTCCTCGTTACAATAAATAACCCGACCGGTGTGTGTCTGGGCTTGCGCCTCCTATTCCTCCTCCGCCGCCTCCTACAGTCTTCTCTCCGGGCTACCTTCGGCTAAGCGCATCCCTCGCCGCTCACCTATACACCACCTTCCTCGTAGATCTTTTCTATAAAGACCCGTTGTTCCTCGGACACCTCCGCTTTTTACAACGACACGCCGCGGGGACCAGCCCGATCCCGATTCAGCGAAAGGGAACTACTCGTGGACCGATTGCCCCCGTCTCCTTAATCCTCGCTCGCAACGCGTTCTCTACACAGTGGGACTCCTCTAATCGCGTATCGTCTGTGACGTTCAATCGGACGATTGATATACGGTAATTAATACCGAAGGCAATGAAATAATCGATCGGAGAGACGGGAAAGTGGACGGCGAAGGAACGGCGAGCATTCGCTCCCGGCCGTGGAACGGGTAGGCTATCGATGAAGACATAAATTCCCGCTCGCCGTGGACGACGGATGGCTAAGATGATAAACAGTTAGTAACCAGTTGTGGTTATAAACCGAAGAATGAAAATGAATGGAGAGATACGTGATTAATAATGGCGAACGGAATTTATGCCCGCAGTGTCAATTATATCCTCCTCGCGGCTCATAGAGTTCTGCCCGGCCGGTGATTTACGAGGCGTGTTTCTTGCGCGATTCATAATTTCTTCATAAAACATCGCGGCTCGGTTTTTCGCCGAAAGACGTTGCCCGTGCCTTCGAATTTGGCGGTCTACCGTCGCGTCGCCCCCCCAGAACACAAATCGTCCCGCTTTTCTTTCTCCAGCGGCGAAAACATCTCGCTCGTCGTGTGTCGCCAATGTTTGATTTACGAGCGGCAATTACTGCTCGCCGCGCGAGGATTACAATGACTAGCCGAATAAATTATCGCCGGCTGCATTCGCAGGCTCTCCTTCCTTCTTCGGCTCGTCAGGCCGCTGATCGTTGCATCTCATTTAGAGCGGGCGATAAAAAACGCTTGCCAGGCGTGAAATGATCCGTTCTATAAATCCTAATAAACGTCTACCTGCCCGGTGCAGACGTACATAAATAAAAGGTGGAGTGTTCGAGAGGAAGCGTGATCAGCCGCGTTTACGCCTATGTGTGTGTGCGCGCGCCTGGTCACGTGCGTGCGCGCGCACTCGTTTCAGGCAACGACGCCGCGGCGCACAGCTTCATCATGGACAAGGCTGGAAGAATAGAGTGCTTCTCGCTGCTCGCTCGCGGCATCCTCGATGCTGGCGCGAGCCGAGAAAAACGAGCGCAAAAAGATGGCGGGAAAAGATTGATAACCAGCGGGGGAGATTGCGTTTTAAATGCGCCGTGTAAACAAATCGATAAAAACTATTTGTCGGACGTAGTCGGCGACGAAACTGTTTTTTGCCTCGACGGTTTTCGAAGCGGGCGGCAAGTGTTGGGAAATGAAATGTTTAATCCTTTCTGAGATATCTGTCTGGTTCATCTAATCAGTAAGCGCTAGTTTACGAAGGGTAGACCGGGAGCGATTGTAACAGGGGGGGGCGATTGTAACACGTTAAATATCTCAAAACATATGAAAGATGTTAACACAAATTTTGGATAGGGTAGATGCACCATTTGTGGCCACTTTAAGGATTTCAGTGACTTTCGTCGTAATTATCTATAAAATTGTACTTAAAATAAGGGAACTGTTAGCTTTACTAAATTTTACACTATCTTTACTATTAATGCCTAAGTTAGCATTAACTAAAGAAATCGTTAAAGAATTAATAAAGTTAAAAAATATAAGAAATGCATTTTTCACCGTTTGCGGCCACTTGCACACTAGTTTTGGCCACTATCTAAATTTAATATAACGGGTTTTAATAAATTTGAAATAAGGAAGGATTTAAGTAAGACAAATACAGTATACGGCAACAATGTATTATTTTATTACATTTAGTTGAAAATAACATTTGCATGTACTTAAATATTTACATACGTAGCAAAGTAGAATCTTATTTATACTATAATCTTACGTACTAATTTCTTATTTTCTTTGCTTTATTTGTTTCACTCTTACTTTTATTTTTTCAACTTTGGTCTCCTTTTTTTACTTTTCTCTGCTTCTTCTTTTTTCTCATTTTTGAATCTTTTTGCTGTTAATTTAATTTGCTTTAAATATTCTCTTTTTTTCAATTTCTCTTTATTTGCATCTGCTTTTCTTTGCAATTGCATGTGCTTTTCCTCTTCCTTTGCTTTCATAGCTTCCAACCACTTATCTGACGTTAATACAGAAGGCAAATTGCTCTTTCCTCAAGCCCCTTTTTTTAAGGTTTTGCTGCCGGCCACGCAATAATAATTTTTAAAACCTTTTCTAGAGAATTCGTTCGATTAAACATTATCCTGTCATTGGAATCTGCACAGTTTTTATGATCATTATTATCCGCATTATTATTATTAGTTTTATTATTATTATTATTGCTATTACTACTACAACTACCATTATTATTATTACTGCTACTATTATTGCTATCACAGTTATTAGCAGATACGTCAATGATGTTTATGTTATCTATCACAGGCAGAGCAATAGTAATGATGCTTGAATCACTCAAAATTTCTTGAGCTTCAATTTCCAATTGCTCTGGATTTTGATTAGGTTCTGCATTGACAGTTCCTGTTAGTACAACTGGGTAATCCAAGTTAGCGGTAACGTTTCCGGGAAACTGTAGAAAGTCCGCGAAATTTTGATTTTCTACTTCATGTTTATCTAATTAAATCTAATAGTATATAACAGCTTCAGCCATTAGAACTGGAAAGCATGGTGGCAGAAAATAGAACAATATTTTAATAAATTTTCCATTTCTGACAAAGAATTTGATAATTTTATACTTTCAGAATAATTTTGAAACTATATTTAACCTATATCTACCATAATTTATATATTAACATACTTTGATTAGTAAATATGGGAATTTTACTTACCGTATATCCTTCACGATTATTACAAGAACAGCGAACCGTTTACACACTTCTTAAAAAATATAATGTTTTTTCGCGTAAGCAATATATGTAACCTTGTATTTCTGACGCTATACTAAACAAAACATTTACGGTGTGAAATTCTACACATAATTATGCGTCTGTATGCAATTTCAAGAAACCGCGGTAAGGTAAAAGTACCTATTATGGAATGAAATTTCGGAAAGATTAGAATTTTCATCAAATTCGAGTTAATAAATTTACAAAATGTTAAAAAATCTTTTATCTATATAAAAGGCCAGTTCTTTTAGAAATAAAAATGACTTGTTATAACTTAATCTAATGTATAAAATTAATTTTATTAACAAAATATTAATAGGACTCGTATGTACCTATTATGAAACAGTATTTCCGCACCTGTACCGCTGTTCCATAAATAATGTCCCCATTATGAAACAGGGGAAAACACGTAAATCTACTGCTTTTAAATTTACTTTGTTATTCGATTCTAGTTCTTAAGGTTTTTAATTATAAAAGACGGAAAGAATAAAGTGAAATTAATTCATAACATGCACCAAATAATTAAAAAATGACGTATAAATTTATGACAATTATTTCAATTTTAAATCAATTTTTAAAAATTATTTGAGGTAGGAATAAAAGAAATAGAAAAATCTTCATTAATATTCATTACTATTTAATAATAACGGCTTAATATAAATACTGGGGAAAGTACAGTAGAATGGGAGACGGGAGAAAGTACAGTAGACCGGGAGACCAGGGATAGTTTGGACAATATTAATTAACAATATTATTACTATTATTTCACTTTCCATTTTAAGTAAGTTCGTTACTTGTAAATAAAAAGTTTCGAAGTAAATAAGTATTAATTATGAAATTAAATTAATTCTATTTTTACATACTACACATTAGAGGTTAGGTTTTGAGATTTTTTATAAAATAGTAATACACACTTATTGTGTTTACTTCCTTATTTATGTAAGTATAAACAGCCGGATATTACTTGACATACAGCGAAACTGTTGTGGCTCAAATAATGTCAAATAAGTAAGTAACATTTTCGTAAAAAAAAACTGTTCTTGTAACCGTAATAGTTTTTGCGTAAGCGTATTCCAAAGTCAAAGTGTTACTACCGCCCTCGGTCTACCTTACCTATAAGTAGACTGCTGATAAAAACTGCCAGCAGCTATTAGGGATAAAGCGTGACGAGCAAATTTGTTCGTGCCCCACCATCGAGAGAATGGCCCGATTGAGGAGGGCATGAGCAGGGCTTGTTCAGCACTGCCCAGAGTGGCAAATTTGGGGGCGGCAAAATTGGTAAAAAGAGGAAATTAAAATCAATAAAACCTAATAAAAAGTAAAACTTTTTGAAAAAGTGGTAATAAAGTAGGTAATAGGTAGATTTTATTTTGTTCCGTTACTGTATTTTTATGAACATTCACTTTTGTATAAAACAAAAGGCCTTTGTTATTCAACAAATACCGTAAAATGGGGGAACATTGGCACATGCCGGGGTTACATTGGCACCTATACGCATAAACATATAAAGTCGCATTCGAGATCGAGATTTTAGGTACTCAATTGTTTCAACGTTTGCGGTTAGATATCCAATAATCGCCTGTCAAATAGATAACTTTGTTACGTTATACACTATATTATTAATAACATTAGATCGCAATAATGCCTAGATCTTATACAGCGACTACCGGGAAGAGGAAGTATAAAGCATTTATAGATTCCGATCAGTAGTACAATCACGAAACATGCAATGTTATGATAGGATACTTACAGCAACTGTAAACATTTTAATTTCTACATTATACAACAAAATGTATCAAAAACCTGCCAATGTTCCCCCATTTTACGGTACCTCTAAACAAAATGTCTCCCTATCAAATCTTATAATTTAAAATAATTATTTATAATTAAATATAAGAGGCGGCAAAAATGATTTTTACCCAGAGCGAGTTAGATCGGGCCCTGATCGAGAGTGATGATGAACGTTAGGGGAATATGCGTGGCATCAAGCCGCGTTGCTAAAGTGTCGCAAAAAACGAACAATGTCTGGCCAGCTCGGTATAAAGATGCGCGGCCGGAGTGCAGGTTCCAAAAGAAAAACAGCGAGGAGAGGTAAGAGCAAAAGAGAAGCCAAGAAAGAGGACGGCTGGAGGGGAAGTTAACAAAAAGGGAGCAACAGAAGAAAGAGAAGCGAGAGAGGAGGAGAGGGAAAGAAAGAAAGAGAAGCGTTTTGAAAGTGTAGGAGAACGAGCCGTAAAGGGGTGGGAAAGATGGTGGGCGAGGGGAAAGGAGGGGTGGAAGTAGGAGGTAGGGGGAGGTGGCACAGCGGAGGATGAAGGCGGTGGGGGTGTGCATTGCGGATTTATTCCCGCCAACACATTCATCATGGCGGATTTAGCTGAACCCGTAACGCATTGCCGTGGATATATATCTGCTTCCATCCCCTCCAAGCGGCCACCTTCCTCCGGCATCCCTCCACCGGCCGATCCCTCGCATCCCAATTTCGACCCAATCCTAGCCGGTATATCCCGTATTCTGACAAAACCTCTCTTTTTCAATGACTTCCCGACTCTTTCCGCGACGCGCCCGGTGAAAGTGCAATCCCCGACTCGTTTATGATTCCCAGGCCGTTATGGTCGCGTTACATATGCCCCGTCCTCGGCTCGCGAGCCGTCCCACTCCTCCCCGACCGCGGCGACAGGCCACGCGAGCACGCGAGCGCGCGAGTCCCCGTAAAACACTTCCCAATATTTTCCCCACTCCCGTGTCAGCCGACGATACCGCGCATTGATGAGACCCGTCCGTCCGTCGCTCCCGGCTGCTTCGCGATTCGGGGATGATTGATTAGCGCGGACAATTTACGAACAGCCCGAGCGAAAACACAGCAGGCTTTTAAAACGTACGACAATTTCCATGGCCACGCGCGCGGCCAGTGGGTCTCAGGGAACAATTTCTGGTTGCTATTTAACGTGCAAAATTGTTCAAAATGTGTCTCACTGTAGAAAGAAATAATAATAGGGGAGAACGGGGCAAGTTGATACAGACGAATTATCTCGACACTGTATATATGTAGCTCCTTGTGTGCGAGATTTGTGAAGCTTGTTGTTCAATTCTTTACTACGATCTAGCGTACGGCGTGTTGTACCTGAACGTTAGCATTTGTTTAGTTATTTTTAACGTTTTCGTTTCTGTAGAGAAAAAGTAAATAGTTCACTTTCCAATCCGTCTTGAAACGGGATAGAGAATTTTATCACTCAAATTAATTGGGCATCGCATTGAGTCCTTTGAAGGTAAGGTAATTACGTTTTGTTATTTTGTTTATATGTTTTACATTTTTTTATGGAGACGTTTGTACATAATGACTTCCTGTGGGGTAAGTTGGTACAGTGTATTAATTTTCTCTGACCTACTTTTAATTGGATATTTCGTTTTATTTCTAGGAAAATTGACAGAAATTATGTCAGAAAAACGAATCGCGGCAAAGTACCCCGAAATATTTTTCAAAAAGCGTGTGTCGGTGTAGAAAAGGAGTCAATGTCGTTACGTCAAAGCGCGAGAATATACGGAATAGATAAAATGGCTATATTAAGATACATTAATAAAAAGAAGCGAGCACCTGATGTTCAAGTGGGATATTCCAGGCTTCCATCCTTTACTCATTAAACGGATATTTTACAGCTGTATCAACATGTCTAGTGCTCCTTCTCGCGAATTCTTTCTCGAGAAATTCTCGAGAAATTTTATAAATGCTTATTTCTTATTTCTCTTACGTAATTTAAAGTACTTTTCGTCTAAATAATATTTTTTCATTCATTTTGTATGTAGTTTCTCAACTTGTCATTGACAATATATTAAAGAGGGAGGACCAAAGTATATTTTAGCATATTTGTTATCTAGTAATTAATTCAAACAAAAATGAAAAAAATTGAAAAGTGAAAAACGTATCAACTTGCCCCCGTCTCCCCTACCTCCAATACCAGGGTGCCATTTGCTAGTAGCAGGTACACTTGCTGACGCCGTCTTTAATATGTAGTGTTCGCAGTAACTTATTTCTTCTATCTATGGATAGTTTGGAAAATAGGTCCTTTAATGGATCTTTGACGCGGTATCAGTATCCAATCGCAATGCATCATGGCGCAGCGTTGACAAACCCCTCCGACCACTCTTCGCCCTTCGTCGCTCCCTCTCCTCCGCCGCGTCGATACGATATTACGGGGTTCGGTATAAATCTATGGCTCATCCATCCACATTTTATCCCCGGAGAACTGGAATACTCGCGCGGGAGCGCGCGGAGACGAGCACGCTCGCGCAAACACCCTGAAGCCAGGCTTCTCCTCTTTTCCTCGTACCCTTGCGGTCCCCCGTTCGTCGTTTCTCCCTCGAGACGGTTCAAATCCGATCTCCGGCACGACCGAGCCCCAGCCCCCACCGCCCCAGCCACCCTCGCCGCCCCTCTCTATCGAGATTCCAATAGCGGCCTTATCGAAGGCTTTGTGCGATGAAGGATCGCAAGCCGGCGTTCGGGCACTTTCCGCGGTCCTCTCGATATTTCACCTTTATTATCATATTTCAGGTATTCGCAATCCATTTTTCATCATAAGAACGCCCCGTTATTAACGGCGTCGCGGGACGATCTAGGCAAGAACGTATGACCACGAAAGACGACTCTCCTTTCGTTTCTTCTACGGATAAGAATGATTAGTTCCAACTAGTGTTCCTGATTTCTCCATATTTTTTGTTTCTCGAGAAATCAGAAATGTGATCGTATTTCTTGAGAATTCTCGAGAAATTGAAAAAATATTGCAAAAATTATATTTTTGGAATAATGTTGATAATATTTATCAAAACACACAAGAAAACTTTAACTAAATGATTATTCCTGTCTAATTTATACAAAACTTGTATAAATGAAAAATAGATATTAAATAGAATTAGTAAATTTATTTATTTAATACAAAATTTGTACAAAGCGAAACATTACTTTTTGGTTTTAAAATTTATTTTTAAATAGCACAATGCGTCTAATGTAGCATCAGCGAATCTATTTCTTTTTTGTGGCAAAATCTGTTACTGTTATATTTTCACGTTTTATTTATATGTATATCTTGGCTGTTAAATGAAAAAATGCATCTTTTGACCCTTTTGGAAGAAATTCTGGATCATGCAACAATTTTATACGGGACACAATAGTCTTATCTCCTCTTTTCTATATTTCTTCTTTAATAGCCACGAGAAACTCATTAGCTACTTAATTCAGTATACAATTTTTCTAAATTTTTAAATAAGAATTTGAGAGCACCTTCAGCAGGTAATAATATCGAATCTTCTGTACTGTGATTTTCTATTGGAATTCATGTAGGTTCTAATGTTATTAATAAGATGTATTATAAACTGTAGATGCGTTTATACGTTCGCGATTAACTAGTAATACATTCATTTACGAAAATAAATGAGATTTATAATATTTTTCCTAGTCTTAAGTTTCTCGAGAAATTATAGTATTTCTCGAGAAATAAGAAATAAGCAATTGTAAAATTTCTCGAGAAATTCTCGAGAAAGCATTCTCGAGAAGGAACACTAGTTCCAACCACTTTTGTGTAATAGGAGACTGTTAACTATTCTTCCTCTTTCAACACTAATTACACTTTGTCGAGACAGTTCGAGAGCAGTGACGCACCCAGAGCGGGGACCAAGGGGCTCCCCTCAGAGAAATAGGAAAAAGGAAATTAATGTAACCACGACTGAAGTAATTCAACAGCTTTGTGAAAATTAAATAAACTGGATTTTATTCTTTAAATAATTTTTTATAATCACCTAATGAATTTTATTGAATTTGCATTACAAATATTTTTATCCCTTCAACTCGGCTTCTCTCAATATTAAGGTTAATAACAGCTGACAGCTGTACCTCGCCTTTTGCACTCCTCTAGTGTTATATGTGCTATTCAAATCTAACTATTCTTTTTCTTTTTCCTCTTTCTCTTTCTCGCTTTTTTATATGTTTTCTGTTGCAAAGTCTACTGTGCAATAAAAAATTATTATTATTATTATTATTATTAAATCATCAATGTGCCACCGGCTTTGAGATATTAAGACTTGCAGTAGCTACGCAAACTTTTCCAGTAGTTATATACGTCTGCAAATGACTACAGAATCACCTTTATAGTAAGCAGATAAAAATGGCACGACAGTCAGTCAGGCGTGAAATTCTGTCTTTATGTCCTGCAAGCATGATGCGACTACGTACTCTCTGAGATTATGTATTCCGATCACCATCTTGCAAAGAATATCTAAAGGTGGCTTAATCTCACCTCCATTCCGTCGATCACTTAGCGTGCCATTACCAGATGCCAGAAGAAGGGGCGAGAAACGCAAGCGGAAAAATCCTGGACGCCCTTCCGCGAGTATGATGAGCAAGTTAACCCGGAGAAAAAAAACGCCATCTAACAGGGCCATCTCGGCTTGTTTCTCTTCGTTTCCGCTCGTTCGTCATTTCCATTCGAGCGTTCGGTGCACGTTGCACGAGCGACTCGGGCAAGAACCGCGACACTTTGTTCGGCAAAAACGCGCGGTCACGACCGAGGTCTATGCGGGAATCCCGCAAACACCTTCGGGCGACAGTACGAGGAGACGCGAACCGAATCGCGAAACGCAATCGTTAACGCGGCAAAGCATGCTCGCGGTGGACTGGCGTGAACCCCGAAAAATCTGCAGTTAAAAATGGCCGTGGAGTGGGAATGCCTCTACATAGGGAAAACTTGCTCCGACCTATTCCCTCGTTGCTCGAACAAAGTGCGATTCACCATAGGACAACAGCTGTTCCGAGCAGCTATTGCGCCGAAGACGAGGGGACGAAACGACGGGACCGTTTCCCCTCCGTTTCTCCGTCTCCCTCTCGTACGTGCGGGAAAGATGGCCTTCGATTCTGTCGGTGCACGGAAAAGGAGATATTTCTGGTAGAAATTCGTCGCTGACGGCCGCTTCCCGGACACGTCAGGAAGCTGTACATTCGAACGTAATGTTTCTCTCCGCGGGCGCACGATTTATCGACGTTTTAACGCGTTTAGTGCCGCGTTGTGCGCGGTGTAAATTCGAGTAGACTATGGCTGCCGACGTCGCCATTCGATGTAGAAAGAGAATTCTTGTGATTTCAACGATGTGGAATGGCGTGGAAGAGCGAGAGTAGATAGGAAAGAATCTATTGGAATGTAGACATATCGAATCCTAGAGCTATTGATTTTCCTAGAACAGTGAGGATCTTGAGGACAAGAAATTAAAAAGATCTGTATTAAAGTAGAATAGAAGATAGGTGGTAGGGGAAAGCGTGGCAACGCCGGATGCCTAATGTGTTCTTCCTGCTAGCGAAAAGTCAGATGGCAAAATAAACTTTGGACACCGCTGGAAATCTTTATTGGACCCTGCAGAATCAGAAAATGGGAGCCCTTGTTTGAAAAAACTATTTGGCACCTATTAAGAAACTCGTAAATTCTTAACATATGAGCCGTTTATTTTGAAAGTGGCGTAAGTCCATTTATGTTCGAATCGAGATATTGAAGGGTTTGCGTTGGATTAAATTTAAAAATATGGGTAACAGTAGTATAATGTTTTTGGGTTTCCAAGGGTGTCAAAGTTATCATCCCAAATAGCATAATTAACTTTATTTAAGAAATAATGTGTTTGATGGCTATGAATGGACTTACGCCACTTTCAAAATCAATGAAATGACGTTTTCAATTCTTAAGAAAGCACAAGTCCATAGGAAAAGTATATTTCCTTTGAAATAAAAATAAATGTATACACTTTTATGTTATAAAATCTAGAAAATATTCAACTTTTATTCTTTGTTAAGTAATTTTTACATAAAAATTAATAATGTTTTATTAATTATTATTCAGTCTTCTCCAGTTTTTGTATGCGGAAGTGATTTAAAATAATTGTGGTGTGCAGGTGGTATATAATATAATAAATCAATTAAGTCCTTAGCATCGCGAGGTCTACGTTGATTGCATATCGCAGTTCTTCACTTAAAAAAAAACAATGATACCCGGCTTCTGCAAAATGTATTTATTTCAAAGTCACATTCTATTATTTCTGCCAAATTTTATAAGACACATTCATTAATATGAATCGACTAAGAAAGCTTGTCACCCCTATAAGGGTAACGCAGCGGTGAACGCGTCAAGCTGTCGCGTCGTAAGAAGCCCGGTTAATTGCGAGGCTCGACGAGGAAGATTGATCGATCTTACCAAAAATGTAGCAACGATTTAGTAGAAAGACGGAGCGGTCCGGAGGAGGACGAGTTCGAAGAAAGACGAATTATCAAGGGGTTGGGCAAGAAACCGAAACGCGGACCGTGGCCGTTTAATTCGAGCCTTCTAAATCGCCCTTAAATGCGATGCAAATGCCGGTGATGAATCATTTGTAAGTGCAGTTTCAAATTACATTAGGGTTGAGGGATGAGGGGGTGGAGCGGGGCGGGGGGTGGGGCCAGGGAGGGAAACGGTAAACCGCGAGCTTTATACGGGAATACAAAATCCCCGTTTCTTGTCGCGCTGATAAGTTATACGAGTTCCCGAACGTAAAAGATTTCTTCGACAAAGTCCAGTTTCTTTGGTCCTACGGAAACGTGGCACCGGTACACCTCCGAATGCCGCGCGCTGGCTTCCTACGGCTTCTTAACTTCTGCTTTCGTCATCAAACTTTCATGAGGTTCCGAATGATACGTCGAGGCAAGAAAAACTTGCCACGAAATTACCCGGGGTCCCCGCGACGGAGCTCCGGTCGAAAATCGGGACGAAGAAACGCGGAGACGGAGGGTGGCCGAGTGGGAAGGGGGGAGTGGAAGGAGGCGAGCCGGAGGAAGAATGGGAAGGGTAGGAAAGAAAGGAGAGAGGTTGGATCCCGACCCAAATCCGAGAGACGAGAAAACTTGGCTCGTCGATCAGTCGGCGGAAGGAAGGTAGTTCCGGTACGAGGAGCGCCGATCGCCTCCTCCTTCTGTGTATCTTTGATACCTCCGCGACTCCTCCGACAGGCTCATTTTCTTTATTTTCGAGCAGAGAGCCGAGCCACGGCCGTTCCATTGTGCCGCGCCGCTAGCAGCGAAGCCACCCATCCACCGATCGAGAAACAGTCTAGCAAGCTAAGCATGGGCAAACGGCCACCGTCACAAATTTTGTTGTTATTGTTTGCTAAACAATGCTCCTCACCTGAAACACCATTTCGCGAAGTTTTAGATGTCAACCCCTCAGTGTTAGGGATAATGTGGGGGGTAAACGCCCTTAGCTTTACCATTTTTTTTTCTCGGTTACTATTTAAGATAATTAAATGAAACAAATGCGGCGTAATTTTTTTACTTTTTTTAAGTTTTTTTACGGGGATTCTCTTTACTCGGACGACGCCAGTGGGGCGCTTTAAATAGGAATCGCGGAAATATCTCATAACTTCTATGAGAGGAGCATTGTTTAGCAAACAATAACAATTCGTTGTTAAATTTTGATTTGTAACGGGGGCCATTTGCCTATGCTTACCTTGCTAGAGTCTTTCAACCGAATGATTCAAGTTTCTAGGATGAGACGCGTTGCTGCCTCGAGATTAGCGATTCAAGAACACTCTCGCGCACGGCACCACGTTCGCTCAGACCCAGGGAGGAGCGTCGCGGCGGCAAGCAAAGTGGCAGCGCCGTATATTCCCAGACCGACGCCTCCCGGATGAGGAAAGTCGGCATAAAGAATCCAAGGCGCGATACGTCGCGTAGATCGCGTCTAAATCATTTTCCGTGACAGAGCAGGGGGTGCTGTTTCCAGGAAGGAGAGGGGCCGAAGGTCGGTCGCGCTTAGCCGCGTCGGCGACGGGCGTCGGTCGTATCTCTCGCCGGCCATCAGCATTTTCCAACTTGTCTCACGAATTCCCTACCGCGTGGCTCCCTGACGTAAGTAACAACATATATAAAAGTAAGTGACTCGGGTCTCTCGCGAGGCGGTGATGCAGGGTCCTCCTATCTGCGGAGTCTATCGGGCAGTAAACAGCGAGCGGCAGATAAGGCGGGAGATATATTATAGAGACGGTGGCCGTCGTACACGGGACACGAGGGCCAAGCCGCGTCAGGCCGCGCCGCACCGCGCGGCTCCCTGCTACATAGCACACAGCCAGAGAGCTAGCTGCCTCTAGGAGGACTCTGCTCCTAGCACCCGACTATCAGACCCTCTAGCAGTCTAGCTATACACTTCCACGCTCTATATACACAGCCTCTGTCGTCCCTCTTCCTCTCCCTCTCGCCCTCCACTCGTCCTTCTTTCTTCCTGTTCTTTTTCTCCTTTTCTTTCTATCTTTCCTTTTTTTTTTGTCGAGCTTCGCCCTCCCCCCCTGGTAAAAACGCCAACGGCGTCTGAATAGTCGCGCGGAGGACGGAAGTCAGTTTGCAAGCCAAGCATGGGGCGGCGGCGCCGGGCTACCCCTTATTTTCCTCCTTCCTTGCCGCTACCGCGAGTAGCTGTTCACCCTCGCCCCCAACCCCTCAAGCGACGATCCTCCCCCAGCATCGTTCCTCGTCCACCATCTCTTCGTTCTTTCTTCGACCGAACGAACCCCTTCTTTTTCCCCTCTTTCTCTCCAGCGGCAGCTTTTCTTTCGCTCCCCCATCGCTCTCTCCTCTCTCCGCCGCTGAAGTTGCCTCCTCTCGATGCTCGAATGCTCGAGACGCTACAATACATCACGTACACGTTGTTGCCCGTTCACCTTTTTCCTCCTTTTTCCCTGCCCTCCCTCGTCCGCTCCGCCAATATCGCTTCCTCTTCGTCCCGTCCCTTCCGCCCTCCTCGCGACCCCGCGCGGGGACGCGTGTTGTATTCGCGGCGCGTTCATCCCTCGGCCGTTACGGGCGCGGAAACGCGAGAACGTCGCCGCTGGAAAATTTCTTCTGCTTTCGATTTCTGGCAAGCTGCCGCCCGACCCTCTTGATCCAGCGGCTCAGGGATCGTGGGCGTGCAAAGATAATTCTGAGCGGTGGAACTGTGCTCCTCGACTGTGAAAGCACGATTGTGGGCGGTACGAGTTATAGTCCAGTGAAATTAGGATCTGTCTTCGGAATAAATTCCATCAAGCTAAATTTTGGTGTGAGCCTTTATTTGGTCGTTTTAAACAATATGTCAAAAGTTCCCATCGATCCGACAGCCGCTAAAAATTTTACAGAGAGTTGAGAGAAAAACAGTTTTTCGCGAATATCTCCTTATCTAGCAGTTTTGCGACAAAAATAGTTATTATGCAATTTATAGTCTAGGAAATTCTCTACAAAAAAGGTCCTATGAGTTTTTTTCGTAGGAGTAACCATTTTCATGTATGTCGGGTTACCAAGTTTCAACCCCCATACATTTGACACGGGAAGATTACAAACCCTGAAATTCAGAAAATTATGAAACACTTTTCTTATGTAAACCGCATACAAGCTTTCGAAAAAGACCAAATTCAATAAAATCATACATACATAAAAAAAGTCGAGGACATTTTATCTTCACATTATTAAAATGTCCGTGATATTGCAACTCATTTTGATTTCACAAACCTTTTTTTATATGCTAATTATTATTATCTTATATTCTTTTGTGACTTATTTGATTTCATGTACTTGGCGTAATTTTTTTACTTTGTCGAAGTTTTTCAGTTTACGATAGTCGTTTGAAAGAGTAAAAGAATTAGAGGGCCGAAAATGAGAACTGTTTAATACGGCCTACCAGCGAGCGTCGGGGGTAGCTAGGGGCGTGCAGAAGTCGCAGCGTGTCGAAACGCGCGCTTCGGAATCGAATCCCGTGACGGCCGCAGCCAGCGTAGAAATTATTTAACGGGCCAGCCACGACAAAGGGTTGGCCTTTATTTCAGCGTTAGCTCAGAACGGCGGCGGGCCGGGGCGAGTTATTATACCGTTGTCAGATACCATACCACCCTTCGTCGATCTGCATAACCATCACGGCTCCCCCCGCAGGCCCGTCCGCGCGCACGGCTCAGCCCTTTTCCACCGCTGGAAACCACTCAATAGAGGCGCGACCATCAGCCAACCACAAAAGCGATTACAAATTAACGTGCCGCTTCTTCGAGTTTATTACGAACGTCCGCCATACACCGCGCCGCTCACTCCCCCTTTTTCACAGCCTCCCTCGGGGCCGACTACAATTATCGTGCCTTTTGTTTCGCAATCGCCGCAGCCTCTTCTCTTTTTCCCTATCCCGGGGGCGAGTGAAATTCCGCTTATTTTTCAACCTGCTCCCCTGTGTCGAGTTTGCGAGGATTGGCTACGACCAAGGCGCCGTCTCATCTGCCCTTTCCGCCCCGTGAATCATTCCCGATCCTCAACCCCGTTGAATCAGAATCACCGAATTGAGCTCTTAATCATTGGGAGATAGACGAAGAGGATTTCTCGCTCTGGCTCGCCGCGCTCCTTCTCCCAGCTGTCAGGGATTTCGACGTTCAAGGGGACGCTCTGTCGAATATTCAACGCGGTTCGTCGAAGTGGCAGGGGCCCGAGGTCAACGAATTGGCTGCTAGAAATCAGAACTGCGAACTGAGAAAACGGTGCGACAAAGATCGTACCTATGGCCAAGGTCGGTGGACGCGAGCGCGGACCAGCGATCTTTCCAGGAAGGAGCTGGAAAAAACGAACGCAAACGGAGGAATAAGCCGGC
This sequence comes from Andrena cerasifolii, assembly GCF_050908995.1. Lineage (NCBI taxonomy): Eukaryota > Metazoa > Arthropoda > Insecta > Hymenoptera > Andrenidae > Andrena > Andrena cerasifolii. The sequence continues at coordinate 14,859,832 of NC_135119.1, read as the reverse complement.
AAAAAGGCCACCACCCGGGTTGCTCTAGATTTACGATGTCCTTCATTGGTTCCACGCAAGCGGCGCAACGCTGGAAATAGAGCGGGGTCCCTGGGCCCCCGTCCTCTATTTCGCCTTTATTTCCCGGGGACAATGAGGTACCGTTTTTTCTGGCCAGCGAGATAAAGGACTTAACGCGTGACGGGCCGATCGGCCACGTTTCCGCAAACATCCTCGACTGACGCGTCCCGTTAGGTCACGAATTGTTACAGTTTCGAAAACACCGAGCGCTAGAGACGGTGCCTGCCTCCGTTTCTGGGGGTCTACGGTTTTTAAGGAATTCCGACGAGGCTCGGCCCTCGTGTCCAGCCGCAAGGACGAGCAGGACGAGGCCGCTTTAATGCAACGAGTCGAGGTCGTACGCTCAGGTAAAATCGCGTTCTCGTTGCGTAATGCTCTCGGACAGGATTCGTTGAGGAAATTGCTGCTTTTGGGCCGCGATTGCTTTCCAAGATTTAAGCGTATATTTTAGAATTTTATTCTGGATGCTGATTAAAGGAGTCCATTAGCTCTTAATAGAGATTATTAAGGTATTAAGACCAGAATAGATTAGTGGGCCTCGTCAACAATCTCACGAGTATAAAATGTTTTGATGTTCCAAGGAATAGGTAGGGTAGGCGGGGGCGAATCGGATCAAAATAAGAATTTAGTCCATATTTCTTACATCGCGATAGAAATGAGCATTCCGATCGTTCGTAGTACCTCGTGGTAAAAGCCCGTTAATTGTTTTAAGTCATTGTTTGGAGCTGGCATACGTTTTCAGTGACATGGACGCGTGCGAACGTTACAATTTTGGTCTGAATCTAACCTACGTAATCAGCAATTTCGTATTTAAAATAAAAAGTAAGCTTGAAAATTTCAATGTGTCTATTGTTATTAGTTTGCACGGTGTCCAGGTTTAGTATCTGATGTATTTTAGATATATTATATCATAATATGTTTATGTAATCTACACCCTTTGAAATACTTATATATTATTTTCATTTGAGTATTTTTATGATTATAAATATGATAATTGTTTATATACAGATGGTTAGTATGTACATAAAAAAGAGCAATCAGGGATCATGGTGTCCAAAAAAAAAAAATAAAGGAAGATGTGATAAAAATAAAATCTAAAGAAATGACGAAAAGAATAAATTAATTAATGGTCTTAAGAAGATGGCATTGTATTTACTGTGGTGAAAAATTAATTCGTCCACTTTCAGAAGATTGTCTGAGAATAGTGATGCCACGAGAGTTGTGCTGTTAGAGGCGGCAAAAAGCATCTGTGTGCTAATTGTAAGTAGTGTAATTTGACCACACTGTCATTAAATTAGATTTGTTAAGTAGACTCTAAAGATTTTGTTATGAAAATTTCAGTTTCTTCAAAGATTTCTGGGTTATCCGATTCGCCCCCAATTTCGGGGCGAATCGGATATTTCTCACTTTTTCGTTCTTCCCTTTATAAATGAATGATTTTTAGGTTTATTTTCAATTTTTATATATTAATATTCAACCCAAAGGTGCACTGGTCACGAATATATAATAAAAAGTTAGTTTTATAATGTCTGACTGTTACTTTTTTACCGTCAAACACAAAGTGATCCGATTCGCCCCGGTCTACCCTATGCATGGGTTACGTACGCGTTTCGGCAAGAGATATAGAAGAGCAGAAGAAGTTAGATAAGCAAGCAATTTTTTGCCAGAGAAAGACTCGGAGCCTCGCGCGTGTCTCCTCTTTTCTCGAAACGACGGGGCCATTCAGAATTCAAGGTTTTCGGGGGACAAGTCCCATCGCCCCAATGAATCTTGACAAGATAAAAACAGTGCCGTACTCTACGAAATACAGGACAGCTCGAGGTCAAGTTTTACTGCCAGGTAAATCGCGGACTTGTTCTATTTTCTCTTTGTTAAGGCCAGAGGCACGGCCAGCAGTTTTGAAAGAAACGCCGTACAAATTGCGGGACAGTCGCGGCCACGGTCCTAGTCCTTGTAAATAATTTTGAGGATCAAACAGCGCGTGTTGCCGTCCATAATAATCAAAACGTTGAAAAGAGTTTCCCGCTGAAATATCGGCATCGTCATCAATCGTCTACGTCCTCCGTGATCAGCAGCCCGTAGCCTTAAAACTGAAGCCCCGATTGGAAGGGTCGGTGCTGGCCGAGGAACAATGCATCTCGCGACGCAGCTTCCCGATAACTTAATTCATAATTGAGTTCTGGCGGTGTAACGGACACTCTGCGGCCAATATAATGTCTAATAATTCTAATAATTCGCCGGGTTGGATACGAAGCCAGCGCGGGGTGGGCGAGGGGGCCCGAGCCGTGGGGTGAGAACGTTTCCTGGAGTCGTGCCCAGCTTGGAGAGTGGGACGCGGAACCAAGATGAGATGAGGGAAAGAGGAGAGATAGAGGGACGACCAGTGGAGAAGGGGAGGAAGAGAAGAGAAGAGAAGAGAAGAGAAGAGAAGAGAAGAGAAGAGGAGAGAAGAGAAGAGAAGAGACGAAGGAATAGGTCGATGCGAGGGTATGGGACGAGGAAATGGAGGGAAGGCCAATTAGAGGGCGGGAAGATTTATCTACGGACGACGGGTGTGCGGATAGTAAGGGGTAGGTCGGTCTCCTCTGCCTAGCGTGGTTGTATTATTCCTTAGTTGGACAACCCCGTCC